>NC_133394.1:77972842-80377008 GCF_047511655.1 Castor canadensis | reverse complement strand
CCGGCTCGTTTATTTACAGTCCCGGGAAGGATTCCCTTCCCCCAATCTTCAGCGCTCAGGGCGCCCCACCCTCTTTCCAGCGTGTCTTAACTGTTCTTATTGCTTAGTACTCAGTTTCTCTTTTTTTCCCGGGTGGAGGTCAGTCTGTCCAGGGGGCTATGCTGCTCTGGCCCAGGCTTGTCTGTGGGGAACCGCGGTACCGCGAAGCTCACCTGGTCCGCGTCTTCCCAAGCCGTATGGGCACCGGCCCCTGGCGGCCCCGGGGGCCTCCTCGGTTCTCCGTTTAACGTGAAGTGGAGATTCTCTGCGCCGGCTGGAGGTGTGGAGGAGTCAAAGTTATGCCTTTTCTCGGTGATTATGCCTGCAAAGTGTGTCTCCAGCGTCTCTCCAAGATTTCACTATAGGAGGCTCGCTTTCTGCTTCCTCCCTCTAGCCACCATCTTGGAATTTCTGTCTCTCTCTCACTTTTTGTTCACAATATGTGCAATTAAATTTGCTTAGGTGAAAAATACATTGATTCCATTGCTTATGAAAATATGTTGAAAGTTTTAATGACTTGCATATAGACAAGTATCGTTGTTGCTGATACTATTTTTATATGTCTTATTTTGGAAAAAGAAATGTGAATCCTTGGGGTCCAGACTTTTAGAATGAGAAAACTTGACCAGTGGATGGATTGCTGATGTGTAGATAAGACACGGTATAGCAGACATGCTTCCCCATCCTCAACGAATAAGCACTAGTCCGTGCTCAGAGAGAGGCAGTAACTAGGGTTCCTAGCTAGAGGAAACAAATGGCAATTGATATTATACCATTTGGTTCCTTGGGAGATCACGCATTGAGACAGAGTCAGCCAAGGCCAAACTCTGCCCGAGGAGCCACCATCAGCACTGCAGTTGCCAGGCAAAGCCATTTCTGCTCAACTGGTCTCCTCTAATGAGCAGCCTTTGCTTGGAAGTTCCCCACTGGATTACCTGGACTTGGTCAGATTTGCACTGTGGTTTGGGGCTCTCCAGCTGAAGATGGATCCTGAAGACATTGGAGGCTGTCAGTTTATTGCACTCCACAGTAAATGAGCAACACAGTCATTTCTTTCTTTTCTTCTTCTTTATGTGTATATATGCAAAGAAGGTGGTGTGCTACAAAATTCTTACTGGAAAAATTATAAAGAACTTCTGTATAAGCCATTGAAAATTGCTTAATAAATTACAGTCAGGCCATGTAATGAAAAAAATTTAAAATGACATGCATGGCATTGTTTGATTATGCTAATAATAAAAGGTAAAACAATCAGTTAATAATCTATAAATGCATGATTTTGATTATGTTATACAGATTGACAGAGTCAAAGGTTGATATGGAACTCCATTTAGGTTTAGCATTGCTTTTATCTTTCTGGTAGTATACTGTGATATTTAATTTTTCTTTGTATTTCTAGTGAGTTCTTTTCTGATGGGAGATGTGAGTGACACACATCTGTAGCTGACATAGTAGGGTCCCTTCAGAGGATTAGAGTCAATGTCAGGGCTTGGTTTTGAGATGAAGTGATGAATGAATGGCTGCTTTAGATTAGGTTGTCTAAAGGGTTAACTTAGATGGGGTTTCAGTTATGTGGGAATGATGACCATTTGATAAGCCCAGTCTCTAAAACTGTGGCTACAACTCAGAGTGGGCCTAGAAATAATTTGTTCTTAAGGCTATATTATCTGAATGTGGATCTGGACCTTCTTTGCTTCCCACTGACAATGGGAAAATTGGCCCTGGAAATGGAGACCTGTCTGAGGTTGGAGGAAAGGGTACTTAATTTGCCTTTTTTTTCCTTTAGAAGGAGGAAGATGTCAGACAGACAGAAAGGGTTTCTGCTCAGTTGGTGTGCTTTTTCTGATAAAGGTAAGAAGTTTAGCACTCATTGTCCCCCAACATCATGGCCACCATGCTAGGTTCACCCCCAGCATTTCTTTATAGTCCAAGTGCAGCATTCCTTCTAGGTTTCATGTCTGCTTGATGACAGTATTTGATTCCTTGAGCAGCAAGATATGTGAGGCTAAACCACAGACTCTGGACAAGGTCAGAGATAATAACAGCTGTTGGTTGAGAGATTAAGATGTGTCAAAGAGCTTTCAAACATTACTCATGGTTGTTATGTGTTTCAACATATCACATTATCTTCATTTTATAGAAGAGGAAACTGAATCTCAGAAAGATAAGGTGACTTGCTCAAGATCACATTGATTAGAACACAAACACCTGCTTGTCCATTCCTATTCTGATTTTCTAATAGTTTGTGAGTCACAGTTTATAATATGCCAGTCATGTTCTGGCTAAAGCAATGGAAGAAGCATTCAGTGGCTCTCTAGCTCCTCAGCTTTGATTATCCATGAGCATGAGAGATGGAAATGAAGAGATTGCGGGGAGATTTTGACTTGGATATAATCCATTTTACAATTGTTCCATGATACTGGCTTCTAATGGTTCTTCAGAGAAGACTAGATTCCATAGTTATTTTAAAAGTTCTATATTTTTCCCTTAAGATGTGCCTAAAGGCTTGTTTGGGAAACACCAAACCTCAGAACAAACTACCATTTTTTGGAAGACAATGATTTCCAGCACCCACTTCCTTTGATACTGCACTAGAGAAAAGGTGAGATCAAAAAGAATTAACCTAGAAGGTAACACACATGAACAGGAAATTAATGTGAGTCAACTCCCTGTATAGCTATCCTTATCTCAACCAGCAAAAACCCTTGTTCCTTCCTATTATTGCTTATACTCTCTCTTCAACAAAATTAGAGATAAGGGCAAAATAGTTTCTGCTGGGTATTGAGGGGAGGGGAGAGGGAAGGGGTGGAGTGGGTGGTAAGGGAGGGGGTGGGGGCAGGGGGTAGAAATGACCCAAGCCTTGTATGCACATATGAATAAAAAAAAATTCCTTAAAAAAAAAAAGATTTTTAGAATTATGTCCTACATTGAGTTTCTAAACCATATGTAAAACCAATTCTGTGTCACTGGAAATAAGTCTATTTTGAAAATTGAAACACCTGAATAGGATACTTAAAATGTGTATTCTAATATTTGCTACTTGATATATATTACTTTAAAAAGGTTTTTCTGAAAACAGGAAAATTTATCCAGTATGATTTCTAAATTATAAGTTATACTAAAAGCTAGTAGCCTTTCAATATCTATATCTTCTTGCTTTACAATATTGTTTAAAATTGGGGACCCTCTTGGTCCCTGCAGCCACTGTGCCCATCAACTAAACTCAGTCTTAATGGCACAGAGAACAAAACACTTCACCATTGGAGAACTCAAAAGAAATAAACCAGAGTTGGTTCAAAATATCTCTTCACTCTTCCAACTCAACGAAACTCAGAGGGTAGAAAATCACAATCTGTGGACCTGGGTTTTTGGGGACACATTTCTCCATGTTTGATTTCTTTTTCCAGAAAGGATAGCTAAAACAGAGTGGAAAATGGAGAGCTTCACTGTGGAATGACATCTGATTTCATTTAGGTAATTACTGTTTTACTTGTTTCTTCTCAGTTGGTTGTTTCAGAAGAGCATTACATAATACTGAAGTGTTTTCTCATTTATGTCTTAATCTTTATTGAGTTTGAAATATCTTCAACTCAATGGTTGTTGTCAACCATTTAGTTTGTCACTTGACTGTCTATTATTGTAGATTTGCTTTAATAATTGTTCTAAGAGTTTACAGAAGCTCATGGGCAGTTCCCATGTCCCCTGTCCAGGAAAGACATTGCCCTAAGTAAGGGCTGGCATTCATCAGTGGCTTTATCTGATGGGTCATTACTGGATATTAAAGACTTCCCTGGCTATAAGCCATCCCTCAATGCTCATTTCCACAGTTACAAAGATGGAAGCTGAAGGCTCTCAACTGTTCCTCTTCAAGAATTGCTCTTGGCAGAAAAGAGTAGTCTGTCCCCAAGTCACAGCCTATCTACCTTCCCAACCAACCTGAATCTCATAACTGGGAATATAAAGTCTTGATTCATTTGCACAATTTGAGGTTAACTTGAAAAGCCCTTAACTCGAAGAGTCACAGAGTTTCCTGTGGGATCACCTGAGGCCTTTATGTGACTATATTCATTCATTCCTTTATCCTTTGCAACTGTTGATTCCAAGGGCTTTCCCTGATAAATGGTCTACATATATTCCCCAGGGAGCTCTAACTGTGACATTCACACAGTGTGATAATTTTTAATAATGTAATTGTAGTGTGTAAAGATCTCAGTTAGACAGAGTAAAGTTTGTGAGCTTCCCATGACAAAGCTATTGATAATCCAAATGAGAACATTAGAGTATCTGAAGGGGAGTAAGGAGAGGGAAATGGAAGCTATATTCCATAAATACATAGCTATTTCATTACCCCTAGCTTTGTTGGGGGATGATTGATAAACAAAGATTATATATATTTAAGGTGTACAATATGATGTTTAATATAAATATACCTTGTGAAAGAATTACCAGTATTAAGCTAATTGACATATCCATCTCCTCACAGAGTTACCATTCTTGTTTTCTGTGGTGAGAATATTTAAGACACAGTCTTTTAGCACATTTAAAGTATACAATACAGTGTATTACTAACTTATGTCACCATGCTGTGCATTGGATCTCCAGGATCATCCTGGAGTTAGTCATCCTGCATAACTAAAACTTTGCAACCTTTGACCAACATCTATCTCATCCCAGGATGTGTTGTACTAGATCCTGAACCTGTAGAGATGGGTCTGGCACTGGGGACTACTGGAGTGGGCCTAGTGATTGGATCTGGTAGGGTAGGACAGGATTTTATGTCCATTGGAACTTCCTGGGTCCTTGATATGCTGGGATGGCCTGAGCCTGGGTTTGTGGGGCAGGCATATTGCTGGGATCTGCCTGGGTCCATGCCTGACATTGAGGCAGTTCTGGAACTTGGGTCCCCAGGGCTGGCCTAGAGTTTGGAGTGGGCCTATAGCCTAGACTTGCAGAGGCTCTTGATGGTGAGGAGAGCCTGGAACCTGTATCTATGGAGATTGTCCTGACACTGGGGTTTACTGGTGTCCATAGTGAAGTGAGGTGCTTACTTCACTCTCCTTCCACTTCACAGAGGATTTCTCTTTTTGAACTGTGCTGTGTGGACTTAGTAATTTTCTTCCTACCCTCTCTATTTCTGTGTTCCAGGTGTTTAATCTCTCATCTGAATTCCTTATCTCTTATAAAGGCATTTTTAATCATAGGTGGTAATCCAAATTGATATCCCTCCTTCTCTCTCTCTCTCTCTTTCTCTCCCACATGGCACTTAATGGAACTTGCCATATGGACCATGATTTGGGGAGGGCTCTGGAGCTGTGTGTTGCCCCTTATCTTGTAATTCTGTGTTCAAGAACTTGTCACTTTTTCTTGCAATGAGAAGAAAAGCACTTGCTATTTCATCTTTAATATTGACACACTCTTAGATTGTAAAGAAAGAAGGAAAACTGTAGAACATTTTTTCCATTTCAATTTATATTTCTGGTGGAAAAAAACCAATTTAATAAAGGCTTTTAGCCCTTTCCACAAAGGAATGTCCATTTTTATGTAAATTGCATTTACATAACAGGATTTGTTCTCTTATAAACTGTCTTTTTTTCTGTTTTTCTCATTTGCAGACCCTACAGAAGAAGTGAAAAAGAAAGTATCAATGTATGCAAGATGAAGGACACTGACTTTTCTGTTATTGGTTATTAAAATAGTTTAAGTACCTATCACTAACATATGCAGGACAGACAAGTAATAGATGGGGTGAAGGGAGAATTGGAAATAAATGTGAAATTTAAAATAAATCCTTATAAAGGTGATTATCTTTGTAGTGGTTATTCTTTATGGATTTTAAGTAATTAGGGATTTATGCTATCTTGGCATCATGTCAGGAGGCATTGATTTTAGGCACATGGCTCTGTTTAAATCTTATTGAAGATTATATTATCCCTGAAGTGCCCATAGTATAAGGGATGAAGTAAAATTAATATTGGAATAGCACAGGACTAAATTTTTCTGCTAGCCAGTAAACACACTCTTGTATTTATGTCACTCTCCTTCTTCCTTTGATTAAGGTAACGTGCTTTGATAAATATCTCTTTTATTCTCTTAACTTTTCTGAAGGATACATTGGGCAGGTTTAAACTTCTTTAACTGAGAGATGGGAAGGGAAGACAAAAAAGCATTCCTATCACGATATGTATTGTGTTAGTGTGCTGTAAGTTGTCATCATACTTGGTGGTAACTATAAGAGTAGAAAAAAATAGAAATAAAAATAAAATTAATTTCTATTTTCATCTCTATGAAGGTCAGAATATACAGCAAAATCCCACTAAAGTCAGTTTTAGTAGTTCTTTTCTTGCAATCATTTGACTTAGGCTGATTTGAAACTTGGATTTGTGTTCTATGTAGATACAGTTTTATTAACCTGTTTCTGGGAAACACATTTTAATTGGTCAAGAATAGACACTTAAACTGGATCTTGATAATTATAAGTTAATCTGGTCAGTTAAGACCTGATACAACTCTACTTGGAAGTATGTTATGTGAGCAGTGAGTCCTGCAGCTGCAGGTTTTAACTCTATTGCAAATAGGGCTTTAGGAAAACCCAGGCTCTATCAATAACTTTGCCTCCAGTTTCCAATTCTACCAAGCAGAAGTGAAAGGGAGGAAGTAGGTGTCTAGAATAGTAAAGGATATCTTACATTTCAAGAGTCACAGAAGCCAGGAAAACCTGTAGTGGACTGAGGACCATCGACTGAAATGACCAAAGAAGGCTTCATCCTTTGCATGTAGCAGGAAGAAAATACACCTGACTCACTCCTCCTGGCAGGCAGTCACATGGTTCTCTAGGCTCTTCATCTTCTTGAATCCATGCTGTTTCTTTATGATTTCATATGGAAGTAACTTGGTAAGATGAACAAGCAGACAGGAGCTTTTGAAAGTAAACTGCTTTTCCCTGGGGTCAGGCCTTTAGTTTGTGTTGCACAAACTGCTCTTTGTCTTTCTCCATGGACAGACGTTTATTGTGACACAGGACAGCATTGTCTGGGGGACATCCTGTGTCAGAGGACTTTGGGAAGGCTTTTGGCAGAGGACCAGTGAGTGGGCAAGTATATTGTTTCAGTTGGTGGAATAGCAGCCTAGTTAACTGAAGAGGTATTCTGGCAACTGATATTTGTATGAAGTGACATATTTTATCTGCATGGAATCCATATCAGCTACAAGGCCTAGGGATTTTTCTTATAACCTTATGCTCTGTTGCAAGTAATAAAAACCGAAAGTTGTCAATAAAGCTTTTCCAGTTTTAATTAGCACCTGTGATGTTATGTACACAGAATTCAAATTCTTTCTACACTGATATCCTTACCCTGCTTATGAACTTTAGAGACAAACAAGGACAAGAAATTCCACTTCTCAAGAGGAGAAGTGTTGTGCAAATGCTAGAATATTATGGGGGCATATTTTTTTTCTACAGCTGGTATTTGCTATGTAGGTTACATTGATGTACTCTCTCTTCTTCTGTGAGTCTAGACTTAAAGGTAGCCAGGTTTCACATTCACTTTTTTCCATATGCAATCAAGTCTATTGCTACATCAGTCTGAAAAAATGTAGCTCGGTGGCCTGGGACAACTCTAATATGGATATGGAGTGAAATGCACCCCTTTCTACTTGTTTGCATCCCCAAATTCCCTTGCCTTAGGGGGGATGTGGTTTTTCATTTAATTGGAGACTTAAGATTCAAGATGAATCTTTGTGATTAGGCTTCTGAAATGGGTTTTGGGTCTAAAACTTCAGCTAAATAATAAAGTACATTGTAGTCTTTTCCACCTTTATGTGTTAAAGTATATCTTCCCCAGGGATAAAATAAAGAATGGGATAGGCTGGATTCACTGTGACTGTAGTATATGATTTAAACATTTATTTCACCTGAGCGTTGATTTCCCAATCTTTAAACTGGCTAAAAAATGTGATTTTGTTGTGAGGATTTCTTAGGATTAAAAACATTTCTGGTATAGCTGAGGGTGTAGTTCAGTGCTTAGCATAGGTGAAGTTCTGGGTTTAATCTTCAATACTGCTAAAACAAAGGCAAAACCCAAAACTTTAATACAGTGACAGTCACAGAACTTATGCCAAGTCAAGGGTAGCTATAATTATGGAAACAAGTAATAAATTAATCATATTCTTGGTTAAAACAATTTGCACTATAATTAGATTCATTATATGGAAGTATGGTACATTTATAAATGACTAGCATTCCACTGGATGGGAAGATGAAGATTTGGCTGTATGTAGGTTTATTACATAGAAGTGTGATTTCTGTGTATTTGTAAGAGTCCAACATCACACTGCATGGCACCATGGAGGAAAGAGCACCTCTCAGGACTGTAAGAATCCAGAAAGATGAGAAGAAACAAAAGGTGGAAGGCCATGAGACTGGGGAGTTCTTCTTGGCAGAACCAGACCATAATGAGTGTTTTTCAGAGTCATGAGGAAGTGGAGCTATATGTAAAGTCCAAGAGGCAAGGGAAAGCATAAATAATAATACAAACAGCTTATAGTGGACCAGTGGATTTACCATTTTATGTCATGTTTATCACCTGGTGGGGATAGATGCAAATGGTTGAGATTGTGCAGTACATGATAGGCACGTTGAAAGTTCCAAGTCTCTTTAGTAGACAATCCTCATAGGGTGTGCTGGTCTTGCAGGTAAGAACTTCCTCTTGTAGTGAACAGGGTGAAGTTCTCCCCGGTAATCATTACCATTCCCCTAGTTTATAGCACCCAGGTAGTTCTGTTGGGATTGATCTCCTGTCTACCCTGGTTTGATAGAAGCCAGTGGGGATAAGCTTGCCACAGCTCCTGTGATTTATGCCAGTTACTGAATGATATCCCCTTAGCTGAGCAATTCTGTTTGCTTGTTGTAGAAATCAAGCCTTATTGATACAGGAAATGTGGTTTCCTGAACTCAATGCCAATTCACAAATAATGAGAGCAGGGTTTTTGGAGTAAAGGATTATTAATTTTGCCAGGCAAAATGAGGACTCTATGAGCTACTATCTCAAACAAAATAACTATAGCCACATTCTGGGGTGGAGGTGGGGAAGGAGGAGGTATGGTTTTTTTAAGCAGGGTTCAGGAACATGGGTTTCTGGACGTACATACTGCGACAGGACTTTCGGCTGGATGGTGCCTTGAGTCTGCTTAGTTCCTGTTGTGCTAAAGAGCCTGGGGCCGCATCCCTTCATGAATTGGATATTTCTTCATTTTCTGATGTGCTGAACCTTCTTTCATTCCCTGGTTAGTCAGGTCAGGAGAGGAGCATGATGACCTTCCCTGGAGCTGTAAAGATATTCTTGTGTTTCGTCCCTTGGGGGAATGGAGGGAGGGACAACGGACAATGAAAAAGAAAAGAAATAAATGTCTCTTTAAAACTTGTGTAACTGAAAGCAGGCTGGTCACTTAAAGTAAATTAGTTATTGAGCTAAAATTGTAGCTGTAAGCATATCTAGGTGTCTGTTCCTGTTACATTGTCTCTTACTGTTGGGGTGGGGAAATGTCAATAGCTTTCCTACAGCTATGGGGAGCCAGCCTTAGAATGGGCCTGATCTTGAAGAATACTCTGTCAGTGTACAAGCTAACTCTGAAGCTCACTTGTTCCTAAACTGTCCAATAAAATGTGCTAATAAATTCCTTTATAGTGTGACATTTATTCTCATTTGCAATCATAAATGTCTTAGTAGATACAATGAGCATGTGTCTGTGTATACCAGATTTCAGGAATTTCTCAGTGTGTGTAAGGTGCTGGTCTGGACTAATGTAAGGTGACCATAAAGGACAATGTACAAAAGTTCATGGTGCACAGGATTGATGAGGCTGCAGGTAAACAAAAATCTCACTCTTAGGAGACTGGCAGGCAGTTCAGAAGCTGAGGAAAGAAATTGAGTTTTTGGTAACATACTAAAGCCAAAAAAGCATTTAGAATAAAACAATTTGGGAGAAAAAGAAGTTATTTAATATCTGGCTTTGAAGTTTTAAATTGGAACCCTCCCTTTCTCACCAAAGCCTTCAATACAATATTTAAACACATAAGTCTTATGCAAGCTGAGTTTTGTGGTAAAAAGGAAACAATTTTGACTTTTAGATCAGGGTTCACATGACAAAGAATAAGGTTAAAGTGATCCATAAATTAAATTGGAAGCTCAGAGCCAGAGGTTGATTTGAATCCATGACTCCACCCCTTTGAAAGCTTAAAGTGACAGAGGAATGATGAGCTCTCTCTCCATGGAGTGTGAATTGTTCAAGTTGACTGGCCAAAGACAGGGTTTTTTCTTTTTTTATATAAACATTTGGGTTAGAAACAAAAAGGAAAAATTTCCTTGTACATACTTTTGAATTTATTTAGCAAAAATAAGTCTAGTCTGTGAATAAGTAGGGGTAGTGCTGCTTCTAATTCCAAATTAGAGCTGGCAAGAAATAATTACCATAGGTAAAATTAATAATATTTTTATCAGTCTTGTTTTAGTTTTAAACTCCCTCACTTGTTGCTTTAGGCATGGATGCCATCAATTGCCTTGGTCATACGATAAGGGATACACATTTGTCTATGTTCCCATATTGATTGTAAGCCTGGTTTCTGTGTTTTATATTTAGGAAAGTAGACAAGCCATTGTTAACCTAACACTCTGAGCTTGAGTTCACTTTGTACCAAAGATAACTAACTTTATTCTGCAAATAGCAAAAGATCAGGTCTTAATGAGAACAAAAGTCAGGAAAGGAAAATGTCAGAGTTACAAAATGTAGTTTTCACGCTTACTTTCAGACTTAATATAGAAAAGAGAAGCCAACAATAATTCTTCTTATATCACTGGCCACATATAATATATTTTCCAAAGGAAAATAATAGAAATGGAAGTTGAAATGAAATTTATTTTTTTAAAATTGAAATTTAGACCTTGTAACAGGAACTAAATATTAAGGAAAGGCACTCTAATTTAGTCAAGGTTGAAAAAGTGCTTAGATTTCTTTGATTCAATCAACATTGTGCTGAGGGGCTGGGTTCCATCCCAGCAAAAAGATTGTCCCAAAGATGCTGCAGGGATAGTATGAAGTGTAAACAACTGAGCTAAGCAAACTGCTATCTTATTACCAAGGCCAACCTGAAGCCACTTCTGCTTCCCTCATGACCCCCAGGACCTTCTGCCCTCTTCCCTCTTATCCTCCACCTCTGGAGGGAAAGGGAGGGAGAAGGTGGATATATGAGTGAGAAGCACGCACACAGACATCTGTTAAACAGATGATAGAACATACATACAATGATGCCAGCAAGTCACTAAGACTCAGGCTGTTGAAGGTTGATATAGGAAAAGCACAAAAAAACCAATTAGGTCGCAAATAGCATTAAATGTATTAGTGTCCATAACACAGATACTGATTTATTAAGAAAAAAGCATAGGAAAATATATAATAGAAAATTAGCAATGATTTTTCTCTGAAGTGTTGGAATTAAAATAGAAGTCTTTCTTTTTGACTTTATATTTTTAAAGATTTTAGTTGATTGGGTTTTGTTTGTTTAGAAAAAACATGTAAATGTTATTTGGCTAGAATAAAAAATATTAAAGAATATTGAAGGTAGCTGTATAATATCTGAAAAGGTTACCAGCCTTAGGCTTACTTGGCTCAGAAAAGGAAAGGGAATTTTAAAATGGTGAGGCTTCGTATTCACAGGCAAAAATGTGGACTCTGGAGACCAGATTCTTCATGAGGCCAGATGCCACTGGACCAAGAGGAGGCTGCTGGAGACTGGGCCTCACAGCCACAGTCCTTTATCAGGCTCAGGAACAGTCAGAGGCAGCCCACTTTCTGTTACTGTGTGAAGAGACTAATACTTGTGAAAACAGCTGACTATTAGGAAAGGTAGAAGAGAGGCTATGCATGGTTTGAAACTGTGATCATCTTGATTAATTTTGCACCAGCAGGTCGAAGTTGCTTGGGATCTCTAAAAATGTGGACATCAACCTGGGCCTTTCTAACTCCCTTCAAGGCTGTCGCTTTTTCCCAGGGTGGTTTAGGCTCAAGCCTGGATGGGTTTGGGTACCTTCCTTATCAAGGTGCACAGCTTTACTCAATATAACACATAAGGAAGGCTGCAAACACTGCTTCTAAATAAGGATTGCAGGAGCAATGCACCTGCTACTGTGTGTGTTCATTCTCTATTCTCTTGTTAACATTGCTCTGGGACTGAATAAATGCAGATGTGAGATCAGGTGTTTGAGTTTCTTTAAAATAAATCCAGTCATAATAATGCAGTATTGTTTTTCAGTCAGGTCTGAAAATACATTAGGAAAAGAGGGTTTAATTCAGAAGGAGAAACAGGTTTCTCCTTAGGCGCGGTCCTTGTTGCCAAGCTGAATGCCTGAAGACTGTCTTATCCTCAGTCAGGGGAGGCTGTGGCCAAGGACTTTCAGGAGAATCTACTTGATTGGTGTGGCAATGAGTTATTTTCCATGAAAGATAACCTAATAAAAAGGCAGGAACTCTTATCTGAAAGACATATTTTATGTATATATTCATAAACATATCCATACCTAATTGAAATCAGTGGACACATATTTTTGTGTTCGGTTACTTCTTCTTTGATTTGCCTAATCTATTTTTATTGTGGATGGAAATCAATGCTAATTTTATACACAGAGCATCGCATGCCATCTTTTTGGTGCATTGCACTTTACCAGACCATAGTGCTCAGCACAGCTGCATGCCAGCTGCCCCCTTCTTCAGACAGTTACCTTGCCCCCTGGGAGTATCCTCAACCAGGTGGTCTGCATTTTCCCCTCTGTTGCAGACAACACCCAATGACCAACTTTCACCAGGGTGCAAAACCTGAACTTTTTTTGTTTTGTTTTATTTTGTGGTGTTGGGTACAACCTCCGGCTTTGCACATTCCAGGCAAGTGCTCTACCACTGAGCTAAGTCCCCAACCCTATTTTTTAAAATTATTGTACTGGGGCACATTGTGACATTTACAAAATTTAATACAATATATCATAGCTGAATTCACCCCCTCAATCATTCTCCTTTATCCTCCTTCCTTCCATTCCTGGAATAGTTTCAACAGATCTCATTTTTCCACTTATATACATGTATATAGAATATTTCCAACGTATTTGCCCTGCTACCTCCTATCCTTATACCCTTTCTCCTTCCACTGGTACCCGCTTCCAAGATAGGACCTGTTTTGCCTTCCTGTTCTCTGTTTTTCTAAAACACTGACATTTTTGTTTGTTTAAGATATCTATAGTGTTTCATTGTGACATTGACACGTATATATGTTTAATATACATGAAATTATATACATGGAATGAATTGATTCATCCCCTCTATTTTTCTCCTTTCAGCATTTATCTCCTTCTTATGGTGATTTAACAGTTTTAAAAACTCCATATTCATTCTTGTGTAGTAAGTACACCAACCATTTTCACCTTCTTAATTTCCTTCGTTTACCCTCTCTCACTCCTATGTGATCTTCCTTAGTGTAACCTATTTTTCATAATTTTTTTTGTATTTGTATTGGGTCTATATTCCACATATGAGTGAAACCATGCAGCATTTGGTTTTCTGAGCCTGGGTAACTTCACTTAAGAGGATGTTCTCCAGTTCCATCCATTTCACTGCAAACAATAAAATTTTGTTCTTCTTTGTGGCTGAATAGAATTCCATTGTATATAAATTCTACATTTTCTTAATCCATTCATCAGTAGTGGAGCATCTTGGCTGTTTCTATAGCTTAGCTATTGTGAAAACTGCTGCAATAAACATGGGTGTGTAGGTGCCTTTATTGTAACCTGACTTATATTCCTTCATGTATATCATTAGGAATGGAATTGCTGAATCATATGACAGTTCTATTTTTAGTTTTTTTGAGGAGCCTCCATACTGTTTTTCACACTGGTTGTATTAATTTACATTCCCATCAACAGTGCATAAAGATTCTATTTTCCTCACATCCTTGCCAACATTTGTGGTTGTTTGTGTTCTTGATGATAGTCTTTTTAACAGGAGTGTGGTAGAATCTTAATGTGGTTTTGATTTGCGTTTCTTTTATGACCAGGGAGGTTGAACATTTCTTCATGTGTTTTTGGGCCATTTGGTCTTCTTCCTTTGAAAAAACTGTTCAGTTCATTTGCCCATTTCTTCATTGTTCTTTGATATTTTTTTTTGGCAGTTATTTTCTTGAGCTTCCTGTATATTCTGGTTATTAGTTTCTTGCCAGATATATAACTGGCAAAGGTTTTCTCCCATTCTGTGGGCAGCCACTTCAACTCGGTTACCATGTAATCCCATTTGTTAGTCATTTCTCTTAGTTGCTAAGCCTTTTGAGTTCTATTGAGAAAGACATTACCTATTCCAGTGTATACCCTGCTTTTTTTCTGCACTAGCTTCAAAGTTTTATGTCTTATATTAAGGTCCTTGATCCACTTTGAGTTGATACTTGTACAGGTGAAAGACATGGATCTATTTTCAGTTTTTTGCAGTCAAATATCCAATTTTTCCAGCAATATTTGTTGAAGAGGCTGTCTTTTCTACATCATATGTTTTTGGGGCCTTTGTCAAGAATCAGGTGGGCATATCTGTATAGATTCATATCTGGGTCTTCTATTTGGCTTCACTGGTCTTCATATCTATTTTTGTGCCAGTACTTTGCTGGTTTTTTTTTGCTATGGCTCTGTAGTATAGTTTGAAATCTGATATTGTGATACCTCCAGTGTTGTTCTTTTTGCTCAGTGTTGCCTTGGCTATTCAAAGTCTTTTGTGCTTTCAAATGAACTTTAGGGTTGATTTTTTTTATCTCTGTGATGAATTACATTGGAATTTTGATGCAGATTGCATTGAACATGTAGATTACTTTTGCCAATATAGTCATTTTCACAATATTGATTCTGCCAATCCATAAGCATTAACCCTTGTTTTTCATTTGAGGCAGGGTTTCCCTGTGTAGTCCAGTCTGGCCTTGAACTCGTGACCCTTCTGCTTCTTTCTGTGAGCTGGAATTACAGGCATGCACTATCACATCTGGCAAAACTGGCCTTTCAGTAAGGAAGAATCATTCTCATGGTCTCTAGACAAGAGCATATTCTCACTTTTCTCTCTTGTTTTAGTCTGCATACGTTACAAGGTCCTGCTGAGAGCATGCTCTCCATAAATCTGTTTTGCAAGAATCCCCAGTTCAGACTCTAACCTAGCATTGTACACATTTCCAAGCTGAGTTTTTTGTGTGTCTGTTTCAAAGAGATCAAGAGTGTTGTTTTGTTACTCTTGATTTTTTAGTCTAACATGAAGAATATCTGAAGCTGCAAATTTAGCCCAGATATTACTTGTTGGGAAACTATGGAATCAAAGTTTATCCGCAAATTGTGAACCTAGATATTCTATTCTACCCACCAGACATGGATTTCAATTGGGTTGGGGAATTATTGAGAAATGGCATTTTATTTTGGAAAAGGCTTATTTCGCATCGTTAGCCAGACTCTCAATCTCCTCTCAGCCTAATGGATGTGTATCTCCAACTTACTCGCATAGTTTCCTTACTGATTGTCTTGACTTTCAAACATTCACTAGTTAGGGATCTAGGAGATCAATGGATTGTCTTTCATCTAAGACAAGAGGAATTCATGCTTTTAAGCCAGAGTCCTCCTCTCCCCACCACTTGTGGGTTATTAGGGTTACATTTTGCTGATTATTTTCACTGTCATCTAAACTCGAAATAAATCCTCTCTTCATTTTAAGACATTTTATCTCTTCCCGTCCTTCCTTCATCACATATGTAGAGAGGCAGTAGAGTAAAGAGATTAAGGATGCCAGGTTTGGGGTCTGATTGTCTGAAAGCTATGCTATTCCCAACACTGCTAGCTTTGGGCCTTAGGCAGCTGTTGAATTGCTGTGTGCTTTGGGCTCCTTATCTGTGCAAGCACTTGCTTCATAATGCTGCTCAGAGGATTGATGAGTAAATACCTGTATGACATTTAGAACAGTGTCTGGCACAGTATAATTTCTCATCATGTTAGTCAATAGTGACTTATAATAGTTATTCTTGACTATCTAAGTCATTCTGACAGGCAAAGGAATGGGTAAAAAACCATTGTTTTGGGGAGTTGATTACCTCCTTGGAAAAGAGACCCCTTTGGGAATCCCAAAGACCTCTGCATTTGGAGGGGACCTTACTTCTTTACTCTCCACTTCTCATGCTGTCACATGCCATCCTCATCTGAGGAAGAGATTGTTAAAGCACACAGCACTGACTTCATGCTTCAGGACCCTCTGGGGACTCCCAATTGTCCTTGCTGTGATTGACATGCTGTATGAAGTATGTTCTTTGTAATCAACCCTTCCTCCTCCAAACCCTTGTCCCTTTGGCTCTCAATAAGACCTGCTTACTCTACACAAATCTTCTTTCCTTACTCAGCTGAATAAATTGGAGATAGTTTGTCTTGTCTAGTGATGTTCACTGAGCTCTTATAGTATCAAATCACTGTTAGGTTAGATGCTTTCCTTTACCCTTCAGTCTAAATTTAAGCATCACTCTATTTTTCTTAAAACTGAAGAAACCATTTTAAGAAATAGAAATAGAAAATATCACATAATGGAAAGGAACCAGGATGTTTATGCAAGTAGTATCACAACTGACATAGTCTAAATGAAAAATACTTCATAGCTGACACACATCATCATTCCTCTTATCTTTCTTTATAAACAAATACATTTTTAGACCATAGAAGCTATACATGGACATTATAAACAATTTAGAACATAAATCAAAGAAAAAATATAAGTCGTTCCTTAATCCTACCATAGGGACAAAGATACTTAATGTTTTGGTAATCTTATTCTTGGTATTATTTTTCACCAAAAAAAGCCTAGAATTTAAAATTACCATAACTGCATTTGTTTTCTGAACATCTGTTAATATATATTTTAATTTCCACTATTTTTGTTGCTTTAAAAGGAAGGCAATCTTTTTTGGAATTGCAGCATTTTGGAGTAGAATGGGATTGTCAGATTCAATCACATCAATCATCTTATTTCAACAATGAGAAAATTTGTTTATAAGCCTTAACCAAGGTCACACACAGTCATAGTTCATGATTTTGTTGAATTTCTCTGTCAGTGACCTCCATTTTTTTCTGGGTAAGGTAAATGGGTTTTTGGTTTTTCTGACAATGAGTGTAAGGAAGTTTTCCTGGAAATGTGGCATGAGTTTTCTACCTTCTGTGTTCATAATACATGTATTTTTTAGATCAACTCTGACAATATTCACTCTGTCTTAATGATTTTGTTTTCTGAGAATTTGGCATTGTCTAGTATGATCTAAAGTAGATAGGTGCATTTATAAACATCTTGGGGACTTTCATATTTAAGCAATTTTCTTTGTGAAATTATTTCCTAACATTGCTAGAGGCATTGCATCAAAATTGAACAACCTCCCAACTGAACACTCAGGATTTAACTGAGTTAATGAAATAGCATAGGTTGATGAGAAATGTACTGGCCATTCCAAAAATGCCAACATAATCACTGACTGGAATTTAGGCAACCTCAAAATGCTCCCCAATTTCCAAAGTCATTTAGAGAAAGCACCATATTCAATTTTGTACTGCAAAACCCAAGAACTATTATGATTAAGATTTTTTTTTGTGGAACATTAACTCTGTCTCTGCATTTAAGCTATCATTTTACTCTTGCTATCTTCTTTTCTGTTTTCTTCTCTTGTCTTCGTGTCTAAATCTGAGCTTGAAAGGAAAAAAATTGAATAACCCATAGTGTATTAAAGCTCATTGGTGATTTCTTTCTCATGTCATTTTATTGTTTTGTTCCATCTGTTCAGAATGGGTAATTGTTATGAGTTAATGTTTTTTGAATTAATGAAAGACCTCCGGATCTCTGGAGTAAGATTGTTCCTGACAATGCAGATCAGAGGTGGCCTGGATATATATAGAAGGAGGTAGTTGAATTCCTGCAGATACCCAGTCACAAGCAGGGCTCGAGGACCAGAAGATATTAGCTTTAGTGGAAATTTACCTGGAGGAGTTGAACCTATCGGGGAGAGAGCAGGGAGTATTAAACTGAGATGATTTCTTAGAAATCAAGGGAAAAAGAATTTGGTTGGAAGAGGCTGAGTTTTTGAGAAAGGTGAGGAGTTTTATTTTTGTTTTTCCCTACCATTGTTATTTTATAGCATAAAAACCAAACAAAAATGACCATCCGTTAACAATAATAACAACAATGAAATAACAGACAATTATTTTTCTTCTGGGTTTTCTTTTCTTCTTTTCTTTTTCCTAGAACTGGAACTTGAACACAGGCCAGCACTGTACTACTTGAACCACTTTTGTCTTTGAGATAGGGTCTTGCTAACTGCCCAGATGGCCTCAAATCATCTGTCTTCTTGCCTCCCCATTCCCAAATAGCTGTCATTATAGCTGTGTGTCATCACTCCCAGCTTTCTGGTTTTCTCCTTTAAGTACTCTAAACAGGAATGGCCATGAGTCAAATAAACTGAGTGAATTTGTTCATCAGAAGACAGGCATCACAAGAAATGCTAAAGGCAAAATTTGTAAACACTTTTATTCTCAAGAAGAAGGATAATGCTTCATGTAGAAGCACAAAGTATAAAAAGCATAAATACTGACTTTTAAATTAATAATAATACTCATTTTTTATACTTGATGTTGAAATAATATATATCATAATAATAGTAAAAAGCTAAGAAGTAAATAAAGTTAAATTGTTGTGAGATTCTTCCATTTTTGAGAAATCATAGTACATACTATTCCATGATAATTATGAGACTTCAAGGGTATACTTTGTAGTCTCTAGTTTAAATTAGTAAAATAATATTTATAGATACATAATTAAAAGGCTAGTGTAGGAGGCAAAATGGAATACTAAAATACAATTAGAACCAAATTTTCAGAGAAGGAGGAATAAAGGATCAAAGAATAAATGGAATAAAATATGAATATCAAGATGGTCATTTAAACTAAACTAGATCAGTAATTAAATTCAACTAGCTGCATTAAAATAGATTAAGCAACCAATTTAAGGGCTAAGATTATCAGACTAAGATGGAAAAGGAAGGGTTCTGATGTATATTTTCTAAAAGGAAGAAGTTTTAAAGGTAAGATGAGTGAGTTGAAAGCAAACAGCTAGAAAAAGATTTTCAATGCAAATACTAAGTAAAAGAAGTATATTTGACTTTTTAAAGATTGCACAAAATGCTGAGGTGTGACTCAAGTGGTTAAGTGCAGAGGGCATGATTTCAAATCCCAGTTCCACCAGATTGTGCAAAACGATTTTCAGAGGAAACATTTGGTAATAGATAAGAAGGGTCATTGACATGATAGAAGGCTCAAAACAACTAGAGGAGTAACAACACCAAATCTGCATCTAAGAACATAATTTCAAAATCTAGAAGGCAAAAATAAAAGAAGTAAAATGACATAGTTCCACAATGATAGTCAAAAATTTTAACACCTATCTATAACTAATAGAAAATCATTATAGTAGCAGGAAGAATTGAAAAGATTTTTAACAACATCATATGTGACTTAACTGTTATTTACACAGCACCATATTTTAGAAAAACTGCAGAAAGAAAACACACTGTTTTTAGAAGCACAAGGAAGATTTACCAAAACTGATCACATGCTAGGCTATGGCGACACTCTTCACCCATTGTGTTGCCTCTTTGCCTTTGTCAAAGGTCAGTTGTGCATATTTCTGTAGGTTTATTATTGAACTGTATCTTGCTCCAATAATTGTTTGTTCTTCTTCCAAAGCTACATTTTCTTGATTATTGCATAACTTTATAGTAACTCTTGAAGTCTGGTAGCATCAGAATTATGGTTTTGTTGTTCATTAGTTAGTTGGCTATTTGGGGTCTTGGACCTGTCCACTTAACTTTAGAATAGTTTGTTGATGGTCACAGAACACAGATAACTTGCTGGTTTTTTGAATGGGTTTGGACTAAATCTATTGTCAAATTCAGAAGAAGCGACTTCTTGAAGACTTTGAGGTTTCCTTGACATGAATGTGAATTATCTTTCCAGTTATTTACTTCTGCTTTGATGTTTTCCACATCCAAAGTATTTCAGTTTTCTTCATACAGATAGACATTGTTCATAGCTTTTAGATTTATACTTAAGTATTTCATTTGTGTAGGTGTGAGTAAAAATTATAATGGGTTTTTAATTGTAAATTTCTCTTATTGATAGCATACAGGAAAGAAATTGACTTGTACTAACTTTGAATCCAGTAACCCTGTTATAATCATTTATTAGTTGCAGAAAGATTGTTGTTGATTCTTTTAGATTTTCTAAATAGCTAAGACCATTTTATTTCTTCCCATTCTATACTCCATTTATATACTTTTAAAAAAAATCGTAGCCCATTACCCAGGACTTCCAATTCAATGTTGAAGAGTGGTTATGACCTCAGTGGGCATGTTTTGAGTTTCTCACTAGAGCTTTTTTGCAAATGTTCTTCATCTAGTTGAGGAAGTTTCCCTTGATTCCTTATTTACTGAGTTTACCACAAATAAGTGGTAGGTTTTGTTAAGTGCCTTTTCTACATTTATTGATGTAATAAATTGTTTTGTCTTTAAACTGTTGTAACATTAATTAAATTTTGATTGCTGAGCCAAACTTGCATATGTGGAATAAATTTTTAATGAATTGCAGGATTTGATAGGTTAATATCTTGAAGAGAACTTTTGCATCTCTGTTCAGTAGATATTGGTATGTACTTTTCCCTTTTTTTTTTTTTTGCTGTTTGTTTAGGTTTTCATTGTGTTTTTGCTTGAGACAAAAGCCCAGGATACAAGTTCAAAGCCCAACCTGGGGCTTTGAATTACAGGCATGCACCATGATACCCAGCTTTTTTAGTTTTCTTATGTCTTTGTCTAGTTTGGGTATTGGAGTGATACTGCCCTCAAAAATGAGTTAGCAACTATTCTGTCTGGAAGAGAATGTAAAGAGTTGCTATACTTTTGTCCTTAGCTATGTGGTAGAATTCAACACTAAACCTTGATACATTTAGTGTTAGGAAATTATTAGTAATCCTGTTTCTTCTTCAGATTGTCTATTTCTTCAGGTATGAGTTTTTGCCAGATGTGTCTTTGAATGAACTGATCTATTTCATCTCTGTTATCAAATAGAATTATTCTTAATATTCTTTCACTACCAACTTTTGATTTCATTGATTTTCTGTATTGATTTCCTACTCTCATTTTCATTAATTTATACTTTAATTTTTAGTATTTCTTTTAAAATTCACTTTGGATTTGATTTGCTTTTTTTCTAGCTCCATGATATAGATGATTAGATGATTAATTTTGTATCTTCATTTTTAATATATATACTAAGTGCTATAAATTTTCCATCACTGCTTTTGAAGCATCCCATAAATTTTGATAAGTTTCATTTAGTTTGAATACTTTCATTTGAGATTTTTCTTTGACCTCTGTGTTATTTAGAAGTTAGTGCTTAATAACAAGTGCTTTAGGATTTTCCAGCCACCATGCTATTTTTGACTTCCAGTTTAATTCTGTTATGATTATGCAATGCCCCTTTATTCCTCAGAATTATCATTACTCTGAAATTTGTTCTTCTGAAATGAATGTAACTGTTCCTACTTTGGTTAGAGTAGTAAAAGCATAGTTTATCTTTCAACATATGATAATGTAACTTTATATTTAAAAGGATTTTTGGAAAAAGCATACAATTGTGTGTATTTATTCACTCAGAATTTCCCTGTTTTTAATTGGCAGATTTATACCGTTGATGTTTAATATAATCATGGATATGTTTGGATTAATATTTAACCATATTTATTACTGTTTTCTACTAGTACCTGTTCTTTTTTTTCCCTATCTATTTTGATCTTCTGTGCCTTTTCTGTCTTTTGTGTTTTAAACTGAGCATTTCATATAATTTTACTTTCTTTTTTTCTGAACATAACAATTATGCTTTTATTTTTTATTTACTTTGTTTACTGGTTTTCACAGTGTTTAAAATATATATTTACAACTACTTTCAAGGCCACTTTAAAATAACACTACCACTTCACAGGTTATAAGTATCTCATATTAATGTAATCCTAATTCTTCCCTTCTGTCCTTTGTACCATTGTTGTCACTAATTTCACTTATATAGAAGCACATATATGCATACATCATTGAATACAATGTTTCTATTATTATTTTAAGCGAGCTATTGTCTTTTAGACCAATTAAGAATAAGGAAAATGTAAGCTTTTGTTTTATGTTCACATACTCCTTATCTCCTCTTTTCTTTATGTAGATCTAAATTTTTGTACTATATCGTATTCCTTCTCTCTGAAGAACTTCTTTTACCATTTCTTTGAATGAAGGTCTTTTGACAACAAATATTCGCAATGTTTTGTTTATCTGAAAAAGACTTTATCTCTCCTTCACTTTTAAGAATATCTTCACACAATACAGAATTCTAGATTGGTGGGTATTCTTGCAATACTTTAAAAACTTCATTCTCATCTTGCTTGCATGGTTTCTGAGAATGAATCAAATGTAATTCTTATTTTTTGCTCAGCTACATGTATCTACCCTTCCCCCTGATTTTTTCTTTAGCTTTGATTTTCTGAAATTTGAATATGATATACCAGTTTGTTTTTGTTCTTTTTTTGGGGAATTTCATAGTCATTATTCCTTCAAATACTTCTCTTCCTACCCTCTTTCTTTTCCCAGTATTCTTATTACATGCATGTTTTACTGTTTGTAGTTGTCCCAAAATTTTTGGGTATTCTGTTCTTTTTTTGGTGGGGGTAGTCACAATCTCTTTCCTTCTTTTTCTTTTCAGTTTTGAAAGTTTCCATTGTCAAATCTTCAGCCCAGAGACTTTCCTTAACCTGCCTTACCTACTAATGAGCCTTTTAAAGGCATTCTTCATTTCTACTATAGTCTTTATCTCTAGCATTTATTTTTTATTCTTTCATAGTATTTCCATTTATCTGCTTACACTATACATCTGTCTTATATATTGTTTATTTTTTCTATTAATCCTTAGTATATTAATCATTTTAAAAATTTATTATCTGGTTAATCCAACATTCCTGCTATATGAGACTCTGATTCTGATGCTTATTCAGCCTCTTCAAACTGGCTTTTTGCTTTTACAATGCTTTGGAATGTTTTGTTGAATTGTGGACATGATGTACTGGGTAGAAAGAACTGCCATAAATAAGCTTTCAGTACACAGTGGAAAGGTTTGGGGCATTACATAGAGATATGTCTTAATCTCTTGGTGAACTTATATCATAGACTATAAATCTCATGTGTGCTTCTCAGTTTTCTTCTCTGCCTCTCTTAGGCTGTACACCATAGTTTAAAAGGGGTTGAGAATGAATATTTCCTTCTCCTCAGGCAGGTTGGAGATAAAACTCAGCAGATAGACTCTGGATAAATGGTTTCTAAAGAGAGCAGCTCTAGGTGGGAGGTGTGACTTGAGTGGTAGAGTTCCTGCTTAGTAAGTGTGATGCTCTAGGTTCTATACAATGAGAAAGGGGGGAGAAGAGAGGAAAGAGAGAGAGAGAGAGAGAGAGAGAGACAGAGAAAGAGAGAGACTCTTCAGGGATTGTTCTCTGATATGTGCTGTGAGAACCAGGGTGGGTTCCTGAAGGTAGTCACAAAATTGTGGAAGTCTCCTTGTTGCCTGGAAACTTAAACTGCCAGATTGTCATCCTGAGCCTCTAGGAATCCATCAACTGCAGTTTTGGGGTTCCTACCCTGCACTGGTTCCTAGCTCCAGTCTACTGTGATTATCCACATTCATCTTTCTGTTCAGTTTCAGAGGCAGCTGCTTGCCTTGCGACTTCAGTTCTTTGTTGGAACTGAGAAGATGTGTTGAGTTTTCAGTTTGTTCAATTTTCTACTTGTTTTTAGAATAGAATGGTGCTTAGAAGAAACTGGAATATTGGAGTTACAAGTTTAAATGTAGCATGTTGCTTTTCAATTGTAAAATATCCATAGTAACATTCAACCTGCCAATCTCAAATCCGTATGAAGTAGTTTTTAAGAGAACCGAAGGAAATAAATATAAGGCAATATTGTCTAAATTAATGGCAGTTTAAACTATCACAATTTCAAAACATTGTATGTGCAGAAGTTTGGGCAAAATTGTTTTATTAAAATATTAGGTCATGCCTAATTTCTTAGGTTTTCCTTCAGTTTGAAAAACAAATTAATGGCATCCGGTTTATTTGGTCAATTAAACAGCATTACCTGAATATTCCAGCATATTTCTAGAATCGACAAATCATTCATTTACATTAAAAATGCTTAAAGCTTTTTTACATTTTAAAACTTCACCTTCTTATGTAAGTGAAAACACTCCAAATGAAATAATAACTACTTATAAAAAAGAATTAAAATTCAGTGTTATAAAACTGAATTTAATAACCAAAAGACAGGCCATCTTATCAAAGTACCGATGAATTCTTAATTGATTCTTGATAATAAAGCCTCAAGGTAAAGATTTTTTAGAGCCAAACAATTGGTAGTAAAAATTCAATAAGTGAAATGAAAAGGAAATCTCAAACAATGCTTTGTGAGACTTGTGAAGTAAAACAGATGTTTCCCCCCATATTATTATAATTCCTTTGATTCCTATGAGCTATTTTCTTAAATGCTTTTGTAACATTAGCTACTTCAAACTTTTATGCACCATTTAAGAAGAAAAAAGAGGGTGAGACTTGTTTTCTGTCTAACTTATCCCAAAGCATCAAATTGAAGTTTCCATTACCCTAGTCTGAACCTTTGTTTTATAAGATAGAGACAACACTTTATCTTTTTTCTCAAAGTGAGTGCCGTTAATGAAACAGGAAACAATCTTATAAGTGCTTGCTGAGGATCATAGGAGACATATTGTCTGCCGTTCACGGGACAAGGATTCCACCTTCTGGCAAGTGCTTGCTGCATACTATAGGGAACACATTGCTTATCAAGTTTCACAGGATATAGGGATGGTTCCTACTTCCAAGATGGTTAAATGAAGGTACTGGCAAAGAGCTTCAGAGTAGTAGATTATTAAATCTAAAAACATGAAAACTCAATGTAGTAGCCTTCGAGTAGAATTGTACTTGGCAGAATTCCTAACAATCTTACCATCTGGCTACTGAATCTAAAAAGGATCCTAAACTAATAATAAATGTCTATATTTAGGAATTAAGCTACATTTAATATCCAATCACAAGTGCACTCATCATAACAGAGGTGTCCTGGATGGTCTCGCAGCTTATTACCATAATTAGAACCTCTAGATTTTTCAGGTCTAGAATAAAAGGATGGAAGGTAAAGTAGACTCTACTGAAAGAAAATAGAGTAAAATTCTGGAAGTTTTTAACAACATCATTTTGTAGAACAGAAGACTATTCTAGCTGACTTGACAAACAAAAGTCATCCATAACCATGAATGAAAAGCCAGCCAGGTTTCCTGAATTCTGATCTACTCTGAGTTTTAAAGCAGAAAAAAAGTGGGACAGTGAATTTATGGAAGGAAACAGTAAGTCACAGCAGAACTGAAGGTGGTGAGAGCAGGCAACAAAAACAGCTGAGGGAATACTAGTGACAGCAATGGGTGTGTAATTAGGGACAAAAATGTGCACAGCTCCCAAATCATTGACAGGGAGCTCTCAAAGGTTATCATTGTTTATAGTGGCATTATTTTCTACTAAGCAAAATTCAGAGTTATTGGGAGAGACTAACACTAATGTGGTTTTCTTTTTGCTCTTAAACCTGAGGTGATCTAACGGGTCATTTTTTATAAAACAACAAAGTAACTCACTTCCAAACAGAATTTACAGCACTGTCAACTTTTGTCATGCAGTGTTTTTTTTCCTCAGTATGCTTCTAAGATCATTTGCATCAGAATGATGAAGTCTATTCATTAAAAATGTAGATTCCTAGGCCAATTGAATCAGGATCTCTGAATCAGCTGATTCTATAAAGTGTGATAAAGTCTGAGAACCATCAAAAGTAACTTCTGACTTCCTGCCTACCTTTAAATTCTGCCTTAAATGCTATAATTTTTTTCTAATGTGTCATTAAGTGAAAGTTTTAAATGCAGCAAAAATTACTTAAAACCTTCTTCTTAAACAGTTTATAATGCTTACTTTTTAGCTTCGGGAGCTCAGGATAATATTGTTTTAAGTGCTTCAAA
The DNA here is from genome assembly GCF_047511655.1 of Castor canadensis. Lineage (NCBI taxonomy): Eukaryota > Metazoa > Chordata > Mammalia > Rodentia > Castoridae > Castor > Castor canadensis. Next base: position 80,350,741 of record NC_133394.1, on the reverse strand, counting down.
TTTCTGCTCAAACTAGGATGATAATAGTGCAAAATAAATGTATTTAAGAGATATCTAGAATGAGAAGAGTAATAGTTAAAGCTTGCAATGTGCATGGCATGACTCCACTGCTTTCCATGTAATAATTCAATCCTTAAAGTAAGTTCCTATGAGATTTTTTTCATCAGTGATGGCACATTCCCATTTTCTAGTTGTGGAAACTAGAAAATGGCACAAAAAACATTAAACAAACTGCCCAGCATGAAGAGGTAGTTAGTAGAAGAACCAGGATCCAAATCAAGGCCTGAGCGTCACTATTCTAAACCATCACTTTTACCCTCTCTCCATGGAAGTCTGTGAGATTTAGTGAGCAGTGTCTGTCTATGAACTGCAGTGTTAAACCTCTTGACCTGAGGTTTCTAGCTCAAGCTACACTCTTTTGTCATATTTGCAGAAATAGGAATAATTGCTAACAAGTACAGTAGCCATATGCCATGGTTTTATTGTAACGAAGAACATTTTAAGAGGAGCTGAAGATCTCTAGTACCAACTAAGGTAGAAAAAGCCCAGTAAAGCTGTATTCTTCTGATTACAACCATAAAACCTGGAGAAAACACAAAGAGCAATTACTTGAGAAATCTAAAAATTTGGAAACAGAAGGACAATTAGGAAGTAAAGTCAACATTGAACAATGCAGTGAGTTTACTGGGTTTTCCCCATCTTTATGTCCAGGTTTTGGCCCCAGGTGGATTACATCCCTGTGGATTACATATTGTGCATCCCTCATGATTAGGTTAGTGAAAAGTCCACCCTCTCCAGGCAGAGTACTAGGAAAGAGGGCATCACATGCTTCCTCCTTTTGTTCTCTCCCCTGGCCTTTCTTGAGGCCATTCCCAGCCTCTAACTGACAAAGTTGGGCAGCAGCAGCAGCACTGGCAGCATGGCTGAGGGCACCTGAAATCCTAAAGAAAAACCTTTTCCTCCTGCTAGAAAAGTGAGGAGAGGAGGTCTTATGGTCCCAGAAATCTAGGCGAGTGGAAAGCACATTTTTTTTTCTATATGTGAAGATTAATGTTATGGGTCAACAGGACTGGGCAAATGAAATGCTCAGCTATCTAACCGAACATTTCTAGGTATGTCTCTGGGGATGTTTTTGGAAGAGATTAGCAATTGCATCGAAGAACTGAGTAAAGCAGACAGACCTCCTGAACATGGGTGGACATCAACCAATCCATGGGGGACCTGAACAGAGCAAAAAAGCAGAGAAAGATAGGATTCTCTGCCCTAGCTTGGGATAAAGAGAGCTATACAGAGAGTCCTAGCATTGCTTCCATGCACTTGTGTATTGCAACCCACATTGGTTCATGTTTACCAGACCTCTTCTCTACTTCTTGGTCCCCTTCCCATAGTGGCCTCTGTTAATTTAAGATTACATTATTTGCTCCTCAACAGGGAGCACATCAGCTACATTGAAGTTTTAGGTTTCCTTCCTTTTCCCTATTCCTCCTGTGTGCATTCTTCCCTTAGTGTGTGACCATGTCCAATAATATTACTGCAATTGTTTTAGGTCTATAATCCACATATGAGGGAGAACATGTGATTTTTGGCCTTCTGAGCCTGGCTAACTTCAGTTCATCCATTTACTTGCAAATGACAAAATTTCATTCTTCTTTGTGGCTGAGTAAAATTCTTTTGTGTATAAATACCACATTTTCTTTTTTAAAAAATTCATTTATTCACATGTGCATACATAATTTGGTTCATTTCTCCCCCCTGCTCCTGCCCCCACTCACTCCTCCCACCCTTTGCTTCCAGGCAGAACCTGTTCTGACCTTATCTCTAATTTTGTTGAAGAAAAGACATAAGCATAATAAGAAAGAAAGCATTTTTACTAGTTGAGTTATTGTAAATAGTGCTGCAATAAACACGGGTGTGCAGGTGCTTTTGCTAAAACTTGAGTTGCATTCCTTTAGGTATATCCCTAGGAGTGGTATCGCTAGATCATATGGCAGACATATGTTTAGTTTTTTTAAGGAGCCTCCATGATGTTTCCATAGTGGTTGCACTAGCTTACATTCCCACCAGCAGTGTATGAGGGTTCCTTTTTCTCCATATCTTCACCAGCATTTGTTGGTGGTGGTGTTCTTGATGACAGCCATTCTAGCAGGGCTGAGGTGGAATCTTAGTGTGGTTTTGACTTGCATATTCTTTATGGCCAGGCATGGTGAGCATTTTTTCATGTGCTTTCTGACCATTTGGATTTCTTCCTTTGAAAAAGTTCTGTTTAGTTCAGTTGCCCACTTCTTTATTGTTTCAATGATTTTTGGAGAGCTTAGTTTTTTGAGCTCTCTGTATATTCTGGTTATCAGTACTTTGTCTGATGTGTAGCTGGCAAATATTTTTTCCCTTTCTGTGGGTGGTCTCTTCAGTTTAGAGACCATTTCTTTTGTTGTGCAGAAGCTTTTTAATTTCATGTAGTCCCATTTGTCCATCCTTTCTCTTAGTTGCTGGGCTGCTGGAGTTCTACTGAGGAAGTCCTTGCCTATTCCTATTCTTTCCAGGTTATTCTCTGCTATTTCATGTATTAACTGCAAGGTTTTGGGTCTGATATTAAGGTCCTTAATCCACTTTGAGTTGAAACTAAAGCAGGGTGACAGGCATGGATCTAGTTTTCTGTAGGCAGATAACCACTTTTCCCAGCACCATTTATTGAAGAAGCTGTCTTTTCTCCATTGTATGTTTTTTGCAACTTTGACAAAATAAGGTGGGCGTAGCTGCAAAGGTTCATATCCGGGTCCTCTATTCTGTTCCACTGGTTTTTATATCTGTTTTTGTGCCGGTACCATGCTGTTTGAATCGCTATGGCTTTGTTGTATAGTTTGAAGTCAGGTATTGTGATACCTCCAGCATTGCTCTTATTGCTTAGTATTGCCTTGGCTATTCATGGTCTTTTGTGTTTCCAAATGTACTTTAGGGTAGATTTTTCAATCTCTCTGATGAATGTCATTGGGATTTTGATGGGAATTGCATTGAACATGTTGATTACTTTTGGTAGTATAGCCATTTTTACTATGTTGATTCTACCAATCCATGAGCATGGGAGATCTTTCTACCTTCTGTTGTCTTCCTCAATCTCTTTCTTCAATGATTTGTAGTTCTCCTTGTAGAGGTCATTTATATACTTTGTTAAGTTTATTCCTAGGTATTTGATTATTTTTTGAGGCTATTGTAAATGGAATTGTTTTCCTGTATTCTTTCTCAATTTTTTCATTGTTGGTGTGTAGAAAGGCTATTGATTTTTTTTTCTTTTATTCATATGTGCATACAATGTTTAGGTCATTTCTCCCCTCTTCCCCCAGCCCCCTCCATCTCCCCCCCACCCCCTCAATACCCTTATCTCTAATTTTGTTGAAGAAGCAATAATAGGAAGAACCAAGGGTTTTTCTAGTTGAGATAAAGGTAGCTATACAGGAAGTTGACTTGCATTGCTTTCCTGTACATGTGTGTTACCTTCTAGATTAATTCTTCTTGAACTAACCTTTTCTCTAGTTACTGGTTCCCTTCTCCTATTGGCCTCTGTCACTTTAAAGTATCTGTATTAGTTTCTCTGCATTGAGGGCAACAAATGCTATCTAGTTTTTTGGGTGTCTTACCTATCCTCATACCTCCCTTGTGTGCTCTCGCTTTATCATGTGATCAAAGTCCAATCCCCTTGTTGTGTTTGCCCTTGATATAATGTCCACATATGAGGGAGAACATATGATTTTTGGTCTTTTGGGCCAGGCTAACGTCACTCAGAATGATGTTCTCCAGTTTCATCCATTTACTTGCGAATGATAGGATTTCATTGTTCTTCATGGCTGCATAAAATTCCATTGTGTATAAAACCACATTTTCTTAATCCATTTGTCAGTAGTGGAGCATCTTGCCTGTTTCTGTAACTTGGCTATTGTGAATAGTGCTGCAATAAACATGGGTGTGCAGGTGCCTCAGGAGTAACCTGTGTTGCATTCATTTGGGTATATCCCCAAGAGTGGTAGTGCTGGATCAAATAGTAGATCAATGTTTAGATCCTCCAAATTCTTTTCCAGAGTGGGTGTACTAGTTTGCATTCCCACCAGTAGTGTAAAAGAGTTCCTTTTTCACTGCATCCTCACCAACACCTATTGTTAGTGGTGTTGCTAATTATGGCTATTCTAACAGGGGTGAGGTGGAAAATTAATGTGGTTTTCATCTGCATTTCCTTTATTGCTAGAGATGGTGAGCATTTTTTCATGTGTTTTTTGGCCATTTGAATTTCTTTTTTTGAGAAAATTCTGTTTAGTTCACTTGCTCATTTCTTTATTGGGTCATTAATTTTGGAAGAATTTAGTTTTTTGTGTTCCCTATATATTCTAGTTATCAGTCTTTTGATGTGTAGCTGGCAAATATTTTCTCCCACTCTGTGGGTGTTCTCTTCAGTTTAGAGACCATTTCTTTTGTTGAGCAGAAGCTTTGTAGTTTTATGAAGTTCCATTTATCTATGTTATCTCTTAGTTGCTGAGCTGCTGGGGTTCCATTGAGAAAGTCCTTGCCTATACCTATTAGTTCCAAAGTACTTCTTACTCTTTCCTATACCAACTTTATAGTTTGGGGTCTGATATTAAGGTCCTGGATCCATTTTGATTCTACCAATCCATGAGCATGGGAGATCTCTCCACTTTCTATAGTGTTCCTCAATCTTTTTCTTCAGTAGTTTATAGTTTTCCTTGTAGAAGATGTTCACATCCTTTGTTAAGTTTACTCCTAGATATTTGATTTTTTTTGAGGCTATTGTAAATGGAATTGTTTTCATATATTCTTTCTCAGTTTGTTCATTATTAGTGTATAGAAATGCTAATGATTTTTCTATGTTGATTTTATATCCTGCTACCTTGCTGTAGCTGTTGATGGTGTCTAAGGGCTTTTGAGTAGAGGTTTTTGGGTCTGTAATGTAAAGGATCATATTGTCTGCAAATAGGGATTTTTAGACAGTTTCTTTACCTATTTGTATTCCTTTTATTCCTTCTTGCCTAATTGCTCTGGCTAGGAATTCCAGTACTATGTTGAATAGGAGTGGAGATAGTGGGCATCCTTGTCTCATTCTTGATTTCAGAGGGAATGGTTTCAGTATAATGGTATCATTATACTGTTAAGTATAATTCTGGCTTTAGGTTTGTCATATATAGCTTTTATAATGTTGAGGTACTTTCCTTCTATTCCTAGTTTTCTTAGAGGTTTTATCATGAAATGGTGTTGGATCTTATCGAAGGCTTTTTCTGCATCTATTGAGATGATGAAGTGGTTTTTGTCTTTGCATCTGTTAATGTGGTATATTATGTTTATTGACTTGTGTATATTGAACCACCCCTGCATTCCTGGGATGAAGCCTACTTGGTCATGGTGAATGATCTTTTTGATGTATTGTTGAATTTGGTGTGCATTGTTTTATTGAGAATTTTTGCATCAATGTTCATTAAGGAGATAGGTCTCCTTTTTGGAGATGTCTTTGCCTGGTTTTGGGATGAGTATAATACTGGCTTCATAAAATGTATTAGGCAGTTTTCCTTCCATTTCTATTTCTTGGAACAGTTTAAGGAGGGTTGGTATTAGTTCTTCTTTAAAGATTTAATAGAATTTAGCAGAGAATCCATCAGGTCCTGGACTTTTCTGTTTGGGGAGACTCTTGATTGCTGCTTCAATTTCATTTTGTGTTATAGATCTATTCAGGTGATTAATGTCTTCCTGGTTCAGTTTTGGATGATCATAAGTATCTAGAAATCTGTCCATTTCTTCAAGATTTTCAAATTTATTTGAATATAGGTATCCTAGGGTTGAAGTTATTTTCATTCAGTGTCCAGAAGACCTCACTCCTTGCTCTTCTTGCTTTTAATGTTTCTGTTGAAAAGTCTGCTGTTATTTTGATGGGTTTACTTTTGTATGTTTTTTGTTTTTTCTCTCTTATAGTCTTCAATATTCTTTCTCTAGTCTCTATACTTGTTGTTTTAATGATAATATGCTGTTAGGTAGTTCTATTTTGGTCAGGTCTGTTTGGTGTTCTGGAGGCTTACTGCAGCTGTATTGGCAGAGATTTTGCTAGATGGGAGTTTTTCTGTTATTATTTTGTTGAATATATTACACATTCCTTTTGCTTGTACCTCTTCTCCTTCAATGCCCATGATTCTCAGGTTTGGTGTTTTGATGGAGTCAGTAGTTTCTTGCATTTTCTTTTCACAGGTCTTGAGTTAACTAATAATTCTTTTGTTTTTCCTTTAATTACCATTTCATCTTCATTTTCTGAGATTCTGTCTTTTGCTTGTTCTAATCTGCTGAATTGGCCTTGCATTTCTGTTTCATTCTTTTTCTGAGGTTTTCTATATCCTGAGTCACTTCCTCTTCGATATTGTCTATTTTCGTTTTGAGTTAATTTATCCCTTTATTAATAGTGTTCTTTGTTTCACATTGGTGTTTATACAGTGTTTCTGTAGTTTTTTAAATTTCTTCTTGTGCTTTCTGAAATTGTCTATTTTTGTTGTTTTGGAGTTTCTTGAGTGTCTCCTGTACATTTTGGTTGACCATATCCAGTATCATCTCTATAAAATTCTCATTGATTACTTTCGGGATTTTTTCTTTCAGGTGTTCTTGTGGGCTTCATTGGGTTCTTTGGCATAGTTTATCTTTGTTCTGTTGGAGTCAACATCTGGGTATCTGTTTTCTTCATTTCCCTGTGGTTCCTGTACTAATTTATTATTGGGGAGGAAACTGGTTTCCCTCTTTTTTCCATCTTCCCATGATTGCCCTTGCTATTGTTTTTGTCCCTATATGTGTGTAATTTAGTATTGTCTAGCTTGTAATAATAACAATGGTGATATCTAGAATGGAAGAGTGAGAGGAGAGGGAAAGCAAAGAAGGTAAAGAAAAAGGGAAAAAAAACAGACAAACAGACAAACAAAAAACCCAACCAACGAACCAACCAAAAACAGAAAAAAAAACAGCCAAAGAATTAAACATGGAGAGATACTGTACTAATTGATCATAACTAAACAGGCATTATAGAGATAGAGAGAGGAGAATAATAATTTAAAAAAATCCTCAAGTTCAAATGCAATAAAATTTCAGTCTTAATAATTTTGGTGTTAGTCCTTCAGCTCCAATCCTGAGGACTTCTCAGTGTCTTAGAAGCAGTTCTGTCGTTTTCTCATCAAAAAAACAGAAAACAAACAAAGAAACAAACAAAGAAAAACAAAAAAACAAAAATCAAAGAAAATCCCAAGTTCAAATGCAATACAGTTTCAGTTAGTCCTTCAGCATCCATTCCTAGTTCTGTCATTGTCTCATGAAAGGAAGAGAAAAAAAAAGGGGGAGTCTGGTAACAGCTTTGAGAATGTCTATCTGAGGCTGCGGCTCACCTGCCTCCTACTGTCAGCCATCTGCTGCTGCAGGCTTTGTTTATTTAGAGCTCTCCTGGACACATGCCCCTTTTATTTTCTCCAGTATACATCCCTACCTGCAATTGCAGTCTTTTTTTTATTATTTAGAGTTTGCATGGGGCTCTGCCTCTCCCCCACTCTCCAGTGGAGCGTGCCACACTTTAGCTGTTGTTACAAGCCTTCCCCTCTCCAAGCACACTGGGGCAGGTGGTGCCACTCCTGTCTTCTCTGGTGGGCTTGTTTATTTACAGTTCACATGGAGAATGCCCCTCCCCTACTCTCTTGTGGATTGTGCCACACTTTAGCCACTGTTGCAAGCTTTCCTCTCTCCAAGATTGCTGGGTGGGTGCCACCACTCCTGCCTTCTCCTGCCAGCTTGTTTATTTACAGTTCCATGACACAGTGCCCCTCCCTCCCCCACTCTCTGGAGCTCAGCACACCCTGCCCTCTTTGCTACATGTCTTTTTTTTTCAGCTGCTCGTTTATTATTCAGTTTGTTTTATTCTCTTTTTTCCCTGTGTGGGGGTGAGTCTGTCCAGGGGTTTATGCTGATCTGGCCCAGGGTTGTTTGTGGGAGTACCTCACGCCGTGTAGCTCACCTGGTGGTCTGCTTCTCCCAAGCAGGTTAGGCGCTGGCATCTGGTGGTGTGAGAGCCCTCCTCGTTTCTCCATTTAACGTGGAATGGGGATGCTATGAATGGGCTGGGGATGTGGAGGTGTCAGAGTTTTGTCTCTTCTCATTGTTTTTTCCTGCAAGGTGTATCTCCAGTGTCTCTCCAAGATTTTACTCTAGGAAGCATGTTTTCTGCTTCCTTCCTCTAGTCACCATCTTGATTTTTGTAAGTTCATTTTGTATTCTGCTACATTGCTGAAGCTGTTTATGGTGTCTAGGAGTTTTTGGGTGGAGTTTTTTGGGTCTTTGTGTCTCTCTCTCTCTTAATAACCACACTCAGAGCATTTCTTTCCAGCAGACTTTTCTCCAGCTTCCAACTGTGAATAAGGATAATATTTTATTAATTCTGTTTCAGAAACCATTTCAAGTTGTTTTATTTACAAGGTTAGCTTTTGCTTGTTGTTTTGAGACAGGGTCTTGGTCTATATCCTAGACTGACATTGAGCTTACTGTGTAGCCCAGCTTAGCCTTGACTTACAATCCTCCTGCCTTTGCCTCCTAAGTGCTGGGAATACAGACCTGTACCACCATATCTGAGTTATAAGGCTATCTTTTAAAAGTTCAATGAAGTTAACGGGACAATACTAGGCAGAGGCCACTTTTTAGAAAGATGGAAAGGCCAAAATGCCACTTTCTCTAGAGAACCTGCCATCTAGTTTTATTCAAGGTAAAGAAGAAGGAAATTTTTCTCATAATAGAAGAAACTCAGCCATAGGTTTGGAATCTATATTGAAACTACATGTGTAATGAGGATAATATTCTGCAAATGCCTTTGATTTGCTACTGCATTGGTCCATTGTTTGTCTAGTACTGACAGTTACAAAGACAGCAGTGAAATCCTTGTTAGTGTTACAGTGTTACAGGAGTTTTCCCCTTCAGCATATTGGCAGCAGTCAAGCATGTAACATCAAGCAGACCTTTGAAGAAATCAAGATACAGTTTGTTTACTTTTCTTTGAACCAACTTAACTGTGGGTTCTGTGTAGAAAGTGGCATTTTGGTCTTTCCCTCTTTCTATAAAATGATTTCTGCCTAGTTTATTGTCCAGTGGATATTGTTTTCTATTGTTGTATAACAAGTTACTACAAACTAGCAGCTTGAAATAACACACACTCACTATCTCAGTCTTTGAGTCAGCAGTTCACACATCCTCACTAAGAAGAGAGTTGTCCTTGGGGTGGTGCACCATTGAATGACTTTTTCAAATATTTCTATAATAGAATCTGAGAGAGGAACGGGTCATCAGCTCCTCCCTCATCCCATCCCCAAATCTGCCTTTACAGGCACTTGGGTTGCTTTCACATTCTTTACCTGCAACCATATCATACATCTTCATCCAACAGGTATTTCATGAATAGTGACTTCCAACATGGTCTTGATTGCTAGATTGTTTGGCAGTTTCTACATCATCTTCAAACACTTCTCCACCAGAACTCTGCAACTTAAATTGAAGGTATGTTGTTCCATCCCAGGAAGACATCAGGCCTGGCTGACAAGAGTGGGGTGGCATCTACACAGGAGGAGAGAAAGGTGGAGAACAAGGCCATGACTTTTAACTATTTCTTAATGTTAGTTACTGAAATTTTACATTTTAGAAAGTCTATTTTATTTTTAAAAGTAAATTCCAATTGTTTGAGGAAATTCTCCATATCTTCAGTTATTTTGCTATTTTTCTTCTTTTTTTAACCTCACATACTTGTAATTATTCAAACTTCTCTTTCTGTTCTCCACAATTCCTGGTTTGTGTTTTTATTTTGTTCTTGATATTGAACAAATTTTTCTACCTCTTTGCCTGTCTCACAATCTTTATTATATACCAGGATTTTTTTTTTTTCAGTTGTAGGGGTTGAACCCAGGGCCTCATGCATGCTAGGGAAGTGCTAGCTGTAACATTGCACAACACTGTCAATCCCAGGAATTTTTTAGTACATGAATTGGTAGATGATTATAGTGACTTCATTGTCTCTGTTTTTTCTGTTAGGCAGATAGGAAGTTGGCTGATCATATCAATCCAATTATGGATTGAGCTGGGTTGAGTCTTACCTGAAATTTTGGTCAGGCTGTTTTCTCTTCCTTCAGTTTCTTTTTCCTTAGTACAAGTTCTCTTTCTCTACCATATTTTATTTCTGTATTAGTTTTCTGTTGCTCCATAATAAGTTATTAGAAAGTTAGTACTTTCCAACAACACACACTAATTATCTCACAGTCTGTAAGTCAGGAGTCTGCATATGGCTTGGCTAGTTCCTTTACAAAGTGACATTTGAGGTTTTGGCAAATCCAGGTTATCATTTCAAAGCTCAGCTAAAGAAGGAGCTACCTTCAAGACTATGAAATCCCTAGCAGAATTCAGGACCTTGCAGGGTTTCAAAGGGAGAGACCTAGTTTCTTGCTTGATGTCACCCTAAAGTTACATTCAACTCCTAGTTGTTGGCCGGGAGCCACCCACAGTTCCTTGTCAGAGAGGCCTCCTCAATATGCCTACTCACTTCCTCAAAGTCAGAGAGAGAGAGAGAGAGAGAGAGAGAGAAAGAGAGAGAAAGAGAGAGAGAGAGAGAGAGAGAGAGAGAGAGAGAGAGAGTCTACTAGCAAGAGAAGTGTTACAACCTTATGTAACATAACCACAGAAATGACATCTATCACCTTTGCCATACTCTATGGATTTGAAGCAAGTTCAAGTTCCCATCCACATTTAAGGAAATGGATTGTACAAAGAAATGATTATAAAAGAGTGGGGATCAAAAGAGCTACTTTGTCTGCCACAATGTCTAAGCATTATGAGACTAAAGATATTTCATTTTGTCATTCTGGCCTAGCATTCCAGCCTCCCTAACCTGGAAGAACTCAGTAGATGTTTTGTAGGTAAAAACAGGTTAAAAAACATGTTTTTTTATACACTTCAAATTCCCACTGTCATACCAGCTCATATCTATCAAAAAAACCATTGTCTCTTTTTCTCTGACTAATTCAACCCAATATCCACTTCTTACTAAGATTTGGCAAGTGCCCTTGGGGAGTAAATGACAAGTAATCACAGCTCACATTAGAAGGGTTCTTCTATTTCTGTAATTTTAGTTCATTTTTCTCTTTGCTTCCATAACTCTGATATCTTTAGAAGTACAATTCTTACAGTTTGAAAAGTATAACTCTTTTAAGCTTATCCAACTTGCCACTACCTACAAGCCTTACACTGAGTGCAGTATCTCATCCAATAGTAATAGTGTATCCAAATATATATGTTTTGACAGTGCTGGCATTTGAAGTCATAGTTTCCCACTTGCTAGGAGCTCTACCACTTGAACAATACCGTTAGCCCATAAATACATTTTCAAGTCGAGGGTTTGGTATTATTCTTTAACTTGTAGTAACAATGGTGAGATAGTCCTAAGCACATATGTGTAAGGAGAACATCATCTTTTTGAGATTTAAAAAAAAAATCTGTGATGACATTTAATAAGGCACAGATAGGTAAAGTATAAATCACTAATTTATTTCAACATTTAAAGGTGATTTTCACTGTCTCTAACTTCTTAATATTGTGTAAGCAAACAGTAGTGTAACAGTGGTAGATTTTTTTCCTATTTGTCTATTTAAATGACTAGTGCTTTTAAACAGTGTATCACTAAGGATGAATTTAGTTTTTCAGGATTTTATGTTACACAAAGCAAAAACCTTCCACAAATAAGACTTGCATGTAACACAATTCTATTTGGTATAGTATATAATTAAAAGAGAAAATACATTGCTTGTTTTATTTTAAAATGGCTGTAGCAATTACATATTGATTTATCAATAATAATTTTTAAATGGGAATATATGAAAAGTAAATTTTTTAAAAAGTTGTTTTTTAAGTTCTTTTATTTATTTTATTTTTGTTATCATTCTGGGGGTATATTGTGGCATTTACAAAAGTTCTTACAATATATCAATATATCATAGTTGAATTCACCCCTCCATCATTCTCCTTTATCTCCTCCTCACTCCCATTCCTGGAACAGTTTTAGCAGGTTTTGTTTTTCCATTTACATACATGTATACACAGTATTTGCATCATATTCATCCCCCTACACCCTTTCCCTTTATCTTCCCCCTTCCCACTGGTACCAACCCCCCAGACAAGACCTGTTCTGCCCTCTTGTTAAATAATGTCTGTTATAAAATAAGTTTTAAGTTATTTATCACTGCTGGATGATAAACTCTATCCAGATGGCTGCTCATTATTATATTTTAAATGACAGACTATACATTTGTACTATGCCTTATTACATTATTGCATATTTGAAACTTAAATTGAAAAACAAAAATATATCTAATATTTTATGTATCCTTAAGATAAAGATACTCGCGTTTCATAGTTTGTCTTTAAAAGTATTCTGTGGCGATCTTTCCAATGGTGTTAGGGTAGGGAATCAGAATTCCTGAGATCCATGATTCCAGAAACTACCTTGAAATGTGGGAACTACATTTGAGTAATTCTGATTACTTTTAGCCAAAATAGTAACCACCACCACATTAGGCGCACATAAAATTCAAGGACTGACCCTTAAAACAGCTTTTAATTGAGTTTACCAGCCAGGAAAATTCTGGTGTAGCACAGCCAGCAGAACATGTCTGCCCTGGGAAAAAAGCCCCCTGGCCATTTCTCTCTTTCTTTTTCTCTTGCAATAAGCAGAAGACAGCATCAATCAGAATTGAATTCTGCGACATCCTGAACCCCTAACCAGTGGAAAGTTTCCTCATGCCCTGCTGCACTGAGAAAAGCATCAGGCCATTTCTCCCTGCCAGCCAGTTCCAAAGCTGCTTGCATAAACTTTCATAACAAACAGGTGAGCAACACACACCACGCATTAATTACTCTCCTATCCATCCCCTGGGAACATAATCCAGTGAGGCCTCTGGACAGATTGAACAACACTCCCCCTTACAAAAAAAAAAAAAACTGAAAAGCATAAACGAAATTGCAATCTAACACTGACAGTGGGGTTTGGGTGGAACGCTGAACCTCCTCCAGAGAATGGGGGTGGGTCAAGGAACTGAACTCACAGTGAAGTAAGGCAGGAAAAGTAATAAAGTCTGAGAGCAAGGGTTGGGCGAAAAGCCAACCTCCCAGAGGAGCTGAACTGTCACTGAACAGAGGTAAGGTGGCACAAAGGCTAAGAGCAGGAGTGGGGCAACAAACTAACCTCCCAAGGAGTGGGACCAGTGGATCCCTGAGCTGATCTCATGGGACTGAGGGCAGTACTCAGAGTACTTGGAGTTGGGGGAGAGGAGTCAACCAGACAGTTGCAGTTGTAGGACAATGCAGCTGCTGCCTGGTGAAAACAACAGCTGTAAACACCTTGCATGAACAGGCAGGACAGGTTGTAATTGGATCCCTGAGCTGTTCTCATGGGACTGAGGGCAGTACTAAAAACAGAATTGCTGGGGGAGGAGCAGACCAGACAGAGTTGCAGCTGTAGAGCAATGCAGCTGCCACCTGGCAACAACAGTTCTGACTACCTTTCGCAAACTGGCAGTGAGTTACCTCAGCCCCAATTGCAACCTGCCCTATGGACAGAAGGAACCAAATACTACGAACAAGTCAGTCACCTGGTGAGACCACATCAGAACTCCCAATTGTAATGGACAGCCTTTAAGACCAAGGAAAGTAGAATAAAAAAAAGAAAGAAAAAACCTTCCAGCTGTCTCCACCCCAAACTGTCTGCTAAGAGGGGAAGCACCCTTTCCCACAAAGTCCAGAATACCAAGTGCCAATACCAGGATAGGGCACCAAGGAATAACTCCAGAACTTTTACCAAGCAGATGGAACCTTTTGTTGTTGCTGTAGCTGATGGGTTTGTGTGTGTGTGTGTGTGTGTGTGTGTATTATTAACTTTACTATCACTATTTTCTTATCACTATTCTTATCCTCTTCACTTCCCCCCTTCCTTGTGCTACAATCCACTGTTCTCCCTCCCAACTATTCTTTCTTCCTTTTCACATTTACTCTCTTCCGTCTTCACCTCCCTATTCTATTCTTCCCCAACCTGTCATCACACTACCCCTCCCTCCTACACACTTACCACCTACTGACTAGCCTACTGTACTAACTGTATCCACCACCACACCCCTGCAATCTGTGACACAAACACCCTCCACTAAAACACTGGAAATGCACTCTATCACACATCAGAGCCACAAACCCCAGCAGCTCCCATATCTCTTCCCCACCCACCCCTTTCTAGTGCCACCTTTACCAATTACCCAAGTTTCTATCTCTAGCCAAAAAACCATTACCACCCCCCTAACTCCCACTGTTTATAGATATTATCACCAAGGGTTTTATATATAATAGGTAAACAACTGGTCTGGCATTGAACCTGTGAATTTGCTGTTGCTAATTTACACCTGCAGGCCAAGGACAGAAATAGCACATCAACCTAGCTAACAACCAAGTCAATCACAATGCAAAAATTAAATAAAGGGAAAGAAAACAAGCAATTAAAACCAACTAGCCAATCAAGAGCATAGCTGCACAGAACCAAGTGGAGTTATGGGGAAAAGAAGGGATGGAAACTATACTCCTCAAAAAAATAATTCAATAGAGGATTTGGTGGGAAATGAAGAAATAAGAGGGCTGGCAGAGTGGTTCAAGTGGTAGAGTGCCTGCCTTGTAAGCGTGAGGCCCTGATTTCAAAACCCAGTACTAACAAAAATAAACAAAATACTTTAAATAGAGGTAGAGCTGGAGGAGTGGCTCAAGTGGTAGAATACCTGCTTTGCAAGCAGGAAGTCCTGAGTTCAAACCCCATTCCCACCAAAAAAACCCAAAATGCTTTAAACAGCAAGTTATTGAAGGTATTTCTCTTTAGGCTTTCTGTTTGCTTTTGCTTTTTGAGACAGAGTCTCAAACTCATGATCTTCCTGCCTCAGCCTCCCAAAGGCTGAGATTATAGACCTGAGCCATCATGCACAGCCTGAGATTTCTTTTTTTAAAAAAAATTAATAAGAATTTGCCTCATCCCAGGTAACAAAATTTTACTTTCTCATTACATCTATTGCTATAGTTATAGTTACTAAATCAGATTAAGGACAATCAACAAAAGAAAGGAAAGATAAGCTAAAGACTATTGAGAGGAGTAGAATTATTGGTCATAGAATTGCTGTATCTGGCTTTGGGTAGTGAACACTTGACGAGATGACCTATAACACTTCTGCCATGAAGAAAGTAAGTACTGGGCTCTCCTGACTGGAGTTGCAGTCTCTACCTGCATCTTTATTTTATCTCTCAGATCATGGCCAATAATAAAATTAAGCCAGTGGTTTCTGGAGCCTGCTCTGACATTTTGTGAAAATACAGAAAAATGTCAGAAATGAAATACTGACACATCCACAATCCTGACATCTTCCAATCTCTTGAATGAAATTCTGAGGTATGCAGGGTAAAGGACTGAAGAGCAGTGGCTAAGTGAAATATTTTTAATTAGCCTAGAATTCTGAAGCGATTTCCTCATTAATGAAGATCACATCCTCCATCTGCATAGCACCTGGTCTGTTACCTCACCTCAAGCTAAACCTGAAATGGCAATGCCATCTCCAAGGAGACTTTCATTTCCTGATCCAGAAAGGTGATGGACATCAAAGGGACAAAATTAATAAAGGGACTAAACTAAAGGTCACCTAAGCATTGTTGGATTAAAAATGGATTATATGAATTTATTCAAGGAAGAATCCTTTTCTATTATCTTTGAAAAGTTATTTTTCAAGGGGCATGTGCAGAATGATGCTAATAAGGAAAACATGATCTCTTGACCAAATAACAGACTGGAGATGGGTTGGAGTATCCCAGCAGAGTGTCAGCAAATTCTGCACATGAAATCACATAAGGAATTACAAAAAAAAAAAAAAAAGCCATGCCTGTGCCCCATCCTCAGCTATTGTGATTTTACAGAAATTAGGTACAGCCTGGTCATGAGCATTTTCTTTTAAAGTTTCTCTGATTTTTCTAGTGTGCAGTAAATTCAAATGCCAGTGAAAAATCACTGTATTAGATCATGGGTTTTGCTTTCCCTTTCAACCAACATAGCACTTATTAACACATTGTATTTTTTTTCATTGAAAGTAAAAATATAAAAATTATATACCAGTTAAATATAATAAAATAGAAACATCAAGGCTAGAAGGTCTGGGCCTCCACTCTATCAAGTCCCTTTATATAGTCCTGGAAAGTCACCAAGCCTCTCTTGGCTTGGGCTTTTTCAACTATTATATGAAAACAAGAAACTAATACTTATTGCCCAGTGGGACAAAACTGTGAAGTATTGTTGCATTTACCCAATACTCAACTTTGTGACAACTTATCCCATTACTATAGATGAGAAGACTGGAACTGAGAATATTAAGTGACCTTTTAAAGCCACAAAACTGCTAAGTATGAAAATCAGGTTGAAACTTTGCCTTCTGAGCTTATGCCATTCTCATTATGATGCTGGGCAGAAAGTCTTAGAGCCTTAAAATGCTATAGGAACATGAGCTATGGATTATCAAAATTATCGCTTCCTCAGGAGCAGCTCCTTTCGGGGTAGAGGTTAGAAGCAGTTAACACATTTTATTATTTTCCAAAAAGGGTCAAGTGGCAGACATGATAAAAAAAAATTCTTTTAAAAAAGTCTTTCTATTTAGAGAGATTTAACATTTCCTTATACCCATAGGCCTTACAATACATGAGTTATATCTAGCTATACAATAGGCTTAAGGAAGAAAAGCACAAATTGATTAATAATGAAGTATAGGACAAAACAATTAAGAAAAGATAGCAACACTAGGGATCTGCTCAAAATAAAAACCTAGCAATATATCCTAGTATGTAACCTGTGTCTTCAATGGGAATCTTCTAATATTATTTTTTGGGAAATGCTGATATAAGATCAATTAATATAGGAGAGAAAAATAATTACATTAGAAGAGGGACTAGAAAGTAGAAGACCCTGGGAAATAGTTTAGCATTATGACAATTATAATATTCTCATTTGACACATTGGATAGATCATGGCTTATGAAGGAAACACAAACTGAAATATTTGGCCTAAGCCCTGAGTATAAAGAATCTTTCACAAAGTGAAGTACAAATTGGATATAGTTCTTGTGTAGAAACTCATTTTAAGTATCAACCAATATTATTAGACATTTGCACCTAATAATAAATAGTCTCCTTGTGAATTCTGTAGGAAACTAAAGCAGAAGAGAAATAAAGACTGTACTGAGAAGTCATCAGAGGAATGCATTATTTCCTTTCCATCTAATCTGCTTTACATAACTGCTCAAACCTATCTGTGGCATTTCACTACTCGTCCATTCACCTAACAAATATTTATGGGGTGTCTCAAAAGTAATTCCACTGAACACTGAGGTCACAAATGCACACAAATACAGTGTCCAAACCAGTGCTCATCTAGCTCTCAGTCTGCCAGGGAGAGGAACATTTAAGGCTCACCAACAGCAATAGGCCTGTGATAACTGCAGTGAAAATCTGTAAAACTGTCCTGAGAGAGCCTGTTGCAAAAGGTTCTGGTGAATTCCAATGGGCCAAGGAAAGGTAACTTAAAAAATGAGACAAATGCACTTTGAAGAGTCAGGTTTAAGTACACATGAGAAAAGGGAAGAATATTTGTGGTAGAGGTAATTGACAGGTGCAAAGACCTTAACACAAGATGAAGTCGGGACTTTGAGAGCAGGTACTGGGATCTTTCAAAGCTTCCTGGGACACTCTAATATATAGCAAGATTCTAGAACCGGTAAGAACCACTGTATTAGGCCACCTTTTCTCCCCCTTTTCCACTATGTTAGCATTAATCACCTTAGTCTATAGCTTTAGTTTTATACTCAGCAAAATCACATATCCACTACATTTAGTAAGATAATTAATTGGCCACTGGAACTTGAAGCCTAAAGGCCTGGTCCCCTGGTACAAGGACACTGGAATAGGAGCAATACAATGTCCAATCTGCATTGTGGAAAGGTGACTGAGTTTGGATTCTGTGTAGAGGATGACCTGGAGGCCCTTGTAGGGCTCAGTTAGCTAGTGACAGCAGTTGTCTAGGAAAGAGATGATGGCATTTGCCCTTTCTGTGTCTTTACCTTATCTGTAAGACACAAGAGACTGTAATGAACAATCCTTACAGCCCTTTCAGCTTAATGACGTGAAATACGAAGAGAGGCATCGATTTTGTCTCATAGTTCTGGAGGCTAGGATGTCGAAGGTCTTCTGGTGAGGATATCATAACACGGTAATAGGTGAAAGGCAAGAAAACTTATGTGGTGGAGGGGGAGGGGACTTCCCTTATAACCACCTACTCTCACAGTAACTAATCCACTCTCACAAGAATTAACTCACTTGCATAGAAAGGAATTAATTCCTCTTTACAGTAAATTCATCTCTTAAAGACTCCACCTCCCAACACTGCCACAGTGGAATTAAATGTCAACATGATTTTTAGAGGGGACTAATCATAGCAACTACAATTACATGTAGATGGGAGCCAGCGTTACCTCTGGAGTTTGTCTAGAAAACCACCTAAGTTTTAAAGAATGTATACAACAGCCTTAGGGTATAGACAGAGAACTGCCATAGGGGTGGACCTACCACAGAGTTCCTACTATATTGCTTAGTGGGTCATATAGATCCACCAACATGTTGCACCACCCTAGGAAAGCTGCAAGCACACAACGTCAACATTAAGAGTGGAAGCATGGGGTGTGCACAGAAAAGCCATGGGGACTGGGTGGCCCAAAGCCTTGGGGGCCCCACCCTCACACTCATGTGTTCAGGAGGTGGAAAACTGAGTCAAAGATTGTTCTAAGTCCTTAAAATGCAATGTTGTTTGCCCTATTGGGTTTTGAACTTACTTGGGACCTGTCAGTCCTTTCTTCTTATTTATTTCTCCGTTTTAGAAAATAAATGTATATTTTATTTTCTTCCAAACATTGTACTTTGTCAATATGTGGCTTTTTTCCCCCCCACAGGCTTAAAGCTGGAAAGGAATTTGTGTAGGGATTGGTCATGCTGTGAGTCTTAACCATATCTAATTTAGAAGATATCTAGATGATATTTTAGGCTTCCGGATTCCTGTTGTAATGAGTTAGGAGTTTAAGGTTATTGAAATGGAATGAATCTATTTTGTTTGTAAGAAGATATGAATTTTGGGGGCTGAGCAGAATACTAATATCTGAATGTGTCTACCCTAATTCTTATTTTCAAAACTTAATCTCCAATGTAACAGTGTTGGGAAGTAGGGTTTTGGAGGAGCTATTTAGGTCATAATTAATGCTGTTATTAAAGGACCTAGTAGCCCAGGCAAATAGTTCATGAGACCCTATCTCAAAAAAACCACAAAAAAGGGGGGTTGGTGGAGTGATTCTAGAGGTAGGCACTGAGTTCAAGCCCCAGTACTGCAAAAAAAAAGAAAAGGACTGATGAAGGGGATCTGCTTTCTGCCATGTGAGGACACAGTGCACCTCCCCTCAGAGGACACAACATTCAAGTTGTCATCTTGGAAACAGACACTGGACCTTTGGCAGACAACAACCTGTAACAATGTGGGTAGGGACATCCCAAACTCTAGTGCAGTGAGAAATTTCTCTTCTTCCAAATTACTCATTCTCAGGTATTATTAGATCTGCACAAAGAGACTAAGATGGATAACTATTATACATTTGAGTAGAGATGTCAAGAAAGCAGTTCAATATATTTGGCTGGAGTGAAGGAGAAGGACTAGAATGTAAGATAAATATTGGTCAGCATTTGTGTATTGATGATATTGGAAGTCATGAAATTATTGAGAGCTGAGCACAGATAAAGAACCAAAGAGTTCTCATTCCTCAATGCAGAGGCCCTCCAGTATTTAGAAACTGAAGAGAAAATGTAGAGAAAAAGGAAAAAACAGATCCAAATAGCAAAATGTCTGGAAAGTATGAGAAGAATTAAACAAAGACAGCAGGGTGACCCAAAATCTACACAAATGAAGGGTGCAAATTCTGCTAAATGCTTAAGGGATGTGGGGGCTGTGAGCTAACTAACCTCTGGATCTGGCAATGTGAAGGTCATTGGTTAGTTTATGAGAGCGTTTTACTGAAATGGAGGAAAGAATAAGTTTTCCTTAATCATGTTTTTCCACTTTCATTTTGGAAAATTCCAAGTTTATGGAGAATGTTAGCCTTTAGCATCATCATTTTAAATGTTCATATTGGTGACAAACCTTGTGGAATTTGAATTCTACAAGGAAAGCTTCAATCACAAGTCTGACAAAACACCTGTCAGAACAACTTGAAAGAAGGAAGGATTTCTTTTGGCTCATGGTTTTAGAAGTTTTTGTTCATTGCTGGCTGGCTTCATTGTTTTTGGGCCATGGTGAGTCAGAGAATCATGGCGGGGAGCACGTAGAAGAGAAAAGTTGATCACCTCATTGTGATTAGGAAGCAAAGAGAGTGAGAGAGGAGCCTTGGATAAGACACAGCCCACAGGACACATCTACCATGACCTACTTCCTCCAACCAGACTTCCTCTCAAAAAAAACTCTAATTCTTCCAAAATAGTGCACCATCTGAAGACCAAGCCTTCAATACATGAGATTTTTGGAGAGACACTTCATATTCAAACTATAACATTCCACCTTTGGCCTCCAAAAGACTCATGTCCATTTCAAAATGTAAAATGCATTCAGCCCATCTCGAAGGGACCCCATGGTCTTAACAGTTCCAGCATTATTCAAAAGTCTGAGTTCAAAATCTCTTCTGAGACTCAAGGAAAACTCTAGCTATGAGTTCCTGTAAAATTAAAAACAAGTTACATATTCCCAAGATACAGTGGCACAGAGTAAATATTCTCAAACCAAAAAGGTGGAATAAGGACATAAAAAGGAGGGATGAGACCAAGGCAAGACTGAATCACAGAAGGGCAAACATCAAATACTGTAGTTCCATTTCCAATATCCAAGGCATGTTGGTATAATGTGAACTCCAGAGAAGTTGGGCAGCACCTCCACTATGGTCTTGCCATTTTCAGCCCACAAGACCTGTCTTGACTGGTAGTACTTACTGCCTACATCTTTCCTTGGCAGACATTCCTCATTCCTGGCATATCCAACTTCCTGCTTTCTCCACTGTATCTTTGATTTCACTCTCACATTTTCACCTATCATTCTCTTAGTATCTGCTTTCAGGAAATCCAATCCTATTACACATTGCCTGCCCCCTCACCCATATTTTTCTTTGAAATCTTGATGGAAGCCTTCACGACTCCACAACTTTTGCATTCTGCATGTCTGGAAGAAACAGCATCACATGGACACTAACTCAATCAGAAGTAGTCCTCTTATACTACAGCCACATGCTGGACAGCTAAACACAGGGAAGCACTTCCCTAAGCAGTCCTGTGTCAGCAGGGTGACCTGGTAGTACTCTTTTTCTTAAGGGAAAGTCTTTCAAATGAGTTTACTCTTTCATAACCTTGAGCCTATTATGGGTGGGATCTAGCCAATTCCTGAAATGCTCTCAAGACATCTCTTCCATTGTTCCCAGAAAAAGTACCTGGCTTCTTTTTAATGGCATCAATCTCTTCAGAAATCATGCCTTCATTAGCCCCAACTTTACATAGGATTTTCTGGCTAAACTGAAGGATTTCCAAACCTTTCTGTTCTGTTTTTGCTCCTAATTTCTCACCATAAACCTGTATAAAATCAGCCAGCAATAATCATGCCCAGTCTGAATACTAAACTTCCTTTGCAAGATTAATTGGTTACCTTTAAATTCAGCCTCCCACAAAGTCTCAGGGAGTAGACAAAATGTAGACAAGTTCTTTGCCAGAATGTAATGTGAACAGCCTCTTCTCCATTCCCAGTAAAGTCCTTATTCCCATCTGAAACCTCGTAAGTTCAGTCATCACAGTCTGCATCACTGATGGCATTCTGGTCTTCTGTGTCTCCATCAGAATCACTTGTAATGCTAGGCTTACAGCATTCTAGGCTTTCTAGCCCTCATCTCCAAACTTTTCCAGATTCTTCCTACAAACCATTTCCAAAAACTCATGAACTACAAGGTCAGTTTTAGGCACAGAAACATCTTCATTCTGTTGTTATCAATTCTCTGTGTTAGTCAGTTTTATCATCACTCTAACAAAATATCTGCATAATAACATACAAGGAGGAAAAATATATTCTGGTTTCAGAATACATTGTCTGTCCCTAGTCTGTTAGCTCCATTGTTTCTAGGCTGTGGTAAAGCAGAGAATCATGGTGGCATAGGGCATGGGAGAGCAAACATGGCCACTTCATAGTGTCCAGGAAGTAAGAGAAATGAAAGAAAGGAGACCATGACAAGATACAGTCCGTGTAGTCATGCCCTCAGTGGCCTACTTTCTCCAGCTAAGACCCACCCCTCAAAGTTTTCAAAACCTCCCCAAATAGCACTATCAGCTGGGGACTAAAACCTCAATACATGAGCCTTTGGGGGTCAGGGGAAACACTTTATATCCAAACTATTAATAGGCAGTAACGTGTTTCAAATCACCAGAGTTTTCTAATAATTCATCTTCAAGATTCTAAAGATTTAGAAAGCAGAGCCAATTTTTATTTTCCAATTACTCCTTGCCAATAGGGATATTTCAACTATTTCTTTCCCTATTTGTTTTCTTTTAATTTCTTCTTCTTGCCTTATTGCTGTGACTAAGAATTCCAGGACTATGTTGAATAAGAGTGGGGATAATAGGCATTCTTGTCTCATTCCTGACTTTAGGGGAAATGGTTTCAGTTTTTCCCCATTAAGTATGATGTTGGCTATAGGTTTGTCATATGTAGCCTGCATAATGTTGAGGTACATTCTTTCTATTCCCAGTTTTCTTAAAGCTTTTATCATGAAATGGTGCTGAATCTTATTAAAAGTTTTTTATGAATCTGTTGAGATGATTAAGTGGTTTTTTTCTTGCTTTTATTAATGTGCTGTATTACATTTATTGATTTGATGTTGAATCATCCTTTCATCTCTGGAATGAAGCTGACTTGATCATGGTGCATGATCTTTCTGACATGTTGGATTACATTTGCCACTATTTTATTGAGGATTTTGGTATCAATTTTCATTAAGGAGATTGGCCTATATCTCTCCTGTTTGTATGTGTCCTTGTCTGGTTTTGGGATGAGTGTTATACTGGCTTCATAGAATGAGTTAGACAGTGTTCCTTCCCTTTCTGTTTTGAGGAAAAGTTAAAGATCTGGTAGAATTCAGCAGAGAATCTGTCAGGTCCAGGACTTTTCTTTTTTAGTAAACTCTTAATTGCTTCTTCAATTTCATTTCATGTTATAGATCTATTTAGGTGGTTAATATCTTCTTGGTTCAGTTTTGGATGGTTGTAAGTATCTAAAAATTTGTCCATTTCTTTAATATTTTCAAATTTATTGGAATATAGATTTCTGTGGTTCTTGTGTGTGTTTGGGTATATTTCTTCTGCTGTTATGAGGATTCTTGTGTCAGGGATTGCAGAGGGCTGGTAGCATGTGTGGTTGGTACAGTAGGCTAGTCAGCAGGGGCTGAGTGTGTAGGAGGGAGGCGTAGTATGGTGACAGGTTGGGGAAGAATGGGGATGAAGATAGGAGAGAGAATGGATGAGAAGGCACAGAAAGAGTAGTTGGGAGGGAGAACAATGGATTATAGCACAAGAAAAGGAGGGAAAGTGAAGGAGGTAAGAACTGGGATAAGAAAATAGTGATTGTAAAGTTAATACAGAAAAAACTCCACCAGATACAGCAACAACAAAAAGTTCAGTCTGCTCAGTAAAAGTTTTGGATTTATTCCTTTGGCATCCAAACCTGGTATTGGCACTTGGTATTCCAGGTTTTGTAGGGAAGTGTGCCACCCCGTTTGTGGGACATCTTGGAGTAGAGACAGCTGGAGGGTTTTTTTTTCTGCTTTTCTAGGTCTTATGGGCTGTCTTGTGCAAGCAGGAGCTCTGAAGTGGTCTCACCAGGTGTCTGGGTTGTGAGCAGTATTTGGTTCCTTCTGTTCACAGGGCAGGTTGCAATTTGCGCCTGAGGTAACTCACTGCCAGTTCATGCAAGTTGGTTAGATCTGTTGTTGTTTTCATCAGGTGGCAGCTGCCTTGCCCCACAGCTGCATTTCTGACTGTTCAGCTCCTTCCCCAGCAAGGTGGGCAATTCAGTTTTGAGTACCATCCTCAGGCGGTGGATTGCTAGCTCAGCAATCCACCGCCCTACTTTGGGAGGTTGGCTTGTTGACCCACTTCCACTCTCAGCCTTTATTACTTTTCCTGCTTTGATTCACTGAGAGTTCAGCTCCTTGACCCACCCCGTTCTCCATGGCAGGTTCAGTTTCCCAACCCACCCCACCCCCCACTGTTGGTGTTAGATTAAAATTTGCTGTTTATGCTTTTCAGTTTTTTTGGGTGGGGTGTTTGTTCAATCTGCCCAGGGGCTGTGCTGGATTATGTTCCCTTGTGATGGGTAAGGGAGTTGTGTGTGGTGCATTTTGCTCACCTGATGGGGCTTCAGGTTTACACAGGCACCTTTGAAACCAGCCAGTGGGGAGAAATGGCCTGCTGCTTTTCTGAAGGTAGACACTTTCTGGGACTAGGTTCAGTGCAACAGGGTGTAGGGAGGCTTTCCATGGGTTAGGGGTCCAGGACGTCACAGAGTTCATTTCTGGTTGATGCTCTATCTTCTGCTTATTGAAAGGGGGGGAAAAAAAAAAAGGGAGAAACTGGCTGGGGCTTTTTATGCCCAGGGCAGATGCCCTGTTGGCTGTGCTGTGCTGGGATTTTCCTGGTTGTTAGGTGCAATTAAAGGCTGTTTTAAAGGTAAGTCCTTCAATTTTATGTGCACCTAATGTGTTGCTGGTTATTATGTTTGCTATAAGCAATCAGAATTACCCAAGCATAGCTCCCATGTGGTTTCTGGAGTCACAGAGCTCAGGAAATCTTATTCCTTGCCCTAACCACCATCTTGGATACCAGTCAAACAAGTGTCTTTAATACAAATGTGTTTGACACTAAAATCCAAGTTTTAATTTTGAATCTCAACATTTTCCATCATACTTTTTTGGCATTTCCCTACACTCAGTCACTATTGAAATTTAAAACAAGACAGAGCAAAGCCTTTCTTTAAAGAGAACACAAAACTATTTTCTATAACTATGTAAAAGAGTATGTTTTTAGAAAGAATAGTGAATAGTCATAATCTTGCCACTTAAAAGGATAAAACTGTGGTGTTCTAGAAAATTTGTTAGGATAGCTGAATGTGATGGTACACATCTGAAGGCAGGAGATTGAGGCAGGATCATTACTTTGAGACCAGCTTGGGCTTACAGAGAGACCCTGTCTCAAAACAAGTCAGAAAATGAGAGAGAGAATGAGAGAGGGGGGGAGAGAGAGAGAGAGAGAGAGAGAGAAAGGAAAGGAAGAAGGGAGAAAGGAAGGAAGGAAGAAGGAAGGAAGGAGGACAGGAAGGAAGGAAGGAAGGACGGAAAGATAGATTCACTGGGCTCAAAAACACATTTCCCAGCAATGCATGTTAGTATAGTGACAGCATGGTACCATAGAAGAAACATTGTACTGGGAGTCAAAAGTCTGTTGTGAGTTCTAATTCTCCCACTTTTTCATTCTGCTCTAGAAAATCATTTTAACATCTCTGTGCCCTCACCAAAACTAAAATGGAAGTAGTAATGCTTGCATAATAACTTTGTAGGATTATTGTGAGAATCAAATATGATTAAGGGATTGATTTAAGTAGATGTCAAGGTCTTCCTCAGTGTCTGTAGGACGTGTGCACATGGGCTTTATAATATTTAGAGAATAATTCAAGTGTAAAGGCCTAAGGGATAAAGTGAGTTACTGCCATATTTACACAATTAAAATATCTGTCTAGGGCTTTTTATAAATGAAAGTTTTATTTTAATTTTAAGATTGAATAAGAGCTAAGATAATGGCAAGTGTTTAGGAAGGAGTTAGAAGGATTTGAAAGGATTTCACTGTGTCATGTTCCCTAAGATCCTTATATGAACTGCATTTTGAAATCACTCTGGATTTTCTACACTTGACAACTGAGTCAAGGTGAGGAAGGCAGAAAAGATGTCTCATACCCCTCTCAGTGAGATGCTTTCAAAGAGGTAGTGACCAATAGGCATATAGTGTCCTGTGTAAACCATGAGGTATTCCAGTCATGGTCTCAAATGCCTCTCTGGAGGTAGGAATGTGGCCTTTTAGTTGCCAGAGGCAACAGAAGAGATAAAATAAGGGAAGCAGAGGGATTTCAAAAGTCGTTTGCAGTCACAATTATCTTGAGTAGTGTAGTTTATTTTTTCTTTGTTTACTTTTTCCTCTTCTTAGGTATATTTCTCTTAGGAAGAATTCAAATGTAGTAAACCCCACTTTCAAAAGGAAAATTTGTACTTTAATTTTTTTTGTTTTAAAATTAATTGTTATTTTAATCAGACATAATTATGGCATAAAATGTGATAATATGATACATATATACAATATGTCATTATGGGAGGAAATTTATACTTTTTGCTAAAGTATTTATCTTTTAGTCCTCTGGGCACTACTTCACTGAAAATTTATATCACCTGTTATGGTTTGAATATTTGTGTCCCCTCCAAAAGTCATGTGGGAACTTAATTTCATGCAGAAATATTTTGAGATGAGTCTCCAAGAGGTGATTAGGCTGTGAGGGCCCTGTGTACTTCCTGTTTTACAGATGTTAGAGTGAGAGAGAGAGAGTGAGAGAGAGAATTTTCTCTTTTTACATGGCACTAATTTCATCAGGAGGAATTCACCCTCATAAACTGAATTCCCAGATGCTTTACCTCTTACTACCATAGCCTTAGGATTTCAATATATAAATGCAATATATAATTTCAATATATAAATTTTGAAGGTATACAAACATGCAGTTGATAACAGATATACTGACATCAAATTTTGGGAAATCAAATTTGTTAATTTTTTCTATTGAGGCACTTTATAGAAAATTTCATAGCTTGATTATTAATGATAAGTTGCAAATAAAGTTGGGGTGGTAGGTGATATAAATCTGTAATTCTAACACTTGTGAGGCTGAGGCAAGAGGACTGAGAGTTTAAGGCCAGTATTGGCTACACAGCAAGAGACTCAGCCTCAAAAAAATTTCAAAAGAAAGGAACAGGTTTTTGAGCAATTATTTTGCTACTGATCACAGCTGAGTTCTGTGAGACTATTAAGAGTTCATCAGTGTATTATTAGACACTGATTTCAAAGCAGAAACTTCCTAAGGACTAAATTGTATAACCCTCTCCCCAAGTCCCTGGCAATTAATATTTTCAAAGTCTGCATCATGGCACTAGTACGTAGAAAAGGACTCCTTTCTGCTCTTCCAAAATGCATGTTTGATCACATCTATATCTGTCCTAATCAGGACTGTAATATGCTTAATGTCACATGTAGAATAAAGCCTAAATTTCTACTCAGCATGTAAAGTTCTTGATGGTTTTTTACTTTCAAATCTCTCCATATTCTTCTCTGTCAAAGTTTCTTCTCCTTTCCAGTCATGCAGAAACAATTGGGTACATGTCTTCAATGTGTCACAATTTCGTATTTTATTTTATACTAGGAAAGTGAAATTTAGTTTCTGAAACTCTTATTAGTCAAACCTGGTGCCTAATTATTGCCCACTATGACAGCTGAGGATCAGTACTACTCATTTTTAGTGCACTGAAACAAAAATTTGTCTTCAGAGGACTCTAGTACCTTTAGTGAAAAATACTAAAAACCCACATGCCCTAAGCAAGTTTTGTCAGAAATATAGATGGACACTTTTGTGTCTTTCCACAATGTCAAGATTCACTGAATAACAATAAATTCACAAGCTACATTGTGTTGCTTTTAATTTGCCAATTGCTACTGATTTCACTTGGTAGTCATGGGGATTGGCAATCACAGGTTCTTTTATTCCAATTCTAAGGACTGATATTGACTCTCTGATCACACATTGCATGTCACATGATATAATATGTATATATATATACACACATACATATGCACACACATATATATGTGTTATTACATATATAATATATATTTTATTATATTTATTTATATATAAATATATAATATACAAATAAATATAATAAATATAAATGTATAAAATATATAAATGTATATTTTAGTTATTATATATTACGTACATATATATGTTTATGTTTATGTTCCAGAAACTAAGAAAGGGTTAAAGTGGCTTCCAGAAACTAAGAAACTAAGAAAGTGGCTTCCAGAAACTAAGAAAGGGTTAAAGTGGCTTCAAAGGGCTGTGCTGAAGGCAAGAGTAGAGACCTGATACAGATGCAAAGAGAGTCACTTCAGGTAGTTAGGTAAGGTATTAACATAAGAAACCCAGTCATAGATTTGTTCTGGTGCAGGGTTTGTTTGGGGTGCAGAGCTGATTCAAACTGCAAAGCTGTTTCAAGTCTCAGAGTTGGTTCCAGGCTTATTGTGTGCAGAGGAATGGTAATTTGAGTAGGCAGCTCAAGTGGGCAGTGTCACAAAGGGAGATGAAATCCTTGGATAGAGTTGGGAATTTGTCGCCTGATAATCCCATGAAATGTGCACTGAATAGTCCGATGACAGATTACTGGGTAACATTAAATACTAGTGTATGTGCTCCTCCTTGTGTATGATCAAGGTGAGGTGGTCACATCATTTGCTTGTCTGGTGTGTTCAATAAACTCATGGACCTGTGCAGTTTTAGTTACTACTCCATAAATTGGCTGCATCCTATAGTCCTACCTTCATCCTGTGCTCCCAGCAGAGAGCATAGCCCAGGTGTTCCCAAAGGAAGGAACCTACTCTGTGCTCTCAGGATCATGACTACATAGCATCCTCAGTCCTCAGGATCCATTAGTTTGAACTTGCTATTAAACCAATTACAGATCAAAAATATTGGAAAAAGCTTGCATCTGTACTGAATATATGCAGCATTTTTGTCATTATTCCCTAAACAATGCAGTGCAATAACAACTTGCATAGAATTTATATTATGTTAGATGTTATAAGCAATCTAGAGGTGATTTAAAACATGTGGGAGGATGTATACATGCTATATGCAAATACTATACCATTTTATGTAAGACTTGAGCATTCTCAGTGGGAAGTCCTGGACCAATGCCCCATAATACTGAGAGATGACTATACATTTATAATTCAAATTTTTTTATTTTCCTTAAATTATGAAACAATTCACTTGTAGAGATGAGAAAGATTTGTTTTCTTTTCATGGTTAGCTGTCACAATTTTCTTATGAGTTACTATTTGACTCAGAATTCTTAGGAATGAATTCGAAAAAAGAGTTTGGTCTTTTTTGTTTATTTGATTCCCATTAATATCAGCATAGATATGCTAAATTTCAAAGTGGCTCCTGAAAACATAGATTCTATGAGGAGAATGTAGTGGGTACTGAGGTGTAATGCCCAGCTTACTCTTCAGGGACAAGGTCTTTACATGCCCAGCCTCCAGAAGGTTGGCTGCTGACAGTGTATAGCTACCTCACTCTCAGTAATCTATTGGAAGATTAAGGAACCATCAACTGCAGTTATGCTTCCTTCTTGAGGGACTTTTAGTGCCTGACTGATACCACAGGACTGTGTCTAGGAAAACACTCTTGTCTTTCTGTGGGGAATTTCTAAGGGCCCATCCCAGCTCTAGCAAGAATATCTGATTGGCTGAGCCCTCCTTTGTACCACTTTGCAGTTGAAGCTATTTCTCCATTCAACCCTGCTCCTTTCCTTCTTTAAAGATACTGTTCCTGGGTCCACTTTCCAATAACGTCCTCTAACACAACTCTGCTTCCTGAAGGATGACTTAAGAGAGAGCAGACTAGGAATGGGGAGGGGTGGGGGAAGAGAGAGAGAGAGAGAGAGAGAGAGAGAGAGAGAGAGAGAGAGAGAGAGAGAGAAAGAAATATTCAATATCTTCTTAAAGGGAATACCCTCACTGAACTAACTCCTAGCTTCCTTCTACTAGGGCCACCACCAAAAACTTCTACAATCTCCAAATAGCACCACAGGCTGGGGACCAAGCCTTTAATACATGGGCCTTCAGGGATCATTTAAGACTTAAACTCTTAACAGTACTATTCATGCAGAATGTTGGCTTAATACCTCAGGAGGTTCTTGACCAAAAATCTGACCTTCTAATAGATTGGGGTTTTGTAAGGATTTAGGGCAGTTGAATACCAAGTTTTGGGAGCCAAAGGAACACTTTCATTGCACTCTAATGATTTCCTGATTTTATGCTATGCTATATTGAATTAAAATCTTCTTTACTTGTCCTTTTCCTCCACTGCTCTCTAGACTCTTTGAAGAAAAGAACTGAGTCTTTTTCTCTATTGTATCTGTATCATTCAGCACAAGTACTGATAAATGGCTCTGTATATTGATGTTTTATAAATAATTCAGAGGAAATTAAATTTTTAGATTGAGTAATGATTTTTCTTTAAAGCTATCAATGAGCATTTCTAGGCTTCAGTACTTGAGCAGTACTGGTTGAAATTAGTGTCTTCTAAACTTTATTGTGGTACAGTTTACACAGTTTGGCACAGGCATACAAAACTAAGAAATAATAAGTTTCACAAACTTATTATTTGTGTTATTCTAATATTTTCTATCCTATTCAATTTAATTACAAAAAATTTGCTGTATCCACTAAATCGGTGTCATAAATCAGGATGGGTGTCATGAGCAGCAGTATAAAATGTTGTTCTATGGGGCATGCCCATTGCTAACCTGACATCCTAGAAAACAGAACATGTGCACTTAATGAAAAAATATGTAATGTGATACTGGTGAAATTCAGAACAACAGTGTGAAAACCTATCTAGTGAGGTAGTGTAAGGTGGATATTTATCTAAACACTTGAAGAAGTGAGTTTTAAACTGGAATTTGCAAAAGTAGATAGCATTGAGTTAGAAGAGATAAAAAGAGCAGGCATACATAGACAAGATTTTAGGACCCAGAAGTCACCAAGTCCTCAATTGCTGTCACATTAGTATGCATGAAAAAGTTGCAACAAATTTGGAAGTCATATAATTTTAAAAACCAAATGGATTCTGTCCTCAGATTGCCTCATCTCCAACCTTTGATCTCTCACTACTACAGTCATGCATTGCTTAGCTTCATTTCAATCAATGATGAATTGCACACATATGGTGCTCCCATAAGATTATAATGAATGTGAAAAATTCTTACTGTCTCGCAAAATTTTTGCCAACTTAACACAGTATAATGTCTATCTGCATGTTTTTAGTGATGCTGGGGTAAACAGACCAACTATGCTGACGTTGCATAAAAGTGCAACACATGTATGTACAGTATATAATACTGTTTTACGTATTTGCTGTATGTTTCATTGTTATTCTTAGAGTTTATGCCTTCCTTAAAAAATACCTTAAAATAGTATGCCTTATTAAGATGGCAGCAGCTTCATGCATCTCATATTCTTGGTGCCAGAGGAGTAAACCTAGAGTCTTATATATGTTAGGCAAGCGCTCTGCCACTGAGGCACACCCAAGCTACCAGCTACTAGGTCTCTTAATTGCATCAAGTGACATGTTGAATGATTGACCTAGTCAATCTAGGTTTGGGTATGTAAGTGCATCCTATGAGGTTTTCACAACAATTAAATCATGGTTAATAGCAATGTACTTCTTAGAACATATCTTTGTCAAAGCTGATTCTCTCCTTTGCTAGACTTTTACTGCTTTGGAAGAGAAGATAGCTATGTGGTGGTTAAGGGTCTGAGAACAACTGAAATGAAGGGAAGTTTCAAATATGAACTATAATCAAAATCTCAAGGGCAGATTTCTGAATTACAGACATGTGTATGTACCTGTACTTGTTTTTACATGGGCAATTCTACATAGTATAGTCCTGGTGAGTGGTACCAGGAATTTATTCATTTAAAGGTAGTTAGTGATTCTCTCAAGGTCTACTGGGGGTGGCAGATCATGAGAAATACTCTTGTAGATGTCTGGAAACAGGAGAATGGAAAAAAGTACAAGGTACTCAGTGTTTTATAAAATGGTAGCTGAGACACACATACAAGGTCTGGGTAAGAGATAGTATTTCATGAAGGGCAGCTATTTTATTCATTTATTCTTGAGAACACTGTGAATTGTTAAGTTTTCTCTGTCAATGCCTGGAAGGCTTCTTGACTTGAACTTAATGAAGAAAATTCAAAGATTAATTTGAAAATACAAATCCACATTTTGGAATCAGAATTTTGAAGAGTTAATAAAATAGCTAAATGAATTATAATGATTTCATCAAGCTTTTATGGCTGTGATGTTAATTTGTAATTTCATTTTACCAGGAAATTCTTGAGTCTTCACCAGATGAAATTGATAGAAACCTTATTTTTCCTGGTCTGTTCTCTAGTCTAGTCTGCTTTTATTTTGTTTCTCTGATCATTTGCCTTTCTCTGCTCCATTCTTGTGCCTGTTTGCACTGGAGTGGTTGCTGCCTGACATTATGAGATGCATTACCAATTCCAGGAAACAAATTTTCAGAATCATCTGCAGCTCTCTAGAGGGCAGGGTTTTGAGTAGAGTTGTAGCTACTTGTTTCTATTTAAGAATTTTTGAGGGGGTTCCAGAGCTGTTTTATACACTTACTAAAATACAAGAAGACCTAAAAATATGTAACACAAAAAATGGTTAAAAGGTATAAAACCAAAATTACAGTATCGGTATTTTCCATAGTTAACAATAGTGTATTATATATTTCAAAATTTCTAAAATAATAGATTTGTAATATTATTACCTAAAAATGGGTAAGTGGGTGAAGTGTCTTGACTGAATCATTCCACAGTGAATACATGGATGAAAACAACACATCCTCATAAATATCACAATTACTATTTGTCAATTAAGAATAAATAAGTAAAGTGAGATCCTGAGGACCTGTGGAATCAAACTCCTCTGCCTAAGCACTGCAGTGTTCACATACACTTGTGTTGGCCTTTGCTCTTCCTCTGGCTCATTCTTTCCACCCTCTCAGCACTGCTTCTTTACACCACTGCCAAAATGAACTGCTTGTAGCAAGTCCTTGTCTGACTTTGTTTCCAGAAACACCCAAATAAAGTACCATAAAGTCCATGTTTCTACTTATAAAAAGTGTTACAGACTTTTTGTTTTTTTTTTCCTGAGTTCTCCAATATCTGTGCAGGCAATTGCTTCAGAAATGGTCCCAGCTTCTTTTTTGTAAAGAGGGAGCAGTTGTCACATTGACATCCAAATGGAGACCCACATGCTCATTTGTGCAGAGGCCCTGAGATTCTAAGACCATTCTGGTGTATTACTTACCTTTATCCCCATCTGATGATGGCTGGAGAATTCTGACTCTAGGGGGCACTGCAGAGCAAAATTCTCCAGTATTTAATTTATGATG
Organism: Castor canadensis; assembly: GCF_047511655.1. NCBI lineage: Eukaryota > Metazoa > Chordata > Mammalia > Rodentia > Castoridae > Castor > Castor canadensis. The sequence goes on along the minus strand of NC_133394.1, from coordinate 80,317,190 downwards.
AAATATGCAATGGAAGTCAAAAGATTCAAAAAGGGTGATAGTGAGTGAAGGTGGGAGAATAGAAAGATGAATAATGATAGTGGAGAAGTCAGTGGTTTGAATAGTAAGATCAGCATCTAAAGTACAGACATGGTGTGAAAAATATGTTTTGGTCTCTACCTTATTCCCAGTTTGGTCCCCTTGCCAGTGATGTGACTTTAATTAAATCACTAATTTCTTCTATCCTCACTGGAAGGTGTGAGTAATAATTACTCTAGAATAGTCTTAATGATTAAATGAGGTAGTTCTTGCTATGCAAAAGCTTCCAAATGATAAAGGTTTGTCCCATCAAAGTGGACACATTGTGAGGCAATTGAGGGATTGGCGATGATTAGAGACACTGAAAATTTGATATTTTCCTTCTTACAGGGTCACAAAGGAATAAGGGCAAGAAACATTAGCCAAAATAGCACAGGTCTGACACATTCTAGGTGCCAATAAATATTTGTTGAGTCAAACATTAAATAAAAGGAGATGAAGTGAGCCAGGTGGTGGGGTAGGTGAAAGCAGAAGAAGAGCGTAAAAATTAGAGAAAAACTGTCATTGAAGAGAGCAAAGAGATCTTTCTCTGCAAGTGAAATGTTTGGTGTGAAGATAATAATAGCTGGCATTTGTTAAAGGCTTAACTGTGCAACAAGCTTCACCTATGTTAACTTACCCATAGCTTCTGAGGCAAGTATTATTTTAAATAAGAGGAAACTGAAGTTCAGAAAATTTACACAGCTAGGAAGTTTGATCTTAGGTTTTGTACTATATTTCAGTGTTCTGTACTGCTTGTATTCTAGCTAGCAAATATAACTCAGAAATATTCAGATGTTTTCTTTGCTGTGTTATATTGATTAGAACAAAACTAGTATTGTCCACTTAAGACCCCAAATGGAAAATTAAGATTATTAATATTTTTCTATAGGGAACTATCTCCATCATCATCAAACCTATTTAACAATAGCTACTGAAATAATTCAGGGGAAAGAACATCAAGCTGTCTGTCTCAAAATCAAATTTGACTTATTTTTAAATGCAACACTATTATTTGATAAATTCAAGCATCTTGCAGCAGATGGACACAAATAAACATAAGGCTTTGTTCCTGTTTTTGTAAAATGTAGAAGGAGGCACAACACATCTGCATACAGATGGGTGGCTATAATCTATGGCTGTCTGACTACAGGCAGGTCTGGGGTGGGGATGTGACTCTGCCTTTCTAACAACCACCAGGCAAGTTCTTGCTGCTGGACCTAAGACTGCATTTGGAAGCTGTAGATTATGAGGCATAGTTTATGGTGTAATTGTTTTCTGCTAGAGTGTGGTGTGCAAAGGGTCTCTGCAACTGCTATCATAGTTTCTGTAAAAAGATAGAAGGATGGATTAGCAGAAGCATAAATCATTATTTTATTAGACAAGGCTGTGCTAAGACAATTAGAATAAAGTATTTCCCATTTCTTCCACATTACATATTGTCTCATGTATTAGTTTGTAATATTTACTAGGTTAAATTATAGATCTTAGAGAACAATTAGTCTTTGTCACCACCATTGAAAACTAAGGTAATTTTGGAGAAAACAATGCTCAGTGAGAAAACATAAATTGTTTGATTAAATTTATGTTCTGATTAATGTGGTACTTAAGCTAGTGATTTTTAAGTATGAGGTAGATATATAGGATTTATCATCTAAGCAAGACTACTCAGAAGGTAAATTTATTGATATAATATTTTATTCTCAATTTAAATTTCAACTCCACTTCTGGCAGGTAAAGGATTTGTTTTCTTCACTTATAGTTGGTGAATTCAACTCAATTTAACTATTTTTTTTAAGAATTTGCTATGGGTAAGATATTTATGGAGGCACAAATGTGCACAGGACACCAGAGCACGCAAACAGTATTGAGACAAGTAAATGTGTATACAGCACAAATCTAAGGTACTCATGGGAACAGATGCTGTCTTTGGAGTGGTACTTCTTCCTAGAGAGAAGGGGGAAATGGATTGAGGGTACCTGGCTAACTCTAACTTTGTTTTTAATATTTTACTTCTTTAAAAAGGATATGAAATAAAGATTTCAGTTTTTCCCTTCAAATGTTAATATTATTAATGTAATATTTTGAAAGAGATTGTAGTTATGTAGGTGTTTATATTTTCCTGTGTATTAAAAATACTTCATAATTAAAGAATAATCCCTCCTTCTAAGGAACTTAACTATTTCCGACTAATAGTGCGTGATAAAATGGCTACAATCATAGTGGCAAATCCAGAGTTAGGATCCTGGCATTTTTAGGTTTGTGATTTTCAGCAGGTACAGGTTGCTTTGAGCAGGTCTGTCAGTACTTTTCAAATAGAACATATTGAATTTGGTGTTGGGGAGAATATATCTGTTGATAATTGGTTAGGGTCTAGGATATTCCCTGATCACAATTGAGTCATGGATCCCAAAATTCAATGGACATTTTCTCATGTCATATTAAGCTTCTATGATTAGAAAGTGGTTCTTTGTGTTGCACATTGCCCAGGACTGAGGGATTAATCAGGACAAGGAAACATCAGTGCTAAAATAGGGTTTGGTACAGGCAAACGAAAAAGGTTGGTCACTCTATGATTAATCACATGCTGTCTCAAAAAGATGGGAGGACACCTGGCATTTGCTTTGGGATCTATTTATTGATGATAATTGACCCCATTTGTGTCTCCTGGGTCTGGGTGAGGGTGGCTTATACAGTCACACAACTATATAAGAAAAGAGTTTAGGTGGTAAGTCGTGATTCATTCAGAGTACCAGTAAAGCATCAAAGATGACTTGAATTTTGAGGAATGTCTAAAAAGGTTGTCAGAGCAGGCAAGAGATGGGTCCAAGGAACCATCTTGTCCTCATAAAGAATGTTCTCATTACTAACCTTTAGTGCAACTTCTATTAGCAGTTAAATTTTTGATAGAACCAAGAAAGTAACAACCTGAAAAAAATTGCAAAAAGAAAAAAAAACAGATGAGAAAGTAGAATTGAGAAGTATTTTTTCTTGAGAAACAAACTTAAGAGCATTGAAGTGAGGAAGGAAGACTGAAAGACTGAAAACACCAATTTGCTCTTTGCCTTTTCATGCAGACAAAGGTCAAGCAATTTAGTTGGAGACTTGTCTAAATTTTACACTCATGAGTATTCTTCCAGGGTGAGGAAATACTGGGAAAAGGCCTCATAATTCAAACTAGAGGTTGTTTGTTTAGTAATGTTTTATCTGCTTACAAAATAAAGATAAATAAATACTAAATTTGTAATCTTCTGTTTTGGTTTATTAGAATACATTCCTTCATGGAGGTGGCTGGGACACAATCACTTTGACAAACATTTTTTCAGCATTTCTGGCTAGAGATTTTGGTAAATCAGGTATAAGGTAGTATTTATATCTAAAGTGACACCTGTGAAGTTCTTTGTGTTTAATTGCACTGGAGTTTATCTTTCCCCAAGGACAGAGAACAAAGAGAGAGGAAGTACAATTTAAAGAGCAGGTTTACCCACTTTCCCAGGAAGTGATACAGCATAAACATTTAGAAATGTGGCAGTTTGACAAGCAACTACTCCATATTCTTTTCATTAATATTTTCTTTTAAGAAATTGTGTGATTTATTATAGAGGGCAATTTTGGCTAGAAATTGTTCACTGTACAAAGATATCTAGTCAGCTGTTGGAATCAGTGGCTAACCTGTCTTATAAGATAGGTTGTCCGAAAGAGGGTGGCATTTCTGATCAAGTACCCGATTTGCAAGGGCAGAGACTACTGAGAGATGTCTCATTGAGGGAGGGCCTGCTTGCAATTGACCTTCCACAACTTTGAGTAAGAGACCAGCGGTGCACGGGTCTTCCATCAGAGGACAGGGCCGAATACAAGCCAGCATCAGAACTTATGTTCAAACCCTAGTCCCACCACAAAAAAGAACTTATCACATACTAATAAAAATGGTTTTTTAAATAAAAAATAAAAACAATTTAAAATATTAAAAAAAACGAATGGAAGGGCACCAAGGGGACTTCTGGAATAGAAATGGTTACAAAAAGAACTGTAATATTCGTGAATAACCCTGGCCTTTTGTGTCATGAGTATTTCTGGCACAAGACCCACAGATATTCTAGTCAAGATTTAGTTTTAATAATAGCGTTTGAACATGAAAGGAAATGAGTAGCCATAACACATAAAAGGCCTGCACAAGTTGAGCTCATCGCAATTTCACAGCCTTCACATCTTCAAAGTCTTGTTTTAAAAGCTGAAATTTTTAACCTATTCTTTAAATTAGGACTGAGTGACACACATTTTTCATATTTAATTCCTTTATCTTCCTAGCTGAAACCTTCCCTTCCTGATGTGTCTAAAGACTTGTTTGAGTGTCTTCCTTATGTATCTGCTTTATGAACCATTATGCTATTTATGGTCCATTTTGCTGTCACCGACTCCAGCCAGTGGAAGCCCTAAGTGTTCCACAGACGTTGTCTCCACAGACAAGACTGAACTCATGTCTGATGACTTTTAACTGTACAGTGCTTACTGCTACTCAGGTCCACCCTCCTGTAGTCTCTCTCTGGACAGTCACCCGATGTGTCCTGTTATTTATTAGAAGCCTCAGTGGGTACCGATTTACTAGATTTTTTAAATAAAGGTATTTTGACTAACAAGAGCAAAGCTGTAGCCCAGTTGCCAGATCTGAGATTGGGAAGCAAAGCACCTCCTACATCTATATTTCCCCTTTCATAACTTCCTTCCTTCCTTCCCTCCTTACCTTCCTCCCTTCCTACCTCCCTCTCTCTCCTCTTCCTCTCTCCCTTTCTACACTTCCTTCCTTTCTTCCTTTCTTTTTCTTGTCATGTTACTGGAGATTGAACTTGGGTCCTTGCACTTGCTAGGCAGGCACTCTACCACTCGAGCCATCTCTCTTGCCTGCTCCCCTTCTGTGGTTCTTGATGATTTCCTGATCCTGAACCATCCTTCTGTGTGGCTGAGAAACCCTGACAATCTTTTTCTGCACTGCTAGCTCACACGAAGCACTGAAATACCTGGATTTGGCTGCTCTGCTCCACACTGGCGTTAGCATTTTGTAGCTCAGGACATGGTACCAAAGTCCTACTTTATGATCCAATTCCTAGTTTCACAGCTCCAGTACTACACAACTCTATAATGGACTGACTAATTCTCATCTGGAGGTAAAGAGAGGCTGATGATAATAGACCGCCTCAATGTATTGTTGCAAAGTTTAAATAGAATAAAATTTGCAAAATCCCTGATACACATAATTTTAAAACTCTACTTTTCTGTTTGGTTTTCAGACTTCTATGGCTGCATGTATCTAATCTGTTCAAGGCAATCCTGGGTTGTTAGAATAAAGTCTCCAGAAGCCTTAAACCAAGAGGGCATGGGAAGGATGAAGAATTGGGTGGATATATAGGAGGAGCTTAAATTCTTTTGAAATAAGGACTGTAATCTCTCTAAAGTCTTCCCTTATACTTGAGTGGGCATTTGGAATGTAGTCCAGGAGCAAATGTTGCCACAGCAAACAGCTCAGTGTACTGAGGAACATGTACCAGGGTAGTAGTTCCCAGACCTGTGTAAGGATCAGAATTGCTGGCGTTTTTTTTATGACCCAGCGTGATAGCACACACAACCATGCTGAGGCAGGGAGATGGAAAGTTTGAGGCTAACCTGGCTACATAGTGAGATCTTGTTTCAAAACAAACAAGAAACAAACCAAAATAAAAAAGTCAAACTACTTTCTTCTTAAGACGGTAGATCTAAGGTTAGACTTAACTGTCTCCATATCTAAAATGTTCCCCACTTGATTAAAACACTAAATTTAGAAATTCTTGGTGTTAGTGTGAGAATTTTGGAATTTTGGAATGGATGTTATGATGAATATGACCACCATGTGGCAATTAAGCACAAAAGTTATGCAGAATGATGTTTCTTAATCAGAGAAAAGTCTGTTTGTTATCTAAATGAACTTGAGTTGTAGCATCAGCCTGAAGAACTCTGACTGTGTACAGTGTCCTATGCTAGGGACTGAAGGGTGGAAAGTAAGGACAGGGCCTAGATATATTGTATTACCTATTTATTTCTGCAACATTGTTGTTAAATTTACATAGCTTAGTTGCCATGATACACTTTGGGGAGGAAATTATAAATCAGGTGAGCACTGAAAAGTATGCTTTTGGCGACAAACTCATAATTGTGGCTATCCATTTCCCCTAGCAGCTTTTACTACTTGGGTAGAGCCTTTGAATACCAGTTGGCCAGAAACTAAATGTGAAGAGGCAGCTTTTATATACATACAACCAATGGTCAAACAACAGACCAAGCTTAAATCTGGGCATTATAAAGAGTAAGAGATTTAAGGAAAATTTATCTTCATCTCTACTTGTACTAGAACTTACAATAGGAAATTAAGTCAAGAAACTATTTGAGGAATTTAGTTACAGTTCTACTATGGAGTGAAAAAGAAGTTAGTTGCATTCACTGCAACGGTACCCAAATAATTACTCTTTACCAATCCAACTTGCTTTTGTAAAATAAAAATCAGCAGTAAATGTAATAATTCTTGACCACCTTGAAGCTTATTCCTGCCTGTCAATTCATCTCCAAAATGTTTGTTAGATAGCTGAATTGTCTTATAGGGCAGCAGGGACCCCTTCCTGCACCTTTGCCCAGTTGTATATCCCATGACATGGCTGAGACTCCTCCAAGTCATCTTGATATCTCTCTGCATAAAGTCCCCTTGATGTCTCTTTGCAAAAACTGCTCATTTCTCCATAAGCTCTACATACCCCCACTGTTCTTCTCCAACCTCTTCATCTTCTTTCCAGAAACTGAAGTCCTTTCATGTGACAGTTGTTTTTTGTACAACTCTTTAGTAAGTGATCTTGCATAGTCAACTTTACTTTTTACTTTATCTGAACAAATGAATAAAATTGTCTATCTTATCTTTAGTACAATTACTATTAATATCATTACCATGACTACTGTAGCCTTCATTCTCATCAATGGTGTTGTATTGGTCAAGGTATTCCATACAAGACCTGTCTATCTATCTATCTATCTATCTATCATCTATCTATCTATCTATCTATCTATCTATCTATCTATCTATCTCTACCTAACTATCTACCTATGGCTTTATCATGAGGAATTGATTGACATGATTATGGAGGCTCAGCTGTCCCAATATCTGCCATCTGCAAGCTGGAAACCCAGGAAAGCTGGTGATGTAACTCAGTTCATGTCTAATGGATCCGGTGATGCCCAACTATGTTGGGGAGGGCCATCATCTTTACAAATCTCATGCATAAATACCCTCACAGTCACACCCAGAGGCAATGTTCAGTCTAGGTAACCCAAAAAGCACTCAAGATGACACATAAAATTAGTCATCACAGGAGGAGATGATAGTAAAATAATTCTAATTAAATGTTGTAGAACAATTGTTATGAGAGAAACATTTTTCCCACAGGTGAGAAAATAATCAGCAATGTGGATATCCCCAGTTACTAAGTACAGGCAGATTTTTAGCACAAGTCTTGAATTTCTTGCTTATAGTTTATCATGTTATAATTACAATTCATTAACAGAGTGTATTAGTTTGAGTTTTATGAAGTGCCACCTCTCTTCTAGTTTGCTGTTTTGAGTGAATTTTTAGTCGTTTCTGTTGTCCTTTTTCAGAGTGAGTTAGATATGGCAAGATGCACACTTCATTAGCTCTGGCAGGATGAACATAAATGAAATAAAAGCCACGTGAGAAATTAGAAGGGAATTGAGAAGATGCACTAATATGTAAGGCCAGCAGGATACAGGGGCAGGGCCCGTATCAGCTCAGCCAGCATGTGCATCTCTTCCCAACTCTATGTCCAGTGACTTCATGTTGGCAGGTTAAAATCAGCCAACATGATTTCTTACAATATAGACATCATTAAATACTACTGTATTATTTTTCTGTGGCTGCTGTAACAAGATTCCAAAATTAAGATGTTGGCAGAGCATGCTAGCTCCAAAGGGTCTAGGGAAATTTGTTTCTTGCCTTTTCTAGCTTCTGGATGTTCCTTGTTAATCAGCTCATAAAGAGAAAAAGTTTGTTTTGGTTCACAGTTGTAGAGGTTTCAGTTTATGCTTGGATGGCCGCATTGCTTTTGGAGCTACTGGAGGGAGCATGTGGCAGAGCAAAATCATTCATCTTATGGGCAGGAAGCAAAACAAATGAGGGAGAGAAAGGGAGGGGAGGTCTGAGAGAGAGGAGAGAAGAAAGAGAGGAAGGGATATCCCTTTGAAGGCATATACTCAACGGCTTAAAAACTTCCCTCCCCACTAAGCCACAGCTTTTAAAGTTTCCACCACCTCGGGATCATGCTTCCCATTGGATCAAGTTTTAACACTTAGACCTTTGGTGTATATTCAACCTCCCATCACTGAACTTGTGGCTGCATCACAATTTTATGAATTCCCATTTGTCCATTCTTTCTCTTAGTTGCTGGGCTGCTGGGGTTCTATTGAGGAAGTCCTTGCCTATACCTATTACTTCCAGAGTGTTTCCTGCTCCTTCCTATAGTAACTTCAGAGTTTTGGGTCTGATATTAAGGTCCTTGATCCATTTTGAGTTGATACTAGTACAGGGTGATAGACATGGGTCTAGGTTTTAATTTCTTGAGGACAGATAACCACTTTTCCAGCAGCATTTGTTGAAGAGGCTGTCTTTTCTCCATTGTATATTTTTGGCCCCTTTGTCAAAAACAAGGTGGGTATCATTGTGTGGCTTCATATCTGGGTCCTTTCTTCTGTTCCACTGGTCTTCAAGTCTGTTTTTGTGCTAGTACCATGCTGTTTTTATTGCTACTACTTTGTAATATAGTTTGAAGTCTGGTATTGTGATACCGCCAGCATTGCTCTCTTTTTGCTGAGTACTGCCTTGGCTATTCGTGGTCTCTTGTGTTTCCAAATGAACTTTAGGGTAGATTTTTCAATGTCTGTGATGAAAGTCATTGGGATTTTGATGGGAATTGCATTAAACATGTAGATTGCTTTTGGTAGTATAACCATTTTTACTATGTTGATTCTTCCAATCCATGAGCATGGGAAATCTTTCCATTTTCTGTAGTCTTCCTCAATCTCTTTCTTCAGGTTTTGTAATTCTCCTTGTAGAGGTCATTCACATCTTTTGTTAAGTTTACTCCTAGGTATTTGATTTTTTTAAGGCTATTAGAAATGGCATTGTTTCCATGTATTCCTTCTCAGTTTGTTCACTGTTGGTGTATAGAAAAGCTAATGATTTTTGTAAGTTGATTTTGTATCCTGCCACCTTGCTATAGCTGTTTCTGGTGTCTAAGAGTTTTTTTGGTCTGTAAGGTATATGATCATATCACCTGCAAATAGGGATATTTTGACAGTTTCTTTACTATTTGTATTCCTTTTATTTCTTCTTCTTGCCTAATTGCTCTGGCTAGGAATTTGAGTACTATGTTGAAAAGGAGTGGGGATAGTGGGCACCCTTGTCTCATTCATGATTTTAGGGCAAATGTTTTCAGTTTTTCACCATTAATTATGATGTTGGCTGTAGGTTTGTCATATATGGCCTTTACAATGTTTAGGTACTTTCCTTCTATTCCTAGTTTTCTTAGAGCTTTTATCATGAAGTGGTATTGGATCTTGTCAAAGGTTTTTTCTGCATCTATTGAGATGATCAAGTGGTTTTTTCTTTGCTTCTATTAATGTGTTGTATTACGTTTATAGATTTGTGTATGTTGAACCACCCCTTTATCCCTGGGATGAAGCCAACTTGGTCGTGGTGTATGATCTTTCTGATGTGTTGTTGGATTCGGTTTGCCATTATTTTATTAAGGATTTTTGCATCTATATTCATTAAGGAAATTGGCCTGCAGTTCTCCTTTTTTGGAGGTGTCTTTGTCTGGTTTGGGGATGAGAGTAATGTTGGCTTCATAAAATGAGTTAGGCAGTGTTCCATTCTATTTCATGGAATAGTTTAAGGAGGGTTGATATTAGTTAATCTTTAAACATCTGGTAGAATTCAGCAGTGAATCCATCAGGTCCTGGACTTTTGTTTTTTGGGAGACTCTTAATTGTTGCTTCAATTTTATTTTGTGTTATAGATCTATTCACATATTTAATGTCCTCTTGGTTCAGTTTTGGGTGGTTGTAAGTATCTAGAAATCTGTCCATTTCTTCAAAAATTTCAAATTTATTTGAATATAGTTTCTCAAAGTAGTCTCTGATGATTTTCTGGATTTCCTTGGTGTTTGTTGTTATCGCCCCTTTTTTATTTCTGATTTTACTGATTTGAATTTTTTCTTTCCTCATTTTAGTCAGGTCTAGAATCTCTCTCTCTTTCTCTCTCTCTCTCTCTGCTGTGTAGCAGTATGCATGTATATAGTATGCTTACATAATAGTTATACTATTTGCATCTTGTTTCCTTCACATGGATAATTCTCCCCAGAGTTTTCTTTCATGTATGTAGTATAAGTTTATGTTTTTCTTTCTGAGCTTGATCTTACATGCTGCTCTCTCTTTGCAAATGAAGATGGTTATTATTATTTTTGGTTAAGAGAGTAAAGGTTTGTTATCAAGATTCCTGGACTTGAAAATGCTCAGTTATTTATCCTGAGAGTGATGTAAGCTTTGCCTTCTAAGATACACACACCCTTAATACTTTATGCCAGAACCACTGGACCCAGCCAGAATGTAGTCAATGGCTATAAGAGTGTATCATTACTCCAATTTTACAGAGGACCTGTTTCCAGTTAGGTTCCAAGTGTTACTCACAGATTTCTTTCGGAAGGCTTTTCCTACTTTCTGGAGGAATTTTTCTACTTTCTGAGGACATGCCTAATCCATGGCTAGGTCTGTACAGAAAAAGAAGTATTTTCTGAGTTGAATTCCAATAATTTTGTCGATTGCTTTCCCACCTTTTTTCTTTTTGGTGCTTTTGGGGGTGTAGTATGTTTACAAAATATGCCATATCCCATTTGAAACAGTCATTTGTATCTTTCAGTACCATTTTTCAAAATTGAAGGCATAAAGTCATTTTCTTTTCTTTGTACAGTTACTTTTATGTGTTATTTTATTCAGTCTTAAAGCCTTAGGGTAACAAATTTGTGCTAATGCATCCCAAATTTATGTCTGCAGCCCAATCCTCATCCCTGGGTTCTAAATTGCTCATTTAATAGCTCACTTGATATGCATAGACATCTTACACCTGATCTAGTCCAATTGACCTAATATTCAGCAAACTACAATGTGCCCACCACAGTTGGTAGACATTCCATTCATCTAGTTGCTCAAGTCAAACACCTTTATATCAAAGAATTCTCTTTCTCTCCCCCAACATTCTATCACTAGCAAATTCTGTTGGCATTAACTTCAAAATACAATCACTTCTTACTACTCACATTATTACTGAACTGTTCCAAGCCATCATCACTGTGATGAATTGTTCCCATAGCATCTTAACTGATAACCCCTGCAGTCTATTTGTAGAACAGACTCAGAGCTAGCCTGTTACACTGTCTGCTGCTGATGTCACTCTGATACTCAAAATCCCTTCCGGCGTCTCATACCACTCAGAGTAAAGGCTATATCCTTACAATAGCTTCACAGACACTGGGTGCTCTGATACCCTCTGACACTCCTTGACCTCATTGCTTTCCACTTCCTTGAGGTTTAAAATGTTCTAGCTATAGTCACTTCCTGCATATTACTTTGACATATAGTCTGGGAAAGCCCCCAGCTCATGGATGGTTTACTCACTGTTTCAGTGCCTAAAATGTATTTCGTCCAAATGTCTCTATAGCCCTCTTCATTTGTTTCAACTGTGTCTCCTCAGTGAGGTCTTCCCTAGCTATACTACTAAAATATAAACATTCTACCCAATACTTAATGTTCTTCTTTCCTACCTTATATTTTAAAATGGTTTCTTTTCCCTTCCCTTGATGGTAGCATGAGCCCCATCACCATTCAATAATATTCACAGTGGGAAACTTGTTGAGTTCCTGAATGTAAAATTCATAAAAGTTTGGGGAGGACAATGACTGAGGCTTCCTATAGTTTTATCTCTTAGGTTTGTTCACACTGAGCCTCCACTTAAGTCATCAATGGTGGACCATGTTTCCTTTCCTCAACATTGGCTCCTGCAGAGGATCATGCTTGTGACTTGCATTCTGGCAAGTTGTGATTCTCTGCATTTATAAATTGGCCTCTCCCATTTAGGGGTCTGTGGTTGACTCCATGACAATACCTTTCTGCCAGACCTAGGAAGATTTCTAACCTTTCAGTTTATTTACCATTTTACTTGTTAGGACAGAGTGGTGACTTATAATTTCATACAAGCCTTACCAAAACCTGGAAATTAATACAGATTTTATAAACATTAAATTTAAAAATAAGGCAGTATATATTCCAGTAAAACTCTATCATCTATTTTACCAGTTCAGGGCTGGACTGTAGTTCAAATGAAGAGTATTTTCCCAGCATGCGTGAGGCCCTGAGTTTAATCTTCAGTACCACCAAGATTAAAAATAAAATAAATTACAAGTTCAAAGTCTGCCCCTTTCCTCAAAGTTCTTTTTTTTACTTATGATTTTATTTTCATAATTATCTAGTTTGTTTTCTTCCTGAACTAGATCTCATTGAAGGCAGAAACTCTATCCGATCTCCCATGCGTACCTTGGGGCCTAGTATGTATTACGTGTTCTAGACACAAAGTTTTTCTTAGCTGACTTTGGCATATTTCTGGAGGTCAAGGATACTATCATCCCATACAAATTCTGTGAAAAAATGTGCTGATGTGGAGAAGAATCTCATTGGACTTTTATTGTAGTCAGAGGAATGCTGACTTCAAGAAGCATTCTGGAGGTAGAAAAGCTATGATATTTTTAGAATATTGAGCAGCTTTTCAAGATCTACAATGGTAGATCTTAGTATAGAAGTGTAACCTTGGTAGCAAAAAGTAAATTCAAAGCTTCTTTTCCAAGCTTAATGTTGTCCTGTGGTATGAGGACTTGCATTTGTGTAGGTGAATTTTTACATCTATTTATCCATCCATCTCTCTCTCTCTGTCTCTCCCTCTCTCTCCTCTCTCTCTCTTTCTTTGCCTCTTCTCATCTGAGCTGTGATTTCCCTTGCTCTCCATGTGAGAGATGATTTTCAATTGCATCCTGAACGTTCTTTTATTATGTTAGAAGACTTGGGCCTTTTATTTTATTAGGCAATCACTGTTTATGTTTTGCACTCAGGTCCTGAACTATTTTTTTGACCTGTAGTTCCATAGACAGTTTAGTTTTCATAGTCATTCAATGTTGTGTGGTATGTTTAGCTTGTCTTGTGCTGTTGTGGCTGCCACAGGCCTTGCCATGCTATCTGAAGGGGCAGAGGAGGGTTCCCTAGGCTGGGCAGTGTACCTGGCTGGAGATGGGAAATACCAGGACATGGGGACAAAGAATCCTTGTAGCTTTTGGCAAAGTCCCTTTTTTCCTGGGTCCCTAGGTGGAAGAGGGGATGTCTCAGCCCCACAGGGACAAGGAAGCTTCATGAACCAAGATGGTTATTATTGCTATAGCTCTCTGTTTAGTTTCAGTACTTGGAGGATGAAAGCAAAAGAAAGTGTTCTTTTGGCAATGGTTGGCAGGGCCACCTCTTAGCCCCTCTGATAGCTGCTTGCCTGAGGTTGTTGAGATGCCATGAATCTTGGGGGAGGAATGAGTTGACTGGAGGTGCTTTCTGTTGCAGCATCAGGAAATATCAAGTTAGATCATCTCCTGTTGGATGGGAGGGAACTAAGGCAACTTTCTTCTGGATATTCTTCCAGAAGGGTCTTAAGTCAGTTCACCTATCTCTGAACACTTTCAGAGTGGCTCTTGCTTGCTTTTCACACTATTTGCAGGGTTTATAGTTGCACTTGGTAGAGAAAAACAGGGAGAAGCAAGTTTCAACCATCTTGCTGGGGGTGGGAGGCTGGGAGGAGAGGCGGCCCAAACAATGTATACGCATATGAATAAAGGTAATAATAATAATAATAATAAACCTATCTTGCCCTGGTTCTACCTTAACAGGTTACATTGGAGTCTCCATAGAAACTTCCACAGGGATGCACTTACCCATACCCCATCTCTTGGAAACCTTCTTCAACTTCTACTTCTAGCAGTTCTTTCCTTGGATGTCTACTCTGGAGTCTTCTTAGTCTGGCAGGTAATCCACCAGAAAATGGCTTGTATGCTTACCTTCCAGAACAATCCTACATGGAAAACACACACACACACACACACACACACACACACACACACAATCACATATACACTTGCCTAACTTCAAGATGGAAGAGCAGTCAGTTCTTGTTTCTCCTTTCTGTTCCAGCAATGGAGTCATGAGTAACTCTGGTCAGTCTTCTGCCTTTGGCTTGTCACCTACTCTGAGTTTCCTAATGTTCTGAAACTCCTGTGACTCAAGACAGGTTCAGAAATCTTCTGTCTGTACCCCATTGGTAGAGCCCCGGGAGCTCTGTGAACAGTAGGCAGGAAGTGATATCTAGTCATATCTTGCCAGAACCTTTCATCTCCAAGTGCAGTGCTTTTGGAAACCTTATCATTTGCTTTGACTGGTGGGAGAGGCAGCTTCTTCCAGTGAGGGGAAGAGAAGACATTCCCTTGGTTAAATTCACTTCCTCATTGAACCCTAATTTTGTGTTTATGCAGGTTGTTGGGGATAGCAGTTAAAATTTGTCTCCAATGTGCTACAGATGGATGGGTCTAGCTCTTTTTCTGTAACATGCAGGCAATTGTTGTCTATCATTCTTAGCTTTGAGGCTTCAGCAGAAACCTGGGAAAATTATAAGAGTCTCATTCAATCCTGTAAAATGAATTCTCAGTATTTAGTTATATGAGTAAAGAAATATTCACAATGGCATTCCACAAAATTAAAAATGGAGAATATATGTCCAAGGATCCTTTGCACTTTCAGCTTGTGTTAAAATACAGAAAAAATTCTAGGATGTAGTTAACGAAATTTTCTGTATAGGTATTATTTGGTTTTATGCTTATTTGGTTGATAAATACAAATTTTAAAAAATGTTTACAGATAATGTTTGTAAAGGGACTTTTGTAAATTTAAAACTCTTTTGAAAGAACCATATAGATGTTAGTTTTTGGTTTATAGTCAGTGATAATGCTTTTCACAAGATCCAGAAAATAGGGCTGCAGAAACTGCTTTCCAGCATTTGGTGCAATTAAAAGTTTCTGGCATAAAGTGTTTAACATTTGGGCCTCTAGGCAAACGGCCAGGGACTGAACAGTGTTTAACGAATCAGCAGTATATCATGGTTGGATTAGTTTTAGGGAGTCCTGGCAAGTTCTAAATGGAAGTTATTTTTATCCCTGCATATTGGCTACAAAGTTTTCTAATTGTGCCATTTCTCTTTGTGCTCCCATCTGATACTGTGCCTTGCTGTGCACAGGTCTGCTCCATGCAAGGAACTCTTTACAACTGGGCAGCACTCATCTGCCCAGGGTCATTGTCTCTCATAGCTCAGGTCTCCGGCTGAGCTAGCTTTTCTTGGTAGCACTATCTATCTCTTCAGAATGCAACGAGAAATGTTCTTTATACAGTGGGTAGGGAAGCAATGTTGTTGTATTGCTAAATTACTGTTATACATACAAGACCCTAGGAGGAACATGGAAGTTGCAATAGATGTGTTTGTACCTATTATAAATGCTGTGTGCTTTCCATGAAAATGAATAGACAAGATCCAGTGCATCAGGATTTGGCAATTTCAAAAATCATATAAATATTACTGCTCTTGTCAAATGAAATATGAAAATTCAGTAAATTAGGTCAGTCAGTAAATTTTCTAGGTAAAGATATGATATACAAACATAAAGCTTGAATTCTTTTTAATAAAAGCAATTTATTCACAAAAGATGTCATGATGAGCTCACTGATGCTTCCTTCTCCTGATAAACACATGTACTCATGAGACAGTAAAGAGGAAAAGCTATGTGAAGTGTTAACAGTAGAATAAACACCGAGAAGCCTTCAAGCAAGACCCATTTTGGGAACTTCTAACCTATGTGCTTCAGGCATCTGTTAAGAATACTCTGGGAGATTTTAAACTGAGAGCCAGGAGTCAGGATTGCTTGATTCTCACACAACAGAAACTCATTTTGGAAGAATAGACTTGTGTTTATACCAGAGACATAAATCTTTCCAATTTTTGAATAAAATGGAAACATATAATAAATTAGGAAGAAAATGAAATTCATCCCAAAGTAATCTAATTGATTCCTTAGCAATTCTTGAGAACATAGTGCATCTAAAGTTCAAATCAGTTTCCCAAGGTAATCAATAAAACATGGAGGGATTTTAAAAATAAAAACAAAAATGCCTGGAACTATAAGACTAATTATATAGTTGCAACAGAGAGACACAAGACTTAAACACAGTTCAGATTCCAGCCTCTCTGTCAGTTAGGAAGGGAGTATATCAAGAGCTCTCCTTTGCCCTCTTGAACTAGATTCAGTGAATCAGCAAGTCCTTCTCACTCTACTCATTTAATATCTCCTAATCTGTTGACCCTTCCTCACCTTTTGTCTTTATTTTGCACCTTTCCATCAATTTTCCATATAGCAGTGTTTTTCCAAAGTCATGAATAAGATAGTTTTCTTGTTCAAAATTTTTCAATAAATCGTTCTTATTCTTTGAGTAAAATTCAGATGCTTCTTGTCTTGCCCACTGGGGGTGTGGCTTCCTCAATCATACTCAGCCTGTCCTCACATTCCATCAGACAGCCTGGTTTGGCCCACTCTTGCAATGGGCCTTTGTACAAGCCCTAAACCTCATTGGCTCCCCCTCTCCAGTTTACTTGAACCACCCCTTGCTCATGAGGTACAGACATCATCATCTCTATGAAGCCTTTGCTGCATCTACACTCCATGCCAGCTCTGGGGGGCCGTCTCCCTTTGTGTTCCCACCATAACCTGAGGGCGGCCCTTCCTAGCACAGAACAGGCTGCTCTTTCTAAGTAACTTAAAGGAGAGGACCATACATAGCAGTGTTGTCCAGAGCAGCACGTGGCACACATAGGCATCCCACAAATGTTTACAGAATAAACAGACTTAAAACTGTCATTTTGCTGAACTGATAGTGCAGGAAACACAACATCATATTAAAATACTGTGAGAAATAAGCTTTTAGAAAAGTTGTGTTGAAAGGGAATAGGACTTAAGGTCCACTGCATAGGACCTTCTAAAGACTTTACGTTATTGAGGGTTTCCATGCAGGGTGAATTCACACTTGTCTTCGGTAATGTCCTGGAATTTTTTATTAAGCATATCTAATATTTTATCAATAATTTGAAAAAACTAAATATGAAAATGTATGACTGCACATGCAACTACTTTCATACTTGTACATTCTATGCTATATTTTTCCTTCAGAAAATTTAAAATATATAGTCTTTAAATACAATCTTACAGATATAACAGCTATATGCCCATTAAGTTTCCATACATGACAACAAAAACATAAATATGTACACAGAAAGGGTGAGGAATCATCTTCAGGGAAGTGTTTCTTTGTGTGATGCAGGGCATGCAAGGAGGTGACAGGCTTGTGAAAGACCAGCATGGATGCTCAGCTCTCGTTGTTATCCCAGCATGTTCAGCACCATCCACTGGAGTTGTATTTCATGACTCATGGATATGTTCCATTGGGACCACTTAACAGTAGCATTAAAAGGATCAACAACTTAGTATTTTATTAACAGTAAAGAGAAGGTAAGGGCAAGGAAGAAGGAAGATTATGTCATGCTTCTATCCTAGTTCCTAAAACAATCTAAACCTCTAAAAAGATGTCTGTTCATTTTCTTACTCAGATCATGGCCACAACTGTCATTTGTGCAGGACTGTGTCAAAAGCACCTGATGAATGCCCTAAGATATTGTCTACTCATAGAGGTCTTGATGAGTTTGGGACACTTTTGGGAAAAAAAGACTTTGATAAGTGAAACACCTGATGAGAAGTTTAGGAAACAGTTGAGTAAGTACTTCATTGTCAAGAACTAACTAAAAGCTATCATATTACAGAAAATGATTAATCACTGTGGCTTTAGGCATGAAAGAAGATGCCATAGAAGGAATGAGCCTTGTAGAAATGGTCAGAGCTGAGATGCTTTGAAAAAAGGAAGGAGTATTGTTTCCAGGATTCTTTAGGAGCATGTGCCTAGGAAGTGCCTCCTTGGTGATGGGCTTACTGCTTGGGGGCTGATGACATAAACATCACCTGTAGAAACGGAAAGAAGAAAGGAAGGGGCATGAGGACCTGAGGACCTGGTACATGAACACCAAACATCAGCTCAGTAAGTTCAATGCTGGTTTTCCACTGAACTTTGCAATTGATTAATTCAGCAATTAACAAGTCTGTAATTGTTATTGATTCATTGCTCATTCATTCTCTTTACTAACAAAATAAAGCAACCCCAGAATATCATCTGGCTCCATTTGCTGTGTTTTATGGATGGCTGTTGATCAAAGCTTCTCCCTAAAAGAAAGCAACACAGGAAAAGAAAAGAGGAATCATGGGAAATAATAAACTGAAGACAGTGCTGGGAATTTGACGTCAGGTCATGCACTGCAAATATCTGCATTTTCTTGTTAATTCTTAGACCAGACATGAGAAGTACATGTAGGTACCTTGGAAATTTGTGCTGTTTGCAGCACTGTAGTTCTGAGTATTTAATCAGTTGGTAGGGAATAAGAAATTGTTTTTGAGTACTGTGGTTTGCCAAAGTTTACTGATTTCTTAGGGACATTTCATTGCAATGGACTCAATCACCACAAATGGACTGGTTACATCCCTTGGCATGATTTAGTCTTCTAGAGATGTAAAAGCCTACCTATCGATTTTCTTGCATTTTTTAACCTTAACTTGCCATTGAACTTGAATGTCTTTTACCATACTTTCTTCATAATCTTACTTTTTGTACTACTACATGTATTCTTGTAAGTCACCTCAAATCCCTCCCCCCATTTTGGAAAGAAGTATAATATAAATACATGAAAATGCTTTTATCCTTTTATTTAGTTTAAATAAGGAATTGTAGAAACCACCAAGAGGTAAGATTAAAGTAGTCCCTACAGTCTATTTTTTAATAATGTTCTACTTGTATCTTTGTGATGAATTCTAATATCTGACAGTGCTAATGGTTGGAAATTTCTTTTGGTTCAGTCTGAATTCATAAATTAGGTTTTAATAAGAGTTCTTTGATTCTGTATCAGGGATTGCTATAGTTTGGACCTTGACTGTATCTCAAAGGTTCATGTGCTGAAGGCTGGGTCCCTAACTTAGAGCTATTGCGAAGTTGGTAGAACCTTTACAAGGTGTGGCCTAGGGGTAGGAAGTTAGGTCACTGGGAGCATACCCTCAAGGGAATATTGGGACCCTGTTTCCTCCTCTCTCTCTTTCTGACCATGATGTGAACGGGCTTCCTCCTCCTCGTGCTTCTGCCATAATATGCTGCCTTGTCATGACCCAAAAGCAATGGACTAAAACTTTTACAACTATGAGCCAAAATAACCCTCTTCTCTTTATAAGTTGATTGTCTCAGGTTGTTGTTATAGTAATGGAAAACTGACTAACACAAGATCTTCTTTCCCCCTTATTTTCATCACTGTGTCCCAATCCAATGCAAAGTGTGTGTATGGGAGATGGTTTCTCCTATTCAATAAGTTCCTGAAGGTTTAGGTTTGGGATGTGGTATGCATTGCTTCTTGAGAGGAGACTAAATTATTTGATGTGTATGTAATTAAGCCTGAGAACCATCAATTGCACTTGTTTAATGGTTGGTATCTTGCCAGGAGGGATTCTGAGGTTTGGAAAGGAAGCTCATTGGGGCCCATGGGACTCCAGTCAATGCTCTTCAGACCACTGAGTGGTGGAGTTACTTCTGGGTTATTCTGGACCTTACAGGGACATGTATTTCAGTCCTAGGATCTGTTATGAGAGCTATCACAGAAAGTATTAAGCATACTCTTTCTCCTAATTTTTCTCACTAGCTTCCTCCTTCCTCTTCATGTTTTCTCTTGGTCCCTCTTTGGCTTTTCATCTCAAGGTACAAACACACAACACTTGGTGTCCCTCTTGCTCTGGTAAAGCAGGACTAGTTCTTAGAAACCCAGGGTTTATTTATTAGAAACCCTTCAGTTGGGGAGATAAGGGGCTTTCATTACATCTTGTTTAGGCACTTTCTCCAAAGGAAAGAAGTAATAATTTTCTTGAGGAAGCAAACCAGTAACAAATGTACACTCAAGCGGTGTTTTCATGAAGTTCAGATCCCCAAGGAAAAAGGACAGAATTGAATAGCATTCTGACTTTGTTAAAGCACATCATAAGCCTAGAGAGGCTTAATCATTCATACCATAATTTCTATCTTTTCTCTAGACAAAATACACACAATTATTTTGGCTTTTAAAAATTTAGATCTCTTTCTAAGCCTGGTCATCTTTATTGCTTTTTCTCGGTATCCTACTCCAAATCCTCACATCTCTATTTAGAATTAAGCCCACTACTGAAAGCTGAAACTGATGGAGTGGAACAGCTTATGCATTAGGAATTTTACCTCTGAGGAAGCTTGGCCCCTGTACTGCTGCCTTGGGTCAGCTTTATGGTTTCTCAGTTTCTATCCTGGGAGTCTACATGTTTAAGTTAATGTCTATATTAGATAACTTTAGTTGTGCCTTCAAGTTGGCTCAGTTAAATTGGGGTTTATCTGCCATAGCTAATGTCTGAGAGTATAGGGCTAGTTGTTCCCACTGCTTCAGAAACTCACTAGCACCACCTATAATAAGTACGTCCAGCTGTTAGTCTGCTGCCTTTCAGTTTCACGTTTTTTGGCACTTGATTCCCAGATGGAATCTACAACACCTGTCCTAATGTCAATGTAAAATAAAATCTTCACAGCTATGCCCCATTGTGGTGAGACTCGCCAGTCAAACAGGATACAGGATGAAATTATTTTTCTTAGTATGCCCTAGTGTCAGCTGAGAGTTGTAGTGGACACTGGTTTTGGGTAGAAAAGTAGCAGGCTGACCTGGGTGCAGTGACTGAGGCAGGCAGAAATAAAAGGACAGTTTAGCTAGCCAAAGAGATGAACAGGGCTTTGTGGCAGGAAATCCTGCTGCTTTTGCTGGATTTAAACATTTGAAATGATAGTGGCAAAACAGGAAAATATGCAATTTTATCCAAAGACAAAATGGACAAGAATTATTTTACCAGTGGGCTAATTAAACACAGAATACAAGAACAAACCCAGTGGGCTAATTAAACACAGAATACAAGAACAAACAACCTTGCAAACATGATGTCACTGATTATAGCTGGGTGCTTCATGTTTTTGCTACCTGATACATCCTGGCAGCATAGGGGCCAGCAAGCAAGCTGTGGCATTTCTCATCAGTCATTTATAAGCTTGTCAGAGGAAGGGGATGAGCAGGTAGAGAATGCCTAAGGAAATAGCTATTATCTTTTTTCTTTTTCAGATGCATATTATAGCTGGAAATGCCAAAATTGAGAACAAGAAATAGTTATGGTTCATGAGGAAATGAGTCAGAAAAAGTCATACTTCAATTAATGTTTCATCATAGTGGTCTATTTTCCTGTACCAGTTATCATGCCTCTATCACTTTCCTTAACTCAGCTGCTTTGATCTCAGAGTAAATAAAAGGTAGTAGAGATAAGAAGTCCCTCTTAGATGCTTCTGCAGGAGGTAGTAGTTTGGCCAGAATTTTCCTTGTTTATGAGTCTAAGAAGGAGTATGGAAAGAAGAGATCTGACCTCTACAAGCAGGAAAGAAATTTTGAACTGTTTAGGTGACTTTTGGTGATCTTTTAACTGAAACATGTCATTGATGAACTGATGGCACACAAACAGTAACAAGGAAAAGTCCTCAGGAGTGACAGCTTGCCTAAGAGCTCCCAGGTGTGCTAGAATGATATGTCACCTAAAGAAATCCAATGGCCAAGAAGATGCCAGCCACTGTGAAGACAGTGCAGGATAACACCATTCACACTGCCACATCATTGCAAGATGGTCTTCCAGTTCAACATTGCAGAAAGAGAGGGCACAGAATTTTTAGAGTTTACATTTTCATATTCTATCATTCTCCAAGGGATAGGGAATGTAAATCACAATTATTACGCTAACAAAATTAGCTACAGTCTTCATGAATGATATAATTTAACTAATTTCATAATACAGATTTATAATAAATTCTGGCCCCAAATTTCTAGCCATTTGTTAATATCTACTTCCAAGATATGTAAGCACTCCGAACTTAATATCTAGAATTAAATCATTTTTTTCTCGACTACTCTTTGTTTTCCATGTCTCCTTCCTAGAATTAGTCTCTAGTTCACACACACATAAACACACATACACACACACACACACACACACACACACACACTACACAACACACTCAAACTCATGCACACACATCACAGTAGGTTAAAGATATAATTTTAACAGGCAAGCCCCATAATTAAGGTTGAAGCCACCATCCACCTCTGTTTTGGTCAATGTAGGGGGAAGGCCAGGCTCTGAAGGCATGGTTCACAAGGAAGCCATGAAACAAGAAGTAGCTAAATATCTCTACAGGAAGGGGCAATGTGGAAGTGGTGTAGATCAGAGAGGAAAGAAAAATAAGGGAAGCCAAGAAACATAGCAAGAGGCTGGAACATTTGAAGAAAGCTGATATTAAGCATAGGGATGTGTTATAAATAAAGTCATGTTTCTCATATGAATATAAAGTAAACACATGACAAATTTGACTTCTTAATTAATAAAGAGACAAGTTAGATGCAAAAAGCATTTCAAAGGCAAAATTTGAAGAGCACACACACCCACACACCAGTGATGAGGAGCGATGCAATGATTTCACTAATAAATGCAAACTTGTCCTACATGGCAATAAATAAATAAATAGTAATAAATAAATATTCAATGTATTATAATGTTTAGAGTCATCTCATCTGCCTGATGAAAAAAATTATATTTATACTGATCAGATTTTTATGTTTCTACGAATAAGAATTATTGGCATTACTTTCTGTTTTCCACATCTTAATTCCTACCTCTTCCCACAGTAACTCATAGATAGAAAAGCAATCAGAAATGCACACTCCTGGAAAATGCTCCCAAGCTCCCAGCATCCCATGGAAAGGATAGCTCCAATTCTTTTTTCCATTATAAAATCTTTCTATTTTTATGAGATATGAATATTCAATTTGAATTTTTAGTAATAAAAATTTCCATCTTTCCAAACTGTCAGGAAAGTTTGGCACATTTCCAAATGTCTATTGTGACCTACATTTGGGAGGGTGGTATTCAGGAATACAGAGGAAATGAGCTGACTTTGATGACTTGTGTGGAGCAAAAGGAAGAAAATAATTGTTGGAAATAATTTGTTCATAAGACCTAAAATTCCATAGCTATAACTCAGCATCAAAGTTGATCAACAGTTGGAATGCACTTTAAATTCACAGAAATCTTAGGGAAGTCTGAAATTTCTTCAAGATAAAGTTATTGAGCAGAACTGACTGACATTAGTTTCTTTATTAATACAAAATTTTAAAAGAAACCTCTAAAATGCATATAGTGGTTCTATTTGGACATTGAGTTACTGGTGATTTTTTTACTTCATTAAAGTATTTCTTAAATATAAATTAATATTTTGAATAATTTATGTGTAATTTTAGTTCTGTATTTTCAGAAGCTTTTTGAATAAACTAACTTGTTTTCATAGTCTGCACAAAGCTCTTTTAATAAAAAAGACTGAAAAAATAATTTTTATGGCTGCATCAGAATATCCTTGCACAAAAATAGCTGTGCCAAAGTGATGGTTTCAAGCTGGCTATGTCAAATGTCATTTGCTCCTGGACCAACCCAAGCAAATTCTGCAGGAGATTGTCTAATCTGGATTTACTGTGTCTGGGTTACACTGACCCTTATCTCTTGGAGATTAAGACTAAGCTCTTATAAAACAAGGACCAAATTGTATCTCTCATTGGCTTGCAGTCTTTATATTGTGAAATGATGATTTTTTTGATGCTGTTACTTTGCTCTTTTTTTTTTTGATAGCTTTTAAAGTGGCACTGTCTCCATAGTCTGATGTTTGCAAGGCTACACTGCCTGTACAGGGGTTTCCCAAGACCAGGGAGCTTCTTCTGCTTCACTTCCTGCCACTCACCCCAGCCACCCCCACCCCTCCCACTCTGAGTTTGGGTTGTGCAGAGCAGCTTCTAGCTACAACCCCTTCAAGGCTTGCACTCACAAGCTAGATACCTACATCCTATTATAACTCCCCTCATAGTATTTATCAACCTCTGGGACAATATATCTGTGTTTGCTTATTGTTTGTCCTTCCCAACTTTTATGGCATCTCTGCACCTACAGCAATGCGTAGTGCTGAGCAAAAGTTCAGTAAATTTTTATTGAATTAATGACTAATTGAACGGACCACTGGAACTATATGTGTTTTATTCCACAGGTCTGAAATACCCAGACCTAAAATCTTTAAGATTTTGTTTTAGACATTATTTGCTCAGAAATTATTCCCTAATGTTTTTACCCATCCTTATCCCTCTCCACTGTATAGCAATTGCTTGCAAGTTTATTTATATTTCCTTTTATGAGGCAGTGATCATGTCAGTCCTGTTTATCTCAGCATCTCCACTGCTATATGGCTCCTGGCACATATAGAGATTCAAAATATCCTTTGTTTACTTTTAAAGATTCATTACTTGTCATTCTTCAAATACCATATGTATTTTCAGCCTTCTAAGATTTTGTTTTTACTACTTCTTTAGGTATAAAATACTATTTCTCTACTTCTATTTGCCACATCTAATTTATCAGCAAACCAAGAAGTACTTTTGCCCATGGTTCTAAAAACGGTGCGCTCAGGTACCTTCAGACACAGAAAGTTCCCAGGAGGCACTGCAGGTTATTATTTTTTAAGGTAAATCCACAATGTCTGTAGATACTGTATGAAGTACTGGCTAAAGGAAGCTTATGGTTTCACATTAGATTATGCTTCATTCTTCTCAATAGTGTATCTTTGTGTAACTGGTATTTTATAGTTGCTGTGATGAGAGGCAAGTACCATGTGAAAATTAATGTGGAAAAGGAAATGAGAATGTTGGTATCTGTCTAGATCCCAAGCACTGAAAAGATGTCTGCTACCCACCAGGCACATACATCTCATTATGTCATGATGACTGAAATATAAATAAAAATAATTTTATATTTCAAGCTTCATATACTATTTTCTAAACAATTACTAAGCTGTCAGGATGCTCAAATCTATTAAATGTTTTGTATTTAAATAACCCTTAGATATTTCTTTTGGCCTAGCTGTCAAGGGCATGAAAAATTCAGATAGGATGCTAACAGCAGAATGAACTAAGAAATATCTACATTTTCTTAGCATGACTTTCTTTCTTCTCTTCCCATCTTCCCTCCCTCAGCTCTATCCCCTCTCCTGTCTTTGGTCTACATGAGTTTTCTTTTTTATTGACTAGTGTGGCTGAATAAAGAGGTCTGCTGATTCTGAGTCACAGCCCTATTTACTCATAAAGGGAATGGTCTCGGTGCTTTTTCCATGTGTTGGTCAGACCAGAAAGCCCTGTTGTGTACATTTATTGCCTTCCCCTAGTTTGTTCTGTCCTTTTATTTTCTTTATGCCTGATGAATATCAGTTATCATTGAATATTTCATTTTGGTATAAAATGAAGAAAAGATCCTCAAATAATTAGCTTGTTATGGGCAATGAACAGAAACTTTAATTCTTACTTCATAGAAATTATTTCATTACACTTATTAATCTGACTGCAATCTTCCTTTTAGCTCTTGTTCCCAACAAAGGTAACAATCATGTGTTTTATCTTTTCTGCTTTCAAAGTGACAATTAGAATAAGGAAAACACTTCTCAGAATACCCCACCCCCTAACCTGTTGCTACCCTTCTTCTCCTTAAAGAATTCTTACTTGGATTTCATTCCATCTTTCATCCCTTCTACATCTAGGGAAGGACCCTTAATTTAAGCTGTGTTCAAGACACACAGGTTTGCCAAGTATTCATCCACATGCCTTACCTATACTTAAACATCCCACTCACACATACCATACTCTCTTTGCTACTGTGGTTACGACCACTTCCTCTAGACCTCTTAGAAGAAGGGGAGTGAAGAAACAGGATATAATACAAATTAGTACTCTGCTAAAGTGCTAATGTGTTGTGGTAGATCAGTTTAGAAAGGAATCCAGAGGTGATCATAGAATTGTGTAGGAAAGGGAAGATAGAGAAATGATTCACAGGAAGATAGGAAGCTACAGTTTTAGCACAATTCTTCCTTGGGATTGGTTGGAGGAACTATATAATAGGTTTCAAATGGTAAGTGGTCTCTAGTTTTCAGTAATGGAACTTTTGGCTACCTCTCAATCATCTATTATTCGCACAAATTCAAAGTTTGAAAAAAGATATGAAATGTACAAACAGATAAATGGTCCCAAATTGTAATGTGGCTGTATTATGGCATATATTTGTACAGCTATTTTGGCTTTTTTTCTTCTCTTTTGCCTGTAGCCATTGTCTTATTTTATGTATCCAAAAGATTTAATTTTGACAGACCTGGTTTATATGCCTTTTATTTTTTCATCAGTAGAAACATACATGACTAGCATATATTGAAGAGATATATGCATATATTGAAGAGACACTTATGTGTTACTGGAGTTTTTTTCCTCTCCCTTTGTCCCAACATCCTTTCCTTATCTGTCCCTCCAGCTTATTTGCATCTGACTCTCTCATAGTGTTATATAACACTTATTTCTATGTGTTTTGTATTCCTTTATTTTTATTCTTTTTTTCCTTTGGTGGGATTGGGGCTCAAATTTGTGGCCTTGTACTTGCTAGGTAAGCCCTCTGCCATTTGAGATATGCTCCCTACTTTATTTCTATTTTGATATTTTGTACAATTAGTATATGAAAGGAGAATTGATCGGTGTTAGTTTTTTGAAGTTTGTGGTTTGCTTTCTTCTGCGTTCATTTTTCTAATTCCAAAATACTGATAGGATAACTGATCTTCAGTTTTAGCTTCCTTTTCCTTTTTCCTTTCTTTCTCTAGCTTATTTCATGCTTTCCTTCTCTTTGTCAGTCTTGCTTTCCTTCCTTGTCCTCTTTCTCATTCCTTTGTCTTTCTCCCTCCATTCCTTTTTCCTTCTTTTCTTCCTTCCTGATTTCTCTTTTACTTCCTTTCTTCTTCTTTCTCCCCTCTATTCCTCCCTTCCTCCCCCTTCCCCTCTCTTTCTCCCTTCCTTTTGTCCTTTCCCTCAATCCCTCCCATTACTTTCCATTGTGTTTTGTACTGAACAATACTGCAATATTATTGCTTTATAATAATGATGCACATAAAATAAAATTTAAGTCCTGTATGACTAAACACTCAATTCCTTCTAAATGCTAGGCATTTACTTTCTGATATGGATGTACTAGAAGGGTGTTTGCTGTAGGGATATCAGAGATTTCATGCAGTCTACAGTAGAACACAAATTAATTCTTATGCTGATCCAGAAGTTTAGAGGTATTGAGTACCTATGAAATATACATGTCTCACATTGCACCTGTTAAACAGCTAAGAAAATAATACCAATATTGCTATCTAAACCTTCATAATAAAGGTAGGGCAATATGGCAGAGTAGAAGAATCCACTGCTTTGAGTCCATGGATGAAAAGAGTCAGATAAAAAGAGAAAGAGAGGAAGAGCATCAGGAGTCATTAAAGACATTAAAGTGGGAGCTCCCAGGCCTTCAGAAAAGCATGGAGAAACCCAGACAACAGAGAAAAAAACCAAACAGTTCTAAGCACATTCTAAGTTTCCTGGGAAGGGGAGAAAAAGCTGAAGATGATATCACAAGGTAAGCCAGATTTCCCTGGAGAAAGACTGGCAATGCTAGCTGTAAGTCCATATGTCCCTCAAGTCATAAATCCAGTGAAGGGAGATTGAGATAGTGACTGGTCAGGTATGGAAGTTGTGAAGAAAGACATTCTGTCATTCCCCGTATGTCAGAGGGAAATAGTAAAACACCACCTTGAGTGAGGGCCTATTGTTTAAGATTAAGATACTTTTGGGGCCTGAAAACAAGGAATACTCATGACTCAGGGAGTCTTGGGACATCCTGCCACAGTGTCTGAGTAGGTAGGACATAGTCACGAGAGGTATTCAAGGAGAGGAGGATAGTCTGACATCCTCCAGATGTCAAGTTTAGGCAGTGGAAAATTCTCCTGGCAGCAAAGGGCACTGCAGTGGTTGGACACCCCACCCTCCCTGGCCAGGAGCAAGTCCCCCCACCTGACACTCAGGTGGAAATAAAGTACCAATCTTGGTGCTGTTGTAGTATTCAACCTCCAGGACCTTCCTCTTGGTTGCATGTGTTGACTCCTAAGTGGATCAGAGCTCTGTACTCAGAGCATCCAAAACATGCAGTAGCTGCAGCCTCCTGTTAGTTAATTGTTGGGTAGGGACTGAAAACACTGAAACCTGGCCTTAGGAACTGCATCCTGGTGTGTGCTTGCTGACAGTCAGGACTGAAGGTCCAGAGCCCAGATCCTGAGAATCATGAAACTTTCATAGCCTCCTCCTCCCCATGGGGAGGTGAGCTGCTGGATGGGGTCTATAAGCATTAAGAACAGCAGGCAGAGATACTAGGTCCCTCAGTTCCCCACCAGCTAGTGTCAAACTCAGTTCTCTGTTTACTCCTCCCTCTGTCTGATATATTCAGGGTTCACCCTAAAGCTCTTTGGGATACAAACCAGGGGATATGTGGAACAAGTAGGAACCTGTCTAGTCCACAGGCTGTAAAGCCCTCTGCAACTGACTGCACCTCTCAATATGCAAAGAAGGGAAGCTTCTATAGTAAAATCATCTCAGATTCAGAGATGTATAAGAAATTCTACCTAGTTTACTTTGATCTAAACAGAGCTGGGAATCAGCCCAGTGCTATGAGTCCTTGGACAAACTTTGCCTACTGAGCCATACTTCCCTCAATCCAGTGTTGATAAGTCACACCTCAACCTAGCCACTACACTGTTCTTCTTGAACACTGAGACTATTTCAATCAAGACTATAGGTGATTAAAACTTACAACCAACTGCCAACTGCTTAGTCTCAGATATTTAAATCCCAATGTAGAAACTCAAGAAATATGCAGAAACAAGACAACATGAATCCTCCCAAACCCAATTAACTCCACAGTAACAAACACAAATGGTAGTGAAGTAGAGGAAATCTCAAAGAATTAAAAAAATGCTTGCAAGAGTGATCAATGAAGTTAAAGAGGTAATGAATACACACTTAAATGAATTCTAAGAAAACTCAAAGAGCTGAATAACACTAAGAAGATAATACAGGATATGAAAGAGGAATTCAAAAAAGATACAAAAATTCTAAAAAAAATCAAATTGAAATTCTGGAAATGAAAAGCTTACTAAATTAAACATAAAACTCAGTTAAAAGTCTCTCTGGTAGACTGGATCAAATTGAAAACAGAATATCAGGATTGAAGATAAGATAAATGTATTAGAACATGCAGATGGAGGTAGAGGAAAAAAATACAAAAGAAAGATGTAAGAAATACCATACAACATTAAAAGACCAAACTTATGCATCATGGACATAAAAGAAAAAGAAGAGGTGTAAACCAAAGGCATAGAAAACATATTTAATAAAATAATAGCAGAAAACTACCCAAATCTTGAGAAAGATGATTATACAGATACAGGAGGGCATAAATGATAAATCTATAGGTAACATCTTACTAAATGGGGAAAATCTGAAACCATTTCCTCTAAAGTCAGGACTGACTAAGGGTATCAATTCTCCCTATTCTTCCTATTCAATATAGTGCTTGAATTCTTAGCCAGAACAATAAGGCAAAAGATAGAAATAAAAGGGATACAAACAGGAAAGGAAGAAGTCAAATTATCCCTATTTTCAGATCATATAATCTTATACTTAAAAGACTCCAAAGGCTTTACTGAAAAACTCTTAATTTCCATAGACAGTTTCAACAAAGTAATAGGATACAAAATTAACATACAAAAATCAATATATATATATATATATATATATATATATATACACACACACCAATAATGAACAAATTGAGAATGAAATCAGGAAAACAATACCATTAGCAATAGCCTCAGAATTTTTAATTATTTAGGAATAAAACTAGCAAAGAAGACAAAAGACTTCTGCAATGAGAACTACAAAATATTGAAGAATGAAATTAAAGTCACTAGAAGATGGAAAGTCCTCCCAGTGCTCATGGATTCTCGGAATTAGTATTGTGAAAATGGCTATACTACCAAAAACAATCTACAGATACCATGAAATCCCCATAGAAATTCTAATCATTTTTCACTAATATAAAAAAATCAATCCTAAAATTCACATGGAAGCACAAAATATTCTGAATAACCAAAGCAATCCTGAGCAAAAAGATTAATGATGAAACTATCACAAATTATACTACAGAGTCACAGTGACAAATACAGCATGGTACTGAAAGTAAAACAGACATGTAGACCAAAGGATAGAATAAAAGATCCAGAAATGACTTTGCACAGCTATGTCATTTGATCTTCAACAAAGGCACAAAAATCATATGATGAAGCAAAGACAACCTTTTTAAAAAATGGTGCTAGGAAAACTGAATATTCATATGTAGAAGACTGGAGCTAGACCTCTTTCTCTCATCCTGTACAAAAATTAATTTAAAATGGACCAAAGATCTAAATGTAAGTCCTGAAACTTTGAACCATGAGAGGGAAACGTAGAAAAGATCTTGAAGATATAGACTTAGGTAATACCTGTCTGAATAAGATTAATTGATAAGGAAGTAAGGGCAAGAATTGACAAATGGGATTATATCAAATTTTAAAAGTCTGCAGAGCAAAGGGTACAATTACCAGAATCAAGAGACAAACTACAAGATGGGAGAAAATATTGGCCAGCTATTCATCAAATAAAGGATTAATATCCAGAACATATAAAGAGTTCCAAAAATTAAACACCAAAAGGAACAAATGATCCAATCAATAAATGGGCAAATGAATTGATCAGTTTTCAAAAGAAGTAGAACAAATGGCCAATAAATATATGAAAAAGTTCAACATAAAAGAAATGTGAATTAAAATAACCCTGAGATTACACCTCACCCTGACCAGAACCGCAACCATTAAGAAAACAAATAACAACAAATATTGGTCAGGATGTGGGGAGAAAAGAACACTTATACATACCTTTTGGTGGGAATATAAATTAGTCAGCATGGAAGTTCCTCAAAAAACTAAAAATAGAATTACCATATGATCCTGCTATACTATTCCTGGGCATTTACCAGAAGAAATGTAAGTCAGCATAAAATAGAGATATTTTGATATTTTAGAGATGAGTGTGCAGACACCCATGTTTACAGCACCACTATTCACAAGAGCCAAAATGTGAATTTTAGTCTAGTGTCCATGAACCAATGGCCGAATAAAGAAAATGTGGTACCAAATAGCTAAAAGTCACCTGAAAAAAATGTTCACCATCCCTGGCCATAATTGCTACCATCAAGAACACAAAAAGTAACAAATGTTCATGAGGATGTGGAGAAAATGGAACCTTCATGCACTGCTGGTGGTAATATAAATTAGTACAACCACTTTGGAAAACAGTATGGGAGCTCCTCAAAATAAAAAATAGAACTACCATATGATTCAGTGATACTACTCCTAGGGATATACCTAAAGGAATGTGAGTCAGATTACAACAATGGCACCTGCACCCCCATGTTTACTGCAGCACTATTCACAATAGGCAAGCTATGGAAACAGTCAAGATTCCCCACTACTGATGAATGGATTAAGAAAATGTGGTGTTTATATTCAATGGAATTTCCACAAAGAGTAGAATTTTGTCATTTGCAGGTAAATGGATGGAACTGGAGAACATCATCTTAAGTGAAATTAGCCAGCCAGGTTCAGAAGGCCAAAAGCCGCATATTCTCCTTCAGATGTAGAATGTAGATCTTACATAAATACAGTAACATTATTAAAAGCTGGTCACACTAAGGGGAGGTCATAAATGAGAGAGGTAGGGTAAAAGAAGGAAACTAAGAAGATGAATATGGTTGATATACTCACTATACAAGAATGAATATAGAATTCTTAAACCAGCTGAAACCACCATAAGAAAGGGACTAAGGGAGAATGAAGAAAGATACAGGAGATGAACCAATTGAAGTTATAATACACATGGAAATATCACAAGGAAACTCCCTGTGTAGCTACCTCTTTTTCAAACAATCAAAAATGTCATTTCTTTCTTTTTTCTTCCACAAAATTGGAGAACAGAAGGGCAGAACAGGTCCTGCCTCTTGGTAGGCAGTTGGTACCAGTGGGAGGGGGAGGTGGTGTGGAAAGGGGGTAGGAGGGTGAATACAGTGCAAAAACTGTGTACACATGTATGTAAATGAAAAAATGGTATCTGTTGAAACTATTTCAGTAATGGGGGGAGATTGAATAAAGGAGAGTAGGGAAGGGGGTGAATTCAAGTAAGATATATTTGATATATTGGAAGAATTTTTGTAAATGCCACATTGTACACCCACCCAGCGCAACAACAACAAAAAAGAAAATGCGTACAAGTACATAATGGAGTATTATTAAACCACAAAGAAGAATGAAATGGATGGAAGTGAAAATCATTACGTTCAGTGAAATGAGCTAGACTAAGAAAGGCAAATATCACATTTTGGGATTAAAATATAAATCTAAAAAATTATAATACATTCTGTTTTGGTGGAATTGTTGTTTACTATTGCTCGCAGCTACAGACTTATTTTAGATCAAGGTTTTTCTAGTTCTGTTTCATGAATATATATGATACAGTTCTCTAATGTTAAACACTCACAGAAATATGAGTGAGTATAATTTGCTCTTATGCTGCTCTGGATTCAAAATTCTGGTCATAAGAGACTTTATTAGCATTTTTTTTGTCAGAAATCTTGGCATTTTAGAAGTAAAAGGGGTGTGGGAATTGATAGCAGTTGAGAGTTGTGTTTTGTGTAATAAAAATTTTTAGGTTTTGTAAGGCAGTTCTTCATAAAATGGGACAGTATAAGCATAATTTTTAATGCAAATGTGACTTAAGAAGAAATTGTTGTGATACAAAGGTAGAAGTGATCCTCAGTTTTGGGTTACTTAGTGAAATTCAGCTTCATTTAGTTATTTAGGCATCTTTTTACACTACATTCTCTTAAGAATATCCTAGAAAGTTTCTATGGTTCTTAAACATGTATGTTAGGGCAAGCAGTATGTTTTGGGAACTAATTAAGAGGGAAATATTATAAAAGCCCTACTAAGGGACACTGTATTGTGTAGTGACGATCTGCAGGTCAGTGCTCTGGGGTGTGTCCTGTCCTGTCTTTGGCAAACTTGGGTTAAGAGCTGCTCTAAAGGCCCAAAAGTCATGGGGGAGGTAAAGTGGGGACAGGGGTGTTTATTTCTGTGATTTGGGCTACTTTAACATTATGTTACCTGGTAGTGGATGAAATCTGACCAACTGTTTGATGAAACATCATTTTTGGGCTCTGCCTGCTTATAAGGCTTTGATTTTAGCTTTCCCCTTCCTAATCAAGAATCCATTTCCATAGAAACAGAAATAGGAGGAACATCATGAAAGCTATTTGTCTGCTTCTGCTTCCACTTAAATGGAAATGGAATTTACAGCAATAAAAAGGCTTTAATAAGTAATATTTTCAAATGTATCTTTCAAATTTAACCCTCTCAACTTATAAAGTTGGAAATTTGAAGCATAACAAGGCAATTTTATACTGGGCAAATTATAAGCCTTGCATGTAAGCTAACATGGGCTCCAGACCTTGAAATGCAGTGATCCCAGCAGCTGTTCTCAAATCCAATATGTACCTTTCCACCCCAGTAACGTGTCCTGTCTCTTTCTTTCTGGAGAGAACACCACAGTGGGTGTGTGAGTGGTTCCCATGGCAAGGGAGAGGAGTAACTGTGTGTTCTCAGGTATGTTTTTTGTCAGTTTCTACTCCTGTGGACATTTTCAACTATTTCTGCCTTGAGATTACTCTGCTATAGATTTTAAATGTTTACTGAGCATAAACCATAGGCAAGATAGGTGGTGACAATGTAAGAGCTTCATGTTTTCTGAAGAGTCTTCTGCATTCTCAATGCACAGTGAGGAATAAACAAAGTGCTGTAAATTCATAAAATAAAAAATTGATTTGCAGTATGAGCTAAAATTAGATTCTTTTAAAAGTCACTCAGTTTATTTCTCATTTTTAAAGATGCTTTGCAACACATTTCAAAATTATTGTAAGCATTTTTTTCAAACACACTTTTAAAAATATTTTTATCAGCATATATGAGTTTACAGGGGAGTTTCATTGTGACATTTTCATATATGTTTACAGTGTACCTTGGTTACACTCACCCCCTCATCATCCTTCCTCCTCCCCCTCCCCCTTTTTAAAACAATTTCCAAAGGTTTTGTTGTTCTATTTTCATATGAGTATACGAAGTACTTTGACCATAGTCACCCTCCTTCACCCTCTTCATTCATCCTCCCTCTCCCACTAGTAACCTGATCTGTTTTACATTTCTGTTCTGCATTTTTTTAGTTCATATTTATTGTTCAAAGGGGTTTACCATAATATTTCACACATGAACATTTTATGCTAATCACATTAACCCACATTAATTACCCTCTCCCCTCCCCCTCCCCCTTTTCACAGTTTTCAGTGCATTTCAGTATACCATCTTTATACACAGATACAATGCATTTCTATTTTT
This sequence comes from Castor canadensis, assembly GCF_047511655.1. Classification (NCBI taxonomy): domain Eukaryota; kingdom Metazoa; phylum Chordata; class Mammalia; order Rodentia; family Castoridae; genus Castor; species Castor canadensis. The sequence goes on along the minus strand of NC_133394.1, from coordinate 80,282,213 downwards.
ATTTTTTTTGAGTTTGTTTTTCCAAGGAATACTTCCTGTAACTTAGGTATTTTTTTTTCTTTTATTCATATATGCATACAATGTTTGGGTCATTTCTCCCCCCTTCCCCCACCCCCTCCCTTACCTATCCCGCCCCGTCCCTCGACCCCCTCTACCCCCTCACTGCCAGGCAGAAACTATTTTGCCCTTATCTCTAATCTTGTTGAAGAGAGAGTATAAGCAATAATAGGAAGGAACAAGGGTTTTTGCTGGTTGAGATAAGGATAGCTATACAGGGAGTTGACTCGAATTGCTTTCCTGTACATGTGTGCTACCTTCTAAATTAATTCTTCTTGAACTAACCTTTTCTCTAGTTCCTGGTCCCCTTCTCCTATTGGACTCTGTAACTTTAAACAGTTTTCAGTGCATTTCATTATACCATCTTTATACACAGATTCAATGCATTTTTATATTAGTTACTTTCTATCATTCTCTTTTCCTCTAATGATAGCCATTCTGAATGGAGTGAGTGAAATCTCAGTGTCATTTTGATTTGCATTCCCTTTATGGTCAAGAATGTTGAGCATTTCTTCATGCATTTATTCACTTTTGTACTCCTTTTAAGAACTATCTCTTCATTTCCTTTGCGCATGCATTAATTGGGTCATTGGTTTTGGAGTATAGCTTTTTGAGTTCCTTGTAAATTCTGGTACTTAATCTCTTATCATATGTACAGCTGGCAAAGATTTTCTCCCATTCTTCAGTCTAGTGACTGTTTCTTTTCTATACAGAAACTTTTAAGTTTTATGCAGTCCCATTTGTCAGACCTTTCTCTTAATTAAGAAAGTTATTGCCTACCCCTATATGTTCCAGTGTTTTTCCAATTTTTTCCTACAATAGTTTCACAGTTTCAGGTATGATATTACAATCTTTGACACACTTTGAATTGATATTAGTACAAGGTGAGAGACAGGAATCTAGTTTCACTCCTCTACATGTGGATATCCAGTTTTTCCTGCACCATTTATCGAGCAGGCTGTCTTTTCTCCAAAGTATGTTTTGGATTCCTTTGTCAAAAATCAAATGGCTTTAGTGGCATGGATTTATTTCTGGGTTTTCTATTCTGTTCCATTGATCTTCATGGCTGTTTTTGTGCTAGTACCATGTTATTTTTATTATTATGGCTCTGTAGTATAGTTTGAAGTCAGAAATTTTGATACCGCCAGTGTCAAATGCACTTTTTGAATATTTGTAAGCTACAGAATTAAAATAATTAATTTATAGAGAAACAGAAACCAGTGTTACATATGACACATTGAAGATCTATTTGTTTAAGTTGGAGGAATCAAATAGATTTCTGATTATCACTTGAAGTGTTAGAGTTTCTAAGAAATCAGAATCATATTTTATGGACAATATGGAGGAAGATGAGGAGGGAGAGAAGTAGAATAAAAATGGCTTCCTAATATAATGGAGAGATCTATGTGAAGATCTCTAAAGAAAGATGTTTTTCTTTAAAAGGCAATGTGAAACTTAAGTCATTCTGTCTTCTCCCACTCCCTCAATACTCATTTCCTGACCCCTGGAAGAGATAAGAGAGCTGCCACCAGGCATTTTGTAGGCCACATGGTATAGGAAAACCGCCTGGCTTTGAAGCCAATGATACAGTCACAAGGTTAGTGGCTTGAAGAGAGCTGGGATCATTAGAGTTTGGGGTTGTAAAGCCTCTGCCCTGAGTGATCGTAGTCTAGATTGAATAGTCTTTCAGATTTTATTTTCTGCTCTGTTCTGAACATTCAGACACAAATCAATAAATGATGCAGAATGTAAAAAGAACCTCACAGGGAAAAGGACAAGGGTATTCTTGTTAGCTAATGCCATTTTTTACTAATACCTTAGAAGTTAAAATTACTACTTATTATATAAGGTCACACTGTGTATGTGGCTGTATTTTACTTATAGTTTGCTCTATTCATTTATGTTTATGTTTGCATTTTTATGTGAGAACATGATGCAATTTAAATAATAGTTGCTCTAACTTTGTTACCTACTGTGCCAGTCAATGTATTCTTTCGATTTTTTCCCTCAGAATTCATTCATTCTGCAAGGGTAGGTGCACAAGGAGGGTCAGGTGATGTAAAGCTCATGGCTCTGTCCTAGACCCTGTAGTAGTGCCTGGCACATAATAAGCATCTCCTGCTGTGGGATGAAAGAATAAAGCAAGAGAATGCTGCTGGCTATTGTTAGGGAGACAGCCTAACCTGGCCCTAAATGGTATGCATGTGGAGCAACCTGCTTGAGTCTTGGATGGGCAGAGTAGCTGAATGTGAATCCCTGTTGTTCTTTCTGGGCAAAGCTTATTAAGGTGGAGGTTTGGTGTAATTAGAAGGTTCCAGGGCATGACAAACATGAGCTTTAAGGCCACACAAACCTGCAATCAATGTGCACATTGCCGACTATCTGTGTGTCTTTGCTAAAATTACTTAATCTTGCTGTTTTTAATTTGAAAATAAAAAATCAACTTCAGTGGCCTGCTGTAAGGATTCATGATATTGCGTAGTGACTGGCCCAAGTTAGTAGCTTAGATTTATCCCAGAAGAGTCATACCTAAGAGTAACTAAATTATCTTTATCTTTTTGTCATTGAGTAAATTTTAGCATCTTTAAAGCCCCACAGTGATGCCAGGCTTGGATTTTAAAAATCCTTCTGAGAGTGACAAAATCCAAAGTAGTGGTGTCTATGGATAGATTTATAAGTGCCAAAAACACTGCCCCAAATGAATACAACTGTTCCCATGCTGGGGCTGCTTCATTATTAAGTGAATTCAATAATCTGATCCCGTTTTTCCTACCACACATTAGCTCCCCACACTTCTGACAGAAGTTTTGTCTGACCTGGCTTACCTTATTTCCTCTCTAAACCCATGACCCATGTCTATGCCCATTTCAATGGTCTGCTGAGGCCACTTCTTATCAAAAATGTGCTTCTCTGTCTTCTCCACCTGGTTGGGCACTCACTGTCTTTAAGGTCTAGGAAGTTTGTGTGGCTGCTTCTTTCATATCGATCACTTTAGTCTTCTATGGCCTTTCCCTGATTCTGGAGGCATTTGTTCTTCTGAGTTGGTCTTCTTTTTCCAACAGCAGATATCTTGATGCCAAGGGAAAAAACATGTTGAGTATAAAGACAATGACAAGTATTTAGTACAATGTCTACACATGGTGGTGCTTGAAAGATGAATGTCTGGATTAATCACTTGGTATGATGCATTAGGATTTTCCTATCATGGTATGAAGAACTATTAAGGCTATTCAGCAGGTGTGTGACACTCTGAAGGGCATACAAGAACCCCACCACAGTAGGCCCAATTGTACCAGTTGACTAGAGCAAGCCACTTCTTAGTGACCTCACAGACAAATAATACTCTATTTTCCTTTATACTCTAATCAAATTGAATGTGACTTTCCTCTATTTTTTTTCTAGCAGATATGGAAGTGTCTTATTTTGGCAATAGAAGAATTGCTCTCTTTCCAAAGAGAGCTGTGGTCTCTAGTTGTAGCCATTTTTCTTCCATAGCATTCCCTTGCCTTTGGCTACCATGGGATTAAAAGAACATTTTGGAATGATTATTTTTTATTAACATCCTATGGTGTCTCTGATGAGACTACCACCTATAGTTTGAGAAATGACAATGGAAAGTTGGCCCTGGAGGGCAGGTTTTCACAGAACAGGCAACATGAAAATTATTTGATGGTGTGAGATAGCATTCTGCCTCCGTGACCACTGCTTGCTCACCCTCAGGAAGAGTGTGCCAAGGCTGGAGGCAGCCATCCAGACAGGCTGCAGGCATCATCTTTGTGGAAAACATCCTTTTCTTAGGGGGTGTTTTTATCTGGAGACAGGTGAAAGCCCTGCAGTTTGATACCAGTATATTTCTCTGTGCTCTGTGACCCTGGTTTCTTCCTTCTGTCCTTGCTGAGACCTAGTCTAGTTTCTAACTTGGATTCATTGGTGTGAGGTTGCAAGTCAAGGGGGGCTGTTGATACACTACATTGGCATTGGTATACAGGTTTTCATCTCACAGGTCTACTCAAGTTAATTCATAATAACTGTCTGCGATGCTGGGTTGAAAAAGAGAGAGATGTGCTCTGTAGTTCAGTGGGAAAGAATGTCATGATTCTTAGAAGGGAAAGGTTGATGTCTCCCGGAAAAGCATTTCTCTTTCTTGTTATAAATATTAATCACTAATTTTTCTTACTGAAATCTCTGAAATCCATTATTAACTTCCATCACATACCTTAGATACCATAGCACAAATACACACCTCAAATGAATACAACTGAAAGCATCTTATTTTTGAAGCATTTTTATATCCAAGTGGCAAAAAAATTTCAACAGTACAAAAAGTAGAAGCCCAAAAGTAAAATTTTCCCTCCTTTGTCCCTCCATACACTGACTCCTAGAGTTTGTCTGAAACTAATGCTAACCAGTCTTTGAATATCCTTCCCCCAAAATGCTGGAATAGTCAATCGAAGGGTATTTCCTCGAGCCTCCTGCAAGTGGCTGGGGGCTATTGAAGTGAGCAGCATGGCTCCTGTATTCAGGAGGACATGGTCTGCTGGTGAAAGTAGCCAGCCAAGGGTTGTGGAGGGCAGCAGGAGGGACCAGCAAAGGGGTTTGTGAGCTCCACTGAGTCTGGTATACTTTCCTCTCACCCCTCACCCACCAAGGGACCATGTTGCTATGGCAATACTGCCTGAGTCCTTGGATCTGAATGCAGAAAGATAGCTCTTCTCCTGCTTGCTTTCTGTCATAAGTGATCAAGGGACAGTTGGGTGGAGATGGTAGCAGGGTGGGAGGGCAGGTTACCATCTCTTGGAATGGAGGTGAAGATTGCACTAGTCCCTGAGAGACTGCTGGTTAGCTATTTGGGAAAAATTACATGGGATCAATTGACTGATGTCCATTTGCCTCAGTATATAGTAGATGCTTTTAGGGAAGAATCATGTTCTTCAGCTTATCAAATTCAGATTGACTATCACAGTTGTCTTCAAAATCATGGTTTGTCTAAGGAGTTGACCCTATGTTATAGCTTTTTTTGCTATCCTCTAGGATGAACTACTGCAGAGGATAATATATGAAACTGAATTAATTAAATTGCTTTGCAACCAAATGAATATTGCAATTTTAAAAGTAAATATGCATACATAAAAACTGTCTTAAGGTGGATTGAATATGCTGTTGACTTGCTTTCTTGCAGTCTGCCCAATCAACTCCATATGCTCATAGACATTTCATTTAACCTAGGCACATGTATGTGTATCCTCCCCTGGTGAACAAAATACTTCCTTATCATATTCAGCATCTTTTACCTCATTTAGCCATCCTGAAAGCATCAAACACTGCTCAGAAGCGCAGCAGGTAAAAATGTGTCTGTGGACCCACAAAAATTTACAACCATGATATAACATGATTCAAACTGCATATATCACTGTGTCCAGGGTTTCAGTCAGTACCATGAATCTCTTCCAGCAGTACAACTTTCATTAGAGAATGGACTGCTTAACTTCCTTTGAAGGCTAGGAACCAGAGAAAGGCCTTGGTTTATTACTAAATTACTGTTATGCTTCCGTCCAGCATAAAACTTGTCAATTCTTAGATACTTCATCATGATTAATTATGTTGCTGGAAATGCAATGAGGAAGAAAAAACACTTAGCATTTTTCAAGCTTGTCGATTACTGTTTGCTGAATATAAATATGTGCTTGGTTACTCTGAATTAAAGGGAATTCTAGAAGGATTATATTATTCACAGCACTCACTCCCTGATGTTGATAACTGGTTCATTATTCAATTAGGACATAATACTTGGATTATTCTGTGAAATAATTTTTGAAATCAACTCAGTGGAACAATTCTACTGATAAAGAAAGATCCCAGCAGGCATGAGTTTTCAGAGAAAGGTAGATGTGACAGCCTGTTGATTCCACATGTGAATCTTCTGAGCAACATTTGTTTAATATGTTTTTATCTGGTTCAAAGCAGCTTGATAGTTTGACCTCTGTTTATCATGTTGGTTTTATTTGCAGTTACATCTCTGGGATAACTGTCATGGGGAAATTCTGTGCATCAGACTGAAGAAAACTCTGAGTTGGCAGGATTTTTTTGGTGATGCTCAGTTGTCACCCCATTCCCTCTCCAGAATTACGCATATCTGTTTGTTCTTTTACTTTTTAATTGGCACAAAATTTTATATATTTCAGGATACATGAGTATAATATATAATGATCAGATCTGGGTAATTAGCATTTCTTTATAAAATACCCAAATAAATTGTTATAAACTGTATTCACCCTACTATGGTATAGAACACTAGAACGTATTCCTCCTATGTAATTGCATTTTGGTACCTGTCATCCAACTTCCCTCCATCACCCACATCCCCACCTTCCCAGCCTCCTATTCTACTCTCTATTTTGATGAAAACAATATTTTTTAGTTCTCATTTATGAGTGAGAACATGTGGCATTTGCCTTTCTATGCCCAGATTATTTCACTTAATATAATGTTATCCAGTCTCATTCATGTTTGCAAATCTTTTGATGATGTACTGTGCCAGGTACATAATCTTTTTCAGGCCTCGTGGAGATGGCATCACAGTATAGAGAGTAATACTCTAAGAAGTAAAGGAACAACTGGATTTTCTCGTTCTAAAAGTCCAACACTGGAAAGAAGTAAGAAAATGGCAACTTTTATTCTAACTTCCTTACCCCAGGTTTGATTATAATTTCACTTGGAAATGAAGTCCAGACAAGCAAGCTTTAGGTCAGTGGGATTCTTAAAGCTATTGATGGGGTTCTGGAGTATGCTCAGGATCTTAAAAAGTCTAGTGGAAGTCATATACTTATTTCTATTAGGATAGATAAGCTAACTAAAATATCAGGGTTCTTTGCTCTGGATTGGAGTAAGATCAATATCTCTACTTCATTTCATGTAATTTATCCTTTAGTCAATAAAAACTGAAAAACTATTTGTCCTTGAAATTTGATAGGAATCTTTTTAAAAATATAGAGTCCATATAGAGAACATTATTTAAAGGGGTCCTTGATAGAAAATAGTTGTTTAGTGTCCAACCCTCCATAGCTGTTTTGGCTATGCATGAGACACCATGTCTCAAGATTTTCTTAATTCTGAGGCCACAGAATTCTGGCATGGTTGGTTTGGTTGGTTTTATTGAGAGTCAACTTCAGATAAATGATTATGTATCAGGCTAGGCTTTGAACCAGACTTTTCTCTAGGGATACATAGCTGAGCATACCATCATCAGCCCACACATCTGTTGTGGGGTTCTCAGCGCCAGTCTGGTGTTTCTAAGGCAGCTTGCCTTCTCTCACCGACTAGAACCTGGTGGGCACCATAGCTGCCCTTGCTTGGCCTTCCCTCTGTTCCTGAAGCTGCCTCAGCAAACCCACTCAGCACTTAGTGTGCCCATTTCTTTACCCTGAGCTGCAGCCAAAGACAACATGACCAAATTGAACTCTGGTGAACCATAAGGATCATTTAAAAAATTTTATTTGGTTGGAAAGCTACAATTTAAGATCAGAAGAATTTTGTTGATTTTAATACAATAAATCAAAGAATTAAACACTTGATTGTAAAGCTGGCAGGTATGCTACTTGGAAGCTGAAAATTGGTGAAACCATACAGAAAGACATTTCTACCTGCAACTTTAGAATATTTAAATATTAGCCTAATCCTAGGTAAATACTGGCAAATTCTAATTTTCTCACTCAGGTTTCTTTGGTTTTAACATAATTGTGAGGGAAGCAATGCACAGAATTTTTTAATAAAAATTTGCCATATTTCCTTATGAACATGCAAATTAGAGATGAAGTGCTACTCTCCTTCCTCAAACCTATTATAATCCTTTTCATCTCAGAGATAATCACTTCCAGGATGTTATGCTACATTTTTTCATCCACTTACAATGATTTAACTACGTGTAGGTAGTAATACTGTTTGAGATAATACTGTTTTTGTGTGGTCCATTAAAAGGATCTATATTATAATAGTCAATACAAAAAGCTTAGTGCTCCAAAGACATCTATTGAAAAATATATCAAAAGATCCATTGGTTTGTGACATTAACATTATTATATAAACATTATATATACAATATTTCCTTTTTATTTTTATTCTATTGATCTATTTCTTTACTCTTGTACTAATGTCAAATTGTTTTAATTGCTACGTATGTTAATAAATATTATCATCAGTGAAGATGTCTCCTTTCTTTGTTCATTTGTCTTAGATTTGCCGTGTATATTCTTAGGTCATTAGTATGCCATTTAATTTTTAAGTAATGGCTTCAGTTTTATAAAAATAATTTTTCATGTTTAAATTATGACTGAGTGGAATATGTAAATTGATATAGTAAAAATTGATAGCTTTTAATATTAAGTCTTTTAATCCATTAACATGGTATACATATATATGTGTGTGTGTATGTGTGTGTGGCTTCCTTTTACATTTTCCCTTTGCTCCTTTATATTTTAATTTTTTTAGAACTCTTTTATTTTAATATTGCCATTAACTAGTGGTACTATTTCTTTTTCTTGCTCCCTGGATTTATTTCCACCCTTGAGAATTCTTCCTAAGACCTTTACCTTGGCTGTTTACCTTCTGTAAGTTAGAGTTACCTTTCAGCCTGTGTTTTCTGGATCTCCTACTTCTTGCTTTTGTGAAGGTCAGTCTCATTCTGGAGGATACCACAGTGTATGACAGGCCAGCATCACAGTGATGGATGTAAAAGACAACATAAGTTGGATTCACAGATCGTGAAATGACACATTACTCATCACTCTTCAGCAGCTGTGGAATGTAGAAAGGTTACATTACCTTGGATCCATCCTGGTTCTTGAACAGTTTGCTGTATTGATGTGATAGCAGCCCACTTTTGATTTTTCAAAAACTGATCACTGAGCAAAGAAAAATAGCTTTATGCCAAATAGTTGTCACCTGCAGTAAAAGAAAACATTTCTGCAGAGATCTTAGCTTCCAAGTTATTTACAGAAGTTGATAATGCTTAGAATGGATGTGTGTGGAGAAAGCCACCACTTATTTCTCTTTCTGATTTGGCAATAAAATCCTTAAAAGAGTGAATATCAGTATGTAGAAGAGCTGGGCCAAGTATTGGAGGTGGATGTTGCAGGAAGTAAACCAGGGTTTTTTTCTTCTTCTGTTTGCTGCTGTCACAGAACTGGGCTCACGGTGCTTAGAGTCAGATTTATACCTATGGTGCTCAGAGTCAGATGGTGCGTAAATGAGATGTCACTGAGGTGCAGGCTCAGAAAATATTTTACTGCTATCTCTCTTATGCTGAAGTCTAAGTTTTGAAATCAATGGTCATGCAAATCCTGCCTTATCTGGTTTATGATTGAGTTAAAGAATTCATTAAAGGATATATCCACCAAAGCTACTAAAAAACAGAAAACTACCTGTAACAACTGTTTTAAAGACACCAGACAAAAGGCAGTTTAAGACTGTTTCCTCAGAGAAGTGAAACAAAAAAAAAGGAGACTCTGCCATTTTATTGTCTCAGATTTCTTCTGGAAAGATAGAACTGGACTGTAGTACAAAGACAGAAACCAGTTGCCTTGCTGAATTGGCCACAGAGATGAGTTCAAGGACTTTGAAACATGTAGGAATCCCTTTAAATCTGGATCTTTATCTTTGCAAATGGGCATGAGGCTGGGTAAAGAATGTCCCCTTTGGAAAAGAACAACCATCAGTTGTTATTTTGGAAATTAAGTTCCTGCTGTGCAGAATAGAGAGACCTTATAATTCTTAAAGGGAGTTTAGTAAAGCCTCCACATAGTCATGCCTTTGTCACTGGGCTAAGAAACTTGCCTTAAAGAGAAGTAACTTCCAGGGTCCTTTGAAAATAGAGATTTAAAACCATCTTTAAAGGAACAAGGTGATATTCAAGTACTTTTTTCAATGCCTGCTAGGAAATGCAGTTATATTCAGCATTTAACAGTGAGACATTCTTAGAGTCTAGCTTATCAACAAGTTCCTAGATGTTTAAAAGACTGAGAAAATATAACCAATGAACATATAAAAAAGTCTTGTAGTAGAAATGGTCATTTAAATGCCAGAGATGATGGGATTAGCAGATAAAGTTTTTAAAAGGCCATTATTAATATATTTTATGTGCTTAAGAATTTATAGGAAATAGGAACATGATAGCAGGAGAACAGGAAGATTAATGAAAGATATGAATATGACCTCTAGAGTTAAAGGCAATAACTGAAATGAAAAATTTATTACATTATATGGCATAACCGCAGATTTAGAGACTATAGCAGAGAAGACCATACACTTGAAAATGTGGCAAAATAAAGTATCAAAAATGAAAAACGGAGGGAAATCAGATAGAAATATCAAAGAATATATCTTCAAAAATATCAGGAAAAATATATTTGGAAACACAAAAAATAAAAGGTTTCCAAATTGGATGAAAATGTGTAACCTATAATTCCAAGAATCTCAATTAGCCTCAAAAGGTAAGCAAAAGACAAAAAAAAAAAAATCGCAAAAAGTTCAATTGTGATTGAGTTGTTGAAAACCAGTAATAAAGGGAACATGTTCAAAGTCACCAGAGGAAGAAATGAAAAATAAACAACATATAAAAACATAAATAACTGTAGACTAATCATAAGAAACTAGGCAAGTTAGATGACAATCAAGTGTTGAAATAAAAAAGAATACCTACCTGGGACATTTTATCAACTAAAAATATCACCCAAAATCACTGTAAGTTAAAGACACTGTTTTCTTTTTCTCTTTTGTAGTACTGGGGTTTGAACTCAGGGCCTCATACTTGCTAGGAGAGTACTCTACTGTTTGAGTCAAACTCCTAGCCCTTTTAGCTTTCGGTTATTTTGGGAGTAGGTTCTCACATTTATGCCCAAGTCAGCCTGGATTGCAATCCTCCTATTTACACTTTCCCTGTAGCTGGGCAGACAAGCATGCACCACCATGCCAACCCATTATTTGAGATGGGGTCTTGCTGATTTTTTGCCTGGGCTGGCCTAGAATCACAATACTCCTGATTTCTACTTCCCAAGTAGCTGGGATTATGGCCATGAGCCCCTGGCACCCAGTTTAAAGACAATTTCATATGAACAAATGTAACAAAATTTGTTATCTGATTTGCAATTGCACAAAATGTTAAAAATTCTTGAAAGAAAATGATACAAGCTAGAACTTTGCATTTTCCAAAAAAAAGGAAGAAAGGAAGAAAAAAGAAATGTATTTCAATGGAATAGCCATAGAAAATATGTATTTTAAACTACTTCCTAGTATTAATACATTTTTAAAATTATGGTTCTTTGTGCCTTGGAAGCTGAGCCCAGTGACTCTGCACCTGACACAAAATGAATACACTGAATTACACCACGTATGGTGTGGCTATTTTTGGACTACCAAGAGGCTCATGAATGTTCTGTTCAAAAAGACAAAAAAGTAGACTCATCGGAAGGCTAAGCTTTATATAAACAGCAGAATGCTGGCAACATACAAATGAAAAGGACTACCAAGACTCATGAGAAGAGAAACAGCAAGGAAAAGAATGATGAAAAGACTCCACAGGAAGTAGTCCCTGTGTACCTACTGGACAGAGAGGGAGTGAGTCTGGAGCTAAAGCACTTTCCAATGTGACTAAACAAGAGCGAAAGAAAGAGAAGATGGGAAACGGGAAGTCACTCTGCCCAGTATTCATAGCTAAGGAGAAACAGAAGAATTAAAATATTAATGAGTTATCTGTCAGAAATTGAAAAAGCAAGGGGGCAGAACACAAGTAAGGGAAAAATAAATTTAAATAAATAATTATTTAAGGCAAAAAATTTTTGTTTTGTAATTTATAGTTAAAAATAAAATATATGACCACAACAATAGGATGGAGAAATGGAAATATTTCTTTATTATATGTCATTTATATTTTTTATTATATGTTATTTGTATGATATTTAAAGGTACAGTATTATATGTTAAAAGTTTACAATATAACCTTAGACTAAACAGTAGAAGAAAAAAAAACACAAGGAAATATGAAGTAATAAGCCAATAACAGTAATAAATAAAATGAATAAGTTAGAAGTATGCAATCAATAATGATAATAATACACATTCATACATACGTACATACATACATTTATACAAGTGGTGAAGAAAGCACAAAGAAGAAATGGGACAGACAAAAACAGCAAGAGGGTACTTAAGGTTATTAGTCAGAGTTCTCCAGAGAAGCAGTATAAATAGGTTGAAAAGGAAGGAAGGTAGGAAGGAAAGAGAGACAAATTGGTTCATTGGATTGTATGGCTGGCAAATTCAAAGCCTGTAGAGCTGGCTGCAGACTGGACACTTAGAGTTGATGATGCAGGTCAAATCTAGGCAGCCTGGAGTAAATTATCTTATCCTTTCTTGGGAAGATATTAGTCTTTTTTTCTTCAGGCCTTTGACAATTGAATAACTCTACTTGCATTATGTAGAGTAATCTGCTTTACTCAAAGTTTATGGATTTAAACATTAATCATTTTTACAATAAACTTTCCTAGAGATATCTGGGGTGGTGTTTTACCAACTATGTGGGTGTTACAACGAAGTCCAGTTGATACATAAAGTTAATCACGAGAGATAAATGTATATACTCAATCACAAATTATAACCACATTAAAATCTAAATTGTCTGAATAAGTCAGGTAAAAAGAAAACGATCAGGTCGAATAAAAAAGCACAACCCAATAAGAATTATCAAAAAGACATACTTTAAAAATAAAGAAACAGGCTAAAAGGTAAAGGCCAGGTAAGGATATACCATGTAAACACTCTTCACAAGAGAGCAGAAGTGGCAATGTTAATGCTAAGTAGAGTTTAGAGCAGGAAAATTCTTGCAGCTCCAGGAAAGCATTCTACAATAATTTTGTCAAGATGACATAAAAATCCTAAGTGCATCTGCATGTAAATCAAAGTATCAATATACATAAGGCAAAAAGGTGAAGGAAGAAACAGACAACATACAAACATCATCAGAGATTTAAGACTTTTCTGTCAGGAATTGACTAGCAAGTGGCAAAAGGCAAGTAAGGATACAGATCCCTTCAACAGCACTATAGTTCAGCCTGAACTGAAGGACAGATGGCTGCTTTTTGGTCACATAATCAGAACGGTGGTTCAGTGGTCATGATTCTGTTCTGTTTTTGCCAATGGCAATCATAGTGGGGCATTGAGTCTTTATGTTGTTGATCATTGTTAACTCATTACAGTCAACATGTATGTAATTTTGATAAATAATACCATAAGAATTAATAGTAAAGCTTTAAATATATCTCATATACGGCATTGTCTATTTGGATCTTTCTTTGATACCCAAGTTAATTTCGCTTAATTTGGATTGTGTTTATCTTTACAGTATCTGAGATAGTCCTTTATTTTGTGATAATCAGTGTATTGATGTTAACAGTGTATGATTAAAGGACAGAGTTGTATGCACACAAATATTCAAATCTAAGTCATGAATAGAGTGAAAATATCTAAGAAGACAAAAAAACCCCCAATGATTTGTTTAACAATTGGTAGCTCCAAAGATTTCACAGAGGTCTGTTTCTTCAGTGGTCTTGGATATAAATACTCTACCTTTGGCAATTTCAGTTCTGAAAATTTGGAGTTAGCTGTTTAGTAGCTCTGATTCTGTATATTCTGCTTCTGGAGATTCTCTGAGAATTTTAGTTTATTGTTGCTAATTATATAGTTTTTATAATTTTTAGAGTTGAAGAATACAGTGCTCTTTGGGCCTGGAACACGTATCCAAAAAATGAATTCCCTGCTGAGTTCTCTCCAACAGGGTAATAAGCAGTCTTTCTCTCATGATGTTTTCATAATAATCACTCTTTTTAGTTGATGACAATGTAAAAACTAATTAGATGGTTGTCTTGGGAAGGCGATCTGCACCTGTGATTGATATGACTACACAGCACTGACTGAGTTTACTGTAACAATCATAATTATAAGAAGACTGAGAGCCTTTGTAAGTTATAGCACACATTTACATGCATTATTAATTATTGTTGGGGAATAAAAGGATATGATGAATACAGAGACATTAATAATCTTCAGAGCCTTAATTTTTTATATTAGGCATATTATGATTGTCCTTGACCGATCAGAGTATTTAACCTAGAAATAAATTGTTTTATAGACAAGTATTTCACCAGTCTTTGAACATAAGTATGCTTTTTTAATTTAAATTTAAAAATGTACAATCAGTGAAACATATTTTATTAACATATTTTACTTATAATTAAACTAGGAAGTCTGAACTTCTCTTTTAATTTTTCAAATTAATTTTAATCCTAAATTTGGTTTCAGTGGTATTGAGATAACTAAAATTTGGGGAGGATAATCAAATCTAATTATTCTTATTATGTTCCTTTTATAAAATAAAGAAGAAAATCTTTATGCTAGTAATGGCCATTTAGAAAAAACAGAATTACTTTAGGCATTAAAAATCTTATTTTTTAAAAATTTGGATTTGGGGGATAAATTAGATAAAGGCAAAATCAAGGAGAATTTTTAGAGGAGTCAAGATATGACTAAGTCTATTATTCCAAAGGAGTAAATAGTTGCAGGAAATATCTTTTAAAAAGTAAGTTAAATGATCATCAGGAAATTTTATTCAAATGGCTTAACAATGCATCAAAAGCACATAGCACAACAAAATATTTTGGTAATAAAAGAGACTTCACTATCTGGAACAAAAAGTCTCAAATTTGACAGAATGAAAATACAAAATTTTAGTTCTGGTCTTTTTGAATGGTATTCATGTAGCAATTTGCAGTAAAATATTCATAAGTCTGTTTGCTTTATAGATAAACTCATCAAATTTACTCATCTTTGCTAAAACTTTCAATATATATAAAAAACTGAATATATATATATATAAATATATAAAGCATTACTGTTTTTATTAAAATTAGTGGAAATACTAAGCAGGACTAGTGGTCAAGAAAAAGAAATAAAAGAACCGCATTAAAAAGGGAAAGGAAAACTATTTGTATTCATAGATGACACGTTCTTGTATACAGAAAAATCCTAAAGAATCCACGGAAAACTATAGAAACTAATAAACTAGTTAATCAAATTGCAATATATAAGATTCAGACAAAAAAATCTACTGTTTTTCTCAATGTTAGCAATGAATAATCCAAAAATGTAATTAAAGCAATTCCATTTACAGTAGAATCTAAAAGAATAAAATTTGAAGGAATAAATGGAAAGAAATGGAATATTCTACTCCTAGACTACAAACATCCTTTAAAATATTAAAAAAATAAAATGGGAAGATAGTCTTTGCTCCTGGATTGACTTTTAATATTAAGATACAAAATTCTCCAGAATTTAATATTAAGATACAATGCTCTCCAAATTCACCTCAGATCCAATGAAATACTTGTCAGAATTGCAGGTGGCTTTTAAATGCCTGTAGCTCACTATTCTCTCTTTTGATACCTTAGGCATGAAACAAGTTTGGCCACCAACCCAGACATCAAGCTAAGATGAACCAAGGCCTGTCTGCTCTGCCCCTGGCTGATAAAGGAGCAACACCACCAATGAGGAATCTCTTTGTCCATTGCCAGAGGATGAGCTCACTTAAACTAAGCATCACTCCACCAGTTGGTCAATTAAGTATCATGTAATAATGACCAATAACATCTACCAAGTACTAACATTGTACAGGCAGTATTCTAGATATTTTATTTTTGAATTAAGTTGTTGCTTTTTACAAAAACCCAGGAATTTGATAAAATATTATTGTGAAATAAGAAGATGAGACACACGGTAACTACCACCCCCCATATCCTTGCTCTTAGGACAAATGGCAAAGGCAGAGGATGGAAGAAGAGGAAGCCTGTCATTTTAATCTGACTTCTAGAGGCAGTGAAAGGCATGTGTTACTTCAGGAATGCTGGGTAAACACAACATGGCAGGGGAACAAGCATGGAATTGGATGAGGACCATTTGGAGTCTGGGTTCTGACTCTGGTACATATTGAATGGGAGATTGTGGGCATTGGACATAGCTAGGTCAGAAATTTTTCATCTATAAAAGGGAAAAATAATAACATTTGTGTCTTCTCCACAACCTTGATATGAGATTCAAGCTCAGACAGGATATCTCAAAAAGCTTTCTGCACTTCAATTTTTCATTTCAATGTAAGGTGGCACAATGCCAACGATGACAAACTAAAACCATAGCAGAGGTACAACTTTTAGAGCATAATTATTCCTGAAAGCTCTTGATTGGTAAATAATTTGACAAAGCAAATCTATCCTAGTATTCCTGCTTTGCAAGTGTGAAGCCTTGAGTTCAGAATCCCAGTCCCACCAAACAAAACAAAACAAAACAAAAAACAAAAAGCCAAACAGCAAATGCTGGCATGGAAAGGGGTGGGAGTGGTGGAAATGCAAACTAGTGCAACCACTTTGAAGATCAGTATGGAAGTTCCTCAAAAAGCTAAAAATTGACCTATCTTATGACCTTGTTGTACCACTCTTGGGCGTCCATCCAAAGGAGTGTAAATCAATATACAAGAGGGATACTTGCAAAACCATATTTATTGCAGCACTATTCACCCAGTGCTGGAATCAACCTAGGCATCCAACAACCAATGAATGGATGAAGAAAATGTGGTATATAGACACAATGGCATAGACACAATGGCATATTACTCAGCCATAAAGAAGAATGAGTTTATGTAATTTGTAGGAAAATGGATGGAACTAGAGATCATAATATTGAGTGAAATAAGCCAAACTCAAAAAGCCAAATATCACATGCTTTGCTCATATGCAGAATCTAAGTCTAATTGGTAATAATAATAATAATAATGGGACTTGAGTGAAAAGGAGCAGTGGGGGGCGGGGCTCAAATAGGGAGGAGAGGAAATTAAGAGAGTACTAGGGAGGGGATGAAGGGAATCAAAGTATGTTACATATAGAGATAGCATAAAGAAATACACAAATATTTTTTCTAAAAGAGAGGGAGGAGAGAGAAGGGGTAAGGGAACACAATAGAGGGAATGAATTTGCTTAAAATACACTATACACATGTATGGAATTTGCACATGAATTCCCCACCTTGTATTATTAATTAATCCTAAGTAAAATAAAAATATAAATAAAGAAAAGAAAATCTATCCTTCTGGACAAAATGTTTAGTGTTGAGAAATTACCTTTGCAGCTGAGAATTTTGGTCTCTCAGGCTTTCCTATTGGCGAGGAGTAGCTAAGCCCCATCTTAAATAGATATTTTAAAATTCTATCTAGAAAATGATTAGATTTTTATGAAAAATACTGAGAGGAAGATGAGTAACAGTGGCTCACACCTGTAATCCTAGCTTTTTGGGAGGCAGAGATCAGTAAGATCTGGGCAAAAAGTGAGACCCCAGCTCAAAAATACCCAACACACAAAAAAAGGGCTGGCAGAATGCCTCAAGTGTAGTGCTCCTGCCTAGTAAGTATGAGGCTCAGGAAATGAGTTTAACCCCCAGTACAGACCCCCAAAATTAAAAAAGATTGAGGGGGTAATGTTAATTTGGAGTGCACTCAGACAAGGGAACTCTTGCCTCTAGCTCAGGGCAGTGGCTCCACACATCTTTCAGTAACCTGGCAGTGGCAGCATAAGTTGCCCAGTGAAGAGGCTCTGACAAATTCATTCTTCTGACAGCTCACTTCAAATCGTGCATTGCTCTTCAGTCAGGTGGTTTCCATCTTTTGTGTCTGTGTAACACACAGTTAAATGGCAAGAGGGAAGAGGAAAAAGGGTTTGATTTTGATTTCGACTTTCTCTGATTATGTGTTGCTAGAGGACTTTTTCTAAATGCTGACAGATGTCTTCTTAACATTTGTACTGGAATTTCGAAAACTCAGAAAAGTATGCTCAATGACTTTCTGGTAGCTGTGGGATTGCATCGCTCCTGAATGTACTAATCTAACATGTGTTTAGTTTATGTAGCCTTGTTTTGAAATGGTAGCAAAAAAAGGTTCTGAGGCTTATATTGAAGAGAGTTGTTTTGAAACGTAGCGACAAGCTCATAAACTAAAGGTCATAACTGTTATCAGTAGATCGTTAATTTGTTTTTCTGCTTCTGGACAGACCAGATCCTGTGTATTTCCAGCAGACCTTTGTGTGGATGATTTGAACAATGAAAATTTTCCATGCTTTTATGTTTGCTTTCAGAGTCCATAATGCATAAAGGAAAAAAAATGGTTAGCTGGGAGTTTAGAACCTGGGTTCTTGCTGTTCTTTTCTAAATTAACCTCTGTAAGTCTATGGATCTCTTTCTTTTCAGATAGTATTGTAGAAACCTAGGGCTAGATTTCTGGGACCAGTTGAAGAACTTGTTCTTTCAAGAGTTCTTTTTTTTTAAATTGGATTTTTGTTTTATGCCTGTTTCTGAATTTATCAACCAACAGGTTGAGATAGTTTGAAATAAATTCAAGATACATTGAAGGGAGTACCTTACCATTAGCTCAAATCACAAAATATGTGTGTGATTCTAATTCATGTGGATTCTTATATTTGTAAATAATGAGGGAACTTTATGGCATTACTCCTTTATTAATCAAATATGTTCACAGTTCTCTTGCCAAGTCAAGAGGATGCATGGCAACTTTTGGTACCTTGTATCCTGCCTGTCGTTTGTAACTCTTGCACCACTAGAGTTACAAATGAGAGTGTTTCTGTCCTCTGAGGCCCTCTTCTAATCCTCTGACCACCTCTACTCTAGGTCCCATTGCAAGACATTGAACAGAGCTTGAAACACATGTGGGATCTTGTTGGATGGGATGGAGGGTTGCTTGATCCTTGAGGATCAAGGCTTAAACTTGTGCATGACCCTCTCTCTTCAGCTCCTCTAGGTTGTTCTCTCCCTTTCTATGTCTTCTGCATATAAAATGGGACATCTGAGAAAATTCAAGTTCCTTTGGTTCCTGGGTTTTCATCAGCAGCCCAGCTCTACCAGTATACTCATTTTCTTTCAGAAAGAATGCAGAGTGCTGCCTAGCTCAAGTCTGAGACATATACTCCACCTCAGCTTTCACTGAAAAGTCCCACTGTGGTAGCATGAGATATTGACTGACTTTATTAATAAATATGTGGTTTTCCACATGAATAGTCTTCCTTTCCTACAATTCTCTTGTCCACACCCAAGGATACAGAGGTGAGTAATAGCTTAGGACCTGGAAATTTTTGAGTTTCTAATTATAACCTCTTTAAAATAAAATAAAACATTTTTATAGAACTCAAAACAGCAAGTGTTCCACACCTTACTTGACTGACATACTGTTGCCTATATTAAAATGGAACTCGCATTGACCTGGCAGTCCCCTGATTCTGTTTTATTCCAAGTTCTGCCTCTTACTTATTCTGTGACCTTAGACTTTTGTTTCCTTATTTGTAGGATAAAGAAGTTGAACTACATCTCTTCAAGGTTACCTCCAACCTTTAACATTCTCTGATACTGAATTTTCTCTGTGAGTTCAGAGATCACCTTGATGAGACATTTTTTTATTTTAATCTTTCCCATGAATTTCCTTTTGAATTCTAATTCTCACTTTCTCTTCATTTCCCCCCTCTGACTCTCTCTCTCTCTCTCTCAGATACACACTGAAATGCCAGTGAATTAAGTACATTTTCTGTGAAGGAGAAGTGCAGAAAAAGTAAAACAGTCACCATATTTAGGAGGTCTTTTGAAAAGGAACTTCAAGCCCAATCTCCTGGTGTTAGAGGAAGCCGATCAAGCAGCTTCTAATCTGCCTCATTTATAGCCTTTTCACATACCCAGGGTATCACAGTTTTTAAAAGAATGAGCCATGCTGCACTCTGAAAAGAGCTTAATGTTTCTGTGAATAACATAATTAAAAGAAAGATTCACATCAATGACTTAATCTGGGCCATGGTTTTATGAAGAAGTTCAGAAAGGAGGACTGATTCAGGAAGCCTGTGGAGAGGATAGGATAGTGAAAAATAAAAATGCAGCTGATCTTTGGAGCAAGAAGAGGTTACACAATTGCAGAGGGCTGCTGCTGGGGTCCAAGCTGGATGAAGCTTAGAAATACAGGCCAAATGCAGAGGAAGAAAATTGAATGGAGAAAGGAAAGAAAAATCTGAGATTCAAATTTTCATATCTTAGAATGAGTACATTAGGTTCAAGCTCAATTCCCATATAGCTGAATAGAGCATTTGTTAGGGACTTCAGCATCTGTTGGATAATAGAGAACCCAAGGAAATGGAAATTTCACACCTGCTCCATGTGGTTCTCTGGTATAAAGTCTTTCATTTCCTTTATTCTGTCAACTATCAGCTAAATAAGTATGAATATCTTTTTACAGACAAGAAAACGGAATTTAAGAGGTTATTTGAAACAACCAACATCACAAAGTGCTTAAGCAATGTAAGTTAAATTTAACCCTTAGGTTTCTGACCCCAAAGACTGTTCTTTTGATATCACTCCACAGATCTGCCATGTTGGTGCAATGGTGTAGCTGGGAAAGAACACTTCCTACTAGGATGAGAAGTGTTTGAACTTGGTACCAGAAGGACAACTTTTATAACATGACATCTTTATAGAGGCTAAAGATATACCTATCAGACAAGAAAATTCTTTCTTCTGCTTAATCCTGGCACTTTCAGAAATTAACTGCTTGCATTGTTTTGCACAGATATTCAACATTATCCTCATACCCTTGAGCAAATATCCTTTGCTCTGACAAATCCTTATTTGGTTTCATTCTACAATTTGTTAAGTACCTAGTGCTTTGTGTATGTTTGATGCATCACTTCATGGGGAAGAATGAGAGAAATGACAGTGAGAAGTGGTGAAGAACAAACCAAGCTTGTCAACAACTTTTATCATCATCCTACAGGAAGTTCTAGTTCATGAACAAATTTTCTGGTT
Source organism: Castor canadensis (assembly GCF_047511655.1). NCBI lineage: Eukaryota > Metazoa > Chordata > Mammalia > Rodentia > Castoridae > Castor > Castor canadensis. The sequence goes on along the minus strand of NC_133394.1, from coordinate 80,261,222 downwards.
TATATTATTAGTGGAATCACCCAATGAAAATAAAGAGCTGTTAAATACAAAATAATCATTTCCATTCACACATTGCGTTTTCCTCCCAATTCTAATTATTGTTTGGGGAATTTGAAGGATTTTAAGTCTACATCACCAGAATGCTGGAATTTTAGTGATTTTTCTTTGTACTGTCAAGAGACCGTTTTCTCTGTGTCTTCACATTTTTACATCTTATGACAGAGACCATAGTTTCTCTCTTGTTCAGAACTACCTTTTGTTTGTAGAGCAAAGAACCTGGAAAGGTAGTGTCTTTCTCAAAAGCAAAGAGCAGACATGCTCACTATCCACTGAAAAGATAAGTTTCCTCTAGAGCAAAAGACAAACATGCACAGGCAAGTATAAGAGATTAAGTCCCTTATCCTCTAATCCAACTACTCTGTATACATCTTGGCCTATTCATTTCATCCCTGTTGGAGTGTGGACAAAGAAAAAATTCCGATAATGCTGATGGTCATGCTTCTTGCTATGCCATGAATAATAAAAATCTGTTGTCTCTGGCTCAGGAACTTTGTGTCTTCTGCCAGCACCCACAAACTGCTAATGAATGTGGCAGGCTAACATAGCTTTACAACAAGGTAAAATTTCAGATGACTAACAGTTCTTGATGAGATGCTTCTGAGGATGAGATGTTGATAGAGATATGTTCTTACCACTTCAGTTCAAGAAGATAGGAGATTGACCAAGAAAATATGGTGACCAATAAGCTTAAGGTCTTGATAGAGCTATGTCTTTCAGAAACAAAAGTTTTAAAGGTGTAGATTGACTTCTGTTGTCAGAAATGCATTTGAATAAACTCTATGTGCAACTGAAACATCAGTTTATTAAAAGTGGAAGCAGGTAGAAGTATACAAATTCAAAAAACACTGAAATCTCAAGGACTATCTGAGTGACAATATAAGCAAATCAAAGAAATTCTCTAGGGAAAAATCCTTACCTAAAGCTGACTTGTATCTAATATGGTGATCTTTGTTAGAGTAAATTAAACCAAAGGCATTTTACTTAACTCAATGTACATGTAGTACCCATGGTCAGTACTTAGTTAGACATTTATAACATTTACCAACTTGATTGGGAAAAGAAAAGCTAGTTTTAAGACAGAAAGAAAAAGAGATTAACAAAAACCGAAAAACAGTATTGTAGAAACACTGAAAGTTTGGAAAATACAATTCTGGGAAAGGCTTCCAGCACCAGTATGATTTAAGAATAGAATAGTCAAGTTTCCATCTGATTTCTGAACCTTCTGTTATGTGTTGCAGCATCTCTTTGCTGAGAATTAGTATTCTCTTTGCAAAGCTGCAACTTTGCTAGGACCCAGCACTCAGAACAGCTGCCAGTTCTATCCTCAGTTTTATTCCCAGTGCCCAGCTGCTGAACTCTAAATTGGTCTCTTTTCATAGACCTACTAAAACCTTGTATATAATTTAGGACCTATAGCAAGGGTTCCATCTGATTCAGCTATTTGTTATTAATTTTCATTGTCCTTATGCTAATAGATTTACTATTTAATTAATTTTTATATGTGTGAAATGTCCAACTCCTATGTCTAATTTTTAAAAACTACACACATATATCACAAATTATGTCCAAGTATTTGTAAGTTTTCTCCATACTGTACTCAAATTAAGTACCCATGTCTTCTCCCAAAGGTCAGCAATCTTGACCTCTAACCTACAGATGAATTTAGCCCTTTTTTGAATTTGATATAAATGGAATCAGACAGTATATATGCTTTTGTGTCTGGTTGCTTTGAATCATAATCATATTAATTAATTAATTTTATTATATGGTCTCACGTATGGCCATTGTTGGAGCACACACATACACACATACACACACACACACACACACACACACACACACACACACACACACACACCCTGTGTCATGCTTTATACATTCCAGTATGGCTAGGCTGTTGGATCAAGTGAAAAAAAAATGCTAGGCAAATTAAATTTAGCAGTTTATCTGAAAGAAGAATGGTTCATGAATTGGGCTGTTTCTAGACATGTAGAGAATTTTACCTAGTAACAGAAGCAGGCAGTATTTATAAACAGAGAAAGTAATTGACTTATAGAGACAGTTGAATGATTATAGTTCAGCATTTGTCCTATTTGTGCATGGCGTGATGAGGCATTTGTATTATGTGGAGATGATCTGATCAGCTAGCAGTGTATGATTACTTGAATATTAATCGCTGTCATTCACTGAGAGCTATTTATTATAAGGATACACTCTTAAGCAATTTGCCTACTAAGGTTACAGGGTACTACATATGAATTCAAGATACAGCGGCAGCTTTAAGCCAAATTTGATTTGATTTCTCTGATATTTGTTTATTGTGAATAATACTGCTATGAATACATTTTTAATCTTTCAAGACATACATGTATAGCATTCTGCTGGATGTCCAGTTAAGAGTAGAACTGCTGTGTGTAGAACTTGTGCTTTGCTTAGTAGATAAGGAGAAATAGTTTCTAAAGAAGTTGTATTAATTCCATTCCTATCCATAGCGAATGAGGGTTTAGCTCTTCTCTAGAGAACACTCAATAGTCAATCTTTTAAATTTTTGTATTCTAGATGATATCACATTATGACATTAAATTGCATTAATTTGATGGCTAATGATGCATAACACTTTTTTGTATACTTTTGGGTCATTTGCAAATCCTTCATTGTGACAAGCCTATTAATGACTTTCACTCATTTATTATTTTTTGTTATTGATTTTTAGGAATTCTTTATAATTCTGGATGTGAATCCTTTGACATTTGTAACAAATAGCTTTCCCTACTTTATATCATGCCTTTTAATTCTTGTAATAGCATCTTTTGATGAGAAGTTCTTAATTTCTTTGTATAGTGATTTATTGATAGATTGCTACAGTTAGTACACTTAGGAGCACTATTTTTTATTTTATTTTAAATACATTTTTATTAGGATATATTCATTATATGGGGGGAATTCATAGTGACAATTCCGATTAGGCTTATATATTATTTACATTGCCCCATTGTCTCTCCCCCTCCCACCCCAATTAAAGCAATTGCAAGAGATTTCTTAGTTCTGTTTCATATAAGTATATGAAGTCCATCTGCCATATACCATCACCTTAATCTCCTTCCTTCACCCTCCCCATCTATTTTACATTTCTGGTTTTCATTATTAATATTTAAGTTGATGTTCAAAGGAATGTCTCAATGTATGCCCACTGTGGGTGGGCTTTACTTTGGTTCAGTCAATCCCTTCCATTACTCTTTCTTACCCCTTTACCTCCCAACCACTGTTTTTCGACAGCTTTCAATACAGATCCTTATATCCTTTACCTTTGCGTATTATGTTATGTGATATTACTGATGCTCTATCATTTTCTTTTCCTTTCCCTGTTTCCCCAAGTTCCATAGAGTAGTTCCACTGTTCCAAACATGTTCTACATCTGAGTTTATATATGATCATGCTTGTTTTTGTGTATATGTTTATCTTTGGATCTATCATACTATTTTTCAAAGAATTTTTTCCTATTTTAAGGTCATGAAGTAATTTTCCTATGCTACTTTCTAAAAGATTCCTGATTTCTCTCAATAATATTTTGTAGTTTAAACATAGTGGTTATGTCCATTTAAAAATATTCATTGCTTGATATTTTTCTGATGCTACTATAAGTGGTACCATTTAAATTTTTCTTTTTAAAAAGTATTGTTATCATATAGCATAATGTTTCATAGATAAACACAACAAAACAAGGTGGTTTCAAAATAATTCATTTTGGATGAATAGTTCAGTTGGACAGGCTCACCTAAGCAAGGCTCAGGTAGGCAGTTCTGTTTCCAGCTATGCTTGATTGAGTTATCTGTGTGAAATGTGCTCATTCTGAGTCCTAAGATGAAGCATTGTCAGTTACTAAAGGAAGGTATGAAGAAGACAAGACTTGTGGGAGACTGAAACAGTGGAAGAAGGCCTTGACATGAGCATGGCTATGACAAGGGTGTCTTGGCTGATAGGCAGGCATGGACCCAGCCAAGGGGAAGCAGGGTTCAGCAAGGCTGCCTTGCAAGAAAAACAGGACACACTGTCTTGGTCAGGATGGTCTGTATTAATGAACAATATACCATAGCCTCCCTGTTCCTGCCACCTATGTGACTTGGCCCATGAGAACTCAAGTTGCATTTCACCCTGTTTTCTCATAAATGCTGTATAAGTAAATGAGCTTGAAGGTGGAGGGGGTCAGCATCTCTCATCAGAAGTGTTGAACCCATCTGATCCCAGCTTTTCTCTATGTCTGTCATTGTGTGTTTTTCTTAAACCCCAGTTGCTGCCAGTCATGTCAATGGTGTGGTGCCTGAACAGGGACCTGACTATGGGGGAACTCACAGCTCAGACAAGGGGACGCTCTCCAAGTGACACATGCCATAGATTAAGGTAAGGGGAGAGTACAAACAAAATAGAGTTGGGTGTAAAACCATGGGACAAAATGGCTCAAAGGAAAGAGATCTCTATGTACAAATGCTAAAGGCAATGCTTAAAACTAGAGGAAGCAAAGTTAGGTCACTTCAGCTTATACAATTTTTAGATTATGTTTGGGACACATATCCTTGGTTTCCAAAGGAGGAAAGGAGGGCACTGTAAATCTTGATACTTGGTAAAAGGTGGGAGAAAGGCTCCAAGATCATTACACAGCTGAAGGGCCAGATGGTATGCCAATTTCAGTTTGTGGAGCCAGACTGCTTGGATACAACTCCTAAACATACACTGAAATTTTCCTCATCTCTGTTGGAGCCTAGAGGTACAGGGAGTGTTTCCAGGGTACCTCTGGTTCCTTTGGGGGATATCAGACTCTAGTAAGTGGGGTGGACCCTATTTCCTGTCTGATCGCTCCACCACTAGGAGACCCAGGGCCTGCCTTTAAATACCATAAGCATAAGACCAAAGATTTGGACACAGGCTCTGGAGCCAATTCTGAGGGGGAAGAATATGAAGATGCCATGGCTCATCAATTAAAAGAGACCCTTCACTTAGGGGACCATCCACAGCTTCCAAAACCTGAGAGCCATGGCAGTCCCTTACAAAAGGCCTTATTACAAGCACAAATGTGTGGGGAAGATACGCCAGGCTTCCATGTATACCCAGTACTTGAGAGACCTGATTCCAATAATCCTCAGACATTTGTCAGGGTTCATGAACAAGTCTCATTCAAAACCTTAAAAGAATTCAAGTAGGCATGTCCTATGTATGGTCCTGCTTCCCCTTTTATCACTCAAGTGTTACAGAGCATGGTAGGGGACTCAGCCCTGCTACCTGAGGATTAGATGGGGATTGCCAAGGCTTGTCTAAGCCCAGGGGAATATTTATTGTGGAAAACTAGCTACACAGAGTTATGTGGGGAACAGGCAGCTTTTAATGCTGCTCATGGTGTTCAAATAACCTCGGACATGCTACTTGGTAAAGGCCCATTTGAAGGTGTGCTTAATCAACTCCAGTTCCCTGTTCAGGCTTATCAGCAAATGACAATTGTGGCCACTCATGCCTGGAGGGAGTTGCCTCCTAAGGGAGATAAGTCTCAAGAAGTCACCAAAATCCTGCAAGGGCCCAATAAGCCATTCCAAGATTTTGTTGCTGCCTCATGCAGGTTGTGGGGAGAATGGTGGCAGCCATGAAGCCAGGACCATGCTTGTCTGATAATTGGCCTTTGAAAATGCTAACAAATATTGTAGGGAGGCTTTACACTCCCACCAAAAAAAGGTTTCTGTCCAAGGAATGATTAGGATCTGTTCTGACATAGGGGCTCTTCATATTCAGTGGGTGGCTCTCGCTGCTGCACTAAAAGGGGTTATCCATTCCTCCAAAAAAGGGAGGCAACAGTGCCTGCTTTATCTGTGGGCAGCCAGAACATTTTGCCAAAGGATGTTGCAAGGGAAAAAGACTCCCCTCTGCTAGGAATGGCATAGTGTCATCCTTCCCCAGCTCGGGAGCTTGGCCCCCTGGAGTTTGCCCGTGGTGCCATAGAGGGAGACACTGGGCAAATGAGGGTCATTCCCAGGCTGTTGTTGATGGCCGCACCCTACAGGAATGGGGAAACTCCCGATGGAGCCCACTCCGGCCCCATCAAACAATAGGGGCAATCTCTGTCCACCAAAACCCCCACCATACCATTGAGGACCTCTTTTGGGCCACCCCAGGAAATGAAGGACTGGACCTCAGTCCCTCTGTCCAATATGTCTTAACCCCTAACACAGGTGTCCAAGCTGTCCCTATGGGGATTCATTGTCCACTTCTTAAAGACACGGTGGGATTAATATTAGGAAGAAACAGTATGAGTCTCTGAGGTTTACAAATTCACCCAGGTGTAATTGACCAAGATTATACAGGAGAAATTAAGATCTTGACTCAAGCCCCTCAAACTTTTGTTGCCATAGCTCTGACTAATAAAAGAGATCAATTGGTCCTTTTTCCTAACATAAAAAAAGGCAAGGTGTTGATACCTACTGCTTGAGGAGATAAAGAGTGTGGACATTCAGATCATGCTTACCGGGTCCAATGAGTTACTACTGAGAGACAGGAAATGACTTTATTCCTAAATGGCAAAAGATTCCTGGGTCTGCTAGATACTGGCACAGACAGTTCAGTGATTGCATCTTGCCACTGGCCTTCAATGTGGCCCTGTATGCAGGCTTCAGCAGACCTGCAGGGGGTGGGGTCAGTCAGGGCCCCCTGCAGAGTACCACCACAATTAGATGGCATGATGAAGAGTGACAGGGCTTTTTACACTGTGTGTATTAGAAGACCTCCGAGTAAACCTGTGGGGAAGACATGCTTTACAAGGGATGGGAATCATACTCTGTAGTCCCAATATTTTGGTCGCCCACATGATGCTCCAACAGGGCTTTGATCCCTGAAGGGGACTGGGAAAGACCCAGCAGGGAAGGTTATACCCTATTGATAGTGGGAGACATTCTGGATGCACTGGATTGGGTTACTCCTCTAATCAGCCTTTTCAGGAGGGGTCCTGGTCAGACAACAATGATCCCCCCAGAAAGGACAGCCACTTGGATTATGTGGCTGGCAAAAGAGCCTGTCTGAGTGCACCAGTGGCCCCTGACAGGGGAAAAATTGGCTGTGGCCCAAATATTGGTTGAGGAACAGTTACAAATGGGACATATTTAGGTCACTTACACTTCCTGGAATACCCCCACATTTGTAATTAAAAAGAAGTCTGGTAATTGACATTTATTATAAGACCTCAGAGCAGTTAACAAAGTTATGCAACCCATAGGCTCCCTCCAGCTGGGGCTTCCATCTCCTATAACCATTCCCTTACAAAATTATTTATATATTATAGACCTTAAAGACTGCTTTTATACTATCCTGTTCCATTCAGAAGACAGGGAAAAATTTGCCTTTTCTTTACCCTCTATAAATCACCAGGACCCATATAAAAGACACCATTGGAAAGTCTTGGCACAAGGTTTGGCCAATAGTCCCACTATGTGCCAAGAATTTGTTGCTGTGGCCCTTGAACCCCTCCAAGAGAAATTTCCAAAAGCTAATATCATTCATTATATTTGATTAGTTGCCAAAATGAAACAATTCTACATGAGATATTGTCTCAGTTACTATATACTCTTCCTGCCTGGGGGCTAGTTTCCATTTTCTTACCTTGACCACCTCATAAAAGGGTGCACTGTCCACCCTCAAAGGATGGAAATTTGTAAAGATGCTTAAAAAACTTACATGATTTTCAAAAGCTTTTAGGAGACATTAATTGGCTGCGACCTGCTCTCAAATTAAACACTACAGAACTTTCTCTTCTTTTTAACATACTTAAAGGAGATAGCAATCCCTCATCTCCCAGACAATTAATCCTAGAGGGATGGCAAGTCCTACAAAGGGTGGAAAACACTATTCACAACTAAACTGAAGGGACCAACACCAATTGTTACAGCTATTAGTATTACCCTCTCCCAGTACCCCTACTGGGGCCCTTTGGCAGCAACAGGGAATATAAGAATGGATCCATCTTGGGCACTCCCCACCGAGGGTGATCACACCCAATTATGATTTGGTGGCCAGGATAATTGGGCAGGGACATTTGGGGTGTGTACAGCTTGTGGGACAAGAACCAGTCTCCATTACAATCCCATTTTCTAAGGAACAACAAAATTGGCTTTGGCAGTTTTCAGACATGTGGCAAAAAGCACTGGCTAATTTCCCTGGACAGTTAAATGAACATCTCCACTTCCAAGCTCCTACATTTTGCATCAACCCATTCCTTCATATTTCCACACTGGCTATGGGAAAACCCTAGCACTGGGGACAGGGATGGCAGCTTATTATTCTACAAAGGGCCATAAGGTTGAACAAATGTCTTTTTTCACTTCTTGGCATGCTGAGCTGCAGGTTGTCATCACAGCCTGCCATGATTTTTCCACTGAGGCCATTGTTTATACTGACAGTGCCTGTGTTGCAGGACTACTGCCTGCCATTAAAACTGCCTATATTGGCCATACCAATCATGGGGAACTGTTCCATATGTCTTGCCAATTGTGGACTATTTTATAGGATTGTCACTTTGTGGGACACTTGTGTTCCCACTCTGGTCTACCGGGTCCTCTTGCTGAGGGCAACCAAACTGCAGATGAATTGGCTTTTCCCTCTCACCTTTTGGGACATATTAACCCCTGTGCTCCTGGTTCTGCTGTCACACAGGTTGTTCAAAATCACATATTCTATCACCAAAACTCAAATGCCCTTCGCAAACAGTTCCATCTTTCCAGAGAACAGGTCTGACACGTTGTTAAAACCTGCCAAACCTGTATGCAACACATCCCCCTTTCCACTAGAGATGGTCAACCCTTTTAGCCTCTGGCCTAGGAGTATCTGGCAGATGGACGTAACTCATATACCATCCTTTGGGTGCCTTCGCTTTGCACACATTGCCATTGACACCTATTCTGGTTTCATTTATGCCTCTGCCCACAGCACTGAACCCACCAAACATATCATAGCCCACTGCCTGGCTACTTTTACTATTATGGGTAAACCTCACCAGATCAAAACAGACAATGGGCCTGGGTACACATCAGCTGCTTTTCACACATTTATGTCTTATCAGATACTCCATTCTACTGGCATTCCATATAATCCACAGGGAAAAGTCATTGTAGAACAAGTCCATCGTTCCCTAAAATTACAATTAGAAAAACAAAAAGGGGGAGATACTCTCCCTCCCACCACCATGCTAAATAAATCTCTTTAGACCCTGAGTTTTTTAAATTGTACAAAATAGGGACTAGCCCCAGCAGAAAAACTCTGGGCTGAGCCCAACAAGGTGATCTTGCCTCAGGTTCTTTGAAAAGATGTGTTACAGGGCATAGGGGATGGCCCCAGCCTGGTGCTAATGTGAGGCTGAGGGCATGACTTTGTTTTTCTAGAAGGTACTGGTCATCCAGTGGTGGGTGCCGTCTCGTTTTGTGAAGCCTTATGGAGCCACTCACCCCACAAATGAAGAAACTGCAAGTGACAGAAGTGGACAAGACAGAACAGATGGAGAGGCAATTTGAGCTCCCAGAAGAAAGGAGATGGATGCCAGTGATGCCAGTGCCACCCCAGGGGAGGACAAGGAACCATTTGTCTCAAGCAGCCTAGACAACAGGTCTACCCAGTTGGGGACAAATCAAGTGCCTGACAAGGATGGCAGGTGACATGATCAAGGGTGCAGGATTGACAGGCAGTCCCATGGCCTTTTTGCCATGCTGGAAATCATCACCCTACAGGTAAATGGCTCAAACCCAATAACTCAGGACCATTGTACCTCACCCACCACTGCTTCAAGCAGCAATATGGAAAGGACTGAACATACTGGTTTACACCAATGGTTCAGAGTTGGTGGGAGGCCACTCTAATGGGCACATGACTCCCACCTTCAGTTCCTACAATTTCACAGGGCAATTATCCTTAGTGTCACTACAATGATGCCTTCTTATAGTGCCCACCTGGAGGAACACTTTTGTGGAATGACACCCATTATATAGATAAAAAATTAGAATTCCTGGGCTTTGATGCCACTGAGAAGTACAATGTTATACACTGGCCACATTTTCCCAAGTGTCGCACCAAACAGACCCAGCATCATCCTGGCAAAGGGGCTGCATGGGAGCAATGCCTATTCCCTCATAGTGCATTCTTTAATCTCATTGTAGCCACTGTTATCTATTGGTCCAGAAATGCTAGCCAAGAAACTAATGTGACTGCATACTGGAACACCCCTATGATGGGCCCCAATGGAGGAAACGGCCAAACAGATATATGGAAACTGACTGCTGCCACAGAGTTACTCAACTTGACTAGTTGGTCTCTGGATGACCCTGGAGGTGGGGTGGACAAGAGAGGCCTCCAAGCCTGTGTACATCTTTTTGCTGTAGTAGTGGGGGATCTAAACATTACAAAAAATGGCTCCATATATGAGATAAATTGCCTAACTTGTAATCTAACTGCCTGTACCAACACTTACAATAAGGGAGAGATGATCTTAGTGGTAAGACATATACCGTATCTTCTGATAACCACTAATTTTACAAGTCCTTGGTATCCTGACAAAGGCCTATACATTGGAAATGAAGTAAAAAGTCTATTAGTAAGAGAAAAGAGGTCTATAGACCTCATTATAGCAGGCATAGTGGCTGCCATAACTGCTATTGCCACTTCAGCCATGGCAGCTGTGACTTTGTCTCAAAGCATACAGAGTGTCCACTATGTTAACACACTCACCCAGAATGTCATCTATGCCCTCCAACAAGTGTCTATAGATGAAAAAATTGATGTCTGCTTAAACACCTTGAAGGCAGCTCTCCTCACTATGGGGGATGAGCTACAAATTCAGACAGGACCTCCTATGTCATGCGGTCTTCCAGCATATCTGTATCATTGCTGCTCCCTACAATGACTTGCAGAACAGTAAACTCATGTGATGGGAGCCTGGGAAAACAGCAATGATACCTTAAATTTACAACACCTCAGAAAACAGATACTGGCAATGCAGAGAGCATATGACCAGGTCATTTTTCCTGCCAACATGGCAAAAACTATATTAGATGAGCTGAAAGGCTTTAATCCATTTAACATCTGTAAACATTCCTTTAGGTACCTAGTAGGAATAGTAGTCTTGCTACTAATCTGGTTTTGTACCTTTTTAGTCAGATGCCAAGCAATCCAGAGACAGCTCCTTGGACTAGACACCATTCTGCACTGAGAACATTTAAGAAATAAAAAGGGAGGAGATGTGGGAGACTGAGGCAGTGGAAAAATGCCTTGATATGATCATGACTCTGTCAAAGGCCTTTTGGCTGATAGGCATGGACCCAGCCAAGGAGAAGCAGGGTTCAGCAAGGCTGCCTTGCAAGAAAAACAGGACACGCTGATTTGGTCAAGATAGTCTGTATTAATGAACAACATACCATAAGCCTCCCTGTTCCTGCCACCTATGCGACTTGGCCTGTGAGAACTCAACCTGCATTTCACCCTGCTTTCTCATAAATGCTGTATAAATAAGTGTGCTTGGAGGTGGAAGGGGTCAGCATCTCTCATCAGAAGTGTTGAACCCACCTGATCCTACCTTTTTTCTATGTCTGTCTTTGTGTCTTTTTCTTAATCCCCAGTCGCTCCCAGTCAGCAGACCTACTCACACAGATGGCGAGAAAGGCTGACTGTGCAAGTGCTTCTCAAACTTTTAAATGCATCTTTCATCTCATATTCCATTGGTTAACTTATATCAAATAGTCCAGCCCAAAGTCCAGTGGTGTGGATTGTACTTCACCCATGATGAAGCATAAAAGGGTATGAATGCAGGCATGGGTAAGGAATGCAGAAATAATTCAATGTATTGTAGTAGTCATGCAATGGATTTTCTCTATTAACCCTATGTCCAGCAACTCTGCTGAATTCACATTAATAACTCTCATAGTTTATAAATAGATATATTTGACATTTTAGTGTATGTAATATTATAATTTTCAATGAATGACAATGCTATTTTTCCTCCCTAATTCTTACGTCTTTTACATACTTTTTTTGTTATCTGGCTAGGACTTCATATAAAGTGCTAAAAGCAGATGATATATTAGGTGTCCTTGTCTCATTCTCCTTCTTACAAGATAGCTTGTGTTATTTCCATAATAACTATGATGTTTGCATCTGTATTTTGGTAGATATCATTTATCAGATTGAGAAATTCTCTTTCATTTCTGCATTGTTAAGAATTTTCTTTAAAAATCATGCATAATTATTGAATTATGTCAATTGCCTTTTTTGCATCTGTTATGATAACTATGTGATCTACCCCCACCCTGTGTTCCATTGATTAGCCATACATTAATTGAATTCTTTTTTTTTTTCTTTTATTATTCATATGTGCATACAAGGCTTGGGTCATTTCTCCCCCCCGCCCCCACCCCTCCCTTACCACCCACTCCACCCCCTCCCTCTCCCCCCCACCCCCTCGATACCCAGCAGATACTATTTTGCCCTTATTTCTAATTTTGTTGTAGAGAGAGTATAAGCCATAATAGGAAGAAACAATTAATTGAATTCTTAATGTCGTGCCAGAATATTTTCCTCTTAGGTCCACACATTTGGTCATTTATTAAATTGTCTTTCTTATATAATGTTGAATTAAGTTTCCTAATGTTTGTTTTGCCTCTAAGTTCATGAGAAGTTTTACCTTGTTATGCCAAGGTAGATGGTTTTCCTGCTTGGTGTTTGTAGCTGTTCCTGATTTTGTGTCTTGATCTATTTTAAAGTTTTGAAATATTTTTAATTGTTAGCTTTTACAATCTTGGTCTTGTGCCATTCTTGTTTTCTTATATTTCTGGACCTACAATAACAAGTTAAAGTTTTTTCCACATTACCTTTTGCTTCAAACACTCTCTTATGAATTTCCATCTTTATAGCTTTCTATTTTTCAGTCTGTCTACTTTGTTTAGTAGCTTGTATTCTACTTTATTAATTTTCTCTTCAGCTTTACTCAATATGTTAAAGCCTGTATATACATTGAGCCTGTGTACTTCAGTTAAATAATTTTATTTTTATAATTTTTTACTGTGATTCTGGCTTACATTAATAAGTCTTCTTTTACTTTTTAGATTTTTATTAGTGTATGTTAAATATACAAAGGGGTTTACTGTGGTGTTTCTTATATGCATATACTGTACACTGATCAGATTAACTCTCTCTACTGTTCTCTCTTTTCCCCATCCCCATGCAATTCTATTTTCAACAACTTTCAGGGAGTTGCCTTGTGTTACCCTTACACAGAGACAAAATACACTTTGATATTGTCCCATCTATCATTCTCTTTCTATCTCCCTCCTCCCCTACCGGTCCCCAGACTGTCCCTTGATTAAAGCAATGTTTTTATATATATGTATGTATCTATCTATCTGTCATCTATCTATCATCTAGCTATCTATCTATCGTCTACTGGGTCTTGATTCCTCATATAAGAGAGAACATGCCAGCCTTGTTCTTCTGGACCTGGGTTGCTTTGCTTCATATGATAATGTCCAGTTCTAGTCACTTACCTGCAAATGTCATACTTTCATTTTTCTTTATGGCTGAATGATACTCCATTGTATAGCTATATACCACATTTTCTTTACCCATTAATTAGAAAAAGAGCATCTAGGTTGATTCCAAGGTTTGGGTATTGGGACTAGTGCTACAATAAGCATGGGACTGCAAGTATCTCTATTGTACCCTGACTTATGTTTCATTGGATATATGCCCAAGAATGGTATTACTCAGTAATATGATAATTTTATTTTTAGCTTTTAGAGGAACCTCCATACTGCTTTCCATAGTATCTGTGCTAATTTAAATTCTTACTAACAGTACATAAGTGTTCCTTCTTCCCCACATCCTCACTAGCATTTGTTTTTGAAATTCTTGATGATAGTCATCCTGAGTGGTGTGAGATGAAGTCTCAGTATCATTTTGATTTGCATTTCCTTGATGATTAGGATATTGAACATTTCTTTATGTATTTGTAGACATTAATACTTTTCCAAAAATTGTCTGTTTAGTTCATTTTCCATTTATTAATTGGGTGTTTGGTTCTTTTGGAGTTTAGCTTTTTGAGCTCCTTATATATTCTAGACATTAATCACATGTCAGATACATAACTAGCCAAGATTTTATCCCATTTGTAGGTTTTTTCTTCATTCTGGTGACTGTATCCTTTGCTGTGCAGAAACTTTTTCATTTGATGTAATCACATTTGTCAATCCTTGCTCTTATTTTCTGAGCTATTGGGATCCTATTCAAGAAGTTATTGCCTATGACTATATCTTCCAGTGTTTTCCCTGTAGTACCTTTAGAGTTTCAGGTCTTACACTAAAGTCTTTGGTCCACTTTGAGTTTAGCACAGGGGAAGGGACAGGGATCTAATTTCAGTCTTCTACACATACCTATCCAGTTTGCCCAGCACAATTTGTTGAAAAGGCTATCTTTTCTAAAATATGTTTTTGGCATCTTTGTCAAAAATCAGCTGATATAAATGTATGAGATTATTTCTGGGTCTTCTATTCTATTCCACTCATCTACATGTCTGTTTTGGTGCCAGTACCATGCATCTTTTTTATTATGGCTCTGTAGTTGAAGTCAGGTATTTTGATAATTCCAGAATCTTTATTTTTGCTTGGGATTTCTTTGACTTTAAGGTCTTTTGTACTTCCATATGAATTTTAGGATATATTTTTCTACCTCTATGAAGAATGTCATTGGAATTTTGATGAGGAATGCATTGAATCTGTAGATTGCTTTCAGTAGTATAGACATTTTCACAATGTTGAATCTACCAATTGACATGGGATGCATGGGAGTTCTTTCTGTCTTCAGGATTATTTGATTTCTTTCTTCAGTGTTTTATAATTTTCATTGTAGAAGCCCTTTATCTCCTTAATTAAATTTATTTTTAGGTAATTTTTACAGGCTCCTGTGATTAGAATTGTTTTCCTGATTCCTTTCTCTGACTGGTCATTGGTGGTGTATAGAAAAGCTACTGGTTTTTGCATATTGATTTTTTTCTGCATTATTGAGATGGTCATATGATTTTTGTCCTGAATTATGTTTACATATTGTATTACATTTTTTGTTTTGCATATGTTGGGAAGTCATTGTATCTCTGGAATGAAACCAACTTAATTGTGCTGTATGACCTTTTTTTCCTTTTAATTTCTTTTATTCATATGTGCATACAACGTTTGGATAATTTCTCCCCCTTCCACCACCTCTTCCCTTACCCCCACCCCCTCCCTCCCCCACCAACCCCCTGGCTACCAGGCAGAAACTATTTTGCCCTTGTCTCTAATTTTGTTGAAGAGAATATAACCGTAATAGGAAAGACCAAGGGATTTTGCTAGATGAGATGAGGATAGCTATACAGGGAGTTTACTCACATTGCTTTCTTGTACATATGTGTTACATTCTAAATTAATTGTTCTTGAACTAACCTTTCCTCTAGTTCCTGGTCCCCTTCTCCTATTTGCCTCTGTTGCTTTAAAGTTTCTGCATTAGTTTCTCTGCATTGAGGGCAAAAAAATGCTATCTTGTTTTTTTGGCTGTCTTACCTATCCTCATACCTCCCTTGTGTGCTCTCACTTTATCATGTGATCAAAGTCCAATACCCTTGTTATGTTTGCCCTTGATCTAAACTCCGCATATAAAGGAGAACACATGATTTTTGGTCTTCTGGGCCTGGCTAACCTCGCTCAGGATGATGTTCTCCAGTTCCATACATTTATATGAAAATGATAAGATTTCATTCTTCTTCATGTCCAAATAGTATTCCATTGTGTATAAATACCACCTTTTCTTTTTTTTTTTCTTTTATTATTCATATGTGCATACAAGGCTTGGGTCACTTCTCCCCCCTGCCCCCACCCTCTCCCTTACCACCCACTCCGCCATTTTCCTTTTTTTTGTAACTTTTTTTTTATTATTTATATGTGCATACAATGTTTGGATCATTTCTCCCCTCTGCCCCCACCCCTTCCCTTACCACCCACTCCACCCCCTTCCTCTTCCCCCCACCCCCTCGATACCCAGCAGAAACTATTTTGCCCTTATCTCTAATTTTGTTGAAGAGAGAGTATAAGCAATAATAGGAAGGAACAAAGGTTTTTGCTAGTTGAGATAAGGATAGCTATACAGGGAGTTGACTCACATTAATTTCCTGTGCATGTGTGTTACCTTCTAGGTTAATTCTTCTTGATCTAATCTTTTCTCTAGTTCCTGGTACCCTTCTCCTATTGGCCTCAGTTGCTTTTAAGGTATCTGCTTTAGTTTCTTATCTGCATTGAGGGCAACAAATGCTAGCTAATTTTTTAGGTGTTTTACCTATCCTCATACCTCCATTGTGTGCTCTTGCTTTTATCTTGTGATCAAAGTCCAATCCCCTTGTTGTGTTAGCCCTTGATCTAATGTCCACATATGAGGGAGAACCTATGATTTTTGGTCTTTTGGGCCAGGCTAACCTCACTCAGAATGATGTTCTCCAATTCCATCCATTTACCAGTGAATGATAACATTTTGTTCTTCTTCATGGCTGCATAAAATTCCACAGAGTATAATATACCACATTTTCTTGATCCATTCATCAGTAGTGGGGCATCTTGGCTGTTTCCATAACTTGGCTATTGTGAATAGTGCTGCAATAAACATGGGTGTGCAGGTGTCACTGGAGTAACCTGTGTCACAGTCTTTTGGGTATATCCCCAAGGGTGGTATTGCTGGATCAAATGGTAGATCAATGTTCAGCTTTTCAAGTAGCCTCCACATTTTTTTCCAGAGTGGTTGTAATAGTTTAAATTCCCACCAGCAGTGTAAGAGGGGTCCTTTTTCCCCCCGCATCCTCACCAACACCTGTTGGTGGTGTTGCTAACGATGGCTATTCTAACAGGGGTGAGGTGGAATCTTAGTGTGGTTTTAATTTGCATTTCCTTTATTGCTAGAGATGGTAAGCATTTTTTCATGTGTTTTTTGTCCATTTGAATTTCTTCTGTTGAGAAAGTTCTGTTTAGTGCACTTGCCCATTTCTTTATGGGTTCATTAGTTTTGTGAGAATTTAGTTTTTTAAGTTCCCTGTATATTCTGGTTATCAGTCCTTTGTCTGATGTGTAGCTAGCAAATATTTTCTCCCACTCTGTGGGTGTTCTCTTCAGTTTAGAGACCATTTCTTTTGATGAGCAGAAGCTTTTTAGTTTTATGAAGTCCCATTTATCTATGCTATCTCTTAGTTGCTGTGCTGCTGGGGTTCCACTGAGAAAGTTCTGATTTATACCTATAATTTCAGAGTATTTCCTACTCTTTCCTATACCAACTTTAGAGTTTGTGGTCTGATATTAAGATCCTTGATCCATTTTGAGTTAATACTGGTATAGGGTGATATACATGGATCTAGTCTCAGTTTTCTGCAGACTGTTAACCAGTTTTTCCAGCAGTTTTTGATGAAGAGGTTGTCTTTTCTCCATCATATATTTTTAATGCCTTTGTCAAAGGCAAGTTGGTTATAGTTGTGTGGCTTCATATCTGGGTCCTCTATTCTGTTCCACTGGTCTTCATGTCTGTTTTTGTGCCAGTACCATGCTGTTTTTATTGCTATTGCTCTGTAATATAGTTTGAAGTCGGGTATTGTGATACCTCCAGCGTTGTTCTTTTTCCTGAGTATTGCCTTGGCTACTCATGGTCTCTTGTGTTTCCAAATAAATTTAACAGTAGAGAGATTTAATGACAACCTCTTTGATGAATGTCATTGATAGTTTGGTGGGAATTGCAATAAACTTGTAGCTTGGTTTTGGGAGTATAGACATTTTTACTATGTTGGTTCTACCAATCCATGAGCATGGGAGATCTCTCCACTTTCTATAGTCTTCCTTAATCTCTTTCTTCAGGAGTTTATAGTTTTCCTTGTAGAGGTCATTCACAACCTTTGTTAAGTTTACTCCTAGGTATTTGATTTTTTTTTTGAGGCTATTGTAAATGAAATTGTTTTCATATATTCTTTCTCAGTTTGTTCATTATTAGTGTATAGAAATGCTAATGATTTTTATGCTGATTTTATATCGTGCTACCTTGCTATAGCTATTGATGGTGTCTAAGGGGCTTTTGAGTAGAGTTTTTTTGGTCATTTAGGTATAGGATCATGTCATCTGCAAATAAGAATATTTTGACAGTTTCTTTCCCTATTTGTAGTCCTTTTATTCCTTCTTCTTGCCTAATTGCTCTGGCTAGGAATTCCAGTACTATGTTGAATAGGAGTGGAGATAGTGGGCATCCTTGTCTAGTTCCTGATTTTAGAGGGAATGGTTTCAGTTTTTCACTGTTAAGTATAATGTTGGCTGTAGGTTTGTCTTATAAAGCTTTTATAATGTTGAGGTACTTTCCTTCTATTCCTAGTTTTCTTAGAGCTTTTTTCATGAAATGGTGTTGGATCTTATCAAAGCCTTTTTCTGCATCTATTCAGATGATCAAGTGGTTTTGTCTTTGATTCTTTTAATGTGGTGCGTTACATTTATTGATTTTAATATATTGAACCACCCCTGCATTCCTTCCCTTTTTTTTCATGGAACAGTTTAAGGAGGGTTGGTATTAGTTCTTCTTTAAAGGTCTGAGAGAATTCAGTAGAGAATCCATCAGGTCCTGGACTTTTCTTTTTTGGGAGACTCTTGATTGCTGCTTCAATTTCATTTTATGTTATAGATCTACTCAGATGATTAATGTCCTCTTGGTTCAGTTTTGGATGATCATAAGTATCTAGAAATCTGTCCATTTCTTCAAGATTTTAAATTTATTTGAATATAGGTTCTCAAAGTAGTCTCTGTGATTTCCTGGACTTCCATGACATTTGTTGTTATCTCCTCTTTTGCATTCCTGATTTTACTAATTTGGGTTTTTTCTCTCTCTTATTTTGCTCAGGTTTGCCAGGGGTCTATTGATCTTGTTTATTTTTTCAAAGAACCAACTTTTTGTTTTATTAATTCTTTGTATGTTTTTTTTGGTTTCTAATTCATTGATTTCAGCTCTTATTTTTATCATTTCTCTCCTTCTATTTGTTTTGGGATTTGCTTGTTCTTGTTTTTCTAGGAGTTTGAGATGTATCATTAGGTCATTGATTTGAGATCTTTCAGTCTTTTTAATGTATGTACTCATGGCTATAAACTTTCCTCTCAGGACTGCCTTAGCTGTGTCCCATAGGTTCCGGTAGGTTGTGTTTTCATTTTCATTGACTACCAGGAACCCTTTAATTTTCTCTTTTATTTCATCAATGACCCATTGTTCATTAAGCAATGAGTTGTTCAGTTTCCAGCTCTTTGCATGTTTTTTGTCTTTATTTTTGTTGTTGAATTCTAGTTTTAATGCATTGTGATCAGATAGAATGCATGGTATGATTTCTATTTTCTTATAATTGCTGAGGCTTGCTTTGTGCCCTAGGATATGATCTATTTTGGAGAAGGTTCCATTGGCTGCTGAGAAAAATGTGTAATGTATAGAAGTTGGATGAAATGTTCTGTTTGGATGACCTATCTATTGATGATAGTAGTGTTAACATCTCCCATTACCACTGTGTTGTAGTTAATATACGCTTTAAGTCCTTCAGTGTATGTTTGATGAAATTGGGTGCGTTGGCATTGGGTGCATATAGGTTGATAATTGTTATTTCCTTTTGGTCTATTTCCCCTTTTATTAGTATGGAATGTCCTTCCTTATCTCATTTGATCAATGTAAGTTTGAAGTCTACTTTGTCTGAGATAAGTATTGCTACACCTGTCTGTTTTTGGGGGCCATTGGCTTGGTAAATCTTCTTTCAGCCTTTCATCCTAAGCCTAATGCTTATTTCTATCAATGACATGGTTTTCCTGTAAGCATCAAATTGTTGGATCTTCTTTTTAATCCAATTTGGCAAATGGTGCCTTTAAATGGGGGAATTAAGTCTGTTAACATTAAGTGTTAGTATTGATAGGTATGTGGTGATTCCTGTCATTTAGTTGTCTTAGTTGTTTGAGGGTTTGGTTGTGTGTAGCTAAATCGATGTTACTCTCTACTTTCTTGCTTTTTCTTTTCCTGTAGTTTGGTGCTGTCTGCCCTTTCATGCTTATGTTGGGTTTTATCAGTGTCAGAATCCCTTGAAGAATCTTTTGTAGAGGTGGCTTTGTGGTCATATATTGTTTTAGTTTCTGCTTATCATGGAAGACTTTTATTGCTCCATCTATTTTAATGATAGCTTTGCTGGGTAAAGTGTCTTAGCGTTGAAGTTATTTTCATTCAGTGCCCAGAAACCTCACCCCAAGCTCTTCTTGCTTTTAATTTTTCTGTTGAGAAGTCTGCTGTTATTTTGATGGGTTTACCTTTGTATGTTATTTGTTTTTTTCTCTCTTACAGTCTTCAATAGTATTTCTCTACTCTCTGTACTTGTTGTTTTATTGATACTATGTCGTGGGGGTAGTTCTATTTTGGTCAGGTTTGTTTGGAGTTCTGGAGGCTTCCTGTACCTGTATGGTCATAGTTTTTTCTAGATTTGGGAAATTTTCTGTTATTATTTTGTTGAATATATTACACATTCCTTTTGTTTGCACTGCTTCTCCTTCATAGCCCATGATTCTCAGATTTGGTCTTTTGATGGAGTCAGTAAGTTCTTGCATTTTCTTTTCACAAGTCTTGAGTTGTTTAACTAATAGTTCTTTGGTTTTTCCTTTAATTAGCATTTCATCTTCGAGTTCTGAGATTCTGTCTTCTGCTTGTTCTAGTCTGCTTGATTGGCCTTCCATTTTGTTTTGCATTTCTGTTTGTTCTTTTTTCTGAGGTTTTCCATATCCTGAGTCACTTCCTCTTTAAAATTGTCTATTTTCATCCTGCATTCATTTATCTCTTTATTTATCATATTTTTTGTTTAACTTTGGTGTTTATACAGTGCTTCCATTGTTTCTTTTACTTGTTCTTGTGCTTTCTCAAATTCTCTATTTTTGTTGTCTTGGAACGAGTGTCTTCTGTATGTTTTTGTTGACTATATCCAGTATCATCTCTGTAAAATTTTCATTGATTGCTTGCAGGATTTCTTCTTTCAGGTTGTTCTTATGGTCTTCATTGGGTTCTTTGGCATAGCTTATCTTTGTTTTGTTGAAGTCTGGATCTGGGCATTTGTTTTCTTCATTGCCCTCTGGTTCCTGTACTGGTGGTCTGCATCTCCCAAGCAGGTTAGGAGCTGGCATCTGGTGGCATGGGAAGCCCTCCTGGTTTCTCCATTTAATGTGGCTTGTGGATGCTATGCATGGGCTGGGGGTGTGTAGGTGTTGGAGTTTTACCTCTTTTTGGTGGTTTTTCCTGCCAGGTGTATCTCCAGCGTTTCTCCAAGAGCTTTCTTTAGGAAGCACTCTTTCTGCTTCCTCCCTCTAGTTGCCATCTTGGAATCTCAGTGTATGACCTTTTAAATGTGTTATTGGGTTAGATTTACAAGTATTTTGGTTAGAAATTTTGCATTGATGTTCAACAACATTTTTTTTCATCTTTACCTGGTTTTGGTATTAGGGTAACACTGGCTTTGTAGAATGAAATTGGTAGCATTCTTTCACTTTATATATTTTAGCATAGTTTGAAAAGTACTGAAGTAAGTTCTTTAGAAATCTGGGAGAATTCAACAGTGATTGCATCTGGTCCTTGACTTTTCTTTGTTTGAAAATGTTATTTCAGTCTCATTCTTTGCAGATGTAAGTTGTTTATATTCTCTTAGTTTAGTTCTGGTGGATCATATGTGTCAAGAAATTCATCCATTTCTTCTTGATTTTCCAGTTTTTTGGAGTATAAATTTTCAAAGTACTTCCTAATGATATTCTGATTTGTTTTGTATCTGATATAATATCCCCTTTACCTTTTTTTATTTTATTAACTTGGATTTTCTCCTTATTTTGGTTAGTTTGCCTAAAGATTTATCAATATTCTTCATTTTTTCAAAAAATCAACTCCTTTTTCCAATGATTCATCATATTGCTCTTTTGGTGTCCATTTCATTAATTTATCCCCTAATTTTTATTGCTTCTTTTCATCTACTGGACTTGTGATTGATTTGTTCTTGTTTTTCTAATAGCTGCAGTACATCAGTTTGTTTGAGATTTCTCTGACTTTCTGATATAGGCACTCCTGGCTATAAACTTTCTTAGCACTACTTTGGTGAATCCCAAATGTTTTGGTAGGTTGTGTTTTCATTTTCATTCAAGTCTGAAAAATTTTCAATTACTTTCCTAATTTCTTTAATGATCCACTGGTCATTTAAAAGTGTTACTCAACTCTGTATGTTTGCATAGCTTTGTAGTTTGCTTCACTAATGATTTCTTATTTAATTCTATTATGGTCTGTTATGATATAGGAAGTTAATTTCACTGTTTTTTTGTTATTTGTCCAGACTTGTTTTATGGCCTAAGATATGATTTATTTTGGAGAAAGTTCCATGGGCTTCTGAGAAGAATATGTAATCTCCTGAAGAATGAAATATTCTATAGATGTCTATAAGTCCATTTCATTAATAATGTTATTTATTTTGTATTATCATATTATTGTTGCACAGGGGGCTGTTGTTTAATTTTAAAATATTTGTGTTGATTTTTTTTATCTGGATGTTTTATCTATTTATGAGAGTGGGGTTTTGAGATCATCCCCTACTATCATATCAGGTCCTATTTGTCCCTTTATGGTCATTAATGTTTGTGTTATGAACTTGGGAGCACAGATATGTGGTGTATATATATTTTTCAAATTTTTAAAAATCTTTTTTATTATTGTTATACTGGGGTTACATTGTGACATTTACCA
The DNA here is from genome assembly GCF_047511655.1 of Castor canadensis. Taxonomy (NCBI): domain Eukaryota; kingdom Metazoa; phylum Chordata; class Mammalia; order Rodentia; family Castoridae; genus Castor; species Castor canadensis. The sequence goes on along the minus strand of NC_133394.1, from coordinate 80,238,335 downwards.
AAGTTCTTATAATATATCATAGTTGAATTTACTTACCACCTTCATCATTCTAATGTATTCCCCTTCCCCCATTCCTAGAACAGTTTCAACAGGTCTCATTTTTCCACATTCATATATTAGTGAATAATATTTCAACCATATTTAACCTCCTAGACCCTTTCCCTACATCCTCCCACCTGCCACTGGTGCCAACCCCCCGACAAGACCTGTTTTACTTTCCTACATTTTTGTTTGTAGAAGATAGCTATACAGGGAGTTTCCTTGTGACATTTCCATGTATATATGTATTATAACTCTAATTGATTTATCCCCTCTATTTTTTTCCTTTCTACCTTAGTCCCCTTCTTATGGTGATTTCAACAGGTTTAAAAATTCTATATTCATTCTTATATAGGAAGCACATCAACCATATCTTCTTGATGTATTATTCCCTTCATTAATATGTAGTGACCTTCTTCTAGTTTTTGCTTTAAATGTGCTTTATTCAATATGAGTATAGCTATTCCTGTTTGTTTTCAACTACTGCTTGCTTGGTATATCTTTTTCTGTCCTTTCACTTTTAGTCTGTGTGTGTGTCTTTGGTTGTGAGGTGCATTTCTTATAAGTAAAAATTGTTGAGTCCTTCTTTTTGATCCAATCAGACAATCTGTGTCTTTTGAATAGAAAGGTAAGACCATTTACATTATTTAATGTTTCCAGTGGCTCTATTGATGCTTTTTCAGGTTGATTATAGTGTTTATTATTTTTCTCTCACATTATTTATGCTCAGATTTGCTGGTTTGCTGAATTGGGAATTTTTGATAATTTCTTATTTCTCCTGTGTTCATCTATTCTCATTTTTGAGTTTTATTCTTTCCTGGATGCTCATGTTTTTGGCTTTCTTCCTCCTCTGTGTGTAGTATTCCTTTAAGTGTTTTCTGCCATGTAGGCTTGGTAGACATGAATTGTTTTAGCTTATTCTTTTCATGAAAGATTTTCATTTTTTCATCAAAATTAAATAATAACTTCACAGGATATAGTATTCTTGGTTCACAGTTACTTTAGGGTTTGAAATAAATTTTTTCATGTTTTCTTAGCATGTAAGGTTTGTGTTGAGAAGACTAGGGTGATTCTTATTTGTCTAATCTTTGTGTATAAGTTGATGATTTTGTCTTGCAGCTTTCAAGTGTCCTTTTCTTGTTCTTTAATCTTGGCATTTTAATTATGATGTGATATGGAGATGCTCTTCTTTTTGTGTCTATTTGGAGTTCCAATTGCCTCCTGTTCATGGGTGTCTATGTATTTCCCAAGATTAGAGAAATTTTGTATGATTACATTGAATAGTTTTCCTACACCTTTTGTTTGTATTTCAACTTCTTCTACATCTTAATTTTTTTAAAGAAATTTTTATTAGGATATATTCATTATATGGGGGGGATTCACAGTTACAATTCTGATTAGACTTATTCTGTATATTGTTTACCTTGCCCCATCATATTTCCCCCTCAGCCCCCTCCCCAACCCCACTTAAAGCAATTGCCAGAGGTTTCTTAGTTCTGTTTCATATAGGTATATGAAGTCCATCTGCCATATACCATCACTTTATGTGGCAGGAAGGCAGGGAGAGTGAAGGGATTTAATGAAGACAATGAAGGAGATAATGAGAGATAATGAGTGCAACAGTGAAACAAACAAACAAGCAAAAACAGATTTGAGGAATGTCACATAGCACCTGGGGTGAGACCAGAGAAGGGTCACCTCTCTCCAGAGGTTAAAATGGCCAATGAAATAATATGTAACCATGAATTGGATAAGCTGTACCTCTCCCCCCGATATCTGTAACCTGCTTCAAGGTATATAAGGAAAACCCCTTCTGCTTTTGAGGCTTAGCCTTTGGATTTGAATCCATTGAGTCGCTGCTGGCCTGCTTAATAAACTTGCTTCCCAAAACTTTTGATGCCCTGTCTCTCTATCTGAACCATCCTGAAACAATTCTGGGGGCTCATGTGTTTGGGATTTGGAGATGGTGTTTTCATCTATTTGTCACTGGCTCAGCATCCCCAGCCCACTGGGAGGCTGCCACTGCCAGGTGCCACCAGACATGTTGATCTGAGGGGAGGGAGCTTCTCTCCCAGTGAGCCAAGGAAGTGAGTTTCAGTCACACAAAGGAACATGGAAAGGCTTGGGAACCCCACTCATCAGACTAGTAAGAACTCTGGTTCGAACAATAGTCCTGCCTTTAGGAGGCAGAAGAGGAGCCTGGTCAACTCCCAGAGACACCCTAGTAACTGCCTTTTGGGGTGAAACAGTGTCTCTTAGGTTCAGGGAGTGAGGCCTGTGCTGTGTGCTATGTGAGAGTATGTGAAAGTGTGAGCCTGAGACGTGGCCCAGCTATGAAGCAAGTGCAGAGTCCCAATCTACTTGTCTGTGGTGAACTCATATGGTCTAGAGTGAGCCCTAACAGGGCCTCTGGTCCAGGGTTTATACAGACTCACTACAGCTTAGAGGTGCCTAAATCCCTGCTAGGGGAGTTGTTGGAGATGGACAAAGCAAGTGGTGTTATTTGTTTTCCCTTGTGTGCCAGAAAGGAGGACCCCTTACTTCCTCTCCACAACCCTCATCCCTTCCATTTTTGTCTTTGTCTTCACATCTGGTAATGGGAGGAATGGAGGAAGTCAGAGGAAGAACATGCCCCTAGGGTGCATGCTTAGAAACCTTAAAAAGGGATTTAGTGGAGATTAAGGAGTCAAATTGACTCTTGGCAAGTTTAGGACCTTCTATGAAATAGACTAGACTACTTTTGGTATAGGATGGCCCTTGGAGTGGTCATTAGGTAAGGTAATAGTCTATAAAGTTTTTGAATTGATTGTAGGGGAGTCTGGACACTCAGATCAGTTTCCTTATATTGATTGCTGGCAGGATGCAATCCTCAGTCAGCCCACATGGTTAAAGCCCCTCACCTAGCAGAAGCATATAGGATCATGGTAGCCAAGATGGCAGCAGGTTCCATGTGCAGGGAAAAATGTAAAAAGCCAGAGAAACCCATATTAGTGGTGGACCCTGGGGATACTTGCCCCCTTATGTACCACTGTGCCCACCTTTGCCACCGCCTTCTGCCCCTTCGCCTCCACCCTCAGAAGGGGAAACATAAAGTAAAGCATGACTTCCTTTACCTTCCTGACTGCCCTGTGGCCTTGATGGGCAGAGACTTGTGCAAACGAAGGGCACGGGTAACTTTTGACTTTGATGGCATGGCAGCCTTAAAGCTGAGAGGGCCTGAAGCCAAGATTCTAACTCTCACAGTTTTGCAGGAGGAGGAATGGCAACTCTATGCCTCTATGAAAGAGATCCCTGAGATGTCTGAGCTTCCTTTTAAAATTCCAGGAGTATGGGCTGAGGACAAACCCCCTGAACTGGCTTGGAACATACTTCCAGTGGTGGAAGAATTAAAGCTGGGAGCCATTCCTGTTAGCCAGAGGCAATACTACATTCCTTGCAAGGCCTAAATTGGAGTCCAAAAGCATCTTGATAGACTCTTGAAGTATGGGATACTTCAGCCTTGTCAGTCTTCCTGGAACACTCCCATACTGCCTGTCCAAAAACCAGGGACTGAAGACTTTAGGCCAGTTCAGGTCCTCCATGTGGTCAACTCAGCAAATTTTACTCTACACCCTGTGGTCCCAAACCCATACAAGGTTTTGGGCCTTATCCCAGCTCAGAAAATATTCTTTACCTGCCTGGACCTTAAGGATGCATTTTTTTTGCATCCCCACAGGGCCAACCCATCTTTGCCTTCCAATGGAAAAGTTCTTGTATGGAGAAAAGGGACAATTGACTTGGACTCATTTGCCACAAGACTTCAAAAACTCACCATCTTTGAGACTGCCTTGGCATCTAACCAAAAGTCTTTCTCTGCTGACCAGTATGGCTGCACACTCCTCCAGTATATAGATGGCCTTCTGTTGGCTGGACCAACTCACAAGGATTGTATGGAAGGAATTTCCTTCTTCTCCCCTTTTTATGGAAGGCAGGATATAAAGTTTCCTAAAAGAACACTCAGATTTGCCAGGATACTCTCAAATACTTTGGGTTTCACCCATCAAAAGGATAATGTAGATTGGGCCCTGAGAGGAAACAGGCCATCTGTTCCATTCTGGCCCCCAAAGCCCATTAACAAATTAGAATTTCTAGGGGCTGCAGGTTTCTGCCAGATCTGGATCCTCAATTACTCTCTTTTGGCAAAACCCCTTTATGAAGCCACAAAAGAGGGAGAATGGGAACCCATGGTATACAGAAAAGAGCAAGAAAAGGCCTTTAAAGAAATTAAGAGGGCACTCACAAAAGCCCCTGCTTTGGGTTTGCCAGATGTGATGAAGCCCTTCTTGCTATATGTACATGAGAGACTGGGGACAGTTGTAGGAGTCTTGACCCAGCTGCTAGGTCCTGGCACCACCCAGTGGCGTATTTATCAAAGCAACTTGATGCAGTTTCCTGAGGTTGGCTGCCTGCCTGAGAACCCTGGCAGCCACTGCTGCTTTGGTAGCTGAAACAGACAAACTTACTTTGGGACAAGTACTCACAGTCCGAGTTCTCCACTCTGTTTAAACTCTTATGGAATATAAAGGAAATTATTGGTTGACAAACTCCTGAATGGTCAGATATCAAACATGTTATGTGAAAACCCAGGAATCCAACTAGATGTTGTTAAGACTCTAAACCCAGCCACCCTATTGCCAGTTGATTCAGGCTCCCTGGAGCATGACTGTTTAGAGGTTATGGATTAGGTGTTCTGCAGCCAGCTGGACTTGACTGATCTGCCTATCAATCATCCAGACATCCACACATTTTGCTGGATGTGCAGTAGTGACTCTAGACACTGTCATTGTAGCATGTCTACTGTTATTTGGGACCTCTGCACAAAAGGCTGAGCTCATTGCTCCCATGTGGGTACTCCAGCTCACTGCAGGAGTGCAAGTAAACATCTATACACATTCTAAATATGCCTTTACTACCATTCATGTCCATAGAGCCCTATATAAAGAATTAACTCAGGAGGAAAAAATGTTAAGTATGGACAAGAAATTCTGAAATTCCTAGAAGGTGTATGGGCCCCTAAGCAAGTAGTGGTCATGCACTGCTGAGGGGGCACCAGAAGGGGGAGAGAACAGCTATTCAGGGAAACTGAAAAGCTGATAGGGAAGACAAGGGAACAGCCCTTACAGGATGACAAACCTGAGCCTCACTGACAGCTGCTTTGTTTACATGCCTTTTATCTGAATGGGACCCACAGTAAATTTCACAAGAACAGGCTTGGTTTGAGACTAAAGGAGGAACTTTAACACCAGGTGGGTGGTTGAAATTTACCAATGGCTGTATTACAATTTCAGAGTCACTGGCTCCCACATTTGTCAATGTTTCATGAAAGAACTTACTCAGGGCAGACAACTCTTGAGACCACCTTGACCAGCATTTTTATGTCCCCAAGCTTTCCAGCATAAATAAGACAGTATATGAGAGATGCAGTTCGTGTGCCAAAAATAATCCTTGACAAGGGCCAAGAGTGCCACCCTGGGTGCAAAGTGTTGGAGGAACTTCTTTTTAGAACCTGATTGTGGACTTTACTTAGATGCTACAGGCCAGAGGATGTAAATTTTTGCTGGTGTTTGTCTACACCATCTCAGGATGGATTGAAGCCTTCCCTACTCAGACTGAGAAGACCCAGGTCAGCTGCCTGTTAAAGGAAATCATCCCTCAGTTTGGAATACCTGTGTCTATTGTATCAGACAATAGGCCTGCCTTCATGGCTAAAGTGGTACAGCTTGTGGCTAAAGGCTTAGGAATTACTTGGAAGCTGCACATGGCCTACTGCACCCAGTGTTCAGGGAAAGTGGAAGGTATAAACAGGTCTCTAAAATTGCAATTGGAAAAACTATGCCAGGAGACTCACCTACAATGGGATCAGTTATTGCCCATAGCCTTGCTCAGGATTAGGTCTAGCTCCATCAAGAGGACAGGTCTTTCCTCTTTTGAAATTCTTTTTGGGTGTCCACCCCCTTTAGTCAAGGGCCTGTGAGGGGACCTTAAGGAAATGGATGACCTCACCCTGAGACAGCTGCTGCAGGTCCTCAGGTTGATTCTCTCAAAAATCAATGACTGTGTAAGAGAGAGGCTCCCCATTAGCCTGACAACTCTCACATACTCTTATAAACCAGGGAATGCTGTTTTGGTGAAGGAATGGAATGTTCAGCCACTGAATCTCCACTGAAGGATCCCTTTTGTTATTGTTTTATCCACCCCCACTGCAGTTAAGGTAACAGAGATTGTTCCCTAGATCCACCACAGCCATGTGAAGTCAGCTTCCTTTGAGTGGGAGTACATCCCTGACCCAGTCTCACCATGCAAAAGCACCCTCTGGAAAACCTGCACTCTTCCCCAGCAGGACCCTGCTTCCCAGGAGACAACAGGAGAACATGAATGATGAGATGTCGGCCCTGCTCTAGTCACTCCAGAAGCTACCTAGTCTACACATGGCAGAAGCTTGAAGAGTTGCCCATCTTACCTTTGAGAATGAGTCCCCTCCATGTTTTCTTCTTGCTAATCTTGTTCAGCTCTCTACCTGGGGACTCCCAGGCCATGGACTATGACTTGTGTTTGTGCACTCTACATGTGGAAATGTTACCAAAACTCTGGTTTTCCATACTTAGTATTCTTGTGCAGGCACAGTTGTTGGGTCATGAACTCACAACCATACCACCTACTCAGTGTGCTCTCATTATGGTCTGTGTATCTATTTTAACCTCATCTATCACCTTCAGGAGCAATGGCTAGAGGTCCAAAGCTTCACCAACACTGGGGAGCTTATTAGCCAGACACAAAACCCAAGAGGTCAGTATCTATATACTTTGATATGTGCACTGTAATAGCTAAAAACTCTGACTATCAACTCAGGGTATTGGAAACAACTATGGAGACCTAGCCTGGGAGAAAATTTATATGTTAAATGATAAGTATATGTGCCAGGGAGACAACTCTTGATCATGTAGTGATGCTGTGGAAATATAAACCTGTAGACCAAGATGATGCTCTTTGACCCAGTTGTGGGTCTGAGCATCAAAGGGGGGAGTGTGGCAAGAAGGCAGGGAGGGATAAAGGAAATAATGAGAGTTAATGAGTGCAAAAATGAAACAGAAAAAAACAGATTTGAGAAATGTCATGTAGCACCTGGGGTGAGACCAGAGGTTAAAATGGCCAATGAAATAGTATGTAACCATGTATGGGACAAGCTGTATTCCCCAGATCTTTAACCTGCTCTAAATGGTATATAAGGAAAGCCCCTTTGCTCTTGGGGCTCAGATGTGATTCTGCTGAGTCACTACTGGCTGTTTAATAAACTTGCTTCCTGAAAGCTTTGGTGCTCCATCTCTCTGTCTGTGCCATCCTGCAACACTTAATCTTCCTTCACCCTCCTCCCCTCCTACTAGTATCCACACACACACACACACACTGTACCTATTTTACAGTCCTTGTTTTCATTAACATTTAAGTTGATGTTCAAAAGGGTGTCTCAATGTATGCCCACTGTACGTATACTTTACTTGGGTCCATTCAACCTTTTCCATTACTCTCCCTTATCCCTTTACCTCCCACCCCCGTTTATCAACAGCTTTCAACACACATCCTTATATCCTTTACCTTCATATATTATGTTATGCAATATTACTGATGGTCTATCATTTTATTTTCTTTTCCCTAAGTTCCAAAAAATATGGACTGCTGCACGAATTTCCATGTCATCCTTGTGCAGAAGCCATGCTAATCTTCTCTGTATCATTCCAATTTTAGTATATGTGCTGCCAAAGCATGCATAGGTTTGGTGTTTTGATAATGTGCCAGACTTCTTGAGGATTGCAATCATAGCTATTCTTTTTGTTTGTTTGCTATTGTCTGAGTGAAATATTTCCAAATCTTATCTTCTATCCCTAATATACTTTCTTCTGCTTATCTTGTTGGCTGATGATATTCACTTGTGGTTTTTTACTTAGTTTTTTGAGCTTTCATTTGTAATATTTTTTATGTCTTTCACAACTTCTATTTTCTTGCTGAATTTCTCATTCATGTTGCTGAACTTTTTGTCTACATCTTGAATTGTTTTCCTAACTTCATTTGTTTATTTGAGTCCTCTTTGGTTATTGATCATCTTTAAAAGTAAGATTCTGAATTCTTTCATGATTCAGTCAATGTATTGTCTTTAGATTATGTTACTGAGTTGTGAGGCTTTGGATGTATAATATGGCCTTGCTTGTTCATATTTGTGATTCTAAGCTGTGATTTGCACATCTGTTGGATGAGTTTCTCTTTTTCTTCTTCTTTGATAAGCAAGAACAGATTGAAGTAACAAAGTAAGTAAATGAATAAACAAAATCTTCAAACAGAATAAGAAGCATCTCAGTTATGTACTCAACAAGGTTGCCCAGGAACACAACTTTGGTTAATAGGAGATAGACTGGGAGCTTAACAACAGTTAACTGTATAGATATTACAGATGGAGTAATATGAAGGATTAGGGTGAGGAAACAAAGGAAGTAGGAAGATAGGGGGAGAGAAAGTATAAGATAAAATGGTATCAGAGGACCCTGTATAATATTTACAGAGAAATACAGAGTTCTTTGGAAAATAGAGCTTAAGAAAAGAAGAAAATAAAAGTAAAACAAAAACAAAAACTTCACAGTACAATAAATTAAAATAAACAAAACATCCTATATTTCTTGCTGAGATGTGTGAATACAGACTGTGTCCTGTCCAAACATCCTACATTCTCCTACAAGCATTGGCTATGAGAGATCCTGCTGTGTCTTCTGAATGTGTTTAGATACTGCAGCTTTTCTGTAGGTGTAGCTTACCAGGGATGCTACAGTAATTGCTTTGGATGAAAGAAGCTTCCAAGTGGAGATGATGCTCAGATGACGGACAGTATTATCAGACTAACTGCATGCTTTCCAGTTCCCAATTCTGGTGGACAGGGATTTCTGACTCTGCTAGCAAGATGGCTATTTTGCCTCATTTAAGCACCACCTGACAGGTTTCTTAGAACATGCCTTTCCAGCAAGTGGGGTCTGTTAGCTCTAAGCATTGGACTGCTTTGGTATGGGATGGTGCAATCTCTGCAGGTGAGGCAGGTGGGATTTCTTATGTCCATGTTCTGTAACATTGGGGCTGCTTCTTGCTCTGGCAACTATAGATGCAGGCAGGTCAGCTTTCAGAAAATGTGTGTGCTGCAGGAAGCCTGCCCTCTTCCCCAAGTCCATCAGGCCCTTCAGTTACCACAGTGTACAGCCCACTCCTTTCACTCAAGTAGTTCAGTGTCTGTGAAGCAGTGTAGACCGCCATTGATTTGCTGGGTCCACACTGAGTCTCCCTTGGAGTTTTGTTTGGTTATTGGGATTTGGAAGGGTTTGAGGGTTTGGAGGTGGAGAGGAAAAGTTAAACAAACAGAAAAAACCAAACCATAATAAAACAAATGAGCACCCGGCACTTGTCAGCTGGAGGCTTGTCTTTATGCCTTCACAGGCAGAGTGAGTGAGGACACCCAGGAGCTCCTGCTCTGGCTTATAACTGCTGAACGGATTTATTTATGGAGAGGACTGTATATTGGAGTAGTCTCTGCCTCATCAAATCTCCAGATTGAATTTAAGTCTTATGGGAGGTATAGGCATTTTGTGCACCTGGAAATGCAAGCTGTCACCAGGGCCCCTTTCCCTACTTTGTTGAACACAAAGTAGTTTTAGTTCCTTTCCCCTTCTTGCAATGAGTCTGAGTAAGGTTTGGAACTTTTTGCTGATTGTTCTCTAGTATCTTTGCTTCTCCTGATTTTTTGATGTTCTGCCACCTGGTTCCTTGAACTCCCTTTTTCTTTAGGATACAGTTTCACTTCAGTTGTTTAACTTTCTCATTCACAGAGTTAAAGCAGTGGATACTTGTAATCTGCCATGTTGCCTCCTTCTTCATAATTTCATTTTTTATAGTTCTTAATTCTCTGCTGAAACACTATTTTTCCTTCCTCTAATTTATTGACCATCTTAACCATAGTTGTTTTACAGAGTGCACATTCTGCAGATGTGTTTTTATTTTTCTCTTTTTGTATTTACTTTTACTTGGTCAACTTGTCTAGATTCCTGGTTATTCTGGTAATTTTAAATTAAACACTGAAAAATTGCAGACACAATTTGAGACTCTGGAGGATATCATCTTTCCCTAGCAAGAATTCATTTTCCATCTAGAAAGCAGGATCATGTTCAATTCATTCTAATCACAACCAAAACCACTTAAGTTTCCCTTTTAGCAAAAGATGGATGGGCTCAGGGTCTACTACACTGTTGAGAACAATAATGCTTTACCAGTTTCTGAGTGTTTTTAACTCAGGCAAGTTCACACCCCAAATCAACCATTACACTGTGGAACATTGAACCTGTGTCAACAATGATTATGACCATCAGCCAATTACATTTATATGAAGCAGTTTATTTGTAAAGAATATAGATTTGGTGTTAACAAGACCTCGATTTAAATCCTAGAATCCCACATATATTTTCCTTGTTCTTAAAAATGGCATCCCAGGAAGCAAAGGTTGGATCTTTAGTACTGTATATTGTGGAGTCCTATTCTTTCTGCCAGCAGCAAGTATATCAAACTCAAAACTTTAGTATATCATACTAAAGTATGTCATCCTTTAGTAATACTATGAGTTTTTTAGTGTATAAAACTTTTCATATTTGCAGTGCATGTTCTCAAGCATTCGGACCTCATACAAATAAAAAGGAATGTATCAACATGAAATATTGGAGTCAAATGTATCTAATGCCCTTTGGTTTTTCCATGCTTTTCTATTTCTTAAACAATAGAACATTTTACAGTGAGCTGTATCCAAACAATGCAATTTCAGGTCACGGAAGCTAAGAAAATAAGTCTTTAAATAAGAGAGTGTGCTTCAAAAATGACATTTAGGAGAAAGAATAATGCCACTTGAAAAACAGATTAAAATAAAAAATCAGAAACAAGGACAAAGGAATATAAATGTATTTCTCCAGGCAGATTCTGTGGGCACATTATTTATTTAACTTTCATTAAGAATGAAACTTGGACAAAGAAGACGCTTGCTTTTACTCTTTACCTTAAGTACTATGTATGCATTTCAAATGGACATCCTGCCATCTTCTTTGAGGAATTCCAGCATGACTACATTTACAAGTGTTTTGCTTAACAAGTACAACTCAGAGTGGTGCTCCATCCCCTGAATAGCCTTTTTGTTTTCTGCAATTGCTACCTCTGTACTCACCTTTAAATTAGACTAGAAATGTTGACCTTGAATTTGTATAAATAGAATCCTCCTTTCATTATATAGGAACATGGAAAGTAAAGGGCATTAATTCAAAGTGCTTTAATTTGGATCTTGAACATTTCCCAAAAGCCCATGAGTTAAAGCCTTGGTCTTCCTGGAGCTACAACTAGAAGGTGGTAAAGACTGATAGGTGGGGCCTAGTGAAAGAATTAAGGTCATTTGGGGCATACCATTAAAAGTGGATAGTGGGATCCTGGCCCCTTCCTGTCTTTGCTTCCTTGCTACATTGATATGAGCATCTTCTTATGCCATGTGCTCCTGATGAGTCACCTTGTTGCAGGCTAAAAGCAGCAGGATGAAGACAATGGGCTGAAATCTCTATTACTGTGAACTAAAGTAACCCTTTCCTTTTCAAAAGTTGAATATTTCTGGTATTTAGTATGATGACAGAAAGGTGACTAACACAAAAAAAGTTGCATTTCTACAGCTCCTTTCTTTGCCAAATTATTGTTGGCATGAGACAGGAATAATTCCTCCAATGTCCCAAAGTGAGGCTGAAGGAATTGTTATTTAGCTCATCTGTAATGCCTAAGGTCATCTCCCAGGCTACTGTATTCAATTTGGATGATTCTGTTAGCAGCACAAATAATTTATATTTGTGACAGAGAAATGGAAGGGCAGAAGTTGATGTAGCTTATTACTGTGATTTCTTTTTTAACTCATATTGTCAACAGTGAAAAGTGGTTTGAAGCTAAGAATCCATTGAAAAGAGAAGTCTTTTGAGTAACATGATTGGCTACCTTGTAATACAGGAACAAAATTCAAATAAGGATAAACATAGTTGGGTGAAATTCTAGACATTTGCATTCACTATCATTTTCATTTTTTTTCTAACTATGCTTTATTTTTGGTCCATCTCTAGTATTTCCTTTTCTTTTTGAGACTTAAGTGTTTAAGATTTCTGTCTACAAGTATCTCTCAGTTAAGTTAATGCTAGCTACAGTAGCAGGTGCACCCTCAAATCCTATTCATTAGCTCAGTACCAGTTGATCTCCCTTTTCAGGAAGTTCAAAGTAGGTACCTGATCCAGTTGCCTTTCATTTTGTTTGTCTATGATCTTCTTCATCTAACTTCTAAAGTCTGTGCACAAAGGGAAAAAACATGGAAGATTATATTTGAGATGTCTTTCAGGGCAGATCTAATATTTCTGCTCATTTTCCATGTGCTACCACAGTAGCACAGCACACAGCTGAGAGAGATCAGGAAGTACAGCTAAGATATTTGCCCAGGAGGGAGGGGAAAAGGGCTTGCTTAACTGCACAATAAAAATTGACGCCAAGCATTTATAACTTCAGGTGGGTTAGTAAGATCACATTTTAGTTATTTTGGAGGAATTTGAGATTGCAAAATGAATTAAAATGAAAGGTAAAATATTGTATTTCTACCAATACTCTCACACATTTCTGTGAACACAGATAATCCTAATCAAAAGACTTTTTGAAGAAGAAAAATGTGGCAACAATCACTGAGATTAGGAGGAGAGCTTAAGCTTAGTTAGACAGAAAGCTGAATAATGGAGAAAGACAAATTTTCCTGAAAGATAAAAATTATTTGAAAGAATACTTTTTGCAAGCAATGAGCAAATGGTACTTAAGTTTCATTAATATCTTAATAGAGAATTTTGACTTATAAAGACTTGTTTTAACATTTTATTACCAAACCTGTATATCTAACTTCTAAACCAATTTCTTACAATTCCATTTACAATAGCCTCAAAAAAAAAATCAAATACCTGGGTGTAAACCTAACAAAAGATGTGAATGACCTCTACAAGGAAAACTATAAATTTCTAAAGAAAGAGATTGAGGAAGACTATAGAAAGTGGAGAGATCTCCCATGCTCATGGATTGGTAGAATCAACATAGTAAAAAGGTCTATACTCCCAAAAGTAATCTACATGTTTAATGCAATTCCCATCAAAATTCCAATGACATTCATTAAAGAGATTGAAAAATCTACTGTTAAATTTATATGGAAACACAAGAGGCCACAAATAGCCAAGGCAATACTCAGTCAAAAGAACAATGCAGGAGGTATCAAGATACCTGACTTCAAACTATATTACAAAGCAATAGCAATAAAAACAGCATGGTACTGGCACAAAAACAGACATGAAGACCAGTGGAACAGAATAGAGGACCCAGATATGAAGCCACACAACTATAACCAACTTGTATTTGACAAAGGAGCTAAAAATATATGATGGGAAAACTGGTTAGCAGTCTGCAAAAAACTGAAACTAGATCCACGTATATCACCCTATACCAATATTAACTCAAAATGGATCAAGGATCTTAATATCAGACCACAAACTCTAAAGTTGGTACAGGAAAGAGTAAGAAATACTCTGGAGTTAGTAGGTATAGGCAAGAACTTTCTCAATGAAACCCCAGCAGCACAGCAACTAAGAGATAGCATAGATAAATGGGACCTCATAAAACTAAAAAGCTTCTGCTCATCAAAAGAAGTGGTCTCTAAACTGAAGAGAACACCCACAGAGTGGGAGAAAATATTTGCCAGCTACACATCAGACAAAGGACTGATAACCAGAATATATAGGGAACTGAAAAAACTAAATTCTCACAAAACTAATGAACCAATAAAGAAATGGGCAAGTGAACTAAACAGAACTTTCTCAAAAAAAGAAATTCAAATGGCCAAAAAACACATGAAAAAATGCTCACCATCTCTAGCAATAAAGGAAATGCAAATTAAAACCACGCTAAGATTCCACCTCACCCCTGGTAGAATAGCCATCATCAGCAACACCACCACCAACAGGTATTGGCAAGGATGCAGGGAAAAAGGAACCCTCTTACACTGTTGGTGGGAATGTAAACTAGTACAACAACTCTGGAAAAAAAATTTGGAGGCTACTTAAAACACTAAACATTGATCTACCATTTGATCCAGCAATACCACTCTTGGGGATATACCCAAAAGAATGTGACACAGATTACTCCAGAGGCACCTGAACGCCCAAGTTTATTGCGGCACTATTCACAATAGCCAAGTTATGGAAACAGCCAAGATGTCCCAGCACTGACGAATGGATTAAGAAAATGTGGTATCTATACACAATGGAATTTTATGCAGCCATGAAGAAGAACGAAATGTTATCATTCGCTGGTAAATGGATGGAATTGGAGAACATCATTCTGAGTGAGGTTAGCCTGGCTCAAAAGACCAAAAATCGTATGTTCTCCCTCATATGTGGACATTAGATCAAGGGCAAACACAACAAGGGGATTGGACTATGAGCACATGATAAAAGCGAGAGCACACAAGGAAGGGGTGAGGATAGGTAAGACACCTAAAAAATTAGCTAGCATTTATTGCCCTTAACGCAGAGAAACTAAAGCAGATACCTTAAAAGCAACTGAGGCCAATAAGAAAAGGGGACCAGGAACTAGAGAAAAGGTTAGATCAAAAAGAATTAACCTAGAAGGCAACACACACATGCACAGGAAATTAATGTGAGTCAACTCCCCGTATAGCTATTCTTATCTCAACCAGGAACACTTGTTCCTTCCTATTATTGCCTATACTCTCTCTTCAACAAAATTAGAGATAAGGGCAAAATAGTTTCTGCTGGGTATTGAGGGGGTGGGGGGAGAGGGAGGGGGTGGAGTGGGTGGTAAGGGAGTGGGTGGAGGCAGAGGGGAGAAATGACCCAAGCCTTGTATGCACATATGAATAATAAAACAATAATAAAAAAAAAAACCACAGGGAAAGGAGTTAAAAGTTTGCTTAGCGGAAGCCACACAGCTTTGATTGTTTTTAATCTTAGAAAGGAAAGAATGAAAATACACAAATAAAACATTCTGTGTGTAAGCTAATATTGAAATGCAAAAATAGCCAGAAAATAAAACAGAAAAATCTTGGTTTATTTAATTAAATGAATGCATTGTAGAATAAATTAAAATAATTAACAAATCCAGAAGCTGGATTCACTGAAAGAGCTAATAAAATAGTCTTCTGGGAAGTCTCAGAGAATGCAAAACACAAAATTATAAGTATGTAATATGGGAAATGAGAAGGATAGCAAAGGAATGAAAGGTTCCAGAACTGATGTATAAATCCAAGCTAAAATAGCAAAGCTTGAGGACAAGGAAAATGGAAAATAAGGGAATAAAAAAAAAATAAACCGATTTCTTTACCACAATAAGTTTCAAAACCATCTCAAATGGGAAACTCCATTTGCTATAAACTTCTAGGCGGTAATTTTGCAACAAGTTGTTATGGCTTAATATTTTCATTCAGAGAAAAATGTTTTCAAAGTCAACAGGTCAATCTATTTTTGGTACCAATAACTACCTCTGTGTTCAGAAAAATATAAGAAAAACCATGTTATGCATATGTTTGTTGGAAAAAAAATGCAGAATAATGTGCCCTTCTTTCATCTTCACACTATAATTTGTAGCACGAAGAACAGTAAGTACACGTGAAAAGTGAGACTTTGGTTTTTAAGAAAATGTAAAGTGTTTTATGCATGGTCTGGATGAGTACTGATGGCACTGATTTTTCTAATTGCTTACATGGGTTATTTCAACATGAGTTTATGATTAAAGTATGCAAATTACTTAAAAAACAATGGTTTTCACAGAATTTTTTTACATTCCATTTTCTTAATTCTATTTATTTTTTAAAACATTTAAAAACATTTTTATTAGTATATATAAGTTTTACAAGGGATTTTACTGTGATAAACACACTTCATAAATTGGAATTTGGTCATAACCTTTTTTTTTCTTAGGCTGACTATATATTGATCATACAAAGGCCAAAGCATTTTACTTCCAGATCATTGAGCCTCCTCCTCCTCCTCTTCTTTTTTTTTTTTTTTTTTTTATGAGGACTAATCTCTCTGTATGGTCTGTGTTGGAAAATATAAATTCCCTTGGAAGGCTAACCCTTCAAGAGAGGTGGAAAGGAGCAGCTTAGATTGATTTTATTCTTCACCCCACCTGAGTAGAGCATGCACTTGAGATTGTGTGTTTTTTTTTTGTTTTGTTTTACATTATCTGTTTCTTCGATAAGCTTTTTAAGACATGAGTCCTATGTATGTATTTTTATCAATGAATTCTTGATATAAGAATAAAGTTAATGTCTTTATATAATGGGAATTCTCTAATCAAGCATAATGTTAATGATTATTTACATAATGGTAGTTCTCTAAATGAATGCATTCTAACCATCAATGCAGATTCCAAACCACGTTTGACTTGTCAGAAGAATGGGTATTGTTATTGCTCACTACTTACTTTAAGAACCAAAAGGAAATGGAATTGACCAGTGCACAATATCTCTTCACAGATTAGGGACTCAAAATTGAGAAATGGCTTGTGATTTTAAAAATGCAAATGAGGTGAATGTTAATGGAAAGATTGTAAGGATAGAGTATCAAAACACAACAGTAATCCTGACAGAAAAATGATTGAAAGCACTTTGTGCTACTTTGAATTATTTTACAAAATGTGTAATTCTTTTTGTTATGAGCAAGGAATTAAATATTCATAGTGCAATGCTCATTTATCAACTGTAATCAGCAATCTGTGAAAGTACTGCAAAATGATCAGACATGTTATTTACCTAATTAAATATAAAATTGACTAAAGCAAAGCATGGCATGTCAAACTAAGTTTGATTTGGATCAATTATGAAATTATTTTAACTTTAAGGGAGGTTTTTACTAAATACAGATTCACAACTCCTTTATTTGCTTATTCATTTATTACACCAATGACATTTTAGCATGAAATTAGTGAGTTTTTGATTCACCTATGAGTACTCACCATGTATTAGGCACTATGTTAGGGCAACTATTCCAGAATAGCTCAAAAGACAGAAATGATTAGCTCATTCTTTGCCCAAATGCCCTTCATCAGGCCTTCCTTGATGGTCCTATCCACATTGTTTAAGTGCTATGTCAGCCCTCTGTGCTTCACTTATTTGTTAGTGTACTTGTGGATTAAATCTCTCTGAAAGTGAGCCTCATAAAGGCAGACTGTTTACATGTCATGTTTATATTAGTGCCATCAAGTGCCTAAAACACAGTACATGTTCAGTGAACAAAATGAATGATAAGCTGTGTGTTACTTAAGGGAGCATTAGCTCTGTAACAGATAAAAAAATCATGGTGTCTTAAAATCAATAGAAAGTGTTTCCTGGATGGCATAAAATATAAGGAGGAAAGTACAATGCTCAGGCAATCTCTAAGATCTACATCATGTAGACCCATCTAGATGCAATAGTACATGGTAACATGTGTTCTAGACATACATGTCACACATTGAGGAAAAACAGGGATGGACCAAATTGACTCTACTAAGGGAAGAAGGGGTGGTATTCAATTTAGGTATTAAATGAGCAATTGAAGTATTCCAGGTAAAGTACATTCAATATAAACCGTAAAACTAAAAATAGTCTAAAGGCTAAAGGTTTAATGAAACTATAATATAAAGGACTTATATATGTTATGTTTTCATTTACTATATTCAAAACATCTCATTATACCCCTTAAGTATGTATAGTTAATGTCAACTAAAAATTTGGAAAAGAATAGATTTACAAATTTTCCCTATACCAAAAAACTATTCCAAAAAGAAAACAAATAAAACAGACAACATAATAATGTAAAAAGAAAAAAATAAAGGAACAAAGGAAAGACTTTTGGACTTAGTACCCCAAGTCTGAAAGAGGCCCTTAAAGCTCTGCTTACAGGTGCATCACCCCCAAATCACTCTCATTGAGACAAAGACAATCTATTTCATGTTGTATTCCCATTTGGAGAAATAATAAGATTCTGTTAGGTCTATTGTGGCTCCTCTTTTCCTGTATGTGTGGTACAAACCTGACGTCTGGCTCCATAGTGGTCACAGGGAGCAGTTCTGATTGGGAACAGAAGCAGGAAGTGAATAGTGGAAGAGGGACATGAAGGTCCTGGCATGAGGAAGGAGATGGTGGTAGCAGTAGTAGAAGCAGAGCAGAGAGGTGCTTCTCTTGGGAACCCTGGTTTTGGGAGTCAGTGATAAAATCACACCTGTGAGCTGAGAAAAGCTCTTAAAGAGTGTCATTGTTCTCGGGACAGGAGGACAACCTGCCCTCATCTACTTCTGCCATGCTGGCTCTGTGTGAACAAAATTAAGTGCTGATATACTGAACAATATCCAGGATTTTGCAGAATTTACAGCTTTGTTCATATAATCTGCAGGTTAAATATGCAGGATTTTTTTTCTATTGAGAAAACCTCAATCTGTATCAATAACTTGCAATTAGGATGCATTTAAGTGTTGCACCTTAAACTTCCCATGATAGTTTGCTTGCCCTCCTTGAGGTGAAACACGTTGACCTTGATTGAGCCTGTATTAGGAGATATTCATCATGGAGCTTACGTAAGTGTCAAACACAATCTAAGTGCCACAAGTATTGTAAGAGCAAACCGAGAGCCAATCCAGAAGCATTTTTGAAGCGTACATTTTGCTCAGTTGTTTATTCACTTTTTTTTCAGATTCTACTCAGATGTAGAATCTGAGTATTTATTTATTTAATTTTTAAATTCTGTTGAAAACATTGCTGGGTTCTTAAAAAAATAAGCATAGGAAATGACCCTTGAAGATTCAGCCTAATATCTTCAAGACACTTACTAAATCTAATTGAATTAGTAATTAAATATAATTTTAGGCATAGTACATTTGTGAGCATGTGAAGAGTCAGCTAGAAAGGGGTTTCAAGATCCCTCTCATGGCATGTTACCCACATGATCCTCTAGCACCGGAAGTTTCCACAGAGGAGAATAAACTGAGTGGCTGTGAGCCTGATGACTGATGTAGTCTAGTCAATTTTGGATCTTGGGAAATGACTTATTTTTTTTAACAAAGTTCCATTGAAAATATACGATAATATATGTTAGTGTAATGTAAAACTAAGCATATTGTTTTTATAATTAGAAAATATCCATAAATGTTTGCTATTATTGCATTCAATGAGTTTATTGGGCATAAATAAACTCATAAACCCTATAACGCTATTCCTGAATTAACATAAAAAGTGGCACACTTGGCTCAGTGAAATGTGACAGTTACTGTAAAGAAGTTCACTGTAAGATCTTTGGGTTTTAAATGACTGGTATTTGATGACCTTGACTGAATAGAACCCAGCCGTGTAGTATATGGAGACGCTATGAAGAGTCAGAGGAATTTAAGAGAGAGAGAAATGGGAGGAATGCATTGTGACTTAAGCTAAGCCTTAGAGGAACTCCTCATTAGGGTTTGGACTCATTTGCTAGGCGGGTGCTCGTCCACTCGAGCCCTGCTCCCAGCTTCACTCTTCTTGCTTGGCCGATGATGAGCAGTTCTGCAAAGGTAAACCCTCCTGCCCCGTGTGCCGCGTGCAGCAGCACACGAGAGTTCTTGCTCACCTATTGTTGGTGGGCAGTTTCTGCGCACCATTGTAGGCCATAAATCTTTTTGATCACTTTTGCCTTCATCATTGGTCTCAAAACTTGGTCACATGATCTTCGGTTTTCGTTCCAGGTGGTGATTTCAGAGCTACCTATGAATTCGGTATTTTTGGCCACTTGAGGGCATCATTCTACCTGGGCTTAACCTTCGAGAAACTTCCTTACGTCCTTCTCATACTTGTCACCCGGATTATGAGCAAAACTCTCCCTCCGCAACATAGTTTGACATTGCTAGTGTATGGAATATTTTGTTTTTAATGGCCTTAAGAATTTTAGGTTTTCAAACCATGAAGATAATAAAGGATGAGTTAATTGTGTGACACTTAAAATGCAAGTATTTTTACAAAGAGGACACCATAGATTTGATGAGCATGGGAGGCCACCAGGACTTTTCAGGACACAATGGCACTGAAGTGTATTTTTCTCGAAGATCTTAGATAACTCCAATGTAAAGAAGCATGCTATTTCCATAGTCTTTCCTATCTATATATGGCTGTAAGGTATCCTCCACATGCTCAGTAAAGTTTCAAAACTCTGACTTCTTGTTCGTTGTGGTAGATTTCTTGTTTACATCAAGGAAATTATTTAAGGTATATGTCAAACGTTTTCAATTGAGAGGAAATGGCATAAAATGTGATCTAGGAACCATGAGGGACTTACCAATGTCTTCATATCACCTCAGTCTCACTGGGAAGCTTCTATAATCTGCTCATCAAGAGAGGGAAGAAGGAGAGACTGCAGCTGCATGGACAAAGGGTAGCTTTATCCCTCCTTCTTCTGCACACCTTTGGTCTCCTTGGCAACGCATTTTCTCCCTTGCTTTTGAAAATTATTATAAAGTAGAAACAATTTGGTTATTTCAGCAATGGAGATGAGTAAAACCAAGGCCAACATTTTTGTTTCCATTTCTATAAGCTAGTCACCAGTTGAGTATTTCCCTCATATTTGATATATTTTGTGGTTTCATAGGACCCTCATGCTGGAATCTCACAAGCAGGGCTGGAAAATACCTGGAAATCAAGTGACTGTTGCCAGGAAACCCAAGTGTCTAGTGCCAGGAAAAGAATTCAAGGTTCATTGTAAGAGCCAATTCTAGGGGAAAAAAATCAAGTGAGTACAGACCATTTCTGCTTTGTTTCCTATTAAATGGAAGGGACTATACACTTGTCAGTTACCAATTAGAAAATGGAGCAGTGCAGCACAACAATTATCTGATACAAATTTGCTGAGACTATGCAAATAAAAAACCTGAAATTACTGATAAACATGCAGTGTGTCAACTGAAGATTTTTCTTGGAGTCGTGAAAATAAAAGGAGGAAAATAATTTAAGTAGATGATGATTACACACATAAATCTTTCCAGCTATGAATACAAATGAGATGACACAAGTGTTTCCCTGCCCTCAGGATTCACCTGGTGCTACAGTATGCTTAGCATCATTCCAAATCTCATCAAATTACTACTGAGAGTCTCTGAGGGTGTCACGGACGAAACCATGAATATATGGCATACCATGCTCTGCTTTGATGCTTTCCAAATGCTTATTTCTCTCCATACCCACGAGGGTACTTTACATCAATTGCATTTGGCAGAATCTGCTTTAATAGATGTGCCTATAGATGTGGATGTTATAACTATGATTCTATTTGATGTTCCAAATAGGCATGTATGTACTGATGTTCTTCATGCATTGAAAATGATGCCTTGTTGTGGGACAACAAAGCTCCCACAGACCACAAAACCTTGTATATAGTGCCTTCAAATTTTGCCTTGCACTGACTCAGGTATAATTATCACATGAGACTTGTCAGGACCAATACAAATTTAAGTGTGACACCATGCTTCAACTCCTTAATTTCTTTCCTCCAATTACTGGTCCAGCAGACTCACTTCATTTTCAGTCTCACTTCTTTGATTCCATGAGAAATCCTTTCATTCTGAAAATAAACCCATAGGAAAAATTGAAATGTAAAGCAACATTTAGAAATGTGTCGTCTGTGTACCTCTGAGGGATTCCCTAAGACCTGGAAGAGCTCAGCAGCTAGATAAGCACTCAAGGCTGAAGCTTGAGATCCTTTGGTCTTGTGCAGGGCAGGGGGACGCCCTGAGACACAGGGCAGGGTAGAAGACTTCTGATCAAAGATGGAGCAATTGGGACTCATTTGTGAGACACTGACCGTGCGGCCCAACGAGTGAGAGCCACAGCCACTGCTTGGGGATCCTCATCATACTTGCCAGCTCCTCTAAACAGAACCTGTTGACTCAAGCTAGGCATGTCAGAGCCTGTCTTTAGTAACTTGGAAATGGAACACAGGAAATCTAGCAAGTGTGCATAACTGGCAAAACTGGTCATATTCTTCATGTGTAAGAGCAATACAAAATGTTGGGACATGCATGGGTAGAAGGTGGAAACCTGCATTCATTAAACAGAAATCAGTGACTATGTGTTTCCAGAAAGACAGCCAGAAAGAATTCCTGGGCTCTTGATGGTTTTCCCAGTTTTGGCTTCAAGGTCTCAAAAGACTGGCTAAGGCACTTGGGGTGTGGTTCAGTGGTAGAGTGCTTGGCTAGCAAAATTGGCTTCATTCTTAGTTATTTCTTTCGATAAAACGTCCTTCTGTCCTAAAGTCAATTTTCATTTTTAATTTAAACTAAATTCTGTTCTTTAAAAGCAAACAATTCCTGATGAAGCTAGAAATTTGTTAAAAAAAAGAGCAGCTACCAGCCCACATAACACCACTGAGAAACTTTAAAAAAGTTTCCTCAAATTAATATTGTAAATTGTGTATTTATACAGTGGTTAAAAACGGGAAATAAAAAACAATTAGAAATTCCATTTTTCAGCATGTCTTTAGAATATAATAATAACCATAAAATAGTTACATATTTGCATTCATGGACAGAGAGTTCTTTGTGATGGTTTCAATACTTACTGAATTTTCTTTAGAAATTAATGCTTGACTTAACAGTCCTTCTTGTAACACTGAAGATTATTTGTACCTTAAGGTAATAATTTTGAGAAACTCTGTTCTCCATGGGAGAACAATTTTGTGAAATTAGGTACATTTGAGAACCACAGAAGTATTCAAAAATTTATCTAGCAAAGTATCACAGTCAATATATAAAATACTTCAATGAGATTCTTACTCATTTTAAATTAAAAAATCTTAAATATATTTATTCCCTTATACTTTGATACACATTAATAACATATTCCTTTTTATGTTCAGCACTTTTAGTTGTGAAATTTCACATTATAGTACTAGTTCGCATTCATTATAGCTCCATTAGTTGCATGACCTCTAGAACAATGAAAATTCAGGACTTTTTTTTCAGAATCATAAGCTTGTCTTAAAAAGTGATATAATTTTATCCAATGTAAAAAATTTAGTTTGGGATTAAAAATGAATTTATGGCAAGATATGCAGTTACACTAAGCTTCTTCCTCTTTTTCTAGTATTACTATGTTTAATTGCCTGCCATTACTGCCTTAGCTTCAATAATACCTTTTGACAAACAATATTAGTTCAAATAATTTCCATTTTCTTTCAGTGTTTCTAAGACACTAAGTATATTTAAAATTTTTCAGCACAAATTTGATTAAAATATTAAATTTACTTAAAATATAATGACAAATTGTTAACTGAGCCATGAAATTTACAAGTGGACATTTTTCAAGGCTATCTTGTTTGTTTTATAGGACTGGTGTCTTGCTATCAACACCTTCTTTCATAATACTTCTAAATATCCTACTAACTTGATTTTCAGAATTTGATGATATTACTTTGATGTTTCCCTATATGTTCTACAGTGGTTAAAACTGCTTGGTTAAATGCCTTTTCAACAGATTTCAACATTTCTCTGGTTAATGGTAAGGGCGAACAATTATGAATTCATTTTTGTGCTATTTGCAAAAAAGCTTAAAAAACACTCAACAATAAATATAAAATATAATTCTTATAACAAATATCATTTCATTGACTATTTTATAGCATCATCATATTCTGGTCCTTCATTTTTTTCTAGGTTTTTATAGCTAATGTATATAAATGTGTACAATTCTGCTCTTGCTGTGTTACCTGTTTGACAATGTGTTTTAAAAGAATTTGATATAGGTTATTTTGCATCTAATTACTTTCTCTTTCACAATCTTTCACTAAGGAATTGCATCTCAAATTGAGTAATATTTGGAATTCCTTGCATTTTCAAAATGAATATCTCTTACCTGCTGCTAATTAAATTGCTTATTTTTGTACTTTATTCTCTGCATAACTTGTTACATTATTGATTGTTGGTGTTTATATTCTGCACAAATGTTTTCTTATACTATTTTAAAGTTTTCTATGCTTTTAGCTCCGTATTTTTCAAGTATTGCTGTGTAGCAGGATACCATGAAATCTCAGTAATATACAAAGATAAGAATTTATTTTGTTCAGGTGACAGTGAATTGCATGGGAGTCATTATCTCCACTAAGGAGATAGTTATCTCTGCTATTTGTGTAGCTCAATTATCCGTCTGGAGGTCATCTGTGGTGGATGATGTATGAAGGGCCTAGTATGGACAGATCAGATGGAGTGGTTCTGCATCATATGTTTTCATCCTCCTCTTTTTTTATTTTACAGTGAAAGAATTAGCAAAGCTTATTAGGAAAGGAATACAATTTCAATAGAAAGCAGGTCATCTCTAGAGAGAGAGAGAGAGAGAGAGAGAGAGAGAGAGAGTAAGAATAACCTTCACTCTTCTCTTGATGTCAATGGTTAGCTTGGGAATTATTTTCAAGGTAAAGTCAGAAGTATAAGAGGCAAACTTAATCACCAAGTGCTTTTTAAGACTTTGATCACCTTGTGCCCATTTCTTTTCCATCTACTAAAACAAATCCATGTTCTAGCTTGCAAGGAAATGTACTTATCAATGGGGATAAAGTGAGAGGCATTAAGAGTTTTGGACAATAATTGATTCTACCACATGCCACATTAAGAAAATTCTTATTAATATAATAGAAATTTTGTGACTGCCTCTTTCAAAGCACTAGGCACTGCCACGCAAAATTGAATCACAAACATTATGCATTCAATATCAGTATGTCAATATATTGTTCCATTTTCATGTAGTCTATTCTGCAGAACTGAGAGTAATGCAGTTAAATCAGATTTTCATTTGAATACTTGAAACTGTTAAATATTTCATTTTCTTAAAATCTACTAAAAATATGTGCTAATTGCTGCTAATCATCACACTTAGTCTCATTTTGGGGGAAGGCGTGCTGGCGATGGAACTCAGGGCTTTGCACATGCTAGGCAAGTTATCTATCACTGAACTACATCTCCAGCTCTGTTCTCATTCATTTTTTCTCCATCCTTAGAGGGTTTTTAGAACAGACAAAAATATAGAACCATTTAAATACACAGAAAAAGCCAGAGCCGAGTAATATTTTTAATATTGGGAGTAATTTATGTTTCATGAGTCAGACCAACTTCTGTTAGTTCAGGCTTAGGCTACTCCAGAGCCAGGAACTTGCATCGTAACCAAAAATATTTCCTCAGTGAAACTGATTGCAGGTTTACTGGTATTGTGTTTTTGAAAATTGTATTGATTCAAAACTGAAGCCCATTTCTCCCTTTGCCATTATCCCTCACTTCTGGCACTATACCTGCATTTCTCTATGTTTCTCTGTAATTTGGGGGCTGGACGCCTGCAAATTACATTGCTCAGTTTCCTTTCTCTACTTTTCTTCGATAAACAAAAGTCCCTGGTGGAAAACCAAAGGTGAGAAGGGAGAAGAACATAAGTTCTCCCCATCAGTCTGCTTCTAGGATTATTTAAGGAAGGGGTTACATTTCTTTAGGAGATTCAGCTTTGTATGGGGTCCCTTCTCCAGGGTTCTAGCACTAACTGACATGGCTCTACTTTTTTAAATTTTATTCATATGTGCATATAATGTTTGGGTCATTTCTCCCCCCTTTATTCACCCCCACCCTTAAACCCCTGCCCCTCCCTCTCCCCCCACCCCCTTGCTACCAGGCAGAAACCGTTTTGCCCTTATCTCTTAATTTTGTTGAAGAGAGTACAAGCAATAATAGGAAGGACCAAGGGTTTTTGCTAGCTGAGATAAGGGTAGCTATACAGGGAGTTTACTCACATTGCTTTAATGTACATGTGTGTTACCTTATAAATTAATTCTTCTCAAACTAACCTTTTCTCTAGTTCCTGGTCCCCTTCTCCTATTGACCTCTGTCACTTTAAAGTATCTGCATTAGTTTCTCTGCATTGAGAGCAACAAACGCTATCTAGCTTTTTGGGTGTCTTACCTATCCTCAAACCTCCCTTGTGTGCTCTTGCTTTATCATGTGATCAAAGTTCAATCCCCTTGTTGTGTTTGTCCTTGATCTAATGTCCACATGTGAGGGAGAACATATGATTTCTGGTTTTTTGGGCCAGGCTAACCTCACTCAGAATGATGTTCTCCAGTTCCATCCATTTATTTGCGAATGATAACATTTCATTCTTCATGGCTGCATAAAATTCAATTGTGTATAAACCACATTTTCTTAATCCATTCGTCATTAGTGGGGCATCTTGGCTGTTTCCATAACTTGGCTATTATGAACAGTGCTGCAATAAACATGGGCGTGTAAGTGCCTCTGGAGTACCCTGTGTCATATTCTTTTGAGTATATCTCCAAAGGTGGTATTTTTTTTTTCTTTTATTATTCATATGTGCATACAAGGCTTGGGTCATTTCTCTCCCCTGCCCCCACCCCCTCCCTTACCACCCACTCCACCCCCTCCCTCTCCCCCCCACCCCCTCAATACCCAAAGGTGGTATTGCTGGATCATATGGTAGATCTAAGTTTAGATTTTTAAGAACCCTCCAAATTTTTTTTCCAGAGTGATTGTAGTAGTTTGCATTCCCACCAGCAGTGTAAAAGGGTTCATTTTTCACCACATCCTCACCAACACGTGTTGTTGGTGGTGTTGCTAATGATGGCTATTCTACCAGGGGTGAGGTGGAATCTTAGTGTGGTTTTAATTTGCTTTTCCTTTATTGCTAGAGATGGAGAGCATTTTCTCATGTGTTTTTTGGCCATTTGAATTTCTTTTTTTGAGAAAGTTCTGTTTAGTTCACTTGCCCATTTCTTTATTGGTTCATTAATTTTGGGAGAATTTAGTTTTTTAAGTTCCCTATATATTCTAGTTATCAGTCCTTTGTCTGATGTGTAGCTGGCAAATATTTTCTCCCACTCTGTGGGTGAACTCTTCAGTTTAGAGACCATTTCTTTTGTTGAGCAGAAGCTTTTTAGTTTTATGAAGTCCCATTTATCTACGCTATTTCTTAGTTGCTGTGTTGCTCGGGTTCCATTGAGAAAGTTCTTACTTATACCTACTAATTCCAGAGTATTTCCTACTCTTTCCTGTATCAGCTTTAGAGTTTGGGGTCTGATATTAAGATCCTTGATCCATTTTGAGTTAATATTGGTATAGGATGATATACATGGATCTAGTTTCAGTTCTTTGCAGACTGCTAACCAGTTTTCCTAGCAGTTTTTGTTGAAGAGGCTGTCTTTTCTCCGTCGTATGTTTTTAGCGCCTTTGTCAAAGACAAGTTGGTTATAGTTGTGTGGCTTCATATCTGGGTCCTCTATTCTGTTCCACTGGTCTTCATGTCTGTTTTTGTGCCAGTACCATGCTGTTTTTATTGTTATTGCTCTGTAATATAGTTTGAAGTCAGTTATCATTTTACCTCCAGTGTTGTTCTTTTTACTGAGTATTGCCTTGGCTATTTGTGGCCTCTTGTGTTTACATATAAATTTAACAGTAGATTTTTCAATCTCTTTAATGAATGTCATTGGGGTTTTGATGGGAATTTCATTAAACATGTAGATTGCTTGTGGGAGTATAGCCATTTTTACTACATTGATTCTACCAATCCATGAGCATGGGAGATCTCTCCACTTTCTATAGATTTCCTCGATCTCTTTCTTCAGAACTTTATAGTTTTCCTTGTAGAGGTCATTCACATCCTTTGTTAAGTTTACACCTAGGTATTTGATTTTTTTTGAGGCTATTGTAAATGTGATTATTTTCATATATTCTTCTGTTTGCTCATTGTTAGTGCATAGAAATGCTATGTTGATTTTATATCCTGCTACCTTGCTGTAGCTATTGATGATGCCTAGAAGCTTCTGAGTAGAGGTTTTTGGGTCTTTAAGGTATAGGATCATGTCATCTGCAAATAGAGATATTTTGACAGTTTCTTTCCCTATTTGTATTCCTTTCATTCCTTCTTCTTGCCTAATTCCTCTGGCTAGGAATTCCAGTACTATGTTTAATAGGAGTGGAGATAGTGGGCATCCTTGCCCAGTTCCTGATTTTAGAGGGAATGTTTTCATTTTTTCACCATTAAGTATAATGCTGGGTGTAGGTTTGTCATATATAGCTTTTATAATGTTGAGGTACTTTCCTTCTATTCCTAGTTGTCTTAGAGCTTTTATCATGAAATGGTGTTGGATCTTATCAGTCTTTTTCTGCATCTATTGAGATGATCAAGTGGTTTTTGTCTTTGTTTCTGTTAATGTGGTTTATTACGTTTATTGGTTTGTGTATGTTGAACCACCCCTGAATTCCTGGGATGAAGCCTACTTGGTCATGGAGAATGATCTTTTTGATGTGTTGTTGAATTCGGTGTGCAATTATTTTATTGAGGATTTTTGCATTAATGTTCATTAAGGAGATTGGCCTATAGTTCTCCTTTTTGGAAGTGTCTTTGCCTGGTTCTGGGATAAGTGTAATACTGGCTTCATAAAATGTGTTAGGATGTTTTCCTTCACTTTCTATTTCATGGAACAGTTTAAGGAGGGTTGGTATTAATTAGTTCTTTTTTAAAGGTCTGATAGAGTTCAGCAGAGAATCCATCATGTACTGGATTTTTTGTTTTGGGGAGACTCTTGATTGCTGCTTCAATTTCATTTTGTGTTATAGATCTATTCAGGTGATTAATTTCCTTTTGGATGATCATATTGTATCTAGAAATCTGTCCATTTCTTTAAAATTTTCAAATTTATTTGAATATAGGTTCTCAAAGTAGTCTCTGATGATTTCCTGGACTTCCATGGTGTTTGTTGTTATCTCCCCTTTTGCATTCCTAATTCCACTAATTTGGGTTTTTTCTCTCCTCATTTTAGTCAGGTTTGCCAGGGGTCTATCGATCTTGTTTATTTTTTCAAAGAACCAACTTTTTGTTTCATTAATTCTTTGTATGGTTTTTTTGTTTCTATTTCACTGATTTCAGCTCTTATTACTATTATTTCTCTCTTTTTATCTGTTTTGGGATTTGCTTGTTCTTGTTTTTCTAGGAGTTTGAGATGTATCATTATGTCATTGATTTGAAATCTTTCAGTCTTTTTAATATATGCGTTCATGGCTATAAACTTTCCTCTCAGGACTGCCTTTGCTATGTACCATAGGTTCCAGTAGGTTGTGTTTTCATTTTCATTGATTTCTAGGAACCTTTTAATTTCCTCTTTTATTTTATCAATGACCCATTGTTAATTAAGCAATGCGTTATTCAGTTTCCAGCTATTTGCATCATTTTTATCTTTATTTTTGTTATTGAGTTCTAGTTTTATTGCATTGTGATCAGATAGAATGCATGGTATAATTTCTATTTTCTTATATTTTCTGAAGCTTGCTTTGTGCCGTAGGATATGATCTATTTTGCAGAAGGTTCTGTGGGCTGCTGAGAAGAATATTAATTGTGTAGAAGTTGGATGAAATGTTTGTAGACATTAAATAGGTCCATTTGATCTATGGTATGTTTTAGATCTAGGATTTCTATATTGAATTTTTGTTTAGATGACCTATGTGCTGATGATAGTGGGATGTTAAAGTCTCCCACTACCACTGTGTTGGAGTTAATATATGCTTTTAGGTACTTCAGGGTATGTTTGAGGAAATTGGGTGGGTTGACATTGGGTGCATATATGTTGATAATTGTTATTTCCTTTTGGTCTATTTCCCCTTTTATTAGCATGGAATATCCTTCTTTATCTCATTTGATCAATGTAGGTTTGAAGTTTACTTTGTCAGAGATAAGTATTGCTATCCTGCCTGTTTTCAGGGGCCATTGGCTTGGTAAATCTTCTTCCAGCCTTGCATTCTAGGCCTATGCTTATTTCTATTGACGATTCAACAAATTGTTGGATCTTCATTTTTAATCCAGTTTTTCAAATAGTGCCTTTTGATGGGGGAATTAAGTCCATTAACATTAAGTGTTAGTATTGATAGGTATGTGGTGATTCCTGTCATTTAGTTGTCGTAGTTGTTTGATGGTTTGATTGTGTGTAGCTAAATTGATGCTACTCTCTACTTTCTTGCTTTTTCTTTAACTGTAGTTTGGTACTGCCTGCCCTTTCATGGTTAAGTTGGGTGTCACTTTCTGTGTGCAGGATCCCTTGCAGAATCTTTTGTAATGGTGGCTTTCAAATGGAATGCAGTTTCAGTTAGTCCTTCAGCATCCAGTCCTAGTTCTGGTGGTCTCTTTCTCCCAAGCCAGTTAGGAGCTGGCATCTGGCTGCGCAGGTGCCCTCTTGGCTTCTGTTTAACCTGGAGTGGGGATGCTATACATGGGCTGGGGGTGTGGAGGTGTCAGAGTTTTGCCTCTTCTTGGTGGTTTTACCTGCAAGGTATATTTTCAGCATCTCTCCAAGATTTTACTTTAGGAAACATGCTTTCTGTTTCCTCCTTCTAGTCACCATCTTGGAATCTCTGCCAAGTACTCTTTTATAGTTGTAGAGTCTAGGAAGTTGAAGAATATGTCACTGCCATCTGGTGAAGGCTTTTCTGCATGCCTGTCTCTTCCTGTCTTCCTGAGGGACTTTCCCACCATGGTGTCAAACCTATGGCTCTACTTTTATACTCTCAGGCTCAGGACGAATCATGCCTTCTCTTTTGCTTCGCAACCCTAAGAGTGATAAACTATTTCCTACATTACTGATGTGGAGACCATCTGTCTATTCACTTTTTGTTCTCTCAGCTTCCTCAACAACTGTGTAGCAAATTTTCTGTATCACATTCCCTCTGTTTAAGATGCTGAATTGGCTTCTGTTTTCCTGACTGCACCTTAAAACATGTGATGAACTGAGTCATCTTCATCATTCCAGGCCAAATATAACAGAGAGCAGCAGATATGAAGCAACTGCTTCTCAGAATTGACAATAAAGACATTAGACCAGGGAAAGTCTCTCACTGGAAAGAATGTACAGAATACAATTCTTGCCAAGGAAATGATACAGCAGATTGATTCTCATGAAATTTCTGGTATAAATCATGGGACAAGGAATGCTGCTTTACAAATCCACAGATTTATCCAATGTTCCAAGTATTGAACATCTGTCATTTTCAGACAGCTGTAAAAAGTTGCCAAGTCCAGACTGTCTAGACCAGTGTTGTGTAGTAGTATGGCAGTTCTCATGCTAGTCCTTCAAGAACAGAAGAGTGTAGGTCTCCCCTGGAATACAAAACTGCAGAAAGGCTACAGGATCCAAGTAGGGCTTACATCTCTGTGGGATGATGACAGGTCAAGAACCTACACATACCTTCATTTTATTATTGGACTTAGCCTTGTTATTTCCCTTTTATTTTTTTCTCAGAGAAAGACTGTTCTTCACTCTGTTCCATTTTCTGCCTTATCTTTCTCAAATAATGATATATGACAAGTGAAGAGTCAGAAGCAAACTTGTATGACTGTCATGCTCAAAATCATAACTGATTAGAGATATATAATTATAATAACAATAAAGCATTGCTTTAAACTCATGGAATAGGCAAAAATTAGATGGTCTGAAAATGCTAAGTGTTGGTAGAGTATGGGAATACATGTCCAGGTTGTGTATGAATAGCAGGAACAGTATGTAAGTACTTAGTCAAATTATGGGCACATGTACTCTGTAACTCACCTGATTCTGAATATTTATCCCTAAGAAACCTTCATTCAGGCTCTGGAGAGGACACATGCTGGTATACTCATTGCAGAGTCATTTAAAAAGGTGGGGAATAGGAGAGTATTGGTATCCATCACAGAAGTATAGACAGGTGAATTGCAGAGGAAACAGTATGGGTTATCATGAAGCTGTCATTTGAAACAAATTAGATTACACAGAGCAATATGTATGGATGTGAAAATGTAGCACTATTTAAATTAAACTATGTGTGCAAACAAAATAATACAGGGTTTGTAAAAGCACATACAAAGAAAAATATGCAAAATAAACACATTTGAATGGCTTTCAAAGTGGTTGGGATAGTTAAATAAAAGGGCCAAAGAGAATCTGGAAGCTGTACATAGCCATAATATGATGTATTTTGAACTGAGAAAGTGTGATTAGCTGAATTACATTTCAAAACAAAAGCAAACACAGTCACAAAATATATATTTAACTTATGCTAAAATCTAGAATAAATAAATCTATTTCCAGAAAGAATAAAAAATGTTAAAACTATGGGGTAAATATAAAATCAAATTTACCCATATCTTAACAATTAAACATCTACCAAACACTACCTTTTTCCTAAACTGCAGATTAAGACAGATTTAGGATGAGTATTATCAACTTATAAGAAATATTTATGACCCAAGCATTGCATATTGTATGCACATATGAATAATAATAATATAAATAAATAAATAAAAAGAAATATTTAAATGCAAGCATTTCCAAAAAATAAGAAGAGCAAAACTTCTTGGTTCATTTCATGAGGCTTATGTAATACAATATCAGTTCTTAAAATAGATGAAAGCAGTAATTGAAAAACAGAAAATACCAAATTTAAAATCATCTTGCTATTAATTCCTAATCTTACTGCTTTATTTGTGTCACTCTATCCCAATATGTAAGATATTGCATTGGGGAATTACTGAAGCTTTCTCTATGGCCTCATGCCTCATGCACTTGATAAAATATTTCATGTGTGCCTGAAAGCAATGGACAATTTTTCTGTGCATTAGGTATAAATATCTAATAAGATCTAGCAGTAAATAATTATTTAAGCTTATTGACTTTAGTTTTGCTTATTTTTTGATGGCTTCATCCTAAGTTTTGAAGTGAGTTGAAGTAAAATCTTCAGGTTTAACTACTGTGTTACCTATTTTTCTGTAGCTCTGCAGTTGTTGATTTATGTATCTTGGTAGCATATTATTGGATTCACATACATACATGACTGTTGTATCTTTTTTCTCAAATATTCCTTTACCAAAACATTAAATTCTTTGTATTGAAATACTGTTACTGCTATTACAAGGTGACTCATGAAACATTGATGACTTAGCAGACTAAAAAATGCTTTTTATCTCACACAAAGAACAATGAACTAAAGAAAGGGGATAGTGTTCCACAGGATCATTCTGGGATCAGGGCTATAGAATCAATGCTTCTTCCAACATAGCTCCTAAATTTGCATAGGGCATCAATGTGTGCTATCATATGGGTAACACAAGGATCACATCTGGTGAGTATGGGCTAGACCTGAAAGTGGTATACATATATTCATTTTCCCTTGGTCAAAAAAAATATAGAATCACAGGGACACACCTAACTTCAAAGAAAGTGGGAAAAGTAGACCAGCTGTTTAATTTCAAAATAAAAGTTCAAACTTGTTTCTTTATGTAAATGGAAAAAATGATGCTTGTAACTGTTCCAGGAATGGAGGGATGCAGGATAAAGAAGAGTGATGGATGGGGTGAATTCAGGTATGATATATTGTAAGAACTTTTGTAAATGCCACAATGTACCTGGCACAACAATAAAAAAAATTTTTTTAAATATCACTTCATTGTCATCTTGTAGTTATTGATAAAAAATTGATGTGGATCTGATTCTGATTTTTTTAGTAGAAAACTTTTAGAACTTTCTGATGTCATCATATTATAACTTGTTTTATTTTATGTCATCTTTACAAAATACTCTTATTTTCTGTAATTCTGCTTCTTTCATTCATATTGCATAGCTTTTCTTCTATATTTTATTTCTCATTACCCTTTCATGCTCCCCTTGAGAATAGTTACTCAATATAATTTATAAGGACACTAAACTATTTCCCAACTATTTTCATCCTATTTACTTTAAACCACAGGACTGATTTCATTTTTCACAACTAACATTTTCATTTTCTTCTTATGACACCTTCCAACTTCACATTACTAATAGTCATATGTTTATCTTTGTATTTATCAAGCTTATTTAAAATTATGTCTGTATTTTAGTAACTGTGACATGTGATATATTATTGACTTTACTCTTTGTTCAAAGGAATCTTCTAAGAGTCTAGTTGTGCTGGCTTGTAAACTTATATCTTTTTTAGGTATCTTCCTGCTCTGTGTTGTAAGCTAAAGGCTTAGCAGCACCTGCCTTCTCTGTGAGATTAGGAAAGGGCATGAGGGAGATTGTTGAACAACCTCAAGTACTACAGAGTCATTACACAGACCATTAGACATGAAAGGACTCACCTTAAAGTCATCTTAGAGAGAAGCAACCTTAGAAGAGGCAATTTCCTTTCCTCAATGTAAACCTGATCTTTAGAGCAAAGATGACATAGAATGAAAGTCAGAGTGAAGATAGTCAGCCCACAAAGTTTCACATCAGCTCCTAGTTCCAGCAGGTTTCAGTTTCTTTTACAGGCAGCCTGATCCTGTGAACTCCAGGGCAATGATTGCAGGAAAGATGAGAATTTAGCACATAACTTCTAACATAGTCTATCACAGATGTTGCTTGGTCATTACTCTTTACCTCTAGGTGATGGAGTTTTTCAGATTCTTGATTTCTTCTATTTTCTGTAGTTTCTCCATGGTTGATTCAGGGAAGGAATAAGAACTCAAAATCTGATTATTTACTTTAATCAAATTAGGTTATTTTTTTTAATGCAATAAAATTTTTCTAATTTTAATGTCCTTTATTTTTTTCCTTCATTTAAACCAAATTGGTAACCAGTATAAGGGCACATTAGTAACCTTTTCAGGCATTGGTCCTCAGTATGTGAATAGGAGGTAGAGGATATCTGCACAGCTGTGTATGTGTGTGTGTGTGTGTGTGTATGTGTGTGTGTCTGTCTGTCTGTCTGTGAATATAAGAAGGTTATGTATGTCAAGGGTTGAATTTTAGCTGAATATAACCAAATGAAATTTTTGGTATATGTAGATATTTCCTGAGAGTCATAAATGTAATGAAAAAACAAAACAAAACAAAAATAGTGGGTTCTTAAGAGGAAAGGATTGGGTATTCAATAAATGAGTTCCAAAAAGTCACTTGATAATGTTCAAGTGATTTTGAGAAGTTATTACCATATGCACAGCCCAGTTTTGTCACCACGTGTGTGTGTGTGTGTGTGTGTAAGTGTGAGTGTATGTGTATATGTGTGTGCATGTGTACATATGTGTGTGTGTGTGATGTAGAAAATAGAGGTTTCTTCTCCACAGGAGCACACATGTAGTGTGGAAGAGTCATATGTGTGGATGGAACAGTGAAAACCAATCAAAAATACATGATTGTTTGCCAAAACTGGTAATATACACAGCAGAGCCATGGGAATCAAGACAGAGACTGAAGAAACCAATGTGGTGCTTAGTATTGAGGGAAGAAGTAAAGGAAGATCCTGGAACCTATTCTGAAAATCAATTATACATGATAAATTTGAGTAAGGAGAGGAAATGTTTCAGTTAGGATGTGTGTGTGTGTGTGTGTGTGTGTGTGTGTGTGTGTGTGTGTATGTGTGTATGTGTCTATAGTTAGACATGTAATAAAAACTGTTTTAATAAATAACCTTAGAAGTCAAGCAGAAGTGCTTGACATGACATTTATTTTCTAGAATAAGTATTTACTCCATGTCTCCATTTATTTTCTAGATCATGGGAGCTATTGGAGTTTTGTATAGGGCCAGTGTGAGAGTAGCTGTATTTTCATCAGGTTGCAGTGTACAAGATAAACATACAGGAAGATGCAGAGAACAGGAATACAATGTAAGAAGCTGTGCTGGTAATCCAGATGGGAGGTTGTAACCTAGATAAGAATAATTGCAATGCAGTAGAAAAGAAAGTGGTTTTTGATAGAGAATGATGAACAAGGTACTGTTGCAGGAGGACTCAGACAGAGACTGAGATGGCACCAAAGCTTCCAGAAGCAAGTTTATTAAGCAAGCCAGAAGCAACTCAATGGATTCGAGTCTAAAAGCTGAGCTTGGAGAACAAAGGGGGCTTTCCTTATGTATCTCTTAGGGAAGTTTACAGAAATGGGGGGTGGGTAACATCTTGTTCCACACATAATCACATGTTATTTCATTGATTATTATAACCACTGTGGAGAGGTGACCCTTCTCTGGTCTCCAGGTAACATTCCCCAAATCTGGTTTTCCTTTGTTTCACTGTAACACTCATTAATCAATCTTCACCCTCCTTTCCTTCCTGCCACATTCTCCCCTTTGATGCTCAGACCCACTTCTGGGAAAGAGCATCATGTTGATAAAGATAGCAGTACCAGGGGGATTAGGCTGGGTAATATCAGGCATGCTCCTAAGACAAGGAATGTTGTCCCTGTTAAGGTCTTGAACCCACCTAGGTTTGAGTACTAGCCCCTGAATAGATCATTTGGGCTCCATCCCTTCCAGGTCTGCACAGGGATGTGGGAAAACTTCTTTATCTTTTCATTAATTTGTAAACAACAGTTACTTAGATTGAGATTATTTTAGGTTATTGTAAGCTTAGGGAAGTTAGCCAGCAGGTGAGGTTGGGTCTCCATGTGATTGGAGCCCACCACCACTGATTCTTCCAAGTAGTGTCATTGTAAAACTTTTGTCCCAAGCAGATCAAGTCCCTACCAGGGTAGAGAATTGGCCTTTTGAATGGGAGAAACAGTAATCCCCAATAATTGAGATTTTTAGGAGCCAAATGCTCTCCCCATGGCTGGAGGAGTGGTTTCATTAAAGGGCTCTTGTGGGCTTAGTTTTTTCACCTTCCATGGCCAATGGGATCCCATATTGTTTCTCCCACAAACATAACATAAAGTTACATTCAGAGTTTGTGTTAGGAACTCAGCTACAAAGAAAAATAGGTTTTTGGTTGTAACTGAAATGAGAAACTCACTTTGTATCTCCTCATAAAAGGAGTGAAAAACCTGGTATGAGGAACTCTCATGAGTGATCATGATGAGTTGAAAGTATAGCAAAGTACTGGGGTCTGTGTTTTCTTTTCATGAATTAATATGCCAAACTTTTTCCCAACCTTTTAGCCTGTTTCATTGAAGTTGAAAACAGTGAAATTTACAGGGTTATAGGCACCAAGAGTATAGTTGGGGGTTGTTTTTCTTTTTAGTAAAGGAGCAGCAATTCCATGTAAGGGAAGGGCCTCCCCTTTAAGCCAAGTTGTCCACATTTTATAACCCCAATAAGAGCAGTAGAGTTGTTCATAGAACATACAACCAGATGTCCCACTGTCATCTTTTGGGCATATATACTTGTTATTTAACCTAGAGGCCCTTTTCTAGGCTGGCCCCCACAGTTGTCTTAAGGCCCAGTGTTTTTAGCTATTGCAGCACACACATACACAGGTTTGTTGGGGTCATTAACCTGGGTGCAGTTAATGAGCTTCCCAGTGCTGGTGAGGCTTCAGACCTGTAGCCATTGCTCCCGAGGGTGATAGATGGGGTTAAAACAGATATACTGACCATTATGAAAACACACTGAGTAGGTGGTATGGTTGTGGGTGCATGACCCAACAATGGTGCCTGTACAGGAATAATAAGTATGCAAAACCAGAGTTTTGGTAACAGCACTCCCCGCTTGGGTAGTGTGTGTACATGAGTCACAGTCCAAGGCCTGGGGGTCTCCAGGCAGAGAATTGACCAAGATTAGTAAGAAGAATATACAGAACAGACTTATCCTCAAAAGTGAGACGGGTAACTCCTCAATCTTCTGCCATGTGTAGACTAGTCAGCTTCTGGAGTGACTAGAACAGAGCTGATGTCTTGTTGTCCGTGGTCTCCTGTTGATTCCTGGGAAGCAGGGTCCTGTTGGGGGAAAGCATAGTCTTGTACAGTGATGGTGGATCAGGGATGAATTTCCATTCGAGGGAAGCTGGCTTCACTATGCTCTGATGGATCCAGGGAATGATCTCTGCTACTTAACTGCTGTGAGGGTGGAAAAAGAACAACAAAAGGGCCCCTCCAGTGGAGCTTTAGAGATTGAACATTTCATCCCTTTACACAAACAGCAACCCCAGGT
The DNA here is from genome assembly GCF_047511655.1 of Castor canadensis. NCBI lineage: Eukaryota > Metazoa > Chordata > Mammalia > Rodentia > Castoridae > Castor > Castor canadensis. The sequence goes on along the minus strand of NC_133394.1, from coordinate 80,200,238 downwards.
TTATAAGGGTATGTGGGAGTTGTCAGGCTAACAAGGAGTCTCTCTCTTACCCACTCATCAATTTTTGAGAGCATCAACCCAAGGGCATATATCTGTTGTCTCATGGTGAGGTCCCCTATTTCCTTAAGGTCCCCTTGCAAGTCCTTGACTAAAGGGGGACTGCACCTTTTTGCTTATGTTGAAGAGCTTGGGGTCATAAAAATGTTGGGCCAAGTTATCCTCAAGTGCTTTCTGCCCTGAGTGAGTTCTTTCATGGAACTGCTTAACAAATGTGGGAGCCAATGACTCAGTTATAGCCATGAGGCCATCAGTAAACTATCACCATCTGTCCAATAGAAAGTGTCCTTCTTCAGTCTCAAACCAAGCCTGTTCTTGTGAAGTATACCACAGGTCCCATTTAGATAAGGAAAAAGGACCAAGGCAGCTGCCAATGAGGCCAAGGTTTGTCCTCCTGTGAGTGCTGCTTGCTTGGCTTCCCTATTAGCTTTTTGGTTTCTCAGAACATCTGTTGTCTCTCCCCTTTGGTACCCTCAGCAGTGCATGACCACTACTTGATTAGGGGCCCATAGAGCTTTTAGTAATTTTAGAATTTTTTGTACATATTTAACACTTTTTTTCTCCCTAATTAATGAGCCTCCTTCTTTGTATAGGGCTCCATGGACACAAATGGTAGTGAGGGCATATTTACATTCTATGTACCAGACAAAAAGTGTGCCATCCTAGACAAAGCTGTTGCCATCCATGAAATTCTCAACATCTGGATGATTAATGGGCTGGTTGGTCAAGTCTGGTGGGCTGAAGGACACCTCATCCATAATCTTTAAACAGTAGTGTTCTGGTGGGCTTGAATTAACCCATAACAGGGTGGCTGGGTTTAGAGTCTTAACAACCTATGACCAGACACAGAGGTTTTCACATAACATGCTTTGATATTTGACAATAATTTTCTTTACATTTCATGAGAGTCAAAACAGACTGGGGAAATCAGACTGTGCATTCTTGTCCCAAAGTAAGTTTGTCTGCTTTAGCCATCAAGACATCAGTGGCTGCCAGGGTGCACAGGCAGGGAAGCTACCCTCAGGAAACTGCATCAAGTTGCTTTGATAAATAGGCCATGGGGTGGTGCCAGGAACCTAGCAGCTGGATCAAGACTCCTACAGCTGTCTCCAGTCTCTTATGTACATATAGGAAGAAGGGCTTTATCACATCTGGTAAGCCCAGAGCAAGGGAGTTTGTGAGTGCCCTTTTAATTTTTTAAGGGCTTTTTTTGGTCCTCTCCCCATACCATGGGTTCCCGTTCTCTCCCCTTTGTGGCTTCATAAAGGGTTTTTGTCAAGAGAAAGTAATGGGGATCTAGATCTGGCAGAAACCTGCAGCTCTTGGAAATTCTCTAATGTGTACAGTGACACATAAAAGGGACTGGGACTCCTCAGAGTCCCCCACTAATATGGGCTTCTCTGGCTTTTTACATTTTCCCCTGGAAGCTACTTTTGCCCTGGCTACCATAACCCTACATGCTTTCTCTAGGTGGGGCTTTAGCTACTTGGGCTAAGGACTACATCTTGCTAGCAGCCAATAAAAAGAACCATCTGGGTTTCAGATTCCCCTACAACCACTTTTTAAAACTCTATTGACTATGACCTTATCTAATTACCCCTGTGAGGGTCTATTTCACAAAAATTCCTAAGCCTGCCAGGAGTCAGCTTGATCCTGTAATCTCCATTAAATACCCTCTTAAAGTTCTGGGCGGGGGGGTGTTCTTACTCTGCCCTCCTCCCATTCTACCCTTTTGCCAGACATCTATTGAGACACAAAGACAGAAGGGATGAGGGCTATCTAGAGGTAAGAGGTCCTCCTCTCCGGCACACAGGGGAAAATAAATAACACCACTTGCTTTTTCTGTCTCTGGCCACTCTCCTAGCAGGGATTTGGGTGTCTTTTGGCTGTGGTAAGTCAGTATAAGCCTGGGACCTGAGGCCCTGTTAGGGCTCACCTTAGACCATATGGGTTTGCCATGGACCTGAGGATCAGGATTCCACACTGCTTCATAACCAGGCTATGTCTCAGGCTTGCACTTTCACACAGTCTCACACAGCACAATACTTCCACACTGCTCCCTGAACCTGAAAGACATGCTTTCATCCCCAAAAAGGCTATTACTAGGGTGTCTTTTGAGAGTCGATCAAACTCCCCTTCTGCCTCCTGAGGCAGGCCTGAATTTGAACCTGATTCTTATCAGTCTGATAAGTGGGTCTCCCAAGTTCGTTCCCAAGCCTTTCCAGGTTCCTTTGTGCAACCAGAACTCACCTCTTTATCTCACTGGAAGAAAGGATCTCTCTCCCTGGATCAACACGGTCTGGTGGTGCCTGGAATGGGCAGCCCTTCTGACTCACCAGGGACACTGAGCTGATGACAAGGAGGTGAAAACCTCACCCTCCAAATCCTGGAAGGACCCCCAGTAATGTTGCAGGAGAGCTCAGACAGAGACCGCAAGGGCACCAAAGCTTTCAGGAGGAAAGCTTTTTAAGTAAGCCAGCAGCGACTCAGTCCAAAGGCTGAGCTCAGAGAACAAAGGGGGCTTTCCTTGTATATCATTTAGAGAAGGTTACAGAAATGGGGGTAGAGTACAGCTTGTTTTATACATAATCACATGTTATTTCATTGGCTGTTTTAACCTCTGGGAAGAGATGACCCTTCTCTGGTCTCCAGTTCACATTCCCCAATCCGTTTTTCCTTTGTTTCACTGTAACACTCATTAATCTCTCTTCCCCCTACCTGCCTTCCTGCCACAGTACAGAAACAGAAGAATGGCCTTTAAACAGTGTTTTATGAGTTATTACTGCCCCTCAGAAGTTTTTTAACAGCTCTGAAATTCATTGAACTTAACTGAAACAAATTTTAACACAAAACAGCACACTCACTTAAATGTATAATACATATATTTTAATTTACTGGTAGCCATTAAAGGCATTAACATGAGCCTCATCACTAACTAATTTTTTTATCTGTGCAGACCTCAGAGCAAGGCTATCTGTTCTCTCTAATGCACAGAAGTTTAGAATTTTTATAAATCTATTTGAGAGAGATTGTTTGTTTCAATGGTCTTTTTGGAAGTCAGGCTAGTTATGCTAGGTGCACTGTAAACCTGTACAAATGACCAAAACAGAATTCACTTGCCATCCATAAGTCATATGAACATATATGTATATGAAACAAAAACAGTTTGATTGTCACATTGAAAGACCTCATAAGGAATTCCAGGAGCCTTTTTTTGTAGTACTGGGGTTTGAAGTCAAGGCTTTGCACTTGCTAGGTAGGTACTTTACCACTTGATCCATTCATCCATGCCTTCAACTCCTACTACCTTTCATTTTAGTAAATTCTGAGTTCCCACTTAAAACTTCAGTTACACAGTTTCTCCATCTTGAAAGAGGTGAAAAGCTACTTGTTTGAAATACACTCAGCTTGACATTTTGGTGGAATATTGATGGTAATGATGAACATTGGGAACATGAGAGTAAAAGTTGTGTTCAGAATTTGGAGATTGATAATAGACTTGAAAATCACTCTGATTATTGAAATGATGGTACTGTATCAAGTCTCCTAGTGTAAAGGCTATGCTGGCTAAGGCTATCCTTATAGGATAACAGGGAGGAGTGTTCAAAGCTGAGGCAAAATCAAGTCAGGTCCTGGAGAGGCATTGAATCTTAAACACCTTAGATTCTTGATTCTTACTTTGAAAAACCAACTAAAAAAATCACAATTTCCACCCAAGAAATCTCTACTTTGTGTATAAGTTAACTCCAAGAAAAGTGTCTGCACAGTAGAAATTAAACTCCAAAGGACCTGTTGCAGAAGACTTTCCCAAAAGGAAAGTGTACTTACATTATTTTGTTTCTAGGATAAAATGATGGTCCAAGAGGAAGTGTAGATAATATAGCACCTTCTGTAACTGATTATAATGAGGGAGAGAAGGAGGTACGCAGGGAGACTGAGGGAGAAGGAAATTAAAGCATGTTTCAATTTTCTGTTATTTCAGATCTGAATGCAAGTAGTCAAGGAATAGTAAAATGTAAACTTTCTAAGATGGGTATGGGATTTCAGCTATTCAGGAGGCAGGGATCTGAAGACTTGCCATTTGATGCCAGCTCAGGCAAAAAAGTTAACAAGACCCATATCTCAACTAAGAATCAAGGTGTCAATTTACTCATCAGTATTTGGGAGGCTAAAGGTAGGAGGATCAAGTTCTGAGACTGGCCCTGGGCACAGATATGAGAACCTATATAAAAAATAGATAAAGCAAAAATGGATGCAGGGTATGGTTCAAATGGTGGAATGCCTGCCTAGCATGCTCATGACTCTGAGTTCAATCCCTCATACTGGAAAACAAAAACAAAAACAGAGTAGTTCTATACAAGTTAGAAACTACAGGCATGAGAGATAAGAAACTGGAAACTATGACTGGATAAAACCAGAAAAAATGGGTGGGTAAATGAGCACACAAGAGGTTTATATCTAGAATCCATCAAATTTCTATAGAACAAGATGGGAATGGAGGAGAAGCAAGGGGAGAAAGGAATGGCTGCTCAGATCTTACAATAAGACATGCAGAAAGAGAAGAAGGACTTCAGTGATGTGAGTCTGTTTTCATTTTCCATGTTCAAGAATTACTTTTATTTTCCAAAGGATGAAAATACTCATGCTCTACTAGGGATCCCAGGAAACTCAGAGTTTATACTTTTTCACTCTCAATTTTTGTTTTGGAATAGAGGAAGTATTTTATCTTCTGCCTTAATAAACTGTGTAGAAAAATTGCTATTGAATTTTAGCCTCTTTCCTGTAAAAAGCTAAAAAATGATTTCATTGGGCTTTGGACAACATAAACATTTCTCTGTTTATTTAACTTTAGAAATTTTTTCTTAGTATTTCATAAAACATAATCATGTAACCTTTTGTGTATTTATAGTCTATTTAAATACACATACATATTTATATACCAAGAGAGAAAGACCAAGGGTGCAATGAGTCTCTCATGTTTATGAGTATACATATACAATTTGGGAGACTTTAGTTATGATAAGAGTAAATTCTTCCATTCACTAAACTTTCATGTGACATTTCCTAAGGATGGTTCATTTCATAGCAGCACATATTCCCACATGAATGGTTTCCAATTAAGTTTTGTCTAAACCAAGATTTTGAGACTTTCCAACACAGGAAATAAATGCAAAGCATGTTAGGGCCATAATCACATTAAATTATCTCAACTTTCCCTAAAAAATGTATACAAAAATTAATCTCATCTTGGAGCTGGAAAAACTGAGTCAAATGATGAATAGTTCTTTCAAGGACCAAACAAATCTGAAAGCATGCACTGAAACCCCACTGATTGCCTCTCTGCCTTTCTGATTATCTAACAACAGAGCCCACCTGAATGCACCTTCTGATGGTGGGGTAGGTGCATCTGGTACACCATTTCTGGTTTTAGGTGTAAAAGAAATGTGATTAGTCACAGATCCAGTGCTATGATCTGAAACTCATCACACTTGGAGCAAGTCTGGTCTTACTTTTTGTTAAAGATATTTCTAGGATTGAATCTCTATTTGGGAAGACTGCCATGTCAAAGACTAGAGTCCTTACTTGAAATACTAAGCCCAGCGTCTTGGGTGCCTGTTTCTGCTGCCAGCCTCCTGCCACTGGGATCCATTATAGTCCCATAGCTCTGCCCTTGTCACTTAGGAAGGCATGCTTGGTGTCTTCCATATCATATTAGATCCTTGGTGACTGCCTGACTGGCCTGCAACTTTCTATTACCAGAACCCACCACAGCAGTAATTTCTGGGCTTCTCTATTTTCCTAACCACCTTTGCAACCATTGCTCCCTGGTTACCAGCTTCTTATATTGATGGAAATTATAACACAAACAAAACAATATACATTTATGATTTTATTTTGAACTCTACACATTTACAATTTGGGATATTATGAGGGAGGCTAGACTAAAGTTTAATATCACAAAAGGGCAATAATTTGTTAAACAAAATATTGAGACAGCGAGTAGAACACTTAAACTTTTGAAAGAATCAACTTCCTAAACTCTTGGAAAGCCCTTTTCACCTACGTACAGAAAATGCTAATGAAGTTCTTGGGTGTCACATGTATTTAAAAAAAACACTGCCTGAAAGGAATACTTTTCAAATAATTTCTACTTCTTTTGTAGGTTAATAATAATGAATATATTAAAACATTTTACAGATACAAAATTTTAAATAGCCTAATTTCTTATTCTATAGTCAGGAAAATTTGTTGTAAAATAGTTCAAATGGTTTTTCATGGTAATATTTAAATATTTATGGGTTTATAGAAGCACATGTAATAGAAAATCTAGAGGAAGGAATCAAAGCTTCAACTTCATAAAACTGCTAAAGATATTTTTCTATGCTCCATTTAAATATTGTAATGCCCGAGCTTCAGAATATGGTCAACTACTACTCAACTACTATTCAGTATTAACTGAGAGGAAATTAAATTAGCACGTTAAAGACACATCTGGATTCACATGCTCATTGTAGCATTTTCATAATAGCCAAGAAATTGATACAGCCAATATGTCCATCAACTGATGAATGGATAAAGAAAATGTGGTACATAGACATGCTAGAATACTATTCAGCTATATTAAGATGAACTCCTGCCATCTGTGACAACATGGGTGAGCCCAGAGGACATTATGCTAAGTGAAATAAGTCAGGCAAGAAGGATAAATACTGTGTGATCTCACTTGTGTGGAGTCTTGAAACAAAGATCTCATAAAAATAGATAGTGTATGGTCATGGTTACCAGAAGTTGGGGTTTAGGGCACAATGAGGATACACCATTGCAGTTAGATAGGAAGAATAAATTCTAAAGGATCTATTGTATCACACAGTGACTGTGGTGAACCACAATGTATGGTATTCTTTTTTTTTTTTTTTTTTACTTATGGTACTTGCCTTTTTTTTGTTTTATTCATTTATTCACATGTGTGTACATTGTTTGGGTCATTTCTCCCCCATACCCCATGCTTCCTGCCTCTACCCTCCCTTCACTTCCAGGCAGAACCTGTTCTGCCCCTTTTCTCTAATTTTGTTCAAGAGAAGACATAAGCAATAATGAAAAAGACATAGCATTTTTGCTAGTCGAGTTAAGAATAGCTATACAGAGAGATTCCTAGCATTGCTTTCATGCACAAATGTGTTACAACCCAAGTTGATTCATCTCTAACTGATCTTTACACTTCTGTCACTTTAAGGTTTCTATATTAGTTCCTCTGGAGTGGGGACATCAAACACTTTTATGTTTTGGGTTTTCTACCTATCCCATACCTCTCATATGTGCTCTCCCCTTGTCCTGTGATCCAAGTCCAACCATGTTGCTGCATTTGCCCTAGATCTAAAGTCCGCATATGAGGGAGAACACATAATTTTTGGTCTTCTAAGCCTGGCTGACCTTGCTCAGAATGATGTTTTCCAGTTCTATCCATTTACTTGCAAATGATAAGATTTCATTCTTCTTCATGGATGAGTAAAATTCCATTCTGTATAAATAACACATTTTCTTGATCCATTTGTCAGTACTGGGGCATCTTGTTGTTTCCATAACTTGGCTATTGTGAATAACACTGCAATAAACATGGGTGTGCAGGTGCCTATGGAGTAACCTGTGTTGCATTCCTTTGGGTACATCCCCAGGAATGGGATTGCTGGATCATATGGCAGGTCTATGTTTAGATTTTTAAGAAGCCTCCAAATTATCTTCCAGAGTGGTTGCAACAGCTTACATTCCCACCAGCAGTGTACGAGGAATCCTTTCTCCCCACATCCTTGCCAACACATGTTGTTGGTGGTACTTTTGATGATGGCTATTCTAACAGGGGTGAGGTGGAACTTTAGTGTGGTTTTGATTTGCATTTCCTTTATGGCTAGAGGTGGTGAGCACTTTTTCATGTTTTTTGGCCATTTGAATTACTTCTTTTGAGAAAGTTCTGTTTAGTTCACTTGCCCATTTCTTTATTGTTTTATCAATTTTGGGAGAGTTTAGATTTTTGAGCTCTCTGTACATTCTGGTCATTAGTCCTTTGTCTGCTGTATAGCTGGCAAATATTTTCTTCCACTCTGTGGGTGGTCTCTTCAGGTTAGAGACCATTTCTTTTTTGTGCAGAAGCTTTTTAGTTTTATGAAGTCCCATTCTTTCTCTTAGCTGCTGGGCTGCTGGGCTGCTGGGCTTCTGTTGAGGAAGTCCTTGCCTATACCTATTAGTTCCAGAATGTTTCATGCTCCTTTCTACACTAACTTCAGAGTTTTGGGTCTGATATTAAGGTCTTTGATCCACTTTGAGTTAATACTAGAACAGGGTGATGGATATGGATCTAGTTTCAGTTTCTTGCAGATGGATAACCACTTTTCCCAGCAACATCTATTGAAGATTTATTTTCTCCATCAAATATTTTTGTTACCTTTGTCAAAAATGAGGTGAGTATAGTTGTGTGGATTCATATCCGGATCCTCTATTCTGTTCCACTGGTCTTCATGTCTGTTTTTGTGCCAGAACCATGCTGTTTTTATTGCTATTGCTTTGTAATATAGTTTGAAGTCAGGTATTGTGATACCTCCAGCATTGCTCTTTTTGCTGAGTATTGCCTTGGCTTATTCACAGTCTCTTGTGTTTCCAAACGAATGTTAGGGAAGATTTTTCAATCTCTGTGATGAATGTCATTGAGATTTTGATGGGAATTGCATTAAACCTGTAGATTACTTTTGGTACTATAGCCATTTTTACTATGTTGATTCTACCAATCCATAAGCATGGGAGATCTTTCCATCTTCTGTAGTCTTCCTCGATCTCTTTCATTAGTGGTTTGTAATTCTCCTTATAAAGGTCATTCACATCCTTTGTTAAGCTTACTCCTAGGTATTTGATTTTTCTGAGACTGTTGTAAATGGAATTGTTTCCATATATTCCTTCTCAGTTACTTCACTGTTGGTGTATAGAAAAGCTAATGATTTTTGTAATTTAATTTTTTATCCTGCCTCCTTGCAATAGCTGTTTATGGTGTCTAGGAGTTCTTGGGTAGAGATTTTTGGGTTTTTATGGTATATGATCACATCATCTGCAAAAAGGGACATTTTGACAGTTTCTTTACCTATTTGTATTCCTTTTATTCCTTCTTCTTGCCTAATTGCTCTGGCTAGACATTCCAGGACTATATTGGGTAAGAGTAGAGATAGTGGGCACCCCTGTCTCATTCCTGATTTTAGAGGGAATGGTTTCAGTTTTTCACCATTAAGTATGATGTTGGCTGTAGTTTTGTCACATATAGTCTTTACAATGTTGAGGTACATTCCTTCTATTCCCAGTTTTCTTAGAGCTTTTATCATGAAATGGTATTGGATTTTGTCAGAGGCTTTTTCTGTATCTATTGAGATGATCAAGTGGTTTTTGTCTTTGCTTCTATTAATATGCTGTATTACATTTATAGATTTGCATTTGTTGAACCATCCCTGCATCCCTGGGATGAAGCCAACTTGGTCTTGGTGGATGATCTTCTTGATGTGTTGTTGGATTTGGTTTGCCATTATTTTATTGAGGATTTTTGCATCAATGTTCATTAAGGAGATTGGTCTATAGTTCTCCTTTTTGGAGGTGTCTTTGTCTGGTTTTGGGATGAGTGTAATATTGGCTTCATAAAATGAAGTAGGTAGTGTTCCTTCCCATTGTATTTCATGAAACATTTTAAGCAGGGTTGGTATTAGTTCTTCTTTAAAGATCTGATAGAATTCAGCAGAGGATCCATCAGGTCCTGGACTTTTCTTTTTTGGGAGACTCTTCACTGTTGCTTCAATTTCATTTTGTGTTATAGATTTATTCAGGTGATTAATATCCTCTTGGTTCAGTTTTGGATGGTCATAAGTATCTTGAAATCTGTCCATCTCTTCAAAAGTTTCAAATTTATTAGAGTATAGACTCTCAAAGTAGTCTCTGATGATTTCCTGGATTTCCGTGGTGTTTTCTGTTATCTCCACTTTTATATTTCTGATTTTACTTATTTGGGTTTTTTCTTTCCTCATTTGAGTCAGGTTTGCCAGGGATCTGTCAATCTTATTGATTTTTTTCAAAGAACCAGCTTTTTTTTTCATTGATTCTTTTTATGGTTTTTTTTTTTTTGTTGTTTCTATTTCATTGATTTCAGCCCTTATTGTAATTATTTCTCTCCTGGTTTTTGGGGATTGGCTTGTTCTTGTTTTTCTAAGAGTTTGAGCTGAAGTATTAGATCATTGATTTGAGATCTTTCTGATCTTTTAATATTTGCACTCATGGCTATAAACATTCCTCTTAGGACTGCCTTTGCTGTGTCTTATAGGTTCTGGTGGGTCATGTTTTCATTTTCATTAGCTTCCAGGAACCTTTTAATTTACTCTTTTACTTTATCTATGACCCATTGATCATTGAGCAATGTATTGTTCAGTTTCCAATTGTTTGCATGATTTTTACTGCTATTTTTGTTGTTGATTACTAGTTTTAATGCATTGTGGTCAGATAGAATGCATGGGATTATTTCTGTTTTCTTGTATTTGCTGAGGCTTGCTTTGTGCCCTTAAGAGATTATCAATTTTGGAGAAGTTTCCTTGGGCTGTTGAGAAGAATATTGTGCAGAAGCTGGATGAAATATTCTGCACATACATTTAGGTCCATTTGATCTATGGTGTGATGTAGTTCTAGGATTTCTTTATTGATTTTTTTTGTTTGGATGACCTATCTATTGGTGATAGGGGGGTATTAAAGTCTCCTACTACCACTGTGTTGGAGTCTATATATGTTTTTAGGTCTTTCAGAGTATGTTTGATGAAATTGGATGTATTCACATTGGATGCATATGGGTTAATAATTGTTATTTCTTTTTGGTGTATTTCCCCTTTTATTAGTATGGAGTGCCCTTTATCTCATTTGATCAATGTAGGTTGAAGTCTACTTTGTCAGAGATAAGTATTGCTACCTCTGCCTGCTTTCGGGTTTGGCTTGGTAAATCTTCTTCCAGCCTTTCACTCTCAGCCAGTCCTTGTTTCTGTCAATGAGGTAAGTCTCTTGTAGACAGCAGATTGTTTCATCTTCCTTTTTAACACAGTTTGCCAATCAGTGTCTTTTGATGTGAGAATTAAGTCTGTTAAAGTTCAGTGTTAGTATTAATAGGTATGTGGTGATTCCTGTCATTTAGTTGTCTTTGTTGTTTAAGGATTTGATTGTGTGCAGCTGAATCAATGTTACTCTCTACTTTTTGCCTTTTCTTCTCCTGTGTTTTGGTATTGCCTGCCCTTTCATGGTCTTGTTCCTTTCACTTTCTGTGTGCAGAAATCTTTGAAGAATCTTTTGTAGTGGTGGCTTGGTGGTCATATATTGTTTTAGTTTCTGCTTATCATGGAAGACTTTTATTGCTCCATCTATTTTGAATGATAGTTTTGCTGGGTAGAGTATCCTAGGGTTGAAGTTATTTTCATTCAGTGCCCAGAAGACCTCACTTCATGCTCTTCTTGCTTTTAATGTTTCTGTTGAGAAGTCTGCTGTGATTTTGATGGGTTTGCCTTTGTATGCTATTTGTTTTGTCTCTCTTACAGCCTTCAGTATTCTTTCTCTAGTCTCTGTGCTTGTTTTAATGATGATATGCCATGGGGTAGCTCTATTTTGGTCAAGTCTGTTCAGTGTCCTGGAGGCTTCCTAAACATGAATGGGCATAGTTTTCTCTAGATTTGGGAAATTTTCTGTCATTATTTTGTTGAATATATTATGAATTCCTTTTGCTTGCACCTCTTCTCCTTCTTCAATGCCCATGATTCTCAGGTTTGGTCTTTTGATGGAGTCAGTGAATTCTTGCATATTCCTTTCACAGGCCTTGAGTTATTTGACTAATAGTTGTTCAGTTTTTCCTTTCATTACCATTTCATCTTCAAGTTCTGAGATTTTGTCTTCTATTTGTTCCGTTCTGCTGGAATGGCCTTCCATCTTGTTTTGTATTTCTGCTTAATTCTTTTTGTGAGGTTTTCCATATCGTGGGTCATCTTCTCTTTAATATTGTCAATTTTTGTCCTTAATTCATTTATCTCTCTAATTATGGTTTTCTCTGTTTCATTTTGGTGTCTATTTATGGCTCCTATGATTTCATTTATTTGTTTTTGTGTTTTTTCATATTCTTATTTTTGTTTTCTTGGAATTACTTGAGTGCCTCCTGTATGTTTTGGTTGACCATGTCTAGTAACATCTGTATGAAATTCTCATTAATTACTTGTAGGATTCTTCTTTCAGGTTGTTCTTGTGGGCTTCGTTGGGTTCCTTGCTATAGTTTTTCTTTGTTTTGTTGGTGTCTTGATCTAGGTATCCATTTTCTTCATTTCCCTCTGAATCCTGTACTAATTTATTTTGGGGGGAGAATGGTTTCCATTCCTTTTTCATCTTCCCATATTTCCACTTGGTACCATTTCTGTCCTTGGATTACATGTAATTTAGTATTAGCTGAGTTACAAGAGTAGAACTTAGAAAACCAGAAAGACAGAGAAAAAAGAGAAAGAGAAAAAGAAAAGGAAAGAAAAATAAATTGAGAACCAAGGAAAACAACTTGGAGTGATGGTGGATGATCACACTTCAAACCATACAGCAAAACCCTTAAAGAAAGGCAAAAAAAAAAAAAATCACCAGTTCAGAGACAGTAGAATAACAGTCTTAGTTGTTCTGGTGTTACTCCTTTATCATCCAGTCCTGTCTGTCTGTGTCTCCTAGGCTTGTTTGGAGCACTGTTGTGGTTGGCAGTGGAAGGGTGAGGGCCCAGTGGGCCTGCAGGGTGGAGGCCAACTGGGCAGCGACCTGGAAGGCTTGCATAGTGGGGGCATGGCAGGCCTGCTGGGTGTTGGCCCATCAGAGCTGTAGTCTGGTGGGCCTTTGGGGCAAGGGCCTGATGGAGCAGCTGCTCAGCAGCCCATGGAATGAGGTTTGGTGGGCCTGAAGCATGGAGGCTAAGTGGAGCAGCGATCTGGTGGGACTGCAGTGCAGGGGCTTGGGGGTTCTAAGGGGCCTGTGGAGCAGTGGCTTGGTGGGCCTATGGGGTGGGGGCTTGGCGGGCAATGCCAGCTGTGCTTTTAGTAAATTGTGGCATGGAGAAGCCTTCCATGAACTAGGGGTTCAGAGTGCTGAATTTTTGGCTCTCCCTTGTGCTTTACCTCAGCCAAACATGTCTCCAGCATCTCAGCAAGGTCCCTGATTCATGGAGCTCACACAGTCTGCCACTGTGTCCCAGTCACCATCTTGTATCCTTATGTATTGTATTCTTGAAAAAGAAAAACAGTAGCTGTGCTGTCACACAAAAAAGAAAACTTCATATGATAATGCATGTGTTAATTAGCTAGATTGAACTATTCTATAATGCCTTTGTACTTCAAAACATCATGTGGTACATGATAAAAACATAAAGTGTTGTCTGTCAATTAAAAAGTTAAAAGCAGCCAGGCATGGTGGCACACACCAGTTACTGAAGAGGCTGAAGTAAGAGAATTGTGAGTTCAAAGCCAGTCTGGGCTACCTAGTGACACAGGGTCCTGTGTCAAAAAGGAGGAAAATGAGGCTATGGAAAAGCAGGAGAAGGAGGAGGAGGAGAAGGAAGAGGAGGAAGAGGAGGAGGAGAAGGAGATAAGGAAGTAAAAGTTTCCAAGGATCTCGGAAGATGACTGAAGAAACATGTCTCCCTGATGTTGCTTAGGTCTCCTGATGACTCCTGGTACTTAACAGAGGAGACCAACTCAGCATCCTAGGAACTGGATCTTATGAAGTACCTGAGCTAAGAGGGAAATGGGAAAAAGAGTGAATGAGCATATCTTGAACTCTTACCTGTGCCAGGTACATTACAGATACAACTAGTATCCTATATAATTTCCTATACCCATGTTGGACAGTTAGAAATACCTTTATTTCTTTGTCTATCAATGCCCTTCAAATTTGCTCCATTGCTTTTGTCATCTCTGAAAGATAATCTTGAATAAGTACCAGAGCTTTATGGTCAGCATTTTTATTCATGCAGATCTTGTTTCAGGTGTCAGAAATCTGATGGACATTGCAGTTTTAATCTGTCATCTGAATCAATTCTCTCTTCTCCCCCAACTTAGCTTCTGGAGTGAAGTAGGGGAATGAAAGTTTTGGGTTTTTTTGAAACTATCCACCTTTAAGTCTCATGATCCTTGTCAGGAAGGGGATAAGAATGTCTTTTATTCAGACAGAGATGTATGAAGAATTTTTTAAAGTATCAAACATGCTTTCATGCTTGGCACTGGGCCATTCTCTCCTCTGACAATGAAATAGACCCTTTGACAAGTGCAGGAGGGTCCTCTGAGGCTGCACTCGTCAACTGTGTGGGAACAGCTCTATCTAGAGAAGCCCCAACAACCTCTTCTCTGATGCAGTCCACTCAGGCTTTCCTTTGGACCTTTCTTCGGTTCCAGAGACAGTTCTTTGGGGCAAGGCCTTTCTATAATGAAGCACATTTGGTTGCTTTCCATAACACCCATTAAGGCTAAGGGGTAGTGAATAATTGCATGTCCTTGTCCTACCAACACACTGGACCTGGGTGGGAAGGATCCATCTGTGTTTATAACAAGCACCCAGCCAGAGGCAAAGCAAAGTCACCACTTGAAGATTATTATCATTTTTTTTCAATTTCTTTTTAAAATGTACTCATATATGGATACATTGTTTGGCCATTTCTCCCCTTGTGTTCCCCACCCCTTCCTTTTCCTCCCCACCCAGCTCACTTCCAGGCAGAACCACTTGAAGATTAAATGCTGCCTTGTGCCTAAATCTTTTTATGGAGTGTTCTGCGTTAGGATGCCTTCTTAGTAATTGTATGAATAAGAGCAAAACACATTTATCTTTAGCCATTTGGGGTCATAGTCTGTGTATTCAATTTTTCTTTTAAATTATTTAGATATCCCAGAGGGAGTTATCTGTCAAAAAGTTCATATCATAGGCAACATTTTTTTTCTTGAGAAAAGGTAATTAGAGTCAGTTATAATGATGGCAATAATCACAACAACCAGCATGTAGTGGAGATTAAGACACTCAAAACACTGTTAAGCACTGTATGACTGACATCAATTAGCCCTTTAATCATTTCCAAGGATTCAAGCATCCCTGTGAGGTAGGATGCTATTTGTGGAAATCAGGCTGTGCCCTGCTCTGAGTTATTCCACATTGCATAGAAGAGTAGCTTTCAGGTGCTGTGCCTTGCCCTGAGTGACTCCATCTTATAAAACAGCAGTTTGCTCCATTTTGAGTGCAAATGGTGAGATAGAATGATTCTACATTTTATTTGTGCAAGTAAACAGCCACCATCTGTCCACCACAAATCATGAAGCAGACTGATAAATAATTTATTTATGCAATAAAAGATTATCACCTCTGAATTTATCAGTTAAATCAGGAACATACAGACACATGGGTATATCAAAAGCATATCAGAAAAACCAGGCTGATGAGCTTATCAAACATCCCAAACCAATGAATGAGGCAACCCTCACCTGAGTTATTTGAAAGTGGAGGAGCACTTAACACTGGGGTAAGGTGGCACACACTGACCGTCCTGTGAATGCATCACTGACAGGCAAGGAATTCCCCAGTCTGTCTGTCCCTAGAGCTTCAGCTCATCAGGATCTCATGCTTGAGGAGACTAAGTAGAATGGGTCCATCAGCAAGACTCAGTATACCTGGAACTGTCTCTGTGCTGTGATACCCCAGTGCCACAACAGCTATAACGGGGTTCCTTCTGACCACCTGTAGCAACTCTGTTTGCATCTGTCTCAGCTCTCTACTCTTGCCTTCAGCATGGCCCCTTTGAACCTTACAGTCCCTTGAATCTTTTCTCAGCCATTATGCAACCTCTGTATCATTGTTTGAAGTATAATGTGTGATCTGTGAGTTATTATTAGTAATTAAAATTGGAACCAATGTTTGCCAATAGCCCTTGCTATCAAGTGATATCATGATGAAGTAAACCCAACAAAGCTTGTGAGTTTATTGTTATTCAATAAATTCTGTTGGTGTGGAAAGATGCAAGTGTGTCTATGTTTTGGACATAGCTCAGTCATGCCACTATTGTTGTATAAAGGGAAAATTTAGGGCAGACCTATCCAATAACCTAAGCCTACAAGTGCTATTATTGGAATTCACAGCCATTTATTTGGAGAATCCAGAATCCAAGCCCTTCTCATTACCTTATATTGCTTTTCCATGAGCAGAAACACAAATAAGTATATGAATAAATAAAGTTTTATGTCTTTAATGTTTTGTTTTTTTCTCCAATCCAAGATTGAGTTATTAGAGCAGTATCTTTAGAATAATTAAAACTGCTGAAGAATTAACAAAATTGTGATTAATTAATAAATTTTTGTGTGCTAAAAGTAATTATTCAATGTAGAGCAAGTCAATGTTTCCATAATTTTCTTTAACAAAGGGTAGTAGCTTGCTAGAGAGGACCAGAATATGGACTAAGGACTTTTAAACCTTTGGGTGTTTGACATGCTGGAGATAACCTAGTAATCACTTTTAACAAAATTAAAAACCTCTGATAATTCCTGGAAAAAGTAAATGTTTTCATTGCTGTTCAGAGACACTAAAACATGCATGTGACACAGATCTGAAGACTATAAAGTATTCTTGAGTGGTAAGAGAAGAGTGGAAGTTGAGGTGGCTTAGAGGTATAAGACCTCCAGAATTTCATTTCATTTCTCTGCCTGAGATAAAATGATACAGATACGTATCATCAGTAACAGATGTTTCAAACAAAAGTGAAGGGCAAATCAATGCTCCTCACACTAAGGAATTTCACAAAATGGAATGCTCTAGGGAGGCAGAGTGCCTCTGTGTTAGTCCTTGGAAAATCCATTCCAAGATGCCAGGAAAAATTATCTCAGAGCTGGTACACAACACATATGTAAATGAATGAGTGAATGTGTTAGTGAGTGAATGCATGAATGAAAGCTCCTTGTAAAAGTTCTGACAGGGTGTGGCAAGATGGCGGCTAGAGGGAAGAAGCAGAAAGTGTGCTTCCTAAAGTAAAATCTTGGAGAGATGCTGGACATACACCTTACAGGAAAAAACACCAAGAAGAGGCAAAACTTTGACTCCTAGATCTACAATATACCATAGATCAAATGGACCTACTTGATATCTACAGACCATTCCATACAAGTTCTAAACAATACACATTCTTCTCAGCAGCCCATGGAACTTTCTCCAAAATAGATCATATCCTAGGGCACAAAGCAAGCCTCAGCAAATATAAAAAAATAGAAATTATACCATGCATTCTATCTGATCACAATGCAATAAAACTAGAACTCAACAACAAAAGTAAAGACGAAAAACATGCAAACAGCTGGAAACTGAATAACTCATGGCTTAATGAACAATGGGTCATTGATGAAATAAAGGAGGAAATTAAAAAGTTCCTGGAAGTCAATAAAAATGAAAACACAACCTACCGAAACCTATGGGACACAACAGAGGCAGTCCTGAGAGGAAAGTTTATAGCCATGAGTGCATATATTAAAAAGAGTGAAAGATCCCAAATCAATGACCCAATGATACATCTCAAACTCCTAGAAAAACAAGAACAAGCAAAGCTCTTATAAAAATAAGAGCTGAAATCAATGAAATAGAAACCAAAAAAACCATATAAAGAATTAATGAAACAAAAAGTTGGTTCTTTGAAAAAATAAACAAGATCGATAGACCCCTGGCAAACCTGACTAAAATGAGGAGAGAAAAAACCCAAATTAGTGGAATTAGGAATGCAAAAGGGGAGATAACAACAAACACCATGGAAGTCCAGGATATCATCAGAGACTACTTTGAGAACATATATTCAAATAAATTCAAAAATTTTAAAGAAATAGACTGATTTCTAGACACATATGATCATCCAAAACTGAACCAAGAGGAAATTAATCACCTGAATAGACCTATAACACAAAATGAAATTGAAGCAGCAATCAAGAGTCTCCCCAAAAAGAAAAGTCCAGGACCTGATGGATTCTCTGCTGAATTCTATCAGACCTTTAAAGAAGAACTGATACCAACCCTCCTTAAACTGTTCCATGAAATAGAAAGGGAAGGAAAACTGCCAAACACATTTTATGAAGCCAGTATTACACTTATCCCCAAACCAGGCAAAGACACCTCCAAAAAGGAGAACTATAGGCCAATCTCCTTAATGATCATTGATGCAAAAATCCTCAACAAAATAATGGCAAACCGAACTCAACAACACATCAAAAAGATTATTCACCACGACCACGTAGGCTTCATCCCAGGGATGCAGGGGTGGTTCAACATATGAAAATCAATAAATGTAATAAACCACATTAACAGAAGCAAAGACAAAAACAACTTGATCATCTCAATAGATGCAGAAAAAGCCTTTGATAAGATCCAACACCATTTCATGATAAAAGCTCTAAGAAAACTAGAAATAGAAGGAAAGTACCTCAACATTATAAAAGCTATATATGACAAACCTATAGCCAACATTATACTTAACAGAGAAAAGCTGAAATCATTCCCTTTAAAATCAGGAACTAGACAAGGATGCCCACTATCTCCACTCCTATTCAACACAGCTCTGGAGTTCCTAGCCAGAGCAATTAGGCAAGAAGAAGGAATAAAAGGAATACAAATAGGTAAAGAAACTGTCAAAATATCCCTATTTGCTGATGATATGATCATATACCTTAAAGACCCAAAAAACTCTACTCAAAAGCTCCTAGACACCATCAATAGCTACAATAAGGTACCAGAATATAAAATCAACGTAGAAAAATCATTAGCATTTCTATGCACTAATAATGAATGAACTGAAAAAGAATATATGAAAACAATTCCATTTACAATAGCCTCAAAAAAAATCAAATACCTAGGTGTAAACCTAACAAAGGATGTGAATGACCTCTACAAGGAAAACTATACACTTCTGAAGAAAGAGATTGAGGAAGACTATAGAAAGTGGAGAGATCTCCCATGCTCATGGATTGGTAGAATCAACATAGTAAAAATGTCGATACTCCCAAAAGTAATCTACATGTTTAATGAAATTCCCATCAAAACCCCAATGACATTCATTAAAGAGATTGAAAAATCTACCATTAAATTTATATGGAAACACAAGAGGCCACGAATAGCCAAGGCAATACTCAGTCAAAAGAACAATGCTGGAGGTATCACGATACCCGACTTCAAACTATATTACAAAGTTATATTACAAAGCAATAACAATAAAAACAGCATGGTACTGGCACAAAAACAGACATGAACATCAGTGGAACAGAATAGAGGACCCAGATATGAAGCCACACAACTAAAACCAACTTGTCTTTGACAAAGGTGCTAAAAACATACAATGGAGAAAAGACAGCCTCTTCAACAAAAACTGCTGGGAAAACTGGTTAGCAGTCTGCAAAAAACTGAAACTAGATCCATGTTTATCACACTTTACCAATATTAACTCAAAATGGATTAAGGATCTTAATATCAGACCCCAAACTCAAAAGCTTGTAAAGGAAAGAGTAGGAACTACTCTGGAATTAATAGGTATAGGCAAGAACTTTCTCAATGGAACCCCAGCAGCACAGCAACTAAGAGATAGCATAGATGAATGGGACTTCATAAAACTAAAAAGCTTCTGCTCAACAAAAGAAATGGTCTCTAAACTGAAGAGACCACCCACAGAGTGGGAGAAAATATTTGCCAGCTACACATCAGACAAAGGACTGATAACCTGAATATATAGGAAATTTAAAAAACTAAATTCTCCCAAAATTAATGAACCAATAAAGAAATGGGCAAGTGAACTAAACAGAACTTTCTCAAAAGAAGAAATTCAAATGGCCAAAAAACACATGAAAAAATGCTCACCATCTCTAGCAATAAAGGAAATGCAAATTAAAACCACACTAAAATTCCACCTCACCCCTGTTAGAATAGCCATCATTAGCAACACCGCTAACAACAGGTGTTGGCGAGGATATGGGGAAAAAGGCACCCTCTTACACTGCAGGTGGGAATTTAAACTAGTATAACCACTCTGGAAAAAAATTTGGAGGCTACTTAAAAAGCTAAACATTGATCTACCATTTGATCCAGCAATACCACTCTTGGGAATATACCCAAAAGAATGTGACACAGGTTACTCCAGAGGCATCTGCACACCCATTTTTACTGCAGCACTATTCACAATAGCCAAGTTATGGAAACAGTCAAGATGCCCCACTACTGAGGAATGGATTAAGAAAATGTGGTATTTATACACAATGGTATTTTATGCAGCCATGAAGAAGAACAAAATGTTATCATTCGCTGGTAAATGGATGGAATTGGAGAACATCATTCTGAATGAGGTTAGCCTGGCCCAAAGGACCAAAAATCGTATGTTCTCCCTAATATGCAGACATTAGATCAAGGGCAAACACAACAAGGGGATTGGACTTTGAGCACATGATAAAAGCAAGAGCAAACAAGCGAGGTATGAGGATAGGTAAAACACCTAAAAAATTAGATAGCATTTGTTACCCTCAACACAGAGAAACTAATGCAAATACTTTAAAGCAACTGAGGCCAATAGGAGAAGGGGACCAGGAACTAGAGAAAAGGTTAGATTAAGAAGAATTAACTTAGAAGGTAACACACATGCACAGGAAATCAATGCGAGTCAACTCCCTATATAGCTATCCTTATCTCACCTAGCAAAACTCTTGTTCCTTCCTATTATTGCTTATACTCTCTCTTCAACAAAATTAGAGATAAGGGCAAAATAGTTTCTGCCTGGTAGCGAGGGGTAAGTGGGGGTAAGGGGGGGGTAAGGGAGGGAGTGGGTTGTGGGGGGAATAAGGGAGAGTGTGGTGGGAAGAGGGGAGAAATGACCCAAACATTGTATGCACATATGAATAAAATAAAAATTAAAAAAAAAATTCTGACGGAAGAGTTATGCTGATGATTGAGCTTAAGACATGGGAATATGAGTTTAACCAGAACAGACAAGGACCAATGTTAAGCTTGCATTATCCCTGAGAAGGGTTGGGTTGGGTATATTTCTAATAAGAGGAATCATATACAAGTACTTTGTTGAGTCTGCTCTCAACAAAGAATGGGGAAGGGAAGGAAGTCTAGGCAGAGGCAGTTTCAGGTGGAGTTTAGTTTAGTGACCCACTATGCAGGATTCACCTATAAATTAGTCTGTAGTATTTGTCTTGCTTTAAGGTGAGGGACCTGTTTCTTTTTTTTTTAAACAAAAACAAAACACCTCTTTCTCTTTGTGGTCTATTTGGAGAGGCAGAATTCAGCCTGAGCCCTGTTCACATGGTAGCTTCAGGTCCAGACAGGACACAAGCCATGCCTGCTATTTCTTCACTTGCACATTCTCTAACCATTTCCTTTGGGTTGTTCACTATCAGAGAAAACATTTTTTGAATATTTAGGAGAGCAAACACAGATAAGAATGCTATGTTTTTCCTAGTCCAGAAGCAGGCTCTCCACAAGGGTATGTGGGTTGAGGTAGTGGCTTTTTTTTTTTTTTCATTTTTCTCTTATTATTCATATGTGCATACAAGGCTTGGTTCATTTCTCCCTCCTGCCCCTACCCCCTCCCTTACCACCCACTCCTCCCCCTCCCCCTGCCCCCCCCTCAATACCCAGCAGAAACTATTTTGCCCTTATTTCTAATTTTGTTGTAGACAGAGTATAAGCAATAATAGGAAGGAACAAGGGTTTTTGCTGGTTGAGATAAGGATAGCTATACAGGGCATTGGCTCACATTGATTTCCTGTGCGTAGGTGTTACTTTCTAGGTTAATTCTTTTTGATCTAACCTTTTCTGTAGTTCCTGGTCGCCTTTTCCTATAGGCCTCAGTTGCTTTTAAGGTATCTGCTTTAGTTTCTCTGCGTTAAGGGCAACAAATGCTATCTAGTTTTTTAGGTGTCTTACCTATCCTCACCCCTCCCTTGTGTGCTCTCGCTTTTATCATGTGGTCATAGTCCAATCCCCTTGTTGTGTTTGCCCTTGATCTAATGTCCACATATGAGGGAGAACATATGATTTTTGGTTTTTTGAGCCAGGCTAACCTCATTCAGAATGATGCTCTCCAATTCCATCCATTTACCAGCGAATGATAACATTTTGTTCTTCTTCATGGCTGCATAAAATACCATTGTGTATAGATACCACATTTTCTTAATCCATTCGTCAGTGGTGGGGCATCTTGGCTGTTTCCATAACTTGGCTATTGTGAATAGTGCTGCAGTAAACATGGATGTGCAGGTGGAGGTAGTGGCTTTCTGACCCTTGCTCATTTCTCTACTGTAATTCTCACATCTTTTGATTCAATATTGAACATTGTTTTAGAGACAAATTATAAAGGAGGGAGAGTGAAGGTGGGTGAGATCTATTAACCTATCATGTTTTAAAGCTTCAGTGTGAGATAACAGCTCCAAGTTATATGTGTTCTCTTGCCTATTTTTACAGAAAATGCTGTGCTTCTAGAAAGCCAAGTGGTATTCCTGGGTAGTCACAGACCATTCTGTTTGACTTGTAGTGTTTGTATAGGTGGATCATTTATGCTAGGAGTTGCTTTCCTATAGCATATATTTTTTTTCCTGTGGCTAGATAAAAGGAAATCAAAGCTGTGTTATTGCTTATGTCAACATAGTCTGATGACTGTAATCTAGTTTGTGGAACTTCTAGACCAGAAGGCACCTGCTAAGAAGTATCTTAAAAGAACACAGACTTGGTGTGGGAGTGTAGCTCAGTGGTAGAGATTCTGGGTTCAATCCCCAGTGCATGTGCACCTGGACACAAATTGTATTGCTGATGTATGTGTACAGTATTTATGATATTTCCCTCAACAGTAGTGAGCCAGTAGTTTTTTTATTGTAGATTTTTTTTTCCTAGCTGAAAAGAACTGATGAATGACAATAGCAGTGATGACTCCAGTATAGCTTCTATGGCTAGTGCTAGGCTTTGTTGGCAGGGCTTTGATGACCTGAGAAGAAGCAAATTATTGGTGTAGAGTCAAGTTCTCCTTTTTTACAAGGAGAACATTTAAAATTTATAAGGTGATAGAAATTTAAGGACCTTAGAAGCCTATAAATTAAAATCTATATTCTGAACTGTTGAAAGGAGTGACTATAATATTTTTATTTTATGGGCATATTATGTTGGAGGATGAAAGATTCAGTCATGCATTAAATTTGTAATAGGAGAAAAGAGAAAAGTGAACAACAGAATTTACTTTTTGTTCCAAGGCAGGAGAACTTGGGGGAAGGGTAAAAGGCAAAAGAATGAAGAGACTGTTGAAAAATTTTATTCAGTCAATAGAGCATGTAGAAGTACAGTAGAAGTCAAGATTAGAAGTGAGCAAAGAGAAAGAAGAAAACTGGGGAAGCAGAATCACTCTGTTCTGTTGTCTTGGGCAGAAACAGTCTCTGTTAATAGTAATCAGCCTGATCTGAGGGTCTTGAAGGGGACTGTTTCCTCTGCAGCCATGTGCTCTTGTGGGAATCCTGTGTCTACTGCAATGTGTCACTTGCTAGGTTCTTTCCTTCATGCTCAGGGAGAGTTCTCTGACTTTCCCTGAGGATTGCCTTTTCTGGCTTCAGATCATTCAGGGACTGATTAGGCAGTGTTCTGAAAATGGATCTTGAACCCATTGGTGATGAAGCTGAAGGTGCTATGTGAATTCCCTGCTGTATTTAATCATACCAGTTTGTACAAGGTGTATGCGGAGGCTGGAAATGAAATTTCCAAACATATAAGATGCACGTTACTAGATCAGGAGGTCATAACCTTTGGGTCTTGTTTGCTGTCAAGTGTAATGGTAGTACCACAGGTCTTGACATCTCAAGAATTTCTCAGATCTTTGCCCACAGTAGTTCTAGTATTCCATTGGTTTTCTATGCTTTTCCTTATAACTTTGAAGGAAAAGATTAGCATTTCTGAAAAATGAGTTAAAGTGTATATAGTTATGGCATCCTAATGCCAGTGAGATGTGAGCCCTGTCATTGGAGAGATGACCGAATTTCACCACTCCTGCCTCACCCCAGATGAAGGAAACAAAACAAACTATTGTTATTATTATTACCATTAGAGTTACAGCTCTCTGATCAGGGAAACCTTCAGTTCCCTCTAATAATAACTAACCAATAGCCAGAATATAATTATAGTCCTAACTTGGAGCACCTGTTTAAAATCCATTTGGAGTTGTCCTACCTTTAGCTGAATCATGCTATTGGCAGGTAGAATGTGCACTGGAGATTCTCCCAGCCATAATCTTTAACATTGGTACTGATGTTATTATCAAGTTGCTGACAATTTATCTTTGTTCTTGTAGGTGATATGAAATGTTTTTACTCTGCTCTACTAGAAATCTTATTGCTCAGAAGTGGCCATCTTTGAGTGTCAACAGTTATTCCTCTACACTATGTATGCTAATTTTTGCTAGTATTTTTTCTCTAAATCATAAGATTTTCTCTGACAGAAATAAGCTCTGTGAGTTCCTTCAAGGCCAGTTCTCCTTAAGTAATTACAGGCACAATTTCTTTGGCAAATACCACTTGTTTATCATAGTGATAAGCTGATTCGTTTAGTTTTATTTGTCCATTCAGAAGGCCCTTAATGAATAACAAGTGTTTTTTTGGCCAACGGGTATTTGTTGTTGTATAATTACCACTAAAGTTAACACTATGCCTTCTTCAAGCTGAGTACCTGTATCCTCTGAATTTTCTTAATCCAGAAGATATCCATTAGTCCATATAGTCATGGGAAAACTAAATTTTAATGCCACACACATTTTATTGTTTGAGTGATTAAGAAGATACTTTTAATCATAATAATGTGCTGAGATAAAATTATCTGGAATAAATGGAATGGAAACACCCAGGTCAGGGATTCACAGGAGTGATGTAAAATTTTAACTATTAAAAACCATGCATGTTCATGGTTTATTTGAGAGGGTTAGTAGACATCAAACTAATGTGTCTTTTTAGATTCCTCTGGACATTTTTAAAAGAGTAATGCACAATGTTAATTTTTAAATATCCATATTCGTAATATGCTGAAAATTACATCTTTTATAAATGTCTAATTTAATAATTTTGATTTCACTTTTTCTTTTGCTTTACTTAGGTTCTCCTTTTCAAAATTAAATTTATTTTTAACTGGTATATAAAATTATATAATTGAACATATTAACTGGGTAACATGATGTCACATTACATGTATATATTGCATAGTGTTTAAATTAGGTTAAATATATCTGTGTCCTTAAACATTTATCATTTCTTTATGGTAAAAACTTTAAAATCCTTTCTTGTTGTTTTGAAACCTACAGTACATTGTCATTATCTATAGCCACCCTGGTGACTTATTCCTATCTAACTTTAACTTAGTGCTTATTGATCAACATTCTGCCTTCCCTCTTTCCTCTACTCTCCCAACCTCCAGTCACCACCATTCTAATCTCAAGTGTATGAGATTCCACTTGAATGACATTATGTTTGTCTTTCTGTGCCTGGCTTATTTCACTTAACAATGATGATTTTCAGTCCAATTCATGTTTTTGTAAATGACAGGATTTCGTTCCAATTTTAAGAGTGAGAAAGCATTGCTTTTCAAAATTCTTTTAGCATGTTTGAGACTAAAATCTTGAAATCCTTCAAAATCCACCGTATGGATTCTCAGTGATGAGTGGGTATTAGAATTGTTTGGATATTATCTGAAAAACATGGATGACTGGATACATGAATTGTTCTGGAGTGGGGCTTGGGCACCACTTGAATTTCTAAAGTTCCTAGGGTGATTCTTGTTTGCAGACAGCACTGAGGACCACGGTCTAAGAGCAGCCTTGGTGGAGCTGCTACTGCTGCTGGATGGCAGGGTCACTGTGAAGCTAGTTTAAGTTTACCATCCTGTAGTCCCTGAAGCCTCCCCTAGGTCTGGTGCAAAGTTGTTTTGCTGCCTGTCTTCAAATATATTGAGAAAATGACATTAATATAAAAGCATGGTAGCATTTTTTTCTGTAGTAGAATTTTACCTAGGTAAATGTGTGCTGTGAAACAGAAAAGATTGATGTCAATGTATTCATTGACATGTTTATAGTGATAAAATTACCTCTTACTGTTGAGATTGCAGATACATTTTCTGCTTCATTATACGTTTCCATTTATATGTATATATATATTTTTCTAATCAGAAAAAAGTGTGTAATAGGTAGATATCACTTGCATAAGCACATGCATTTATCAAGTTGTTGATATTCACTATGATTATTTTTAAAGAAACTTTGTCTTATATCCACATTTTTCTGTTAATAACCTTATTTTCCTTCCACTGATTCTGAAAGGCTGCTTTTTCAAAGGACAAGTCTGTTGTACGTGCTGGTCATGAAGGCATTAGCTCCAGGGAGACCCACACACAGAAGCTGGGGGTTGATGAGGACAAAGCTGTGTTCCTTGGAGGTGACTTCTTCTGCACACTAATGGTACTCTGAAGACATAATGGGTTTTGTTTATTCAAACAGAATATAAAGTACTTTCTTTGAAAATCAAGCTCTCTGCAAAAAAATCAAAATGCTTATTTAGTGCCCTGGACTCAGCTCAATTTGGTTAAATTTCTGACTTTTCATAACAATATTTCACATAAGTGTTTAGACACAGAAGTCTAAACACACACACACACACACACACACACACACACACACACACACGTGAATCTTACCAGAGTCCAGTGGCACTACCACAGGATTTTGTGGCCAGTCACTTCTTGAGGACACAAGTCAAGGGTTTGTGAAGTTCCTTTTTGGGAACGGTCATGATGAGATTGTAGTCTATGTCTGATGCAGTCCGTTTTCCAGTCCCCAGATTCCTGCCCTTTAGTGACCCTGCACCTTGGTGTACTTTACTCTCTAGCTGGAGAGAGAGGATGAATTGGAGACAGAGAGTGACTGGGGTGCTCATGCACTGGGGGGAATCATACAAATATGATCCTTTTTTGTAATGTTACTAAAATGACCTTGCAAAGGTGTTTGATGCTCCTTCAGGCTCTACCTCCTCAACTTTAACATGTGATAAGGACAGCAATTATCTCACAGAATTCAGAGACAATTCTTGTGAAGGACAGAAGAACTATTCAAACAATGTTTGGTCTTTCTTGATTTTACCCTTCTCCAACCCCTGTCTTGTATAAAACACTCTTGAGATAATAAACAGTAAAAGCAACATCCGAGGTCTTCAGAGTAGCAGGGTGGTGTGAAAAGCAGGGTCCACTCTCAGCTGGCACAATGGACAGGTGAAGACAGGCTGCTGTAGGCACAGGTGCCTCCAGGCCTTCCTTTCCTGATTTGCAGCATCAGAGCTAGGTAATTTATCAGCTGCATTACATTTTTATTTGGGGAAAATATCAAATATAGACAATTCTAGATTGGTCAATTCTTCCACCATATTTCATTAGCCATCTATCTTCTCTCATTTTTCTTACTTAACAAATCCCTTTCTTTTATGCCTTCCCAGCATCATCTATTAAGATTTTTCTCCTCTCATGCATGATTTCTATCATAGAATAATGTAGTTGCAAAGCAAAATTACAAAATGAATAAAAGATACTTTAGAAAAGCAAGAAACAGGATCCACTTAATGTTCAGTGTATCTCATTAGACATTGGTGTTAATAAAAAATTAGAACTATTTCAGTCTTGGCATGTAAAAAGTCTCATATTTTTGAGACCTGGAAAGGAAGGGGGCAATTTGCTAATGTGAGACTCTTTACTACCCAGACCTTAAGCTTTCCTTAATTTTACTCCACATAGTTTTCCGAGGAGTGATGGAAGTATCAGCAGGAAAACATGAATCATTTAAACCACCCACTAAAGAATCTGAATAGATACTCTGAAAATCGCCTGAGATTCCTCATAAGGCAGAGGCCATATTAATCACCAAGTGTCTCATAATGACGCTCCAGGGGGAAATTACCAATGTTAATATTGATATTGCAATGACAAGCCCATAAGTATTTTTCTCTTCTGAAATATACAGTATGTTCCTGTGGATATTTTTTCAAAAATAAAAATCAACAAAACCACCAGTGCTGAAGAAGAGCATCCTTTTCATATTGCCCTCATATCTGCACGCCCTAACAATAAATTACAAACACTTTGGTGATATGAACTTCTGGACTTTGAAGCAGCCTCACAATTCAATTAAATCCTAATTATTTACTTTATTAATTACCTAAATAAAATGTTTTTCTTTACAAATGTGGCCACTAATTAGGGAAAATGAACATTAATAATTTTGTTTTGATTTAGTCATGTTTTTACATGGAAATAGGCTTGTGGGTTTTAAACAGTATGAAAACTGAGCAAAAGAAAGGTTGTTTTCATTTTTGTTAACTTACAAAATTTGTTTCATGTGTAAAATGTTCTGTAGTGATTACGGATCTGTATGTGATACCTGGACTGCATCTTGCCTCCAATCCCAGACTTAGTTGTAACTTATTTACAAAACAAGTGATGCCTCACCTTGCTTGCTTGTTGCTTCTTCATTTCTTTATTCATGACATGTGATTTTTTAAAGACTTCTGGCTGACGTTGAGAAATACAATAAAGACAAAAATACGTATTAAAAGGTGGTAGATGAAGCTGGGTGAGGGAAGTAGCTGGTTAAGAAATGGGAAGTTGTGTCAGAAATGAAGGTTTCAGATAGCAGAAGAATGACTCCAGGCACATATGAGGGAGAGAAGAAAGTGAAAAGAGATCAATTAGGATGACAAATTGTTACATATTTTGTGGTGGTACTTCCTGCATTCCAACCCTGACTCTAACCTTAAATTTTAAAAAATATACTGAAATCATGAAATGTTTGGAAGCTATAAAACAGGAGAGTGAATACGACTCCAGCATGAGAAATGCAGATGTGTAGAGTCACAAAAGAGCTGTGAAAGTATTCATGGTGGGTGCTTCAGACATCAGGGAGATAGATTCAGACTGTTGTTCCAATCAGAAAGTCAAGTGGAAAGTCTGCTGAAGTCCTTGCAAAACCACAAACCTGGAGTTTTTATTTAAATCATGTTCCATGAATGAATGGTTAAGAAATACATGCACCTGCCTGCAGAAAAGGAAGGAAGGAAGGTATGGTCTGAAGGAAGATGCTGCTATCCTAACTAAGACGCAACTTTTGGTGCAATGTGAAAACAAGGGACAGACATCTCATCCGTCACATCCAGGAGGTGGACCTGTGACATCAAAGGAAACTGAGGACTGTCATTGTCTGGCATTCTCAAGCTGATTTTGAGACATTTTGAGCTTGTAATATTTTCAGTAATATTTGCAGTATTTGTATCAAGTATTATTTCATAAACTTTTGAAAAGACCCACATTCATTTCTATCAAGCTTAGTTATTGACTTGAAAAAAATATTTTTCTTGCCTGTCATCTCTTTTCATAGTACGATAACAGAAGACTCAGCCCCCCACCTTCAGCTAATGAATGAGCAGAATGAATATTATGCACTGAGAAACTCATCTTGGGTGACAACAAGCTGTATCTTCATTGCACTGTGGTGCAAAGGTCCTAAACTGGCCTTGCAGACTGTGTCCCTGCAGAAAGCACAGCTGCAGCACTGAAGCTGATTCAACTCAACAAGAAGCTTGGGGGGAAGCCTTTGTTTCAGATGGGAGCAGCATCAGAAATCATAATAGAATAGATAAGTCTGTCTGTCCTGTCTTCCTCTTCTCTATGTGATGCACACTCCAAAGTCTTCCATAAAATTCTGTTGGGAACCAAAAGCCACAGTCTGACAAGGTCGCTGTGGCTTAGCAGCATTCCATCAAGGTCGGAATCTGCCTCTATCATGGTGGGAAGGAACACTAAATGCTTTCCACTGACTGAAAAGAAGATTATACTTAGTCAAGGACACTGGCAGTAAGAATGCAGGGTGGAATACAGAAAGGTTGTAGCTAGGTCAGAGTGTTTTTGATGTTGAAGGCTCTTCCTCTTTTGTATACAACTGGCTGAGAAAAATAAAATTTTGCCAGTTGGTCATCAGCCTGCTGGCCCTCTCGATATGTCTTGTCCTGTTTTGTTCATTCCTGCACTGAGCCCTTTAGGGTTAAGGACCTCTGTGATCCCAGCAGAACTCCTTGATAAAGGCATTGGTGGGCATCAGCTCCTTTGAGAAAATGAGAGTGACTTTTGCGCATGGGGGAAAATCTGTATGTTGTGAGATAACACTGAATTTTTGAGTGTCTAGGCACTGTTCTTTCAGGAAAGGAAGAAAAAGTAGTGGAAGCAGACCACTCTCAGTCATTAGATCTTCAGGGTCTAGAGATCAGCATGCAGTTTTTACTTTGAGCTTCTTTTAGCTCTAACTAGGAGGCTTTTGTTTTTGGAGATGAATCAGAAATTTGACAGATCCTTCTGTATTCTTTTCATTTTAGTGTACTGTCTTTATAACAAGGCATCCATAAACTTTCTGTGTTTCTCATGTAAATAAAGGCTCGACCTTGGAAAGGCAGCAAAGCAGAGCGATGAAGCAAAACTGTGTTATAAAGTTAGAAACAGCATTGTATCCCAACTCTGCACTTATTAGTGGAGTGAATTTAAAAGTGTGGTTCATTTATATGTATCTTATTTTCCTCATTTGTAAAATGAAAACAATAGTCACCTGCTTCCTTAGATTGTGATGAGGAACATTCTATGACAACATTTGAAAGTATTTGATATCATGTTGGTTATACATTAAATATCTAATAACAGGCAATTATTATTATGACTCTAGCTTAATTCATTTCATTATAATAGGAGATCTAGTCGGGTTTTTTTTTGTTTGATTTGCAACAAATTGTTTTCAATTTCTCTAAAATTATAATGATTTTATGTTTTGATCAAGTAGGTACTAAAGTTATTTCTAGCTATATCATGGAAGAAGACAATTGACTTCATTCAGTGTCACCATACTCAATTTTATCATACACAGCCTCTGCAAGGCTAGCAATGATGAAATTGTGCATATCTCCAAGGGTTGGATAGTATGTAGTTTTTTGGGGTTTTTGTTGTTGTTTTGCTTTTTGCTGTGTCTCTACAATAATAGAGACATATGAAAGACATATTTCTGTATTTGAAGAAGGAGTTTTGTTCAGAAGAGAAAACAGAATTAAAGTGAAAACAATGATAAAGTCAATATAGCAAAGCCTATGTTACGAAAAAAAATTCAGAACATTAATGATGAAAGATGATGGTGGAGCTCTGAGTTTGATAGATTCCCAGAGAAGGTGGTTTTCAGTTGAGTTTGTCCAAAACAGGTGGGACTTTTGAAAATAAACCTTTGCCTACATGTCCTAAGTAACCATAAAATTTTGAAGAAGAAATATCTTTACCATGGCCTTAAAATGGAAGTACAATTCTTGGACTGGAAGAACATAAACACTGTTTTAGAATGTTAGCTTAGTATAATGCTGTTTACTCATTCACGAATTCATTCACTAATGAATATGTTTTATCTACATGTAATAGTCACTATTCTAATATTATTTGCTTTATCCTTAAAAAAACCAGATGGTGAATTGAAAAAAAAGTATCTTTCTCAAACTTAGATGCCACATGGCAGATATAGAACCGAAGCTCATGTGTTTGACTATAATCCAAGCTCTATATAGCACACTAAGTAGAAAATAAATTAATTCATGTAGCCTAGAGATATTATATAAAAGAAATTTTCTTCTCCCTAGCAAATCCACCAAGCCTCCTGTAAGAGGTGGATCTCTGTGTGTTTTTAACTAATAGAGTATATTTGATCTGTGAGATCAGAATCAGTATATTAGTTATCACAAGTTCAGTGAGAAAAATATATCTCTTATGATAAATATGGTTTTTAAATTCCAAAACAGTTTTTTTATAAAAAAGAAATGTTAACAAATATATTATCTGAAATAAACGTTTATAAATCTTAGGGTCACAAATAATAATTTCATAGAAATATTTCTATTATGGCTTTTAATATTGAGAAATCTCATGGTTTCATTTTACCAAACAGACTTTGAAATTCAACTTTATGATGATAAAATTGCAAGTAAGTATAAATTATGATAACAAATGGTATGTAAACATTTTCCATTCTTATATCTTAACTTTCTAAAAAGTATGTAATTAATCTAAAGCTTTATCCTCTCAAAACAATAGAATGAATATTATTATCTGAATAATTTTTCCATATTAGACAGTAGTTAAAACTGATGACCTTGAGTTAAATGTGTTTGTATGTGTGTGTGTGTTTTTTCAATGTTGGGGATTAAATCCAGGATGTTGCATATGGTAGGCAAGTGCTGTGTCATTGAGGAACAATTAGACCTAGGTTAAATATAATTTTGATCAAGTATGAATGAAACATTCTTAGGGCTTATTTAGAATTTGTGTGGCACATATATGTATGCATAAATAAATGTCATATCTATCTATCATCTATCTTTCTATCCATCCATTTATCTATCATATATTTTCCCTTATCTCCTCCCCTCCCTCTATCCCCTTCCTTGCCAATCTTCCTTTTCCTTCCCTTTATCCCTCCCTACCTTCTCTGTCTCTCTCCCTCTCTCCTTTGGATCACTCTTACCCCTGAACATCTATCCTTTTTATCGTTACCATTTTGGAGGTAGGAAATAATTTTATTCAGCTTTCCCATTGTTAGAAACAAATTTATTTAAAAGTTTTTGCTTATATTTGTAATACTATAAAAAGGGAAATATTATCCTAATATTAACTAGAACCCAATGTAGATTTCAGCATATTTAATAAATAAACATAATTCTCATAATGAAATTTCCAGAGATAAAAAGTCCTTTTCAGAAAGGATAAGGAATTGCATGGTTTGGTAAGCAGCAGGAGACATCCCACTTAGGAAGAACTCTCTCTAATTCTTAACTGGATTTATAGAGAACTTGTTTCTGAGACCTGCTGGGTTTCAAATTGGTTGATGGGCTCTAAATATAACCTTAGGAATTGTTCCAGAACAAAAATAATCAGATGTCTGACCCACTAGGAGGTCCTGGATCAATGGGTGGTATCCAAATTCCCTATCAACTAACTTTAATTGAAAATGAATATTCTGAATTTAATTACTTTATCAGAAGTTGATATATAGAATTACTGTTATTAATAGTATGAATACTTAAAAATGTACCTGAAATCTCTAAACTTCAGTTCTTTCATCTTCAAAAAACTTCTACAGAATGGGTTGTTAGGGGACTACAATCAATGATGTGTGTAGATGGCTCAATCAGATGACACATCGGTCAGTATTTCTGATACTGTTGGTGATGATAATGGTGCTGCTGACAATGATGTTGTTAAAGCCAAATTCAAAGCTCCGTTGTCCATGTTTGGTCTTCATCTAATAAACATTTCTTGTTTCAGTTTCACATATTCTGAGCTCAGCTATATCCAATTAAACAATCTATAAGAATATAACGTTCATCTCCATCTCAGGCAACTTGTAAACTTCTACCTTTCTTCCAACCTTCCACCAACATCCTCTACTCGTCTTGCTTCTCCCTTCTGAATCTGCTCCCCTCAGGGCCCTTATCTTGGTGCCTGGACTCTTCAGAATGAACTGATCTCTACAATTCAGAAACACATGCTCCACAGTCTCTCTTGTTCTCACAGTCACCCTTTCACTCGTATCAGGCATTCCCTAAACTCTGCCTAAACTACCTGAAAATACAAATAGTGACTACTTACTATGTTCTTTCTCCTTTGGGAGCACCATATCACATTTAATTTTTTTCAATGCCTCTTCTACTTAGAGATGGAGAAGTTGTGATTGACAATACTTCAAGGACTGCTCCTCCCACTAAAGGACATTGCTCTTGTGAATTTCTTTTTCTGTCTTTCTTTCTTCCCATTTCCCATTTTCCCGGCCTGTTTCAGGTTTTCACTCTTTATGGGCACCCTACCTGCAAACCCTACCTGCAAACTGGCTCTGTATAATTCAGTCTCACAATGTTGTCAGAACAATTGCTCTACCATGAGTATGACATTGTCACTCCACTGACTAGTGTCTTGAAAAGGATCCTCTGCAACTGTAGGATAAAATGTAAAACCTCTGTATAGTGCACAAGGCCCCTTATGATCCTCTTGCTTCCTATCTGATCAGTCTTACTTCGTTCACTCCTGGCCAGCCTCTGTCCACAATCTACTCAGTAGTACTTCTTAACTACTTGGGGTTCTTGCTTATTTTAAGTCATGTATTTTTTATACCTCCAGAGATTTGCATGTGCTGTTACCACTTTTTTCTTTC
Organism: Castor canadensis; assembly: GCF_047511655.1. Taxonomy (NCBI): domain Eukaryota; kingdom Metazoa; phylum Chordata; class Mammalia; order Rodentia; family Castoridae; genus Castor; species Castor canadensis. The sequence goes on along the minus strand of NC_133394.1, from coordinate 80,165,845 downwards.
TTTTTGTTCCCTTCCCCTACCCCTTCTGTTTCCCCTCCCCCTCCTTTTCCCTGCACTCCATCCCTTCCTCCCTCCCTCTCTCCCTCCCTCCCTCCCTCCCTCCCTCCTTCCTTCCTTCCTTCCTTCCTTCCTTCCTTCCTTCCTTCCTTCCTCCCTCCCTTCCTCCCTCCTTCCCTCTTTCCTTCTTTTCCTTTAGTACTGGTGATTGAATTCAGGGCCTAGATTTGTAAGGCAAGGGCTCTGCCATTTAAGTCACACCCCAGTCCTACTGTTACCACTTATTTTTTACAATGTCTGAGGTCTCTCCTGCTCAACTCAGTATAAGATTATCTCCTCTGTGATGAACTCTCTGCCATGGATGCCTATTAGAATAATAGTATATTTTAAAAACATTTATGAAAGCGGTTTGTGTGAAAAGAAAGTGCTCCCATTGTCCAGGGTTGGGTTCCCTCTTGGCATTGTGTTTAACTCCCCAGGTGGTCCCAGTGTGCTCAGTGTTCTTTCCTTGTGTATTCTGCTGGTGTGATGAAATACCTCTCCTGTAACATAAAACAATTTTTGTTATGTTATTTTCAAGTATAATCTCCCAACAAAAGCATGAACTTCTGAAAGGGATGGACTATGTTACTCCTCTTTGCAATCTCTGCATTTGCACAAGGAATATGTGCTGAGTTGAAAATTCTGTTGTATGTCTTTTTTGTTTTTGGTAAACTTACTGTGTCAAATGCACACACTCATTAAGACAACTCATATATGCAAGCATCAAATGAATTTATTTTTGTCTCATTTCTCACCTTTTTAGAATTTTACTCTTCATTCAAGCATTTATTAATTAACAATTATAATAGTATTTGGAGATACATAAATAAATCTCAACTGTGATTATAGTAAAAGTAGTAGACTAATAATTAATTACAATTTAGTGGGCTAGCACAGTTCCTATCTTTGGTAATGAATGTAGTGTATGTCTGAAGTTATTAAAAACTATACACTGTGTCCAGTGTGAATAGGAAAAACTGCCACAAACAATTAGCCATGACTGCTAAGGTAAGAAGGTGAGGAGAGGCAACCATGAAACATAAACTTTCTAAGAAAAGAATAAGATGTCTGAGGTATGGTGAGAAGGAAGCACAGAAAATTAAAAATAAGTTTGGCAAAGAAATTCAAGGGCTTGAAATCTCAGGATTTCAAGATCCAGGTGCATCTGTGTTTTATTCTTTTGTAGGGAAGGAAGAAAGAACTTTTCTCTTCTGCTCTTTTGGGTTTTCAGCTAGGTCTCTGTAATAAAGGATAGATTAACAAGGGAAAAGCATATGAATTAATTTAGTATGCTTTACATGGCATAAATGACAACCCAAAGAAATGGTTAGGCTTGAGTGTTTTTATGTTAAGTTTCGTAAAGAATGGAGAGTTGTGGAAATAGGTGGGTATGAGCTATGTGCAGTGAACTGTAGGAATCTTAGCAAGACCTCTTCTTTTTTTTTATTTTTTTTTTCATTTTTCTTTTATTATTCATATGTGCATACAAGGCTTGCTTCATTTCTCCCCCCTGCCCCTACCCCCTCCTTTACCACCCACTCCGCCCCCTCCCTCTCCCCCCCCAATACCCAGCAGAAACTATTTTGCCCTTATTTCTAATTTTGTTGTAGACAGAGTATAAGCAATAATAGGAAGGAACAAGGGTTTTTGCTGGTTGAGATAAGGATAGCTATACAGGGCGTTGACTCACATTGATTTCCTGTGCGTAGGTGTTACCTTCTAGGTTAATTCTTTTTGATTTAACCTTTTCTCTAGTACCTGTTCCCCTTTTCCTATTAGCCTCAGTTGCTTTAAGGTATCTGCTTTAGTTTCTCTGCGTTAAGGGCAACAAATGCTAGCTAGTTTTTTAGGTGTCTTACCTATCCTCACCCCTTCCTTGTGTGCTAAAGCTTTTATCATGTGCTCATAGTCCAATCCCCTTGTTGTGTTTGCCCTTGATCTAATGTCCACATATGAGGGAGAACATACGATTTTTGGTCTTTTGGGCCAGGCTAATGTTACTCAGAATGATGTTCTCCAATTCCATCCATTTACCAGCGAATGATAACATTTCGTTCTTCTTCATGGCTGCATAAAATTCCATTGTGTATAGATACCACATTTTCTTAATCCATTCGTCAGTGCTGGGGCATCTTGGCTGTTTCCATAACTTGGCTATTGTAAATAGTGCCACAATAAACATGGATGTGCAGGTGCCTCTGGAGTAATAGTCTTTTGGGTATATCCCCAAGAGTGGTATTGCTAGATCAAACGGTAGATCGATGTCCAGCTTTTTAAGTAGCCTCCAAATTTTTTTCCAGAGTGGTTGTACTAGTCTACATTCCCACCAACAGTGTAAGAGGGTTCCTTTTTCCCCGCATCCTTGCCAACACCTGTTGTTGGTGGTGTTGCTGATGATGGCTATTCTAACAGGGGTGAGGTGGAATCTTAGTGTGGTTTTAATTTGCATTTCCTTTATTGCTAGAGATGGTGAGCATTTTTTCATGTGTTTTCTGGCCATTTGAATTTCTTCTTTTGAGAAAGTTCTGTTTAGTTCACTTGCCCATTTCTTTATTGGTTCATTAGTTTTGGGAGAATTTAGTTTTTTAAGTTCCCTGTATATTCTGGTTATCAGTCCTTTGTCTGATGTATAGTTGGCAAATATTTTCTCCCACTCTGTGGGTGTTCTCCTCAGTTTAGAGACCATTTCTTTTGATGAACAGAAGCTTTTTAGTTTTATGAGGTCCCATTTATCTATGCTATCTCTTAGTTGCTGTGCTGCTGGGGTTTCATTGAGAAAGTTCTTATCTATACCTACTAACTCCAGAGTATTTCCTACTCTTTCTTGTATCAACTTAAGAGTTTGGGGTCTCATATTAAGATCCTTGATCCATTTTGAGTTAATCTTGGTGTAGGGTGATATACATGGATCTAGTTTCAGTTTTTTGCAGACTGCTAACCAGTTTTCCCAACAGTTTTTGTTGAAGAGGCTGCAATTTTCCATCGTATATTTTTAGCTCCTTTGTCAAAGATAAGTTGCTCATAGTTGTGTGGCTTCATATCTGGATCCTCTATTCTGTTCCACTGGTCTTCATGTCTGTTTTTGTGCCAGTACCATGCCGTTTTTATTGTTATTGCTTTGTAATATAGTTTGAAGTCAGGTATTGTGATACCTCCTGCATTGTTCTTTTGACTGAGTATTGCCTTGGCTATTCGTGGCCTCTTGTGTTTCCATATAAATTTAACAGTAGATTTTTCAATCTCTTTAATGAATGTCATTGGAATTATGATGGGAATTGCATTAAACATGTAGATTACTTTTGGGAGTATCGACATTTTTACTATGTTGATTCTACCAATCCATGAGCATGGGAGATCTCTCCACTTTCTATAGTCTTCCTCAATCTCTTTCTTCAGAAGTGTATAGTTTTCCTTGTAGAGGTCTTTCACATCTTTTGTTAGGTTTACACCTAGGTATTTGATTTTTTTTGAGGCTATTGTAAATGGAATTGTTTTCATACATTCTTTTTCAGTTTGCTCATTGTTAGTGTATAGAAATGCTAATGATTTTTCTATGTTGATTTTATATCCTGCTACCTTGCTATAGCTATTGATGATGTCTAGAAGCTTCTGAGTAGAGTTTTTTGGGTCTTTAAGGTATAGGATCATGTCGTCTGCAAATAGGGATATTTTGACAGTTTCTTTACCTATTTGTATTCCTTTTATTCCTTCTTCTTGCCTAATTGCTCTGGCTAGGAATTCCAGTACTATGTTGAATAGGAGTGGAGATAGTGGGCATCCTTGTCTGGTTCCTGATTTTAGAGGGAATGGTTTTAGATTTTCTCCGTTAAGTATAATGCTGGCTATAGGTTTGTCATATATAGCTTTTATAATGTTGAGGAACTTTCCTTCTATTCCTAGTTTTCTTAGAGCTTTTATCATGAAATGATGTTGGATCTTATCAAAGGCTTTTTCTGCATCTATTGAGATGATCAAGTTGTTTTTGTCTTTGCTTCTGTTAATGTGGTTTATTACGTTTATTGATTTTCGTATGTTGAACCACCTCTGCATCCCTGGGATGAAGCCTACTTGGTCGTGGTGAGTAATCTTTTTGATGTGTTGCTGAATTCAGTTTGCCATTATTTTGTTGAGGATTTTTGCATCAATGTTCATTAAGGAGATTGGCCTATAGTTCTCCTTTTTGGAGGTGTCTTTGCCTGGTTTTGGGATAAGTGTAATACTGGCTTCATAAAATGTGTTTGGCAGTTTTCCTTCCCTTTCTATTTCATGGAACAGTTTAAGGAGGGTTGGTATCAGTTCTTCTTTAAAGGTCTGATAGAATTCAGCAGAGAATCCATCAGGTCCTGGACCTTTCTTTTTGGGGAGACTCTTGATTGCTGCTTCAATTTCATTTTGTGTTATAGGTCTATTCAGGTGATTAATTTCCTCTTGGTTCAGTTTTGGATGATCATATGTGTCTAGAAATCAGTCTACTTCTTTAAAATTTTTGAATTTATTTGAATATAGGTTCTCAAAGTAGTCTCTGATGATATCCTGGACTTTCATGGTGTTTGTTGTTATCTCCCCTTTTGCATTCCTAATTCTACTAATTTGGGTTTTTTCTCTCCTCATTTTAGTCAGGTTTGCCAGGGGTCTATCGATCTTGTTTATTTTTTCAAAGAACCAACTTTTTGTTTCATTAATTCTTTGTATGGTTTTTTTGGTTTCTATTTCGTTGATTTCAGCTCTTATTTTTATTATTTCTCTCCTTCTATTTCTTTTGGGATTTGCTTGTTCTTGTTTTTCTAGGAGTTTGAGATGTATCATTAGGTCGTTGATTTGGGATCTTTCAATCTTTTTAATATATGCACTCATGGCTATAAACTTTCCTCTCAGGACTGCCTTAGCTGTGTCCCGTAGGTTCCGGTAGGTTGTGTTTTCATTTTCATTGACTTCCAGGAACTTTTTAATTTCCTCTTTTATTGCATCGATGATCCATTCTTCATTAAGTAATGAGTTATTTAGTTTCCAGCTGTTTGCATGTTTTTTGTCTTTACTTTTGTTGTTGAGTTCTACTTTTACTGCACTGTGGTCAGATAGTATGCACGGTATTATTTCTATATTCTTATATTTGCTGAGTCTTCCTTTGTGCCCTAGGATATGATCTATTTTGGAGAAGGTTCCATGGGCTGCTGAGAAGAATGTATACTGTGTAGAGGTTGGATGAAATGTTCTGTAGACATCTACTAGGTCCATTTGATGTATTGCATATTTTAGATCTTGGATTTCTTTATTGAGTTTTTGTTTGGATGACCTATCTATTGATGATAATTGGGTGTTAAAGTCTCCCACAACTACTGTGTTGGCGTTTATATATGCTTTTAAGTCTTTCAGGGTATGTTTGATGAAATTGGGTGTGTTGACATTGGGTGCGTACAGATTGATGATTATTATTTCCTTTTGGTCTATTTCCCCTTTCATTAGTATGGAATGTCCTTCTTTATCTCGTTTGATCAATGTAGGTTTGAAGTCTACTTTGTCAGAGATAAGTATTGCTACTCCTGCCTGTTTTCGGGGGCCATTGGCTTGGTAAATCTTCTTCCAGCCTTTCATCCTAAGCATATGCTTATTTCTGTCGGTGAGATGAGTCTCCTGTAAGCAACAAATTGTTGGATCTTCTTTTTTAATCCATTTTGTCAAACGGTGTCTTTTGATGGGTGAATTAAGTCCATTAACATTAAGTGTTAGTACTGATAGGTATGTGGTGATTCCTGCCATTTAGTTGTCTTAGTTGTTTGAAGGTTTGATTGTGTGTACCTAACTTGATGTTACTCTCTACTGTCTTGCTTTTTCTTATCCTGTGGTTTGGTGCTTCCTGCCTTTTCATGGTTAAGTTGGCTGTCACTTTCTGTGTGCAGGATCCCTTGCAGAATCTTTTGTAATGGTGGTTTTGTGGTCACATATTGTTTTAGTTTCTGCTTATCATGGAAGACTTTTATTGCTCCATCTATTTTGAATGATAGCTTTGCTGGGTAGAGTATCCTGGGGTTGAAGTTATTTTCATTCAGCGCCCGAAAGATCTCACCCCATGATCTTCTTGCTTTTAATGTTTCTGTTGAGAAGTCTGCTGTGATTTTGATGGGTTTACCTTTGTATGTTACTTGTTTTTTCTCTCTTACAGCCTTCAATATTCTTTCCTTAGTTTCTGAACTTGTTGTTTTAATGATGGTATGTCGTGGAGTAGTTCTATTTTGATCTGGTCTGTTTGGTGTCCTGGAGGCCTCTTGCATCTGTATGGGAATATCTTTCTCTAGATTTGGGAAATTTTCCGTTATTATTTTGTTGAATATGATACGCATTCCCTTCGCTTGCACCTCTTCTCCTTCTTCGATGCCCATGACTCTCAAGTTTGTTCTTTTGATGGAGTCAGTGAGTTCTTGCATTTTCTTTTCACAGGTCTTGAGTTGTTTAATTAATAGTTCTTCAGCTTTTCCTTTAATTACCATTTCATCTTCAAGTTCTGAGATTCTGTCTTCTGTTTGTTCTATTCTGCTGGATTGGCCTTCTGTTTTGTTTTGCAGTTCTGTTTCATTCTTTTTTCTGAGGTTTTCCATATCCTGGCAGTTTTCTTCTTTAATGTTGTCTATTTTTGTCCTGAGTTCATTTATCCATTTATTCATGTGTTCTCTCTTTCACATGGTGTTTATACAGTGCTTCTATGGTTTCCTTTATTTCTTCTTTTGCTTTTTCAAATTCTCTATTTTTATTGTCTTGGAATTTCTTGAGTGTCTCCTGTACATTTTGATTGACCCTATCCAGTATCATCTCTATAAAATTCTCATTGAGTACTTGTAGTATGTCTTCTTTTAACTTATTCTTGTGGGCTTCATTGGGTCCTTTGGCATAGTTTATCTTCATTTTGTTGGAGTCTGGATCTGAGTTTCTGTTCTCTTCATTCCCCTCTGGTTCCTGTACTAATTTTTTGCCGTGGGGAAACTGGTTTCCCTGTTTTTTCTGTCTTCCCTTCATTGTCCTTGGTGTTGTTACTGTCCCTGTACTGTGTCCAATTAAGTATTTTCTAGCTTGTAATAATAACAATGGTAATATTTAGAATGGAAGGGTGAGCTGAGATGGAAAGCAAGAAGTTAAAGAAAAGGGGAAAACAAATATACAGACAAGAGGGAGAAAGCAGAACAAGGTATCAGACAAGAGAGTTTCAAAGGTATAAACAGGGAGTGTTAGTGTACTAATCGACAGTAAGCTGAACAGACAATACAGAGACAGAGAGAGGATTGAAAATCAAAGATAAAAAAATAAAAAATAAGTAAATGAATGAAATATCTATATATAAAAATGAATTAAAATAAAATGGAAAATAGAAAATTAAAAAAAAAAAACCAAAAAACTTCCAAGTTTATATGCAATGCAGTTTCAGTCTTAATAATTTGGGTGTCTGTCTCAATCTCCAGTCCTGGAGTTGGTGCCTCAGATGTTGTTCTGTAGTTGTCTCATCAAAGGGGATACATAAAGTAGAACAAAACTACACACTCACACACACACACAAAAGCCCCACCAAGTGTCCCAAGTTCAAATGTAATACAGTTTCAGTAAGTTTTTTGGCTTGCAGGTGTAATTCGGTTGTTCTCTCATCAAAGGTAGGGAGAAAAAGAAAAAAAAGTGTCTAGAGACAGTTCTGAGAGTGGTATCTGCAACTGTGGCTTTCCTGTCTGCTGCTCTCAGCCTGCTGTAGCTGGTGGTGTTATTTATGCAGATCTCTGGGGTGAGCTAGCACTCACCTGGTCCCACAGGCTTTGTTTGCTCAGAGTTCTCCTGTGTGGGAGCCTCTGCTACAGGCTTTCCCCTTTCCAAGCACTGGGAAAGGTGACACTGCTGCCGGGTTGTCAGGCCTGCGTGTTTATTTACAGTTCATGTGGGAGGTGGGTCTTCCCCCCTCTCTTCTGAAGTTTTCCTCCCACTGCCACTTTCAGAAGCTTTCCTGCTCCTGCTTACTGGGCGGTGCTGCTGCTCCTGCCGGCCACCATGTTTATTTACAGTTCATGTGGGAAGTGGGTCTTCCCTCCTCTCCTGTGGAGTTTTCCTCCCTCCTCCACTCTCACAAGCTTCCCTGCTCCTGGTTGCTGGGCGCGCACCCCGCTCCCACCAGAGGCTCTCCGGCCTGCCTGGCTTGTTTATTTACAGTCCTGGGAAGGATTCCCTTCCCCCAATCTTCAGTGCTCAGGGTGCCCCACCCTCTTTCCAGCGTGTCTTAACTGTTCTTATTGCTTAGTACTCAGTTTCTCTTTTTGCTTGGGTGGAGGTCAGTCTGTCCAGGGGGCTATGCTGCTCTAGCCCAGGCTTGTCTGTGGGAGTACCGCAGTACTGCAAAGCTCACCTGGTCCACATCTTCCCAAGCCGTATGGGCGCCGGCCACTGGCGGCCCCTGCAGCCCTCCTCGTTTCTCCATTTAACGTGAAGTGGAGATTCTCTGCACCGGCTGGAGATGTGGAGGGGTCAAAGTTATGCCTTTTCTCAGTGATTATGCCTGCAAAGTGTGTCTCCAGCGTCTCTCCAAGATTTCACTATAAGAGGGTCGCTTTCTGCCTCCTACCTCTAGCTGCCATCTTGGAATCTCCTGCAAGTCTTCTTCATATGGATTTTTCTTACCATCTCTCTGTCTTCAGAGATAAGGATGCACTTTTCCTCTGGGAACAGACATGGTTCCTCTCACATGCAGTCTTATTGTCTGCTTCAGAATAACATCACAGAATCTTTTCTGCACATACCATTTCTCAAATTACTTTAGCATAAATAGTCAATATGCCAAGGTACCATATTTTAGGGTACTATGTCACAAATACTATTCTCATTTAAAACTTCAATTATAAAAGTAATACAAAGCTGTTATAACAAACTAGTTTAATCCTAAAAGTATACATAGAAAGGTGAAAACTTTTCTCCAATACTAATTTAAGGAAATAATAAATCATTGAATGTTCTTCTAACTTTTATATGTAAGTATACAAACAGGTATAAAATATGCACTGCATATTGGTTGTTTCAATATGAAAATAGGTTCTCACAGTACAGATCGTTCCATGACAGTTGTTTACATAGATATCATTTCATGAAAGCACATTTATTTCATCTTTCATAATTGCAACATAAAATTTCTTTTTTTTGGTAGATTGTTAAGCTAATTTTTTGTTATTATCATGACTGCTTACAGTGCATCTTAGTTAAATTCACCTGCTGCATCATTCTACTTTATTCCCTTCCCCCTATTCTTGGAACAGTTTCAGCAGGTCTTATTTGTCTATTTTCATACATGAGTGCATAGCACTTCCACCATGTCCACTTCCTACACCCTTTTGACTTAGAAACAATTGAAATTCTTATGTGAGGTCCTAGAAATGATCAGCATTTAAAATAATTTTGTGGTGAAAGTTATAGAAAAACAAATCTTAAGAAGACAAAAATTAAGTGGTCAAATGCCTAATCTGGTGTTTGTTGGAAATTTTTGTACATGTGTGTGTATATTCTGAACTCCCTGTGAAAAATCTCATCATAGGATCCATCATGGTCCTCATCTCTTCACTGTTTTTTGGAATTTGCCACTGGTACATGTTTCTGATTGAAGCCCCAGAATTCAAGGTATTACAAGGGCTGACCCCAGAAACATATATTTTCATTCATCTATTTGTTTTTGCTTTCATTCAACACTTATGATTATTCATTAAGAACTATTTGTCACCTATCTTAAATATATAAAGAACTCCTACAAATAATAGCTACTTAATTAAAAACTGGCTAAAAGACTTGAAGAGAGATTTTTTAAAGAAGACATACAAATGGCTAATAGGAATATAAAAAGATGCACAATGCCACTAATCATCAAGGGAGTACAAATGAAAATCACAATAAGATATCACCTCAAACTAATTAGGATGACATGTAAAAATACAAAAACAAAACCTACCAGTGCTGACAAGGATGTGGAGGAATTGAAGCCATTGTAAACTTTTGGTGGTAATATAAAATGTTGATGCTAATATGGAAAATAGTATACGGTTCCTCAAAAAATGAAAAATAGAGCTACCATATAACACCACTTCTGTGTATCTACCCAAAATAATTGAAATCAGAATCTCAAAGGGACATACGTACTTCCTTATTCCTTACAGCCTTATTCACCATAGGCTAGATGCAGAAATATTGTAAATGTCCATCAGTGGATAAATGGACAAAGAAAATATGGTTCATAAGGACAACGGAATAATATTCAGCATTAAAAAAGAGGTAAATCCTGTCTATGCAAGAACATGGAAGAACCTGGAGGACATTATGCTAAATGGAATAATCTAGTCACAAAGGACAAATATTGCATGATCCTACTTACATGAGGTACCTAACATAGTCAAACTCAGAAATAGAGAATAAAATGGTGGCTGCCAGGAGCTGGGAGGAGGGAGAAATTAGAGTTGCTGTTCAGTGGATATTAAATTTTAGTTATACAAGATAAATAGTTTTTAGTGATCAGCACAACATGGTACTTATTATTAACAGTATTGTTCACTTCACATTTAAGAGGATAGATTTCATGTTATGTGATTTTCATCACTTTAAAAGATTATGCTTCATATTAAGGATTCTGAAATAAGAGCTCTACTGCTTTCTAAAGTGAAAACGAAGAAAAAACAAACTTCCTCCACATTAACTATGCTGATTGAGGCTCCCTTCTTTGACCTTGTCAACCATGATTTGCATATTAATTCATTTGATAGCACAGAAAGTCAGATGTCATCTTTAGTAGGATTTATGAATTCTGAATGTTTAAATATGCAAAATGTAAATTTCAAAGAGCAAAAGTTTATGTTTACTTTTGTGCTTGTTAATTTGGGGGAAGTAACTACTCTTGGTACAGATACCTTTTTTTCTTTTCCTTTGCTCTGCTGTAACTCAGATAAGAAATGTTCAAATGCATTGCTAGTAGAATCTTGTCATGTTTCAATAACCAAAATGTTAGCAATCAGAAAAAGTATCAAATACATTATTGCAAAATGCCCTATAATTTGAAATAATGATCTACCAATAATTAAGCTCTCAGGGTGACCACAGGACAAATATTCTGCAACCCTTCCCCACCAAATACCGAAAAGACTGCATAAACAGATACAAACTGTTGTTTTACTCTATTTTTCTAAAGCCCCAGGATTCTGAACTAATATAGGAGAAGCATCCTAAGTTCTAACAGACATGAAGTAGCACTGACATTAATGGCACTAAACATCCTAATTGCTCACACAGTGTTCTAGACTGTCCACTGTGGTCCTAGACTACAACACTGAGAGACCTTATCAAAACTTCCTGTCACCTGGAAGCTAAATACAATGAAGGATTTTAGGGACAACTGTGGTTGATGAAAGGGCTGTGGTTCAGGAGTTAAATGACCCTTAATTCTTGTAATTAATTAGTAATTTATTACTGGCACTTTACCTATGCTTAACTTTGAAAAAATGCAGGATGATATTGGATCTCTCTTCTCTTCTCCTTTGATAGTGATTATCTTTTCTTTGTTTCCTTTTCTTTGTCTTTTCATCCTTCTTTAGGAATATACTGCACATTCCTCTTGGCTCTTGCTCCAGCTCAATTCCTTGTCTTGAGCTAGATGGAATGAAATTATGGCATTTTAGTTTAAATTACTTTATATTTCAAAGAAAATTAAAATATAATCACATTGACACTATGCATTATGTTCTGAAAATAAATTTATCATTCAGGTCATGTTAAGCTCTTGAGCCTAAATATTTTAAAATTATTTCACCTTTATATCCAATGTCTCTTCTCAGCAAAAAGCTCTGCTTTCCAGTGACCTTTTATCATATTCCTTCCAAATTTTAACAGCAGATTCATAACTAAGCATAGTACTCTACCTCACATGCCCATACTTGTGTAGACATCTTAGAAATTGAGTCCATTCGTCTGAGGGTTGGCAAAGGTACTAAGAAATAAACAGATGCTTACATGTCTTGATAGAAATTGCAACAAAGGCAGGGAGAGATTCTCCTTAGATGCTTAGTAAAAGGCTTAGAATTCTTTGATATCAAGGATTAATCTTTCAAGGTAAAGACTTGATAGCACAAGAGTACCAGTTTCTTGAGATGGGTTCAAATGAGGAAAGAAGGAAGAAATCCTATACTTACATTGTGAATGGCACAAACCCAAGAGATGAGTGGGTTAAGATCTTGTACTCCCCATAAAACTGGTTGGCTTATAAAATTCCACAGAAAAGTGACACACTGGAATGAACACTCTTTTAAAAAATATTTTTGGTTGTTCTGGGATTTGAACTCAGGGTCTCATGCTTGCTAGGCAGGTGCTCTACTGCTTGTGCCACTTCACCAGCCTTAGTTTTCTGTTCAGCATTTTCAAGATAGGATCTTGTGTAGTATCTTCCTTGGCTGGCTTCAAACTGTGATCCTCCTGATACCTGCCTCCTTAGTAGCTAGGATTACAGGCATGAGCCATGAGTGACTATTAAATTTAGTGTTCACAAAACTATGCTGACTCCATATTATTGTGCCAAATCACTACATTTCCTATCATTTAAATCTTAGGATGTGTGCTCTGAAACCTTATGTGTTTGGGCTTAGCCATCCTCTAATTAAGTAGTGATTTTCTTCTTTCTACTGGGAGTCTTCTCACAGTTTATGGTAGATGTTAGCAAAAGTGGCTATAATAATTCTTTGTCTGTATCTTCCTATACTAACTCCTGGCTTGCCAGCATGACTTATTGGCCAATGGGACACTAGCAAACTTGCTGAATGCATTTTTTGAAAGTGTTCACACATTGGGATTACCCAACAAGCTTAGTCAGTCCAAATCAGAAGAACCTCTAAGTGACCTTCAGAACAGTGAGCTAGAGAAATGATAGTTGTTTTGAATGACTACATTTTGGAGTGATTCATTTTGCAGTGAATCTTCTTATAGAGAAAACAATACCTAAACATGGACTTGCTTCCATAGCAACAAAATAAAACATGTGGAATTAGCTTTAGGACAATTCAGTGGGCAAAAGTTATAAGACATTTTGTGAAGCCAGGAAACTCGGCAAGCAAGCTATTAGTAGAGGATAAAAAGATTGTGTCCATATTGGGTAATATTGTGCAGCACTTGGTAAAACTATTGCCTTCAATGATTTGAAAGATTAAGAAAATATGAACCTTGGCAAGATGATTTTTCAGAACATTGGTTAGCATTTCTTTAATTTCTTTTAGTTGTTAAGGATAAGTTATGGGAAAGAGAGATCAGATAAACAGAGAATGGACTGGTTTACATGCAGCATTTATATGGAATACAGAGGAACTAGGAGGGCTGGATTGGAAGGTAACTGTCATTTGCAGTTTCTCTAGACAGGTAAACATGCTTACCATAAATGAAAACCTAAGCGGTTTTAACAATTTCAGGGAATTTCTAATAAAATATGTCTTCTGCATCAAGATCAAATCAAGGTATTGCTGCACTATTCACAATAGCCAAGTTATGGAAACAGCCAAGATGCCCCAGCACTGACAAATGGATTAAGAAAATGTGGTATCCATACACAATGGAATTTTATGCAGCCATGAAGAAGAACGAAATGTTATCATTCGCTGGTAAATGGATGGAATTGGAGAACATCATTCTGAGTGAGGTTAGCCTGGCCCAAAAGACCAAAAATCGTATGTTCTCCCTCATATGTGGACATTAGATCAAGGGCAAACACAACAAGGGGATTGGACTATGAGCACATGATAAAAGCGAGAGCACACAAGGAAGGGGTGAGGATAGGTAAGACACCTAAAAAACTAGCTAGCATTTGTTGCCCTTAACGCAGAGAAACTAAAGCAGATACCTTAAAGCAACTGAGGCCAATAGGAAAAGGGGAACAGTTACTAGAGAAAAGGTTAGATCAAAAAGAATTAACCTAGAAGGTAACACCCACGCACAGGAAATCAATGTGAGTCAACGCCCTGTATAGCTATCCTTATCTCAACCAGCAAAAACCCTTGTTCCTTCCTATTATTGCTTATACTCTCTCTACAACAAAATTAGAAATAAGGGCAAAATAGTTTCTGCTGGGTATTGAGAGGGGGGGCAGGGGGAGGGGGTGGAGTGGGTGGTAAGGGAGGGGGTGGGGGCAGGGGGGAGAAATGAACCAAGCCTTGTATGCACATATGAATAATAAAAGAAAAATGAAAAAAAATGTACACCTTGTCGGCATGTAAACAATATCTCAATAAATTTCTTTTTAGAAGAAGAAAAAAAAAAGAAGTGGAAGACATTACTGCAGTGCTGCAGTGCTAAAAAAAAAAAAGATCAAATCAAGGGTATAATGATAAGAATCTGTGTTGGGACTTAGGAAAAAAATTAAGAGATAGCTAGTGGACTGTCTCCATTAAATGAAAGTATTTCTGAGAGTCTTGGTAGTACTGACTCAGAACTTTAACAAGCTGCCCAAGTCAAATTAGAAAGAGATGAATCTTGAAAAGAATCATGGGTTTGACTTTGTTAAATAATATTTAGAAAACATACAAACTTTTTAAGGGAATTGTGTCTGCAAAAGGACTGCTAAGTTAGACTGTAAGAAATTGAAACAGTTCAAAGGAAATGGAGATCTCTGGAATACCAGGTTTCTACTGAAAGCAAATTTAGAAATCTACTCTACTGCCAACCTGGGCAATTTATTTCTTACAGAAAAAGAAGGGTGCCAAAAATAGAGAGGATAAATATAGGATCATAGAGAAGAAAATGTCTAGGATTCTGCACCAGTGAGTGAAGCAGAGTCTTAATCAATAAATATTTTCTAATGTTTGGTGTAGGCTTCTGGGAAATACTGGCCTTGTTAGATTTCAAAACTGTTACAAATCAGTGGTTATTATGTTTGTTTTGTTCCCTCTATTTCTGAATAGGAATATTTATGGCATTTATTCATTTTCTATGTCAACATTTAAATTGGGCAAATTGAGAGTCAGATAACTTGTCTTGTTACAGTATGTATTTTGATCAAGAGGAGCTGTACCTGTCTCCCTCTGATTTGAAGTCTGATACAGTAATGCTTTTGATAGTCTTGGGAAATGATGTGTATATAAGTGAAACTGGGATGGATTTGAATTTGTTTTTGTCTGGGTGGAACTAGGCCAAATTGTTTGCAAAATTGTAGCTAAAATTACTTTCCAGTATCCATGCCCCTTGGTAGTGCCTTTCCACACTGACTTGGGAGTGTGACTTTTTTATAATACCTTGTGACTTACACTGCCATGTGACTTGCTTCAACAAAGGGAACATGAGCAAACTTGACCTAAGAAGAAGCTCAAAAGTAATTATGACTTAAGACTTGTCTTTTCCTGATCTTGGATCCCTATATCCTCTATGTAAAGAAGTGATGGTTAACCTGTTTGATTACCTGGTCACCCTTATTATGCTATATTCCCCAGGCATCCACTAGATATCTGAAAGAGGCTCAAAAGGAGCATTAAGTCAACGGCCACCCTCACTGGTTTCTGAAGAAGTTATCTGTGTATATTCACATCACAAGAACCAACCATACAACCCACAGAATTGTGACCGTGAAAAGTGGTTATTGTTGAATAGCTAAATTTTGGGGTTCCTGTTATACTGGATAAGCTAAGAGACACATCATTGCCTAAAGCATTTCTCATGTTATACTTTGATTACCTGCTAAGAGTTTTGCCTCTATTACTGGGTCATCAATACTATACTGTAGTGGCCCATGCCTTAGCCATCTCAATAGTCCCAGCACCTGGTATAATGTCTGGGAGATAAATGGGGAGAAAAATGTGATGCATTTTGTTATTAGTTAGCTTCAGTAGCTGTGACAGAACACCTGCATAAACAACTTCAGGGAGAAAAGGTTTATTTTGTTTCATAATTTTAGAGATTTCAGTACATTATGGCAGAGAGGACATGGCAGAGCAAAGCAGCTGACATCATGGTGACCAGGAAGCAGAGAGAATGCCTGAGTCGGATGTCTTTCTCATTTTCCTCCTTTTATTCCATCCAGGCCCCTAACCTACTAGATGGTGCTGCCCATTTGCAGGGTGGGTCTTCCCCTCTTGGTTAATCCTTTCTGGAAAAGCCCTCACAGACACACCCAGAGTTATGGTTTACTAATCTTCTAGGGCCTTCTCAATCCAACTCAGTTAATAATCAATATTAACCATTACAGTCTCTATTGTTTTTGAAAGACCCAAAACTAATTATATTGCTTCTGTAATTAAAATTTTCAGCTCTTTAAACATACATAAGAAATTATTCAATGAATTTTTTGAAATTCAATTTGTTTTTGACATTTTTCTTTCTTTAAATCACTTCCTTCCTTCTTTCCTTTCTTCCTTCCTTCATTTTCTTACTTCCTTCCAAATTGCTGGTCATCTTTTATCTTTATCTTCCCCAGCTCTAAAATTCTTATTGAATTTATGCATTATCTCATGAAAAATGTGTTTATACCTAATATATTTTAGATATATGATATGCTAATATTCTAACGTGAGAAGCAGGAATTAAAACAAATGCAAATATTATACAAAAGTAAGTATTGCCATCAATGCAATATTGGACCTATTTGCTGAATACACAGGCTGCATAAAGGAGAATATTCCAACCAGGAGGGTGTCTGAGCAACTCTTTCAATGTTATAGTATGAGATTGTAATTGTCAGCAAGAAATGGTGAGAGGACAAACTTTCCTGCCAAAACAGTAGAACTTGACAGAAGGGGCAGGGGACATGGGGGATCTAAGACATTTCCTATACTTGAACTGGAGAGGGAGAAAGGTCAAGTGCAATGCTTGCCTAGGAAGACAAGGCAAGGGAAAGTTACAAAGAACTCTATTCCTGACCCAAGAGAATTGGGAACACTCCACAAGTCAGTTTCTCTGAGGATAAGATCTGAGGTGAGGCAAAATCAAATAGGGACATCTAGGTGATATAGTCCCAAAATAAATACAGCAGTGACCAAATTGTTTTCCATACATTCAGCTATACATGTGAGAATACATGGAAGAGTATTTGGGATTCTATTTCCTTTTCTGGATGAAATACAAAAGAAAATTTTAATGCATGCTTGTCAATTCAGTGTTGTTGATCTTGGAATCTAAGTTCCTCAGCACAAGGGAGATTATTTTTGCTGATGAATTACCCTTCTCAAGGTGCTTAATACTGTGCTATGTATGCACTGCCTTTTCAATTTAAATTAGTCAGTGCTCATGAAGTGAATATTCGGTAAATATACACTTGAAGTGCAACATGCTTTTCTGATTACTCCCTAGGCATAGAAGAATGCTTATTCTGAATATATTGCAGGAGGGCTCAGACAGAGACCGAGAGGGCACCAAAGCTTTTGGGAAACAAGTTTATTAAGCAAGTTGCAGCAACTCAGCAGACTCAAGTCCAAAGGTTGAGCCCCAAGAAAAGGGGGCTTTCCTTATATGCCATTTAGAGCAGGTTACAGAAATGGGTGGGGGTGGGTACCAGCTTGTTCCATTATGATCCCATGTTATTTCATTGGCTGTTTTCATCTCTGGGGTGAGGTGACATTGATCTCCAGGTAACACTCTGGTTTTTCTTTGGTTCACAAATTAATCTTTCTCCCCCCTCCCTGTCTTCCTGCCACATTCCCCCCTTTGATGCTCTGACCCACTTCTGGGTCAAAAAGCATCATCTTGATAAAGTCCACAGTACCAGAGGGATTAGGCAGGGTGATATCAGGCATGTTCCTAAGACAAGGAAAGTTGTCCCTATTAAGATCTTGAACCCACCTAGGGTTGAGAATCAGCTCCCAAAATTGGAACTCCATCACTTTTAGGTCTGCATAGGGACATGGGAAAGATTTTTCATCTTGTCATTAATCTGTAAACAGCAGTTACTCAGATTGAGATTATTTTAGGCTATTGTAAATTCAGGGAAGTTAGCAAGGGAGTGAGGGTGGGGCTCAATGTAATTGGAATCTCCCGCACTATTGAGTTTCCTGAGTAGCATCATTGTAAAACATTTGTCTCAAGCAGATCAAGTCCCCTACCAGGGTGGAGAACTGGCCTTTTGGATGGGAGATACAGTAATTCCCAATACTGGAGGTTTTTAGGAGCCAAATGCTCTCTCCATGGCTAGGGGAGTGGTTTCACTAAAGGGCTCGTGTGGGTTTAGCTCTTTTGCCTCCCATGGCCAGTGGTCTCCCATATTCATTCCCCTACAAACATAACACGAAGTTACGTTCAGAGTTTGTGTTAGGGGCACAGCAAGTGAGAGGAACAGGTTTTTGGTTGTAACTGAGATGGGAAACTCACTTTGTATCTCCTTGTAAAAGGAGTGAAAGACCTGGTATGAGGAGCTATCATGAGTGATCATGATGAGTTGAAAATACAGCAAAGTACCAGGGTCTGTTTCCTTTTCATAGATTCAAGCGCCAAACTTTTCCCCAACCTTTTAGCCTGTTTCCTTGAGGTTGAAAGTAGTGAAATTTACAGGTTTATAGGTACCAAGAGGGCAGTTTGGGGTTGCTTTCCTTTTTGTAAAAGAGTGGCAATTTCATGTGAGGTATGGCCTTCCCTTTTAAGCCAAGTTGTCCACCTTTTACAACCCCAGTAAAGGCAATAGAGTTGTTTATAGTATGTGCTACCAGATGTCCCACTGTTACCTTTTGGCATACATATTTGTCAATTAACCTATCAGTCCTTTCCCAGGTGAGACCCCACAGTTGTCCTAAGGCCCAGTGTTTAGCTATTGCAGCACACACATACACAGGTTTGTTGGGGTCATTAATCTGGGTGCAGTTAATGAGCTTCCCAGTGCTGGTGAAGCTTTGGAGAAGCCATTGCTTTCAAGGGCGGTAGCTGATATATTGACAGATATATTGACTATCATGAAAGTACACTGAGTAGGTGGTATGGTTGTGGGTACATGACCCAACAATGGTGCCTGCACAGGAATAATAAGTATGGAAAACCAGAGTTTTAATAACAACACTTCTGGCTTGTGCACATGCATGAGTCACAGTCCAAAGCCTGGGGGTCCACAGGTAAAGAGGTGACTAAGACTAGCAAAAAGAATGCATGGAACAGATGCATCCTCAAAGATGAGACAGGTGATTCTCAAGCTTCTGCCATGCATAGACTAGAGCAGGAGTCTAGTCTGGAGTGACTAGAGCAGGGCTGACTTCTCATCCTCCAGGGTCTCCTGCTGTTTCCTGTGAAATAATGTCCTGTCAAGGAAGGTTGCTAGTGTTTTAAGGGGTGATCTTGTATGGTGAAGCTGGGTCAGGAATGTACTCCCATTCAAAGGAAGCTGGCTTTGCTTGGCTGTGGTGGATCCAGGAAATGATCTCTGTTACTTTAACTGCTGTGGGAGTGACAAAAATAAACAACAAAAAGGCCCTTGCAGTGGAGCTTTAGCAGTTGAACATTTCATTCCTTTAACCCAATAGCGTCCCCAGGTTTCTAAGGGTATGTGGGAGTTGTCAGGCTAACAGGGAGTCTCTCTCTTAACCAGTCATTCCTTTTTGAGAGCATCAACCCAAGAGCCCATATCTGCTGTCTCAGGGTGGGGTCACCTATTCCCTTAAGGTCCTCTTACAGGCCCTTGACTAAAGGGTGTGGATGCCCACAAACAGTTTCAAAAGAGGAGAGACCTGTCTGTTTGATGGAGATAGACTTAATCCTGAGCAAGACTATGGGCAGTAATTGATTACATAGTGTGTGGGTCTCCTGGCATAGCTTTTCCAATTATAGTTTTAGAGTCCTGTTTATATGTTTTCTTTTTCCTGAACTCTGGGGACAGGATGCTGCGTGTAGCTTTTATGTTATTTTTAATCTCTTAGCCATTAGCTGTACCACCTCAGCCACAAAGGCTGGCCCATTGTTTAATCCAGTTGACAGAGGTATTCTGAATCAAGGGATGATTTGCTTTAACAGGCATCTGGCCACTTTTTTAGGCTTTCTCAGTCCAAGTGGGGAAGGCTTTTACCCATCCTGAGTCAGTGTAGACAAACACCAGAAAATATTGGGGATTCTTTCTGGCACACAGATTGTACCTTTCACATACTGTCCTATTGGTGCTGGAGAGCTTGGGGACATAAAAATGCTGGGCCAAGGTGGTCTCAAGAGCTGTTTGTCCTCAGTGAGTTCCTTCATGGAACTGTTTGACAAATGTGGGAGGCAGTGACTCAGGTATGGCAATGCAGCCATCAGTAAACTTTCATCATCTGTCTGGTAGAAAATTTCCTCTTTCAGTCTTAAATCAAGCCTGTTCTTGTGAAGTATACCATGGGTCCCATTCAGATAAGCAGCAAGGGAACAGGCTCCTGACAGTGAGGCTGAAGTTTGTCTTCCTGGTTCAGTTGGCTTTTCTATCAGTCTTTCAGTTTGCCCAAACACCTGTTGTCTCCTCTTTTTAGTGTCCTTGACAGTGCAGGATCACTACTCACTTAGGGGCCCAAACAGCTTTTAGTAATTTTAGAATTTTTTGTCCATATTTAGCACCTTTTCCTCCCAAGCAAATGAGCCCCCTTCTTTATATAGGGATCCATGGACATAAATGGTAATGAAGGCATATTAGGGTCTGTATATCAAGCAAAATGTGTGTCATCACAGACAAAGGATGCTATCTGTGAAATATTCAATGTCTGCATGACTAATGGGCTGGTCTGTCAAGCCTGGCCAGCTGGAGAACACCTCATCCATAATCTCTAAATAGTCATGCTCCAGTGGGCCTGAATTAACCCATAATATTGTGGCTAGGTTTAGAGTTGTAACAACCTATGGCCAGACACACAGGTTTTTACATAACATATTTTGATATTTGACCATAAGGGAGTTTGCTAACCAATAATTTCCTTTATACTCCATGAGAGTCAAAACAGAGTGGGGAACTTGGACTGTGAGTTTTTGTCCCAAAGTAAGTTTGTTTGCTTCAGCCACCAAGATGGCAGTGGCAGGCAGGGCACACAGGCAAGCCAGCCAACCTGGGGAAACTGCATCAAGTTGCTTTGATAAATAGGCCACTGGGCACTTCCAGGAATCTAGCAACTGGGTAAAGACTCCAGCAGCTGTCCCCAGTCTCTTATGGACATATAGGAAGAAGGGCTTTATCACATCTGGTAAGCCCAGAGCAAGGGCATTTGTGAGTGCCCTTTTAATTTTTTAAGGGCTTTTTTTGGTCCTCTCCCCATACCATGGGTTCCCATTCTCCCCTCTTTGTGGCTCCATAAAAGGGTTTTGCCAAGAGAGAGTAATGGGGATCCAGATCTGGCAGAAACCTGCAGCTCTTGGAAATTCTCTAATCTGTACAGTGGCACAAAAGGGGTGAGGGGACTCCTGAGTGTCCCCCACTAATATGGGTTTTTCTGGCTTTTTAAATTTTTCCCTGCACTTGGAAGCTGTTGTTGCCCTGGCTACTATAACTGCACCTGCTTTCTGCTTTCTCTAGGTGGGGCTTTAGCCATGAGGGCTAACTGAGGACTGCATCTTTCCAGCAGTCAATATAAGGAACCATCTGGGTGTTTCAGGTCCCCTACAACAATTTCAAAAATTCTGTTGACTATGACCTTATCTCATAACCCCTCTGAGTGCCATCCTACACCAAAAACAGGCCAGTCTTTCACAAAAGTTCTTAAGCTTGCCAGGAGTAAGCTTGACCCCATAATCACCATTAAATCCCCTCTTAAAGTTCTGGGGGGTTGTGTTCTTACACTGACCTCTTCCCATTCCTCCCATTTGCCAGACATCTATTGAGAGACAAAGATGGAAGGGATGAGGGTTATGAAAAGGCGGTAATGGGTCCTCTTCTCTGACACACAGGGGAAAACAACACCACCCACTTTATCCATCTCTGGCCACTCTCCTAGTGGGGATTTAGGAGTCTCTTGGCCATAGTGAGTCCATATAAGCCCCAGACCAGAGGCCCTGTTAGGGCTCACCCTAGACCATATGAGTTCACCATGGACCTGAGGATAAGGAATCTATACTCACTTCATAACCTGACCACATCTCAGGCTAGCACTTTCACTCTGTTCTCTGAACCTGAAAGACAGTTTCAACCCCCAAAAGGGGGTTACTCAGGTGCATTTTGAGAGTTGATCAGACTCCCCTTCTGCCTCCTGAGGCAGGCCTTAATTTGAAACTGGGTTCTTACCAGTCTGATGAGTAGGGCTCCTAGGTTGGTTCCTGAGCCTTTCCAAGTTTCTTTGTACAACCAGAACTCACCTCCTTGGCTAGCTGGGAGAGAAGCTTCCTCCCCTGGATCAACACAGTCAGGTGGTGTTTGCCAGGGCTGGTCCTCCCGGCAGGCTGGGGATGCTGAGCCAGAGACAAGGAGGTTAAAACACCACCTTGCAAATCCTGGATGACCCCCAGTAATGTTGCAGGATGGCTCAGACAGAGTCTGAGAGGGTCCAAAGCTTTTGGGAAGCAAGTTTATTAATCAAGCTGGCAGAAACTCAGTGGACTTGAGTCCAAAGGAGGAGCCCTAAGAATAAAGGGAACTTTCCTTATATACCATTTACAGCAGGTTACAGAAATGGGAGGGTACATCTCATTCCATGCATGTTATTTCATTTACTGTTTTCACCTCTGGGGACTGGTAACCCTTCTCTGGTCTACAAGTAACATTTCCAACTCAGGTTTTACTTTGTTTCATTGTAGCACTCAATAATCTCTCTTCTCCCTCCCTCCCTTCTGCCATGAATAGATTTAGAAGTTTAGCTTTGATAGAAAATTTTTTATTTTAAGATTCACTTAAACTAAATATAATCAATGATACCGTGAAAGATAATTTCAGAACTCACACCTGATGGAATTTATTGTGCTTTGTATTTACAGTACCATTGTTTTGTTTAAACAGTGCCTTATCCCATTCTATTTTCTTTCTTCTCCTTGAAAATTCAAACTTGATTGTGCTGAGAGAAATCAATACTTAATAAAACTGAAAGGTTGGATGAGATTGTAGGAGGTCTCAATTGCTACAGCTGGAGAATTGATTTCACAAGGACTGAAATCCTTATCTGTATGCATAAGAGTCCCTAGCCATTAGTAATCTTTGGGATATATACTTTTGCTACATGAGCTCTCAAATGTCACTTTTCCTTTATTCAAAAACACTTTTTTCTCTCCCTCAATTTAATAAAACTAGGCTCAAACAAATCACATTGAATATTGTTATACATGGCCAGATAACATATACAGTGCCATATTGTAAGTAAAATGCAACTGTCTTGCAGATAGCCTTATACTTATCAATTGTCTGTTAATATATGTCCAACATTTATGAATATTCCATGAAAGGAAAGGATAGAGGAATCCTCTGGCAGACAGGAAGAATCATTTTTATGACCAGAGATGGGGCCTATGAATAGAATGGTGAAGTCATGGCCAGATAAAACAATAGAGACCACAGACACAGGGCCAGGAGTCCTGCAGTTAAATCTAAGAAGTAATTTTCTGAAAATACTCAAATATGAGGGTAAAATAAATAAGAAATGGTTTTGTATTACTTGGCAGCTGTTATACCTACAGTTAGTCAGTTTTCCATCATTAACTCCTGAGATAATCAACTTATAAAGAGAAAAGATTTATTTTATCTCACAGTTTTGGAAGTTCCAGCCCATGATTAAGTATCTCTGTTGGTTTTGGGGCTGTGGTAAGGCAGCACATCATGGAGGGAGCATGTGTGCAGAAAACTGCTCACTTAAAGGTCAGGGAAGCAGAAGGAGAGAAATAATAAAAATAAGGGCTGAAATCAATGAAATACAAACAATGACAACAAAAACATGCAAAGAATCAATGAAACAAAAAGCTGGTTCTTTGAAACAATAAATAAGATAGGCAGACCCCTGTCAAACCTGACTAAATTAGGAGAGAAAAAACCCAAATCAGTAAAATCAGATGCAAAGGGGGAGATAAAACAAACACCATGGAAATCATCAGAGACTACTTTAAGAACCTATATTCTAACAAATTTGAAAATCTTGAAGAAATGGATAGATTTCTAGATACTTATGACCATCCAAAACTGAACCAAGGGGATATTAATTACCTGAATAGATCTATAACACAAAATGGGAAATTGAAGCAGCAATAAAGACTATACCAAAAAACAAATGTCCAGGACCTGATGGAATCTCTGCTGAATTCTATCAGACCTTTAAAGAAGAACTAATACCAACCTTCCTTAAAATGTTCCATGAAATAGAAAGGGAAGGAACACTGCCTAACTCATTTTATGAAGCCAATATTACTCTCATCCCAAAATAAGACAAAGACACCTCCAAAAAGGAGAACTATAGACCAATCTCCTTAAAGAACATTGATGCAAAAATCCTCAATAAAAAAATGGCAAGCCAAATCCAACAACATATCAGAAAGATCATCCACCACAAAAAAGTCAGCTTCATTCCAGGGATGCAAGTGTGGTTCAACACACACAAATCTATAAATGTAATATAGCACATTAATAGAAGCAAAGACAAAAACCACTTGATCATCTCAATAGGTGCAGAAAAAGCCTTTGACACGTTTGACAAATCTAACACCACTTCATGATAAAAGCTCTAAGAAAACTAGGAATAGAAGGAATGTACCTCAACATTGTAAAGGTTATAAGTGACAAACCTGCAGCCAACATCACACTTAATGGCGAAAAACTGAAACCAGTTCCCCTAAAATCAGGAACAAGACAAGGGTGCCCACTATCCTCACTCCTATTCAACACAGTACTGGAATTCCTAGACAGAGCAATTAGGCAAGAAGAAGAAATAAAAGGAATATAAACAAGTAAAGGAACTGTCAAAATATCCCTATTTGCAGACAATATGATCCGATACCTTAAAGACACAAAAAACTCCACCCCAAAACTCCTAGACACCATAAACAACTAGGCAGGATACAAAATCAACTTACAAAAATCATTAGCTTTTCTGTACACTGATAACAAACAAACTGAGAAGGAATATATGGAAACAATTCCATTCACAATAGCCTCAAAAAAAATCAAATACCTAGGAATAAACTTAACAAAGGATGTGAATGACCTCTTACAAGGAGAACTACAAACCCCTGAAGAAAGATTGAGGAAGACTACAGAAGGTGGAGAGATCTCCCGTGATCATGGATTGGTAGAATCAACATAGTAAAAATAGTTACACTACCAAAAGCAATCTACATTTTAAGCAATTCCCATCAAAACCCCAATGACATTCATCACAGAGATTGAAAAATCTACCCTAATATTCATTTGGAAACACAAGAGACTGTGAATAGCCAAGGCAATACTCAGCAAAAAAGCAATGCTGGAGGTATCACAATACCCAACTTCAATCTATATTACAGAGCAACAGCAATAAAAACAGCATGGTACTGGCACAAAAATAGACATGAAGATCAGTGGAACAGAATAGAGGACCCAGATGTGAATCCACACAGCTATGCTCACCTTATTTTAGACAAAGGCACTAAAAATATATGATGGAGAAAAGACAGCCTCTTCAACAAATGTTGCTGGAAAAAGTGGTTATCTGTCTGCAAGAAATTCAAACTAGATCCATGTTTATCACCCTGTACTAGTATCAACTCAAAATGGATCAAGGACTTTAATATCAGACCTGAAACTCAAGTTAGTACAGGAAGGAGCAGGAAACACACTGGAAGTAATAGGTATTGGTGAAGACTTTCTCAATAGAACCCCAGCAGCCCAGCAACTAAGAGAAAGAATGGACAAATGGGACTTCATAAAACTAAAAAGCTTCTGCACAAAAAAGAAATGGTCTCTAACCTGAAGAGACCACCCACAGAATGGGAGAAAATATTTGTCAGCTATACATCAGACAAAGAACTAATAACTGGAATGTCCAGGGAACTTAAGAAGCTAACCTCTCCCAAAATCAATGAACTAATAAAGAAATGGGCAACTGAACTAAATAGATCTTTCTCAAAAGAAGAAATTCAAATGGCGAAAAAACACATGAACAAATGCTCACCATCTCTAGCCATAAAGGAAATGCAAATCACAACCACATTTAGATTCTACCTCACCCCTTTTAGAATAGCCATCATCAAAAACACCACCACCAACAGGTGTTGGTGAGGCTATGGAGAAAAAGGAACCTTTGTACACTGCTGGTGGGAATGCAATCTGGTGTAATCACTCTAAAAAAATAATTGGAGACTTCTTAAGAATCTAAACACAGATCTTCCATATGATCCAGCAATCCCAATCCTGGGGATATATCAAAAGGAATTTGACACAGGTTACTCCAGAGGTACCTGCACACCCATGTTTACTGCAGCACTATTCACAATAGCCAAGTTATGGAAACAACTAAGATGCCCCACTACTGATGAATGGATTAAGAAAATGTGGTACTTATACACAATGGAGTTTTACTCAGCCATGAAGAAGAATGAAATCTTAGCAGTCACAAGTAAGTGGATGGAACTGCAGAACATCATTATGAACGAGGTTAGCCAAGCTCAGAAGACCAAAATTCATATGTTCTCCCTCATATGCAGACTTTAGATCTAGGGCAAATGCAGCAATGTTGTTGCCTTAGGTCACATGACAAGGGGAGATCTCATACAGAAGGTATGGGGATAGGTAGAAAACCCAGAACATTAAAGTATTTGATGTCCTCACTGCAGAGGAACTAAACAGAAACCTTAAAGCAATAGAGGTCAATATGGGAAGGGGATCAGGAACTAGTGAAAATGTCAGTAAAAGAATAATCAATTTGGGTTGTAACATATTTGTGCATGGAAGCAATGCTAGGAATCTCTCTGTATAGCTGTCCTTATCTCAACTAGCAAAAATGCTTTGTCTTCCTTAGAAATAAGGGCAGAACAGATTCTACCTGGAAGTGAAGAGGTTTGGGAGAGGGTGGGGGAAGGGGGCAGGGGGGAGAAATGACCCAATCTATGTATGCTTATGTGAATAAATTAATTTTAAAAAGTATAATGACAATGAAAGAAAAACAAGGTCAGGGAGTAAAAGAAAGAATGAAGAAGGTCCAAGGGTCCAAGAATCCCCTTCAGGGGGCTCCCAAGGCCCCATCTCTTAAAATTTTCACAACCTGTCAACAGCACCACTTTGAGGAACACATGGGCCTTTGGGGGACATTCAATTCAACTATGATAACTAGTAAGAACTTTTGTAAATGTCACATTGTACCCCCAGTACAACAACAGTAACAACAAAAGATCCAAACTATAGCACTTAGTGACCTGAGAATGATGGGTGATGAATCATGTTGGGATTGGAGTAACATCCAGAATGTCTTCATTTTAGTCTCATCCATTTAGATTCTTTGCTTAGGTCATTTCTTTCTTTCTTTGTTTTCTGATCCACCATTTAATTTAGTCAAGATCCTTGTCCCAAGGAAGATTTTTTGACTAGATTAATCTGGGGTCCATGAGTTACTGATGAGTTTGAAAATCTGGGAAGCAATTTGTCTTTCAGGTTTCAGTAAAAATTTTCTTGCTGAAAATAAACAACAAAATGTGTTTATTTATAATAAAAGAAAGAAAAGTGAATAAAAACAGAAATAAGAAAATCCAGAAAACTCCTACACATCATAAACATCTTTAGCCAGGTTGCAGGATACAAAATAAATTTACAACCATCAGTAGCCTTTCTATACACCAATGTACAGACTGAGAAAGAATATATGAAAGCAATGCCATTTACAATAGCCTCAAATAACTAGGGATAATCTTAACAAAGGAATTGAAAGCCATCTACAATGAAAACAATAAACCACTGAAGAAAGAAATTGAAGAAGACTTCAGAAGAAGGAAACATCTACCATGCTTATGGATTGGTACAATCAACATTGTGAAAATGACTATTATTACCAAAAGAAATCTACATGTTCAATGCAATCCCCATCAAAATTCCAATGACATTCATCATAGAGATCAAAAAATCAATCCTAAAGTTAATACAGAAGCATAAAAGAATGAGAATAACCAAGGCAATACTGAGCAAAAAGAGCAATGCAGGAGGTAACACAATACCTGACTTCAATCTATACTGCAGAGCCATAGCAATGGAAACAACATGGTTCTGGCACAAAAACAATAAGACAGAATAGAAGATCCAGATATAAATCCACACAGCTATACCCACCTGATTTTTGACAAAGGTGCCCAAAAGATATGATAGAGAAAAAGAGAGCCTCTTCAACAAACGTTGCTTGGAAAACTGGATATCCGCATGCAGACAGCTAAAACTAGATCCAGGCCTTTCACCCTGTACAAATATCAACTCAAAGTAGATTAAAACCTTAATATAAGACCTGAAACTTTAAAGAAATTTTTTTATTTTATCCTCCTGAAACTTTGAAGCTAGTGCAGGAAAAGTCAGGAAATATACCGGAATTAATAGGCATAGTCAATGACTTCATAAATAGAACTCCAATAGCTCAGCAACTAAGAGAAATAGGAATACATGACAAATAGGAATACATGAAATCAAAAAGATTCTGTACAACAAGAGCAATGTTTACCAGATTGAAGAGATAGCCAACAGAATGAGAGAAAATCTTTGCAGCTATGCAGCTGACAAGAGATTAATAACCAGAATATATAGAGAGCTCAAAAAACTAAACTACCCCCAAATCAATGACCCAATGAAGAAGTGGGAAAATTAACTGAGCAGAGCTTTTTCAAAGAAAGAAGTACAAATGTCCATAAAACTCATGAAGAAATGTTCAGCATCCCTAGCCATAAAGGAAATATAAATCAAATCCATGTTAAGTTTCCACTGCACTCTTGTTAGAATGGCTATCACCAAGAACACAAGCAATACCACTCATAGGGATATAAGTCAGGTTGCAATAAAGGCACCTGCACACCCATGTTTATTACAGCATTATTCACAAAAGCCAAGCTACGGATACAGCCAAGGTGCCCCACAAAACTAATGAAAGGATTAAGAAAATATGGTATTTATATTCAATGGAATTTTATTCCTTAATAAAGAAGAGTAAAATTTTATCATTTGCAGGTAAATGGATGGAACTGGAGATCATCTTAGATGAAGTGAGCCAAGTTCAGAAAGGCTAAGACCACATGTTTTCTCTCATATGTGGAACATACACCCAATACAAATACAAGCTCTATTATATATACATATACATATACATATATATATATATGTATACATATATGTATATATACAGAACATGTACCCAAAAGTGGGACTGGTAGAGGAGACCAAAGGAGGAAGAAAAGAAAGATAGCAAGTAATAATGAAGTACATAACATCTGTGTAGGAACAAACACACTGAAAATTGTTAAACAACACAGGATGGGGGAAAAGGTGAGGAAGTGCAGTTGAGGGAGTTAGATTACTTAAGCACAATGTATGTACAGGTATAATACCAAGGCAAAACCCCCACTGAACATTGAACAGACACCTAAACAATAAACAATGAGAATGAAAAACAGGTCACACTAAGGGGAAGGCACTAATGATGGGGAAGTTAAAAGAAGGAAGTAAAGGTGAACATGATTGATGTATATTTTATGTACAAGAATTAATATATAATATTTAAATCTGTTGAATCACCATTTAAAGGGAACTATGGTAGAAAGGAGAAAAATGGAGAAGATGAAATAATTCAGGGTTTAATACATATATATATA
This sequence comes from Castor canadensis, assembly GCF_047511655.1. NCBI lineage: Eukaryota > Metazoa > Chordata > Mammalia > Rodentia > Castoridae > Castor > Castor canadensis. Next base: position 80,136,145 of record NC_133394.1, on the reverse strand, counting down.
TACACACATATATATATATATGGTAATGTCATAATAAACTCCTATATAGATTTTGTTTCAGGAAATTTATTTCTCTTTTATTGTTGTGCTGGGTGGGGGTACATTGTGGCATTTACAAAGGTTCTTTCAATATCAACTATATCATACTTGAATTCACCCCCTCCACTGCTCTCCTTTATCCCTCCCCCCAATTCCTGGGATGGTTTCAACAGGTATCATGATTTCATATACATTTGAACTCAGGGCTTCACACTTACAAGGTATACACTCTACTACTTGAGCCACATCTCCAGTCCCATATTTTCAGAAGTGTTAGAACATTACAAATAAAACCACACAGACCTGCAGTTTTGTTTGTAGAGATGTTTTTGATAAGAAATTATCTTCAGTGTTTGTATACTTACTTAGATTTTCTTTTATATGTAAATGTTAATGAGCTGTAGTTTTTCAAGAGATTTGTAAATTTCATTTAACTTATCAAATTTGTAGCACAACATTGTCCATAGTATTTCCTTAAATTTATTGTAGTGTATGCAAAATTTGTTACTCATTTCCTCATATTGGTAATTTATTTCCTCCCTCCCTCCCTCTCTTCCTCCCTCCATTCCTTCTTTCTTTCTCTTTCTTTTCTTTTATCCCTTCCTCCATCCCTCTCTCTCTACATCACTTCCTTTCCTCTTCTTCTTTTCATCATTTTACCTTGAAGCTATCAAATTAATTGGTCTTCTCAAAGAACCAGTTTTGGATTTTGTATTCTCCATTTTTCTTATTTCATTAAATTTTATTTTATTTTATTACTTTTTTGGTGGTACTGGAGTGTGAAGTCAGGGCTTTGCATTTGCTAGGCAGGTATTGTGCCACTAGAACCATGTCTCTAATCCATTTTGCAATACTTATTTTTGAGATAGTGTCTCACTTTTTGCCCATACCTGTCTGTTCAGTGATCCTCCGATTTTATACTTCCTGTGGTACCCGAATGACAGGAGCACACCACACACCCAGTTTTTTTCTCACTGGGATGGGGTCTTGTGACCCTTTTTTGCTTGGGCTGGCCTTCTACTATGATCCTTGAGATCTCAGCCTCCAAGGCATCTAGGATTATAGGAGTGAGCAATCCGTCCCTGGTTTAATTTTTGTTTTTATCAGCTCCTCTTATTTACTCTGGTTATTTATATACTCTACATTTTGTAGTCATTTAAAACTGTGGTTTTAAATAAAAATCTTCTGAGCACTACTTTAACTATATCAAGAAAATTTCTATATTCTCTTTTCATTTGGTTCAAACAATTTTAATGTTTTTATGATTTCTTTTTTTGATCAGTGGGTTATATGGAAGTGTTGAAATTTGTAAGTATATAGGATTTCCTAGAGACATTATTTTTTACTTTTCTATTATTTAGAATTCATTAATGGTACAAAAGATTTCATATGAAAATTCTATTGGTGACTACATTATTTTGAGCAAGGTCTCCCCTCTATGATATTTCCTTAACTTCCTGCCCTTTTAAAAGCAATATTTGGTGAGTTTCTTTATGTTATCTCCATACATGCATATGTCACATGTTGTGATCCTCTCACCTGCTCCATCTGCTCTCCATTTCTCCTCTATTCCCATTGAAGCCCCCAACAATATCCCTTTTGCACTCAAGACCCACTATTATTGTTACTTTTATCTTTTTAGTCTTAGATTCTGCATATGAGTAATAGCATATGGTATTTGGGCATTTGCATTTGGCTTATTTCCCTCGATATTATGATATCTTGTCCAATCCATTTTCCTGCAAATGACATGTATGTGTGTGTATGAGATTTATTTATCCATTCATCAATGGTTTGGAACCCCCACCTGGCTGTTGTGAATAATGCACTAGTAAACATGAATCTGTAGGTATTTCTTCTATGTTGGTTTACTCCTTTGGGTACATGCTCAAGAGTGGCATGACAGGGTCATAAGGTAGGCCTATTTTTAACTCTTTGGTGAAGCTCCATACTAATTTCCATAATGGTTGTATAGTTTACATTCCCAGCAACAGTACCCTTCTACCCACATATTTTTCACCAGCATTTGTTGTTTGTTTTCTTGAAAGTTATTATGACTAGGTTGAGATGGAATTTCAATGCAATTTTATTTTGCATTTCCTTTTATGGCTAAGAATGTTGAGTGTATGTATCTTCATGTGTTTATTACCCATTTGTATTTCTTCTGAGAACTCTCTGTTTAATTCCATTTATTAATTGGATTTTTTGATACTTAATTTTTGAGCTCTTTGTATGTTATGAGGAGTAATCTTTTATCAAGTGAATAACTTGCAAAGATTTTCTCCCATTCTGTGGGTTGTCTTTTCATTCTGGTAATTGTTTCCTTTGATGTGCAGAAGCTTTATAATTTGATGCAGTCCCATTGTCAATTCTTCTTATTTCCTGGGTCATTCTAGTCCTATTCTGAGAATATTATTTCTCAAGAATTTTGCCTATATTTTCCTATAGTAGTTTCAAAGTTTTGTATCATACATTAAGGTTTTTGGTACATTTTGATTTATTTTGCTGCAGGGTGAGATATGGGGTGGTCTACTTTCAGTCTTTTGCATGTAGATACCCAGTTTTTCCAGCACCATTTGTTGAATAGGTTGTCTTTTCTCCAATGTACATCTTGGGCTTTTTTGTTAAAAATAAATGGGTGTCACTGTGTGGTTTTATTTCTGGGTCTCTTATTCTGTTCCACTGCTCTTAGTATCTGTTTTTATGCCAGTACCATGCTGTTTTTGTTATTATGGCTCTGTGATTCTATCAGTGTTGCTCTTTTTTTCTCAGAGTTGCTTTTGCTGTTCAGGGTCTTATATGTTTCCCTATGAATTTTAGGATTGATTTTTCTATTTCTGTGAAGAATGACACTAAATCTTTGATGGAATTTGCCTTAATCTACAGATTATTTTTGTTAATATAGCAATTTTCATGGCATTAGTTCTGCTGGTCCATAAACATGGGAGCTCTTTCCATTTTCTAGTGTCTTCAATTTGTTCCTTCAATGTTTTATAGTTTTCATTGTAGGGGTCTTTCACCTCCTTAGTTAAGTTTATTATTAGATATTTTTTATATTATTTATAAATGCGATTATTTTTCTGATTTCTGTTTCATCCTGCTCATTGTTGATATACAAAAAAGTCCAGCAGTGTTTAATGAAATTGGGTGCATCAATATTTAGTGTGCTTATGTTAATAATTGTTATCTCCTCTTGATGGAGTGCTCCCTTTATCAATTTGAAGCGATTTGCTTTGTCTTTTCCAATTAATTTTGGTTTGAAGTTTGTCTTATTAGACATGAATATAGCTATGCCTTCCTGTTTTCAGAGTTAATTTGCTAGGAAAATCTTTTTTCCATCCTCTCACCCTAAGCTAATGTTTGGCCTTATCAGTGATATACATTTTTTAGGTAATAAATGGTCAGGTCTTGCTTTTTAATCAAACCTGCCAATTTATATCTGTTGATTAGAGAATTGAGATTATTAATAATGTCAATATTGAAATATATGTAGCATTTCCTGTCATTTTGCTGTTTTTGTGATGCTTATTCTTTTCTGATCCTTGCCTATTAGTCTACTCTTCTAGTGCAGTTTATTCTTTCCTGTATTTTCCTGGTTGCACTTGTCTTTTTCTGTGTGTAGGATACCTTTGAGTATCTTCTGTAGCACTGGTTGAATGGTCATGGATTCCTTTAGTTTTTGTTTATCATGGAAGGTTTTTATTTCTTCTTCAATTTTGGATATATTGTTCAGTTGACAGTTTTTTTTTTTCAGGCCTTGGAAAAAAGTTTTCCATGTACTCCTTGCTTTTGGAATTTCTGTTGAAAAATCTGCTGTTATTCTGAGGTAGTTGCAATTATATGTTACTAGTTATTTCACTATTACAATTTTCAATATTCTTTCTTTGTTTCATATATTTAGTGTTTTAACTATAATATATCTAGTGGTGTTTCTTTTTTTGATCTTGCCTGTTTGGTGCTCTGAAAGCCCCCTGTACCTGAATGACCCTCTTTCTTATGATTGTGGAAGTTTCTGCTATTATTTTGTTGAATATGTTTGCTCTGCCATTAGCTTGTACCTCTGCTCTTCATTCTATATCCAGAATTAATAGGTTTGGTCTTTTAATGGTGTCCCAGAGGTTATCATCTTTTCTTAGTACTTTTTGTTGTTTTTGTGTGATTGATCTAAATCCTACACTTTATTTTTGATAACAGATAACTTGATTTCTTCTATCAGTAAGGGTTTCAATGGGGTTTTTTAATTGGGTTATTAAGCCTTTTATTTCTAAGGTTTCAATTTGAGTTTTTTCAGAATTCCTTTCTTCATTGAATTACTTCTTCACATCATGAATTTTTTCTCTTTCTTCATTCAGCTATTTATTTATATTCTTTTTGAGTTCATGTCACTGTTTATTTGTATCCTCTTTGAATTCATTCACGTGCTTATACATGTCCTTTTTAATTTCATCAGCCATGATTACCACTGTTCTTTTAAATTCATTATTTGAAATTTTATCTGCTTCACTGTTATTCACATCCCTTATTGCTGAATTGTTGAATTTGGGGGAGACATGTTGATGTTTATATATTTTTTCATATTACTTGTGTTTCTATGTTGGGATTTATGCATCTGAGGCCAAGTGGTTGAAAGTTTTAATTACCCATAGTCTTCCAGTTGAAATAGTCTCTATAATTAGAATAGAATATCTTTCTCACTAAGGTTAATCTTCCACACCAGACCAGTCACTGTCTCACAATCTGTACACTGGAGGTGTGGGATTATCTCACAGCTAGAATTGGCAGTCAGTTGCCAGGGCTGTCTGTTTTACATTGTAATGGAATTTTCAGCTTTCTTTCACTCTCCAAGTTTCCAAAGTTGGAAATGTTTGCTGCTTTTTGGTTTCATCAGTTTCTTTGTGGTTTTCTGCCATCCTGCTACCACTTTAGTGATTGCTGATGCTCTTCCTCTCTTTCTTTCTTGAGAATATAGTTATTTCTCTGTTACCTGACTTTTCTCATTCACAAAGTAAAAAAAAAAAATCAAATACTTCTAATTTTCCATCTTGCTTTCCCTGGTTTGTTCATTATCTTCTTTCCTTTGGGGACTTCAACGACACATTGGTGACTTATTTTAACCCACCAGTCACTTAGGGGATTTAAAAAATCTTTTACTTTTTTCCATGTTTGCTGAGTCTTTCCTCTATTATTTCCATTTTGATATTAAATTAATTCTTTGAAGTCTGGCACTAGTGGCTCACACTTATAATCCTAGCCCCTCAGAAGACTGAGACTGGGAGGATTGCAGTTTGGAGCCAGTCCAGGAAAAGAGTTTGACCCCATCTCAACCAATAGCTGGGTGCTGTGGTGTGCACCTGTCATTCTAAGCTAGATGGGAGGCTGAGACCAGGAAGATCATAAGTAGAGGCAAAAAAGTTTGTGAGTCTCCATCTCAATGGAAGAAATCTGGGTGGTGGCACATATCTGTCATTCCAATGACAATGGGAAATTTAAAATAGGAAAATCAAAGTCTTGGCCAGCCTATCTCAAAATAACCATAGGAAAAAGGGCTGGAGGTGTGGCTCAACTGGTAGGATGCTTGCCTAGCAAGCACAAAGCCCTGAGTTCAAATCCTGATACTGCCAAAAATGTTAATTCTTTGAACATTTTATTTTTGATATTACACTTTCCATTATTCTAGAAGTTTGATTTAGATTCTATTTTAATTTTTGTTATTTTTCTGATTGTGTTTCTGACTTTTAGTTCTCTCTCTGCCAACGGTTTTCTTTATATCCTTGAACACAGTTAAAATAACTGTGTTTAATTCCCTATTGTAATGGCAACATCTGAATTATGTTGGATCATTGTCAGCTAATTGTTTTTCCCTTGCAAATGTATTACATTGTCCTAATTCTTGGCATGTTGACTAACTTGAACTAGGGTTACATTGTGAAGACTTTATAGAGTTTAGATTCTTTATTTTAGTGATAACTTGAGTTTTTTTTTTCAAACACCAAACTCTCTCTTGCATAGCAACAGACATCTTAGTTGAATTCTTCTAGCCTGCCTTAAGAACTTACACTCTGCCACATGAATTGTTTAGATGTAAGCTAGGGATACAGGATTAAGTTACATATAGAATTTGGAGCTTGCAGATCTCTTTCTTTCTTCCTTCTGGGATCTGCTTCTAGTTTCCACTGCCTGTGTAGCCACAAACCCTGTCTTCTAATTCTTCACCGAGAAATATAGTGGATTTTCTAGCACATTTTAACTACACTTTTTAGTACAGGTTTTAATAATCCCTCAGAATAAAAGCTTCCCAAAAGGGGCAAATTTACCTAGCACTGCTTCCTCCTCCCAAAGAATGAGTCCTCTCCCAAAATTTTCTGTCACAAGGAAGGGGTGAGGATAGGTAAGACACCTAAAAAACTAGCTAGCATTTGTTGCCCTTAACGCAGAGAAACTAAAGCAAATACCTTAAAGCAACTGAGGCCAATAGGAAAAGGGGAACAGGTACTAGAGAAAAGGTTAGATCAAAAAGAATTAACCTAGAAGGTAACACCCACGCACAGGAAATCAATGTGAGTCAATGCTCTGTATAGCTATCCTTATCTCAACCAGCAAAAACCCTTGTTCCTTCCTATTATTGCTTATACTCTCTCTACAATAAAATTAGAAATAAGGGCAAAATAGTTTCTGCTGGGTATTGAGGGGGAGGGAAAGGGAGGGGGTGGAGTGGGTGGTAAGGGAGGGGGTGGGGGCAGGGGGGAGAAATGAACCAAGCCTTGTATGCACATATGAATAATAAAAGAAAAATGAAAAAAAATTATTCCAGCATATTATAGTTGTTATCTGAGAAGAATCAGTATATTAGGAACTAACTGATTTTGGGCTGTTCTGCTGTGTTAGCTATTCTTACTTAGCTGAAAATACAATTCTATAGTTTAAACTGCTATTCAAATACAACTAGTAAGTTTTTCATTAAAATCACCCTTGGAAATTATAATGAAAGTTTACTTTTTTCCTTTCAGTTGTATGATTCTTTTGTTTATATGAAGAATTTTTTTCCCTCAAGAGTAGTCAATTTTTGCACTGGTAAACAGGATGACGGAAACATTTTTACACTTTGGATTCAGAATAAAGTATGCTTACAATAGAATAAAAATTAGATTATTTTCCTATTGTATTAATAATTTAATTTTGTCATAGCTAGGAAGTTTTCAGAAAACTTTTTGCGTTAATTGAGTACATTGGATTATTAAAGGGTTGTTGGCTTCTGAAGCAGTTCCAGAAGCCAACTCCTTATGTATGTCCACTTTAATACTGTCAATTCCAAGTAATTAGTGTACCAGATAACTGAGAGATATAATTTCAATTTCAGTGTATACCTGTGATAATGCAAGCTTTGTGGCACCACAGGTATATTTTCATGGCAAACTTCAGCATGGGTTAAACCATACATATACCTAGGAGTATACAATTTTGGCAAAACCATTATTTGTCAGCACTGTATATTAAGTTTCACCTGCTTTTTTTTCTCTAGAACTGGGGTGTTATCCCTGGAGCAGTATTGACTCTGAGATCATTGCTGTTGGATTGTAGATATTTATCCTTCAAGAGCTCCTCTTCTCATGGAATTTTGGCATCCTGTGGCATATAGGCTTGCTCAAGGTCATTACTTAGCAGAGTGATACAGAGCCACTTAACATATGAACCACAAAAGAATAACCAGGCTCTGTCTTAAACAGAGATGAAAGTTAAATAAATCATAGACATCAATAAGAAAAATGACTAAGAATAGCTTCAAATTTGACAAGCTCAGTATCAAAACTTTTCAAACCTACTTCCCAGTGTTCCTTGAACATTCATTTTCACAGGCATTCAGTCTTGACTTTCTCCCTTAACCCACTTATTCAGTTACTCACCAATTTTTAAAAATTTTACCCCAAAGTGTCTCTCAGATATAACCCATTCTTTCCATCTCTCCACTACCCTCCTATTTAAGCTACAAATTTTGCCCTCCTGAACTACCATAGCTATCTCCTGCCTCCCAATTTTCCCTTGCCAAAGTTCTGTACCCAGGATGATTATTTCTGCTGTGCAAGCACAACATGTCATCTCCCTGCCTAAAGTCCTATCATAATTTTCCTTTGCTCTTGGGAAGAAGAAAAGGGTTTGATAATGTAGATCAGTGGCTGTGAAAATTTTGGCACACAGTGAGCCCTCTGCCACTATTCCACATCAATACCTCCTACTCCCTCTACCGTTCAGTTTTCTGGGTCTGCCAGCAACATCCCTTTAACCTGACACATTCTTCATCAAGTTAGCATCTTTTCATCTTCAGGTCACAATGGTATTTCCTAATGAAACTTTCTAAATGGTCATGATATTATATCATTGTTTATTCTTCCTTGTTTTTTCTTCCTAGGACTAAAATTGAATTTATAGATGTAATTTTAAAATTTTTATTTAGTTAGTATTTTTGCAGTACTGGGGTTTTAACTCAGGACTTTATGCTTGTTAGGCAGGCACTCTACCACTTGAGCCATACCTCCAGCCCTAATTTGTGACTTTCAAAACAAATCTATTTTCTAGTAAATGGTAACCTTCATTAACAGAAGGACTATGTCTGCTTATGCTTCCATTTTGTTCCTAGAACAGACTACCACCCTCCCGGTTGTGCTTAATTGAAGCACAAGAAATACGCATTACATGAATGTACAAGTGAACAAATAAAAAACAGAAAGGGAAGATTCTCTGCTGGATCTAGTGAATAGAAAATGATATGTAGGAATAATAGAATACTGTGGTATCTCTTGCCTAACACTTGGAATGAAAAGTACGAAACAGGAATTAGATCAAATTTAATTGCAGATTCCTTAATATAAGATGGAATTCCAACATGAACTTTATTGTGTGTGTGTTTTTTTAATTTAATTAATTAAATAATAATTAATTTTTTTTGAGACAGGATATCACTATGCAGCTCAGGATGGCCTACACCATATTATGTAGTGCAGGCTGGCCTTGAACCTGAAATTCTACTGAGTCAGCCTTCCAAATGCTGGGATTACAGGTGCACGTCACCATAAGCAGCTGAATTTTATTTTCAATGAGAATCTTATTAAAATATTCAAACATATGTTTTCATATTACAATAGCCTCTGTTTTCAGACTATCATGTTTGTTTTATTATGTGCCTAGTTTACTAGTGCATAAAGATAGAGATATTTCTAGTCATAAGGAAAAGTTAGAATGATTGACTATGGTGTCTGGAAGTTCATTTTTCAAGAAACAGCCTATTATTAAATAGGTATGAACTTTACAGTGCACCCCAGTTGTACAAAACAATCAGCTGGATTGTACATATTTACCCTATCCCCAAATACCACTTTTTTGCAGTGTTATGAAAAATATTATTTTAAAAGTTAAATCTAGCATGTATCACATGTTTAACAAATTCATACCTGGAACACTTACCAATACTTCTCTTTTAAAGTCTTGAGTTAAAAAGATTTGTCATAATTTGAAAAGAAATTGAAAACTTGGAAAACTTTACCCAAACAGAATGTCTGCAATTGTTGGTGTAGAGGAGTAATTAGGATGTTTTCACTCATGAGCCCCTGCTGCTCTCTTCCTCCTTTGCTTATGTCTGCCAGATTTAGTACCCGCATCTGGGTCTATAAACAAGATGCTGCATTTATGAAAAATACTTGTGTGTTGAATAAATGAGTTGCCTGAAGGGTTTCGAGCCTGGGAACTTATGTCTCAGAAGACTTATAATGCTCTTGGGGAGATTGGAACAGAGGATGCTGAGGAGCACATGTGGTGGCCCAAAAATTTCACTCTTGCTCTAAGGGTGTTTTCATTAAGAAGATAAAATATTGAATTATAGTGGTGATGTAGTAGAGATGTATTGTTTCCAATCCTGCCTTAAAACCTGTATTGGTGACTCAATAATAAAGTTGAAGTGTGTGCCTTATTATATATTTTAATACTTTGTTTAGGTTGGACAATTTGATAATATAGTAAATACTCTCTATTTCCATATCTAAGAATATATCCTCTCTATATATTTTCACACATACAAAAGAACTATGATTAAGGATAATCATTATGGCATTGTTCATAGAGGGAAAAATTAGACTTAAAAAGAGTACTGGTTTACTATGTTATGGTATATTCATTCAATTAGGTACTATGTAACAACTTTAAATAAACATACCATATCTATAGTGCTTGTTGTGGAGAGGAATACTGTTCCACCACTTCACTGAGTTTTCATAAACAGTGGGATTTTCCCTGATAAATAGTTGTGCAACTTCTGCCCATCCTTTACTCCTCTATGTTTATTTTAATCACTGAAATCTATCAGTAGGAGATGGATAATAATTTATTATTCATAATTATGCACCAACGCGGTACATAATTAAGAGCCACTGTGTCAATTTGGTCTCTTAATCCTTCTACCTCCACTTTGACAGTGGAAAATATAACTTGTGGAGTGAGTCTGTTCTGCAGGCTCAAAGTTCTCTCAACTTCGCTGTTCTGAGAGGAAGGGGGAATTATTAAGGCCTTTGGTTCTCACCTTTAGACAAATTCTCTTACTTGTTCTTCATCAGTATTAAAACTGGCTTTTGGGTTTTCTGTCTGGTGACCCTTGTCATATCTCAGTTGGTTCCGAAGTCTGAGAAGGAAGAACCATGCTTCTTATTGGGACCTCTCAAAACCTCAAAAGTATTGATATCCTTTGATTATTAATATAATACATAAAACATAGTGGAAGAAGTAAGATGGAGTGTAATGAAACTGTTTGTGGTTTACTGTATATAATATTTGCATGTTCATTAACTGTCTCTGAAAGTTTGTAATGTGCAAATGCCTGAGGAAGAGTTTTAAGCAATGGAAGAGGGATGGAGGCTGACTTCATTTTTCACTGTATATGCTATTGCTTTCTTATCCTTGTGTGTATATTAACTTTTCAAGAAAAGAAAATTTAAAACCTAAAAATACAAATAAATCTAATTTATTTGAACATACTCTTTTCTTAGGAAGAGAAGCATGCAAGCAGTAACACTCTTAGAGACTGTACATTGAGGAAACTGCTGTGCCAGTCTCTTTGCTAAGCATCATAGTGACCATTTCATTTCATGAAACTTTCTTAATTCTGTAAGATAGTTTGTGCATTGTGAGATGAAGACCTTCTACAAGGTCACACAATATTTAGTAGGGAAAAAGTAGACACAGGATTTTTCAATTCCAAAGTCCATGCTAAATTCATTGTATCATACTGAGGTTCTGCTCTATAACCCACTACATTTATTTACTCAGATCATCTTTATTAAATCAATGAATAGTGGAGAACCAGTGCTACTGCCATGTCATCCAGTGTCTGAGATCTCTGTTATGATATTTGTGAGTTCTTTGTGTTAATGCTTAGAAAACCTTGCTTAATTTGCAGATGGATCTAATGTTGCCAATATAGCTGAGCTGAAATACCCCTTTCTAATCAGGCAGCTGGTTCCTTGGAAAAACCATGGCAAGGTGGAGCACAGTGTAAGTAAATAAGTGCCTTATCTTTCAAAGTAGGCTTCTTCGTGCCATCACAAGTGCATTGGTGGCCTTTTTTGGGAGCTTACAACAAAATTGGCAAAATGAAGCTATTCCTGGCTGATACACTGCATTTATTTCAGATTTTAGTTTAAACCACACTGCTTCTATTGGCATACTCCTGAATTCTAGGCCACCACATGGCACAGAATTTCCTTTGGTGTAATCAAGTCAATTCAACTCTTCACTTTCTAGCAGGGGATTTGAGGCACTTTAACTATGTCTGACTCAAATGTTTCATCTTTCAAATGGGATAATAACACTGATAGCTTTTTGTGAAGATTAAATGAAAGAGGAGAGGTGCTCTTTCATTTAATTACTAGGTGCTCAACAAGCCTTATCTAGTTCTCATTGCTATCTTATTTATCAGTTTAAAACTGCAATGGTCATGACATATAGGAAGAATGATGTGAAAAGTCATAGTTGGAAAATTATGGCAAGAGAAGTAAATACTGAGTAAATTGTTTCCATTTATAGCACCTTTGATGAGACTTGGATATGTTATAAAAACAAACCAGTTTAAATTAAATTTTATGCATTTTTGCTTTATGACTCAGATTGGTTAAATCAAGAAAGATCTTAAGGCATGTTTGTTTTGGTGATCTGAACAATAACATAAGTCAAGTAATTGTCAAAGAATTGAGACACAAAGTGGGTATTTTTTGGCAGTAATGGGATTTGAACTCAGACCCTTGCCCTTGCTAGGTAGGTACTCTGGCACCTGAGATATGCCCCCAGCCCCTGTATTAGTACTTTAAAGGGCAATGTCTACTTAAGTTTACTGTATCATTTTAAGTGCATGTATTGACTTAAGCAGAATTGCTTCCCAGATTTTATTTTTCTAATTCAGTACACAAACGTGAAATTTTGTTTTTTATTTATTTTCTATTTCAGTAGTTCACATTGCTTACATTTCTGAAATGTGTGGGAGTATAAGTATGACTGTTATTTTATCCCTGAACATGGACTATTAGGAATATTTAAATATCAGGTGTTAATGTTTTCAATTTTCACTTGAAATATTATTAAATCTACAAACCTCATATGCTTACTTGCTATATTCATGCATGACTCCTTTTGAAATTATTCTTTGGCTATAGTTTCAATGAAATTTAATGGTTTATCATTCATTTAATTTTTATTGTTTATTATTTTGTTGTAGCCTACATTTTCATTGTGGTTGGCTTTCTACTAAGATCTAAAAGATATATACATGTTTTGTCAAGACTTGGTTGATTTATAATTTACCTACAGTAAAGTGACAAATATTATATATTTGATCATTGAATTTTCTCACATGTATTTGCTCATATAATTCTTTCCTACATAAAGTACAGAAAATAGAAGCATTTCAGAAGTCTCCCCTTTGTCCCCTACCAGGCCACACCGCCTTGGGAAAGTAGATGTTATTCTGATTACCCTCAGATTAGATTTGTCTGTTTGAAATCTTCATGCTAAATGAATCACAGCATACGTTTATGGTTTCTTTTGTTCAACATCAGGCTTGTTAGATTTAGCTAAGTTGTTGTGTGATACACTTATTCTTTTTTATTATTAGGTAGTTTTCCATTTTATAAGCATAAAATAGTGTATTTCTCTGATTTACTTTGATAGTTTTTCCAGTTCATAAACAAAGTGGATATGAGCATTTTTTCTGGATGCTTTCTGTTGAAAACATGCATTTATGACTGATGGGTATATACATTCTAGTACAATTGCTTGGTCTTGGGTGTGTTTGCTTTCAGCTTTGCATACATTGCCAGTTTTTCAAAGTGGTTTCCATCCCCTTGGGCATATAAAAGTTTCATTTGTTCCACATATCCAGGAATATTTTGGTATTGTTATTCTGGAACAAGAAAGGCAGCATCTCTGGTCCTTTTTTGGCTTCATATTGTTTTCCATTATTTTACTACCAAATTAAAGTTGCAATCATATACTGTATACCTAACCCATTATAATATATAGTTCAATGATTTTTCAATAAATTTGCAACAACTTCAACAATTAAGTTTTAGAACACTTTCCCAAACTGCCCTCACACCTCTATGTGATCATTTCTTTTATCCGAAACTCAGAAAACTATGGATATGTTTTCTGCCTTCAGAGCATGATCATTCTCAATATTCTTCAAAAGCAGAATCATACAATATGTAGTGTTGTGTCTTTCATTTTACATACTTTTGAGTTACATCTGTATTGTTTTGTTTATTCACAAGTTGTTTCTTTTAGTTGCTGAGTAACATTCCAGTATATATATGTTTATTCACTCACCAGTTGACAGGCACTAGGATTATTTCTAACTTTTGACAATTAAAAATAAGATTCTATGAGCATTTGTATGCAAATATTGTGTAGAGGTATTTATTTTTCTTGGGTACATCCCAAGGTGTGGAATTGTTGCAGTATGCAACAAATCACCACAAGCTTAGTGACTAAAAACAACACCCACTGATTTTCTCAAAATTCTATAGATTGAAGTCCAGGCAGGGTTAATGAGCTCTCTGTTCAGGATTCCACATGGCTGAAGTCAAATTGTAGGCTGGCTCTTACATGGAGACTCTTACAAGGATTGTTGTCACAATTAGATTCTTGGAGTTGTAGTATTAGAGTCCTCATTTCTTGGTTGGGAGCTGCTCTCACCTTCAAGGGTCACCAATATTCCTCATCAGATAACCCCTTCCCTCGCTCATAACAGAGATGCAAAGTCTTCCTTCGTTTCAGATCTTTGTGGATTTCCTTTCTCCTACCAGATGGAGAAAACTCTGCTTATAGAGGTCCATATGATTAAAATGGGCCCACAATATAATCATAAGTACATTTTATTATATCCACATTCCTGGGGGTTAGGGGATTTGGGGGTCAGTCTTAAATTCTGCCTACTACACATGACAATGTATGCTTACATTTTTGTTTTCATTAAACAACATTGGCCACACTGTTTTCTAACTTTAATATTTTACAACTGTTGTATCAGTATTTAAGGATTCCAGATTTTCCATGCATTCATGGAAAATTGCTATTGATAGTTTTTTAGTGCCCATTATATTATGTATGCAGGTATACATCCTTGCATTTTGATTTCTAGTTTGCTAATAGCTAATGGTAGTAACTTACTTTAATGTACTTTACTAGCAATGTTCATTCTTTTGTACAATGTCTATTTAAATATTTTGCTTATATAATTTTTTCTTCTTTAGTCATAGAATCTGATATTTCCTGGATTCAAGTCCATTATCAGAAAAATTATTTATATGTGTTTTTATGGTGTATATTTTCTCTTTATTATGTCGTTGAAGAATAAAAGTATTTAATTTCGGTGAAATGTAATCTATGTTTGCTTTTCTATCATAGATCATACTTTCAATATCGTATGTAAGAAATCTTTGCCTGACCAAAAGTCATAAAGATTTTTCTTCTAGAAGTTTAATATTTTTAGCTCTGGCATTTAATTTTGTATATGATATTATATAATCATCTTTTTTAGATTTTTATTACTACATAATATTAAAATACAAACTTAGTTATTTAAAATAACACATACTTATTTTTTCATAGTTTCCTTACTTAGAGTCTGGACACAGCTTAGCTGGATCTTCTGTTTGGAATTTTGTAAGTGCCAACTGGGCTGCATTGTCACCTGAAGGCTTAACTAGGGAGTCACCTCCTTTTCATTTCCTTGTGGCTGTATGGCTGAAGGTCTAGTTGTTTTTCCAGATGCTGGTTAAAGCTGACCTCAGGTCTTGGAGCCCACCCATAGTTCCTTGCTATATGGGCTTCTTCAACATGATTGAATACTTTATCAAGTCACTAAGGAGAATCTCATACTCAATTTTACTAGAATATGTTTTTGTATAACAACTTTAATTATAAACATGGTTTCCTATTGCTTTGTTGTATATCACTTAATCAAGGGAGTGCTATGTTCTATTGGTTTATTAGACTTCCATTATAAGTTCCACAAGCCTTCAACAGAGGGAATGAAACAAAGGGACAGAAACAATGAGGTAGGAAATAAAAGGTTTGCTCACAGCATGGTCTAATTTGGCTTTGGAGGTGGGATTGGCATGTGTTTATTAATGTTTAAGTACAGTTGTTTTGATTTGCTTTTAAGATTTTGTTTAAAATCAGTTGACATGTAGCTTTATTTCTGAATTTTCTATCTTGTTCCTTTGACCCTGTCTATTCATATGTCAGTACCAAAGTATTAGCCTTCCCATCTCATTTTTCTTTTTCAAAATTATTTTGGCAATGCTGAGTTCTTTTTACTTCCATGTATCTATTAGGATTAGTTGGAAATTCCCCACAAAAAGATTCTGAGATTTTGATAGGAATTTCTTTGACATTGTGGGTTAATTGCAATATTAATATTTAATTTTTTCTAACCCAAGAACAGAGAATATGTGTATCTATTTACATATTTAAGTTCTCTCTCCAACTCCTTGTAATTTTCAGTGTGTTGGTAAATTTTTCTTTAAGCATTTTATTCTTTTTGATGATATTACAAGTATAATTATATTAACTTTATTTTCTGATTTTTCATTGCTTATATATACAAATATAAATGTTTTTTACAAATTGAATTATTAGATAGGGTGCTACTTAAAGGAATGAAAGGACACAAGATACAAAACATAGAAAGTATGTTTCTTTGACTCTGGGGAGGAGAATGTAATGTTTGGAGAGAAGTAAGTATATGTGTTAAAAGTCATGTATTGAGATACTTAGTGAAAATGTAATTAATATGAATAATTGAATGGGAACATACCTATAAGGCATTATATTCAATCAGGGTGGAGGAGTTTTAGTTTTAGTTTTAGTTTTCTATTGAAATACTTAAGAACTGTGTTTGACCAAGTTATCTTTCAATATATAATTGTGAAATGCATGGAGGCAACACTCAAAGGAAACTTTCAAAAGAGAAACTGTGGGAGAATAGCCAAGAGTGAATATTAGCAGATTGTTAGAATAATATTTAAGCCCTATTGGGCCAACTCTTAGAAAGTATGAAAGCTACAGAAAGATTTTCAATGTTCTGAGAAGGACATAAACATCACACTACTTAGAGCAGTGTTTATTAACTGGAGTTGTAGTTGAGGTACATGTGTCTTACCTTTGTTCATTTTTATCTTTTTATTTACACTTGGGCAAATCAACATGATGTTCCTTAGCTTGTTTCCTCTCTTCTTGGAATGTGGGCATTAGCAACAAAATTCATAACTTTTAACATTAAAATATTTTAAGTGATATATTACTTCTGAATTTTCTATGTTAAAGAATTATCTTCAGTGAGAAAAATGTAGAATAAACATGAATAGTTCCTAAATTGTATTGAGCATGAACACCACTTTAGGAATAGACTACAAATGCAGATATTTGAATTCCATTTCTCCACATGCTAAGTCAATAGCTTTGAGGTGGTCCCTAGAAAACAGCATTTTACCAGTAGCTCCAGGCTACTCTGATGTAGGTGTTCTTAGTATTTGATAAATACTGTTTAATGGGAAATCCAGCAACGGTTGGTAAAGAGACTATACAATGGGATATAGATTGTCTAAATAAGGGTGCCTTCAATATGAGGGATGAGAAAAGGAAATCAGTGAAGCATTACAGCAATGTGTCTATAGCTAACAGTGCTATATTATATATTAGAAATATACTAATAAGTAGATCTGTGATATTTTCACACATACAAAGAAAAGAAAAAGGTAAACATAGGAGGTTATGGACTTGTTAATTAACTTGATTGCAGTGACTATTTCATAGTCTCTACATACATATATTTATGTATGTACATATGTACATCTATATGTATATGTATACATATGTTTCAAAACATCAAATTGTATAATTTTAATATACACTGTTTTTAATTTGTCAATTACACCACCATAAAAATGAAAAGAATAATCAGTGGATAGTTCATTATTATGGAAAGTTTTATTATTAACTTTTTATTATCATAACAGTTATTTATTATTTTCCATTACTATAGATATGATTCATGTTATTTTTATATTATTAAATTATAATGGTGAATAACATTAAAATAAGAGGGTTTTTAAAGACTAATGAATTTATATCTGAGTCATATGATGGTCTCATAACAAGGGATATTATATGAAGGAGAATTAATATTCTATAGCCCTATGAATATTTAATCAAATGCACAAAGACAGATTTTTAATGTTGAGAAATTAAGAAGGAGGCTGGTGGAGTGGCTCAAGTGGTGGAGAGCCTGCCTAGCAAGTGTGAAGTGCTGAGTTCAAACCCCAGTGCCACCAAAAAAGATTAAGAAGGAGAAGGAGGATGTTTTGAACACCAAAACTATTTAAATAGCTATAAATTCAGGAATAACATTGAGTTGAAGGAAAGTTTCTGGTGTCTGGCAATATGCCATAGATCTCTTTTTTCAGTTGTTTTGCTGGTAGTATAATTTATTAGTTATAAAATGCATGCATTACTACAATATTTTGAAATATTTTCTTTGTGTATTTTACCTGATAACTGCCTTTCCCCCATCCAGTCAGCTAGGTTACCCTGTATTTGTTGCTATAAAAAAGAATTGTAGAGCAGAGAAAAAGTATTATTTCCTGGTTCCTAAGTCTTAAAGTTTAGGTCTTTCAAGTAATCAGAAGGATTCTAATAGTGATAATACATTTGTTAAAATACATGAAAGAAGGACATGAATTCCTCAATCTATGTTAAGAGTTCTCCTGGCTTGTGAGGAAGTTAAGCAGGGAGTTGTGAGAAGAGTATAGATGAGGAAGTTTGCTGAAAACTAATACCTGTACCCTGAGATTAGAGTCCACTGTTACGGGCAGATAGAGATGTGGCAGTGGGGAACTGTGTGTACTCTCCTGAACAAAGTGGATGCCAGTGTTCCATGTTATGACTACCTGGTATGTCCAAGCAGGTGACCAGTACATGAACTCCACATGGGCAAGAGAGCAGTGGCATGAAGCATGTGCCTACAGTGTGCAGTGTGGCACACATATGAAGGAAACTCTTGGGAAGAATGGGAAAAAATGTAGCAATATCTGTGAATAATAAGATCAATGCCCAATGTACATGAAAATGGCTCTGCAGATACAATGTGGTGAGAAGACAACCCGAGCAGGTTCCCTTTCCATTCTCTGCCTTGAATATTATTGGCATCACTCAAGTCTTCCTGGAACTTAAATCCTAGATAAATATCAAGTAGGAGGTTCTTAAATCTACAGCAAATAAGTATCTCCACAAAGAAGAAAGGGGAAAACTGAGTAATAAAAATAAAGAAAATTATATTCTCCCTATAGATACATATTAAATTTAAGAGAAAAATGATACTGGACGTCATATAAATATGTGGCTACTTAGCCCAGAATCTAATGACTAGGGGGATGGGTGGGTGTAATGTAAGTATTTAAACATGTGGGCTTAGTTACAAAATGTGTAAATAACTAAGAGTTTATATGGACTTCACAGTGCATTAACAAAATTGTAATTGTAAGGGAAAGGAGACATAGCTCTGATCAACTTCAGGGGTGCACAGAATCTTGGAGAATGTGTGTGTGTGTGTGTGTGTGTGCACATATATGACTGGGTGTGGATGTTGTGTGTATATGTGTGTGCACGTGCATGCATGAGGGTAAACATGTGAAGATAATAAGGCATTTCAATGTAGTTTCTATAAGCTGGTTTCAGTTCTGAAAATGTAACTAGAATGCAAAGCAATGTCTAACTGGATCTAATATTATGTGGATAATATGATCATATACTAAAAATGTGATTGGCCTAGGGCAGAGACCAGTTATCGCTGCAAGTCCCAGGTGGAAGTATGAGCTATGTGGTTACCATCTGTATGGAGCATCAGGAAGTGTTGTATGGGGGTTCCTAGAAATGACAATTGAGGCGACTGGGAAGAAAGAGACTAACTCAGGTGTCTGACTTCACGTAATAAGAGGTATTTACATGAGGGAGGAATTTCAAATCACTTAATAGGAGAAATATTAAAAAATTTATGCATCAAAACTGTCTGAAGACATAGTAGGCTTCTTCAGGTGTAGTAAGGTGGTAGTGAGTTCCCTGTCACTAAAACAATGATAAAAAGATTTTATAATTTTTCAGTGAGGATACTGTAAGAAAAATTTAGATATCAGATGGGTAGTGGAATCAGATGAATTTTTTATTATTCCTAAGACCGAGATTCCAATATTTAGGGGAGAAGCTTTTTTTTTTTTGGTCTTTTCTTTTTTGGTGCTGGGATCTAACCCAGGGCCTCACACATGCTAGGCAAGCGCTGTACCACTGAGCTACATCCCAGCCCTCCAATATTTAGATTTTGAATGACATGGGGAATTGAGAAGAGGTATAAACGAGAGAGAGAGAGAGAGAGAGAGAGAGAGAGAGAGAGAGAGAGAGAGAGAGAGAATGAATAAATTACTATAAATTATAGGGTATTATATGCATTTTTTGTGTTTCTTCTTCACTAAACAGTGTGAAATTATTCATACAATATGAATAGTCTGAAATGCAGAAATACTCTATTGATTTATGTGATCTATTTGCCATACAGTCATAGAGACATGACCAGCCTCTGGGGTGCAGACCCTGGCTGAGAGGGCCCCAGTGTCTGTCTGCCTGTGGGCATGGAGAATATATGGCTTTCTGCTACCTTCACATTTGTACATGTTAGGATGCTTTTGACAACAAGTAGGAGAAAATCATGTGCACAAGGACATGTAACATGAAGCATGATAAGAAGCTACAGGATTGGCAAATTCAGAGGCTCAGCAGTGCCAAGTGTCCAGGTTGAGTCTCTGATTAATTTTGGCTTTTTCTTCATAGCTACAACCTGGCTGGAAAACATAAAGAACCAAAGAAGCTGAGAGAAGTACCCTATACTAGACACTATTCTCAAATGATAACATCAAATGGAAAAAAAAAACTTTAAAAAGGAACACCACAATAAGGGAAATGGAGGGGGCTCTGAGTGATGTATGCTAATTTATATTTTGTCCTCTGTGTGGCACCAGGCAAGGTTGGGCAAGTAAACATTTAACATCTGAACAAAGGCCCTCCTGGCAGAAAAGAAGAGCACTAATAGCTTTGGCTAGGTACCCAGCAGTGGCTGCCATAGTGCTCTAGTGCTAGGATCCAGTGTTTGCTTAAACATAAAAATGCCTGTTGTATTAATTTCTTAGGGAGTTCATAACAAGTACCACAATGCAGGAGACTAAAACAATAGGAATTTGCTATGTGACAGTTCTAGAAGTTAGAAGTCTGAAGTCAAGGTGATGGTAGTGTCGTGTTCCTTATAAAGCTTATAGAGAATTCTTCTTTGCCTCTTCCTGGACTTGATGTTTGTTGACAATTCCTGGCATTCCCTAGCTTGTAGATCATCCCAATCTGTTTCTATCATCCATGGATGTCTAATCCCCATGTCTTTATCTTTTGTTGTTATCAAGACATCAGGCAGGCTAGAACTTCAACTTAACATGATTACTTCTACACATTCAGGGAGTAGGGGACTGGGGCTTTAACAAACTTTTATAGGAGCGGACACAATTCAACACATAGCATCTACCTAGAGAAGCCCTTTCAGAGATACCCACCTTGCCTGTTCAGAGATCTCCTCTATGAGACAAGATTTAAAGCTTTAACCCCTGCATGTTAGGGATCTGAAAGCAATATGAAACACGGTATGTTGGAAAGAGCACCCCAACAATGTTTGAAGACTTAGGTGCTATTCAGGTCATTTGGGGAAAGGCACTTATTTTCTCTGAATCTGTCAGTTTCTTCACTGTTGTCCACTGAAGAACTATCCAGGCAGTAGATATTCTGACCAAGGGCATTACTTGGTCCTAGAGCTATGAAGCCCTCTACAGAGCTGAATGCATCAGGTCACTATGGCTTCATGTCATTCTCCAGTCATTTAATTTTCCCCTTTCTAGTGTAATGTTCTTGCAACATTCTAATTACCAAATCTTTCCATGTGATATGCTTATAGAAGATGGAAGTTTTCATTCCCCAAACTTGTTATATTTCTTATTATAATTTGGATTACTAGCTTTTAAATGTTGTAAAAAAATGAAGACTTCAACTTTTTGCTGGATAAATTCTTGATTTGCAGGACTTCTTGATCTTTTCTATGTAAGGCAATGTGCCCTTCCCATTTTCCTTAATATATAACATTTACTTGGTTTGAAATTTGTAATGTGAAATACTTGTGATTTAACAAAACTTTCATTCTTTCTGGGTAAGATTTTAACTTATGGAAATAACAGGAAAGTGCAGATTCAAATCAGGCCAAGTTGTTACAGGTGAATTTTGTATAGAATAAACAAACACCTTGACTTCCCTTTATAAGACATAATGGCCCAGAAGAAAAATGAGTTTTCAAATTGTACTGACTGCTTCAGCAAAGGTGGGTGAGTCCAAGTGTACAAATGAAGCCCAGCACAATCTAGCTGATGTGGCACTGGGCTAGGGGAAGGGGCTTGGCATGAGTGAGATCACACACTCTCCTCCATTCCAGGATCCCCAGGGAGGTTCGAACAGGTTCAGGATGAAGTGAGATTGACTCTGATTCTTGGTCAGGACACGTACTCATTCTTTAGTCACCACAATAGTTAACATTTGTAGTTTTATACCTTCTTTTCTCCTTGTAATAGAATATGCATCTCTGTCCACAAGGCAAGTCTACATCACACCCTGGAAGTGTCACATTCCACTATGTTGATATTCCGGATTCTTTGTTGCCAATGTAATATTATTCCCTTGATTAATGAATAGCCTAATCATGCCAGGCAGTTTCTAAGAAGAGAATAGACCACATGCACTGCTTCAGGTGTGGCTAAGGAAAATAACAGACATAGGACAAATGCTTAGAGGGTTGAGCTAGGAGTCACAGAAAACACTGAATATGGAATTCCTCCCAGAGAGCAGATTAAATGTCTCTTCAAAATACCTTCATTTCTGCTAGAAGGTAGCATATGCTGCAGCCAAGTTTACAGCACTATACAAATCATGTAATAAAAATGACAAGGCTTATGGAGAAAACCGGTCTAGGAACAAGCTATGCTTTGAATATGTCCACTCCAAAATTCAGATGTTGCCTATATGATGATAGTAAGTGCTGCATCCCTAAGGCCATGAGGTCTCCTCCCTCATGAGTGGGATTTCGGCCCTTAAGAAAGAGGCTTTGTGCAGTGCTGGCCTGCCTCTTGTCCTTCTACCACATGAGGACAAAGAAGTCCTCACCAGATGTTGATAACTTGTTCTTAGACTTCCAAGTCTCCAGAACAATGAGATTTATTTCTACTCTCTATAAATTATCCAGCATTGGATATTCTGTTATAGGAGCACAAAGCAGATTAAGAGCATAACACTCAGAAATTGATGGTGTCATTGAAAAAACAGAAAAGCCAGGTGCAGTGGCTCAAGCCTGTAATCCTAGTTACTTGGGTTATAGAGATCAGGAGGATCTTGGTTTGAGGCCAGCCTAGGTAAAAAATTCATGAAACCCTATCTCCACTGATAAAAGCTGTACATGGTGGCACAAGCTGTCATCCCAGTTAAACAGGGAAGCACAAATAGGAGGGTTTGTAGTCTAGGATGGGCTGGGCATAAAGTGAAACTCTATCTCAAAAAATAGCCAATGCAAAAAGGGCTGTTGGAGAGGGTCAAGTGATAAAGCACCCTGAGTTCAAACCCCATAAGAATCTGACAAAAATTGCAGCATATGTTTAGCTGCAAATGGTTAGGAAGTATAAGGAAATACTTTATTAAACTTAGCACCTACATTGAAAAAGTCCTAAATTTCCTTTTTTAAATAGGTCTAGAAATGGTTATAGTTTATGATTTGTTATGAAGTGGTAGAAGGAGAGTTATGTAAAGTCGCACAAATATTATAGCACAACATGTGGATAGGCATGACTTACACACAGGCAGTGAATTAGCAGCTGTAGTCTCAAAGTTGTGTGTGTGTGTGTGTGTGTGTGTGTGTGTGTGTGTGTGAGTGTGTTTATACTCATATTTATTCAGGTGGGTGTAGTTTTCTGTGTTGGACTATTGGACCATATTGTTCATAGGCATAAGCAAAATTAGTGTTGTACTCAACTTGCTTCCCAGTATATGTCACATTAGAACAAAGTCTCCTTCTAAAACATACAATGTAGCAGAACAGGCTACATTTCTAGAATAAAGCCTATTTTCTACATTTGAACTTGTGCTGAATCCATACAAATAATGAATTGGAGGCATAGTCTGAGATCCAATTTTATGAGGTTCTGGGGGCATTGCTGTGACATGCTGCCTGCTTCAGTAAACCTAGGGTTAGAAGAACTTACTGTGTATTGTACAGACCAAGCCAGTCACAATTTATAATGCTGTTGCTGTGCTGGGTTTGTCTGTTGCATCTTTGAGCCAAATTACTTTTTTCTGAGGACAAAACAAATTAATCACAGAACAAAAGGAATAGAAAAAAATAAATTGTTAGGCAGCACACCACAGATCAGATCAGCATTTCTCTCACAAAGATGGTTTCCAGTCTAATTAGAAAAATGCTCTTTAGGGGAACAGTTCAAATATTGAATTTCAAAGTTTTTTTGTTTTACTTTTCATTTAATGCCTGTTGTATATGTTGTTCCTTGAATAATTTAAAAATTACTGACTACTTTCTTCATTCTGCCTTAGAAAGTAGCAAACCTAAATAACGACATATTTAAGTAAGAAAACATGTATTGTCTTAATAGAGGCCAACCTTGGACTTGAAGAGTATAGGTCCCAGTACTTCACTCACCAAGTTTGTGATTGTGTTAGTCAGCTTTCTGTTATTGGGACAAACACTTGAAATAAATCAACTTATAAAGAGGAAAGGTTTTTTTGGCTCATGGTCTCAGCCCATGGTCAATGGGTCCTTTTGCTTTTGGGCTTGCAATGAGGAAGAACGTCATAGTAGGGAGACTGTGGTGGAGAAAGCTGCTCAATTTATGGTCGCCAACAAGCAATGGGAGAGAGAAAGAGATGGGTGTTCCCTAATTCTCTTTGAGGATATACCATGAATGACCTAAGACTTTCCACTAGCCCCACTTCTTAAAGTTTCCACCCCCCTCCAATAACATCATGCTGAAGAACAAGCCTTCTACCTACGGACCTTTGGGGGTTATTCCAGATCCAAACCATAGTCATTATCTTAAGTAGTTATCTAATATTTCCCAAATGTAGTTGACTTGGTAGACTACAGTGACCCATCCATGAATGAGAACACTCATTCTTGCTCTTTCTCCCACAATCTTCTTTTTAGTTTTTGAAAAGCAACATCTAGTTTGTGCAAAGAACTGCAAATACTATTTCTGGAAAGCTTAGGGCAAATTTACAAGGCAATAGCAACATAAGGAAAGAGGAGAGGAAGAGGGTGACAGGAAGAAGGGTGCTGTAAGAATTAGATACTTTCAGTGGCTGCTGTCTCTGTGGCTCTGGGAAGGTTCAGCCTATTGCATTGTTAGAATTCAGGCTCTGCCTGTGATGGAAGACAAGCATTTCATTCTGCACTTTTCCCTTAAATTTATATAAGGAAAGCACCTGAAGACTTTTGTCCTTTCACAGAAGGGTATGCCCTGTGACTACCTACCTTGCTCCTGACACCCTGTCTTAACTTACTGTTCTTTCCCCATCAGTTCCTCTGTTTTTATTTCAAGCTACTTTTGATTACAAAACTCCACCTTTTCTCACAACATGCCACTTGCTCTGCTACAATGACCATGCAGAATCAGAAACTGAAGACTGTAAACATGAGCCTTCCAGGTTTGCAGAAAACTGAAGCAGAGTGGGGATAGTCACAGTCTGTTGGGGGGAGAATGGTGGGAAGGTGATTTGTCCAGTCCCATGGACAAAGACTTACCTTGTTTCTCATATCTAAATACCTTTTAAATAGTCCACTACTATAGTATGCTCATGGTTTCTGTTTTCCCCCAAGAGGCATCCATTTAATTTTCCCTTGAGAACCAAAAAATCCTAGATGTTGAGAAGGTTACCAATGCCTCTGTCACTACTATATAGAAAACAAATTCTTTCCCTGACATTTTGGGGGACATAGCAGGAGAGCAAAAAGAAGAAGAGGTGACACGAAGGAAGGATGCTTTAAGAACTGGAGATTTTAAGGGCTGCTGTCCCTGTGATTTTGAGGAGTTTGGCTTTAATTCACAATAGAACTCAGACTCTGCCTGTGATAGAAGGTGAGCACTTCAATGTGCCATTTAAATGTTAGTTTTGTGTCATTTTTAATTAAAACTAAAATTATGCCATGCTTAATGGTCTGCAAACCCTGGTTTGGGTATACTTAAGGTTTTCGAGTGATTAGAGGCATCCTTTTTTATGTCACTCAGATATTCTTCTCATCACTTTAGTGGGAGTTACTATTCATCAAGATAGAACATATTTAAATATCAAATAAAAGAACATACAGTTAAGTCTATTCAATCCAAATGACTTGAGTATAAATTAATAGCATCCTAAATTTACTCTATAATTATAGCCTTTGATAATTAATTTCTAATTGGAAAAGGTAAATTCTAATATCAAGAAGCATACAGAGAGATATTTTATGACAGTGAAAAGTCTGACTCTTCAGGTATCTATAAATTCTAATTTATATGTACCTAATAATTTGGCCTCAAACAGTAAGGCAAACTTTGGCAAAATGAATGGGGGAATAAGTACACATAAAATTCAAATCTCATGGAGATTTTATCATACTTCTTTCAGGTCCTGAGCAGGGGAAAAAGTAGGTCAGGTAGAGGAGTTTTTTTTTTTTTTCCTAAAGGGAAAAGTTACTAGTCAGGATCATGGCTGAATTTAGGGGCATAAGAGGACTCAGGGATTCTACTACATGTTATCTATGTAGACATGGGTGGTGGTTATATGGGTGTTTTCACTTCATGATAATTCATTGAACTGTATCCTAGCAATTTGGACATTTACTGTATGTCATTCACTGTATTAATATCTGTAACTGGGGTCAGAAACTTAAAACAGCAGACACATATTATGTCAGTTTCCAGAGGTCAGAGTCTGGGCACAGCCTTTCATAATTAATATAAATTTTATAACAGATATCAAAAGGGGAAAATCATCTCAACTATGAGAATGTATCTTAATAGACCATAAATATTCTTTTCCATATTATTCATGTCTATTTAAACAAGTAGTAAACCCTCTCAAGATTTAAAATATTAAATCTGAAATAATCTTTTGTTGGAGTATATTAATGAAAAATAGATTATTTCTGGTATTTTATTCATATATTTACATTGGTTACAAAATGCATGTTTTAGTGATACAGTTCCATTTATCAAAGGTATATCTGAATTAACCTAGAAGGTAACACCCACGCACAGGAAAGCAATGTGAGTCAATGCCCTGTATAGCTATCCTTATCTCAACCAGCAAAAACCCTTGTTCCTTCCTATTATTGCTTATACTCTCTCTACAACAAAATTAGAAATAAGGGCAAAATAGTTTCTGCTGGGTATTGGGGGGGGAGAGGGAGGGGGCGGAGTGGGTGGTAAGGGAGGGGGTGGGGGCAGGGAGGAGAAATGAACCAAGCCTTGTATGCACATATGAATAATAAAAGAAAAATGAAAAAAAGGTATATCTGAGCTCAGAGATTGAACTCAATTAAAATTTTCATTCACCTGTTTCAGCACATTATTTGAATTAATTTTTAAATCATGTTTGGGAAGCAAAGTGAGTCAATCCTGAGCATTTTGATCTTAAGTAACTAGGTATCATGTCGTTAAGTAATTAAGTATCGTGTTAGCTGTAAAGCAATTCTGTGACATACATTGGTCACTGCAATAATGAATTCTTACTGTGTTAATCATTGAAAAGAATCAACATGATGAGGCTACAGAGACAAACTTTGATGAGATGAGCAATTTCAGAAGCCTCTATGATTTATCTGTTAGGCAGCTAGGCTGGGCTGTTTTAAAGCACCATCGTTGTTGACCCAGAATAGAAATAAGGCTCTTACCTCCCAGAGATTAACCACTAGAGCAGGTAGTTTCAACACACTTACCAAGCCCTATTCAGCAGAATACAGGTTTCACAGAATTTTAAAGATGTTCCACAAAATGAAGGGATCTTCATTTGGAAGAAACTGTGGGGTTTCAGAGAAACATTTCAGAAAACGGTGGGGTTGTTCCAAGTGTCTTTGCCGTTATGCAGTGCAGTATCAGGAATACACTGTGAAGAACTTCTCAGTCATTCAGTCGCTAGATTGTGGAGTGTGGCCCAAATATTTATCAAAACGTAGTTGGGGGAACTGCTCTTGAAGTAAGAACTCCTCTGCAGTGATAAGAAGTAAATGTTTTATATTAATTTTTGACATTCACGTGATCATTTCTTATATGTGTGAAAAGTGGAAAGATTAGGAAATTTGCAGCATTGACTCAACATTGATCTGTGCATTGCATGACATGAGTGGCAGTGAGAATTATAATAAAAATATAAATATTTACAGTTAGCATTTACAGAGGCTGTCTCAAGAAATTTACATGGAGTATCATGTGACCCTCATTTACTTATTGAATACTGACATTGAGAAACTTGTTGATATTACCTAATGAGTCAATAACACATCCACCATTCAGATCCAAGTAAGGAAGCTGCACATTGTTCAAGAGCATAACCACCAGGTGTATGTGACTACTAAGAACCTAAAATGAGATCAGTTGTAAGATTTTGATGACTTAGTATAGAAAAAACAATTTCAATAGCTCACTGATGGTTTTATATTGGTTATGCTTTTAGCCCTTTTTAATACTGTTGTGGCTTCACTATCCATTGTGAGTTCTTTGAAATATAAAATAAATGGCAAAACTGAGGCCCTAGTGGAGATCACACACCTTTCATGAAACACTCAATTTATCAAGACATAGCACTAATTTTGCTCACATAACCAATAACAAAGAATAATGCACATGGTCTTTAATGCCAGCTTCCCCTGACTGGGTGAGCAATGGAACTCAAAATGTGTGGAACATATGTATTGATTGGGCAAAGTGAAGCATCATCTGTTTAAATATTTCAGGAAAATATTTCATGAATAAATAACATTATAGAGCATCATTATTATGCCAGGAAGTGAGTAATAAGCTATGTATTGTAGAACCTACATCTTGGCTTGGGCAAGTACCTTGCTCAAGTGTGCATAGAGTATAAGAAAAGAGCCTGGATTAAAACTCAGGCAATTAGACTCTGTAGTATATTCATCAGGTGCTTTTCAATGCTAGAACTCATTAGAATCACCTGAAGAGCTTTGAAAAGATAAAAGTATTTTGCTTATATCTGAGGCAAATTAAATGACAATCCCAAGGTTTGTGTTTCAGGCATTCATATATTTTTAAAGCACTCAGAAGATTTCAATAGGTGACAAGCATTTACAAGTATGGCTTTAATATTACACAGTGTCTTACACCACAAAGTTTTAGTACATTACCAAATTGTATTTCTATGCTCCCTTTTCTCTTGTATTAACTTCATGGTTAAGAGGACATAAATGTTATATATTTGGAAACCACATTCACTCAGCTTAAGCCACAGATGCAAATTGTCATGGAAAACTATCAAATGTAAAGGTAGCAGCATGCACTCTTTTCTCTTTTAATTGGTATTATTTTAATTTTGATTAATTTGATTTTCTCTCCTTTGCTGTTAGGTAAAGAAAAATTTTATTTTTCTTGGAGTCCTAACTCATGCTAGTATACATGAATATTTTTCTAATGCCAGTGCTCATGGATTTTAATGGCTTTCAGTGCTTCAATAAACAGGTACTGAAACAGCCCAAATATTTTGGGATTAAGTCCGGGTTAATAATTTATTTGTTTGAATGTCAGCACAAGCTGTTATTTTTATATTCTTATCTTTAGGTGGCTCATTTATCCTATTTCTATGCATTAGATAAGAGTTTTTCTGGTCTTCTGATAAAGAGTTTCACATTAATCTTATGTAGGAAATCTTTATGCTTACAGTTCAGTAATAGGGAATTGCTAACTATATTTGGTGTTGAAGAAACTAAGAACCAAGATTGCCTTAAGTAAAAGTTAACTAAAATATATGTACAGTACTATGCTAGGTACTTTAAATTTATCAGTTACTAAGATTTGATTTCAATGTTCCAAGTTCTATTGTTTCCATCTTATGGGTGAGAAAAACTAAGTTCCCTTAGCTGGTGAGTGACAGAGCTCATATTTCTGGACTGGGAAATTTGGAATATTAAAGTTGAACTAACTAACTAACTAACTAACTAACTATGGGACTGGGGTTTGAACTTGGGGCATCAGACTTACAAAGCAGGCCCTCTACTGCTTGAACCATACTTCCAGTCCATTTTTCTCTCATTTTGGAGATGGGTTCTCATGAACTTTTCGCCTAGGATGGTCTCAAACTATGACACTCCCACCTCAGTCTCCCAAGTATCTAGAATCATAGCCATGAACCATCAAGCACCAGGCCTAGAGACCATACTTATAAAATATACATATTTTAAACCTCTACTTTGAAATCTGTTTTAAGTCTTTGGATCAAAATATACAATATTAAGTACATAGCTAAAAGAATACTTTTACCATATAAAGCACAAAAGAAGTCTGGATTTAATAATACATTTTGGGCACTGAAACTATACTGACCTATTCTTTGAAAAAAGTCCTCTTCATCTCTAATAACTGAGACAGAATCATGATGGAAAAAGATCTTGAGAACAAGCGCAGGAAGTCTAGAAGAGTGTGTTTGAGGAAGTACAATTTGGAAAGTTCAAGGACAGAAAGGAATTGCAAGTGAACTTTCTAATATTCAGGCATTTTGATGACTCAAATAATTACTTAGGATAACACAAGAGTTATCCCACAATACTGAATTTGAACATGACTGATTTGATTCATAATAACTATTTTATTACAAGGGTGTGAAATTGAACATAATAAAACTGAATTATTCTGAAACTATTCTCTAATAGAAAAGTTTTTAATATTTAAAAATGGATTTGGATCTTAATCTTCCACATGAAAGAGAAGAGATAATTCATTTTGAAGTATCAACCTTGCCTTGTGCATCTATCATAATTATCCATAGTTAGATCGAGAGAGTCTTGCACAGGATATGACTGAAATGCGAAGCCACAGTTTTAGTGTGTCATGAAGGTGAATTTGGTCAACCAAGACCATTTGCAGAATAATAAGGTTTGAGTCACACATTATGATCCCAGGGAATATGAAGAAAGAAAAAGGGTGCTATGTTAGGCCTAACATACACAAATACTTATTAATACTACACAGGAGAAATACAATAAGTAAAAACTGAATATATTCAAAGTTTTACAGACCAGAACAGAAAATAACATTGACCTCTGTGAATACCACAGTGAAGAAAAAAGTTTTATCTGAACTGCCTTTATTAACCTACCTTACCTCTGCTACATAATCATGCCTTTCAGAATATGTTTTAAAATTTTAACAAATTTTTAATTGACATACATTGTACAAATTTGTGGAATACAATATGCTTCCACGTAAGGTTTAAAATATATGCGTACACTACGGAGTACTACTCCACCATAAAAAGAAATGGAATTCTCTCGTGTACAGCAACATGGAACTGGAGGCCGTTTTTCTCCCTAGTGCTGAGAGAACGGAAAGATCACGTTTTTCATATGTGACTAGTGAATGATAATGTTAGTAAAGGTACTGAACAACAAGATCTGGATGACAGTGATTTGTTAGTTTTTATGCATAATTTTTGTTCAAAGCATGTTGTCAAGTATATTGTCAAATGAAAATCACAAGGTATTATACTTCTGGTGACTCTTGGATTACATGTCTGAGGAAGTAATGTGGACTAGTTTTCTGTTTATTCTAGTGACACCACTTACAATTGCACCAGCTTAAATGGGAAAAAGAATAAAATGTTTTATCTGAATGAAACAGAGAGAGAGAGAGAGAGAATTTAGTAGGTCACATAACTAGAAGTACAGACAGCAGTACTCAGGCAAGGTGTCTGTGATAAATGGCCACTGGCAGCTCATGGAATACAGTGATCACTGATCCTAGTTGATCAGGGAAAGAATTTTTGTAACTATTGTATTGTGGTATTAAGAGTCACTCCTTTCACTTTCAGAAGAGGCCTATTTGGATGATGAATTATGTGGTTGCCCTACCTGACAGCTCGTAGAATTGTGATATGCAAGCACATCATAGTATACTGCTCCAGCATCCCTTTGTTTACTGGAAGAAGATAGTCTGTCTTGTCATGTGTATTAGCCACATTTTGCTGTAATAAACTACCACAAACTGGGAAATCTATAAAGAATAGAAATTTTATTTCTTATAGTTTTAAAGGCTAGGAAGTCCCAGATCAAGGTGCCAGCAGATTGGGTGTCTGGTGAGCACTGGTGCACTTCCAAGATAGAGACAAGATGGTGACTTGTTGCTGCATCTTCCAGAAGTGACAAACTCTGTGTCTTCACATGGTGGAAGAGCAGAAGACCTTAAAAGGGCCCAAGCTAGTTCCCCCAAGACCTTGGATAAGACACTATTCACTAAGGCTCTGTCCTGATCACTTAATCACCTTCCACAAAGGCTGTCTAAATATCACCACAATGGGGATTAAGATTCAACAAAGATTTTGGAGGAGACACATTTGGAAAATAATATTGCACTCCTGACCCTTTATTTGTGTTGAGCTTGCATTTAAAATACATTAATTCCATTCTAATAGTCCCCAAAGTCTTAATTCATTCTGGCTCAAAATCTAAAATCCAGAATGTGGTACAGATATCATTCAAATCAGATATGGGGAAGATTCAAAGGTCTCCTTCATGCTGAGGCCAAGTGTTCTCCAGCTATGAACTTATAAAAAATCATGTTTCCAAAATACATTTGTGATAGAGGCATAGGATAGACTTTTCCATTTCAAATGGGAGAACTAAGAAATAAAACATGTGTGACAAGTTACAGGCAAGTTCACAACCCAACAAGGAAACCAATGTTAACTCTGAGGCCTGAGAAAAATCTTTGACTCCACATCACTGGAGTATCCCAACTTCTGGACACAGTGGTGCAGGGTTTGGGCCTCCATGGCCTTAGGTAGCAAAGCAGGTAAGAAGACATGCAGCTCCATGAAAATTTTGCTCAGAGATTTCTTCCACTGTGTGTCCGAATTCATTGCTCTGAAATTCTGCCTTCCACAACTTACTAGGTCATGGACATAATTCGGCTAAGTTCAAGTTCTTTGTCACTTTGTAGCAAGTGTGGCCTTTCATCTAGTTTCCAAGGTAGTCATCATTTCCAGCCAGCAGTCATCAAAGTAGACTTTATCATACGTATCTGTACCAGCATTCAGCTCACAACTGTTGAGAAAATTTCCTTTTTTCCTGAGCCTGTCCCAGAATCCCCCTAAATGCCCCATTCATGGCAATCTAGACTTTTTCCAGCATTCTATTCCAAACTCTTCACCTTTTATCCATTTTCCCAGTTCTAATTCCATGTTTGCAATTTTGGCTATTTATTATAGAAATGTCCCACATCTCTGATATCAATTTCTATGTTAGTCCATTTGTGTTGCTCTCATAAAAAACTTTATAATGACTAATTTGTAAACAGAAATTTATTTCTCACAGTTCTGGAGGCTGGAAAGTTCATGATCAAGATGTAAGCAGGTTTGGTATCTGGCGAGGGGCATCTCGCATTTCAAGATGGCACCTTGTCACTATGTCCTTCAGAAGGAGGATCTGTGCCCTCACAGGTAGAAAAGATGAACCCTGTGTGAGGTCTCTTTTATGAGGCACTAGTGCATTAATATGAGCAGTCACACAATGTCCTCATGACTTAGTCACTCCTCCCCAAATCCCCACCTATTATTACCAGCACAACTGTAATTGAATTTCAATGTGCTATCTGGAGGAAACACATATTCAAACCATAGCTCCTTGGATATGAATCTAGCTTCTATGGCTTTTCTACTTTCTCTGAAGTTGTAGGCAATTCAACTACAACTGTAGGTTTTATTTAGTCACAGAACAGCCTCAGATTAGCTATAGAAATTCTTGTCTGAATTAGCTGTTTGCTTTAATTCTCTTCTATATTTTCCACTTCTCCTTTCCTTCCACCACCCTAAGTCCAGAGGTTGATGGCTGTGCAACTTTGAAAAGAGGGTGAGGATAACTGCTTTTAGTCCCTACTCATATCTTTTTTTTTATATCTGAACTATTATTTCAAATTCACCAAAATGAATGAGAGGAAATAAAAGAGAGGCATAAGCAGAGGATAGCTCTTTCTAGGTTAGGTGTCTATACATGTTCTGTGTATGGTAACTAGTTAAAGTTAATTATTTTGTTTTGAGATGTTTCCAAAAATATTCATAGAACTCCATTGCTTATGACCAGCCTGCTTTCTTTTTTAGGTGGGGGGAGTTTTATCTTTTAATTCTCAGGTTTCAAATTCAAATCATGTGCATTACTTGTCCTTTAGGATATTCATCATTTGACTTGGGCAATATTACTTCATCTGAATTTATTTGGAGAACTACAATTTAGCTGTCTTGCTTGTAAATATCAAAAGAGGTGCCAAATTAGAAAACAGGACATTCAGCTGTCAGAATTTTTGAATTGATCCACATTTTTCTGACTTGCTGCTGGATTAACTGTTTATCTTTTACCCTATAGTTGGTAAAACATGCAAGAAATTATGTCTTATGCTTAAGTGGTCCCTTGGGTTGCATTTAGCTCTGACCAAAAAAAAAACAAAAAACAAAAAAGTCACTGATACCAAACATTGTTACAAGGACTGGTGAAAGCCCAAATGAATCTTTGGGTTAAAGATGGATGTTGTGGGAATGCTCCTGTAACTGCATTTACATCTCTAAAATAGGAAATGTTTTAGTAGCTTAACCTTTTTCTAATAGATGTGCCTAAATTTTAAGTAGTTGCTTAGCAAATCCCTTGACAATCCCTAAGAATCTGACATTCACATTCTACTTCCTGCTGCTGTGGTCTCTCTTATTTCTAGTAAGCCATATTGGACTGAACACTAAGTAACGATTACCTCCACTCTCTCCTTGTGGTCCATTTCGGCCCATAAGAGATACCAAGGACACCTATGGCCCACTGTTCCAGGTGATCCTCATGCAGTTCCTTCTACCTTGTTAGCACAGGTGTGACTCAGAGAAGAGAACAGCCCTCGTCCCCAAGTTGTAGAAGTACATTTCAAACCCCCTGGGGGCCCTTCAGAAATCTTTTCTCCTTCACCAAGGTCTCATGCTTTTCTCTCTTTGAACTTAGAGAGTCATCAGATGGTAGTTACATTCTCCAAAGAAATTACTTTATAACATCTCACGGTCTCAATTCTCTGTCTCTAAACCTCAGATGGTGAAGGGCTCAAAGAGTTGTTGACACTTCATATGTTGACAGTTTTCTTCACATAATGGTCTAGCTTTGGATTTTCATATCTCTTGGGTTCTAGTATCTGTGCAAATTCCACTTGAACATTCTGTTACTTTGGTGATCACAGAAAGTACATAATCTTCTTAATGCAAATGTTCAAAGCAATCAATATAAAAGAATTCTGCTTGATGATACTTGGGAAATATGCCCATGGAGACAGACTAATTTCATGGACCCATTTTTTTTTGCATTGGTGATATATTTGGATGTAGAATGGTCCCCAGAGGCCCATGTATGAAAGGCTCAATCTTTAGTTTGGTGGGTACTAGAGAGATGCCTTAGATTATTGGGGCATGCTCCTGAAAGGGATTGTGGGACTTTACTTTCTTCCATTCACTTTTTGCCAGGTACCATGACATGAGCAGCTTTCTTCACCATCCTCTCCTGCTATGATGTGTGGCCTCACCACTGGCCCAAAGGCAGTGCAGCCAGTAAAGCAGGGGCTGAAACAAAAACCCTTTTATCCTTTTAAATTGATTGCTCAGGTATTTTGTTATAGTAATGTTATATCTGTATTACTGCAGCATAGTGGGGGAAAATGGGTCTGTGAGAGTAACAGCTCTCGTAAAAGAGGCAGTGCACAAATTCAAGACAAAAAAGGCATCAGTACTTAAAAATTTCTCTTGTTTTCAAAGCTAATTTATTTTTTCCAATAATATTTCCAATATTTAAAATGATATTTGGAATTATTTTATTGTCTAAAAAGTAGACTATCTTGATATATGTTCTATGTATTCTTAAATATATATATATATTTGAAATGGTAGGGTATTTCTATAACTGTTCATAAGGACAAATTGTTGATGTTATTTGTCTTGTAACACTATGGTTTTCTGTTTATTTGTTGTGTGAGTGCTGAGAGAAGAAAGGTGAAACAACTAAAATTGCGTTTTTGTCTGTTTACCATTTTACTTCTTTCAGTTTTTGTCTCATATATGAAACTTACCTGAAGTATGCTAAGTACATATGCCTTTGGGACTGTCATGACACCTTGATAAGTAGAATCATTTTGTCTATACTAGTATTCCTTGCTTAACAATCTGCTTTGCCTTATGTTGGTTTTTATTAAATTTGAGAAGCTTGCACACATAATTTCTTCACCTATTTTTTATTGTTTCTTGATTTGGCACTGCAATTGCACAATTTCAGACATCTTAATATTTTCTCTCATGTCACTGTGTCACTGTGCATATTTAATCTCTTTCTCTATAATTCTTCATTTTTGCCAGATTTTATTGCTTTTCCTTCAAACTCTCTCTTTTTTTTCTTTCAGAGTCCAATTTGCCAGTCCTTTTATCTAGAGGAAACTTAATTCCTAACATTACATTTTGCACATATAGAAGTTGCCTTTTTATATTTGCCATTTCTATATATATAAACATTCTTAGGAACATTAAGGTTTTCATACACAACCCTGGGAGTATTCAGCATAATTACAATAGCTGACTTAATGTCTTTTTCTGCTAATTCCATCATATCTGTCATTTCTGTCTGTATGTCTATGATTCATTGTATGTCTATTTATTTTAACTAGATGCCAGATATTGTTGGCTTTTCAATGTTGAGTGCTGAATTTTGTCATATTCCTTTAAATAGTGCTGGAAATTTTCTGGCAAACAGTTGAGCTATTTGTGGGATTGTTTGATCCATGTGAGGCTTGCTTTTAACCCTTTTAAAGATTTAGAGTCTTTAAATAAGAACTGAATAAACCCTTGGGTTTATTCATGCTAGGACATGACCATTTTAGGATCTATAATGCTTACTCTGAGAATTTAGTAAGTCCTTTCAATTCTGGCCATTAGAAACATAAGTGATTTTCATATCCTTGTATCATTGTGCATTCTCCTAGGAGTTTTCATATTAAATTTGCCTAGAATTTGTTCTTTGTTGTCTCAGTAGGTCTTGCCCTCTATACACATCAGTTTTAGCTAAGATGCAATGGAAACTCAATGCAGATATTGCAGCTCTTTCACTCTGGTTTCCTCTTTGATAATCTGTCCTACAAATTCAACACCCTTAAGTCTTTCCAAACTCTGATTTCTGCCTCCTCAACTCAATGCAATGAGACACTCTCTTCCACCATCTTGAAATTTCTTCTGCAAAACAAGCTGGTTGGACGGCAGCAATCGCCTCCTTAGACTACTTTGTCTCAGGGCCTGCAGTCCTGTGATTTCTGTTTTCTCATAGCCATTTCCTACATTTTGTTCAGCTTCAGTTGTTTGCTGCACAAATGTGATTCCAGACACTGTTGCTTCCATGGAGAAGCACAAATACTGCTGTCAGCAGTTTTGAAAATAATGCTTTCTCCATGAATTTTTAAATTCCTTGTAAACCTAACATATGCAATTAGGGAAATTTTTCCTTTTAACACAAAGGATGCTCACACGTGCTTATCATGAAAATTTGCTTTAATGTGGTTCATTACACAAATGATTTATACATCTCTCAGCTTGAAACAATAGTTCAGTGGAATAGATGAAATTATTTTATTTGGATTTCCTTTCATCAATGTACTTTTTTAGACAGCTGGAAAGATTAATTTTTATCATATTGTGTGTCATATAAATTTGTTATTCTGTTATTTGATAAGAAACGGTGAAATCCTTACTCTCTGACTAGATATTTTAAATTATTTATATATATATAAATATATATATATTAATATATATTAATATATATTAATATATATATATTTATATATATACTTATATATATATAAATATATATATATAGTTCCCTAGGTTTTGCATTAGAGTAGTAATATTAGTAACGGTCCGTTTGTATGCAAAATTATAAAACACAATTGTAAAAATTCACTTGATTTTTGACATTTTTTCTTTATATTTGGCCATTCAAAATATGTGCACCAGGTGTGGTGGTGTGCAACTGTAATTCCAGCTACTAAGAAGACTGAAGCAGGGGAATTAGTTGAGTTCAGGAGTTTGATGCCATCCTGGCCAACATAGCAAGATTCTATCTCAAAACATTATAATATATGCAATAGATAGTTAGATAAACAGCTACATTCTCATGATAGTCATATAAATTTGTACTGATGAAATGATGTCTTATTAGTGATTCAAACAAAATAAGCACTCTAATTATCAGGGATGAATTTCACCAAAATTGTGAACAACTCTTAATAAAGTTAAGGACATAAAAATGATAGTATCCTCTATAGTACCATTTGGGATTTTGAGGGATACAAATGTTCAGGCCATAGGAAAGAAGTTGTTCTTTACAGTCTTTTAGGGAAGATTTGTAAGGTGAGTGATGAATAGTTGGCATACTATAAATTCATGCCAGTGTTTATCTCTCCCTGTCTCTTGGAATATATTTTATGCTGCTGGTGTTAACATCCTAAAACTTCGGTTTTAGAAAATTGTGAAGGTTTTTTGGAAGCCACACCAATGGGTAAGTTGAGGGGTACTGTTGCCTATTAATAGATGAGATGGGCAAGTTATCATCACCACAGGTTATCCATGCGCTGTGACGTTTATGTGTCTTTATACATGTCCTTGTGTCACTAGAAAAGTCAGGACATCTTTAAAGTGTGCAAAAGTACTGTATAGTTTTTACGGTACACAAAAGTAGCTTCGAGACTCAATTACCGGGTGATTGTTGGCTTCATGTGCATTATTAACCTGAGGCACATTCTAAGGAAACACAGTACATGATAACTTCTGGCAGTGTCTAGAATGTTCTGATCTCACCTATTAAGAGGCAGCAGTGCTCCTCAACCCACCCATTAGTGTGGTTTCCAAAAATTCCTCACAATTTTCTGAAAAGTTGGGTGCTGGTGGTTTACACCTGTAATCTTAGCTACTTGGGAGGCTGAGAATGAGAAGATTGCCATTTGAGGCAAAAAAAAGTGTGAGAGACCCATCTCAACAGAAAAACAGCTGAGTGTGGTGGTGTATAAGTGCTATTCCAGCTATGGCAGGAAGTGTAAAATAAGAGGATCAAGGCCTAGTCCAGCCATAACCACAGAACAAAGGGCTGGAGGTGTGGTTCAGGTGGCAGAGCACCAGCCTAGTAAGTGCAAACCCCTAATTTCAAATCCCAGTACCACCAAAAAAAAAAAAAGCCCTCACAAATTTCTAAAGCCTACTCTTTAGGAGTTTTCACCAGCAGAATGAAATACTATTCTAAGAGACAGGGAGAATAAATGTTGGCATGTATGTACAATATGACAACCATTCATCCATTCATCTATTGATGGCCTTACGTGTTTTCCTAAAGGACTGTAAAGCAAAACCTTCTTCCAATGGCCTATTTGTGTCTTCTCAAAATTCACATATTTAAATCCTAACCCCCAAACTGTTGGTATTAAGACATAGTGCCTTTGGAAGTAATTAGGACATAAGGGCAGTACCTCGAAAGTGTGATTAGTGCTCTTATGAAAGGGATACCAAAGAGTTTGTTTGCTCCTTCCACCATGTGAGGACACTGTGGGAAGTTACCATTTATGAATCAGGAAATGGGCTCTTATCGGAAACAGATTCTGCCAGCAAGCTAATCTTGTATTCACCAGCATCCAGGAGTGTAAGAAATTAATAACACATGTTTACAAGCTACCCAGCTTGTGGTATTTTGTCATAGCATCCTTCACTAAGACACCTCTCACCAAGAAATTAAATAATACACCGCTGAGAATAGCACAAGTTTTCTTGACAAACAGGGTAGGGGCTATACTTCATAGGACAGGAATGAACATGGAGAGCTTGCCATTGAAATGGTCTCCATGATTTCAGTGGAGATGATGGAGCCTCAAAGGAAGAAGCAAAAAAAAAAAAAAGAAAGAAAGAAAAAAAGACAGAACTTGACTGTCAGAGGCAAAATGGGTGTGGTTTCCATAACAGGTAGTAGAGCCAGAGGAGAAGCATGGTGTTCTCCACAGAAATGACAATAGCTAATTAATAACAGCGTCCTTAAGATCAAAAAGTGATCAACCCTGAAGTCATCACCTTAATTAAATTATAGACTCCTAGGATCTTCACTTTGGTCCCTCTTATCCATTAAAATGAGGAAAGAAAAGAAAAAAAAAAACCTAGAATGGTGTCATGATGGGGTCCAATGGTCTTGTTTATGTGGGAATGCCTTCTTCAGAACATAAGACAAATTACACTAACTAACCCTAAAAGTGATAAAAAGCCATCTTTGGGTAGGTTCTTTGGATAGTTGAAGTTACAAATAACTGTATTTATTTTTCAGATCCCCTCCCCTAACCATCATCAACTAATTTACTGACAATCCAGAAACTGTTAAACTTGTGTGGAGCCACAACAAAGAGAGCTGATGTCACTTGGTTGTTTAGATCCAGTGGATCTAATGATGCTTTAAGTATCTGTGTAATGAAGAACATCTAGATCTGGACAAGAGAATCATAGTGAAGGTCCCTTGAGTTTTACAGCTTTTTAGTTTGAGTTACAGCTTCTTAGGTATCAATAGGAACTTTGAAGGGAGTGGCCATGTTACCAATAGACACCAGGAGAACATGCAGGCTGAGCATACTCTTATTACATACTCACGCATATTCTATAACACCATGAACTTGGCAATTCATGAGAACACTCCATTGCCAAATAAATGTGTTAAAAGTGATCATGTGGCCTGACTAATAATGAATTCACAAGTTACATAAGACATTGGCCACACACACAGTGTGCTGTACCTAGTTTGCTACACTGGTCTCTGTCTTTTTGGCCTCATTGAAAAGTTCTCTATGACCATGTGACCGAGGAGAAAAAATCTGAGTTTGATTTCCATGTTATTCTGCACAGTAAACTGGCTCCATCCTCAAATGAAATATAACTCTTGCCACACATGAGAAGGCTTTGAGAGAAAGCTCACAGGGAATTACTCCAAGTTGGGAGAATTTCAAATGGAACATCTGGTGTTCACTAGTTTTTCTGGAAGCAGAGATGGCTAGAGGCATGAAGCTATCTACATTTATGGCCAATATCTAATGACATTGTCAAGAGGATTAGAGTACTGGGGACAAGTAGTCTTCTACAAGAAGGGGTCAATGGATGCCTCACAGAAGGCTTAGAGTATGTGGAAGTTTGTGAGCTAAGCAAATGTTGCATAAAGACAGAAAGCACCCAGTAGTCAGGTGGGCAAGATGACCTGCCCTGCAAAGTTCTTGCTTACTGTGTTCATCAACAATATGTCACTAGTAGTAGAGATTGCATACAGACTTAATAACCTATAAAACACTATGCAACTGTCTAAGAGGGAATAACTTCCAGGAACCCCATGGGTGCCTGAAGCTGTGGATAGCACAAAACTCTGTATATAAACACTTCATAGTCAATCTGATAATGGAGGCTATTACTAAACCAGCAGCTGACACAGCATGGTTAATACTCTAGGCAAAATGTTGATTTATGTCTTGGACTGGACAGAGAGAAAAAGCAAGAAATATTATCATGCTACTTAGACTTAAATATACTTACTACTTATTTCTGGAATTGTCCATTTAATATTTTAAGACTGCAGTTAACTTAGGTAACTGAAACCATGCGAAGTGAAACCAGGGATAAGGAGCATTATTATACCCTCAAAGACCCAAATCCCAAACCCACACTCGAAGCAAATCAATGACCCATCTACTTCTCAAAGAAAATAACAACTACCAGTTTCATCCTTAGTTAAGTACATTCTCCCTTCCAGCTACAAGTGTATCTATGGTAACCCTCCTCCTCCTGTGACCCATTAGGCTTATAGTAAGAGCTATGTATCCAATTTAGAGATAACACCACCACTTTGATTTTAAATTTATCTTTTTCTGTTTTATGCAAGGTTGAATATCTATTATTCCTTCCCCCCACCTTTTAAAATTTATTTATTCACATGTGCATACATTGTTTGGATCATTTCTCCCCCTTGTCCCCTGTCCCCACCTCTCATCTCCCCCTCTCCCCCTTCCTTCCAGACAGAGCCTGTTCTGCCCTTATCTCTA
This sequence comes from Castor canadensis, assembly GCF_047511655.1. Taxonomy (NCBI): domain Eukaryota; kingdom Metazoa; phylum Chordata; class Mammalia; order Rodentia; family Castoridae; genus Castor; species Castor canadensis. The sequence goes on along the minus strand of NC_133394.1, from coordinate 80,094,080 downwards.
ATTTTGTTGAAGAGAAGACATAAGCATAATAAGAAAGACAAAGCATTTTTGCTAGTTGAGTTAAGGATAGCTGTACACAGAGATTCCTAACATTGTTTCCATGTGCAATTGTGTTACAACCAAGTTGATTCATCTCTAACTGATCTTTACACTGGTTCCTGTTCCCTTTCTCATGTTGACCTTTGTCTCTTTAAGGTTTCTGTATTAGTTCTTCTGGACTGGGGACATCAAATGCTTTCATGTTTTGGGTTTACTACCTATTCCCATACCTCCTGTATGTGCTCTCCCTTTGTCATGTGACCCAAGTCCAACAATATTGCTGTATTTGCCCTAGATCTAAAGTCCGCATATGAGAGAGAACATACAATTTTTGATCTTCTTTGCCAGGCTAACCTTGCTCAGAATGATGTTCTCTAGTTCCATCCATTTACCTGCAAATGATAAGATTTCATTCTTCTTCATGGCTGAGTAAAATTCCATTCTGTGTAAATAACACATTTTTCTTGATCCATTCATCAGTCGTGGGGCATCTTGGTTATTTCCATAACTTGGCTATTGTGAACAGTGCTGCAATAAACATGGGTGTGCAGGTGCCTCTGGAGTAACCTGTGTCATATTCTTTTGGGTATATCCTCAGGAGTGAGATTGCTGGATCATACGGCAGATCTATGTGTAGATTTTTAAGAAGTTTCCAAATGTTTTTCCAGAGTGGTTGCACTAGCAGTGTATGAGTGTACCTTTTTCTACATATCCTCACCAACACCTGTTGTTGGTGCTGTTTTTAATGATGGCTATTCTAACAGAGGTGAGGTGGAATCTTAGTGTGGTTTTAATTTGTATTTTCTTTATGGCCAGAGAAGGTGAGCATTTTTAATGTGTTTTTGGCCATTTGAATTTCTTCTTTTGAGATAGTTCTATTTTGTTCAGTTGTGCATTTCTTTATTGGTTCATTGATTTTGGGAGACTTAAGTTTCTTAAGTTCCCTGTATATTCTGGTTATCAGTCCTTTGTCTGATGTGTAGCTGGCATATATTTTCTCCCATTCTGTGGGTGATCTCTTCAGTTTAGAGACTGTTACTTTTGTTGTGCAGAAGCTTTTTAATTTTATGAAGTCCCATTTATCCATTCTTTCTCTTAGTTGCTGGGCTGCTGGGGTCCTATTGAGGAAGTCCTTGCCTATACCTATTACTTCCAGGGTGTTTCCTGCTCCTTCCTGTAGTAACTTCAGAGTTTCGGGTCTGATATTAAGGTCCTTGATCCATTTTGAGTTGATACTAGTACAGGTTGATAGATGTGGCTCTAGTTTCAGTTTCTTGCAGACAGATAACCACTTTTCCCAGTAACATTTGTTGAAGAGACTGTCTTTTCTCCATTGTATATTTTTGGTGGTTTTGTCAAAAATAAGGTGAGTATAATTGTGTGGTTTCATATCTGGGTGCTCTATTCTGTTCCACTGGTCTTCGTGTCTGATTTTGGCCAGTACCATGCTGTTTTTATTGCTATTGCTTTGTAATATAGTTTGAAGTTGGGTATTATGATACCTCCAACATTGCTCTTTTTGCTTAGTATTGCCTTCGCTATTTGGGGTCTCTTGTGTTTCCAAATGAATGTTAGGGTAGATTTTTCCGTCTCTGTGATGAAAGTCATTGGGATTTTGATGTGAATTGCATTAAACCTGTGATTGATTTTGGTAGTGTAGCCATTTTTACTATGTTGATTCTACCAATCCAGGAGCACTGGAGATCTTTCCATCTTCTGTAGTCTTCTTTGATCTCTTTCTTCAGGGGTTTGTAGTTTTCCTTGTAGAGGTCATTCACATCCTTTGTTAAGTTTACTCCTAGGTATTTGATTTTTTTGAGGCTATTGTAAATGGAATTGTTTCCTTCTCAGTTTGTTCATTGTTGATGTATAGAAAAGCTAATAATTTTTGTAAGTTGATGTTGAGTCCTGCCTAGTTGTTTATGGTGTCTAGGAGCTTTTGAGTAGAGTTTTTTGGGTCTTTAAGGTATAGGATCATATCGTCTGCAAATAGGGATATTTTGACAGTTTCTTTACCTATTTGTATTCCTTTTATTTCTTCTTCTTGCCTAATTGCTCTGGCTAGGAATTCCAGTACTGTGTTGAATAGGAGTGGAGATAGTGGTTACTCTTGTCTCATTCCTGATTTTAGGGGATAATGGTTTCAGTTTTTCACCATTAAGTATGATTTTGGCTGTAAGTTTGTCATATATAGCCTTTCCAATGTTGAGGTACTTTCCTTCTATTCCTAGTTTTCTTAGAGCTTTTATCATGAATTGATGTTGGATCTTGTCAAAGCCTTTTTCTGCAACTATTGAGAATATCAAGTGATTTTTGTCTTTGCTTATATTAATGTGCTGTATTAAATTTATAAATTTGTATATGTTGAACCACTCTTGCATCCCTGGTATGAAACCAACTTGGTTATGGTGGATGATCTTCTTGATATGTTGTTGGATTTGGTTTGCCATTATTTTATTGAGGATTTTTGTGTTGATGCTCATTAAGGAAATTGGCCTATAGTGCTCCTTTTTGGAGGTGTCTTTGTCTGATTTTGGAATGAGAGTAATATTTCCTTCATAAAATGAGTTAGATAGTGTTCCTTCCCTTTCTATTTTGTGGAACAGTTTAAGGAGGGTTGGTATTAGTTAATCTTTAAAGGTGTGATAGAATTCAGCAGAGATTCCATCAGGTCCTGGACTTTTCTTTTTTGGAAGACTCTTTATTGATGCTTCAATTTCTTTTTTGTGTTATAAATCTATTCAGGTGATTAACATCCTCTTGGTTCAGTTTTGGATGGTTGTAAGTATCTAGAAATCTGTTCATTTCTTTGAGATTTTCAAATTTATTAGAATATAGATTCTCAAAGCAGCCTCTGATGATTTCCTGGATTTTCATGGTGTTTGTTGTTATCTCCCCTTTTGCACTTCTGATTTTACTGATTTTGGTTTATCTCTCTCCTCATTTTAGTCATGCTTGCCAGGGGTCTGTCAATCTTGTTGATTTTTTTCAAAGAAACAGCCTTTTGTTTCATTGATTCTTTGTATGGTTTTTTGTTTCTATTTTATTGATTTCAGCCCTTATTTTTATTATTTCTCTCCTTCTGCTTATTTTGGGATTTGCTTGCTCTTGTTTTTCTAAGGGTTTGAGATATAGCATTAGGTCATTGACTTGGCTATAAACTTTCCTCTAGGACTGTTTTGATGTGTCCCATAGATTCTGGTAGGCCATGTTTTCATTTTCATTAACTTTCAGGAAACTTTTAACGTCCTCTTTTATTTCATCAATGACCCATTAACCATTAAGCAATTTGTTGTTCAGCTTCCAATTTTTTGCATGTTTTTTATTATTGTTTTAGTTGTTGGTTTCTAGTTTTAATGCATTATGATCAGATAGAATGCATGGAATTATTTCTATTTTCTTATATTTGCTGAGGTTTGCTTTGTGCCCTAAGATATGATCAATTTTGGAGAAGATTCCTTGGGCTGCTTAGAAGAATGTATATTGTGCAGAAGCTGGATGAAATGTTCTGTATAATCAGCTAGGTCCATTTGATCTATGGTGTGATTTAGTTCTAGAATTTCCTTATTGATTTTTTGTTTGGATGACTTATCTACTGGTGATAGGGGTGTATTAAAGTCTCCCACTACCACTATGTTGGAGTCTATCTATGTTTTTAGGTCCTTCACAGTATGTTTGATGAAATTGGGTGCATTGATGTTGGATGCATATAGGTTGATAATTGTTATTTCCTTTTGGTGTATTTCGCCTTTTATTAGTATGAAGTGTCCATCTTTATCTCCTTTGATCAATGTAAGTTTGAAGTCTACTTTGTCCGATATAAGTATTGATACCCCTGCCTGCTTTCAGGGGCCATTGACTTGGTTAATCTTCCAGCCTTTCACCCTCAGCCAGTGCTTGTTTCTGTTGATGAGGTGGGTCTCCTGTAGGCAGCAGATTGTCGGATCTTTTTTTGAATCCAGTTTACCAAGAGGTGTCTTTTGATGGGGGAATTAAGTCTGTCCAACATTCATTGTTAGTGTTGATAGGTATGCGGTGATTCCTGTCATTTAGTTGTCTTTGTTGTTTTAGGGTTTGATTGTGTGCAGCTGAATTAATGTTACTCTCTGATTTCTGGTCTTTTCTTCTGTAGTTTGGTACTGCCTACTCTTTCATAGTTTTGTTTGTTTTCATTTTCTGTGTGCAGAATTCCTTGGAGTATCTTTTGTAGTGGTGGCTTGGTGAACACATATTGTTTTAGTTTCTGCTTATCATAGAAGATTTTTATTGCTCCATCTATTTTGAATGATAGTTTTGCTGGGTGAGTATCCTAAGGTTGAAGTTATTTTTATTCAGTGCCCGGATGACCTCATTCCATGCTCTTCTTGCTTTTAAGGCTTCAGTTGAGAAGTCTGATGCAATTTTCATGGGTTTACCTTTGTATGTTACTTGTTTTTTCTCTCTTACAGCCTTCAATATTCTTTCTCTAGTCTCTGTGCTTGTTGTTTTAATGATAATATGTTGCGGGATAGTTCTATTTTGGTCAAGTCTGTTTGGTGTTCTGAAGGCTTCCTGTACCTGAATGGGTATAGTTTTCTCTAGATTTGGGAAATTTTCTGTTATTATTTTGTTTCCACCTCTTCTCCTTCTTCAATGCCCATGATTCTCAGGTTTGGTCTTTTGACAAAGTCAGTGAGTTCTTGCATATTCCTTTCACAGGAGCTGAGTTGTCTGACAAATAGTTTTTCAGTTTTTCCTTTAATTATCATTTCATCTTCAAATTCTGAGATTCTGTCTTCTGTTTGCTCTAGTCTGCTAGAGTGGCCTTCCATTTTGTTTTGTGTTTCTGTTTCATTATTTTTCTGAGGTTTTCCATATCATTGGTCACTTCCTCTTTAATATTGCCAATTTTCATCCTTAATTCATTTATCTCTCTATTTATGGTGTTCTCTGTTTCACTTTGGTGTTTATTTAGGGCTTCTATGATTTCATGTGCTTTCTCATATTCTTTATTTTTGTTGTCTTGGAATTTCTTGACTGACTTCTGTACGTTTTGGTTGACCATGTCTAGTAACATCTCTATGAAATTCTCATTGATTGCTTGCAGAATTTCTTCTTTCAGAATGTTCTTGTGGGTTTCGACCCACGGCCTGCAGGTCAGCAGCTAGTGTGCCTGTGGGCTGGCGGGTGGCAGCCCGGCGGGCCTGAAGGCCAGATGCCTGATAGGCCAGTGAGTGGGCAGTGGCTTGCATGTTCTTTCAGTTTATCATGATGTGGAGAAGCCTTCCACATCCTAGGAGTTTAGGGTGCCAAAGTTTCAGCTCTCCCTGGTGCTTCACCTCAGCCAAGTGTGTCTCCAGCATCTCAGCAAGGTCCCTGATTCCCTGAGCTCATGCAGTCTGTGTCTGTGTCACAGTCACCATTTTGGATTCTCCTCCTTCTCCCCTTTTTATAGGTGTTTCTCAGGCACAGGTAAGTTCCATCAATCTTTAAAAAGATTCCTTTTTTTTTTTTTTTTTTTTTTGGTGTTACTGGTGTTTGAACTCAGGGCTTCATGCAGGTGCTCTATCACTTGAGGGAATTTGCAAGTCCTTTCTCATGTTGGGTTTTTTTCAAGATAGGGTTGGCCTTGAACTGTGATCCTGCTGATCACTGTTTCCTGAGTAGCTAGGATTACAGGTGGGAATCACCAGTGCTCAGCTGAGAATTCTCTCCTGTTATTGAATCCTACCTCTACCCATCATTCCAAATTTCTCCTTCCACACCCAGATAAGTCCCTTGACAGTCTGGGGTACCCTAGTTGTCTTTCTTTTTCCTTCACCCTGCAAATCTAAAGGTCATTCTTTAGATCTATGCTTACCAGACTAGAGACATATAGTGTTGAGTAATTATTGAGATCATCAAAATAATTTCTACTTGGAAATGTAAAGTATTTCAGGTTGGACTTTAAAAATCCAGTGTTATTGATATTTGCTCCAAGGCTAAGAAATACAGTCTAGTATATTATCCCAACCTATAAATCAATGTGGGTGAGTTTCCCTCCCCGGGAGATCCTTCAAAGTATTCATTGTTTGTGTCAAGAAAGTCGTTTATTAAGCTGTGAAGCTGGGGCAGCCCTAAGCCACAAAACAGGTCTCAGTCCTGTTTCCTTATCAGTTTTGTGGCACTAGCTCCATTTATCAAGCACAGTTGTTATTTCTTGGTGTTTGGCTTCTTATACCTGATTAAATGAGAATCATTCTCATATATTGTATTCTATGATAGCACAATCAAGTCATCCATTTTTGCCTGATGAAATGTAAGCCAGTTTATTAGTGAATCTATCCAAGTAACAAACAGTATTCCCATGAGAAGTAAGGAGAATAGTCCAAACTCTTGTTTTTGAATTCTGAGGGGTCAGTGAAACTTAACATTTAAAAATATATTCCATTTGAGTTTTCAAATTCTAGTCTACTAAATTGAGAACTAGAAAGACTCTATAGATTCCTCAGTACACAAAAACTTTAAAAATAGTAACAATGTTTCAAACAATCAAAATCAAATGTTCTTTATATGTTTATTCAGTCTTGTGCAATTAATTTTTGTCTTACTGTGTCTTGGATCAGCCTTCTGCTTTCCTGAAGTCATCTGCCTTAGGACAAGTAAGATCACTGAGAACCCTGACTCAGTCCTCTGGCACAATCTCAAAGACACAGAAGGCAATGAATCTGGGAATCTGTGTGCAAGAATTTATTATTTGAAGTATTAATCATAAAGAGTACCTGTTGACCAGGTGTGGTGGTTCATGTCTGTAATCCTATCAATTTTAGAAGTATAGATCTACAGGATGCTCATTCAAAGCCTGCCTGGGCAAAAACTTTGTGAGACATCCACCATCTCAGCCAACAAATTGGGTGTAATGACATGTCCCTGTCATAGCTCTGCAGGAGCTATAAATAGGGGGATTGCAGTCCTGGTTGGTCTGGGGATAGATGCAAGACTATTCATAAAATATGTGAAAAAAAAACAGGGCTTCAGTGACTCACACCTGTAATCCTAGCTACTTGGGAGGCAGAGATCAGAAGGATCACTGTTCCAAGTCAGCTCAGGAAAATAGTTGCCAAACCTTATCTCGACGAAACCCATCACAAGAATGGGCTGGTAGAATACCTCCAGGTGTAAGCCCTGAGTTAGAACTCCAGCACTAAAAAAAAAAAAAAAAAAAAATTGAAGAAAAAAGTGCTGGCATCATGGTTCAAGTGGTAGAGCACCTGCGAAGCAAGTGCAAGGCCCTGAGCTCAAATTCTAGTATCACTAAAGGGGGAGAAAAAGAGTATCTTTTTTCAGAGCCTTCTCCTTCAGTCTTCCGAAAGTGTTCCTGGCTAAAAATAAAAATTCTGTTCTAAGCTTATAACAGGGATATGAGCCTCAGAGTAAAGCTCATAGCATATGAGATAGTCTGTTGTCGTTAATTTATTGCTGAAACCAAATATAATGGAATGGGAGAGAGGACGTTCTATTGGGTATGATAAATAATTGTTTGCAGGAATGTATTTAATGTTTCTCCTGAACTTAAGGGAATTAACATACCCCTACAGTCTTCCAATCCATTCTCTATTCTTTGAAAATTTATAGTAGTAACATTTTAGCTGCATGGAATTAACTTTTGATTTAGCAACTATTCCCATACAGTGCTTACAGTGCTGTTGGATATAATTTAAAAATGAAAACCATAACAATGACAAAACACAGGCACACAATTATTTCTAGTTCCCTCTTCTCACAAAGTGAACAAATAAATCTTTTGGATTTTCTAGGTCCCTGTGGAAAAATCTCAAAGTCAGTCTTGACTGTTAAGGAATACATTGTTGTTGTTTTTTTGTTGCTGTTTAAAAAAATAAGCATCTAATCTTAGGATGACAAGAGTTTTCCAGAAGGGCTTTTGTAACTTAATTAGGAGAGGATTGTGTATATCTGCTAAATAATAACTGGCTACATATGTAATCAGTGTGAATTACAATATTTCAAACACAATTGTATTTCACACACACATGAGCTCAATTATTCATAAGAACTACAACATTTAACCAACTCAACTAACTTCTATTAACAAGGAAATAGGTGATTGGTAGTTGGTAATCATGTGCAAATAATTTGGTGGAGAAACAAAGCTTACCAACAGATACGATTGATATGCATCTGGAAAGTGTTCAAGAATACAAGTATACATTTATTAACAACATCCAAAAGTAGACCCACTCTATAGGGCACTAAATAAAGACTCAAAAATGGCATGCACTACAACTTTGTGCCAGATACAATGGTGTTTGCCTGTAGTCCCAGCTTCTCAGGAGGCTGAGGCAGGATCACTTGAGACAGCCTGGTCAATATGTCTCTTAAAAATAAATAAATAAATAAACAAACAAATAAATACTGAAAAAGCCCTCTGACCAAGGTAACACTATTCTTTCTTACTAAAGAAGCTATATTCAGGGATCCAAAGATGTTTTGACCTGACACATTAGGGAATATGACTTCTGCTAAAGCAGTTCATCAGACTTGTGATCCAATTTACATTAACACAATTTTGCATTACCCATTATTAAAAATAATATTGTACATTATTTGATCGGTAAAGTACTAGGAGAAATTTGGAGATTTCAGAGGAACTAGTGTCAACTATTATTAAAACAAGCATAAATCTCATAATTATAGTTGTGCATTTGTTTTTTAAATTGAGGAATTAAATTGTGCATTTTATGGTGGATAACATGATGTTTTGATACACATGCTGTGGAATGCTAAATCAAGCCAATTAATATATGCATTTTGTTGTAAATTTATTTTTTGGTGATGCAAATACTTAAAACTTAATCTTTTAACAATTTTAAGTTCTATTACATATTGTTTGTAAAGTGTAATCACCATCATCAACAAACAATATCTTATACTTATTTCTCTTGCCTAACTGGTGACTCTGGGAGCTACATTTTACTTCATTTCCCTGGGTTCAATATAGCTCTGATTTTAAATTCAGTTAACCTGATTTATCCAAGGAATTACCTTGGTTGTGTGATCTCGGATTCTTATATTAAAATACTTCTTAGCTATCAATAAAAAGGATTTTTTTATTCTAAAAGTCTAACATATGTAAGTATGAAAACTTCAGCTTTATTTTGTACAAATGTGGAGGGATATGACATTTATATTTGTCTTCTTATTCTTTATAAACCAATTACAACAGAGCTGCTTTTACTAGAGGGACTTCAAAATCTAATTAATTAGTACTAATGGAAGTAGGAAATATTTCATACTGATACAAAGGATAAAGACTTTTCTCAATTACAGACATACAGGCAGCTTTGGTTCTGCAAACTCTGTTGTGGGCAAAGCTAACACAGAAATACACAGAATTGTTACTGCAGACCACAAAGAGAAATTCTCCATCCTAATGGGCACACAATGATTCCTTCACTGATTTGTGTGCACAAGTAGATATATAAGCACAAATAATAAGAACGTGAACTTTCTGACATTATGCAGCAGAAAATAACTCCCCGTCATTTTGTATATGAACATCAAAAGAAAGCTCAGGTTGTAAAACTGGTTTTCTAGTCATTGTCCCCATTCCTGGGAATTCTCTGTTCTGTGTACAAGTAGAAACTAGAACCCAAGATAGACAAGAACCAGAGAGTAAAGTAGAGAAACAATTCAATAGAAATAAAAACCAGAGAATCCAGAAGTCAACAAGAGTAGGGTCTAACTGATAGTTAAAAATAAATTTAAGAGCAAAAGAAGAGAGAGAGAGAGAGAGAGAGAGAGACAGGGAGAGAAAGATAGCTTAGACTGTATAGCGTGACTCTATTGAGTTGACTTGGCACCTTGGCAGTACCTCCAACACCTCTAAATGATAATTTTTCAACAAAATAAAATAAAACACATGATTTATCCAAATATAAAAAACATTGTTAATAAGGGTTTGGAAGTACTGGGATTTGAACTTAGAGCCTTGTCCTTGTAGGCACTTTAGCACTTGAGCTACATTCCTGGTCCTATTCGCTTTTAGTTATTTTTAGACAGGGTCTTGTGCTTTTTGTTCAGGGCATCCTAGGACCATGATCCTGCTACTTATTCTTACTGTGTAGCAGGGATTTTAGATGTGCACAACCATGCCTGGCTTGTTTTTAGAAATAGGGTCTTGCTAAAATTTTTGCCCATGTTGGCTTCAAACTCTGATCCTCCTATCTCCACCTAATCCTCCTATGTCCATCTAGCCGAATAGCTTATCCAACTTATTACATGCTGAAACAAGACAATGAGGTTAGTTTACAGAGCATGTGTAAACTAACATATAAGTCATTTCTAAACATTAGAAGGCAAAGTGATGGATTATGTTACAGATTTCTCTGTAACATAAGATTTCTCTCTTGCTAGCTAACTCTGTTCTTGGCTGACTTTGGTGATATAAACCTCCATGGAGGGCAGCCCATGTGGCAAGGGACAGAGGGAAGCTTCCAGACAGCAGCTAGTAATGAGCTGAGTGTCTCAGTCCCACAAGTAACTGCATCCTGCTGACTGCCTTTGCAACAGATCCTTCCCCAGTTGGGCCTCAGATGGGACCTCAGTCCTCACCATCATCTGCATAGTACCCTTGTGAAAGACAATGGAGCAGAAGATCTGGCTAAGCCATGTCCCAATTTTTGACCCGCAGAAACTCCAAGATAAGAAATGTTTGTTGTTTTTGATGCTGTTTGTGATGACATGTTATGCATCAATATATAAATAATAAGAAAACTTTAAAAACTAAGTTCTTAGGGCCTAGTCTCATGATTTTTAAGTTTTGGGAAGGACCAGAAATCTCTGTAGTTTTTAAAAATCTCATTTTTTTCTCTACATTTCATTCTGCCTAGATTGTGAATTCTTGCAGTTGGTCCTATGCTTCCTTCTCAAAACACTTTTACGTTGTTACCAAACTGTTTTGACAGAAACTCAAAATGACCACTTTCATTTACGTGTGCTTTAAATCTCTCAATGTCTAATTTATCGATACAATAATGTGCATCAATGTAGCATGGATTATAAGACTCTCAATTATCTGGCTACTGTGTGCTTCTCCACTATAATCTTTCATAATTCCACAAAGGCATCTGTCCTCCATGTCATGCCTTGACATAGCTCCATGGCTACTGTGTTTCTGCTTAGAATTCCTATCCTTTGTCCCAGCCCAAATCAAAGTGTAAATGACTAATCTACCAGGTACAAAGTGCCATCTCATTTATGAATCATATATCTATGATAGATTTATCACTTTGTGACATAATTAATTTTAAAATATGTCTCTTTACCACCAGAATGTGAGCCTTTACATGGTCTGGATTCGGTCTTACTAGCCTTTGTTTAAAGCAACATTGTCAAAAGTTAGACATCTATCATTTGCTCGGAGCAAAATCCAGAAGTTGTTCAGTAAAATATGGAATGGATAAAAAGTATATTTGCTCAGCCCTTGTTGTTCATAAAGTGCTGTGCATAGTATTTTGTTTTTTATCCTGATCCATCACACACACACACACACACACTTCCTGCTACTTCATTTTTTATAAATCAAAAATATGGTTGATGTTCATTATTTTAAGGAATTCTTCAGTAAGTTTTTTGTAAAGCAAAGAGTCTTTTTGAGGATACAATATTATTTTTGCATATCCTTATTTTTTTCTTATCCTTAAATTATACTATGTTATTTGTCTTTATAGCAAAACCGACCTATATTTAGTCTTGTCAAATTATATACTTGAACAAATGTTTTTTCCTTTCTCTACTACTCACTGAATACACATCAGAGCTAATATTTAGAAAGTTAAATCCCTAGAGAAAATACAACCCATGCCCATATATAAAGAGGCATTTAAAAGTTTTTCTTTCTTTTTTTGGGAGAGAAAAATGTTTTGTATTTTCTAAATTTCATCTTTTTTTTTTATTATTCATATGTGCATACAAGGCTTGGGTCATTTCACCCCCCTGCCCCCAACCCCTCCCTTACCACCCACTCCGCCCCCTCCCTCTCCCCCCCACCCCCTCAATACCCAGCAGAAACTATTTTGCCCTTATTTCTAATTTTTTTGTAGAGAGAATATAAGCAATAATAGGAAGGAACAATGGTTTTTGCTGGTTGAGATAAGGATAGCTATACAGGGCATTAACTCACATTGATTTCCTGTGCGTGGGTGTTACCTCCTATATTAATTCTTTTTGATCTAACCTTTTCTCTAGTTCCTGGTCCCCTTTTCCTATTGGCCTAAGTTGCTTTTAAGGTATCTACTTTAGTTTCTCTGCATTAAGGGCAACAAATGCTAGCTAATTTTTTAGGTGTCTTACCTATCCTCACACCTCCCTTGTGTGCTCTCGCTTTTATCATGTGCTCATAGTCCAATCCCATTGTTGTGTTTGCCCTTGATCTAATGTCCACATATGAGGGAGAACATATGATTTTTGGTCTTTTGGGCCAGGCTAACCTCACTCAGAATGATGTTCTCCAATTCCATCCATTTACCAGCGAATGATAACATTTCATTCTTCTTCATGGCTGCATAAAATTCCATTGTGTATAGATACCACATTTTCTTAATCCATTCATCAGTGGTGGGGCATCTTGGCTGTTTCCATAACTTGGCTATTGTGAATAGTGCCGCAATAAACATGGATGTGCAGGTGCCTCTGGAGTAACCTGTGTCACAGTCTTTTGGGTATATCCCCAAGAGTGGTATTGCTAGATCAAATGGTAGATCGATGTCTAGCTTTTTAAGTTTTTTTTTTAAACAGACACAAAGACTATGCCAGAATGACATGGCTAACATTTGGATTAGAAAAAACTATGTTCAAATTGTACAAATAGTTCACTCTTCTAGTAAGATAATTCTATGAAGATTAAAGAATGGCCATAGTGGTTGAGCATGGGTAAGATCTCTGTTTTCAGGTATGATTTCCTTAGCAAGGTCATGAACATGGATAGTCATAGTTTTGAGCTTTGAAGAATAGTATCTTGGAGGTATATATTGTAACCAAAAAAGGTTAAATAAATGATCAGCCACTCAAGAACAAACAGGCAGCATACTTTGACACCACCTTACTTTCATTTTTTTAACCTGTCTCCCTTCTTCATGAAGTATTGGTGTGGAAGAGTCAGATAAAGCAAAGTCACAGGAGGACACTTGTCACACACTCTTGTCCTTTGTTGAGTACCACTCCTGATATCTTTTATTAAATATGTGAAATTTGTATTATCTGGACTAAAGAGAGAAAAAGAAGTTTAAGAAATGGGAAAATGTAAAACAAAATTCTACACATTATTAACTCTGGAATTCATTCAGTGACCTAAACCAAAATGCCAAGTATCGATGGTAAAATTACCTGGAATTTATCTATATGCTCCCTGAGACCTTTAATTATGAGGTTACATCTACATTGGTCAAGTTAAAAAGGGAGGTAGCTAAAAGTTCAAGCATCTTACTTGTAGCAAAAAAATAAATTGGTTGTTTTCATTTTATAAACTGGTTCTCTCATTATTACACAACAAAGCATAAAACGGATTATTTGATTTTGTTTCCAGGTATATAATTCCAATCCACAAACTTCATTACATTTTCAGAATTTAAATTTTATTTATAAAAAAAAGAACAATTATCTTTTAATCAGCACAGAAATTTATTGCTGTATAGGACTTTTTTTTGGTAAAATACTTTTAAAGTAATCTGTTTCATTATTTCTCAAATAGTTAAAATGCTATGGATTGGATAAGTGTCCCTCAAAGGCCCCTCTGTCAAAGGCTTTGTCACCACTCTGTGGTATTACTGGGAGGTGGAGGAAGCTTTAGCAAGTAGGACCTAGTGGGAGATAAAGTCATTGAGACTGCCCTTGAAGGAGATTATGGAACTTTGAGCTTTTCTTTCTCTCTTCTTCCTAGCTGCCATGGAGTGAGCAACTCCTCCACATGTACTCCTGACATTATGCGCTGCCTCCCACAGGGTAAAAGCAATGGAGTCAACTGACTGTGGACAGAAACCTCCAAACTGTAAAGCCACAATAAACTTGTCTCTTTTTAAGTTGATCATCTTAGGTATCTTCTTACAGTAGCATAAAGCTAATACACTATATCTATTCAGTTGGAGATGATGGAGCACATTTGTGTTTGTGGAAACCCTTAGAATAAGGGAGCAAAGAAAAAGAAGGAAAAGAAAAGAATGAATATGCATTCTTCAGAAAGGTATATGGGGAGTAAAAAGCTACGCAGATTTTCATATGTGGCCAAGGGAATCCTTGTTTGGTTAATGCCGACCTAACACCACATCTCATTTTCAGGTGAAGAAGCAAGGACCATGAGATGTCACATCATTCCTCTAAGAGTGTACAAGAGCTTGTTGAAGAAGAGATGTGGAAGCTCATGCATCTCCTAGTCATGCCAACTTTCTTTTTTTTTTTTATTACTTTATTATTCATATGTGCATACAAGGCTTGGGTCATTTCTCCCCCCTGCCCCCACCCCCTCCCTTACCACCCACTCCGCCCCCTCCCTCTCCCCCCCCTCAATACCCAGCAGAAACTATTTTGCCCTTATTTCTAATTTTGTTGTAGAAAGACTATAAGCAAAAATAGGAAGGAACAAGGGTTTTTGCTGGTTGAGATAAGGATAGGCAAAAAGGGAGTTGACTCACATTAATTTCCTGTGCGTGTGTGTTACTTTCTAGGTTAATTCTTTTTGATCTAACCTTTTCTCTAGTTCCTGGTCCCCTTTTCCTATAGGCCTCAGTTGCTTGTAAGGTATCTGCTTTAGTTTCTCTGCGTTAAGGGCAACAAATGCTAGCTAGTTTTTTAGGTGTCTTACCTATCCTCACCCCTCCCTTGTGTGCTCTCGCTTTTATCATGTGCTCAAAGTCCAATCCCCTTGCTGTGTTTGCCCTTGATCTAATGTCCACATATGAGGGAGAATATATGATTTTTGGTCTTTTGGGCCAGGCTAACCTCACTCAGAATGATGTTCTCCAATTCCATCCATTTACCAGCGAATGATAACATTTTGTTCTTCTTCATGGCTGCATAGAATTCCATTGTGTATAGATACCACATTTTCTTAATCCATTCGTCAGTGGTGGGGCATCATGGCTGTTTCCATAACTTGGCTATTGTGAATAGTGCTGCAATAAACATGGGTATGCAGGTGCCTCTGGAGTAACCTGTGTCACAGTCTTTGGGGTATATCCCCAAGAGTGGTATTGCTGGATCAAATGGTAGATCAATGTTTAGCTTTTTAAGTAGCCTCCACATTTTTTTCCAGAGTGGTTATACTAGTTTACATTCCCACCAACAGTGTAAGAGGGTTCCTTTTTCCCCACATCCTCGCCAACACCTGTTGTTCATGGTGTTGCTAATGATGGCTATTCTAACAGGGGTGAGGTGGAATCTTAGTGTGGTTTTAATTTGCATTTCCTTTATTGCTAGAGGTGGTGAGCATTTTTTCATGTGTTTTTTGGCCATTTGAATTTCTTCTTTTGAGAAAGTTCTGTTTAGTTCACTTGCCCATTTCTTTATTGGTTCATTAGTTTTGGTAGAATTTAGTTTTTTAAGTTCCCTATATATTCTGGTTATCAGTCTTTTGTCTGATGTGTAGCTGGCAAATATTTTCTCCCACTCTATGGGTGTTCTCTTCAGTTTAGAGACCATTTCTTTTGATGAACAGAAGCTTTTTAGTTTTATGAAGTCCCATTTATCTATGCTATCTCTTAGTTGCTGTGCTGCTGGGGTTTCGTTGAGAAAGTTCTTACCTATACCTACTAATTCCAGAGTATTTCCTACTCTTTCCTGTAATCAATTTTAGAGTTTGTGGTCTCATATTAAGATCCTTGATCCATTTTGAGTTAATATTGGTAAAGGGTGATATACATGGATCTAGTTTCAGTTTTTTGCAGACTGCTAACCAGTTTTCCCAGCACTTTTTGTTGAAGAGGCTGCTTTTTCTCCATCGTATATTTTTAGCTCCTTTGTCAAATACAAGTTGGTTATAGTTGTGTAGCTTCATATCTGGGTCCTCTATTCTGTTCCACTGGTCTTCATGTCTGTTTTTGTGCCAGTACCATGCTGTTTTTATCATTATTGCTTTGTAATATAGTTTGAAGTCAGGTATTCTGATACCTCCAGCATTGTTCTTTTGACTGAGTATTGCCTTGGCTATTCATGGCCTCTTGTGTTTCCATATAAATTTAACGGTAGATTTTTCAATGTCTTTAATGAATGTCATTGGAATTTTGGTGGGAATTGCATTAAACATGTAGATTACTTTTGGGAGTATAGACATTTTTACTATGTTGATTCTACCAATCCAGGAACATAGGAGTCATGCTTTCTGCTTCCTCCCTCTAACTGCCATCTTGGAATCTCCCCATTCACATCTTTTGTTAGGTTTACACCTAGGTATTTGATTTTTTTTGAGGCTATTGTAAATGGAATTGTTTTCATATTTTTTTTTCAGTTTGTTCATTATTAGTGTATAGAAATGCTAATGATTTTTCTGTTGATTTTATATCCTGCTACCTTGCTATTGATGGTGTCTAGGTGCTTCTGAGTAGAGTTTTTTGGGTCTTTAAGGTATAGGATCATGTCATCTGCAAATAGGGATATTTTGACAATTTCTTTACCTATTTGTATTCCTTTTATTCCTTCTTCTTGCCTAATTGCTTTGGCTAGGAATTCCAGTACTATGTTGAACAGGAGTGGAGATAGTAGGCATCCTTGTCTGGTTCCTGATTTTAGAAGGAATGTTTTTAGTTTTTCTCCATTTAGTATAATGTGGGCTGTAGGTTTGTCATATATAGCTTTTATAATGTTGAGGTACTTTCCTTCTATTCCTAGTTTTCTTAGATCTTTTATCATGAAATGGTGTTGGATCTTATCAAAGGCTTTTTCTGCATCTATTGAGATGATCAAGTGGTTTTTGTCTTTGCTTCTGTTAATGTGGTTTATTATGTTTATTGATTTTCGTATGTTGAACCACCTCTACATTCCTGGGATGAAGCCAACTTGGTCGTGGTGAATGATCTTTTTGATGTGTTGTTGAATTCAGTTTGCCATTATATTATTGAGTGAACTCAGGTCCTTGTGCTTTCCAGGTAGGTGCTCTACCATTTGAACCACACCTCAATCTCTTGTTGCTTTAGTTATTTTGGGAGGGTAGTCTTGTGTGTTTCCACAGACCAGCCTGGTCTGTGATTCTCCAATTTATGTTTGTCTATTGTTGGAATGACAGACGAATGCCACCACACCCAGCTATTGGTTCACATGGGAGCTCCTTAACTTTTTGCTTGGGCTGGACTATTTTCAAATCATTATCATCCCAATCTTGCTTTCTGAGTAGCAGGGATTATAGACATGAACCACTGTGCCTGGGGCTTATCCTCATTTTTTCATACTTTTCATAAGTGCCTAGTGTTGTAAATTGAAGCACCATAAAGCTAAATATCTAGATACATTTCACATTAACTTTTGTACTTGAATGACAAAATGTAATTTAGTACACATAGGGCTTGGTGGAAGACAAGGTCATTTGGGGGGGGTGCCCTTGAAGAGGATGATGAGATATATCTTTTCCTCTTGTGACTAATTGGTGTGTTTTTCTCACCTTCCAAATCTTTGCTTGGATATCACACCTAGGTCTCAGTTTTCCTACAGAAATTTAACCATAAATCCTTCACTTCTGTGAATTAAATTTGTGGGTTGCAGATTTATAATGTTGCCCTATAAAATTGTAACTGAATAATTTTTCATGTCTCCTCTTTAACAATATTTTAAAATCTTTAGGACAAAGACTTAACTCTGATTCCAGTGACTCATGAAAGATATCATAAACTTTTGCTGAGGAAAAAGGTTGCTTGATTATTTTAATATTTATGTTAGGTAAAAAGAAAATGGTTTTGGCAGTACTTGGTACTACCAAACTCAGGGCCTTATGCTTGCTAGGCAAGTGCTCTATGACTTGAGCAAAAGGCTTGTCCTGTTTGCTTCAGGTTGTTTTTCAGATAGGGCCTCATACTTTTGCCTGAGTAGCCTCAGGCTATAATCCTCCTACCTTTACCTCCCCAGTAACTGGGAATGTAATCATTTGCCACCATGTGGCCCTGTGTTTTATAAATTTTAAAGTCACTGCTGTGTGCGTAATTGTGCTAAAAGCATCATTCTATGAGTGAATGTTATGGTACTTGTTGATGTTCATTTCACATTTCTGTGAGCTGATATAAAGCATTTTCCTGTGAACATCAATGTTCTCTCAGTTCTATTTTGCCTTAATTGTGAAATTATAATGTTGGATCACAAGTACTATTTTTTAAAACAAGATTATTATGGTATTCAAGAGAGCTGCTGGAGATGAATGCATCTTGGTAATCTAACCTGTTGATGGGAACTATGATTTTATATTTAAGAAGACAAGAAGAGTTTGAGATTTTTGAATTGTTCAGAACTTTGTAGAACTCTAAGAGGCTGACAGTTGAAATTTTAGAAGAAGGGTGTAAGACTCTATCTTATTTAGGCAGAGCATGTATTAGTGAAGACATTATGAAAAAAAGTCTAACTTCTTATGATTAGTCCAATCATTGCTTAGGATAACTTGCAATACTCAATTTAGCATTCTTGACTTGGTGTTTCTGACAATTTTCTGAAACAAAAAAAATAAAAAGGATGAGTCAATATGGGTTATAATACATATATACGTGGAAATGTCACAGTGAAACTCCTTGTATAGCTATCTTAAACAAAATGCTTTTTTGCTAAAATGGAGAAGTGGAAGGTAAAACAGGTCCTATCTGGGGGTTGGTACCAGTGAGAGGGGAAGAGGATATAAGGAAATGGTGTAGAAGGATAAATGTAGCAGAAATGTTATATATTCATGTATGAAAATGGTAAAAAGAGACTTGTTGACACTTCCAGGGATGAGGAAGAGGAGATAAAGGAAAATGATGGAGGAGCTGAATTCAACTATGATATATTGTAAGCACTTTTGTAAATGTCACAATGTATCACCAGTATAATAATGTGATAATAAAAATTTCATGTTATATATATATATATATATATATTATGTACTTTTCACATACCTTACTCTTAAAAAGAATATATTAAATATCTTAGATATGCTAAATAAAAAATTCCAAAAGTAGTTGTTTAATTGCTTCTGAGTTCTGTGCTCTATCACTATTGCAAATACCCATCAGTGAATAACCAAGATTTTAGTAACTGTAATTTAGGTATGTGAAAGTCGCCCAAGGATGATACGATAAACCATTCTCAACCCCAGATCAACTAGATATTATCTCTGGAAGTGAGGACAACTATGGAGATAATCATTATAGTGTAGATTGGAGAAGAGAAAGGCCCACTGGCTGCCTGATATGAATAATAACCCATTGTAAACTTTCCCAGTCACATGAAACACCTTTGCAGGTATTCATGATCATTATCAATAGTTTAGAATAGAGTAGAAAGTGAAGACAGAGCTATGCACATGAAATTTGGTGTTGAGATGTAATAGGAAGGACTACAGATGCAAGTAATGGCAAATTAAGAATTATCTGTTTGACAGATAATGTTTGTTC
Source organism: Castor canadensis (assembly GCF_047511655.1). Lineage (NCBI taxonomy): Eukaryota > Metazoa > Chordata > Mammalia > Rodentia > Castoridae > Castor > Castor canadensis. The sequence goes on along the minus strand of NC_133394.1, from coordinate 80,074,452 downwards.
AGAGCTTACTCAGCCATCCATTGCACCAGTTCTAGGCTCTTTCTGGATATTGTCCCATCTTATTCTCACACAGGTTAGATGGATTTGATACTGTTCACTATATTCCACAGATAGAGAACATGAGGCCCAGAGAACTTGCCCAGGTAAATCCAGAGGGCTGAGTACCATAAGATTTATTTAAATCCAGACCATCTAATGCTAGCCATTCACAACTAGTCACTAGGCCACATCTTCCTGTGTTAGGTGTGGAGCCATTATGCATCCAGGTACAAGCAAGGATCGACTTCCCCCTCAAGGTTTCAGTTGAAGGACTGGATCTATAGAGGAGTGAAAGTATTTGTGCCCTGAGTCGGAAGGTACCTACTTTCTTTGGTAGTTGGAAAGGACATCTTACTCAGAAGAGGTAAAGATAAGAAAGTGGTAAAAAGGCCTGTTCAGTATTCTCCCTAAGAAAAGTGATATCCAACTGGGCAAGGCAGTGATGGAGCAGAAAGCAGGAAACTAAGACAGAAGAATAGGAAGAGAGAAGGTAAAACTCCCTAGTCTCCCAACCTGTGACTTAAGTAAACCTCTGTTGTTTAAAAGATTACTAATGTTAGGTATATGTATTATAACAGGAAGAGAAAACAGAGTAAGAAATTTTGTACCTTCAAATAATTTTATCTGTGGAAAGTAAATGTATTTTACCACTAAATCTGTATGCACGACAGAAAGTAAAGAACTCACCAGCCATTTTGGTGAACAAAACAGTCCATCTGAATAATTCTGACAAAAATTCCTCTCTCCGTCTCATCCTCATTTATCTCTTCATTTATTGGCATATGAGAAGGATGCCCACCTGTGTATGTGCTTCTCTAATGTAGTTATATGCAGATTATCTGTGAATTTTGATGTGGCATCTCTCACCCAAAGAGATTCTTTGTCCTTAGTGTTTGGGTGAGGTCCTTAAATCTGCATTTTTATGACAAGATCCAGGGGATTTTATTGAAGGGAATCATAGCACCATAGTTTGAAAACACAGCTTAATTTTTATATAATTGCATTGTATATTTATATTTTCTCCACTATGCTTACTTAGCTACAATCCTTCTATTACAAGATATTACAATGTATTATTATATTTAATACTAACACATTCATTCTGTACATATATATGATGTAATTCACATAGAAGAAGGTAATACTCACATTGTCTGGATACTTTTCCTATTTCAGGTAAACTTAATTAAGTAATTGGCATGTGCAAACAGAATGATTTCTCTACCAGATTTGGATGTGCTAGCAGACCAAGAGCAAGATGAATGAACAAGTCAAAAGCTTTATTATAGCTATTGTTTATACTGCCACAAAACAGAAGAAATCACAAGGAGATTCCAGAGATGGAGTTCTAGAAGATTATAAGATTCCATAACATTTTCTCTCAGTTATTAGTGTTAAGACTAACAAGTGATGATAGGGTGTATATAGAATGAACCAGCAAAATTTTTTTTCATTTTCCTTGTTTGTTTCTTTTTTTAAGTTCTGTGGCTTTAATTCAGGGACTGTACTTGCTAAGCAGGTGCTCTACCACTTGAGCTACACTTCCAGCAGCAAATGAAAAATTTTAAGTGTGATCTAGATGTTGAATGATTAAATGAATCCCTTAGTAATTGTTTCTAAGAATTTAATAAAAACATAAAATTTGCATGTATTGATAATATGGTTTTGGAAACTTAGGTGATTTTGCTGTTAAAATGAAAATAAAAACTGAACCATAAGCACAGCTTGCTTGGTGCTTGGTGCTCTATAGGCTCTACAGTTACTGCTTTCTTCTCTCTGCTTCACTCCTTCTGCCTCACCATTATCCCACTGTGGGGTAACCGTGTCTCATGTGAATTACCTCAGAAGTTTTTCTGACAGCAGGTGATGATGGGAGAGTGGGAGAACTAAACACCAGAGAAAGTTCACCTCTTAAACTTTTAGGGAGCCATGGATAGTGGAAAGAAAGATGGGGAAAAGAATGGGTGTATGCTACAATAGCTACCTTTTAGCTATTTTTTTCTTTTGCAGTGCTGGGATAGAACCTAGGGCATGCTAAGCAGGCATGCTAAGCAGGCATGCTATCACTTAGCTATACCACTAATTCCAACATAACTATCTTGAACAGAAATAGTGTAATCATGGCTCAATATGATTGAAACTGAGATTTTACACTGAATTCAAGGCAGCTTCAAATAGCACGATTGACTGAAATTAAATTTTAGAAAGAAAGTTTGTGTTCTTTGGAGTATGTGATTTGGGTTATGTGTGGTTGTTTCAAGTAGTCATTGGAGTTAGAGGAGAGACAAAGGTAACCAAGAAGCCTCCGGAATGGGTAGAGGGAGGGAGAGTAGGTCTTTGAAGTAGCACCCTGAGTTCTGAAGGGTATGAGTGAAATGATAGAACAACATGTGGCCACTTGAGTCCCCTTCAGACCTATTGAAGGAGAATCGGTGCAGGGGTGGTCCTGTCTTCTGCATATTTATTAAGCACTGTGAATATTTTAATGCAGACTTCCAGTGTCAAAGAGCTGATCTAGGTCCTAGAGTTTGAGGCAAAGAATTGTATAGAGGGGACAGTAAAATTCCTGTTTGTTTTAAGAGATATGAGTTATATGGATAAAGGATGGAGTTCCATATTTCACTTCCCAGAACCATCTCAGTTAAAAAAATTTTATATAATGAATTTCCTTACTCAAAATGATAAGTTTCATTTAAGAAAGTTGAAAAAGAAAAATGAAAGAAAATAATGTAGTTTGCATATTTTGTTGTATATTTCCACTTAGTCTTTTGTTTAAACTATGTAATTATAACACACTATAGCTTCATATCTTGAATTTTAAATGAGTGTCATTTCATACAAAAATTTTTCGATATTATGTATTTTCTCTAATAGTGATTTTAGTAAGAATATGATATTTGAGTAGTTTTTGAGTTGTTTATAGGTACCATATTTCTATGTAAACTTGATATCACATATGGAAGTTTTGGTACTATGTATCATTTATGTTTTTGTGTGCCTTTGCATGCATGTGTGTCTCTTCTCTTCCTTCCTTCCTTCCCTTCTTCCTTCCCTCTTTTCCTCTGTCTTGTTTTCCTTCTTTCTTTATTCCTCCCTTCCCATCTTCTTTCCTATTGTTCTTGATACAACAAAATGAAGTAGAACAATTCACAGAACTGTGTAAAATACAGGCACATGCTTGCCTTGATATGAAGGCCAGCTTTTATCAAACCCTCTTTCTGAGAGTGCACAAATAGATTCCAATAGTAATTTTCATTAAAAATGCTTCTTTCTGTGTTAGTCAATTACTAAGGAACATGATTAACTGATTTAAATGGTCTTTCTATGTGAACCAAACGTGATACTCAAATAGACATGGCCTAAGAGCAGAAATTTCAGTCTCTTCTAAGCTAAAAGAAGCTCCTTACTGTACCATTTATCAAGTAGTTTGATCTATACAACACAATCACTTATGTCCTAAAAGCTTAATAACCACTTGAGAGAAATAATACACTCAAATTGAAGACAGGTAAAATTATTTCATTCTTAAGTAAATATAATTTCTGGCTAATGAGATAGATATATGTGTTCCTCCTGGACCCTGCATAACTCCTTGCACCTGGCAATGATCTTGGACACCACCCCTCTCATTTCCTGCCCCTCACTGATTTTTCACAGGATAATTGCTTTCTGTCATAGCAAACTCACACAAACTAAGCTTTTTAAGGACATGATATCATCCAAAGACATACACCATAATTTAATGATGACTCTGAGCTCACTGAAGCTCTTCTTTGGCCCAAGGTAATAGACATCAGGTATTGTACAGTACAGGTATGGAGTATGGTTGTGATCTTCCTCTAAAGTTTTAGAGCCTATTGTGACTTTACTGTGTTGCCTTAGGGTGCTTCACTGCAAAATTTAGGAACCATGGGTTTAACATCATCTGAAAATTTTAATTTGTCCTATGCGTTTCATAGGAAAGCATCACAATATAAACATCTATAATTCATCAGCAGAGTGAAAATCTCAAATTATTCAATTTTATGCATAGTTTATGATAATCTGTATACTAATTGTTAAGATTAAGTAATATCCCAATGGTACGAAGCACTATGTCCTTTTTTTTTTTCAGTTAGGGAAAGCTAAATAATTTCATTGATTTTCAGTGTAAGATGCTCTTTCAATTTTAATGTGCAGCCCTTATTTTATAGTTGAGGATATTGAGGCTCAGAGAGATTAAATGACATTTGCAAGTCATGAGTGAAAACCAGATTCAGGAGAGCGCTGCATATCTTCCAAGACCAACTCCTAGGCATTACTCAGGGGTAAAGTCATGTATGGGTTCCCCAGAAACTCCTTGGCCATACTACCCAGTGAAAAGAGTGCTGAGAATGTGGTAGCTAAATGTAGGAATCAGGTACCTGGCAGTTTCATGCTGTCTTCTTGCCCAAGGCTTTTAAGGGCAATTTAAAACACTATTTACTTTAAGTAAGTCATTATGCTTAGACCTATAGCCTGGAAGTGGAAATTTTCTCCTGGTGTGACTCTTCCTCTTTACAAAGTTGTGTACATGTACTACTGATCACCATGTTCATCCAAGTGCAAATGTTGGAGATATTTTCTATTTTCCTTGTGTATTTTTGCCTTAGGGCTTCCATTGATGGAGAAGATCTTAGGCTTTGCAGTCTCTGCCTCTGACAATTGCATCAAACACAAGCCACAGAATAAAAAGATCTATTTTGGAATTTCAGAGGCTATGGTTCTTCCCCTTCAAATGTCCCTCTGTGATAGATGGATGAAACAAACAGCATCTAAAGAGTAGTAAAGGAAAAGGCATGTGTGATGATCTGTCTCTTGGGTCATCATTAACTCCTCCCTCTATGCATACACATGCCCTTCTCCCACTCAGGTTTATCGCATATTCCTCTTCTCCCTTTGAACACAGACCAGTTTCACCACAGAAAGTGGCAGAAGGGATAATTTTGGACTTGGAGCTCCTAAGAAGCCTTGGAGCTTCTGATTGGGTCTCTTAAAACACTCTTTTAGAAGCTTTCTCTTTGGGAAGTCAAAAGCCATATAGTAATTTCAATCACTCTGAGATAGCCACATCTGTAGACAGAGAAATATGACTCACCTTCCAGTTCCTATACCTAATCCTGCCTGGAATCCAGACATGTGAGTGAAGGTATCACCTGAAAGAGAATCCTACAGCACATACTTTCCAGTTCCTGTTAAATGGATCAGAGATGAACTATGTAGCTAAACCTTTCCTTCAAAACAAATATAGCATTTATTTACAAACTAAATAAAAGGCATATATTAATTTATTTATATCACTGCTATTTTTAAGGTGAAAATAGTTCTATTTACATTGTATGAGAATAGGAAAATAGCTATTGCCATCCACAATATCTAGGCCTATAAGTGAGACTAATACCCAAAGAGAGGGAGAGAGAGATGATAGATGATAGATGATAGATAAACAGATAGATAATCTGCAGCCTAGCCCATGGGCCTCCAATATTGTAGCCTCTGATACTAATATTCAATGTCTGAAAAATCCCATAAAGTATTTAAAACATAGCTCTACTACCATTTCCCCTGCTCTATGACCATTCCTCAATATACAGAAATATAAAAGGAATACAGTCAAAGGTAATTGTCAAACATGTTAGTTGGCTTCTGTCATCAATTTATAAGTGAAAAGTTTTATTTTGGTTGGCAGTACCTGATCAGATGGTACAGTCTTTTATGCCTGTGATGAGGCAGTACATCATGGCAGAGCTGTATGTAGAAACAAAATCTTTTCATCTCGTGGCAGTCAAGCAAAAGAGAGAGAGGGGAATGGGCTGGGGTCCTAATACCCACTTCAAACATGTACCCCCAAATGCCCAGAAGACCTGCATGTAGGCCCCAGCTCTTAGTGTCTACCACCTCCAACTTCACTGAGCTGGGTGGGGGTTAAGCCTTTAACACATGGGCCTTTGGGAGACAGTCCAGATCCACACTGTAACACCAAATAAGTAATTTTCTTTCCATTTCTGGCTGAACTGATGTTCCCAATGAGACTGCAGGAAAGGGCTGTTTGAATAACTGAATAATGCAGATATTTCAGATAGCTAGAATAAACAAATTTTGGAGCAACTCTTCATAGATAAAGTTCAAGAGCTTTAATACAGAGGATCCATTATGATGCATATTTACTAGATATAGTAAACTATGAAAAAGATATTCTTTTTGAGAGCAAAGAAGTTTCCCCCCAGGTGTAAATAATTTCTTTTTTTATTGTGATTATAAAAGTAATTTGTAGCCATTATTAAGCATTAACAAGTACAGTGCGGGGTGCCTGTGGTTCATGCCTGCAATTCTAGCTACTCAGGAGGCAGAGATCAGGAGGATCATGGTTTGAAGCCAGACAAGGTAAATAGTTCGTGAGACCCTATCTTGAAAAAGCCTATCACAAAAAAAGAGCTGACGGAGTGGCTCATTATGTAGGCCCTGAGTTCAAGCCCTACCACTGCAAAAAAAAAAAGAAAAAAAGAAGTTAGCAAGCACAAAAAAAGAGCAAAAAAAAAAAATACACATTATCTAAAATAATTCAGTCTAGTATATCTTTCTGCAATAATGGAAATGTTCTGTCTGTGCCGTCCAACAGAGTAACCACTAGACACATGTGGCTACTGGGTAATTGACAAATGACTGGTGCAAATAAAAGACTGAATTTTAAATCGAATTTAATCTTGATTAGTTTGCATACCAAACTAAATAACGACATATAGTGTAAGTTCTGAGCAATATAGGTCCAAAATTTTATCCTCCAGGACAGCCACCATTGGTTTATTGATGCAAAAACCTCATGAATAACTAACTGTAGCCAGCTTTTTAAACTGATCAATATATTGCAGATATCTTTCCATTTCTTAAATATAAATATATATCATTCCATTATGGTTGCTGAATTCTAAACTGGAAAGTCTATTCTGACAAGTTATCATTGTTCCAAGCAAAGCTGTGATAGACAATTTCATATATTTTTGCAGTACACTTGTCCAGTTTTCTCTTTTGTATAAATTCCCAGGGAATAAGAAAGACATCACATAAACCTTAACTGCAGAGGTTGAATTGGGTAAAGAGAAAGCCAGGAAGCTTCATCCTGTACAAGGCAAATATTTCAGGTGCAGACACAGAGTGGGCATATAGTATTCAATACACAATTTCAGTAGCCCCAGGCTGGGATGATTGAAGTGGTGACTTTTGGCTCTGGGCAAACTAAAATATGAGGAAATACAGCAAAAGAGAATGTGTTTGCTTAGATTCCTGAGGGAAAGTCCTTTCAGCTTCTCTCTGCCAGAAAAGTAGTTTTCTTTGCACCTTAATGTCAGGGTTTCCTGAGAGGTCATTAAATAACTTTCAAGCTATGCCATCCTGACCTAAATCACAGGCAGAAGAGACTAGTGTAGTGCAAATGGAATGTGAAAGGTGATTTCAGAAGGAGAAAAGAAGTAAACTTCATAAATCAGGGCACCAGCTGAAAGGAAGTGTGAGGAAGGGAAGAAGGACATTGGGCTGAGGATGAGGACAGCAAGCTCCAATGGAGCACTTCTCTGTTGCAATGTAAGAAACGCTCAAAGAAGCTAGAAAAATAATGCTCAGTTCTTAACTCCTTAGGCTAAACAACCAACCAAACAAGAGGCCCAGTAGCAAGTCCCAACTTGGGAAATATTAATAATCAACTAGCTAACCAGTTTTTGTGTTTAATATACACGAGATTGATTCTATCTTGCTTTATTTAAATGTTTAATAAATGTAGTGATTATCTGTAAGTCTTCCTCATAGGAATTTTCTTAAAGTTTCAATAATACTCCCTTGTAGCAAAAGTATAGCACCTGGCTATCTTACTGGCTATTTGATTATAACATAGGTTCCCAATACGTGCAGACATATCCTCATTGGGTCTCTGCCTCCTTTTCCTTTCAGGCACAAGGAGGAGCAGTGAAATTAATACCTGGACAGTTTTTTTTGGGTTACATCAAATAGAGATAGAAAAAGAGACCAGTTTATATAAGTGAATTATATTTGGTCTTTTTTTTATTCAACTTTTAAAACTAGTCAATCTTACCAAATTTGTTCCAATGAATAAGCAATACTTTTACTTCCTTCTCTGACCTAAACTTGGTTCATTTTGTAATAAGCAGATAAGAATGAATGGGCAAGAAGTGGTCACCAAATGGTGAATTTCACAAAGTTAATAGGGTTAGGTTTTTAGAAACATTTTTGTGCAGTATGTTATGCAGACAGGTATCTTATTCAACAAAAGCAAAAGCAAGTAACCATTCAAAGTAAAATGCATGCTAAATTCTAAATTGGGCATAAATATCATTTGCTATGATTTTTTGTTTCAATTGACTTCAGATTTTCATTTTTGTTTTGAATTTTTAAATTTTAGATTCAAAATAACTAAACAAGATTGTAAGTAACTTATACATGTTTTGCTGAGATATTTTTAATCTTTCAGTGATCATCCAATTGAAACTAGTAAGGAACTAAATCTAAAAGGGTATTTAAATGCAAATGATTCATGGTTCAAATTTCATGGAAGGACAAAGGAAGGGACATTTTAATGCAGAATTAAGAGTTTAATCAATGCAAATTTTCATTTGATTATCTGAAACAGGCACAGAAGACCAATGGCTAAAGAGGAAACATGCACCCTTTCAGAAATTTCAATTTTATTTAATAAATGTTTATCCTTGTAGCATATAGAGACATAATTTAATATATATATTTTGAATCATATACTCAAAACAAAATTAATTGTTAAAATTTTTCAGAACAGTACAAGGAAAGTGAAAGTTTTCTCTTAACTTACTACAGATGTCTTCTGAGAGATGGGAAATGAAAAATTTCAGTATAATTTTTACCTATCATTTTGGAGGTGGCAAAATGGTTTACTCCAAACTAAAAATTTCATAACACAAAGTGGATAATGCAAATAGCATTTACCTCATGACTCACTACTCTTTTATTCTACAAAAAATCTTATAAAATCCATGCTAACATCTTACACAACTCCTGTAAACAAATCTTTATTGAGTGTTCCATTCATTATAGACACTATGTTAGTCAAGGGCCATATAAAGTTGCCTTACATAGTTTTGCCATCATATGTCATTAAGTCTATTAAGAGGACATAGTTGTATTACTCAGCTTTCCATTGCTATAAAAAAGAAAGAGAGAAAGAAAACACCTAAGATAAACAACTTAAAAGAGGAAATGTTTATTTTTGGCCCATGGTTTCAGAAGTTTCAGACCATGGTCACTTGGCTACATTGCTTTGGGCCTGTGGTGAGGCAGGAACATGTAGAAGGAACAAAGCTGCTTACCTCATGGTGGCTCAGAAACAAAATGAGAGAGAGATAAGATGAGATCAAAGTCCCAATATCCCCTTCAAGGGCATACCACCCAATAACCAAACTTCCTCCCTCTAGGCCTCACTTCCTAAAGGTTCCACTACCTCCCAATAGCAGCATAAGTAGGCAATTAAGATTTTAGCACATGTGCTTTGGGGGGATATCTAAAAGTCAAATCATAACTATAGACAATTTTAATATTTATTTATTTTGCAGTACTAAGGTTTGAACTCAGGGTCTTACACTTTCTAGGCAAGCACTTTACCACTTGAGCCACACCTCCAGTCCTTTTTGCATTAGGTTATTCTTCAAAAATGGTTTTGTGCTTTTTGCCTGAGCCTGCCTCAGAGAGCAATCATCCTGCATATTCCTCTCACATACCTGAGATCACTGGTTTGTACCATCATGCCTTGCTTATTTGTTGAGATAGGGTTTTGTTAACATTTTTCCTTGGCTGGACTTGAACCATGATATTCCTTCCCATACTACCCAAATAATTGAGATTATAGTCATGAGCTACTATACCAGGACCCATAACAATAGACTTTTAAATTACAAAGTACATAAATACCTGCTGGGCTGCTGCTGCACAGGCCTGCTGGCATACCAGCCACCACCTGTCACAGGAGGGCTCCAGCATGACCAGATGCCAACTCCAAAACTGCTTAGGAGATGCAAACAAACAGGACTGGATGCTAAAGGAGTAACAACAGAACTACTAAGACTGAAATTCTACTGTTCTTGAACCAGGGATTATTTTTTCTTTTTTTTAAATGCTTCTCTGTTTGTTCTCTGTTTGATTGTACACCATCTCTCCCTGTTGATTTCTTTGGTTCTCCATTTTTTTCTCTTTATTTTTCTTCTATTATATCCTTTCTTGGTTTTGTTAATTTTACTATTATAGTTTGCTAATACTAAATTACAAAGAGACCAGGGACAGAAACAGAACCAAGTGGAATGATGGGAAGATGAAAAAGGGATGGAAATAATTCTCCTCACAAAAATAAATTAGCACAGAATTCACAGTGAAATGAAGAAAACAGATACCCAGATCCAGACTCCAACAAAACAAAGATTAAACCATACCAAGGAACTCAACAAAGTGCACAAGAACAACCTGAAAAAAGAAATGCTGCAAGTAATCAATGAGAATTTCATAGAGATGTTACTAGACATGGTCAGCCAAAACATACAGGAGGCACTCAAGAAATTCCAAGACAACAAAAATAAAGAATATGAGAAAACACAAAAACAAATAAATGAAATCATAGGAACACTGAATAAACACCAAAGTGAAACAGAAACACCATAAATAGAGAGATAAGTGAAATAAGGGCAAAAATTGACAATATTAAAGAGGAAGTAACCCATGATATGGAAAACTTCAGAAAAAATAATGAAACAGAAATGTAAAGCAAAATGGCAGGCCACTCCAGCAGACTAGAATAAGCAGAAGACAGAATCTCAACTTGAAGATGAATGGAAATTAAAGGAAAACCGGAAGAGCTATTAGTCAGACAACTCAAGACCTGAGAAAGGAATATGCAAGAACTCATGGATGCCATCAAAGACAAAACCTGAGAATGATGGGCTTTGAAGAAGGAGAAGAGGTGCAAGCAAAAGGCATTCATAATATATTCAACAAAATAATATATATATGTATATATATATCCACATATAATAATTATATATATATATATATATATATATATATACACACACACACACATAACAGAAAATTTCCCAAATCTAGAGAAAGCTATACCACTCAGGTACAGGTTGCCTCCAGCGCACCAAACAGACTTGGCCAAAATAGAACTACCCCACAACATATTCTCATTAAAACAACAAACACAGAAAATAGAGAAAGAATACTGAATGCTGTAAGAGAAAAACCATATAATATAAGAAGGTAAATCCATCAAAATCACAGCAGATTTCTCAACTGAAACCTTAAAAGCAAGAAAAGCATGGAGTGAGGTCATCCGGGTACTAAGTGAAAATAACTTCAACCCTAGGATGCTCCACCCATCAAAACTATAATTCAAAATAGAAGAAGCAAAAACCTCTTCCATGATAAACAGAAACTAAAACAATATATGACCACCAACCCACCACTACAAAAAATTCTCCAATGAATTCTGCACACAGAAAGTGAAGGCAAACAAAACCATGAAAGGACAGGCAGTACCAAACCACAGGAGAAGAAAAGACCAGAAATCAGAGAGTAACATTGATTCAGCTGCACACAATAAAACCCTTAAACAACAAAAAGCAACTAAATGACAGGAATCACCACCTACCTATCAACACTAACAGAATGTTAGATGGACTTAATTCCCCCCATCAAAAGACACCACTTGGTAAGCTGGATTAAAAAGGAAGATACTACAATCTGCTGCCTACAGGAGACCCACCTCATCAACAGAAACAAGCACTGGCTGAGGGTGAAAGGCTGGAAGAAGATTTACCAACCCAGTGGTCCCTGAAGACAGGCAGGGGTAGCAACACTTATCTCGGACAAAGTGGACTTCAAACTTACATTGATCAAACAAGATAAAGAAGGACATTCCATACTAATAAAAGGGGAAATACACCAAAAGGAAATAACAATTATCAACCTATATGTACCCAACGTCAATGCATCCAGTTTCAACAAACATACTCTGAAGGACATAAAAACATATACAGACTCCAACACAGTGGTAGTGGGAGACTTTAATACCCCCCTATCACCAATAGACAGGTCATCCAAATAAAAATATCAACAAATTCTAGAACTAAATCACACCATAGATCAAATGGACCTAGTTGATGTGTATAGAATATTTCATCCAACTTCTGCACAATATACATTCTTCTTAGCAGCTCATGGAACCTTCTCCAAAGTTGATCATATATTAGGGCACAAAGCAAGCCTCAGCAAATAAAAGAAAAGAGAAATAATCCCACACATTCTATGTGATCATAATGCATTAAAACTAGAAATCAACAACAAAAACAACAGTAAAAACCATGCAAACAATTGGAAGTTGAACAACACATTGTTCAATGATCAATGGGTCATTGATTAAATAAAAGAGGAAATTAAAAGTATCCTGGAAGTTAATGAAAATGAAAATATGACCTACAGGAACCTATGGGACATAGCAAAGGCAGTCCCAAAAGGAAAGTTTATAGCAATGAGTGAATATAATAAAAGGTCAGAAAGATCTCAAATCACTGACTTAATGCTACATCTCAAACTCCTAGAAAAACAAGAACAAGCAAATCCCAAAATAAGCAGAAGGAGAGAAATAATAAAAATAAGGGCTGAGATCAATGAAATAGAAACAAACAAACAAACAAAAAAAACGCATACAAAGAATCAATGAAACAAAAAGCTGGTTCTTTGAAAAAATCAAGAAGATTGACAGACTCCTGGCAAACCTGACTAAAATGAGGAGAGAAAAAACCCAAATCAGTAAAATCAGAAACTCAAAAGGCGAGATAATAACAAACACCATGAAAATCCAGGAAATCATCAGAGATTGCTTTGAGAATCTATATTCTAATAAATTTGAAAATCTTAAAGAAATGGACAGATTTCTAGATACTTATGACCATCCAAAACTGAACCAAGAGGATATTAATCACCTGAATAGATCTATAACACAAAATGAAATTGAAGCATCAATAAAGAGTCTACCAAAAAAGAAAAGTCCTGGGTCTGATGGATTCTATGCTAAATTCTATCAGACATTTAAAGAAGAACTAATACCAACCCTCCTTGAACCGTTCCATGAAATAGAAAGGGAAGGAACACTGCCTAACTCATTTTATGAAGGCAATATTACTCTCATCCCAAAACCAGACAAAGATACCTCCAAAAAGGAGAACTATAGGTCAATCTCCTTAATGAACATTGATGTAAAAATACTCAATAAAATAATGGTAAACTGAATCCAACAACATATCAGAAAGATCATCCACCACGAGCAAGTCAGCATCATCCCAGGGATGCAGGGATGATTCAACATATGCAAATCTATAAATGTAATACAGCATGTCAATAGAAGCAAAGGCAAAAACAACCTGATCATCTAAATTGATGCAGAAAAAGGCTTCAACAAGATTCAACACCACTTCATGATAAAAACTCTAAGAAAACTAGGAATAAAAGGAATATACCTCAACATTGTAAAGGTTATAAATGACAAACCAACAAACTGAGAAGGAATATGTGGAAATAATTCCATTCACAATAGCCTCAAAAAAAATCAAATACCAAGGAGTAAACTTAACAAAGGATGTAAATGACCTCTACAAGGAGAACTACAAACCCCTGAAGAATGACATCAAGGAAGACTACAGAAGATCGAAAGACCTCACGTGCTCATGAATTTGTAGAATCATCATAGTAAAAATGACTACACTACCAAAAGAAATCTACATGTTTAATGCAATTCCCATCAAAATCCCAATGACTTTCATCACAGAGATTGAAAAATCTTCCCTAAAATTCGTTTGGAAACACAAGAGACTGTGAATAGCCAAGGCAATATTCAGCAAAAAGAGCAATGCTGGAGGTATCACAATACCCAGCTTCAAACTGTATTACAAAACAATAGCAATAAAAACAGCATTGTACTGGCACAAAAACAGACATGAAGACCAGTGGAACAGAATAGAGCATCTGGATATCAAACCATAGAACTATAACCAACTTACATTTGACAAAAGTGTCAAAAATATACGATGGAGAAAAGACAGCCTCTTCATCAAATGTTGCTGGAGAAAGTGGTTAACTGCCTGTAAAAAACTGAAACTAGAGCCACATCTATCACCCTGTACTAGTATCAACTCAAAATGGATCAAGGACCTTAATATCAGACCTGAAACTCTGAAGTACATGAAGGAGCAGGAAACACTCTGGAAGTAATAGGTATAGGCAAAGACTTCCTCAATAGAACCCCAGAAGCCCAGCAGCTAAGAGAAAGAATGGGACAAATGGGACTTCATAAAATTAAAAAGCTTCTGCACAACAAAAGAAATGGTCTCTAAACTGAAGAGAACACCCATAGAGTGGGAGAAAATATTTGCTAGTTATACATCAGACAAAGGACTGATAACCAGAATATACAGGGAACTTAAGAAACTAAAGTCTCCCAAAATCAATGAACCAATAAAGAAATGAGCAACTGAACTAAACAGAACTTTCTCAAAAGAAGAAATTCAAATGGCCAAAAACACATGAAAAAATGCTCACCATCTCTAGCCATAAAGGAAATACAAATTAAAACCACACTTAGATTCTACCTCACCCCTGTTAGGATAGCCATCATCAAAAACACCACAAACAACAGGTGTTGGAGAGGATATGGAGAAAAAGGAACATTCATACACTGCTGGTGGGAATGCAAGCTAGTGCAACCACTCTGGAAGAAAATTTGGAGACTTCTTAAAAATCTACACATAGATCTGCCATATGATCCAGCAATCCCACTCCTGGGGATATACCCTAAGGAATGCAACACAGGTTACTCCAAAGGCACCTGCACACCCATGTTTATTGCAGCACTATTCACAATAGCCAAGTTATGGAAACAACCAAGATGCCCCACTACTGATGAATGGATCAAGAAAATGTGGTACTTTTACACAATGGAATTTTACTCAGCCTTGAAGAAGAATGAAATCTTATCATGTGCAAGTAAATGGATGCAACTGGAGAACATTATTCTGAGTAAGGTTAGCCTGGCAAAGAAGACCAAAATTGTATGTTTTCCCTCATATGCAGACTTTAGATCTAGGGCAAATATAGCAATGTTGTTGAACTTAGGTCACGTGACAAGGGGAGAGCACATACAGGAGGTATGGGGATAGGTAGTAAACCCAAAACATGAAAGCGTTTGATGTCCCCATTCCAGAAGAACTAATACAGAAACCTTAAAGTGACAAAGATCAACATGAGAAGGGGATCAGGAACCAGTGTAAAGATCAGTTAGAGATGAATCAACTTGGGTTGTAACACTTTTGTACATGGAAGGAATGCTAGGAATCTCTGTGTATCGCTATCCTTAACTCAACTAGCAAAAACGCTTTGTCTTCCCTATCATGCTTATGTCTTCTCTTCAACAAAATTAGAGATAAGGGCAGAACAGGTTCTGCCTGGAAGCAAGGGGGGAGGGGGGGTGTAGAGGGTGGGGGTGGGGGACAAGGGGAAGAAATGACCCAAACAATGTATGCACATGTGAATAAACAAATTTTAAAAAGCCAACAAATAAAATTTAAAAAATAGGTGAGCTAAAAAAAAAAACAGAAAAAAACCAAAGTACATAAATAGATTGAGACCTTCTTGGCTTTAGCCAACACCAAGAAATGTACTACTTCATTTAATTCACTGGGATACATGAGAGTGAGGCTATGAAGAACCCACTGGGCAAGAGCAATCATGTACACATAGGAAAGGACAATTTTCAATGTTCAAGCCATTAATCTCAAGGAACATATATAGTGAGTAAATGTGAAAGATTTGTTTGGAAACAAGAAACATAGCATAGCTGGCTCAAAGTAGAATTTCAAAGGTGATCAAATATAATCAGTGAAAGAAAGAATCTTTAATATGAACTAATACACATTACATGCAAAATTCATAGATATCCTGCTGTAATAAAGCCATAATTTAAGGGCCTATGTTTTCTGTCAGACAGGAATCAGTGTATTTCTGCTGAGCAAAAATTAAACTTAATTTCCTATAAGTTTGCATCAAACATTATAGTGATTAGGTTCTAATCAATGAATAATAAGAAGTTAAATTAAATAAGTTACCTTCACCTGGCATGTTAATTGATCTTTAGGCTATTACATTTATGCTCTAATATGATTTGAAAGAACAACTGATCATCCTATCGAGCTTTCAAAATTTTTTTCTGCCTGTAAAAACACACCACAATTTAGTGCCAGTTTATTTTCTTTTATTCATCATGGGTCATAAATTGTTTGCAAGAAACACATCTCTCTGTCAAAGACACACACAAACTGTAAGTAAAAGGATACAAAATGATAACCTAAGCAAGTGCAGGTCAAAAGCAAGCAGGAGTAGCTATACTTATATCTACCAAAATTAGTCAAAAGGATAAAGATGGTCATTACACATTAATAAATGGAACAATCCATCAAGAAGATATACTGATTACAAAAGTATGTACATAGAACATTAGTACACCCAATTTCATAAAACAAACACAACTAGACATGAAGTGACAGATAAGTTCAGATGCAATAATAATGTGTGACTTCAATATCCAATTTTATCAATAGATCTTCTTGATAAAACAAGTCAACAAAGAAACTTCAGAGTTAAACTACACCATACATCAAATGGATTTATCAGGCATCTACAGAATATTCCATCCTCAGCTTCAAAATATGCATTCTATTCAGCATCCTATGGAATTTTCTCCAAAATAGATAACATTTTAGGCCACACAGCATGTGAAAAAAGGCAAACAATTGAAATGATTTCTTATATCTTATCAGATTATAATGGAATAAAATTAAAAATCAATATCAAAAGAAACTATATATGTACATGGAGAATGAATACTTGAATTATTAGTAGATCATTGAAAAAATTAGGGGGGAAATAAAAAATTTCTAACAAATAAAAATAAAAACACAGCTTACTAGAACTTGGGCAGCTCTAAGACGGAAATTTATACTTATGAGTGTCTACATTAAAAAATTAGATAGATCTCAAATAAACAACAAAATGATGACTTCAATGTTGTAGAAAAACAAGAACAAACCAAACCCCAAATTAGTAGATGGAACAAAATAAAGATCAGGATGGAAACTAATGAAATGTAAACTAAAAGAACAATACAGAGAATCAGTGAAAAAAGGAGTTGATACTTTGAAAAGATAAATAAGGTTGACAAACACTTAGCCAAGCTAACCAAAAGAAAGAGAGAAAAGACCCAAATTAATAAAATTAGAGATGAAAAGAGGGATATTGCAATAGATACTATTGAAATCCAGAAGATGGTTACGAATATTTTGGAATTTATGTTGCAGTAACTTGGAAAATCTTGCAGAAATGGATAAATTTCAGACCTACTAAAGTTGATCCAAGAACATATAAATAACCTAAATAAATCTATAACAAGCAATGAGATTGAAGTAGTAATAGTCTCATAACAAAGGAAGATCCAGGACCAGCCAGATTCAATGTTGAATTTTACCAGACCTTTAAAGAAGAACTAACATCAAACTATTCAGTAAAATTGAGAAAGGATGCCATCAGACTCATTCTATAAAGCTAGTATTACCATGATCCCCAACTGGATACAGACAAAAGAAATAAAGAAAACTATAGGCCAATTTCCATGATGAACACTGATGCAAAAATTTTCAGTAAAATCCTTGCAAAACAAATTCAACAATACATTAAAAAGATCATACACCATGATCAAGTTGGTTTAATTCCAGGGATGCAAGGATGGTTCAATATACAATCAGTAAATGTAATACAAGATATAAGCAGAATCATGGACAAAAATCACATGACCATCTCTATTGATGCAGCAAAAGTTCTTGACAAAATCCAACATCCTTTCATGATAAAAGCCCCAAAGAAAGTAGAAATAGAAGGAGCATACCTCAACATAATAAAAGCTATATATGGACATACCTACTGCTAAGGTCATACTAAATGGGACAAAACCAGAAATCATTCCCTCTAAAGTCAGGATTGCTAAAAGGGTGTTCACTCTCTCCATTCTTTCTTAACACAGTGCTTGAATTCTTAGAGCAATAAGGCAAGAGAAAGAAATAAAAGAGATGCAAATAGAAAGGAAGGAATCAAATTAACCCTACTTACAGATGATGTGATACTATACTTAAAGGACCCTAAAGGCTCCACAAGAAAACTTTTGATCTGATAAACACTTTCATCAAAGTAGCAGGGTACAAAATTACAAAATCAAAATACAAAAATTAGTGGCTTTTCTATATACCTATAATTAACATGCTGAGATAGAAATTGGGAAAAAGAACCCATTCATAATAGCCATTCAAAAAAATTACAGTAACTAATTCCCCTTGGTTAGGAGTAAACCTAACCAAGGAGGCGAAAGACCTCTACAATAAAAACTATAAGACACTAAAGAAAGAAATTGATAGACAACACCAGAAAAGATCTCATCTGTTCATGTGTGGCAAGAATTAATATTATGAAAATGACTTTATTAATAAAAGTGATTTACAGATTCAATAAAATCCCCATCAAATTTCCAATGACATTTTCATAGATATAGGGAAAAAAAATCCTAAAACTCACACAAAAGACCCCAAATAGTCAGAATAATTCTGAGCAAAATGAGCAATCTTGGAATTATCGTAATACCTGATTTTGAATTATACTACTGAGCCATAGTAATAAAAACAGCATGGTTTGACACAAAAACAAACATATAAACCAATGGGATAGACTAGAGGACCCAGAAATAAGCCCAAATAGTTTCAGCCATCTGATTCTCAACAAAAGTACAAAGACATACATTAGAGAATAGATAGCCTCTTTAACAAATGATGCTTGGAAAACTGAACCTAGATCCCTATCTCTTACCCTATGCAAAAAATCAGTAACTGTTACTTCAAAACTGCTAGAGGAAATTATAGGGAAAACACTTGAAGGTATGGCTTTCTCAATAGGATTTCAGTAGCTGAGGAAATAATGGAAAAAACACATAATAACTCATTTTAAATATCATGCATTATTTCCCAACCACTGTTTTAAAAATTGTTCCAAAAATCATGTTAATCCATTCTCCTGGATATTTGTTTTGGTGGTGGTTATTCAGCAGGTTACAGTGCATTTTGCTATATTATATTCATATATAGATGGACTGTTTCAATATTTTTCACTCTCTAACATTCTCCTTTTTTCACATTACGATTGCCAATAGGATTTTATTTTTCCCCTTTTTAAAATTATTTTTGTATTGAGAGTACATTGTGACATTTACCAAAGTTCTTAAAATATATCATAGTTGAAGTCCCCTCTCCCCATTCCTGGAATAGTTTCAACAGGTCTCAGTTTTTCAGTTTTCATACATGAGTACATAGTATTTCCACCATATTTACCCCCCTACACTCTTTCTTCATACCCCCTCACAGGTACCAACTCTGAGAGAGGACCTGTTTTACCTTTCTGCCCTCAATTTTTGTAAAAAAAAAAGGACATTTTTGTTTGTTTAAGAGAGCTATACAGGGAGTTTCACCACCCTGGCCCAATTTCGTCTAATTTTTAAAAAATATTTCAGAGAAATTCTAAATGAACCGGTATGACTGTCCTCATTCCAGAAATGAAAAAAAGAGAAAGATAGAAACAAAGAAGAGAGGAGAGAGACAAAGCGAGAGAAGGGGAGGGAGGGAGAAACAGAGGAAAAGAGGAAGGAAGGAAGGAAGGACGGAGGGAGGGAGGGAGGGAGGGAGGGAGGGAGGGAAGGAAGGAAGGAAGGAAGGAAGGAAGGAAGGAAGGAAGGAAGGAAGGAAGGAAGGAAGGAAGGAAGGAAGGAAGGAATGCAAAGAGGAAAAGTGAGTTGTGCAAAGCCCAGTACAGGGTGACTAAGGACAGACTTCCGTTTCCAGTGGCAAGCTTTAGGTATCCTAACTTGGTAGGCTCTGCTGACTCCTCTAAAAACAAAGGAGGGAAAGAGCTGTAAACTTGTTAGGAGCGCCTTTAATAAAGAGTTTCTGGGAGGAATGTAGAATGGGCTGCTTCTGCTCCGCTGACTGCGAGTCCCATTCTGTTTCAGTCCCACACTTGAACTCATTCTGGCAGCGCAGGGCGAGGAAGGTTTGGAAACCAGGAGACTCCAGGACAGTATTCAGAGGCACGCGCTCATCCTGAGTTACGATGGATCCAAGAGCAAAAGATCCGGAAGCCAGTTAACTGGAGAAAGAGAGATCGTGCTTTGAGACCCATTACTTTCCTTTCTTTTCCTTGCTGCAGCTTTTGCCAGAGCGCACACTGCAGGCTGCTTTAGATCTGATTCCGCACTACTCAGAAACTGTCCGCAGACACCTGTTAAGAAAATCGCTGCCCCTGGACAACAAGGATCTGAACTCACTTTACTTCTCTGCTGGAACGCAACAGCGGCAGCCCAGCTACAGTAAGAGGACCAGAGCCCTGCGCTCCGGCCCTGGGCGAGCGCGCAGGGCAGGATTTGTCTTCTGTGCGATCGAGCGGCGCTTTTCTGTGTCTCTAAAGGGTCCAGCTGTCCACCTCTGCTCCCATGCTCGAAAATAGGAAGCAACTTCTAACTGGAAGTCCTGGGAGGATTTTCAGCCCCGCTGAGGTGCGGAGATTCTGCTTCTCCAACCCGCCTCCCGCCAGCCAGAGGTCTCTGTTTCTCCTAGGAGCTGGGACTGCCGCTGCTCCATCACCTGCAGCTGGGTCTCTCCGCATCGCCTTTCCCCTCGCCATTCCCCTGGGGATTTGGTAAACCTGGGTTCGAGTCCAAGGGACCTGTCCTCTCCGGGCCATCTCTAGTGGAACTGGGGCGTAGAGAGCAAGAGGAGCGGGTGGTGGAAAAGAAAGGAGATAGGCGTGGTGTAAACTCCCAGAATTCAAACTTGGGGGTCGTCAAGGGTGTGAGAAGATCAGCTGCAGATAGTGGTGGGGACCTGCGATGGGGCGCCTCGCAGCGTAAGGTCCCAATGTGCGGGCTTTCAAATCTAAGAGGCAGCGGAGAAAAGGTGGACACTGTACCCTGGTCCTTGGCCACAGAAACTTCCCACCCTGCTCCCTCCACTGCTGGGCCTTCGATCCGCAGCCTCTGCACACCTGTTTCCTTTCTCTCAAGGGAGGGGTTTGCCTACCCTACCCGACTCCAACGCTCCCATCCTCACCCGCCCACCCAGCGGCTCCAGCAGCGCAGTGCGGTGGCCCCTAGCGCAGGGCCGCAGAGGGCCGTGGCACAACCAAGCAGCGCCACCCTCCCGGCCCCCGACTGCTCAGACGCTGGCTCGCGCCTCAACAGACGATCGGATCCGACAGGACTGAACCTGCTTAGTGGCCCTCCAAGGGCCCTCTCTGCGTTGATGGTCTAGACAACTATCGCACTCACGGACTGCACACTTGCTTCCAGGTCTCAGCAGAAACACCAGGGCCGGCTCAGTAAGTGTAAATTCTATTAGTCTTCTGAAAAGGTGAACATTCCCAAAGGAGCTTAGGGTCCTGTCCGACAAAGAGGATATAGGGGAGATGTTCATAAGCCTAAGGAGTACCTAACTACCCCCCCTCCCCCGAAAAAAACCTTCATTTAGGGGGAAGGTGGGATGAAGGAAGGGGGGACCCTTCCCAATTTCTACTTCTGCTAGAATTTTCCTTTTACTACTAAAGATTCTTGACTATCCCTTCATTCTTCTTAGAGAAAGGTCATTATCAATAACTTGTTCCTGTTTTTGCCCGGTCTGTAAAAATGAAACACCTGTCTGAAGTACTAGGTCATATTGGATTCTCTAAATCTGTTCAAGAATAAAGGAATTTGTTTAGATATTTGTCCTTTTCCACCAGAAGGGCTCAGCCACTGGTAACAACCTATAGTGGGCTGCAAGGAGGGGCCACTAAATGATTTGAGACTTTTTTTGCAATAGGGACATAGCATTTAAAACACATTGACATGAAATAGGTAGTGCCATTTTCAGAGAAAGCCCAGAAAGTGGAATACATGAAAGTGAGATATCCTGGGACTTTTTATCAGATTAGTCAGTGTCTATTTAGGCAGGCAATCATGTATTGTATGCAGCATTCTCGAAAGTCGACTCTCCACACATCCGAGGACTAGCAAGCAGGTGAAGGCAACTGTAAGGAGTATGGCTTGTTGTATGCAGTTTCTCCCTGGTGTGGGGTGGGGGATTCCTGGAAGATGTGATTGGTAAGATGCCAAGCTTTACTAAGACCAACCTGGGACAATAGTTTCAGAAAGAACTGTTGCAAAGCCCAGATATAAACATGAATGTCAACTTCTCTGTGACTCACTTGAAACTCAGAAAAAACAAAACCCCAAACACTTTTCCTATTCTTCAAAGAAATGTTTCTATAACAAAATATCTAAAGATTCACTTATTTAAGAAAACGGTATTGCTATTCAGCATTTCTTAAATTTCTTGAATAGTCTGTCTCAGTTTGCCTTACTTCAAGGAAAGGTTTTTCCTTCACCTGCTTATGATTTAATTTTATACTTTGGAATTTCTAATATGGCAAGTTTTTCTTTGTGCTCTCTTTCCCCTTCCACTTTTCCAGTGCTGTCATGAAATGATGCTTTCTCTGATCTAGTTACCACTTTGACCTGACTGAAGGCCAGTAGTGTGCATATGTTAATATCTCTGAGCCTGTTGGTCAGAGATATTGTAAATAAAAGGGCTTTGAAATAAAAAAATAAAACTGACACAAAAGAGTAAAATAAGTCCACAAATCAAATACACTCCTCTTCCCAGTATTCTTCAATCTCAAATTTATTCTCAATTTAGTCTGCTACAACCTCCAGACTTTTGGAGTCTCATTAATTCTGTTAATGACTTGTCTGAACTGACTGCGCTTTGTCAAGTTAGTTTCTTTCTCCATCTGAGGGAAATTCTATAGCTTATCAAATATACATGCCATGATTTGAATGGTTTTTTCCAATTTTCTCTAGTTATTAAAGAATGGAGGCAAATGGGAATGAGGGCCCAGTGCCTTTGGAACATTCTATTTGAAATTTATGTGGAGAGAATTTGAGTACATCAATATAGCAAACACACAGACATGAAAATGTCCAAGAGCGTCTCAGTAGTAAGGTTCCTCTGAGGGGCATGGTTTATGTCTATGTGTGTGAGAGAAAGAAGGTGGAAGGAGAAAAGTGAGGGGTAGGGAGAAAGAAAAGTGAGGAGTAAGAAAAGAAATGGAGAGAGACATTTGAGAAAAGTTTCTTTATGGTGTATACAGTTTAAAAGGTTATCATTAGTAATTGACTAAGACCATCTTAGGATAACTTTCTTATAGAAGCAGTTGTCTTATTAAGAACAGGGAAATCAGAATAAGGATGTCATATCATAGCAATGAGTTGTCTTCAGTAAAGGACAGGATGAAAATTGTGCTTTCCTTTAGCTTTATGTTTGTTCTGACAAATTATTGAGTACCTTTAATGTACTAGGTAGTATGTGGGGGGTCAAACAATGGGTGAAGAAGACCCAGTTTCTGTCTTCAAAGAGATTGCTGTGGTGGGGTGGACAAAGGAAAGCAATCACATATGGTGTGTGGTGTGTGCAGTTTTAAAAGTTAGCATGGGTTGTTGGGATAACTGACAGACTGCTCAGTACACGAGGGCAGAGAGACATGAGAAAGGTCAAGGTTGTGGGAACTTGGAGTAACACAGTGTGATAGAAGTGGAAGATGGATATTGGGCTGTCAAGAGGCATGAGGCCAGAGGAGTAGGCAGGGATAATGTCAAGCCTTGGATGTCATACTAAGGAGTTGGGATATTCTTCCATAGTCCAGTGTTACCATCCTGTGTGGGTGCTGGCGTTTTACTGGGAGAACAAATTAATGAATGTGTGCTTTGAGAAGGCTGTATAATACACATCCTATTCAAGAATGTAAAAGAGGAGGAATCAAATGCTGAAAACTGGTTGCACAAGTGAGGGGAGCCACTAAGATGGGATATTGGGGCTACTCAGGGATTAGCAAGAACAGGAGTCACTGCTACCTCCAGCGGGAGGGACATGGAGAGGAGGCAGTGTGACCAAGGTGCAGGAACCAAGGCCATTGCTGGAAACAGAATCATAAAAGGGATCTGCCCTGTGGAAACCAGAGCCATGGATGAGCTGCTGAAGCACTGCTCAGAGCAGGGAGGAAGGGACAGGTATGCAGTATCTTCTTTCTCCCTCTGGTCCTGTTCTTTAATTACTTTCCCCTACCTCTCAGTGACTTGACTCAACCAGAATGTCTGCCTTGGGAGACTGAAAGTGTCCTGTGTGGCTGACTCCTACTGTCTTATAGAACAGAAGAGAGCAGGGAAAATTGGACAATGGAGCTGGGGCACACAAGTCTACCCAGGCATTGTCTGTGGACTGAACAAATATGATTCATCTACCAATGATAGTAGATGCTACAATTCAAAAACCAAACTCAGCGTTCTGAATCAATACAGCAGCATTTTGTCATGAATATAGTCACAAGGATGTTGTTTCTGAATTTCTTTTGCATTTAAAAACAGAAATATTAGAAACTAATGTGTTATATTATTCTAAGCAATCTGGGGACATTAGGGAAACTAATATCACATTTGAATTTCAGAAAAACCATTTAATGTTATAGTAAGGTCTGTCTAGTAAAACATAAGAGCCTTGAAGTAGAGGTACTATGCTGCTATCTGTCTACCCAGCACAAATCCTCATTCGTGACACAGGGTTTTTTTTAAAGATTTGCTGAATACATGTTTTAATAAGTGTTAAGTGCCATTATGTGGCATTCATCCCTGGTTTTATCTGTTTGTCTGTTAATTGAGTGGATGAGTCAATGAAAGAAAGCAAAAAAGGAAAGAAAATAAGTTATAAGACTATTAGAGTACCTATAGTAAGAAATTAAGAAGAAAAAACCAATGCAGTAGAATTACGAGAAGAGACAGGTGGGAGAACTATGTAAGAGACCAGTCTGAGGGTTCTTTAAAGTCTGGGGGTTAAAGGAGATAAGAAAGCCTAGAGTGGTTACCACTTTTTAACATCTAAGTACCTTAATCAGTGGGGACAGAATTCACTGAAGTAGATCACAGAGAGGGAAAAGTGTTGAGGTGGGGGAAACACAAGTTTTATATTTAGTATCTAGAGGGAAATGGAACTCATGTTTTGGCATATTTTTCAGATAGTAGCTGTGTAGGATTTTGCTGTTACATGGGAGGTTTATTTCTGATCATTCAAAAAAGAAAGTGTTCTCTACAGGCTATCTGTTATTGGTGCATTCCACCACAGCCAACCCTTTGCCATATTCTCTAGTGTGTATGTCAGTATACAAGCGTGGTGTCATGTACCTGTAATTCCAGTTACTTGGGATGCCAAGATAGGATCGTAGTTTGAGTTCAACCTGGGCAAGAGTTAGGGAGACCCTATCTCAAAAATGAGCTGGGTGTGATGGCCAAAGCCTATGGTTTCAGCTACTTGGGAGGCAGAATTAGGATGGTCACAATCTCAGGCAAGCACAGGCAAAAGACCAAGACTCTATATGAAAAACAATTAAAAGCAAAGGACTGGTGAGGAGCAGTGACTTAAGTGGTAGAGTACATGCCTATTAACTTGAAGTACCTGAGTTCAATTCCCAGTAATGTGGAAGGAAGGAAGGAAGGAAGGAAGGAAGGAAGAAGAAAAGAAAATATGGTGATGAAACAGAATCCACAGTTTGATTTCTTTTATACTTCCAAAGTTTACATTGCATACAGGAATTTATTTTTCCTCTTCATATACAGTTTTTCCCGTATGTTAATATGTTTAAAACAGTGAAGAGAAAAACTCTCTTTAAAATTAATTTAATGAATACAAATACAAGCATCATAATATATGCATTTATATACAGAGCACATTTCTAATAGTGGAATTGTTAGAGGTAATAGGGGGAGAGGTAAAAAAGAAGAGAATGATAGAGTGAATAATATGGAAAAACATCACATCTGTGAAGGAGCAAGACACAAGGAAACATGCTGAAAACTGTTGAACAATGCAGAGTAAGGGGAAAGAGGTAAACAAGAGTGACAGAGGGGGTTAGACTATATATATATATATATTTGTAAAACATATATATAACATATATATTAAAGTACTATATATATACATATGTATATATGTATATATACATATATATTGGTGAAAACCAAGGCAAACCCCCAGTGAAAAATGAGCATACACTTAAACAGTGAAGGACAAAATGTAGAATAGGATATGTTAAGAGGAGGGTAAATATGCTTGATGTAGTTTCTATAGATGCATGAATATGGAACATTGAAACCTGTGGAATCCATTTTGAGAAGGGAGAAGAGGGAGAACAATGGAGGGGATGAGCCAAACCAGGGTATATTATATGCATTAATGGAAATGTCACAATGGAACCTCTGGTATTATTATAAACTAATAAAGATGTTTTTAAAAAGATAAAATTAATTTGGCAAATAGCAAATTATAATTGTTAAAAATTGATAGTTTATAATATTCTTTAGACTTAAAATGCTTGGAATCCATTTGGTAGTGTTCCTTGAAAAAATTGCATTTTCCCACCATTATATACATTTTAGGAACCTGATTTAATGGATTCATATTTGTGAATGGAGTTATTCAAGGACATGTTACACGATGTGCAATTTGGGGGCTCAGAAACAGCTAAACTGACCACCAACTAAAACTAAACCAGTTCCTTTGGGATATTTCTTTGATTCCCCTTGCGTTTTCCTTGTTTCATTATGTTCTTCTTTCTCTTTAGTGTAGGATATTTTTTGGCACTTTTTTATCAACATATATCAGTTGTACAGAGTAAGGGACTTCATTTTGATTTTTCTACCCATGCATGCATACATATAACATACTCTGATCATATTCACTGCCATTACTCTTTCTTATCCCTATCTCCCCAGTCCCCCTTTTTATTAGCGTTCTTGGAAAATTTTTAAGCTGGATTTCATTATGACCATTTCTTTTGCTACTTGCAGGCCAAGTGGAACCGTGCTGAACATGGGCCCAGTAGGTACTGAGACAGATGAGAACCAGACAGTGGAAGAAGTGAAGGTGGAGCAGTATGGGTCAGGACACACCACCCCTAGAGGGGAGCTGGCCCCTGACCCTGAGCCACAGCTCATAGACAGCACCAAGCTGACTGAGGTGCGGGTTGTTCTCATACTGGCCTATTGCTCCATCATTTTGCTTGGGGTAGTTGGCAACTCCTTGGTGATCCATGTGGTGGTCAAGTTCAAGAGCATGCGCACAGTAACCAACTTTTTCATTGCTAATCTGGCTGTGGCAGATCTTTTGGTGAATACCCTGTGCCTACCATTTACACTCACCTATACCTTAATGGGGGAGTGGAAAATGGGTCCTGTCCTGTGCCACCTGGTACCCTATGCCCAGGGCCTGGCAGTGCAAGTGTCCACAATCACCTTGACAGTAATTGCCCTGGACAGGTATCAGTGCATCATCTACCACCTGGAGAGCAAGATCTCCAAACGCATCAGCTTCCTGATTATTGGCTTGGCCTGGGGCATCAGTGCCCTGCTGGCGAGTCCTCTGGCCATCTTTCGGGAGTATTCATTGATTGAGATTATTCCAGACTTTGAGATCACAGCGTGTACTGAAAAGTGGCCTGGTGAGGAGAAGAGCATGTATGGCACTATCTATAGCCTTTCTTCCTTGTTAATCCTGTATGTTCTGCCTCTGGGCATCATCTCTTTCTCCTATACTCGTATCTGGAGTAAACTGAAAAACCATGTGAGCCCTGGAGCTGCAAGTGACCACTACCATCAGCGAAGACAAAAAACCACCAAAATGCTGGTGTGTGTGGTGGTGGTGTTTGCGGTCAGCTGGTTGCCCCTCCATGCCTTCCAACTTGCTGTGGACATTGACAACCATGTCTTGGACCTGAAGGAGTACAAACTCATCTTCACGGTCTTCCACATCATTGCCATGTGCTCTACCTTTGCTAACCCCCTTCTCTATGGCTGGATGAACAGCAACTACAGAAAGGCTTTTCTCTCAGCCTTTCGCTGTGAGCAGAGGTTGGATGCTATTCATTCAGAGGTGTCAATGAACTTCAAGGCTAAAAAGAATCTGGAAGTCAAAAAGAACAATGGTCCCCTTGAATCTTTCTCAGAGGCTACCAACGTCTAAGGAAGCAGGGGTGAAAACACAGATGAATTCTGACCAGAGCTACTAACCTGGTCGAGGAAGGTTTGGGGGTGCATGATGACCTCCCACTTTAGGGATGAAACAGCATCTGAATGGAAGTCTCCTTTGGCAGTGGAAATCCTGGCTGGCAGAGCCTATGGGAAAATTCTTGAATTTAAGGATAGGTAGGTTACATTGTAAGTTAAAGCAGAGAAATGCTTTTGACTGTTTACCCAGAGTGAAGGAAACCTAGGGAAGAATGAGCATTTAGCATGACTCAAAGGCCTTGGTAAATAAGTTGACTCTCAAACTGCCTTGGGATCTGCCTGGGTGTGTTGTGTACTTCTCTGCTCCCTCCCCATCCAATGGAAAGGCTACTGGATGCAAATTTCTCCAAACAGCCATGGTTTTATTCTTCCTGTAGGTAAAGTTCAAAAGAGAACACTATCATTAAACATTAATAACTAATTGAATGACTTCAGAATGACCTCAAGGGAATAAACTGAAATTTGCAATCTGCTAGATAATTAATCTTTTGGCAATGATGGGGAGAATTAATGTTCACTGAGAAATTGTTCTTCAAATCAAATGCACATTTGGAGAGATTTCTTTCAACTCAGAATCAAAGTTGATGTTCTCAAAATTTCAAGAAATATAAACCATTGTTCAGTTTTTGTTTCAAGTTATTCCTCCCTTATTCAAATTTAGATAACAAGTAAACAGCTCAATCCTTTTCATCATTGCTGATTGTTACAGCTTTTTAAACCTATATGATTTCTGTTATTATTCCTGTGTTGGAGCAAAGTTTGCACTAAAAATGAAATAAGACTAGAAAATACTTTTTGTCTCACTTTATGAAATCTCATGGTTTGCCAGGTAAATTGCTCTCATAATTTTACAGAACTCTGCAGTGTTATTTTCTTTGGAATTTATCTTCAATGGACCCATTCATTCCAAATAAATATAATTTCATTAAAATGAACTCATCTGGTAAGAAATACTAAAAGCTTCGGAAAAATTCCACCTTGCAAATGTTACATGTCAACCAATTTCACGTAAGTTTTCCCTTTTCAAAATAATTATCTATTTTTTAGATAACATGAATATGTACATAATAAAAGTATACCTATAGGCAGTGGAATGTAGATGCTATATTATTTTTCATTTAATGATTTTATGAATACGATTTTTATTTTAACAGTACCCAACCAAAGAAGCTTAAAACTCTATTATGTTCAGGAAAAAATAAATATATGAAATTAGTTGTATTTCTTTGGATGCTATTTGGAAGACTAAGTTCAGCTATTTTTGTAAATATGACAGAATTTGTGAATGTATTGCTTACATTTTAGGTAAATTCAATGTGAGTATTATACTTAGTTATAACACTAATTTTATGGATATAGTTTAAATTCATATTATATGTCTTATTAATTTCCTTCTGTGCTAGAAATAAAAGATTGGTCTTGAAGTAAACTATACTTTTGGAGTACTGAAAAGTAATGAAAACAATAGGAATTAGCTTAGGTGGAAAAAAAGACTATTTTTGTCAACAGAATTCTGTATATATGAAATATTCAATATAACTAAATTCATTTTTCTCTTGAACTCAGCATAGCTGTGTAAGGAGAAGCTCTCTGCATTTTACATGGAAGGAAGTTACTTTGTTCCAGTTGTTAATAGAAACTGTAGTGAGATGTTGTCCCACTTAAGAAACTCTTACACGTGAGAAATGTTTGCGCTACTGTCTCCTGCTCACATAGTGAACTATTAATATTACATTTATGACTCAATAAGATATGTCTGGTCCAATTAAGTATCTCAATTCATTAATAAAATATCTTTTCATGTGGTGATTTTAATGTTGAAATAAAAAGAATTTGGGAAATGAAAGAAGTTGTGTGGAATTTGGGTCTAGCTCCTCTTCCATTCTGTACCTGACCTTGTCACTGGACCCAATCCTAGGACTGAGACTACACTCCATGTTCTGAGAATGCTCAGATTTTTATTTTCAGACCAGATTTTTCTTTTGAACTTCAGACCTGTATTTCTACCAGCTGGTGAAACATGTGTGCCTGGGCCCACCAGAACACCACATCCAACATTTCCCAGATGGAGCTTGTCATTCTAGTGCACACACCACTCCATTGCCACCTGGTACCAGTCATGGCTCTGCTGAACTGGGTTCTTCTTGTCTTTATGCCACAAACCCAATGAAATCCTGCTTCTCATTATAATTCCTAGATGTTTCTTAAATTGATTTACTTTCTCCATCTCCATAGTGCTAATTATGATTGTCTCCCAGCCACCTATAATCCCTCAACTATATTAATTGTTCTTTCTATATCTTGTCATCTCATATAATCCAAGTTTTACCTACTATCCTGAGCAATTTCTCAGACTCAGATTTTATCAAACCATTCTTCTGACTAAAACTCATCAATGTCTCCTTACAATTCTTACTGCGTATGTGTGTGTGTGTGTGTGTGTGTGTGTGAGTGTGTGAGTTTGTGTGGTGTTACTGGGGTTTGAACTCAAGTCCTTGTCCATTAGCTTTCTACCACTTGAGTAACACATCCAGTACTCTTTGCTTTATTTATTTCTCAGACATTGTCTTGCAGTTTGCCCAGGACTGGCTATGGACTAGCATCCTCTCATCTATGCCTCCTGCTTAGCTGGGATTACAGACATGCACCACCAAATCAGCTTATTCTTTGACATAGAATTTCACTAACTTTTTCCCTGGGAAGTCAACGTACCACAATCCTCTTATCTTGGCTTCCCAAGTAGCTGTGATTACAGGAGTGAGCCACAGTATCCAGCCCTAAGATCAAGGTATTTTTATGACTTAGAAGGCTGTTTAGTACTGACTGTACCTGAATGGTTTTCTTTTTTGGTACTGGGGTCCTTGAACTCTGGACCTCTTGTTTACTAGGTAGGTGCTCTACCACTTGAGCCATGCCCCTAGTCATTTTTACTTTGGTTATTTTTCAAACATGGTTTCATACCTTTTGCTTTAGGCCTTCAATCACAATTCTCTTACCTATACTTCCCATGTAGCTGGTATTACAGACATATACTGTCCTTATTTCTTGAGATGGGGTCTAGCAAACTTTTTGCCTGGGCTGACCTTGAACTCTCCTCAGTATCCACCTCCTGAGTAGCAGCTACCACCATGTCTGGTCCTGAGCCCCTATATGTTTTATCTTATAAAAAAATTATCTTTCCTCTAATCTCTGCTGCTGGATTTTAAGCACCATCAGAGCAGGGAGAGGGCCTGTTTTAAACAATATAGACTCGCAGCTATTTACAATTCCTGTAGCTAAGTTAGTATTCTATAAACATCCATCAAGAAGACTGAGTTCTAAAGTAAATAGTAAAGCCAAGATTTGAATATAGATCTGCATGTTTGTGAGGCCATTTTATCATATATCTTCAGGAAAATCAGGTTTTAGAATACAAGAGGCCAATAAAGATGAATATTTTTTAAAGGATCATATTGGGTTTTTTGAAAGTCACTAAAGGTAGTTATGTGTATGCATAAAAAGGGCTGTATGCATAGATTTCATTAATGGCTCACTCAAAATTACCTAGGACTTTGCCAGCAGGGAAGAATGGAGGAACCAGTGAAGTATATCAGTTGTGATTCAGATAGCTAGAAGAAACCGTTGTAAATATTTCTAGCAGAAGTTTATTTCATACAGAAAATTAAAGTGATAAAATCCAGTGGAACAGTTGAAGAAGTGAAGTTTGGGGGAAGTCTCCACTAGCATTGAGGAAAATAGGAAATGCAAAATTGCAGGAAACCATCATGAATGTCAAGAGCAATAGTGCGAATGACACACAGGAAAAGCCCGGGTGGATCTGCTCAAATCTCACTGTCTCCTGCCAAGCCCACACTCCTGCCCACTCCTGCCATAGACTCAATAGTGTCTTGTGCTGTCAGAGATCATCTGGTGTCTCTTTTATGGAACATATCTCATGCCTTGCTGGTGGCAATTGGGGGAAAGTGTAATTCTTAGTTTTCTACTCCTAAGATACATGGTGACCTTGAGGATCACCCACAGGGTGTAGTCTCTATTTTCATCCCCTCTTTCCCAGTGCCTCTTGATGTTCTTCTGAGTTGCAGTAATGCAAGTTGACTATATCTGCCCCCACCACCCGTTTTCTTCTTATCAAGGCCAATATGCTAAAGATGCTCTTTAAAACTGACACAGTAGTAGGAGCAATGTAGAGTCTAGGTCAATCATGGTCCTTATGTAGGCTGACTGGAATAGAGCAAGAAAAGACGAATCCCATACAATTATAGCAAGATTTGAGCAGCAATCTAAAAACTACAGCATTGGAATCAAATTCTGGATTAACTTCCTGGATGAGCAAATGGAAATGATGATGTCTCAGGAATAAAATGGTCTTTAACATTTTCAAGTTGATAAGAGATTGAATATTAACATATATGGCAGAAAAGGATAAAAAGCTGTGCTTCTTTAAGAAAACAGAGAACTTAACACAAAATGGAAAATGCCAACAACCTCATGATTTTATTTCATGACATTAAACTGAGGTAAGAATGTTAATAAAGAGTGAGTGAAAGGGACTGGAGTGGCTCAAGTGGTAGAGCACCTGCCTAGCAAGTGTGAGGCCCTGAGTTCAAATCCTAGTACTGCAAAAAAAAAAGAGTAAGTAAAAGATCGATTTGTGAAGATTTATAAATGGAACCCGTCAAACCAATGACTTTTTCCTGCCTTACTACATGAGGAATATCCAGACTCCGCAGTCCTCAAGGGTAAGGAAGAGGTTATAGGAAGAGTAGTCTGTAGGTTGTGATAATTCATACCTTTACCTATCACTCTGATGCTTTCAAATTCAGGAATATATAATTGATGGAAGAATGAAAATACCTAATCCAGAATCTACTCCTTTATACAAGAAAAGCTGGCAATTTTCAACACTTTAACAAATTACTTTCAAAGAAAATCTATAATTGATCATGATGCAGGAGTGTGTTGTGCTATTAAAATTCAAAAGTGCTCTATTACCTCAACAAATAACAAAGGAACACGAGAACAAGTCAATAACTATTTTCTTTACCTTTTGCTCTTCTCATAGAAAAAAATGTAAATTGTTAAAAAATAAGAAATTATATTCATATGTATATACACACGTATTTAATAAAAAATATTCTGCGACATGCACTGTTATCCAATCACACACTTATCTGTGTATAGAATATCCAGCCTTCTAAATGTCATGGTGGGTCCCTTTCCAAATGGCATTTTCACTTCCAACATTGTCCCTAAAGAAGTAACCATCCCCTGTTTGGGCTGTGGGTGGGTTGGTGTAGGTGGTGGGGTGTGCATGGGAAAATGAGCAAATAATTTGAATATATGCAGTTTGGTGGAAAAAGCTCCTTGGTGAGTACTGCCTGTCTCACAAACTGATTGTTAATTAGAGATGGCAGACATCAAATTGATGCTGATCAATACAAATTATTACTATCCATCAGGATAGAATAAGCTATGACCTCTTTCTGGAGACATGCACACCTCTGGCAGGTATTGACTATGCATCAGCCACCCCTGTCCTCTGGTACAAGTCACTATCTTAATATGAATGCAACTGAGGAATAAAGCAAGAAGAAACAGGAAATACTTAGGGTTAGGACTGCTGAAAACATTGTGCATATAATATTGGGGCCAAATGCCATTTCCATCAGTCAAAATAATCTACAATGGTATCTGGATCCCTCAGACTTGACTGTATGGAGAGATGCAACCAGGACGTGGGAACATAAATAATGTAATTTTGTATTCATTGAAGTCATAAGAAAAGTTTGACATTGAAAGATTGTCTCTGCCATGTGTTCCAGAAAAAATAATTTGCTGGAAATGATAACTTCATTCTTGCAAAGACAACTCTATTTAAACAATTGCCACAATAGTTTTCATCAAAGTCACATAAAGCCTCACAAATGGTCTGATAGGGTGCACTTAGTAGCTTCTGACCTCAAAAGCACTATGGGAGTTAAACAAATCTGGTTTGTGTCCAAGATAAGGATTTTATACTTACTTTGTAGAGTTTAGTTTTAAAGTCTGAAGTTATATATAGGCATTTTTACCTAAGAAAATCCTCATGAGAAGTATTTGTGATTGTATTATATTCCAAGACAACATGAAATAGATAATTATAGTCCTAAGTATTAGACTGGTTTTTAGAGGATGAGTTTTCAGTACCTACTTTTAGAGCACATAATTAGGAAATATTAATAGATTTTGTAACATCCAGTATTGAGATGGGTTGATATTTTTATACAAAACTTAATTAAGCATATATCTTAAGCAGTTTTATTACTAGTGCTCATTATTTATACTGACATAGTTACCATCTGTTATGGTTTAAACATGCCACCTCCAAAATCCGGGTGTTGAAATTTAATAGTTAATGTGATCACATGAAAAGGTGAAGACTTTAAGAGGTGATTAAACCATGGGAGCTTCTTCCTTCATGGGTGGGAGATGTCACTCAGCATTCAGTTCTTATGTCCTTCCACTTCCACCATGACTCCCAAGTTGTTCTCCCAAGGATGTAACAACAAGGTGCCATCTTAGAAGCAGACAGCAGCCCTCACCAGCTGACTGGATTGGCTGGTGTCTTGATCTTACGTATTCCACCCTCCAGAACTGTGAGAAGTAATAAATTTCTGTTCTTTTTTTGGTGGTACTTGGTTTTTAAACATGGTTATTAGATGTTTAGAGTGAAATCTACGTTTCTAGAAGTCAGGAAAGTGGCTACCTTTCAAGGAGATAGTTTATTGTAAGGGTGACAAGGTAGATTTCTGGAACTGTTTTAATGGTCTGTTTTCTGATTGTGTGCTCTTATTGTTACAGTTCGTTAAACTATTGATGAGTGTATACATTTTATGTCTTTTATTCTGCAATAAAATGTTTAAAACATTTTCTTTTCAGTGATGCTAAGATTAGTAAAACTAGGCACATCTCCATTGTTAATTGCAATTCCACCTACTGTAATCATTTGGGAAAGCAGATAAATGATTGCTATTAAAATTCAACATAAATGAGTAATTTTAACTAGAATCCACTTTTAGGAATCTGGAGAAAACTAGACTATAAAATTATACATAAAAGAGGCTATCTGATGTATTTGTATGCTTAGCCCCTTAACTCACATTCTGTGAGGCTGGAAAACTAAGCTTGGATTCACCAGGCTCAGTAAAGGATCTCAGTGAAAAAGATATGGGGGTTGCTTCCTGATCCATGCCACTTCCCAGATTTGGGGACATGCTTTCAATTACTAAGCTACTAAACAGCTTTGGTGAAGGCTGCTTTCATATCTTATCATCCTAACTACTGAGAGGCTGTTGCATCTAAAGCACGTCTTGTTGCAAGAGGAGCTTTACCTACTGAATTTCTACCATATCTCGGAAAAATGGTGATTAAAGACAATGGTGCTTTAATCACTATCATTTAATAATCAACTGTTTTCCCTAAATGCATTTTAATAATCTGCTAGAAACATGAATTCTAGTTCAATTGTGCTCAAATTTAAGTATAGATCAAACTTCATTCCCAGTGCTTGAGGAAAAAAGGCACAGTAAGCTAAACATAATAATAAAAAGAAGCTCATTTGTCTTTGACAAGTTATAATTCTAGTGTAATTTCAAGAAGAAAGTTTGCCTTTCAGCCAAATTTTGAGGTACTATTTCTATATTTTAATTTAGTACCAATTTAAATCTTTGAATGTTACAATAAGAGCATAAATATATTCAGTGTGTATACTTACTACTGTATGTTATAAGAGTACTATAGAATCAAGCTATATAGGAGATAGTATAAAATTTAAATAATAAAAATTGGAAGAATAAATAGTTTTCAAAGGGCCAGTGTTGCAAAAACACTATTAATAAATATTGAGAAATGGGAGTAATTTAACATCTTGAAAATGAAATACTTTTAAATATTTGGCTTTAGTATGCAATATTATGATTGGTTTGTCAATCTTTATTTTCTAGGAAAGAAATATTTCACATATAAAATATG
Source organism: Castor canadensis (assembly GCF_047511655.1). Lineage (NCBI taxonomy): Eukaryota > Metazoa > Chordata > Mammalia > Rodentia > Castoridae > Castor > Castor canadensis. The sequence goes on along the minus strand of NC_133394.1, from coordinate 80,038,079 downwards.
ACATATCAATTAACTAACCAAGTAATACTTGTAAAACTAAACAGCACATACTGTGAAGGAGAAATAAGAGACAATTGGAACATAGAACTAGGCAAATCTTATCAACCAAAACAAAAACGCCAAGATAAACATAAATTGATGAAAATATTACATAAAAATCCCTTTGCTATTGGAGAACAAAGGTAAAAATATAACAAACTTATTTTCTTAAAATTTTGAACTTTGAAACTCAGCCAGATGTTACTTGTAAAGCTTTAAAATTAACAGTAAGGAAAAATTAATACGTTCAAAGTACAGGCAGGAGGATTGCAAGTTTGAGACCAGCCTGGGCTACACAGAGTTCCAGGACAGCCTGGACTACATAGTGAGACCCTGTCTCAAATTAAAAAAAAAAAGTGAATTAAATAAATAAATAGTAAAAGTGTAAAATGTGGGAAGTTAGCTTAAAAGTCTGAGTGAGAAAGTCTTTTTGATAAAAGAAATATACTCAGAAAAAAAAAGTGGAACTGAGACGTTTAATTATTTTGTAAGATAAAAATACTGCAAGATGAATCCAAAGACAAATAGTAAGCTGGGAAAGTATTGACAGCACATATGACAGGCCACATGCAAGCCAGTACTCACGGCTAACATCTTGTTTGAGAAACAGAACTATGCTCACAGAAATGCAGACGTCCAGAAACCATTCCTTGTTAAAGAAAAGCATATTTCAGTACAGGGTAATAACCTTCACTCATTAGAGTAGTGAATTTCCAAAGGTTTGGGCAAAGATTTATATACTGATAATGTATTTAAATGGGTATAAATTCTTTGGAATGAAATTTGACAAGTTTATATGTATCAGATTTAAAATGCACAAATATTTTGACTCATTGATTTGAATTATAGACTTTTTATTTGTAATGTATATAAATATTATCACTGAATAATTTTTGGCACAATCACAGAAGAATGTGGTGATAGTATACATGTTAATTTTGACAAGCTTATTAGATATCTATTTGCATGTTAAGAAGCAGGGGGTAAAACAGTGCTCCTAATATGGTATTATTTTGTCAAATATTATTGAAGTATCTTAGGCCTTTCTAGGCAGTCACTCTGAGAATTTTGGATACGAAACTAATATTCACTTTACAAACTTTCTTAGGTGTTTATGTTCATACATTATATGTCAATAGGCATGAGTTAAATGATACATCAACAGATGCATGGCAAAAGCAGGTGAAAGGTCACAGAAAAGAAGGAGCAGAGTATAATGAAGAAAAATTACATGCTTTTGAAAATAAAAGCATTCAAGAGCAGGGTGTCTGATATTTTGTGTTTTGTTTTAGTTGCTAAAATGCAGCTCTTGCATACTGGGCTCTCTCCTAAACCTCCTGAAAAGTATTTGACAAGCAAACACTGAGCAAAATATTTTAAAAAATAAGTATTTAGTGATATCAGAAACTGGAATCTTATGGCCCTCAAAATTTGCATTTATTTTAGAAACAGCATTGAAATTTTCCAGAACGTATGAAATTGGGCACAAAAGCCATATGATCTAGACCTTTCTTAGAGTCTGTAATGTTCAGTTACATCTGAACATACTAAAAAGAGTATTATTAAACTAGTTGATAAATATAACTTAAGAGAGAGCGATAAAAGAGATGAAAAAAGATAGGGCTTTGGTATTGTACTGAGTTGAGGTGTCAGAGGGACATTCATTTGAAGAGACCTCACAGGGACTGAATAAGATGTTTTTATATCTTTCCTGAACACTGCTGTGCTTGCTAGGAGAAGAAATGGTATAGAATTGATTCTGTCCTAGAACTCTGGGAACAAGCCTACAAGCGTAGTGGTCTCTGTACATGCACAAGGGTGTGGGGTGGTGCGTGAATGTCAGAACTGCTATAGCTGACTCCCCACTCCTGTGCTTGTGCTGGCTTGTTGCAGATACTTTGTCACCTGTACCCCAGGGAACACTGAACAATGTTTATTGAAAAGGACCTCTTAAGGGCCTGCTGAGCTTGATATCGTGAACAAATACAACAGGTTCAGAGAAGAGGTTTAAGCTCTCTGTACTCTTATTGCCTCTGTTACTGGTCATCTTAATAACTACTGGGAAATTGAGCCAAGAAACTGGAGCTTTTCTATGTGTACTGAGCACTATGAGTTTTGCCTCCACAAGTATTTTATTTGGGTATACACAAATAGAAGTTGCCAAATTTGAGAAAGTCATTTTTGTGTTACTGTGGTCTCAGGGCCTTGTACTTGCTAAATAGGTGCTCTACCACTTGATCCATACCCCCAGCCTTATGAAAGTAATTATTTAAACAATTTTTTAGTGATTTTAATGAAAAACTGTGGAAATGAGTATGGTAGACTTTTGTCATGTCTGTTGTTAGTGGTATTCTTTCATATGGATTAGCTATGTTTGTGTAACATTCATCAACAGCATAGTAATATAAATTAATATACACATTAAATTTATGTAATGTTTTCATTTTTATCTAAAAATCAAGACACATATATATACATATATAAAGCTTACCTCATATATAATTTAGATTATACCACACATATTAAGTCAAATAATTCTAAAAATTGTTGAAATATTTGGCATAATTTTCTATAATATTAACTGATAAATGATGCCTCTTATGTAATGATGAAATTGAAAACCGTCCCTGACTTTTCTCACTTCTTACAACTTCCTCCTTCAATGAACACAGAGTGAAAAAAGTACATTTTACAGAGGAATTATATTAGCATTGACAGTGTTATTTGAGATGCTAAATTTTAGTTTCTGTTAAAATAACATTATATTAAGTTTATAGAAATTTTTACATCCTATAACTTTCCTATTACCTGTTTCAGAAATAATTTCTTGAGTAAATACTTTAGTTGACATTAGTATACATACAGAGATCTAACCCAAAGTATTATAAATGATTACTTCTGTGTTGTAGAACTATCATTCTTTATTATTCTGTATTGTCTAATATTATGCCATGAATATGATGAATTTATATATTCTGAGAAAAAACACAGTGTCACATTTTTTTTTCATTTTTCTTTTATTATTCATATGTGCATACAAGGCTTGGTTCATTTCTCCCCCCTGCCCCCACCACCTCCCTTACCACCCACTCCTCCCCCTCCCTCTCCCCCCCCTCAATACCCAGGAGAAACTATTTTGCCCTTATTTCTAATTTTGTTGTAGAGAGAGTATAAGCAATAATAGGAAGGAACAAGGGTTTTTGCTGGTTGAGATAAGGATAGTTATACAGGGCATTGACTCACATTGATTTCCTGTGCGTGGGTGTTACCTTCTAGGTTAATTCTTTTTGATCTAACCTTTTCTTTAGTACCTGTTCCCCTTTTCCTATTGGCCTCAGTTGCTTTAAGGTATCTGCTTTAGGTTCTCTGCGTTAAGGGCAACAAATGCTAGCTAGTTTTTTAGGTGTCTTACCTATCCTCACCCCTTCCTTGTGTGCTCTCGCTTTTATCATGTGCTCATAGTCCAATCCCCTTGTTGTGTTTGCCCTTGATCTAATGTCCACATATGAGGGAGAACATACGATTTTTGGTTTTTTGAGCCAGGCTAACCTCACTCAGAATGATGTTCTCCAATTCCATCCATTTACCAGCGAATGATAACATTTCGTTCTTCTTCATGGCTGCATAAAACTCCATTGTGTATAGATACCACATCTTCTTAATCCATTTGTCAGTGGTGGGGCATCTTGGCTGTTTCCATAACTTGGCTATTGTGAATAGTGCCACAATAAACATGGATGTGCAGGTGCCTCTGGAGTAACAGTCTTTTGGGTATATCCCCAAGAGTGGTATTGCTGGATCAAATGGTAGATCGATGTCCAGCTTTTTAAGTAGCCTCCAAATTTTTTTCCAGAGTGGTTGTACTAGTCTACATTCCCACCAACAGTGTAAGAGGGTTCCTTTTTCCCCCGTATCCTTGCCAACACCTGTTGTTGGTGGTGTTGCTGATGATGGCTATTCTAACAGGGGTGAGGTGGAATCTTAGCATGGTTTTAATTTGCATTTCCTTTATTGCTAGAGATGGTGAGCATTTTTTCATGTGTTTTCTGACCATTTGAATTTCTTCTTTTGAGAAAGTTCTGTTTAGTTCACATGCCCATTTCTTTATTGGTTCATTAGTTTTGGGAGAATTTAGTTTTTTAAGTTCCCTGTATATTCTGGTTATCAGTCCTTTGTCTGATGTATAGTTGGCAAATATTTTCTCCCACTCTCTGGGTGTTCTCTTCAGTTTAGAGACCATTTCTTTTGATGAACAGAAGCTTTTTAGTTTTATGAGGTCCCATTTATCTATGCTATCTCTTAGTTGCTGTGCTGCTGGGGTTTCATTGAGAAATTGGGTGCGTTGACATTGGGTGCGTACAGATTGATGATTATTATATCCTTTTGGTCTATTTCCCCTTTTATTAGTATGGAATGTCCTTCTTTATCTCGTTTGATCAATGTAGGTTTGAAGTATACTTTGTCAGAGATAAGTATTGCTACTCCTGCTTGTTTTCGGGGGCCATTGGCTTGGTAAATCTTCTTCCAGCCTTTCATCCTAAGTATATGCTTATTTCTGTCGGTGAGATGAGTCTCCTGTAAGCAACAAATTGTTGGATCTTCTTTTTTAATCCATTTTGTCAAACGGTGTCTTTTGATGGGTGAATTAAGTCCATTAACATTAAGCGTTAGTACTGATAGGTATGTGATGATTCCTGCCATTTAGTTGTCTTAGTTGTTTGAAGGTTTGATTGTGTGTACCTAACTTGATGTTACTCTCTACTCTCTTGCTTTTTCTTATCCTGTGGTTTGGTGCTGCCTGCCTTTTCCTGGTTAAGTTGGGTGTCACTTTCTGTGTGCAGGATCCCTTGCAGAATCTTTTGTAATGGTGGCTTTGTGGTCACATATTGTTTTAGTTTCTGCTTATCATGGAAGACATTTATTGCTCCATCTATTTTGAATGATAGCTTTGCTGGGTAGAGTATCCTGGGGTTGAAGTTATTTTTATTCAGTGCCCGAAAGATCTCACCCCACTGTCTTCTTGCTTTTAATGTTTCTGTTGAGAAGTCTGCTGTGATTTTGATGGGTTTACCTTTGTATGTTACTTGTTTTTTCTCTCTTACAGCCTTCAATATTCTTTCCTTAGTTTCTGAACTTGTTGTTTTAATGATGATATGTCGTGGAGTAGTTCTATTTTGATCTGGTCTGTTTGGTGTCCTGGAGGCCTCTTGCATCTGTATGGGAATATCTTTCTCTAGATTTGGCAAATTTTCCGTTATTATTTTGTTGAATATATTATGCATTCCCTTCGCTTGCACCTCTTCTCCTTCTTCGATGCCCATGATTCTCAAATTTGGTCTTTTGATGGAGTCAGTGAGTTCTTGCATTTTCTTTTCACAGGTCTTGAGTTGTTTAATTAATAGTTCTTCGGTTTTTCCTTTGATTACCATTTCATCTTCAAGTTCTGAGATTCTGTCTTCTGTTTGTTCTATTCTGCTGGATTGGCCTTCCGTTTTGTTTTGCAGTTCTGTTTCGTTCTTTTTTCTGAGGTTTTCCATATCCTGGCAGTTTTCTTCTTTATTGTTGTCTATTTTTGTCCTGAGTTCATTTATCCATTTATTCATTGTGTTCTCTCTTTCACTTTGGTGTTTATACAGTGCTTCTATGGTTTCCTTTATTTCTTCTTTTGCTTTTTCAAATTCTCTATTTTTATTGTCTTGGAATTTCTTGAGTGTCTCCTGTACATTTTGGTTGACCCTATCCAGTATCATCTCTATAAAATTCTCATTGAGTACTTGTAGTATGTCTTCTTTTAACTTATTCTTGTGGGCTTCATTGGGTCCTTTGGCATAGTTTATCTTCATTTTGTTGGAGTCTGGATCTGAGTTTCTGTTCTCTTCATTCCCCTCTGGTTCCTGTACTAATTTTTTGCTGTGGGGAAACTGGTTTCCCTGTTTTTTCTGTCTTCCCATCATTGTCCTTGGTGTTGTTACTGTCCCTGTACTGTGTGTAATTAAGTATTTTCTAGCTTGTAATAATAACAATGGTAATATTTAGAATGGAAGAGTGAGCTGAGATGGAAAGCAAGAAGTTAAGGAAAAGGGGAAAACAAATATACAGACAAGAGGGAGAAAGCAGAACAAGGTATCAGACAAGAGAGTTTCAAAGGTATAAACAGGGAGTGTTAGTGTACTAATCGACAGTAAGCTGAACAGACATTAGAGAGACAGAGAGAGGATTGAAAATCAAAGATAAAAAAATAAAAAATAAGTAAATGAAAGAAATATCTATATATAAAAATGAATTAAAATAAAATGGAAAATAGAAAATTAAAAAAAAAAACAAAAAACCAAAAAACTTCCAAGTTTATATGCAATGCAGTTTCAGTCTTAATAATTTGGGTGTCCGTCTCAATCTCCAGTCCTGGAGTTGGTGCCTCAGATGTTGTTCTGTAGTTGTCTCATCAAAGGGGATGCATAAAGTAGAACAAAACTACACACTCACACACACACACACACACACACAAAAGCCCCACCTAGTGTCCCCAGTTCAAATGCAATACAGTTTCAGTAAGTTTTTCGGCTTGCAGGTGTAATTCGGTTGTTCTCTTATCAAAGGTAGGGAGAAAAAGAAAAAAAAGCATCTGGAGACAGTTCTGAGAGTGGTATCTGCAACTGTGGCTTGCCTGCCTGCTGCTTTCAGCCTGTAGCTGGCGGCGTTATTTATGCAGATCTCTGGGGTGAGCTAGCGCTCACCTGGTCCCACAGGCTTTGTTTGCTCAGAGTTCTCCTGTGTGGGAGCCTCTGCTACAGGCTTTCCCCTTTCCAAGCACTGGGAAAAGTGATACTGCCGCCGGGTTGTCAGGCCTGTGTGTTTATTTACAGTTCATGTGGGAGGTGGGTCTTCCCCCCTCTCCTCTGAAGTTTTCCTCCCACTGCCACTTTCAGAAGCTTTCCTGCTCCTGCTTACTGGGCGGTGCTGCTGCTCCTGCTGGCCGCCATGTTTGTTTACAGTTCACGTGGGAAGTGGGTCTTCCCTCCTCTTACAAGCTTCCCTTCTCCTGGTTGCTGGGCGTGCACCCCGCTCCCGCCAGAGGCTCTCCAGCCCGCCTGGCTTGTTTATTTACAGTCCCGGTAAGGATTCCCTTCCCCCAATCTTCAGCGCTCAGGGCGCCCCACCCTCTTTCCAGCATGTCTTAATTGTTGTTATTGCTTATTACTCAGTTTCTCTTTTTTTTTCCCCGGGTGGAGGTCAGTCTGTCCAGGGGGCTATGCTGCTCTGGCCCAGGCTTGTCTGTGGGGCTACCACAGTACCGCGAAGCTCACCTGGTCTGCGTTTTCCCAAGCTGTATGGGCGCAGGCCACTGGCGGCCCCGGGGGCCCTCCTGGTTTCTCCGTTTAACATGAAGTGGAGATTCTCTGCACCAGCTGGAGATGTGGAGGGGTCAAAATTATGCCTTTTCTCGGTGATTATGCCTGCAAAGTGTGTCTCCAGTGTCTCTCCAAGATTTCACTATAGGAGGGTCGCTTTCTGCTTCCTCCCTCTAGCTGCCATCTTGGAATCCTCACAGTGTCACATTTAAATCTTAGCATTCCTCAACTGTCCTGAATTCCTATATTGTCAACTAGCTCTTTATTCATCTGAATTTACATCTCTGGATTGAACATATCAGTTATCAACAGCCCTATGCATCCAACAGGGTTTAGATGTCTTCTTTTAATAATTTCACAAACACTGTGAAAATATCTCTTCTTGTTTCCTGTCTCCTCCATGTCACCTTCTTTCAGCTGACTGGTACACTGGAAAAGTTCAAGAAATGGAGTCTTGATAAGTGATAAATGATAATGGTGAGGTAGTATTCCCTTTTCATATTTTGGCTTCAGTAGGGAAAAACATTAACCTAATGGCATGGATTATTGCTGGCAAAATATGGGACATCAGCAAAAGGATGAAGGTTGAAGAGTTCTGCAACTGTTGTTAACCGGGAGTTTCTTAGCCCCTTGAACTTTATCCAGGTAGGGAATTGCCCATTCTAGCCTGCTTGTTACTATTTAGACCATGCAGAAAAAGCAGTTGGTCAGGTAATAATATGGCCCCTATTCAGGTACCACGTCTGGCTTTGCAGCAGAATATGAACGAGCCCATTATATTAGTAAGCTCATTTTCTTTCAGGTGCTTTATCTTTAGATCCTTGTCATGGGCTTAGAGGCTCAGAGTAATATAACGCTGGGTTCAGAACAATAGTTTGGAAGCTTCTGTTAGTGTTTTCAGCTTGGCAGCCAAGCACAGTGAGAAATGAAATACATCATGGCCATGTCACCCGACCCCAGCTCGAGTCTCTAATGTGCTGCTTACTCCCTCACATTAGGACATCTCTGGCTTGATCAGTTCTCTCACCTACATGCCTAAGTTTAATGAAAAATCAAGGTGTCTTTTTATAGATAGTTTTCATGCTGTGACAAACAATAGCTTAGGTATATCTTTACTTAATTTTCTCTCTGGGAACTTGTGGAAGATATAAAAAATTTTGAGTTACAAAAATTAGTAACTGAATTAAATTTCTTGCACATCATCCAACAGGGAGTGCATGAATATTTTTAAAAAATATAAATTAAAAGTAATTTACTCCTTTTAGAGAGTACATGAAGCAACCCAAATATAGGTTTTTTGATGGAGCTCATCCAAGTGTACCCATTAGGAAAATGTTGCTTATATAATCTCACTGGCTAGATAGTTTATCACATATGCCTTTACTTCTACATGTGAAAAAGGATCCTGAAACATAGACCCTAAAATGAGGTAAGATTTTGAAAAGAACTTTATTCAGAATTTAGTTACACAGTAGTTAATTTCAATATTAAATAACATGGAGATGACTGCTAAAATGTGTACCTAGCAGCTAAATTAGAAATCACTCTTATTCTCAATTCTGTTACCTCATATAACCCAGATATACCTGCTATCTAAAGACACATTATAGGAAGTTTCTATTAATTAAGAAATTAGAGGATGAATATTTTATGTATAAATAATTATAAGCACCAAGTTACAGAATTAATAACATCTTAGAAATTAGATCCTAAGACATCCATAAATTGTTCAAATATTTCTTTACTTTGCTCTTATAATAAGTAACAAAGGAAAATTAAAGTCAGATGGAAATATATGTAGAGCAGATTGGGCATTGTGCTCAGATCAGAAACTTTTAGCAATATAAGGCATTGGAAAACAAGTTTATTAGTTCACTTTTCATTGTCAAAATAAAATAAGGGGGGCTGGATAATACAGATAGAAAAGAGGTTTATTTAGCTACAGTTTGGGAGGCTGGAAGTCCAAGATCAGCTCTTGTTTGTTTGGCATCTGGTGAGGGCTCATGACAATGACATCCCCACGGCAGAAAGCAGAGTGGGGAGGGGCCAATCTTTTTCTTGTTCAACATCCCTCTCCCAAGAACAAACCAGGTCCCATGGGAACTACCTTAACTCTTCTGACGGTATTGCCACCAATGACCAATGACCCCCAATTGGTGGGATAGCCACCCATCTCCCTGGAACCCACATCTTAAAAGTTCTACCACTTTAACACCACCACACTGAGGACCAAACTTCCAGTACATGAACATCTGGGGGAAAATTATATCCAAATCATATCAGCCAGTAAACCTAGAGGTGGATAATGTTCTAGAATGAGGAAAAGGGAAAATTAATTTAAGAGATTTATCCTCGAGCCAAGAAAACTCTGGCTCATCAGAAGTGTTTTTTACTATAGGGATTCTTACATGAGGAGCAACATTCTCTCCAATGTAACATCAAAATATTCTCAATTAAACATTTTAAACTGAACTAGATTTTGAAATTTATAGACATTTCAACCATTAGATTGCTCTATCTGACTTCCTAAGATTGCCCTGCTTTTCTTCCTGTGACATGATAATTAAATAAAAACAAAAAACTCAGCCCCACATGGTGAGCTTCAGGAATCTTGGGTCCTTGGAGTTATTTCAAGTGGTGTGTTATTCCATATGCAAGCTGAATATCGTCTATAGACTGAATAAATAATGTATTGCACACACAAATGCTCTATGTCAATTGCATGAGATTCTGATTTCATTAATGAATATTCAAGCTAGCATTTTATCATCTGGCAGTTCATCACTTGGCACATACCAACAGTATAAGTTACTCCAGTGGGATCCATAAAATTTTTTGGACCCTATAAAAGATTTATCACACATAAAGTGGTTAGAAACCATGCCTTCAAATTAAGCTTTTCATATTAGTCTACAACTAATGACAGTTCAGTTTCAAATAACCAGCTTTGTCAGACTGTAGAATAACACCATTAATCACCCTCAGCTGTGGATAATGGCATATGATAGGCACCAGTGATACAAATTAGTACAAGATTCCCAGACCATGTTCCAGAACAGCTTCACCTCCTGATTGTGCTTTTTCTTTTTGCACTCAACAAATTCAAAACTATCTTTCCTCATAAGCCTTTTCTTCTATGTTGTCTTTGCTGTCATGGCATATTGGCATTCATCCTACAGCCTATGCCATACAGTTGTCACGAATTCTTTCACTGTCTATAATAATTACACTCCAATGTTCCTCATTCCTACTAGCACTGCTCTAGTTTTTGCTTTAAGAGCACGGTAACTCCTTCTGAACTGGACATTTGCTTTGAGCTTTGTCCACTCCAGTGCATTTTTCATTCTCTACTAGAAAAGCTTTATAAAATTTAATTTTGATCTTGACATTCACTGTTGAAGTCTTCAACTGCTTCTACATTTGGGGATCAAATTCAAACATTTTAATGTGATATACATGACTCTTTATGTCCTGGTCACTGTCAGCGTTTTAAATGTATTTTTTCTTCTTTTCTTCACAGTCCTTCAGCCATTCAAAATTAGGACTGTAATTTTATAAGTCACCTTGGTTCACACCTGAGGCATACACGGCTGGGTCAACCCTAACTATACACTCTACTCCACATTTTACTTTCAGAGTGTCCACTTTGTCCTGGAGTCACCTCCTGGAGACATGATTAGGAAAGCTGACCCCTTCCCAGTCAAGTGAGTGAACCATGATTGAACTAAACCGGGTCTAGCAAACTTTTCCTGTAAAGGGCTAGATATTAAATATTTGGGGGTTTGTGGACTGAGAGATAAATTCAAGGAATTTATGCAAGTACTTTCCTAAAAAAAGTGGAGAAAAATTTTCATAAATATTTGTAGGCAAAATAAAATCATAATAGTTGAGTACAATTTTAATACATATTTGCTGATGAAGAAAATCAAGCGGGGGAGGTACTTAATTGCAGCTTAAAGTTAGTTTTCCCTGTTATTAACTCAATGGACAATGCTCACTTGTAAAATCTCATGAAGCAGATTTGGTGTAACCCCTGGTCTAAACAAATCACATACTCTAATTCCTTTTGCCAAAAATTGATTTAGGCTTGGGTATGTCAACCTTTCCTTCCAAATGTAACTTACAGAAAAGTCCATCTGATGCTGTGGATAAAAAATAGTATAGAAGAAAATGTCCCCTTTCTTTAGTGGACATGATGTATGTCTGCACATCACAGGACACCTATGTTACTGCTATCTTGTAACATTCAGCCATTGCTGACCTACTGAAAAGGGAAAAAGTACAAAGACAGGAAAGTCATTGAACATGATGGAATTAACTAACCCTGGGAACCCCTTGCTCCTCATCTCCTCATGTGAACAAAGTAAGTCCTGTATTGATTAAGCTCCATTTAGTCACATATTCTATCATAGCTCCAAGCTTTTAAACTGATCCAAAAATCTTTATTCCTGAAATTACTTTTCACCTGCAGTTTGAATAAACTCTATTCCCGACGTAAAAGCTTTCAATGTCTTTTGATTACTTCAGTTATTTTAGTTTGGAATCTGAGTGTCTCCAGCAGCTGCTATAATCTCATTTGAGCTTTACTATGGTTTAATGTGGTTTGTCTCCTCCTTGCAACTGATGGTGTGGCTTAGTCCCGAGTGTCACAGTGTTGAGAGTTAGTGGGAACTTTAAGAGGTAATTAGCTCACTAAGAGGGGTCAATGCCTTTCTCCTTGCAATGAGTTCTTGTTCTTGCAGGACTGGGAAAGCAGGTTGTTTTAAAATAATTTTGACTTCCATGACTCAATCTCCATCTTCCTTTCTTTCCAAGTGATCTCTTCTGTACTTCCTCCTCTTTGGCTCTCCTTGTTTAATACCCTCAGCAGAAGCCAAGCAAATGCTTGGACTTACAGAATAGTGAGCCAAAATAAACCTCTCTCTTTATAAGCTACTCAGTCTCAGTTATCCTGTTACAACAAAAGAAAATTGACTGAGGCAACCTATTTTTCCACTGTCCTTCACCTTCAGTAAAATGTCCCACAAGCATTTCAAACTCATCTTGTATATTTCATTTTCCCCCTAAATTTATTCTTCTACCTACTATAGTGTCTCAGTCAGTAACTAATTAACTAGTCATTAAAATGCCCTAAAATAATAATAGCTTAGTCAAGGAGCAGGGACATTACTAACTTTATTATATATCTGTGACTTTTTATTGTCCCAAATGTATTTATGAGATTCAAGATATAGCAAGGTGAAGAAATACATCTCACAGCTAGAAAATAGAGTAGCTGGAATTTGAATCAGGTTTGCCTGACCCCTAAGTCTCTGTTCATACTGGCTATGCTCAGACAGAGTCCTTGAATCACTCTTCCTTTATTCTCACATAAATCAATCCTGTCTCATTATCTTTTCACACTTACTCTTCACAAAGCAGCTGGTGACAATGTCAATGTGGCTCACATTCCAAGCTATTTGCTTGTACAATGTAAGGATCTATGTGGTACCAGATAAAGATCCAGGAAAGGTACTGAATAAACACTTTCTGTGACTTCTAAACATAACTATGTGTCCTAAAAGCAAGTGTTCCAGATGTTTCTTCAAGGCTGCAAAAAATTCCATTGTGTATAGATACCACATTTTTTTAATCCATTCGTCAGTGGTGGGGCATCTTGGTTGTTTCCATAACTTGGCTATTGTGAATAGTGCTGCAATAAACATGGGTGTGCAGGTGCCTTTGGAGTAACCTGTGTCACAGTCTTTTGGGTTTATCCCCAAGAGTGGTATTGCTGGATCATATGGTAGATCTATGTTTAAATTTTTAAGAAGACTCCAGATTTTTTTCCAGAGTGGTTGTACTAGTTTGCATTCCCAGCAGCAGTGTACAAGGGTTCCTTTCTCACAGCATCCTCGCCAACACCTGTTGTTAGTGGTGTTGCTAATGATGACTATTCTAACAGGGGTGAGGTGGAATCTTAGTGTAGTTTTAATTTGCATTTTCTTAATGGCTAGAGATGGTGAGCATTTTTTCTTGTGTTTTTTTGGCCATTTGAATTTCTTCTTTTAAGAAAGTTCTGTTTAGTTCACTTGCCCATTTCTTTATTGGTTCATTGATTTTGGGAGAATTTAGTTTTTTGAGTTCCCTATATATTCTGGTTATCAGTCCTTTGTCTGATGTGTAGCTGGCAAATATTTTCTCCTACTCTATGGGTGGTCTCTTCAGTTTAAAGACCATTTCTTTTGTTGAGCAGAAGCTTTTTAGTTTTATGAACTCCCATTTATCTATGCTCTCTCTTAGTTGCTGAGAACCTGGGGTTCCATTGAGAAACTCCTTGCCTATACCTATTAGTTCCAAAGTATTTCCCACTTATACCAACTTTAGAGATTGGGGTCTGATATTAAGATCCTTGATCCATTTGGAGTTAATATTGGTATAAGGTGATAAACATGGACCTAGTTTCAGTTTTTTGCAGACTGCTAACCAGTTTTCCCAGCAGTTTTTGTTGAAGAGGCTGTCTTTTCTCCATCGTATATTTTTAGCACCTTAGTCAAAGACAAGTTGGTTATAGTTGTGTGGCTTCATATCTGGGTCCTCTATTCTGTTCCACTGGTCTTCATGTCTGTTTTTTTGCCAGTACCATGCTGTTTTTATTGCTATTGCTTTGTAATATAGTTTGAAGTCGAGTATTGTAATACCTCCAGCATTGTTCTTTTGACTGAGCATTGCCTTGGCTATTCGTGGCCTCTTGTGTTTCCACATAAAGTTAACAGTAGATTTTTCAGTCTCTTTGATGAATGTCATTGGGATTTTGATGGGAATTGCATTAAACATGTAGATTACTTTTGGGAGTATTGACATTTTTACTATGTTGATTCTACCAATCCATGAGCATGGGAGATCTCTCCACTTTCTATAGTCTTCCTCAATCTCTTTCTTCAGAAGTGTATAGTTTTCCTTGTAGAGGTCATTCACATCCTTTGTTAAGTTTGCACCTAAGTATTTGATTTTTTTGAGTCTATTGTAAATGGAATTGTTTTCATACATTCTTTTTCAGTTTGCTCATTGTTATTGTATAGAAATGGTAATGATTTTTCTATGTTGATTTTATATCCTGCTACCTTGCTATAGCTGTTGATGGTATCTAGGAGCTTTTGAGTAGAGTTTTTTTTAAGATATAGGATCATATTGTCTGCAAATAGGGATTTTCTGACAGTTTATTACCTATTTGTATTCCTTTTATTCCTTCTTCTTGCCTAATTGCTCTGGCTAGGAATTCCAGTACTATGTTGAATAGGAGTAGAGATAGTGGGCATCCTTGTCTCATTCTTGATTTTAGAGGGAATGGTTTCATTTTTCACCATTAAGTATAATGCTGGATGTAGGTTTGTCTTATATAGCTTTTATAATATTGATGTACTTTCTTTCTATTCCTAGTTTTCTTAGAGCTTTAATCATGAAATGGTGTTGGATCTTGTCGAAGGCTTTTTCTGCATCTATTGAGATGATCAAGTGGTTTTTGTCTTTGCTTCTGTTAATGTGGTTTATTACATTTATTGATTTTCACGTGTTGAACTACCCCTGCATTCCTGGGATGAAGCCTACTTGGTCATGGTGAATGATCTTTTTGATGTGTTGTTGAATTCAGTTTGCCATTATTTTATTGGGGTTTTTTACATCAATGGTCATTAAGGAGATTGGCCTATAGTTCTCCTTTTTGGAGGTGTCTTTGCCTGGTTTGGGGATAAGTATAATACTGGCTTCATAAAATGTGTTAGGCAGTGTTCTTTCCCTTTCTATTTTATGGAATAGTTTAAGGAGGGTTGGTATTAGTTCTTTAAAGGTCTGATAGAATTCAGCAGAGAATCCATCAGGTCCTGGACTTTTTTTTTTCGGGAGACTCTTGATTGTTGTTTCAATTTCATTTTGTGTTATAGATCTATTCAGGAGATTAATGTCCTCTTGGTTCAGTTTTGGATGATCATAACTATCTAGAAATCTGTCCATTTCCTCAAGATTTTGAAATTTATTTGAATATAGGTTCTCAAAGTAGTCTTTGATGATTTTTTTTTCCTGGACTTCCATGGTGTTTGTTGTTATCTCTCCTTTTGCATCATGATTTTACTGATTTGGGTTTTTTCTCTCCTCATTTTAGTCATGTCTGCCAGGGGTCTATTGATGGTGTTTATGTTTTCAAAGAACCAACTTTTTGTTTCATTAATTCTTTGTATGGTTTTTTTGGTTTCTATTTCATTGATTTCAGCCCTTATTTTTATTATTTCTCTCCTTCTATTTGTTTTGAGATTTTCTTGTTCTCGTTTTTCTAGGAGTTTGAGATGCAGCATTAGGTCATTGATTTGAGATCTCTCAGTCTTTTTAATATATGCACATATGGCTATAAACTTTCCTCTCAGGACTGGCTTTGCAGTGTCCCATAGGTTCTGGTAGGTCATTTTCATTGACTTCCAGGAACCTTTTAATTTCCCCTTTTATTTCATCAATGACCCATTGTTCATTAAGCAATGAGTTATTCAGTTTCCAGATGTTTGCATGTTTTTATTTTTGTTGTTGAGTTCTAGTTTTATTGCATGGTGATCAGATAGAATGCATGGTATAATTTCTATTTTCTTATATTTGCTGAGGTTTGCTTTGTGCCCTAGGATATGATCTATTTTGGAGAAGGGTCCGTGGGCTGCTGAGAAGAATGTATATTGTGTAGTAGTTTGATGAAATGTTCTCTAGACATCAACTAGGTTCATTTAATCCATGATATGTTTTAGATCTTGGATTTTTTATTGATTTTTTTGTTTGGATGACCTATCTATTGATGACAGTGTGG
This sequence comes from Castor canadensis, assembly GCF_047511655.1. Lineage (NCBI taxonomy): Eukaryota > Metazoa > Chordata > Mammalia > Rodentia > Castoridae > Castor > Castor canadensis. Next base: position 80,021,870 of record NC_133394.1, on the reverse strand, counting down.
TGTTAAAGTCTTCCACAACCACTGTGTTGGAGTTAATATATGCTTTTAGGTCCTTCAGGGTATGTTTAATGATATTGGCTGTGTTGACATTGGGTGCACATAGGTTGATAATTGTTATTTCCTTTTGGTCTATTTCCCCTTTTATTAGTATGGAATATCCTTCTTTATCTCATTTGATCAATGTATGTTTGAAGTCTACTTTGTCTGAGATCAGTATTACTACTCCTGCCTGTTTTCGGGGGCCATTGGCTTGGTAAATCTTCTTCCAGCCTTTCATCCTAAGCCTATGCTTCGTTCTATCAATGAGATGGATCTCCTTTAAGCAACAAATTGTTGGATCTTCCTTTTTAATCCAGTTTGTCAAGCAGTGCCTTTTGATAGGGGAATTAAAGCCATTAACATTAAGTGTTAGTATTGATAGGTATGTGGTGATTCCTGTCATTTAGTTGTCTTAGTTGTTTGAGGGTTTGATTGTGTGTAGCTAAATCAATGTTACTCTCTACTTTCTTGCTTTTTCTTTTCCTGTAGTTTGGTACTGCCTGCCCTTTCATGGTTATGTTGGGTTTCACTTTCTGTGTGCAGCATCCCTTGAAAAATCTTTTGTAGTGGTGGCTTTGTGGTCATATACTGTTTTAGTTTCTGCTTATCATGGAAGACTTTTATTGCTCCATCTGTTTTGAATGATAGTTTTGCTGGGTAGAGTATCCTAGGGTTGAAGTTATTTTCATTCAGTACCTGGAAGATCTCACCCCACGCTCTTCTTGCTTTTAATGTTTCTGTTGAGAAGTCTGCTGTGATTTTGATGGGTTTGTCTTTGTATGTTATTTGTTTTTTTGTCTCTTCCAGCCTTCAATATTCTTTCTCAGGTCTTGTTTATTTACAGTTCGAGTGGGGAGTGCCACTCTCTCAGTCTCTGGAAAACCAACTCTTTCTTCAGTTTAGATTCATCGAAAAAAAATCCTACAAGAAGGTGTGAACTCCCTCAATTTCTACAGCTGTCATGGGTTCTGCACTGTCCTGAGAGTCAACCTTCAGCTTTCACCAATTTCTCAGCTGTTATGGCTGTCTTATTCTTCTTGTTGCTCTGTGGCATCTGGTAAGTGGGTATTCCATCTTGTTTCTCCCTGCAGGTTGGTTGCTCAGTTCCTAATAGATTATGAGAGTCACAAATTTGAAATTACTTCAACTATTCTTTGTTATAAAAGTGAGGGAAATGTTATTTCCTGCTTTGTACATTCTGGTTGGGATACTAGAAATTCTTAATTTTGTTTTCATTTTATAATAATTCTTCAAAATCTGGTGTGAGGTTTTACTTGAAACACATCTGAATTTGGATTAGAGATATTTCAAGTGTCCATAGCTACATGGGGTTAATCACTCCCATATTGGATAGTGCAACCCTGAACACACAGGAACTGAATATTTTGCACCTAATATGCAAGGCATTAATATTATGTCTTTGGGTTGCTATAAAAAAACTATCACAGACTGTGTGGCTTATATACAACAAACATTTATTTATCTCAGTTCTGGAAGCTGGAAGTCCAAGATCATAGCACTGGCAGTTTTGGCATCTGATTATTGCTGTTCCAGAATAAGCCATGCCATCTCATTGCATTCTCAAATGGTTGAAGAGACAAACAACCCTACAACTCCCTTAGGCCTCTTTTTTTTTTTAAAGCAGACTGACATAGTGCTATCTGTATGAAGGAAAATAATATACATACTTATCATACATGTATAAAAATACTAAGGATCTACAGTGTACAGAACTGTTTGTTGTAGTTATTTCACATCCTTATGGACCATATACTTAAGGAAATTAACAGTCTTAGTGGAACCAATAGTAAGAATAATATAGTTTCTTGAGTTCACAGTTGGATGTGCTTAAAATCCTTAACCAGATGGCTAGATCTTGAGTGGATCTAGTGAAAGTACTAACAAGATCAAGAAATATCACAATTACAAAGCTTCAGAGAGGTAATTCAATTATCAGTTTAGATGTTTTCTTTTTATTTAAATAAATACTTTACATTTCCTGCTTGTCTGTAATGCACTACCAGGAGCCGGAAACACTACTCTTGACAGTACCAATGGTAGCAGTAAGTGTGTGCACCAAGGTGTGGAACACCTCCTGCTGTTTGTAAAGAAGGCCTTTATTTTGTACTCTAAGAGCAGCAAGTGTCCTGCAATAAGTCAACATGAAGAAGCAGAAATCAGGTATGGGAAATGGAAGCACTATTGGAATGATGCTACGCAGTTAGTGTAGAAAGCAAACCCATGAGAAACCATGCCAACAATCTAAGCACGAGTGGCCAGTTTCCTACAAGATTGTGGAACAAGGTCAAACTTCACAACAGTTAGCATGAGCTGGAGTCTGCAAAGTCAGAACCATGTTTTCATAGGCCGATTCAAGATTTCAGACTGTCCCACCTCCCAAAAGGGGCAACAAAAGGAAGTTTTAGAATATCCTTCTCCATACTTCTGTGTTCTGGTCTACTTTCATACCAGCTGAATGAGATATGAAAGTGCAAAGAAGGAATACTCCAAATCGAAGTTAAGATGACACTGAGGAAGCTTTGAAAGGGATGACTGAGACCAGAGCATGACTGGGGATGGAGGGCCATCTGTGAAGACTGGCCAGACTGAGGTACTTTCAGCTCCATCATTAATCTTAAGGAAGTACTTTTGGTCAAGGTCATGGAAATCACCATAACATTTAGAAAGAAAGCCCAAAACAACACAAAGTTATGTGCTTAGTGTACAGTGTCACGCTTCCCTCTAAGGGAATAAATGATCTGAACGTTAACTAGTCTCCTTCTCCTCTCACACATTGCTTTCTTAGATAATGGATGCAAGGCAACCTAAAGGACAGACCTTGGAGTCTACATTCTTGTCAATGTGAAACATTCAGTGTAACCCCAAGTGAAAAAGGTTAGGCTATAGATGTAAGAGTGAACCTCCATTTGCTATAAGTTCTCATGTAATGCTAAGGGGGAGCTCATTTGAGTAGAATTATGAAAAGTTAATATTGAAGTCTATGTCTGAACTTGACTTAGCTACCTTAGTGAAATAACCTTTACCCCCATTAGTCCCAGTGGTCTCCTACAACTAGCAGGGGTTCTAGAACTGTAAATCCATACTTCATTCACCTGCACATAAATGAGATTCGTCCTACTCAGAGTTCCTTGTTTTTTCACACAATGCAATCCCCAAACTATGTCACTCTGCAGTCTTCCACTTGGGAGCTGTCAGATGGTGAACTAGTGCACATTTCAGTGGTGTCTTTGTGAGCAAAGAAACCTCCTGCTTGCCTCAGAAGGGCCTTAGGCCTCTTAATCTGCAAAATGTCAGCTCCTTACAGCAGACATTTTGGTCCTTACACGAAAAGTTTTAATCTGAAGATCATCATTAATGAAGGAGCAAGATGAGGTTTGCATCTTTGCTGTCCTCTGAGAAAAGTTGGAGTTTGGAGACATGCGTATGTACAGAAAAAGAAAAGGTACAAGTGTTCTCTTGTTTTATTTTCCCTAATAGCTTAATTCAGTGATAAATGTACCTTGATCAGGATAAACATACCAGGTTATCCTTTACTCTTATTTTATAAATACCCACGATGTGTTCATTTTGCCAAGTAAAGATCAGTTCAAATCAGGTCTCAGTTTTCTTCATCACCTTATGTTGCTGGGTTGATTTGTTTCATTCATAAGTGCACCAACATCATCGTGAGGGCTCCACTTTCACAATCTAATCAGCCTCCAGATAGCTCCACCTTCTAAATCATCACTTTGGGAGTTAGAATCTCAATATATGAAAAGGTAAGACAACAAATACTCAGACTATAGCACATATTTTATAATTATTATTATTGGGCTCTGTTCTATGAAGAATAAAAACCTTAGATTTTGATATTTTGGATGATTTTCATTATTGTTCATTATATTTTCCATATGGTCATTTATCTGGGCATAAAAAGCAAATACAATATTTTCCTAAGTGTATAATTGACTGTTACTTGTTTGTAAGCTTGAAGGTACTGGGAATGGCAGTGAACATAGTAGGGGTGAAAATTTAAGTTTGTGCAATAGAACATTTTCTAGTACGTATTTTGATGCTCATTCTAAGCCTGAGTTGCTATATTAAATTATTGCTTTAATGATATGTAAACATTTTTAGTTTCTTCATGCTGAATTCCTTACTATTATTCAGTACTAAAATAACACGACTGCTTTTAATCCACCAGAATCAAGTTGCAGAATGTTATGAATCAATTCATTTTCTTGAATGCCAACCCAAACAGTTTTGATTTATACTAGATATAAAAATGAGATTTTGCAACCCTAATGTAGAAATGAAGTAAAAGTACTAAGGAGGTCTATATTGGCGGATAAGTAAGGATGTTTTACAGTTTATTTATTATATTAAATTCATTATTTTCCCATATATGTTCTTCCAGCCCATTTATTTATATGACATTTATAACTCTGGTCTCAAAACTTAGTTATAATAAATTGTTTTTTTCATTTCACTTCATGTACTGTTCTGTACTGCTTCCTCCCTTCATCTGTTTCAGTAAAGAGACACATTTTGATTGAGACAAATAGTTATAGAAAATCAGTTGTTTTAAGCCATTCCCTCTCTCTCTCTCTCTCTCTCTCTCTCTCTCTCTCTCTCTCTCTCTCTCTCTCTCCCTCTGTTCTTTGTCTCATCTTTATCTCTCCCTCTCCCTTCAATATGTTCTAAATTCTCATGGTGACTAACATTGAACTCCTTATTATTTTTCATGTTTAAAAATGCAGAAGGATGGGAACCTGTATGTTTCTTTCACAAACAACCATACATGCAATGTAGTTGAAAAATCAATACTTAAGACTTTTGAGATAGCCATAGATCACAGAGGCCTGGAAAAAGACTGACAAGAAGAGACACAATAACAGGCTATAAACTGTCATGCAAATACTCATCTCCCCAGGCACTACCACCAAATATCTCACCTAACAGATCAATTAAAATTTGAATTTGCATTAAGATTTTGGCTGCTGATTTGTGATAGTGGTTGATATAATGATATATTATGGTAAGGGATTCACATTTCTCTCACATCTTTTCTTGTGTTTCCTGGCCTTCCATGCATCTGGTTGCCTTATGACTGACAGTGTTTTATACTTTTGGTATAGGTCTGATCAGAATGGAGGTGAAAAGAGAATGGGAGCAAGAAACTTGGAGAATAAAGTACAAATATCCCATTGAAGAATTTTGTTTAAAACGTTCCACTAAAGATTTTGCTTAAAATCAAGCAAAAAAAAAAAAAAAGGAATAGTAGCTATTGGGTGAAATGAGATCACAAGTTGTTTTTGAAGATGAAAGAAAAAGAGGATTTTCTATACTGATGATGATGATGATGTGAGAGAGAGAGTTGGAGAAGAGAAGAGGAGGAGGACAAGGGTGCACATGTGGGAGGTCTAGTTGAAGATGGCTTATTGGCTTGTGTAGTATAACCACAGTAACAGCAGGAAGACAATATGTGGGTTTAGATGATGGAGGTAAGTAGGTAGATGCAGTTTGGGGAGTCCAAACTTCTCTTCTGATTGCTTCTATTTCCTCAGCTCCTAAAATGGGGAAGATAGTTTCCAGGGATTATATATAAAGGAAAAGACATGGAATAGACATCTAAAAAGGAGAATAAAAGGGACGAGAATTGTTTTGTAGTATTATAGACTTGTAGCAATCAGGCTCATATCCAATTCAGCTCTGAGTCCTGATTTTAATCTTTCACAAATCCATCTGTTTCTTTCCACTTTCACTCTTACCCTGGCCCAATTGCCACCATATGTTACCTGACTACTAACTTGGTTTCCTAATTGGCTTATGCTTGCCCACTCTAATCTCTCCAGTTCATTCTTCTCATTCCCAGTAAGGTCATCTTTCCAAATACAGTGATGTTCATGTTGCCACACCATTTAAAACTCCCCAAAACCTCTGACAGAAACAACTCTTTCCACTGAAGCCTCTCTTCAATTCTTTGGTCTCCCTTCACTCTTAGCAGTGTGTAATCACCAGGTTTTCTTCATCCCATAAATTCTTCCTGGAAAGTCCTTTTCTTCTCTCTTCACTTAATTTATTCCAATTTTCTTTCATATCACATATGAATCATTACATTCTCAAGGAAACTTTCCATGTTTTCTTTCCTTTACTGTTGTACTGGGTGGGGGTACAATGTGGTATTTACAAAGGTTCGTATAATGTATCAAATATATCATACTTGAATTCACTCCCTCCACTGATTTCCTTTATCCTCTATCCCCCAGTTCCTGGAATAGTTTCAGCAGGTATCATTTTAGCATATGCATACATGTGTACACATATTTTGTACGACATTCATCCTCCTATCCCCTTCACCTGCCACCTACTCCCTCTCATTAGTATCAACTCCACTCCCTCCCCAGCAGGACCTGTTCTGCCTTCCTGTTCTCTGATTTTGCAGGAAAAAAAAAAGATAAAAGATAAAAAGAAAAATATGAATTTTTTCTTGTTTGAGCTAAAGATAGCTACACAGAGAATTTCCTTGTGATATTTCCATGTATATATGTATTATAAATTCAGCTGGTCTTCTTCATTCTAACTTAGTCCCTTTCTTATGGTGGTTTCAGCCAGTTTAAGATTTCTATATTCATTCTCATATAGACAGCATATCAATCATATTCAAGTTCTTAATTTCCTTCTTTTATCCCATCCCTCCTGTGTGTGACCTCTACTTGTGTGACCAGTGTTTCATAATATTGCTGCATTTGTATTACATCTATATTCCATATATGAGAGAGAACATGTGACTTTTGGCCTTCTGAGTCTGGCTGACTTCACTTAAAATATCTTCTCCAGTTCCAACCATTTACCTGTGGATAACAAAATTTCATTCTTCTTTGTAGCTGAGTAAAACTCCATTGTGTATAAATACCACATTTTCTTAATCCATTCATCAGTAGTGGGGCATCTTGGCTGATTCCATAATTTAACTATTGTAAATAGTGCTGCAATAAACATGGGTATGCAGGTTCGTTAGTTGTAAACTGACTCACATTCCTTTCAGTATATCATAGGAGGGGAAATGCTGGATCGTTTGGCAGATCTATTTTAGTTTTTTAAGAAGCCTCCACATTGTTTTCCATAGTGGTGTAGTAGCTTATATTCCCACCTCCAGTGTATGAGGGTTCTTTTTTCCCATATCCTTGCCAACATTTGTTATTATTTGTGTTTTCAATGTTCTTTCTAAGAAGAGTGAAGTGGAATCTTAATGTGGTTTTGATTTACATTTCCTTTATGGCCAGGCATGGTGAGCAGTTTCTCATGTATTTTTTAGCCATTTGAATTTCTTTTGAAAAGGCTCTGTTAAATTCATGTGCCCATTTCTTCACTGGGTCATTGATTTTTTGGAAGTTTAGTTTTTTGAGCTCGCTGTATATTTTGGTTATCAGTCCCTTGCCTGATGTATAGCTGGCAAAGATTTTCTCCTATTCTATGGGTAGACTCTTCAGTTTAGAAACCATTTCTTTTGTTGTATAGAAGCTTTTTAATTTCACATAAACCACTTGTTGATCCTTTCTCTTAGTTGCTGAGCCAGTTGAGGTCTACTGAGGAAGTTATTGCCTATGCCTATTGCTTCCAGCATATTTTCTACTATTTCCTGTACTAGCTTTAGGTTCCAGGTCTTGTATTAAGGTCCTTAATCCACTTTGAATTGATATTTATGCAAGGTGGCAAACGTACATCTAGTTTCACTTTTCTGCAGGCAGATATCCAGTTTTCCCAACAACTTTTGTTGAAGAGGCTGCCTTTTCTCCATCACATGTTTTTGGTGCCTTTGTCAAAAATCAGGTGGGCATAGCTGTGTAGATTCATATCCAAGTCTTCTATTCTGTTCCACTGATATTCCTATCTGTTTTTGTGATGTTGTTTTTTATTGATATGGCTCTGTAGTATTTTGGTTCAGTTTTGGGTGGTCATCTATATGTAGATATTTGTCCATTTCTTCTAGATTTTCCAATTTATTTGAACATAGGTTTCCAAATAGAGCAGGATGATTCCCTAGATTTCCTTGGTGTTTGTTATTATCTCCCCCTTTTCATTTCTGATTTTATTAATTTGGGTCTTTTCCCTCCTCATTGTAGTCAGATTTGCCAGGAGTTTGTCAATCTTCTTTATATTTTCAAAGAACTACCCTTTTGTTTTGTTGATTCTTTGTATGGTTTCTTTGGTCTCAGTTTTGCTGATTTCTGTCATTATTTTTATTGTTTCTCTCCTTCTGCTAGTTTTAGGGTCAGCTTGTTCTTGTTTTTCTAGGAGTTTGAAATGCAGCATTAGGTCATTTATTTGAGATCCTTCCATGTATATACTCATTGCTATAGATTTTTTTCTTTAAGACGACTTTGGCTGTGTCTCATAAGTTCTGATAGGTTGTGTTTTTATTTTCATTAAATCCAGGAACTTTTTGATTTCCTTCATTGTTTCCTCAATGACTTATTGATCACTGAGCAATGTGTTGTTCAGTCTCCAATTGTTTGAGTGTTTTCTGCTGCTTCTTTTATTGTTAAGTTCAAATTTTATTGCATTGTAAGAGTTAGTTTAGTTTTCTTATATTTGTTAAGACTTTCTTTGTGGCCTAAAAATGGTCTATTTTGAAGAAAGTTCCATAGGCTGCTATGAAGAATGTGTATTTTGCTGTTGTGGGATGGAATACTCTGTAGTCACCTGTCAGGTCCATTTGATCTATGGTGTCATTCAACTCTGGAGTTTCTTTGTTGATTTTTGGTCTGCATGACTTATCTTTTGGTGATAGGGAAAACTGAAGCCTCTCACAACAACTATGTTGGGGTCTATCTGTGTCTTTAGGTCCAGTAGTATATATTTAATGAATTTGGATGCATCAACATTGAGCACATATAAGTTAACAATTTTTATTTCTTCTTCATCTATTGCTCCTTTCATTAGTATGAAGTGTCCTTCTTTTTCTCTTCTGACTAATTTAGGTTTGAGGTCTACTTTATGTGCTAAAAGTATTGCTACTTCTGCCTGTTTTCAGGGGCCATTAGCTTGGTTAATCTTCTTCTACCTTTTCACCCTAAGGCAATGTTTGTTTCTTGTAAACAACAGATTTTCAGTTTTTCCTTTTTAATCCAGTTTGTCAAATGGTCTTTTGATGGGGGAGTTGAGAGGTATGTAGTGATTCTTGCCATTTAGTTGTTTTTGTTATGTAAGGGTTTGTGTGTGTGCAACTAATTCTATGTTACTCTCTGATTACTTGTCTGCTCTTCTCTTGTGTTTTACTAATTCACATCCTTTCATGGCTGTTTGTTTTCATCTCCTGTGTATGTGTGATTCTTTATAGAATCTTCTGCAGTGGTGGTTAATTGGTCATATATTGTTTTAATTTCTGTTTATCATGGAAGTCTTTTATTCTTCCTTCAGTTTTGAATGATTGTTTTGCTGGGTAGAGGATCATCCTAGGACTGAAATTGTTTTCTTCAGTGCTCAAAATACCTCACTTCATGCCCTTCTTGCTTTTAATGTTTCTGTTGAGAAATCTGGTGTTATTTTGATGGGTTTACTTTTATCTGTTATTTAATTATTCTCTTTTACAGCCTTCAATATTCTTTCCTTGTTCTGCTTTCTTCTTCTCCACATTTCTATATTTTGCTTGGTCCTATGTAATTGATTGACTACTTGAAGGTTTTAATCACCTGTAATCTTTCCTTTGACTTATTTTCTGTGCTGTGCCTGGCTTAGTTGTTAGCTAGGTTGATGTTCTATTTCTGTTCCCTGACCTCGAGGCATAAATTAGCAAAACAATTTCACTGATTCAATGCCAGACCAATTATTTACATAACATATAGAGAACCCCTTTGTGATATTATCTAGAAGCAGTAAGAATTGTGGGGGTGGGGGGAAGGGAGAGGGTAGGGAGGAGGGAGGAGTAATGACCCAAACATTGTATCCACATATGAATAAAAGAAATTTTAAAAATATAATTAAAAAAAAGGAATTGGGGGATAAAAGTTCTTTGGATAGAGATAGATAGATACTTAGGTAATTAAAAAGATGGTGCTAGAAGAGGGAGCAGAAAGGGGGAATGGAGTGAGGGGATAAGAGCTCTTGGGTAAAAAGTCCCTAATGTGTATTAAGGTATAGTTCAGTCATTGTGGGGGAGGGTGCTATTGTCAGTTATTGCCCAGTGACAGGAAGGATGGGATAACTTGTAAAGTTGGTATAATAGACTATTCAGTTTGCAGTGAGTGTTTAGGAGTTTGGGGCAGTGGGGAGAGATAGGGAGGGTGAGGAGAGAAAGGTAAAGAGAAGAAAAGAGAATTGAAAAAAATGGAGGAGAGAATGAAAAGTGTACTAATAGAAGGCTAAGTAAATTGGTGTTTGGACAGAATGGAAGAGGGAAGTAGCTAACAATACAATGGAAGAAAAACAAAAAAAGTTGAAATTAAAAATTGAAATATATACAAATATATGTAAATAATATCAGTTCAATAAATGTTCTAGACTCTTTCCTCTTATTTCAAATTCAGGTACTGATGCTTTTTGCAGGATCTTTGACCATGACACCATCCTTTCTTAAGGTTGGTATGCTGGATTGTGTGGCAGTGGATGTTGCCCCTCCCTGTAGGACAACTTTGTGGGGATAAGCTTAGGGTATTTGAGCCCAGCCTTCCCTTGGTGGGATGGGCCCTCTGGTGCAGGTAGGTTCTCAGAAGTTGTCCCACAAAGAGCTGGTATATGAGCAGTCACCACCCCCTTCTACTCACAGGGCAGGCCTATGAGCTAGAATTGAGCTTTTCTATTGAAAAACTGCTAGTTTCACCTGGTTCCCAGTTTTTCCAAGGCAGTGAGAGGTGTAGTTTTCACAAGAGTGCTGCTGAGTCATTCCACCCCCACATAGGCTAATTCAGCTAAACATTCTGCCCCTCCCCCTCTAGGCAAAGGGGAAATGTTCCCTCCATGTATTTAACCAATAGTTTGTCCTGGGAGGGTGCAATCAGCCCCCCAACTGCATTAGACCATGGGGGCTCCCTCTAAAGCAGATGATGTGTCATGTTCACCTGGCAGGGTTGCAGACTCACTAAATGGAAGCCATGGTTCTGCTCCAAGGCAGCTCTGGCAGATGACAGTCAGAGTTTCTGTGTCCTGGTGGTCCAGGTCATTCCAGATGCTTGCAGATATCTTTCTGCAGTTCTCTGCATTGTGTTCTTGCTTTAACAGCCTAGACAGGAAGGAAATAATAGAAAAAGGAAAGTGGCTTCCCAGCCAGCAGACCAATAGACCCATGGACTGACAGCTGCCTGTCCCAGCACCTGGCTGTTATGTGCTATAAAAAGTTCATTTAAGGGTTGGTCATTAAATATTATGTGTCCCCTGTGTATTGGTAGTATTGTAGTTGGTAGAAAAACCAGAGTTACCTGATCCTTCCTACTACAAAAATCTGTAGTATTTATCTGAAATCATGCAGGTCAAAGTCCTAGGGTCTGTCAACTATCTACCATCTTGGTTTCCTATCCAAATTTCCTTAAACTAATTGTATGTCTCTGTTATTTGCTCTTGTCTTAGTGTGTGCTTTTCACAATTGGAATTTTAAGTTTTTGTGTTTAACTATCACTATGGTTCCTACTAGATTGAAGAGCTCCAAGAAAATTAAGACTACTTTTACTTTTGTTCACCCATTTATTACTAAATACTTAAAAAATAGTGTCTACCACACAATAGACCTCAATAAATATTTTCAAGTTAATTTTGACTGAGTAAATCTAATGGGTTCCAATGATTGAAAAGATACTACATGTAAAATTCTGAACTGTATTCTTTAGTAAATCATTTAATCTTTAAAAAAAACTTGTGTATAATTATTGCCTGATTTTAAGGATGAAGAAACTGAGATATGGAGATGTTATTTTCCAAAATTACATAGATCATATTAAGCCACACAGTTTTGACTCTAAAAGCACATTCCCCTCACCATTCTGAGCTGTGATTTTTACCAAGTTTCTCACTTACTACCTGACTTTGTTTCTTCCTTTCAACTTAAATAGACATATCTGCTCATTTTTAAAAGAGTTTAACTTGCATTGTATACTGATTAAAATAATTTGTTTTATAGGTACAAGTTTCAGGAACATGCTATTTTCAAAAGAAATATATATTCTCCATGGCAAAAATCAAGTGTTCCAGGGTTATGTGTATTAGGGCATATGTATTAACTATGTTTTTGTTATTGGGTTGAAGAATTTGCCCTGTAAATTAAATAAAAGCCAGTAAGTCTTTAATGTCAATAGATTTTATTCATTATCTCAGTATAAAACAAGAATAAAAGAAAGGATTTCTTTTAGGTTTTAGATAAATGGTAGTAATGTTAAAGTTTGAAGTTGCATAATTTTGTAGAAAATCTATATGTTTCATTTCCAATTAATTTTACCAAACTGGTTCCTTACAAACTAATGAGATTCTTCATTCTTCTATCTGCCCATCAAGCAAGAGAACATTAAGTATAGGCTTACTACTTTACATTCTTAATTTTAAGATGTTCAAAACAATAGAGTCTTCCCAAGCCACTTTACCTGGAAATTACCAATCTTAATGCAATTTTTGAAGACTAAAAGGTAACTCCCAAGTCACTCAAAGAAAGGCTTGCTGCCCATGAATATGACATTATGAGCACACCATCCTTTCCTTGCACATAGGGACATAACAGAACTGCCCATTGCAAGGGACTGGAACCACCACTAATTACCTCAGGAAGCAGCAGGAAGAAAATTTGCAAACTATGTTGGTTTCACCACTAGCCTCTATAACATTATTTTTGGTAAAGTGAATGGTAATTAATCTGTGTGAATTCTGATTACAGATTGTTATCAGAACTGAAAGGCACAAGATCTGCAAGTCATTATAAATTCACTGTGGGTGAATCAGCAATGAGTAAGCCCTTGGTGACACAGGGTTTGTGTTAGATCTATTTGGAGGTTCAAGGAGCCACAGAGGTATCACATCAGCTCTAATGGTAGTCTTGGCTAAGTAACCATTTCCCAAATGGTTAATTTAGCTCTTACATAGTCATTTCATAAATGCTGATTGACTGTTCACAAAGGGCACACTAAGTTTTTGTCTTTTTGCTTCCACATGTTACTCATAAATTTATGAGTTTCTTGGCAAGCCATTGCCTCAGATTTGAAAGGGGAAGCACAGTGGTTCTTCTAAAATGCTGCATTTCATCAAAGAACATGAAAATTATTCCTGGCAGGATTTCTGATGTCCTGTGCCAGACTGGCCACAAATCACTGCCTCTGGTTCCTGGTGCCAATATAAAAGCAAGGTAAAATATTTTCCTCGGCAATGTAAGGTTCCAATGATCTTTAGTAATCTTACTAATAAAATTTGTTTATGTAGTTACAATTCAAGGATCCATATTTTCCTACTGCTTAAGCCACCTGCAATTACACAAGAGCCATTTGGTAGGTGTGGTACCCCTTTCATTTCATATAAATGTTTCTCCATTGATTGGCAGGTCTTCTAGAACGGATGATCCAACTCTCAGGAGATCCAGAACATTCAAAGACAAAGTCCTTTATATTCAAGAGCAGTGTGTTTTGAAAAAAAAAAAAACAGTGTTCTAAAAAATGCTAAAGCACTTTAATCCTCCTGATCTGCTTTCAGAGTAATGAGGCATGTGGCATGCTCTGTGCACCATGCTAGCACAGTCAGTGGTGAACTCATAGCTGCCACTCACAATCCAGAAGGCACAGAACAAGAGTAGGAGGTGACTTTGCCACTGCCCCATTCTTCTTGTAACTCATCCAGCAATCTGGCCTGGAGCTGTCCAGGAGCTGTCTAAGTAAAATATTAACTGAATTATTTCTGTAAAATGCAAGGAAAGACATTTATTCTTGAGTAAACATTTCCAATGCTTCACAAATAATATAATCAATTCAAAATTATGTTTAGAAAACATAAAACAATATCATTTATACATGTGTTTTCAGAGAGAAGAAATCATTATACCATGTACATTTGCTTAGGCTACATATGTCACTGTGGACAAAATGTTATTTAGTATAAGTGCACATGCTAGGCACTAAGAAGAAAATTCTTTTGATTGGATTTTTACCTCTAAACTTACCAGTTTATTCTAACTCATCTCTTCCCAATAAGTGAACATTCTCTGTTTAATTAGTTTCATTTCTTTTTGATTTCTGTGTCTTCCGTAACAATTCTGGACTGTTGTTCTGTATGCCTCTCATCATAACTTATTTCTCAAATGGTGTTTGAGAGTTCTGAAAATATTCTAGTAAATCTAAGAATATTATGTGATAACATTGAAATTTTTATAAATATATTTTTATATTTTTAAAATAGAAGCATATTCTGAGTGATCAAGATCATTTTTATAATTTAACACTGCCACAAAATTCATTTGTATTTACTTCTAATATCACAATGCTTTGCATAAATGAAATTTCCAAATTATTTCCAGTTAGAGAAGGAGTGAAAGAATTTTTCCCCTTCTGTTCTTGGTAGAAAAAACTGACAGAATTAAATACAAATGAAACAAATCTAGGCTTATCATGGCAGTCTGAACAAAATTCATGTGAGAAAATGTATTAGGCAGATCCCACCCAGGTTTGTTGATAGAAACAAAGCAAAAACATTTCATTAACAATCCATAGTTAGGAAATGAAGATTTATTTTGTTCTAGATTTCAATAATAATTCTCTTTTTGTGTGTGTCTCTCTCTCTCTTTTTCTCATTGATACTCTTGTTTTTCCATCAGATTTCCTCTACTCCTCTGTTTTTTTCACAGAATCTAATTATATTTGTCCTCTCCCATGGTCTTATCCCAATTCTTACTCTTTGTCCTTTTCTTCTCTCTTGTAACTGAGATTCTAAGGAAATCTTTTGGAAGTGTGGGATTATATGGATAGTTGTGTGTGTGCGTGTGTGTGTGAGTGTGTGTGTGAGTTGCACATGCTGGATAAATCCTCTACCGCTGAGCTATATCCCCATCCCTAGAATTTGGGATTATAAACTTTATACTTGTGATTCTGTGTCATATTCAGCATATAAACATTCACAAAGTACTAATACTGAAATGGCACTTCTTAAGCTTTATTGTATACTTCATATTATACCTTGAAAATTATAGTAACTTAAGTAGAAAACTGACACTTAGGGGTAACTTACCAATTTTAGTAACATACTCAAGCAAATAATCTCTACATTATTATTCTTATTATTACTATAAACCAATTCAGAAGCTGACTTAATAGAAACAGAGGACTTGGGTTAAATTGTTTTCCTTATAAAACCAACTTTAATTTTAGGTTTAGCATGATAATATCTTCCCTTAGATTAAAGTAATATTACTCATTTTAATTTCTTTGACATCATTGTTTTGATTATATTTAATGTGTATTTTTGTTTTTATGTTGTATGAATTCCATACACAAAATGCATTTAAAAATGCTTTGCAGATTGTTAAGTTATCTGATTATTTGTTCTAAATTTATGGCTCTTTCTTTTAGGAAAAATATGCAGTGAAACATGGAAGCAGACCTCCTGTGTTTAAAGTCCACCTTCATCTCTCAGGAGATATGTATTAGTGCAAGGTGTATGACCTCTCTCTATAAAGAATAATGAAGTCGGGTGCTGGTAGCTCATGCCTGTAATTGTAGCTACTCATGAGGCAGAGATCAGAAGGACTGTGGTTCAAGGCCAGCTTGGGCAAAATGAAAATGAGATTCTATTTTAAAGATTCTCAACACGAAAAAGGGCTGGCAAGTGTGAAATCCTGGTTCAAACCCCAGTACTGAAAACAAAAGAATTATGCCTCAGTTTGCTATTAGGATTTGTTGGGTTCAAATATGTGAGGATTTAAAGCAGTACTTGGTGTATTGTGCACACAAGGGTTTGTTTCTATAATTATCATTAAAATTTTTATTTCATCATTTTACTACAAACAATGGTTAGCCCAAGTATTACCTGGAGGGCCCACTCCTGGGCTGATGATTGCACAACAACCACTTAAAAATCAGATGCTCACAATTTTGTATCTAAAGAAGCTGCTTTAAGATTAGTCACAGTCATGCTGCTGTGATTTCTAAGTATGAACCAAATTCCAAGTCAGTATCTAATGTTGCATAACCACATAAGTTCACCATTTGCAGAAATGTTTTACTAAGCTAATTCCTGCTGTGTTGTCCTTGGCTATTAACAAGGACTGGCATATAATGGACCATGATTCTTTGCAACAACTACTAGGTTGTTCACAATCTGTTGCTCCCTCCCACACACCAGGTTCCCAGAAGGATGATTTAAAATCATTTTTCAGAAAAAACAGAAAGTTGTAGCTGAATTCATGAATAATTATGCTGGATTAGCTCTAAGGACATTATGCCTTTATTTGGTCAATCAAGAGAACACCTCTTAGAGTTTTTCTGTACTCAGTGACTTATATAACTAGAACCCTATTTTTATGAACATCTTGAAGACAAAATGAGTTAGTCCACAGGAAGACTTCATTACTGAGAAGCTGATCTCATGAAACATTAACTGTCTATTTCACTAACCATTAGGGAAATGAAAATCAAACCCACAATGACATATCACTTCATGCCTGTTAGGATGATTATTATCAAAAAAGCAAATGTAAGAATTTTTGATGAGGATGTACAGAAATTGAAACCTTTCTGTACTTTTGGTAGAAATGAAAATGGTGCAGCCACTATTGAAAAGTACATAGAAGTTCATCATGGAATTAAAGATAGAGCTACTCTATGATCCAGCAATCCCATTTCTGGGTATGTACCAAAAAGGATTGAAGTAAGGATCTCAAAAAAGGTATTCATACTATTATATTCTGTGCACCATTACTCACAAAAATAGCCAAGATATGGAAGCAATGTAAGTGTCTTTCAGTGAATGAATGAATAGATAAAGAAGTAGTGGCAAAAATAGTGGAATACCATTCAGCCTTAAAAAGAAGGAAATATTGACTTGTTCCACCAGCCAGGATGGTTCTGGAGGAACCAGAAGGACACTGTGATATGTGAAATAAGCCAGTCATAGAGGAACAAGTACAGCAAATGTCATGGCTTGAGGTCAGCCAGTCATAGCAAGATTCTAACTTATGTAAGTTATCTAAAATAGTCAAACACATAGAATCAGAAATTAAAATTCCAAGGTCCTTAGGGAAGGGGAAATCTGAGGAGCTATTATAAAGTTTCAGTTCTTCAGCATGAATAAATTCTAGAGATCTGCTATAGTCTGAGATGTCTACACAAGCTAGTTAACAATACTATATTGAGAGCTAAGAATTTAAGATATATTATTGTAGATCTAAGACTAAATGTTCTTATCACTTTTTAAAAAAAAAAGAAACAATGGAATATGGACTAAATCAATATTGGGGAGAGGTGGAGAATTATGATGAATTGGAAATGTCCTCTGTTTTGACTCCATGAATGAGACAAGTTGGGTAACAAAGGAGAGACTATATTCTGAAGAGAGAAAGAGAGGCAGAGCTTAAATAAAGAATCACAACAGACGTAGCAGAACATTTGGAAAGAATGGAGAACAGAAAGAAGAAAGAGAAAGACAGAAAACCCTCCCAAGCTCTGGCCTTGGCTCCCTGGGAGGTTGGGGGAGGGAGGAAGCTGAATACACAATCATAAGCCAGACACCCCTAGTAACAGATTGACAACTCTAGCTGCAAGATAAACCCACACTTCCTGCAAGTCTTAAACCTAGTGTGGGGATTTGGTGAGACCATGACTACCCCTGTGTGGAAGGCTAACTTTAGTAAAGAAAGACATTTGTCACTTTCCTTAATCGCAAGTTGACATCTTGACAGAAAACCTATTGTTGAGACTGAGAAACTCTGTGTGATTTCCATAGCCTTCCCCACCTATAGGGAGAAGAATTGCTGGGCAGAGTCTGAAAGCATTGAGACTGGCTACAGAGTGCCTTGGTTCTTCTGTTCTTCTCCTGCAAGTATAGAACTCAGTGCTTTGTTTGCTCCCCTGACTCTCCAAAGCATACAGAAGACATCCTTAAACTGGAATGATACCTACTGCCCCTAGGACACAAATTAAGGGACTTGTGGAACAAGTGGGAACCTGTCCATACTACTGCCTGTAATGCTCCCAGCAGTGGCTCCAAGAACACAAATAAGGGAAACTTCTATAGTGAATGCAGTCCAGAAGTGGACAACGAACCTTTCTATAAGAGACTTTAGCTAGTTTTCTTCTACCTGTTCTGGGGATCAGGCACATTAGAGGATTTGGTATTTGGGTGAATGATTTCTAAGCCACACCTCCCATCCAGTGGTGAGAAATAGCACTTCAACACTGCCACTATACTGTTCTGTCTGAAAATAGAGAACACTTCTACTGAATGACTACAGACAATTAAAATGTTCTGTTTGGCCTCATATGCACAAATCCACAAACAGAAACACAAGAAATAAGAGAAAATAAGGCAGCATGACTTCTCCAAAACTTAATAACTCTACAGTAACAACATTAATGATAGTGAAGTGGATAAAATCTCAAAGAATTTTAAAACATTATTATAGGAATGATCATTGAAATGAAAGAGGACATTAGTAAATGACTGAATGAAATCCATCAAGACTTAAATAAATATGTGAGCAAAGAAAGCAATGTAGCACATGAAAGAAAAAGTCAATAAAGATATATATTCCTTTTAAAAAAATCAAATTGAAATTCTGGAAATGAAAAGCTCAATAAGTCAAACAAAAAACTCAGTTGAAAATCTCTCCAGCAGACTGCATCAATTTGAAGACTGATTATCAGGGCTTGAAGAAAATGAAGATGAAGATAGACAGAAAAGAAAAATTCAAGAAGTACAAATATATTGTGCAAAACCACTGGAACAACATTGAAAGACCAAACCTACAAATCATGGGCATAAAATAAAGAGAAGTGGTTCAAGCCAAAGGCATAGAAAATATATTCAATAAAATAATAGCAGAAAAGTTCCCAGATCTTGAAAAAGAGACAGTCATCACAGTATAGGCCTCCAAATAGGCAAAGAAAAAACCTGACTATCTGATATTGTAGTTAAAATATTAGGCACAAAGAAAAAGGAAAAAATATTGCAAGATACAAGACAGAAGAGCCAAGTCACCTATAAAAGGAAACCTATCAGAATAAGCAAATTTTGAAAAAATTTCAAAAAGTAAGGAGAGCATGGAATGATGTACTTCAAGCCTTGAAAGAAAATAACTCCCAGCAAAGCAACTCTTCATAATTGAAGAAGAAATAAGAACCTTCCATGACAAACAAAAGCTAAAGCAAGTCATGACCACTAGACCAATACTTAAAGGGATTATACACACAGAAGAGGAAGATAAATGCAACTATAAATATGGAAAAGAATAAATCTCACTAGACAAATAGACAGGCAAATGAGGAGGAAAGAAGAATCAAAACACTACAAAACCAATAAAATGGGAGGAATTACTACTTACCTTTCAATAATAACTCTTAAATTGATGGTCTCAATTCTCCAATTCTCCAATTCTCCAAGACACAAATCTTGCCAACAAGAAATGAACTTCACAGGAGAAATACGAACATAGGTTTAGAGTGAAAGTAGGGGAAAGATTTTACATGTAAATGGACCTCAAACACAAGCAAAAGTAGCTATATGCATATCTGACAAAGCAGACATAAAGCTAAAATTAATCAGAAGAGACAAAGAAGGTCACTTCATATTGATAAAGAGAACAATCCATCAGGAAGAGAAAACAATCTAAAACATATACACACTGAATGTTGGTGCACTTCATTTCTTAAAGCAAACACTACTAGAAATGAAAGCATAGTTATACCTCAATACAACAATAGTGGGTGAATTTAATTTGCTACAGTCAACATGCTGGTGCTCAGCAACCCACAGAATTTTCTTCCAAATGGATCATATCTTAGGACATAATGCAAGTTTTAATAAATACAAGGAAATTGAAATAAAGGGCCTGCATTTTATCAGCCCACAATGGAATGAAACTAGAAATCAATAAAAGAAGCCATAGGATATGTTCAAACCTATAAAGACTGAAAAAGTCACTCTTGCATGATCAGAGCATCATCAAAGAAATAAGGGGGAAATAAAAAAAAGCCTTACACACAAATAAGAATGAAAATACAACTTACTAGAACCTTTGAAATACAGCAAGGCAGTGCTGAGAGAAGGCCACAGCTATAAGTTCCTACATTATGAATCAGAGATCTCAAATAAATAACCTCATTACTGAAATACAGACTAAAACAGCCAATAAAATAAAAAATTGGTTCTTTGAGAAGATAAACAAGAAATTGAAAAAACCTTAGGAAAACTATCCAAAACCAAGAGAAATCCCATATTATTAAAATTAGAGATGAGAAAGGGAACATCACAGCAAACACCAGTGAAATTCTGAGGACCATTAGGGAATATTTTGAAAACTTATATTGTAATAAATTGGAAAATATAGAGGAATGAATAAATTTCCAGGCACACGTGACTTACCAAAATTGAAGCAAGAGGATATAAACCTAAATAGATTTATACAAGCAAAGAAATTGAAGCAGTAATGAAGAGTCTCCCAGGACCTGATGGATTCACTACAGAATTCTACCAGACCTTTAAAGAAGAAATAATACCAAAACCCCTCAAATGATTCCATAAAATAGAAAGGGAAGGAACACTATCAAATTCATTTTGATGAATTAGTATTACCCTGATACCAAACTGGATAAAGGACAAGACAAAAGAAAAAAACGGAAATTACAAACCAATGATCTTGACCATAAATGCAAAATTTCTCAATAAAATACTTGCAAACACATTTAAAACTTCATACACCATAATTAAGTTAGTTTCCAGATTTGCAAGCCATTCTAGGTATGTATGGATAGATCAACATATGCAAATCAATAAGCATAATACAGTACATAAATAGAATAAAGGACAAAAATCACATGATCATCTCAATAGATGCAGAAAAAGCCTTTGACAAAATCCAACATCTCTCCATTATAAAAGCCCTGAAGAAACTAGAAAAACAAAGAATGTACCTCAACATAGTAAAGAATATGTTTGATAAATCCATTGCCAACACAGTAAGAAATGAGAAAAAAAATCTGAAGCCATTTCTTCTAAAGTTAGAAAAGAAACAAGAGTATCTATTCTCTCCATTCTTTTTTTATTTTTATTTTTAAAATTTTATTAGCATGTAATAGTTGTATAGGGTGATGAATTTTGATATTTACATATGTGCTTAGAATATATCTTAGATTTACCCTCTCCATCATTCTCACCACATCTCAGAATAATTTCAACAGTTTTCATTCTTCTATTTTCATATATGAATGCCAAATACATTCCCCCTCACCTCTCATTCCCCCCTTTCCTTATGCCTACCCCTTCTACAGGTACCCATACCAGGGGGAAGAAAAACCTATTTTATTATTCTCCTGTCCTATATTTTTTTAAGTGTATATTCATAGTCCAAGGGGGTTTTGCCTTGGTGTTTCAGGCCTGTATCAAATTAACTCTCCCATTACTTACTCCTTCTCTATCACCATGCTCTCCTAAAATTCAACAACTTACAGTATAGTACATTTTATTATATTCATATATAGATGTGTTGTTTCAATAATTTCCATTCTCTAACATTTTCTTTCCCTCTCCTATCTCATTTAGCCCCTCAGACAGACTCACTAACACAATTTTGTTCTCTCTTTCACTATACGTACATATCATATACATATATATGATCAAATATGTATCTATATACTTATAGGTCAAGCTTCCACATATGAGGGAAAACATGCTTACTTCACTTAATATGAAGTTCTCCAGTTCTATCCATTTACCCGAAGGCAGCATAATTTCATTCTTCTTTATGGTTGAAGAAAACTTCATTTTGTGTATGTACCATATTTTCTTAATCCATTCTTCAGTTGTGGAGCATCTAAGCTATTTGCAAAGCTTGACTATTATAAATAGTGCTGCAATAAACATGGGTGTGCAAGTATCTCTATCATATCCAAGAGGACATTCCTTAAAATATATGTCCAGGAGTGGTATCCCTGTATAGTATGGTAGTTCTGTTTTCAGTTTTTTGAGTCTCCTCCATATTGATTTACATGATTTCACTAATTTTCAACAGAGCAACAAATGCTGGCCAGATGTGGGGGAAAAAAGAACACTCTCCATTTTTATTCAATATAGTGATTGTATTCTTAACCAGAGCAATAAAGCAAGAAAGAAATAAAAATAATAATAAATATCAAGGAAGAAGTCAAATTATCCCAGATGATGTGATCTTATGCTTAAAATACTCTAAACATTCCACCAAAAAGCTCAGATCTAATAAATATTTTTGATAAAATAGCAAGGTACAAAATCAAAATACAAAAATCAGTAGCTTTTCTATATACAAAGAGCAAACTGTGTGAAAAAGAAATCAGGAAATTAAACACATTCATAATAGCCTCAAGGAAAAAACAAAAAAACTACCATGAAGGTGTGGTGACTACCACTTGTATTATAAGCAACTTGGGAGGCAGAGATAGGAGGACCATGATTCAAGTCAAGTCAGAGGAAAAAAAATTAATGAGACACAGTATCATAAAACACACCAGATTTGCTGATATATGCTTGCAATCCAAGCTACATAGGACAGGCAGGTAGGATGATGGTCCCAGGCTCACCCGGGCACAAAGTATGTCCCTATCTGAAAAAAACCCAAACAAGCAGTGCTAGAATTGTGGCTCAAGTGGTACAGTGCTTACATAACAATCAGGAGGCCCTGAGAACAAGCCCCAGTAATGGCAAAATAAAAATAAATGAACACATAATAAAATACCCAGGAATAAATCCAATTAAAGAGGTAAAAGACTTCTACTATGAAAAGTATAAAACTTTGAGGAATTGAGGAAGACAAGAGAAGATGGAAATGCCTCCTGTGTTTATGGATTGGGAGTGTTAATATTGTAAAATGACTATATAACTGAAAGCAAACTACAGACTCAATGTAATTCCATAAAAAATTCCAATATCATTCTTCACAGAAATAGAAAAATCAATCCTAAAATTCATAGGGAAGCAGAAAAACATGCAGAATAATCAAAGCAATCCTGAGCAAAAAAACCAATGTTAGATGTTACTCAAAACCTGACTTCAAATAATACTTCAGAGCCATAGTAACAAAAGCAGCATGGTACTGGCACAAACTGGCACAGACATGAAGAACAATGTAATAGATTAGAAGAGCCAGAGACAAATCCACACAGCTATAGCCATCTGATTTTTCACAAAGGTGCCAAAAACATACATTGAAACAAAGACAACCTCGTTAACAAATGAAGCTAGTAAAACTGGGTATTAACATGTCTGAAACCGTATCCAATCTCTTATCCCACATGAAAATTAATTCTAAATGAATGAAAGATATTAATGTAAGTCCTGAAACTTTTGAACACCTACAGGAAAACAGAAAACATGAAGATATAGTCATAGGTAATGACTTTCTGAACAGTACTGCAGTAGTTAAGTAAATAAGAGCAAGAATTGACAAATGGGATTGCATCAAATTAAAAAGCTTCTGTGGAGAGACCAAGATGGCAGACAGCTGAAAGTCCTGGGGACCCTGAGCTCCATGATTTCAGAAGAATGCTATTTTTATTTTTTAAAATTAATTTTATTTGTATAAATTTGTTCTTACCTATATCCTTCTTCCATTCTGTACTACTATCAATTTGCTTATCCATGTTTTGTTCCACTTTCCTTTCTCTTCCCCGTTTTTTCTCTTTTCTTTTCTCTCTTCCTTTCTTCTCCTCTCCTCCTCTCCTCCCTCTCCTTTCCATCCATTGTTCTGATCTCCTCCACACTCACCACTACTAAATAGTCAATTATACAAACTTACATATTACACCCATCCTTCCTATCCCTCTACAATTCCTGACAATAGTACCTTCTCTTACAATGACTGAACTACACCTTTACACACATTAGAGTCTTATAGCACTGAAACCCCCTACCTCATACATCTTCTCCCCTTCACCCTTTCCCCTTTTTGCCCTTTTCTAGTGCCATCTTTTTAATTACTTAAATATTTATCTCTATGAAAACAACTGTTATATCCCTAATACCTGATGTTTATAGATACTACCACCAAAGGGTTTTTTATATATTATGGAAATAATTGGTGGGCATTGAATCTGAAATTTTTTTATTGCTAAGTTATAACCCCAGGTCAAGGAAGAGAAATAGTACAACAATCTAGCTTACAGCTAAGCTAGTCAGAGCATAAAAATTAAGTCAAGGGAAAGATAACAGGTGATTAAAATCTCTAATCAGCAACACAGGAGAAAAGCACTAAATAGAAACATGGGGAGACAAAGAAGGCAGGGGAATATAACTCCACAAAAAATTAACAATGACATAATAGAGGATTTGGTGGAAAGTGAAGGGGATGAATCCCCAGTGGCTGACTTCAGAAGAATAATGACAAGAATGTTCGATTAGCTACATGAGAAGATTAAAGAGGACATACAAAAACAACTTGATGAAACCAGAGAGAACTTAGATGAAAAGCTAGAGAAAACAGATAACTAAATGAACTTAAACAGCATTTCAATGAACTCCAAAAGGAAACCAAGGTGATTATTAAAAAAAAGCAATAAATGAAATAAAGAAGATAGCATAAGATATGAAAAGTCTCAGAAAAAAATCATACAGAAATCCTGGAAATAAAAAGTTCTGTAAGACAAATAAAAAATACAGTGGAAAGTCATTCCAGCAGACTGGAACAAGTGGAAGACAGAATTTCAGAGCTTTGATGACAAATCAGATATTAAAGAAAAAAACAGAAGAATTTCAGACAACAGACACAAGAGCTGCAAAAGGAATATGCAAGAACTCTGTGACTCCACCAAAAGACAAAAACCTTCAAATCATGGGTATCAAAGAGGAGAAGAGGTGCAACCAAACGTATGGGTAATATACTCAACAAAATAATTGCAGGAAATTCCCCAAATCTTGAGAAAGATGGGTAATCCAGATACAGGAAGCCTTCAGGACACCAAATAGACATGACCAAAACACACCTTCCTATGGCATATTATAGTTTAAAAAATCAGCACAGAGAACAAGGAAATAATAATGAAGGCTGTAAAGGAGAAAAATCAAATAGCAGATAGAAGTAAACCCATCAAAATAACATTAGATTTCTCAACGGAAACCTTAAAAGCAAGAAGGGCATGAAGTGAGGTATTTTGAGCACTGAAAGAAAACAATTTCAGTCCTAGGATCCTCTACCCAGCAAAACTATCATTCAAAATTGAAGGAGGAATAAGTTTTCCATGATAAACAGAAACTAACACTACATGACCAATAACCCACCACTACAGAAGATTCTGTAAGGAATCCCACACAGGAGATGAAAAGAAACATAGCCATGAAAGGATGTGAATTAGTAAACTACAAGAGAAGAGCAGACAAGTAATCAGAGAGTAACATGGACTTAGTTGCACACATACAAACCCTTACAAAACAAAAACAACTAAATGGCAAGAATCACTACATACCTCTCAACTCCCTCATCAAAAGACCATTTGGCAAACTGGATTAAAAAGGAAAAACTGAAAATCTGTTGTTTACAAGAAACAAACATTGCCTTAAGGTGAAAGGGTAGAAGAAGATTAACCAAGCTAATGGCCCCTGAAAACAGGCAGAAGTAGCAATACTTTTAGCATAGAAAATAGACTTCAAACCTAAATTAGTCAGAAGAGACAAAGAAGGACACTTCAGACTAATAAAAGGAGCAATAGATCAAGAGTAAATAAAAATTGTTACCTTATATGTGCCCAGTGTTGATGCATCTAAATTCATTAAATAGGCACTACTGGACCTAAAGACAAAGAAAGACCCCAACACAGTGACTGTGAGAGGCTTTGATTTCCTCTATCACCAACAGATAAGACATCTAGACCAAAACCTCAACAAAGAAACTTTAGAATTGAATGACACCATAGATCAAATGGACCTGACAGGTGACTACAGAGTATTCCATCCTACTACAACAAAGTATACATTCTTTGTAGCAGCCTACGGAACTTTCTTCAAAGAAGACCATATTTTAGGTCATAAAGCAAGACTTAACAAATATAAGAAAATTAAAATAACCCCCTGCATCCTGTCTGACCACAACACAATAAAACTTGAACTCAACAACAGAAGAGGAGATTCCAAGATGGCAGCTAGAGGGAGGAAGCAGAAAACATGCCTTCTATAGTGAAATATTGGAGAGATGCTGGAGACAAACCTTGCAGGCAAAAACACCAAAAAGAGGCAAAACTTTGACCCCTCCACACCTCCAGCTGGTGCGGAGCATCTCCACTTCATGTTAAATGGAGAACTCAGGAGAGCCCCTGGGCCACCAGTCACCCACACCCAGACAGCTTGGGAAGATGCAGACAAGATGAGAAAACAACAAAACTACACATGCATGCTGAAAAACTTAATGAAACTGTATTGCATTTGAACTTGGGACACTTTGTGGGTTTTTTTGTATTTGTTTTTTATTTTTATTTTTTTGTGCAGTTTTGTTCTACTTTATGCATCCCCTTTGATGAGACAACTACAGAACAACATCTGAGGCACCATCTCCAGGATTGGAGACTGAGACGGACACCAAAATTATTAAGACTGAAACTTCATTCCTTTGAACTTGGAGGTTTTTTTTTAATTTTTTTTATTTTTATATATATATTACTTTCATTTACTTATTTTTTATTTTTATTCTTATCTTTATTCTTTTTATTTTTTATTTTCAATCCTCTCTCTGTCTCTCTAAGGCCTGTTCAGCTTACTGTCGATTAGTACACTAACACTCCAAGTTTATACCTTTGAAACTTTGTTTGATTCCTTGTTTTGTTTCTTCCTATCTATCTGTCTGTTTGTTTTTCCCTTTTCTTTAACTTCTTGCTTTCCATCTCCTCTCACCCATCCATTCTAAATATTACCATTGTTATTATTACAAGCTAGAAAATACTTAATTGCACACAGTACAGGGACAGTAACAACACCAAGGACAATGATGGGAAAACAGAAAAAAAGGGAAGCCAGTTTCCCCATAGCAAAAAATTAGTACAGGAACCAGAGGGAAATGAAGAAAACAGACACTCAGATCCACACTCCAACAAAATGAAGATAAACTATGCCAAAGGACCCAATGAAGCCCACAAGAATAATTTAAAAGAAGACATACTACAGGTACTCAATGAGAATTTTATAGAGATGATACTGGATATGGTCAACTAAAATGTACAGGAGACACTCAAGAAATTCCAAGACAACAAAAACAGAGAATTTGAGAAAGCAAAAGAAGAAATAAAGGAAACCATAGAAGCACTGTATAAACACCAAAGTGAAACAGAGAACACAATGAATAAACAGATAAATGTTATCTGTTATCTATGACAAAAATAGACAACATTAAAGAGGAAACCACCCAGGATATGGAAAACCTCAGAAAAAAGAACGAAACAAAACTGCAAAACAAAACAGAAGGCCAATCCAGCAGAACAGAACAAACAGAAGACAGAATCTCAGAACTTGAAGATGAAATGGTAATTAAAGGAAAAAACCAAAGAACTATTAATTAAACAACTCAAGACCTGTGAAAAGAAAATGCACGAACTCACCGACTCCATCAAAAGACCAAACTTGAGAAGAGGTGCAAGTGAAGGGAATGCGTAATATATTCAACAAAATAATAACTGAAAATTTCCCAAATCTAGAGAAAGATATTCCCAGACAGATGCAAGAAGCCACCAGAAACACCAAACAGACCAGATCAAAAGAGAACTACCCCATGACATATCATCATTAAAACAACAAGCTCAGAAACTAGGGAAAGAATATTGAAGGCTGTAAGAGAAAAAACAAGTAACATACAAAGGTAAAACCATCAAAATCACAGCAGACTTCTCAACAGAAACATTAAAAGCAAGAAGAGCGTGGGGTGAGATCTTCCGGGCACTGAATGAAAATAACTTCAACCCTAGGATACTCTACCCAGCAAAACTATCATTCAAAATAGATGGAGCAATAAAAGTCTTCCATGATAAGCAGAAACTAAAACAATATGTGACCACAAAGCCACCACTACAAAAGACTCTGCAAGGGATTATGCACACAGAAAGTGAAACCCAACTTAACCATGAAAAGACAGGCAGCACCAAACCACAGGAAAAGAAAAAGCAAGAAAGTAAAGAGTTACCTCAACTTAGGCACACACAATCAAACCTTCAAACAACTAAGACAACTAAATGACAGGAATCACCACATACCTATCAGTACTAACACTTGATGTTAATGGACTTAATTCACCCATCAAAAGACACCATTTGACTAAATGGATTAAAAAGGAAGATCCAACAATTTGTTGCTTACAAGAGACCCACCTCACCAACAGAAATAAGCACAGGCTTAGGATGAAAGGCTGGAAGAAGATTTACCAAGCCAATGGCCCCCGAAAACAGGCAGGAGTAGCAATACTTATCTCTGATGAAGTAGACTAAACCTACATTGATCAAACAAGATAAAGAAGGACATTCCATACTAACAAAAGGGGAAATAGACCAAAAAGAAATAATAATCATCAATCTGTATGCACCCAACGTCAACGCACCCAATTTAATCAAACATACCATGAAAGATCTAAAAGCATATATTAACGCCAACACAATGGTTGTGGGAGACTTTAACACCCCACTGTCATCAATAGATAGGTCATCCAAACAAAAAAATCAATAAAGATATCCAAGATCTTAAATATACAATAGATCAAATGGACCATCTTGATGTCTATAGAACATTTCATCCAACTTCTACACAATATACATTCTTCTCAGCAGCCCATGGAACCTACTCCAAAATAGATCATATCCTAGGGCACAAAGCAAGCCTCAGCAAATATAAGAAAATAGAAATTATATCGTGCATACTATCTGATCACAATGTAGTAAAAGTAGAACTCAACAACAAAAGTAAAGACAAAAAACATGCAAAAGCTGGAAACTAAATAACTCACTACTTAATGAACAATGGATCATTGATGAAATAAAAGAGGAAATTAAAAAGTTCCTAGAAGTCAATGAAAATGAACACACAACCTACCGGAACCTATGAGACACAGCAAAGGCAGTCCTGAGAGGAAAGTTTACAGCCATGAGTGCATATATTAAAAAGTCTGAAAGATCCCAAATCAATGACCTAATGATACATCTCAAACTCTTAGAAAAACAAGAACAAGCAAATCCCAAAACAAATAGGAGAGAAATAATAAAAATAAGAACTGAAATCAACAAAATAGAAACCAAAAAAACCATACAAAGAATTAATGAAACAAAAAGTTGGTTCTTTGAAAAAATAAACAAGATCGATAGACCCCTGGCAAACCTGACTAAAATGAGGAGAGAAAAAACCCAAATTAGTAGAATCAAGAATTCAAAAGGGGAGATAACAACAAACACCATGGAGGTCCAGGAAATCATCAGAGACTACTTCGAGAACCTATATTCAAATAAATTTGAAAATCTTAAAGAAATGGACAGATTTCTAGATACATATGGTCATCCAAAACTGAACCAAGAGGAAATTAATCACATGAATAGATCTATAACACAAAATGAAATTGAAGCAGCAGTCAAGAGTCTCCCCAAAAAGAAAAGTCCAGGACCTGATGGATTCTCTGCTGAATTCTATCAGACCTTTAAAGAAGAACTGATACCAACCCTCCTTAAACTGTACCATGTAATAGAAAGGGAAGGAAAACTGCCAAACACATTTTATGAAGCCAGTATTACACTTATCCCAAAACCAGGCAAAGACACCTCCAAAAAGGAGAACTATAGGCCAATCTCCTTAATGAACATTCATGCAAAAATCCTCAACAAAATAATGGCAAACCAAATTCAACAACACATCAAAAAGATTATTCACCATGACCAAGTAGCCTTCATCCCAGGAATGAAGGGGTGCTTCAACATACGAAAATCAATAAACGTAATAAACTATATTAACAGAAGCAAAGACAAAAACCACTTGATCATCTCAATAGATGCAGAGAAAGCTTTTGATAAGATCCAACACCATTTCATGATAAAATCTCTAAGAAAACTAGGAATAGAAGGAAAGTACCTCAACATTATAAAAGCTATATATGACAAACCCACACCCAGCATTATACTAAATGGAGAAAAACTGAAAGCATTCCCTCTAAAATCAGGAACCAGACAAGGATGCCCACTATCTCCACTCCTATTCAACATAGTACTGGAATTCCTAGCCAGAGCAACTAGGCAAAAAGAAGGAATACAAGGAATACAAATAAGTAAAGAAACTGTCAAAATATCCCTATTGCAGATGACATGATCCTATACCTTAAAGACCCAAAAAAACTCTACTCAGAAGCTTCTGGACATCATCAATAGCTACAGCAAGGTAGCAGAATATAAAATCAACATAGAAAAATCATTACCATTTCTATACACTAACAATGAGCAAACTGAAAAAGAATGTATGAAAACAATTCCATTTACAATAGCCTCAAATAAAAATCAATTACCTAGGTGTAAACCTAACAAAAGATGTGAATGACCTCTACAGGAAAACTATAAACTTCTGAAGAAAGAGATTGAGGAAGAAGATAGAAAGCGGAAAGATCTCCCATGCTCAATGATTGGTAGAATCAACATAGTAAAAATGTCGATACTCCCAAAAGTAATCTACATGTTTAATGCAATTCCCATCAAAATTCCAATGACATTCATTAAAGACATTGAAAAATCTACCGTTAAATTTATATGGAAACACAAGAGGCCATGAATAGCCAAGGCAATACTCAGTCAAAAGAACAATGCTGGAGGTATCACGATACCTGACTTCAAACTATATTACAAAGCAATAATGATAAAAACAGCATGGTACTGGCACAAAAACAGACATGAAGACCAGTGAAACAGAATAGAGGACCCAGATATGAAGCCACACAACTATAACCAACTTGTCTTTGACAAAGGAGCTAAAAATATACGATGGAGAAAAAGCAGCCTCTTCAACAAAAACTGCTGGGAAAACTGGTTAGCAGTCTGCAAAAAACTGAAACCAGATCCATGTATATCACCCTATACCAAGATTAACTCAAAATGGATCAAGGATCTTAATATCAGACCCCAAACTCTAAAGTTGATATGGAAAGAGTAGGAACTACTCTGGAGTTAGTAGGTATAGGTAAGAACTTTCTTAATGAAACCCCAGCAGCACAGCAATTAAGAGATAGCATAGATAAATGGGACCTCATAAAACTAAAAAGCTTCTGTTCATCAAAAGAAATGGTCTCAAAACTGAGAAGAACACCCACAGCATGGGAGAAAATATTTGCCAGCTACACATCAGACAAAGGACTGATAACCAGAATATATAGGGAACTTAAAAAACTAAATTCTCCCAAAATGAACCAATAAAGAAATGGGCAAGTGAACTAAACAGAACTTTCTCAAAAGAAGAAATTCAAATGGTCAAAAAACACATGAAAAAATGCTCATCATCTCTAGCAATAAAGGAAATGCAAATTAAAACCACACTAAGATTCCACCTCACCCCTGTTAGAATAGTCATCATTAGCAACACCACCAACAACAGGTGTTGGGGAAGATGTGGGGAAAAAGGAACCCTCTTACACTGTTGGTGGGAATATAAACTAGTACAACCATTCTGAAAAAAATTTGGAGGCTACTTGAAAAGCTAAACATTGATCTACCATTTGATCTTGCAATACCACTCTTGGGAATATACCCAAAAGAATGTGACACAGATTACTCCAGAGGCACCTGCACACCCATATTTATTGCGGCACTATTCACAATAGCCAAGTATGGAAACAGCCAAGATGCCCCACCACTGACAAATGGATTAAGAAAATGTGATATCTATACACAATGGAATTTTATGCAGCCATGAAGAAGAATGAAATGTTATCATTCGCCTGTAAATGGATGGAATTGGAGAACATCATTCTGAGTGAAGTTAGCCTGCCCAAAAGACCAAAAGTCGTATGTTCTCCCTCATATGCGGACATTAGATCAAGGGCAAACCCAACAAGGGGATTGGACTTTGAACACATGATAAAAGCGAGAGCATACATGGGAGGGGTGAGGATAGGTAAGACACCTAAAAAATTAGCTAGCATTTGTTGCCCTTAATGCAGAGAAACTAAAGCAGATACCTTAAAAGCAACTGAGGCCAATAGGAAAAGGGGACCAGCAACTAGAGAAAAGGTTAGATAAAAAAGAATTAACCTAGAAGGTAACACACACGCATAGGAAATTAATGTGAGTCAACTCCCTGCTTGGCTATACTTATCTCAACCAGCAAAAACACTTGTTCCTTCCTATTATTACTTATATTCTCTCTTCAACAAAATTAGAAATAAGGGCAAAATAGTTTCTGCTGGGTGTTGAGGGGATGGGGAGGAGAGGAGGGGGTGGAGTGGGTGGTAAGGGAGGGGGTGGGGGCGGGGGGAGAAATGACCCAAGCATTGTATGCACATATGAATAATAAAACAATAAAAATAAAAATAAAAAAAAGAATTAACTTAGAAGGTAACACACATGCACAGGAAATTAATGTGAGTCAACTCTCAGTATAGCTATCCTTATTTCAACCAGCAAAACACTTGTTCCTTCCTATTATTGCTTATACTCTCTCTTCAACAAAATTAGAGATAAGGGCAAAATAGTTTCTGCCAGGTGTTGAGGGGGTGGGGTGGTGAGGGAGGGGGTTGGATGGGTGGTAAGGGAGGGGGTGGGGGCAGGGGGGAGAAATGACCCAAACATTGTGTGCACATATGAATAATAAAACAATAAAAATTAAAATAAATAAATAAATAAATTTAATGGTTAAAAAAAAAAAACCTCAGAAGAAGCAGAAGAAAATGTTCAAATAATTGGAGGCTGACCAACACATTGCTCTATGATCAGTGGGTCACTGAGAAAATAATGGAGGAAATCAAAAAGTTCCTTGAATTTAATGAAAATGAAAATACAACCTATCAGAACCTATGGGACCCAACAAAGGCAGTCCTAAGGGGAAAGTTTATAGCAATAAGTGTATATACAGAAGGATCTCAAACAAATGACCTAATTTTACATCTCAAAGTCCTTGAAAAACAAGAACAAGCTAACCCCAAAACTAGTAGGAGGAGAGAAATAATAAAAATAATGACAGAAATCAACAAAACAGAGACCAAAGGAACCATACAAAGAATCAACAAAACAAAACCCTGGTTCTTTGGAAAAATAAGTAAGATTGACAAATGAAAACAGGGAGATAACAACAACCACCAAGGAAACATAGGGTACCATCAGGCACTATTTGAAAACCTATGTTAAAATAAATTGGAAAATCTAGAAGAAATGGACAAATTTCTGCATGCATATGACCATCCAAAATTGAACCAAAAAAGATATTAATCACCTAAGCAGATCTATAGAAAGCAATGAAATTGATGTAGCAATAGTCTCCCAAGAAAGAAAAGTCCTGGACCTGACAGATTCTCTACTGAATTCTCCCAGATGTTTAAAGAAGAACTAATACCATCACTCATTAAACTTTTCTACAAAATAGAAAGGAAAGAAACATTGCTAAACTCTATGCAGACAGTATTACACTGATCACAAAATCATAAAGGACACATTAAAAAAACAAAGAAGAAGAAGAAGAAGAGAGAGAATTATAGGCCAATCTCTTTATTGAGTATAGATGCAAAAATCCTTAATAAAATAATGGTGAACTGAATTGAATAGCATATCAGAAATATCATACAGCATGATCAAGTTTATTTCATTCCAGGAATTTGGGGGTGGCTTGTCATACACAAATCATTAAATGTAATATAGCCTATTATCAGAAGCAAAGACAAAATCCACGTGACCATCTTGATAGATGGAGTAAAATCCTTCAACAAAATACAACATCCTTTCATGGTAAAAGCTCTGATGAAACTAGGAATAGAAGAAATATACCTCAACATAATAAAAGCTATATATGACAAGCCTGTAGCCAACATCATACCAAATGGGGAAAAATTGAAACCATTTCCTCTAAAGTTAGGAGGGAGACAAAGGTGTCCGTCCACTCTCTCCACTCTTATCCAACATATTCTTGGCATTCCTAGACAAAGCAGTAATACAGGAAAAATAAATAACAGGAATACAAATTGGACAGGAAATAGACAAACTATCCTTATTTGCAGATGACATGATCTTCTACCTAAAAGACCTGAAAAACTCCACCAAAAAAACTTCTAGATCCATAAACAGCTGCAGTAAACTAGCAGGACACAAAATCAATTTACAAAAATCAGTAGCCTTTTTATACATCAGCAAGTTTCAGACTGAGAAAGAATATAGAAAAATAATTCCATTTACAATAGTCTCAAAAAAGTACCCAAAATACCTAGGAATAAACTTAACAAAGGATGTGAAATACCTTCAAGGAAAACTATAAACCATTATCAAAAGAAATAGAAGAAGACTGCAGAAGATGGAAAGATCTCCCATGCTCATGGATTGGTAGAATCAGTTGTGAAAATAGCTATATTACCAAAAGCAATCTACATGTTCAATGCAATTCCAATTAAAATTTCAATGACATACATCCCAGAGATTGAAAAATCAACTCTAAAATTCATTTAGAAGCACAAAAAACCATGAATAGCCAAGGCAATACTGAACAAAAAGAGCAAAGCTGGAGGTATCACAATAGCCAACTTCAAGTTATTCTACAGAGCCACAGAAATAAAAAAAGGATGGCACTGGCACAAAAATAGATAAGAAGACCCATGGAACAGAATAGAAGACCCAGATACACATTCACTCAGCTATGCCAACCTGATTTTTGGCAAAGGTGCCAAAAACATTTGGTGGAGAAAAGACAGCCTCTTCAACAAATGTTTCTGGGAAAACAGGATATTTGGCTGCAGAAAACTGAAACTAGATCTTTGTCTTTCACCCTGTGGATCAAGGACCTAATATTAGACCTGAAACTTGAAGCTAGTGTAGGAAAGAGCAGAGAAATACATTGGAATTAATAGGCATCAGCAATGAATTCCTATATAAAACCCGGCACCTAAGAGAAAGGATTGAAAAATGAGACTACATGAAATTAAATATTTTGCACAACAACAAATAAAATGGTCTCTAAATTGAAGAGGCTGCCCACAAAATGGGTGAAAATTTTTGCAAGCTATACCTCTGAGAAGTGATTAATGAAACAATATACATGGAGTTCAAAAATCTAAGTTCCTCAAAAATCAATGACCCAATGAAGAAATGGGAAAATGATCTTTACAGAGCTTTTTCAAAGGAAGAAGCCCAAATGGCTAAAAAAAATACATGAAGAAATGCTCAACATCCCTGACCGTAAAGAAAATGCAAATCAAGACCATGTTAAGATTTCACTTCACTCCTGGTACAATGACTACCATGAAGAACACAAACAACAGCAAATGTTGGTGAGGATCTGAGGGAAAACGTACCCTCATACACTGCTGATGGGAATGTAAATTAGTAAAACTGCTGTGAATAAGAGTATGGAGTCTCCTCTGAAAACTAAAAATAGAACTGCCATATGATCCAGTAATTCGACAGCTAGGTAAGTAACTGAAGAAATGTAAGTCAGGTTATAATATGGGCACCTACACACCCATGTTTATTGCAGTATTATTCACAATATGGAAACATATTCACAATACCGCAAACAGCCAAGATGCCCCACTACTGTTGAATGGATTAAGAAAATGTGGCATTTATATGCAATACAGTTTTATTCAGCCACAATAAAAGAATGAAATTTTGTCATTTGTAGGGAAGTGGATGGAACTGGACAACATCATCTTGAGTGAAGTTAGCCAGGTACAGAAGATCAAAAGCCACATATTTTCTCTCATATGTGGAATATAGAAATATAGTAATATTACAAAAAACAGGTCATGCTAAGGGGAAGTCATATATGTAAAGGAGAGAGTAAAAGAAAGAAGTTGTGAAGGTGAATATGGTTGATGTACTCTCTCTACAAGAATGAATGTAGAATTTTTAGACCTGCTGAAACTACTATAAGAAGTGGACTAAGGTAGAAAGAAGAAAAATAGAGGAGATGAACAAATTCAAGCTATAATATATATACAAATGTCAGAAGGAAACTCCCTGTGTAGCTATCTTAAACAAACAAAAATGTCATTTTTTTTCTTTTACAAAATTAGCAAAGAAGAGGTTGGAACAGGTCCTCCCTGGGGAGTTTGTTGCTAGTGGGAGAGGGGAGGAGGTGGGAAAAGGGCGTAGGAGGGTGAATATAGTGCAAATATTTTGTATACATATATGTAAATGGAAAAAATGCTACCTGTTGAAACTATTTCAAGAATGGGGGAGGAATACAGGAGAATGGTGGAGGGGGTGAATTCGAGTATGTTTCATATATTGTAGGAACTTTTGTAAATGCCACGTTGTACCCCCATCCAGCACAACCATAAACATAAGTATATAAATTAAAAATAAAATGTTGCTCACCTCTAAGAAAAAGCTGCACAGCAAAGGAAATAATGACCAGAATCAAGAGATAACCCACAGAATGGGAGAAAACTTTTGCCAGCTCTTCATCGGATAAATGATTAATATCCAGAATATATAAAGA
The DNA here is from genome assembly GCF_047511655.1 of Castor canadensis. Lineage (NCBI taxonomy): Eukaryota > Metazoa > Chordata > Mammalia > Rodentia > Castoridae > Castor > Castor canadensis. The sequence goes on along the minus strand of NC_133394.1, from coordinate 79,985,063 downwards.
GCTCCAAGAATTAAATACCAAAAGAACAAATAATTCAATTAATAAATGAGTAAATTAATGGAAGAGTGTTCTCCTAGGAGAGGTATAAATGGTTAATAAATACATGAAAAATGTTCAATATGCTTGGCTATAAAGGGAATGTAAGTCAAAGCTGCAGAGAAATGCCATCTCACCCCAGTCAGAATGGCTACCAACAAGAATTCAAACAACAAAAGGAAAAACAAACCCTTACACACTGTTGGTGTGAATGAAAATTAGTCTAGTCACTATGGATATCAGTCTGGTGGTTCTTTTGTAAACTAAAAATTAAACTACCATATGATCTTGCTGTACCAGCCCTGGGCATTTATCCAAAGAAGTGTAAGTCAACATACAATAGAGATTCTTGCACACTTGTGTTTATAGCCTCACTATTCATAGTTGCCAAACTGTGGAAGCAGCCAAACTATGCCCATTAACTGATGAATGGATAAGTAAAATGTGCTGTATATGCACAATGGAATATTATTCATAAAGAAGAATGAAATTATTTTGTTTGCAGGAAAATGGATGAAACTGGAGATTGTCATAAGCAATTAAGCCAAATTTGAGAAATATCATGTGTGCTCTCTCCTATCTCGAATCTAGACGTTAAGAAAATGATATGAGTTTAATATAGGGACTGTTGGGTGGTGAGAAGCAGAACGGAGAGGAAAGTGAAAGGAATCAGAGAGATGGGTGTGAACATGATCAAAGCCTCTGTACATATGTATGAAAATAGAATAATTAAACCGACTACAAATTCTTAGGGGGTTAGAGGAGAGATAAGAAAATGTAATAAAGTGAATGAATTTGATCAAAGTATGTTGTATGCATGTATGGAAATATCACAATCAAACCCCTCGTACAATTAATATACACTAATAAAATTAATAACCACCCCCCAAAAAAAACCAATATTGGTATAAAAAAATTTTAATTAGGTATCCTACTTTATGTGGAACAAAATACAGATACCTCATGGGTCCCTTTAATATTCAACGAGGATAAAGATTAATCTTTGTTTCCCAATTCCTTGCTGTCTGATAATGTTGCTTGTACTAAGTATGACTTCAAAAATAATCTTTCCAATTTTTCTATCAATGAAAAAAACTTATATTTTATACATATTTATTTATTTCAATTTGCATAACTTATACAGATGTTTGGTATTTATTAATTGACTGATTTGCTGAGGAAAATTTACATCTATCCTTCCCCTTAGATCTTAAGAACTTAAGAGTTCATTTTATTTATGGAATTGCATTTGAGGTTAAAAATAAGTCAGGTAAATTACTAAAGAACAACAGAAGAATTCATGATGTTGGAAAATAAATCTTGCATCAAAGAAAAAAAGAGCTTGTATGATGTATAAGAATATCCATATTCATTCTATCTTTCAAGAAACGCACTCAAAAATTTTGTTTATACTAAGCCAGAAAGAATTTGATGTGGCTCATAGAAATATTTTGGTTTTACAAGGAAAGTTCAAATAATTGAAGGAATCAAGGGTGAAAGGAATATCTTATGAAAGAAATGCACGTTAAGGGTAAAGACTGCACCCAAATATTCATGACCTCTGGTCCTGAAAAACAAAAACAGTACTAAAAGCAGAAGAGAGAAATTTTCTGGAGGATAGAGAAGTAAAATGGGATGTATTACAAAATCAAAATCTTTTCACAATGTTCTTCTGCAATGAAACATTAGGAAGGTAAATCTATAACAAGATTGTTTTAAAGCCACTCATATTCAAAAAACAGCAGGACTTTCCACAAGAATGATGAAGAGACACATTCTCTCTGCTAATCTATGTATAAGTGTTCATGTGGAAATGTGATAAGAGAACCTAGACAGACAGAATGGACTACAATGACTTCAGTTTTACGATGTTAGTCCATCTCATTGCTTAGTTAGCTCTGTAATTAACAATAAATACTCAGTTAATGAATGTATGAGCATAAGAACCAATATAGTATTGTAATAAAAAAGGAAAAGTATGGCTCTGGGAATTCTGTTGACACCTCAAATTTGGGGATCACTGAGAAAAAAAATCTAAAAACATTCTACAAAGTATATTTAGAGCTATTTAATTTTTTCATATGCGAAAACTCAGAATCATATTAGATCCCAATTCTTAAGGTTAGTGACTATAGCTGACTAAGCTTATCTTACAATCTTTCCTTGTATACTTTCCTTGTATATATAGCAGCTGTTGTTTTAAAAATGCCCCTCTTTGCCAGGTGCTTTTCATTTGTCTCACTTAGTGTCTTAGAGTTGCCAAATAAGATACCATAAATTAGGTGATTGAACAACAGACATTTATTTTCTCATAGTTCTGGAGTTTGGAAGTGCAAAGTAAGGGTGCCAGCAAGGGAGAGGTCTGGGGAGGGATGCTTCCTGTTTTGCTGTATACTCACATGACCTCTGCTGCTTTATGGGGTAAACTCTCTGTCCTCTCTTCTTGCAAGGGGACCAATCCCATCAGAGGGCACTGCCCTCATGACATTATTTAATCTTAATCACTTCCCAAAGACTCTACCTCCAAATGCCACTACATTGGAGATTAGGACTTCAATGTATGACTATTGGGGGAACACAACATTCATTCCATAACATCTAGCCCTCACTACACCTGCAAAGTTAGAATGCTACTGAAATAAATGGACATGAAGTTGAGGGTTTATATATTTATATCATTTATTTGCTGAATCAAAATTTAAATTTTTATCAGGATCTGATATGATCAGGACCTAAAGACAAATCCACTCTAAGCTTACTCTCAAGCTTGATACTTTATTTTCAGTCAAAAATGCCAATTTATCACTTTAATATTAGACCTTAACTGTCAATCAAATGAAGGTAGAGTTGACTGGATAGTGAAAATTCTCATTGATATGTAAAATAAAATAGGAAACTATATTTTGGTCAAAAATGCTTCATAATTAACTTATTCTTCTCTACTTTCCACATGATGAGGTTTCATTAATTATTAAAATTTGCTAGAATGATGGGGAAAATTATCCTGTGGAGGTGAACTCATGCAGGGGATGAGTGGACATTTGCAGAACACTCCCTAGTTGGACTTATTTAAGGGATTGCAGCTTTTTCAACTCACAATTGGAATTTGTCTCACATGACCCTGTCAACTCTGAAATCAGTTTCTTGTGAGGTTATGGAATATGCTTTCTCTGTGGTCAGGATACTTAGATTTAAATCCCAGTGCTCTATTTACATATCTGAAGCAAGTTATTTGGTTACTCTGAAACTTGATATTTTGTAATAAATTTTTCCCAGGGTTATTGTGAGAATTCAATAAAGTAAAAATAAGGTTAAGAGCTAGAATGTACCAAAAGCTTATCTTGTGTCTCATCTTCCATGCACATGGTATACCTTTAGTTGGTCCTTTGCTCACACTGCTGTGCCTACCTATTGGTAGGGTATGTGGCCCTGTCCTGCTGGCACTACTCCCAGTGGGCTGTGAGTAGATGCCACTTACATACTGTTGGAAGCCAAAATTTATTTATTTATATTTGTTTATTATTTTTGCCAAATAAGCACTTTATTTAAGATGAGTAAAGGGAAGTTGAAGCTATTAGCACTGTCTCAGCATTGACTTCCCTGGACACAGATTCTGAGTCAAAGGTACAAGTGCAAAGAATTTCTTTGGGAGAAAAAGATTATATCAGAAGAGAAGTGGAAAAGGAAAGGCAATCAATGAAAGGTTTTATCAAAATCTTGTACTGTTGGAGCAAGTTTTTCTCTTGTTTCTTTGTTGGAGTGAGCTTTTTCTTGATCCTGGTTATTACTGAACCTAACTGAGGCTAACTGGGGGTGACTGGTGATACAGAAAAGACACAGGATAGACAGACAGCAGAAAGTTGGGGCCAGGTGTGTTGGGCGCTCAGGTGGAGATGCACAACCTTCATTGCTTCTTTTCTCTACTATTCTTTTCATTTTACTCTGCTTCTTTTCTTTATCTTTATTCTTTAAGGTCTTATTCCTCTGCAGTTCCTTAAATCTTTGCTTCCAAAGTCTTTCCTTAAAACCTTGCTTCACTATTCTTTAAAACCTCTTTCCTTAGACTTGCTCTGTCCCATGTTTTCCCTTAGCTTTTCTTTAGCATAATCTCCTCTAAAGTCTTTGCCCCCAGACTTGCACTGCCCCATGTTCTTTCTTTAGCTTTCTTAAAGCCATGGTGCTCAGACTTGCAAACAACAGCATCCATGTCTAAAAACTGCATTAGCATAACTCTTAAAGTCCCGGTTCTTAGACTTGCACTGTCCTGTATTCTCTTTAGCTTTTCTTTAGCTTAGCTTTTCTAAAGCCTATGTATAAAGTTCTCAGTGCAGACTTTCACTGTCTCTCCTTGGCCTTCTAAAACTCTCGGCCCTCAGGCTTGCTAGCAATTCCCCTTTAGCAATTCTCCTTCAGCAGTTCTTTTCCCTTCAGCATTTCTTTTCCCTTCCAAAAGCCTCCTACACCAGAAAGCCAAAAGCCCAAAGCCAAAAGCTAAAAGCAAAAGCCTCAAAGCAGTGGTTCTCTGGGAGAGGCATGATACTGTAGCAGGAGAAACCTGTGTTCCAGGAACTAGAGAAAAGGTTAGATAAAAAAGAATTAACCTAGAAGGCAACACACATGCACAGGAAATCAATGTGAGTCAACTCCCTGTATAGCTATCCTTATCTCAACTAGCAAAAACCCTTGTTCCTTCCTATTATTGCTTATACTCTCTCTTCAACAGAATTAGAAATAAGGGCAAAATAGTTTCTGCTGGGTATCGAGGGAGTGGGTGGGAGAGAGAGGGGGTGGGAGGTGGTAAGGGAGGGGGGCGGAGAGGGGGGAGAAATGACCCAAACATTGTATGCACATATGAATAAAAAAAAAAGAAACTTGTGTTCCTGCTTCTCTGAACGTAAACAACTTAGGAGAAGCAGCAGTTCTGCATTTTCCTCTTCTGTGGCCAGGGCTGTGCCAAACTTAGCCTACAGATAAACATCTTGGGAAAAGCATCTGAGCTGCATCTCACCTTGCTTATGTCCAGTTCTCATAGGCTTTTCATCCACTCTCCACATACTGTGGGCTATAGGAATTTAATATTGCCCTAGAAACCAAGGTCATATACACACCTTAGAATTATCCCAAAATGAGTCTTTGCATCTTAGTCCTGTCCTCCTGAATTCCTGCCTTCTTTCATGAGAGGAGTAGACCACCATGGCAGGGCAGCAACTCCTTTAGCCTCAGCCTTGACATAAGAGGATGTGAAAGTGTAGCAGAGCTCAGAAAAGTAATGGTCAACTCAAATCCCCATATAAGACATCCAAGTAATAAACATTTGCTGCTATAAGACGATATGACTTTGGCCTTGTTTGCTACCACAGTGATGACTAGTGTTGCCTGCTGCCATAATAAATTCCTGAAATAGGGCTGAGGGTGTGCCTGAAATGATAGAGCACTGGTCTATCATGCAAGGGGCCATGGGTTCAATCCCCAGTACCACCATCAGCATCACCAACAAAAAGTCCTGATTATGTGTCCAGGCTTTGAGGCCAGCATATGCACAGTAATGAAGGTGTTCCACATACAGTGTCATTATTGATATCTCACAGGGTCACACTATTTAAAGAATACTTTTGATTATGGCTTAATTTATGAATAGTTGTTGCTGTTAACATGATATCATATTAAATTATATTTTCTAATCAATTACTGATACTATAAAAGAATGCAATTATTTTTCATCCATAAATATAGTGCACCACTTTTCTTACTCTATGTAATTTGTTAGTTATCTTTTTTAATGTAATAATTTATATAACTTTATTTATTTTGCTATAATAATTTATATCATTATAAATCACGATTACCTTATCACATGTCCTCTAATAGTTCTAAATTGTTCAATTTCTTGGTCAGTTCTATTAAACAGTAGTAATAATATTGGGCATCCTTATCTTGTTTTTGACCTTAAAATGGATATGTTAGAATATATATTTGTAAATTTTTGTTAGAGATTTTGTCAGAATAGAAAAATTCTTATCCCTGGTTTTCTAATTTTTGAGACATTTTTGTCTTGGTTCAGTCAGTAAAGCAAAATCATTCTATATACTGTTGTAATAATGGTGTTAATAAAGGTGACAGGACTGGTACAGATGTGGGAAGTGCTGTGTGAGTGGACACTGGGCAGAGCTGCAGTCATAAGTTCAAGGGAAGGTCCCTTATGACTTCGATCTAAACTACTGGTTCCAAAGTGATTCTCCTGAATTTGCCAGGAAATTGTTGCAATTGTCAAGTTTCTGGGAAAGGCCAAAGTCTTGGTTTTGGTCTACAGCTGCTGAGTAGGAATTCATGGAGAAATCTGTGAAGCCATGGTGTTGATTGCTACACCTCCCTGAAATATAAACCTCTCCTCTAACCTGTTTTCTCAGTATTGTGCAAGAGCCTCTGACTGGCAAACACCTGCCTGAACTCTGAGGAAGGAAATTCTGGAAAGTGGAGTTCCTGGTACCAGCAATGCACAAAGGACCTTAGAAGAAGGTGCAAGAAGACTTCTGAAAAATTGAGCCCAATGCAGAATTTTTTCTCTGTACACATTGAGATGATTGGGTAGAAGTTTTTCCCCTTGCATTCATTAACACGGTAAATTACACTAGCACATCTTTCTGATATAGAACCTTCTGATTTCCTACAATAAAGCCTATTTGCTCATAAAGTACTGTTTAAAATACACTTTGGGATCCAATTGGCTGAAAAATTTCAAAGTAATTATTAGTTATGTTTACTACACAGAGATACACTATATAAGGAACTTACTACTAGGAGAGAAGTGGATTCAGAAAAAAATTCCTTCTTTGGAAAGTAAAGACACAAAAGTGACTTAGTTATAATTATCATTATCTCAAAATTAGTAATGACTCTGCAACATGGGAGGTGGAGATTGGCAGGATAAAGGTTCAAAGTCCCTTAGGGCATAAAAGTCAGTGATACCTCATCTAAATTAATAAGCCTAGCATAGTGGTATTCACCTGTAATCCCCAAGTACTGGAAAGCATAAGTAGGCAGTTTATGACTGGAGGCCAGCCAAGCAAAAACATGAGCCCTTATCTGAAAAAATTAACTAAAGTAGTAAAGGATTAAGGGCATGGCTCAAGTGGTAGAGCATCTGCCTAACAAGCCTGAGGTCCTGAGTTTGCTTTGTAAATGTACATTTTAAACTCTAGTTTTCATTTATTGATATTAATATTTATTATTTATTAAAACACTACTTACCATATGATATTTATTACATAATGGCTGATTTATAAATATGAACTTATCTAATTCTTATCACAAAACTTTGAGTTGGGTAATTTTATTGTCTCCATTTATATAAAAGAAAGCTGAGATATACAGAATTCATTGATCTGCCCAAAGTCACAAATTGATCACTGTAGACTGATATTTATACCTAGGCATTTTGGCCCATGAAGTGCTATGCTGTGTACTTCAATACTGAAGTTTGGGAGAAGGAGAATGGAGAGGAACTGGAGATAGGTACAGCCATGCCAAGGTTCTTGCCTTATTCAAGGGCAAAACATAGAACACATCAGATATTTGCATTCATGATGTAATTGAATTTGACCACCTTGCAGCTGAATTCTCAAATTATATTTTCATCCCCAAATATACTAATTTGTTGTCATTATGACTTCACACTGGGTGTTTATACAAACTGATGGGCCAACTAAGGGCTCCGTGCTTACTCTTGGTCAAGTGAACAGAACTGTATGCAGTAAGTGAGAAAGGCTATGCATAGCCTCATGGCGGTCAACCTGAAAGGCAGTTCTCAAAGGACGGGGAGTTGTCATCTGAGAAGAAACCTCAAAAACTTTACAAACATGGCCAAGGCCTCCTTGTTTCTGTGATGCTCTGAGACTGTAACAATATTTCACTTATTTTTCTTTCCTCCAAATCTCAAGTAGTATCTTGCAAGGTATAAACATGCAAAAAATGCTGATAATACTGACTTTAAAAGATTCAATGAATCTTTATAAGAAGGGTGGTATTGAGGGAAGAGAACAGGGAAGTATACTATAAGAGGAGGTGATGACTGACCAAATAGAATGTCATAAAAGTCCTGCCCAGGACATGCCCACTTTTCAGAAGACATCTGGTTGGTGAAGTCCTTAGAACTTCTGTTTTATGGTTAAGTCAATAGCCACTATATTATGATAAAAGAGAATTATTGTGCAGAAGATAAAGACTCTGAGTTAGTGCATGTGCAGAGGGCTGGGAAACCCATGCTCAGATTACCTTTTGAAACATCCTCTATTTAAAACTTCATAATATAGACTATACCTTATGCATCTAATTACAACAGAATGCACTACCGTAGGGACATGTGCAGTCAATAATAAGATACCTAACATCATCCTGTCAATGAAAGCTATAGATCCCTTTCAGCACTCCCACCCCCAGCCCTAGCTTCAGCCTTAAATTACAACTCTGACAGAGAGTCAGGGCCTTGATTTTTTTTCACTCAGGTCCCCTTTCCTCTGTGGGATTGTATCCCACTTTCAACAAATCTATGCTTTGCTAGCTACTTTGGTACATTTTGCCCCAATTTTTGTGCAACTCGCCAAGAACCTGGAACAGTCACAAATGAGAGGTGCCCAGACACCCTGTCCTTCACCCCCGTAGTATCAGTATGATCGTTTCCATTTCCAATTAAATTATAAGCAAAAAGGGAAACAAAGGTCATAATTTACAGTAAGAAATTTCATTTAAACTAGAAGAAAATGACTGCCCAGTAGAGCTCTTACTCTGTGATGTATTTCTTCATTGTGACATTCTAGTTTACACTGTTGTAGAGAAAATGAACAGTCATCCACCTGATTTGTGTGGGGGCAAAGAGCAGACATTTTCTAGCTCAAGTGTGATCATTTACCATTCTTTCACTCGTATTACTCACAAAAGGAAACAACTCATTACAGAAGGATAAGTACTCACCCTTTATGCAATAACAGTTTGTTTTAAGCATCAGTATGCAACAGAATTTTCTGGTGCAATTTACCGAGACCAAGTGCACAAATTCTGATGTAGTATGAGTGTTCTCTTGTTCTGAAGCCCATAGAAGTCTGTAAAATATTTCTTCCTGCCTCAAGATTAAGTGAGTTTACTTGTTAGCAATCCCATTATAGAGTATCTCTTGGTATTTATTTAAATTTGCTCATATATTACTATTTTGTGTTATTCTTTATTCTTCTTTAGTCATTTGTCTCCCTCTGGGAATCTTGGTTGTTGGCCATTTTCTTAGCATGCATTCGCATTTTCTTTGGATGCTAGATATTGTGTTTGAAGTTACAGAGTTAATTTGAGATTATGGATGCTACACTTGTCCTCCAAGGAAGTTTTATTTGCTTTCTTTTTTGCCAGACAGTGAAAGCAGGATCAGGCAGTTTAATATACCATTGGGTTGATCTGCTTTGAATCTGAGGTTTGGCTTTTAAGTGTGTTTCTGTAATTTTATTCCATATTTATTGTTACAGTTTAGTCCTTCTTGGCCTCTACTGAATGCCTGAAGAGATCACTAGCGCTCTTCTTCCTTGACTCCAGGCTTAAGCAATTAGCAGAAGTTTTATTCAGCTTCTAATTTTTTAAGCCTAAGGAGGAAAGCAGAGCCTTATGTTGAAATCATCACTGTGAACCTCTATTCTCCCTGGAATCTTGATCCCTGGGTCTTCACTCTATCAGTAGCATTCAGGCTTCCTATATGCCTTGTAATCTGGAATGAGTAACAGATACAACTTGGAACTTTTTTGTGCATTATTTTGAATTAAAAAATTTAAATAATTTTTTTACAAGACAATTTACATGTACCCCCCTGGTAGCCTGGCTAAGCTGCTACTATCCTAGAATCATTTCTTTAAAATTATTTGACTGAGGTTTTCTACACCACTCATGAAGTGTGAATTAAGACTGGATTCATGTATTTTACTCTTTAGGTTGAGACCAATCTTTACCTGCTATTGCTGTTGCAATGAAAGTTTGCCATTTCTATCTTGAGAAAATGCCCCCAGGACAGCAGCTGACTGTGCACTTGCTCCTCACAGGAATCCTGCTTTCACTTTTCTAGTTTTGTTTGATTGTCCTCTACATGTCTATTTATTTTCCTCTGCTCATTCTTCATTACTGGATAGCAATATTTTTAAACCTATTGTTCTGAAAACACTTGTTTCTAGAATTATAATTTCTATTTAAGTGGAAGGGAAAGAAACAAAAGAATAGCACCTCCAGAAATAGAAGTATACTAATGTTGTTGAGGCGAACATGTGTCACTAGCATAAAAGAGAATCTTATTTTAAGAAAATTTTATCTTTCTAGAACTCCTGTCATCAAGCCTCCACTTCTGTGGAGTATCTTTTGTGGAAAGACATGCGCCAATACTCCTTATGGGTACTCTAAGACAATTTTAAGTGAGTATATATTTTAGTAACATTTCTCTTATTTTAAAAAGGGCACCTCTTAAATGTCACATGCCATTTTGTAACATGCACTTCAAAGAAAGTAAACTTATTAGGGAACTAGAGAGAGAAATGCACATAACAAACTACCTCCTTCCTCCCACCAAACATATATACCAGGAAAATACTGAATTCAGCTGTTTCTTGACCATAATTGTTCTCAGTTTTCCAAAACTATGGAGTCATTTCATAACATTTGCTCTGTGTGGCACTATACCAGCAACAAAAGAAGAATAAAAAGAGATCAGAAACATGATTACCAGATAATAAAATGCCTACAGAACATTTTCATTAAGTATCCATCAAAAATGGGCCAGGTATGTAGCTCAGTGGTAATGAACTTGCCTGGTATGCATGAGGACCTGGGTTTGATTCCTAGCTATGCAATAAACATAATAAAAACAACAAAAATATGATAAGATTTCTATGATTGGGAGAAAATCTTAGAGACATTTCAAAAATGTTTAATGTAACAAGTTAACAATTTCTCATTATAATTGCACAATTCCATGATGGTGGCTCTAGAAACTGAACTCTCTACCTGCTTATCCTTATTCTTATTTTATTATTGCTGATCTTAAGAACTCATTTCCACCATTAGAAATCCATCCAATATCATGATGGTGACACATCTGCCTTATAAATTGGTGACCTGAAAGAAAATCTTTTAGAGAGGTAGGGAGGGAGGGGAACTCAGTAGAGCTGAAGGGAGAACAGTGTTAGTGGGGACTTTTGGAGGCATTGCAAAGTGCCAAGGAAGGAGAGAGTTTAAAGGGTAAATATGTGAGTCCAGCTAATAACCCTTAGAGGTAACACAATCAATGTAAAACAAATAACATCTTGGAATCATGATCAAGTGAGAAGCTCAGGTTTTCCACTTAGCTTCATGACATAAAAAGATGAATAACAAGAAGACTGAACAATATTGAAGGTGATTCTAGATATTCATAGGAGGAAAAAGCTATTGTTTTAGTGCTATAGTGCTAAATGAGATTTTGGAGAAAGAAAAATAGTCAGATCCTGAACTACTGATACTCCAAGGTAGAGACTTGGAGCAAGTCAGTTCCACTCTTTTAGAATCCCTTACCCACCTACTGCAGGTTCTTAATCACCTAAGAAAAAGTTCAGCACCATGGGAAAAAAAAATCATGGTTAAAGTGACTGACCAAAATAGAAGATTTTTTTTCTTTCAAGCAACTGTTTGTTTGAAAGTTGACAATGTATGGCTGGTACATTACCATCATAGATTCACCAGGGTTTCAGGCCTACTCTGGTCCTATGGCTCAGCTTCACAGCAGTTTCTGGGGGGAGGGAGTGAAGGCATGAGCATTCCTAAAAGTCCCACCTAATAGCTTCCACTTATATTGTTAGTCAGAACTGTGTCAAAAGCCACTGCTACCTACAAAGGAAAATGGAAAATAGAGATTTTAGGCATTCAGATTACTGTTTACAGGGAAAATCTGAATAAATTCCTCTAACCTGAATTTATTACACTTGCTTTTAGTTGACTTTGAAAATCACAAATTTTAGAGGTTATTTGGCTGAGTAATATATTGCTATTCTCCCACTAGCTCTGTGCAGGTAACACCTCTGACCTGTGGGCTATGATGATTGTGGTCATCTAAGTTGTTTCTCAGGAAGTTGGAGGCCATATTTGTGTAGTTCAAATTGGTTGAAACTACTGACCTTTCAGTTGAGCCATGCAAAAGTATCTAACTGGTGATTTCACTGATATCAGAGGAGTGGAAACTCTAACCTCAGATCATGTAAATGCTGCCATTTTGGGAACATCTGTGAACCTCTACCATGATTGATTACACACGTGCAGAGCGCTGCTTATTTCACTTTTCCTTACCCCAGTCACCCTTCCTCATGCCTTACTTAAGCTGCCCTACTTCTGCATTACATAAAAAGCCCTAAATTCCATCCTCAGGAAGGTAGTAGATTTGAGAATTGCTCTCCCATCTCCTCCCTTGGCTGCCTTATAAATAAACTTTCTTTTACAAAACTCATAATTTCAATGATTGACATTGTGTGATGTACAAAATGAACCTTGTTTGGCAATGGTCTCAAGAAAAACAATATTTGTTGTTGGGGAATTAAGAGAGCTTGAGTCCTGGGTAGTCCAATGAGCACAGGGCTTGATGTGGTATATACTTTACTATCTAGCAGGGGCAATAATATAGTATCATGTATTATTGTTATTTAACTGAATAGCTATGATTTTCCTATAAGGCATGTTGTAAGGTAGTTCTTTACCACCTCCTTGAAATTAGATGGGGCTTTATTTCTTATTTTAGCCAATAATATCAAAAGAAATGATAAGCATGCCATTTCCTATGGAAAACAAATAGCTACTGTGCCATTTACAACTCTGGTCAGAATTCACAGTGCAGATGGCAGCTACTTCACCAGGCTGGTGTCCTGAGAGATTACAATGAACAGAGTTTCTCTCCTGATCATGACATCTTACAGCTTGTGTATGACATCGAGCCACAAAGATTCAAGCATTGTTACACCATGACATCTAACTACCATGACATTTGCCTTCTAGCACTAGGATTGACAGAATATTTGTTCATTTCTATTTCTTTATTTTTTACATTATTTTTCCTTTTATGTTTCTTTTCTCTTTCTAGCCCTCCCTTTTACTAATCCTTTACTATTCATACCCTTACTACCTCCTTATCTCTTTCCAAGTGAGGAACTCTTAGACTACCATGTTTCTCCTATTGGCACAAACATCAAATGAGTTTCTTCCAATGAGCTGTGGAATAAGATTGTACAACTTCCTATAGCTCTGTTTTCCTCGACTTAGCACAGTAAAACAGTAAGCTTTAACCAGCTATGGGCTCTGTCCAGCATCTGAAAGTGTCTTTTTGTCAGTTTTGTTTCTCAATTGTGGAATGATTGAAGATTGGGACAAAACAACCTAGTCTCTACCAGGCAATTAAGTTACTTGATTAAACCTGACAGTAGCTACCCAAATAAACAATGATTTTAATTTAAATTTTTAAAGTACCAGCCAAGAACACAGATGATAAGTTGGAAAGTAGGTGCCACATCACAAGATATAAGTCCTGAAATATAACTGAAATGACATAATAAAGCATGCATTCTGAAACTTTATACATTCTACTTAGAGTAGGCTTAATTTGCTATATATTGCTATATTTAGAAGTTTTAATTTTGGTATGTTTTTAAAGTAGAGACAAGTAACAACTTTCATTATTAAGAAAGTTATTGCAATGATTACATCCTACAGAGATGATAAAAATCACCAATGTGTCATGCTTTAGAGTCGAGATATTATAGTAATTGAGCTGGGAGGACCAGACTTGAAAGGAGTACATCAAGTGCACATTAAGAGTAAAGGATGTGTAAGACTACAGAACTTAGAACTCATTTCTGAAAGTTTAATTGAGTTAACTCAGTAGTGCCTTGGAATGAAGATTAGGACTTAAAGATTCTATTCTTACCATTCCTTGATGGTTTAGCATCTTACTTAATGACTCGTATTTTTCTCTCCACTATAGTCACTTTTCTGATGACAGTCAGAGAGGTACATTCATTTTAGTCTGGATAAAATAGCACTTCTTAAATCCAAGTTAATGCTCTCTGGAGAAAACTGTGCACACTGTATTTGTAACATTCAGAAACTGCACTATGTACAGCAGGCAACAGGTGTTTTGTACATTTCTTTATTGTTTCTTCCAATGTCCATCTTTTTTTTTTACGATGGGTTTATTTTATTTTTACTCATTTAGTTACATGTGCATACATTGTTTGGGTCATTTCTCTCCACTGTCCCCTTCCCCCACCCTCTCCCCCCTTTCCCCCTCAGTTCCAGGCAGGTCCTGTTCTGTCGTTATCACTAATTTTGTTGAAGAAAAGAGACAAGCATAATAAGGAAGACAAAGCATTTTTGCTAGTTGAGGATAGCTATACAGAAATATTCCTAGCATTGCTTCTGTGTACACATGTTATGAGCCATGTTGATTAATCTCTGATCTTAACCTTGGTTACTGATCCCCTTCTCATGATAACCTCTGTTGCTTTAAGGTTTCTGTATTAGCTCCTCTGGAGTGGGGACATCAAACTCTTTCATGTTTTGGGTTTTATACCTATTTCTGTATCACCCGTATGTGTTCTCCCCTTGTCATGTGATCTAAAGTTCACATATGAGGGAGAACATATGATTTTTGGTCTTCAGAGCTTGGCTCACCTTGCTCAGAATGATGTTCTCTTGTTCCATCAATTTACCTGCAAATAATAAGATTTCATTTTCCCTAATGGCTGAGTAAAATTCCATTGTGTACAAGTACCATATTTTCTTGATCCATTCATCAGTAGTGGGGCATCTTGGTTGTTTCCATAACTTGGCTATTGTGAATAGCGCTGCAAATAAACATGGGTGTGCAGGTGACTCTGGAGTAACCTGAGTCACATTCCTTTGGGTACATCCCCAGGAGTGGGACTGCTGGATCATATGGCAGATCTATGTTTAGATTTTTAAGAAGTCTCCAAATTTTTTTCCAGAGTGGTTGCACCAGCTTGCATTCCTACCAGCAGTGGATTAGGGTTCTTTTTCCCCCCATCCTCACCAACACTTGGTGGTGGTGGTGTTTTGGATGATGGCTATTCTAACAGGGGTGAGGTGGAATCTTAGTGTGGTTTTGATTTGCATTTCCTTTATGGCTAGAGATGGCGAGCATTTTTTCATGTGCTTTTTTGCCATTTGAATTTCTTCTTTTGAGAAAGTTCTGTTATGTTCAGTTGCCCATTTTTTAATTGTTTCATTAATTTTAGGAGAGTTTAGTTTCTTAAGTTCCCTGTATATTCTGGTTATCAATCCCTTGTCTGATGTATAGCTGGAAAATATTTTCTCCCACTCTGTGGGTGTTCTCTTCAGTTTAGAGACCATTTCTTTTGTTATGCAGAAGCTTTTTAATTTTATGAAGTCCCATTTGTCCATCTTTTCTCTTAGCTGCTGGGTTGCTGGGGTTCTATTGAGGAAGTCCTTGCCTATACCTATTTGTTCCAGAGTGTTTCCTGCTTCTTTCTGTAGTAACTTCAGAGTTTTAGGTCTGATATTTAGGTTCTTGATCCATTTTTAAGTTGATACTAGTACAGGGTGATAGATAGGGATCTAGTTTCAGTTTCTTGCAGACAGGTAACCACTTTTCCCAGCAACATTTGTTGAAGAGGCTGTCTTTTCTCCATTGTATGTTTTTGGCACCTTTGTCAAAAATGAGGTGGGTATAGT
This sequence comes from Castor canadensis, assembly GCF_047511655.1. Taxonomy (NCBI): domain Eukaryota; kingdom Metazoa; phylum Chordata; class Mammalia; order Rodentia; family Castoridae; genus Castor; species Castor canadensis. The sequence continues at coordinate 79,969,280 of NC_133394.1, read as the reverse complement.
TGTGTGGATTCATATCTGGATCTTCTATTCTGTTCCACTGGTCTTCCTGTCTGTTTTTGTGCCAGTACCATGCTGTTTTTATTGCTATTGCTTTGTAATATAGTTTGAAGTTGGGTATTGTGATACCTCCAGCATTGCTTTTCAAAAAATTCTATTGTTTTCACATTTACTCATACGTGTATACATTGTTTGGGCCACCTCCCCCACATGCCCCACTTCTAGGCAGAACCTGTTCCTCCCTCTTGTCCTCTGATTTTGTTGAAAACAAAACAAAAGAGATAATAAGAAAGACATAGCGTTTTTGCTAGTTTGAGTTGAAGAAAGATATACAGGGAAATTCCTAGCATTGCTTCCATGCACATGTGTATTGCAACCCACATTGGTTCATCTCTACCAGACCTCTTCACTACTTCCTGGTCCCCTTCCCATAGTGGCCTCTGCCACTTTAAGATTACTATATTAGCTCCTCTACAGTGGGCACATCAAACACTTTCAAGTTTTAACTTTCTTTCCCTTTCCCTACTCTCCCCATGTGCGTTCTCCCCTTAGTGTGTGTCCAATAATATTACTGCATCTGTTTTAGGTCTACAATCTGCATATGAGTGAGCACATGTGATTTTTGGCTTTCTGAGCTTGGCTAACTTTGCTTAAGATGATGTTCTCCAGTTCCATCTCCAATGTCCATGTTTAAGCTATGGAACGGTACCTCCCATTTCCCTTGTGGTTCTTCTATGATATTTAATACCAGTGCTCAAGAGATTACAACTCATGTATTATGTATTTTGGATTTGATTTTTCTAATATTTTAAAAGTATATTTTCATACATTTGCATGAGACATGTTGGTTTGTAATTCCTTTTATAATTTTTCATCAAATTTAGTATGGGTGTTATATCGGCCTCATAAAATGATTTGGACATTTATCTTACCTCCTCTAAATGGTTTGTGCAAGATTAGTGCTATTTTATCCTTAAAAATTTTTGATGTAATTCACTAGTGAAACCATTTGGGTCTGAGTTCTTCCTGTCAGAGGCTCTGTTAAAGGAAATGTATAATAAATAATAGTTTTGTTTCTTCCTGTGTTGATTTGATAATGTCAAAAACTGTCCTTTTTTAAAAAAATGTCAAATTTGTTGGCTTAAAAACTTTCATAATATTTTGTTATATTTTCAAAGTGTTGTTGTAAAGGCATTATCATAAGACTTATACTAAAGACTTATTACTATTTAAACGTTAGCCCTTTGCATATTGGTACTCACCAGAGCATAACTCTGCTCCTTTCTTCTCTCATTTTACAAACATTCTAGAGGCATCTTTTATACTTCCATAATTTCTGAAGTCCAGATGCAACTATATCCAACATTTCCCCTAATGGTGCAAATATTCATTTATGATGTAGAAACTTCTTTAAATGTTTAAAATTTTCTAAACTTGACTTCTTATTCTAAATATACTTTTAGGAATCTCAATACATTTTTTTTCAACTGTCTACTGGAATGTTTTAAAATTCTGAATTCATTACTTTCATTTCTAATGCTTTCCCTTTTGTGTATTTTTTCTTTATAAACCAATTAGTTCTGGCAGATATGCATTAAAAAGGTCCCATTTTTATTGTATAGACTGAGAATTTTGAAAAACACATTCACTCATGCAGCCACCTCCCTAATCAAGTTAAACATTTCTGCCAGGCAGGCTAGGCAGGAGTCAACAGTAGGTTACCATTTAGCTTTAGAGAAAAAGTACAGACTTTTGTGACCACGCAAGTACTCAGAATTCTAAGATGCACGGTTTGAGGCAATAGGTAGATTTGTTTAAACAAAAATAAGAAAAAGACCAAAGTTCCTGCCAAACATTAAAGTCACTCCTCAGTGTCAAAGACCAGTGTGGGGTCTAGCAATATTGAGTCATACAAAAGTTACAAGAAATAAAATTGCTAGTGGCAAAAATTTATTCTGATACAAATAATACAAAATATTCAAACTGTGTAGTACCTGCCCTGGGATTGGTAATTTGCCCGTTAAAACTGTTAAAGTTCAATTCCACTGTGAACAGGCTATTCTTCCCATCTGTGGATCCTGGAATTTTCCAAATGTCAGGGCAGATTTTTCTCTGTGCTTTCATTGAGCAGGTTTCCACCAGAAGAAAACCAATGTATTTACCTATCTTTTAGAGTACACTGTCTGTATTTGTCAAACTTTCAGAACACTGCAGGAATCTGGGCTATGTGGCTGCTTAGATTTCTGCTGGTGACTATCAGTGACCATGTGAGAAGGGACAAAGCCTCCTAAATCCTTAGGAGATTGAGGCTGTGTGATGGGGACACACCACCCAGAAGTACAGTTGAATTCTCAGGTTTTCAATGCACATGATTAATTTGTAAACCATTTATACCTATTTTTGTGGAATCTCCCTTGTCCTAATATCTTTGCAGTACTTTTTGAAAACTATACCAAATGGCAGCAGGAAGAGTTAATTTAAGAATAAGAAAAATAACTGAGCACTGCTGGCTCACACTTGTAACCATAACTACTGGGAAGCAGAGATAAGAAAGATCTTAGTTGGAGCCCAGCCCAGGAAAAATTCACAAAATCTTATCTCAATGGAAAAAAAACCTGAACATGGTAGTGCCTACCTGTCATTTCATCTACTGCAGGAAGTATAAATAGGAAGACTGCAGTCCAGGTTGGCCTGAGACATGAAGTAAGATCCTATCTCAAAAACAAAACCAGAGCAGAAAGGGCCAGAGGTGTGACCCAAGTGGTGGCCATGAGTTCAACCCTAGCACTATGAATAAATGTTGAAAGCTTTAAGCTATCTTGCTTCTAAACAAATTTAATTTTAATCTCTGTGTTTAAGTTGAAACATATAAAATTTTACATATGATTAAATTTTGTGTTACTGTTTTTTTTATTTTTGGTAGGACTGGGATTTGAACTACAGCTTTGCACTTGCAAAACAAGTACTCTTCCACTTCAGTCACACCTCTGGTCCTTTTTGCTCTGGTTATTTTGGATATGGGATCTTGGGAACTATGTGCCTGAGCTATCCTTGAACCACAATCCTGCTGATCTCGGAATTATAGGCATGAGCCACTGGCACATGGCTGGGACTGTATTATTATAATTTAAATTTAGGTAAATAGAAAATTTGCTTTAATCCTACAGTAACTGAAGGTTAGCTTTAGCTCAGACATATTTTTGTGATGTTATGATAGGAAGCAGAAGGAATGGCAAAGCAGAGGAAGGCTCATTTCCATTGTTTGAACTAAACTCCTGATGGAATACTGGTAAAATGTCACCTAGGCCAAAAGTGTGTGCCCTGTAGTGTCTCACTGTACCTTGACTTAGGTCTGTAGACCATTGTTCTTAGCAGCGTCATGCTGATTGGTCAGTCTGACATCAACTGCTGGGGTGAGTTCTCATTTACTGCTGGTGGGAATGCAAAATAGTGCAGCCACTCTGTAAGACAGTTTTGTAGTTTCTTACAAAAAAGACATACTCTTAGAATATGAAACAGAAATAATTCTATTTAGGTTCTACTCAAAGCAGTTCAAACATTTATCCACACAAAATCATGCACGCAGATGTTTATAGCAGATTTGTCACTGCCAAAACTTGGAAGCTGGCAGATGAACTTCGGTAGGTAAGTTAAACTGAAACATGGTTCATTCAGATAACGGAATATCGTTCAGTGCTAAAAGGAAATGTGTTATTATGCCATGAAAAGAAATGAAGGAAAGTTAACTCTGTATTATATTACTAAATAAAAAAAGCATTTCTTTTTTTTTTTTTAATTCACATGTGCATACAATGTTTGAGTCATTTCTCCTCTCTTCCCCTTCCCATCCTCCATCCCCTCTTTTAACCCCCTAACCCTTCACTACCAGGCAGAAACTATTTTGCACTTATCTCTAATTTTGTTGAAGAGAGAGTATAAGCAGTAATAGGAAGGACTGAGGGTTTTTGCTAGTTGAGATAAGGACAGCTATACAGGGAGTTGAGTTGACTTGCATTGCTTTCCTGTACATGTGTGTTACCTTCAAAGTTAATTCTTCTCAAAATAACCTTTTCTCTAGTTCCTGGTCCCTTTCTCCTATTGGCTTCAGTCACTTTAAATTATCTGCATTACTTTCTCTGTGTTGAGGGCAACAAATGCTCTCTAGTTTTTTGGGTGTCTTACCTATCCTCATACCTCCCTTGTGTGCTCTTGCTTTATCATGTGATCAAAGTCCAATCCCCTTGTTGTTTTTGCCTTTGATCTAATGTCCGCATATGAGGGAGAACATACGATTTTTGGTCTTTTGGGCCAGGCTAACCTCCCTCAGAATAATGTTCTCCAGGTCCATCCATGGAAGACTTTTATTGCTCCATCTATTTTGAATGATAGTTTTGCTGGGTAGAGTATCCTAGGGTTGAAGTTACTTTCATTCAGTACCCAGAAGACCTCACCCCAAGCTCTTCTTGCTTTTAATGTTTCTGTTGAGAAGTCTGCTGTGATTTTGATGGGTTCACCTTTGTATGTTATTTGTTTTTTCTGTCTTACAGACTTAAATATTCTTTCTCGAATCTCTGTATGTGTTGTTTTAATGATAATATGCTGTGGGGTAGTTCTGTTTTGGTCAGGTCTTTGTGGTGTTCTGGAGGCTTCTTGCACCTGTATGGGCATAGATTTTTCTAGATTTGGGAAATTTTCTGTAGTTATTTTATTGTATATATTACGCATTCCCTTTGCTTGCACCTCTTCTCCTTCTTCAATGCCCATTATTCTCAGGTTTGGTCTTTTGATGGAGTCAGTAAGTTCTTGCATTTTCTTTTCACAGATCTTGAGTTGCTTAACTAATAGTTCTTTGGTTTTTTCCTTTAATTACCATTTCTTCTTCGAGTTCTGAGATTCTGTCTTCTGCTTGTTCTATTCTGCTGGATTGGCCTTCCATTTTGTTTTGCATTTCTGTTTCATTCTTTTTTCTGAGGTTTTTCCATATCCTGAGTCACTTCCTCTTTAATATTGTCTATTTTTGTCCCGAGTTCATTTATCTCTTTACTTATCATGTTCTTTATTTCACTTTGGTGCTTATACAGTACTTCTATAGTTTATTTGTTCTTGGGCTTTCTCAAATTCTCTATTTTTGTTGACTAGGAATTTATTGAGTGTTTCTCTACATTTTGGTTGAGCCTATCCTGTATCATCTCTATAAAATTCTCATTGATTACTTGCAGGATTTCTTCTTTCAGATTGTTCTTGTGGGCTTCATCGGGTTCTTTGGCATAGTTTATCTTCGTTTTGTTGGAGTATGGATCTGAGTATCTGTTTTCTTCATTTTCCTCTGATTCCTGTACTAATTTATTACTGGGGGGAAACTGGTTTCCCTGTTCTTTCCATCTTCCTATCATTGCCCTTGCTATTGTTACTGCCCCTGTACTGTGTGCAATTAAGTATTTTCTAGCTCGTAATAATAACAATTGTTATTATTATCTAGAATGGAAGGGTGAGAGGAGAGGGAAAGCAAAGAAGGTAAAGAAAAAGGGAAAAATAAACAACAAAACAAACAAACAAACAAATAACAACAGAAAGCAGTGCCAAAGAAATAATCAGGGAGAGATAGTGTACTAATCAACAGTAAGCTAAACAGGCATTAGAGAGACAGAGAGAGGATAAAAAACAATCCCCAAGTTCAAATGCAATAAAGTTTCAGTCTTAATCATTTTGGTGTTAGTCCCTCAGCCTCCAATCCTGGAGATGGTGTCTCAGAAATAGTTCTGTCGTTATCTCATCAAAGGGGGAAAAAAAGCAAAACAAACAAAAAAAGAAAAACTAAACAAAACAAAATATCCCAAGTTCAACTGCAATACAGTTTCAATTAGACCTTCAGAATGCAGTTCTAGTTCAGTCGTCTCATCAGAAGAAGAGAAAAAAAAAAAAGGGTCTGGAGACAGTTCTGTGAATGTCTATCTGAGACCGTGGCTCACCTGCCCACTATTGTCAGCCTGCTGTTGCTGGAGGCGTTATTTATGCAGATCTCAGGAATGAACTTAAGACTCACCTAGCCCTGCAGGCTTTGTTTATTTAGAGTTCTCCTGGGCAGGACCGCTACTATTACAAGCTTTCCCCTCTCCAAGCACACTGGGGGAGGTGGCACTACACCCACTTTTCCAGCCAGCTTGTTTATTCACAGTTCACGTGGGAAGTGCCCCTTCCCCACTTTCCAGTGGAGCTTTCTTCACACAGCCACTGTTACAAGCTTTCCCACTCCAAGGTTGCTGGGCAGGTGCTGCCACTCATGCCTTCTCCAGCTGGCTTATTTACACTTCACATGGGAAGTGTCCCTTCCCTCCTCTCCAGTGGAGTTTTCCTTACACCACTTTTACAAGCTTTCCTGCTCCAAGGTTGCTGGGTGGGGGCCGCCACTTCTACCTTCTCCAGCCGGCTTGTTTGTTTAAAGTTCCATGTGGGATTGCCCCTTCCCCCCTCTTTGGCAATCAGGGCACCCCACCCTCTTTGCTACATGTCTTTTGTTGTTGTTTATTCAGTTTGGTTTTTTTCTCTTTTTTCCCTGGGTAGGGGTCAGTCTGTCCAGAGGGCTATGCTGATCTGGCCCAGGGTTGTTTGTGGGAGTACTGCGTGCTGCTTAGCTCACCTTGTGGTCTGCTTCTCTTGAGCCAATAGGAGCTGGCATTTGGTGGCATGGGAGGCCTCCTGGTTTCTCCATTTAACATGGAGTGGGGATGCTATGTGTGGGCTGAGGGTGTGAAGGTGTCAGAATTTTGCCTCTTCTTGGTGGTTTTTCCTGCAAAGTGTTTCTCCAGTGTCTCTCCAAGATTTTACTTTAGGAAGCACACTTTCTGCTTTCTCCCTCTAGTCGCCATCTTGGAATCTCCAAAAGAAGCTTTTCTGAAAGGAATATATGCTCCATGATTCCCACTACAAGGAGTTCTAGAAAAGGCAGTTACAATGATGACAGCAAAAAGACCAGTAATGGCCAAGAATTAGGAGAGGGATGCAGAGGCTAGAGAAGGATTTGAAGGACAGTGGAAATACTGTGTATGAGACCACAATGGTGAACACATGTTACTATACATCTGTCCATACCTTTAGACTATTCAACACCCTAATGAACTTTACATTGGTAAAGTATAGATTCTGGGTAAAAATAATGTGCTGATGTAGATCCACCAATTGTAACAAAATTGTCACTCTGTGTTGAAGGAGCAGGGATTTTCATGTGTGGAAGCAGATGATACATGGGACATTGCTATAACTTCCTCCAATTTTGCTGTGAACCCAAACTGTTCTAAAAATTAATTCTTTTTAAAAAAGCTAATATAACATATTTACATTTAGTTTTTTACTAAGCAGGAATTTGAATCACTGGTGTCACTGCAGTTTTTGTTTCCCTTAGGTTTTATAGAAAACCACAGCTAAAGTTGATTTGTAATTTCCAAGGTTATTGCAATATTAGACTCTTTCTGCATATTTATGATCTATTATGCTAAGATTCTGGAAGTTTTGAACTCATGTCAATTACTGGCTGCAATGGAAGATATACTGTCCAGACACAAAGAGTGAATGTTTCCATTTCAAGCTGATTCATGTTTACAATTTTAATGTTCTAATTAATGAATTCCACTCCTTTATATAAATTATTTATGAATATAAGTATTATTTATATGAATTATTTATCATTTAGTGATGGGAAAATTCCAGACTATCAAAAGGACAAGACAAGCACAATATTGTATAGAATCAGAGAAGATCTCACTTCTTCCTGGTTCATCTGAAAAGAAAAAAAATCTCATGAACTTTAATTAAACATTTTATTTATGAAAATCATAAATCCCCATGCAGTGATAAGATATAATAAAAGAAATCTGGGACCTTTGCTTTACCCCAGTGACAGCATCTTATATCACTAGTGTATAGCACAGGTCACTGCCTGGGAAATGACATTGCTTCAATCCAACTGCCTTATTCAGGGTTCACAAGTTTTAGAGACACTCATGTATGAGTGTGCTTAGTTCTATTCAGTCTTGTCACAGGTATATATTTAATGACAATTATAGGTAACACACATAATAGAACCCCAAGAACCCCATTATCTCATGCTTTCTTACATCCATTTCCTTCCCTCTTCCCTCAATTCATGGCCACCACTAATATGTTCTCCATTTCTATAATTTTGTCATCTGAAGAATGTTAGTAAATGGAATCACATAGTATGTAAACTTTTGAAAGTAGCTATTCTCAGCAGGCACATCTCCCTTGAGATCCATGCTCATAATGGTATGTACCACTAATTTGTTCTTTTAGTGGTTAGTAATAGTCCATAGTGTTCATGCTTTCAAATCACCTGCTGAAGTATGTCTTGGTTGTTTGTGGTTTGTGGCTACTATGAATAAAGCTGTTGTGAACACATGTGTACGTATTTTCGTGTCAACAAGACTTTTTTTAAATGAATTTTTGTTTCCCTGGTATGAATGTCCAAGAATGAAATTGTTGGATCATGTGATAAGTGCATGTTTAGTTTTATAAGAAGCTAACCAAACCAAAGTCTGTTCTAAAGTGTCTACATCACTGTGCATTATTGTATGAATGCATCAATATGAATAATCTATTTTCTTCATATTCTCGTCAGCATTTTGTGTTACCACAAATCATTTTATTTTAGCTATTTTGATAGCTATGTAGGGATATAGAATGATTGTGGTTTAAAAATGGTGTTTCCTGGTGGCCTATCACGTTGAGCATCTTGTCACCTGCTTCCTTATGATTTATGTATGTTTTTCAGAGAAATGTTGCTTTTTTATCTTTTGGCCATTTTCTAAGTGGACTGCTTATTTTTGTTTGTGTCTTGTTGGGTTTTGAGAGTTTTTATTTTACCTAAATATAAAGCCTTTCCAGAACAAGGAGTTTCCTTCAGCTTGCAGCTTGACTTTTTATATTAATAACAGGGTCTTCCATAGACCAAAGGTTTTTGTTCTTCTTTTCTTAATTTGAAGATGTCCCACTATCAGTTTCTCCTTGTATGGGTTAAGGTTTTGGTGCCAGAGTTAAGAATTCATCACTCTGTCCTTGGTCTCAAAAATTTTCTCCTCCATATTTTTTTCTAAAAGTTTTGTGGAAATCTTCTTTTGACTCCATGATCAATTTGGAGTTAATTTTTGTATATAGTCTGCAAAGTTTATGTATGGTTCATATTTGTGCCTATTGATGCCCAACTGCTCAAGCAACATTAATGGAAAAGACCATCTTTCTATGTTGAATTGTTTTGTGCCTTTGTCCACGTTAGTTGGGAATATTTGTCTGGCTGTATTTCTGGATACTCTATTCTGCTCCAGTGCTCTACCTGTTGGTCCCCCTGTCAACACAAAACTTTCTTGGTTATTGGCACTCTTTTGTGCACCTTCAGGAAGGCAGAATTCCTAATATTTATTCCTCAAGTAATGGAACATAAGCTTTACCTTAAAAAGAAAGAGGGAAATTTGTTAGACATTTTATATTTTGTAGGGGAAGAATTTGTTGCCTAGGAACAAAAAGGAAGAAACAGAAAGCTTGAAGTTTGTTGGGTAATGTTCAAATGGATGTGAGATTTGAGGATCTGAGTGGCACTGGAATCTGAGCTGTCATAAGGAGTATTGTACAATTGATAAAATTATGAACATTATGGCCAAACTGAAATAGCTTTCAAGCATGGTATTGATTCTACCACATTCTGTGAAAAAGTCAAAGAGCTCCAAATTTCTGATCTGTGAAGTGGATCAGATAGCATTATGTGTATAAGAGAGAAGGCAATGCAGAAGGAATAGGAGACCCATCAGAATCCCTGTCCTTCTCCAGGAAAAAGAAATGATTTCTTCCTGTCTGAGCTATAATCTCTAAAATTGTTTGACTGAGGTCTTCTTCCAGGTCTCAGGTACTGACTCAGCTTCTGTGTAAATAAGAAGAAGAAAGTTCCTACACTTTTATAAAACAAACCATGGATGATAGTCATATATGAGTTAGAATGTATGAAATAGCACCTCAATACAAAATTTGCAGTCCTTGGGAAAAAAATGAAAAAGTCCAATATTATAATACTTTGAAATCAAAGATGACTCTTCAGATAGATCAGGGCTATCTGCAAATATTATTTTCAAATTATTGAATTAACCTTTTCTTTTTATTAAATTATGTTGGTGGCTACCATACTGTGAAAATCAGATTTCTGCAAAATCAATTACATTTGTTAGATAATTTTCTGTATTAACTTGCTGCTTTTCATGGAGTAGTCAGATCCTTCATACAGATGGAGATCTGGTACCCAAATCTCAGAAGGATAAATGATATTTAAAATAAAACCCCAGTGCAGTTAATGCAGAAGATTCAATTCAATTACTATTCAATACTGGATACAGTATAAGCCATTGACTGCAAAAAGTAATCCCTTCTTTATTTGAATGTCAATGTAAACACCTCCTTACTTCTCATTCTAATGCATATTTGCCTCAGAGGTAGTAGGATTACTTTAATATGAAAGAATCATTAAATAATGATTTCTCTGGTGCTGATGCCATTGAGCGACAGTAAATTATTAAGTAACATCATTTTGCTCTCATCTTTTATCTTTAGTGCTTCTCCAATTACGTCTAAGAGTTTCCAGAGGGGCAGAAGTAACTCCTTTGGGACTTTGTTTTCCCTGGGGCCCAAGAACTATGCTTCCTGCAGCTTTACCCTCTGAGGGCTCCAAGCTGCAGTTCAGAGCTGTGGCCTCTGGAAGTCAGAGTCAAATTTCATAGCAATCTCTCTGTTCCTCTTCCTTGGTTGTACTTTAACCATGCCTTAAAGGGCTGACATCCCTGTGCTAAAACGAGTTAATTTTTTCTCTTGCCACATTTACACATGACTTTAGAAAATGCCCCCTTTGAATATCTATCATATCACAGAGATTTTATGATTAAATGTGTCTTTTAGTTTATACTTGCAGACTTTTTTTTTTTTTTGCTTTTGACAGAAAAGACAAACAAACAGTGCATTAGTTTGATAAGGTTGCAATACCAAAGTACAACAGGCTGGGTGGCTTAAACAGCAGAAATTTATATTTTTACAGTTCTGGAGGTTGGAAGTCCAAGATCAAGATGTTAGTAGCACTGGCTTCCCTAAAGCCTCTCTGTGGCTTACAGATGAGCTGTCTTTATGTTCACATTGAGCTTTCTCTGTGTCTCCTCTTCTTATCAGGATGAAAATCCAACAGGTCAGGGCACTTGTTAGTGACCTCATGGAATTTCGAAGGAATTAATAACCTACCAAAGTGGTGTAAAGGTTACTCTACACTGAGAGTGTTTGAACAATTAGCAACCACAGAAAGAAACAGTATCTAAACTTAGCAGAGACTTTTGAAAAATGTATCTGCCATTGTTCCTCTACAAGGGATTTCCTTAGTTGGGGAATATGATGGTTAATTCTATGTGTCAACTTGACTGGACCATGAGGTGCCCAGATTAAATTTATTCACTGGTGTGTTTGTGAGACCATTTCCAAGTGACATTAGCATTTCAATCTGTAGAGAAGTAAAATAGATGCCTTCCAAATGTGGGTGGACATTATCTAATCCTTTGAAGCTTAAAAAAGAACAAAGGGTAGAGAAAGGAAGAATTCATTGTTTTGTGCCTCATGCTGCCTGGGACATTATTTTCTCCTGCCCTTGGGCTAGCACCTACATCATGGGTGCCCTATGATTCTCAGGTTTTCTGAATTGGACTGGATTTACACCACTGGCTTTTCTGGGTCTCCAGCTTGTAGACAGCAAGTCATAGGACTTAGCCTCCATAACCATACCAGCCAATTCCTCATAATGAATCTCTTCCTTATGCACACACATCACACACACCACACTCACATACCACACACGTACCACACCATACCCCACACACATACATACACCTCCCACAACCTACATAACATACACATACGACACCACATGCACACATATCACATGTGCACCACACATACAGACACACACACTGCACACAACACACATACACTCACACATACACCTGCTGTTGTTTCTATTCCCTTGGCCCTAGGAAATTTGAATTCAGCTGTCAAGCCCATCCCCCAAGAGAAGATTTCAGTCAGAAAGAAGACCGCCCATTCCCATTAAGCACCAAAAAGCCAGTAAAACTTTCCATACTTGTCCATTGGAATCCTAGTCATCATTCTGCTTCCCTCCTATCCACCACTTGCTTTTCTTAAAGCACTGTCCAAACCTACACCTCTGGCTACTTATGAAAATTAAGTAGCCACAGGTCTGTGAAATAAATTAGCCTTTTCTTTTATTAATATGTCTACTTGTTAATTCACAGGGCTGATCACTTGAACCTTAGTTGGTAGGGAAAACGTCTTTGACTCTTAGCACTTACTGTAAAGTGCTGATTGGATTTCTAATCACAAAAACTTGGATAGAATCCACTGCAGATAGTTTTCCTTAATGAGCCCATTTTTTACCAGTCTTCCTCCCTCCTGCAGCTGATGCAATAAGGTATATTCCTTGGCATTTGCTGCTTATTCCTCATTTTAGTCATAAGTTCTCTGGGGAGCATGCATGATAGCTCACAACAAACTTGAGTATGTTGTGCTTTTCATGCAAATGAATTTCTTAGATGGAAAAAGTTTCAATTTAGAACTGATGGATTTATTATTAGCACATTTAATTTTGTCACTACCCTTCCAAGGCAGTGCTTTTTATTTCTCACATTGATTATAAAATCTAAAAGCCATACTTAGGATTCTTCTTGACCTCAATCCATCCCTGTTGGTTACAATGTCATATGAAGTCAGATAATAGTTCCCATATTTTCTAAGGGCATTAACTGTGCTGTTGCTATGGTTTGGATAAATATCCCTGAAAGGTCTATGTAGTCAAATGTTGGTCCTCAACCTGTGGCACTCTTAGGAGGTGGCAGAACCTTTAAGAGGTGGGGTCTAGTGGGAAGAAGTTAAGTCAGTGGGGTGGACCCTCACAGGAGATATTGAGACTTTGATCCTGTCTTTCTTTTAGTTTCCCAGCAGCCAGGAGATAAACAGATCTCCTCAACTGCATAAACCCACCATGATATACTGTGTCACTATAGGCCCAAGAAACAGGGCTGAAACTTCTAAAACTATGGGCAAAAATAGATCCTATCATCAATCTATCAGTTGATGATCAGGTATTTTCTCCCAATGACAGGAAGCTGACTAATATAGTTGTATACAGTCTGAGTTGTGGAAATGTATCTGATGATAATAATGAAAGTACAATGTTTATTTAAACAAATTTTTTTCATGCTCAAACAGTTATTTATATGTTGGCCTTAACTCTGTTTGGTTCTACACTAATAAGTACAGATGGTTTAAGAGAATCTTCTGTTACACTTTTGTAAAGTTGTAATATAGAATGTTTAAGGCTATACTTGTAGATTTTTGTTAATTTGAGTCTCCATAAATAATAGAAAAGTATTTAAGACTAGAGATATTTTGGACTCATTGGAACATGGATCAAGGAGATAGCTCAAATTAATATTTGACACAATGCCTAGCCTTATGATAGGCTCTGTGTACATTACAAAAACATATAAAATATGATTGTTCATATAGACTTTTAAGGTCTACAATTTAATATCCAAATATTTAAAGCCATTTGGTGATCATTAAACAGTTAACATGGACAATAAGAAAGATCATAATAACAAAAAGGAGAAAGAGACAAGTCAGCTAGTGTTTGTTAAATGCTTCATATTGAATACTTCCTATGAACCAGTCATTACTCTAAACAATCAGTTTCTCTTGTTATTTACCGTGATCCTGAGCTAGTCAAAATAAAGAAGTTCTATGCTTGAGATGCATGGAATCAAATGCAAGTTAAGTTTACAAATCCAATGAGTTATCAAAATCTACTGGCTATATTTGATTAGTAGTGGCGCTGGAGGTCTTGCATATGTGGGAGTAGGTGCTGGGAAGTTTGCCTTGTGAAATTGAAGAATGAAAGTCACAGACAACAGGATGAGCAAAAGAGCAGAGTTTTATAAATATTCTTTTTTCCCAGATGAAGGGAGGCCCATCATGTTCCACTACCATTGGCTTATTCAAATTTCTCACCAAGTATGCTTTTCTGTCCATCTCTGATTGGTTCTGGGATTCGATCACATGTGATCTGCAGGCTGCAGCAGTTTCAAGGTGGCTGGAGTGATGTTAAGATTCTCCACACCCTGTTTACTTGTCTCTGGGCCTACAGTACACTCAATTGAGTCCCCTTTCCCTAAACTGCCTAAACGGCCCTACCTCCTAGCCTCTAGTCTCAGTAATAGTCTTACAAATTCCAAAACTTAAACTTGTCAATATTTGAATATTTTTAATATTAAAATTATTTTGTAGCTACCTAAAAATTTTTAAAACTGGCTTGATTTCCATGCCAGTTTTACCAAGTTATCAATATTCACAAAATAAATCAAACACAGAAAAAAATAAAACCTTTTCTCATGGGGAGAGGTCATTGCATCAAAGTTAATTTGTATCTGTGAGAGCAGACAGAAACTGAACACACATAGTGTATGATTTATTCTAAGAATGCTATGAATACTTTAAAAAACAATATGGAAATATGTTTGGTTAGCCTCTCATTGAGAGTTGAAATAGGAGTTCTAAATGAAATTATTATTTAGGCTATTATTTTCATTTACTGTCTAGTGTTACATAATATACTAGCACAATTTAACGCACACACAAAAATGAATTGAAAAACCAATCTGGAGCAAAAAATATCAATTTTCTGTTAAAACTGAAAAAAAATGGAAAAAAATATCTCTAGCACTGCTACAGTTCTGATTAAGTAACATTTAAAATGCTGAAAACACAAAGACATTAGGTTCTATTCCCAATAAAACCAGTGCTAGTTATTATTTCCTCACACAGATATCCTCTCAATAAATGATTATTTAGTACTTACTATGTTTTAGATGTAATACTAGAGATATTTTTAATGAAAGTTTGCATAAATTCCATTTCTAAACATGTAAGTAGTTGAAGACAAGAAGCATAAAATTAAGGAAATGACCTGTGAGTATAATTATTTATTTATGAGTATAATCATCCATTATTTTTCATTATGGATATGTGCCCATTTTACTGAGGTACATTACAGAATAATTATCTGCTGTAGAGAAGCTTGCAGTCACCATAAGGAAAAATCATCCAGCCTTGTATACAGCACTGAAGACCTGAGCCAATCATGTTTTAGATGTACCACCCACAGTGACAAGAGTCATGAAGTCACAGTGCTATGACTAAACAATTCAGAAAAAAGCTTAGCATAAGTACTCACAACTGAAATAAACTGAGAACAATAGTGAGGGGAGGGCATGGGGCTGAGTGGAAGGGAACTGGGAATGCAGAAACAACTGAGAGTGTGGAGAAACAGGCATGCTAATAGAAACTGTGGTAGACATAAAATTCTGTAAAACCTATCAGAGGGCAATTTTGCAATATAACTAGAAATGCAAATCAATTTTTACCCAAAAATTTCACTTCCAGAAATTGATACTATGAAGACAACTTTAATAGAACAAGGCTCATCAAAATACATTCATAGTGGTCACAGCCCTGAAGCAAAGTTACCTGCCATAAGGAACTGTTTAACTGTGGTGCTTTTCTGAAAAGCAATAGTGTGGGAAAATATTCATTTACAGTGGAAGATATTACTGATAACTTACTGACAGATAAAAGGTGTATTAGTCAGTTTCCTGTCATCATGGCAAAATATCTGAAATAGTCAACTTATGAAGAATACAGGTTTATTGTGGATCATAGTTTTGGTGGTTCCAGTGCATGACTGGTTGGCTTCCTGCTTTGTGAATGTAGAAAGATAGAACATCATGGTGGAAGTGCATGATGGAGCAAGACCACTCACATCACAAACGAAGAAGCAAAGGAGAGAGGGAAAGGGGCTTGGATTCCACAATTCCCTTCAAGGGCAGGTGCCCAATGACCTAAGGATGCCTCATTAGGCCCTTCCTCCCCAGGTTCCACTACCTTTCACTTGTGGCACCCTAAGGATAAAGCCTTCAAGAGATGGGCCTTGGGGAGATATCAAGACCAAAACCATAGCAGCTACAGACAATAGCTAAGTGAGGTGTATTGGGTAGAAAAGGTCTGGGAAGGCATATCTCAAAATGGTGTCAGTTGAGTTATAACTGTTATTTTTACATATGTATTTTCTTTATTCTTCAATTTTTCTGAAACTTGAAATACAATTTTTTACTATTTAAAATGTTAATGAGCATAAATATGCATTAAAACAAAACACAACAGCAACAAAATTGTCTTATACTACATGAAGAATATCTTGCAAAAATCCTCAGGGTCCTTATTATTGTAGCTCTCTTTCTTAGTGGTAAAAAAACTTTTAAGCCAGTGCTGGTGGCTCACTCCTATAATCCCAGCTACTTGGGAAGCTGAAATCAAGAGGATTGTGTTTCTAGGCCAACGCAGGCAAATAGTTCAAGAGACCAGATCTGCACAATAACCAGAGCAAAATGGACTAGAGGTATGGCTCAAGTGGTAGAGCATCTGCTTTGGAAGCACTGAGTTCAAACCCCAACCCCACCAAACACCAATAAAAAATTTAAAGATGGGTATTAGTATTCAGAATAAATATTTTATTTTCATATTTTTTGTAGTAAATAACTATGTGGCAAGTTCTAGTCAATGAAAAATAAACAGAAGTATTGTATACAACTTCCAGAAAAGTGCTGAGACCTTTAGGTACTAATGTGAGTAACATTTAGGATATCAGATGAGATTTTGGAGAATAGAAAGGAAGTAATTGAAATTAAATAGCTGGGGAATCTTTAAAGTTTTTGCACAAAGCAAAAATATATTCTTTTGCACAAAAAAAATGTATGTTTTGCACAAAACAAAAAAGCATATTTACTGGGATGTTTTCTTGTTTTGTAATCTAAAATTCCTCCAGGAGCATTTTATATCCAATCTCTAGTCTGAAGTGATAGTGAACTCAAAAACTGGCATTTAATGGGTACAATCTCAGGGATATGGGACCTGTACTGACTGTTCTTCCCAACTTCTCACTGCCTAAGGGCAAGGGGAGGAAGTAAAGAAAATTGTATGGGTGTTTTTAGCTGTAAATTTTTAAAAAGCTTACCAAACGTGGTTTAATCCATAAGAACACATGCAATTTCATGTAATGAAGTCTGGAGGTAGGTGGTTCTCATATGTGTTAAATCAACAACTAACAGTCAGAGTTCTAGCTTAAAATCCTGCTATACTCTTTGTTTTTCCCTCATGCTCTCAAAATGTCTGCAGCTACCTAAGACAGAAACAGAAACACTGTATCAGCAAGCCCCATCACACTTCCTTTTAAATTCCTCTAAACAAGAAAACTTTACCAGAACCAAACATTGGCAGGAAAAAATAGAATCATCTTGGCTGGTTTAGGCCAACCTACACTCTACCTTGGAGACTCAAGAGTGTCCTGAAAATTGTGCGGATGCCCAATATCCTTTAAACGTTTTGTTGGACTGTAATCATAATAATAAAAAGACTGGAAATCCAGCTGTGAGACTGGCAAGTCTTTCATAGTTTATCCTGATACAAATAGTAGAAAAAGGGTCATTAATTTTTCTCCTTGTCCACCTGTATATTTTAAATACATCATTGTTTATAAAAGGCTTATGAAGTTTTTCAAAACAGAAATAATAGGGACTGCACATACATATATATATTGCACAAAGAATGTAAACTAACTGCCACACAGAGTACAAAATGTACTAGGTAATGACAGAAATTTAAAAAGCAGCAATCATTGTATGAAAGTATTGACAATTTTTATGATACTCATTTATGGAACAGAAAACAAAATTACAAAGCCATTTTGGGTAGACTTTTGGTAAACTGCAATAAACTTGTGCCTTCTACAAATGTTAATGCCATCATTTCCTTTCCTGTAAAGGACAAACAATTCATGTAAAAGGTTCAGCTAAGTGACATTTTATGGGTGCTGTCCTTGCCAGGTCCCAAGGCTGTTCCTCTGGGAGCAAGCAAAGATGTCATTGTCTAGGCTGACACTGCACTTTCCTTATGTGCTCTATCCCAATAACAACATTTCAATGTTAGGAGTCATTGTTCTAAGTATTCTACCATAATAAGGACAAAGTGATGTATAAGAACATTTAAGGATTAACATGCTACAAAGGTTTTTCAATCAGTTATTAACAATACAGAATAAAAAATCATTTTATAAGGATTTACTTGAAAGATTGTTTATTCAAAACTCTCCTATCTGAACGATGTCTTAGAAAGAATGCACTCAGTCTCCTCAAATGGCAAGTGAATAAAGGGAGGGCCAGAAATCTCTATGTTCTTTCAATACCATAATTAGCTGGTCAAAGAACAAAACAAAACAACAACAACAAAATGTAGACAGCTACTCAATTCTCCTGGTTATAGTTTGTGATCTTTTCTTAGATCTGTTCTAATTGTTATAATAATTTTGTTCATTCACATTAACAATGCCAAAGTTAAAGGTGACACAAAAACAGTGATGCATTAAAAGACAGCATCCTGTACACCAATGTCTATAGCATCTTTACTCACAATTCTCAAAGCTAGGAATGTGCAAACAGCCCATCAGCAGGTGAATGTATAAACTGTGGTCCATCCAGACATCATTACAAAGTTCTGGGCTATCAAGCTTGGAAAATGCTTGGAAAATATGTGCAAGCATAGGATGGTGAATGAAGCCAATCTGAAAAGGCTACAAGCTGTGTGATTCCAGCCATGTGATGTCTCAGAAAAGGCAAACCTGTGGAGATGAGGAGATCAGTGACTGTCAAGCACTGGGGACAGGGAAGATGCATAGGCAGAACACAGAGAACTGTGAGGACAATGAAACTATTCTGTGTGACACTGCAATAGTGGGTACGTGTCATTACACATTTGTCTAAATCAACAGAATGTGTAACACCAAAGGCAAGCCCCAGTGAAAGCTATGGACTTTACATGACTATGGTGTGTCAATGTAGGTTCTTGCTCCACTCTGACAGAGGGTATTGAAAATGGGGTAAAATACATATTTGTGGTATATATGGGAAATTTTTAAAGCTTTTTTTTAATAAAAAAAGGAGTATCATTTATTTTCAAAGAAAAGCAATCATAAATAATAACTAGAACAAAAATATTTGTGTGTACTGATCAGAAGAATCAGTATCTACCTAAATGTTCATTAACCATGAAATTGTTTAAAAGAAATTAAATTTGCTAATCAGATTGCATTTGAACTAATTAAATAAAAACTAAATAAGTATTCCTAAATGTCATGATGCTGAGACCCTTTTTGTTAATTATTATAGTAGCAACCACTGCTTAATTAGGTCCAAAAAGTTTCAGGGGCTTTATACTCAATGGAGTCATATTATTGGTGTATTTATTTTACATGAATTTAACCTTGGCTAAGACTTAAATAGCATTTCTTATGTTCCGTATTTTCCTAAATACTTTACATTTATTCATTTAATCTTCCCAATTCTTTATGAAGTTGATATTACTAATATACTTACAAATAATAATAGCTACGTGGCAGTTTTAGCAACACCAAGCAAGCTTCATATCTTTCCAGAATATGTCACAGCATAGAGGAGAGGAGAGGCTTCTTGTGAGAAGTTACCAAAGTCTTCTCTTTGAGCTTCTGGCCAACACTGTCCCTGTCTTCAAGGAGAGTTGAGAAAGCAAGCTCATGACAGGTAAGCTCTACAAGAAGGGAAGGGAGGAAAGGGACAGCTTTAGGACTGGCAGCATTTCATGACAAACAACCACAACACAATGCTAAAACCTGTGTGCTATATCTAAAGATTCCCTGGTCACCTGCCCTAGGCCAGGATCATGTGGTCTTGGTTGGCTTCCCTGGTACATTTGTAGACCATCAGTGTGGTACATCGGCTTTCATAAATCTTGTGGAGAATCATTAGGATTAGGTCAATCTCCTCTAGAGTATTTCCCCTTATTATTCTTTTATCATCTGGTGCTGGTGTCAAATATTGATGTTACTGTGTTGTTCAGATTCCTGACTATTTCACAGTACCATGCCTGAGTGAAGCCCATCTTTATTCCAATATAACATGTGGCTATAGGGGATAAATTTTTTGCCTGGGACAAGCTGGAATCCAGTTCACTGTCAAGTTGCTGTTGCATGTCAGTTCATCTTGATGTGTGTGTGAGGGAAAGTCTGAATGCTCTCTACCAGTCTAGTTGCTAAATCAACTGGAGCATGTAATCCAATTGCTACTCAGAGGGAAGACATACTACTTTAATCACAAAGGAAGGGCTATTTTCTCTACAGAACATGCATTGTTGAAAAATAATTTTACCAATTTATCAGTCATATAATTTTAAAAAATTATAGACAGAGTCTTGCTGTGTTGCATAAGCTGGCTTCAAACTCGTGGCCTGAAGTGAACACACTCGTGCCTCAGCCTCCCAAGTATCTGGGACGACAAGTCTGTACTCCTGTGCCCAAATAGTTATAGAATATTTCATTCCTTCCTCGTGTATGGCCACATTTTATAACATGATCTTCGCTCTTTCCTTGTTAGTGTTACCCACATCTTTTTTCCTGAGTGGACTTTGGTGGCTCTGCTTGATCGATACAATTTTGGTTAGCTTTTAGCACTGGGCATGAAAAGAATTTGGAGGTAGAGTAGAATTATAAAATTGCTCTGCAGACATTCAGCTAACCTCTCTTCTTTTAGATATAAGAAAACAAGCTGGGAAAACCTCTAAATGACATTAACAGCCAAATGATGAGAGAGAGAAACCAGATCCCAGAAATCCTCTGCCTTGGCCAAACAATATCGATGAAGAGCCATTAATAAACACATTTAACACAGTGTGCCCAATCCTACTGGACACAGCCAGTGGAAGCTAACTCTTGGATATATGCTGCCCATATTTGATATAAAGTGTATTTTCTCCATACACCTGTTGTCTCTAATAACTGCTTGTCTCCTATGAGTTTTAGTGAATTGAACCCAATACAGTGTATCCCCCTACATAACCTCATGTAATTTTCATAATAAATTGTCATTGAAAATCATTATATTCAGAAAACAGTTCATGTATTTTATTATTTATTTATTTTTGTTTACATGAGGTTGTATTTTCTATTCACCTTTTTTTTTCTTTTATTCATATGTGCATACAAGGTTTGGGTCATTTCTGCCCCCTTCCCCCCTACTTCCTTACCCCCCACCCCTGCCTCCCTTGCCCCCCTAACCCCTCCCTACCAGGCAGAAACTATTTTGCCCTTATCTCTAATTTTGTTGTAGAGAGAGTATAAGCAATAATAGGAAGGAACAAGGGTTTTTGCTGGTTGAGATAAGGACAGCTATACAGGGAGTTGAGTTGACTTGCATTGCTTTCCTGTACATATGTGTTATCTTCTAAGTTAATTCTTCTCGAACTAACCTTTTCTCTAGTTCCCAGTCTCCTCCTCAGTTCATGTATTTTAAAGATTAAAAGTATTTAAGAGCTTGGATGAAAAGTTTTACTTTTAAGAATATTATCTTCTGAGAAAACAAAGCATTCTTGATCATTGATTCAGTGATCTGAAAGGATCGATGATGCTGTATTCAGACAACAAAAAGAAAATCATGTCAAAATCATTGTTTACAAAACAGGAAAAGACCTTGAAGAGCAACCTGAGCCATCTCCCTCCTTCCCATGTTAAGTTGGGCTCTAAGGAGTACAGAACATTCTCCATTCTACAGGAGTGATTTTATGGATTGCAGTTGTTGGCTTTTCTTCTACAGAAATTCACATATTTCATCTTAATATGTGTGTGAGTCTTGCTGGATAACAGAGGTATAATTATAAATAAGACCTTAAAATAACACAAAATAATCTTCACAATACCTCTCCTGCATCTCTCGTTAAGCTTCATATACCACCATTCCTCTGCTCTTAGGCTCACCAAACATCTCTCCTTTGACACATCCATTTCTTTCAAATCCCTCTGGTTTTGCTAATGTTTTTGGATCCTTTAAAAGTAATTGATACTAGCCTAGCAAGAGCTAGAAGTTTCTCGCTGCTGCCTAGCAAGTGTGAAGCCCTGAGTTCAAACCCCAGTACCACCAGAAATAAAAAAGTAATTGATATCACTGAGTGTGATGGTGCATACCTGTAATCACACACCTGAGTGGCAGAGGCAGGAAGATGTGTGAGTTCCAAGCCACCCTTTGCTACAACATGAGACCCTGTCTCAAACAAACAAAAAAGTTATTGACTACAGTAGGTAATAAGAGTACATAGTAGAATACTCTAGAGGTACAAATAGTCACTTGGAATGAAAACTACTTTTCTCTTTCATCCATGTCCCCTGTCACTCACTTTCACTTCCCAGGGATAGCCATTGCTCTTAGTTGTTTGTGTATCTTTATAGAGATTCTATAGATATGTAAATATATATGAATATACAAACGGATATGCTTTTTCCCACCAATTGATAACATGCTGTGCATGTTGTTCTGTATATACTAGTTTGGATCTGGAGTGTCTCCCAAAGGCCCATGTATTAAGGCTTGTTCCCAAGGGTGACACTTTTGGGAGGCTGTAGAACCTAAAGGAGGGGGGACTTGGCTTGTGTTGGCACTTGTTTTGCTTCTGCCATCATCATGCGGTGCCTTGCCACAGGAGTTTTGAACCTTGAAAACTATGAGCTAAAATAAAACTTTTTTCTTTATAATTTAATTACCTTGGGTATTTTGATATAGTCATGGAAAATAACACAGTATCTTATCTTTTTGAACTTAAGTTTGTACATTTCTTACTAAATCATATGCCAATTTTTAGATTAATGACATGTCTTTTCACCTGCGCTTTAGCACACTCAAATTTTAACTAAACCTGGATCCTCTCTTGAGTTGCATTCTTTAATTCATTTACAAATACTTCATCTTGGTTTTAAGGGGTCTTCAGAGCCAGTGACCTAGAGCCTTACTTCAAGTCACTGCCCACCTCATACCTAAACATCGTCTGGCCTGTTTCTTTATTACCCCTGAATGCTGCTGCTGTCCCTGCTTCTGAGCCTCCTGTTGCTGTGCTCTTGGTGGTGTTGCCTTCTCAGTCCTCTTTACTACATTTCTGAGACCCAAGTGAATTCCTACTGCCTCCACAAAAGCTTCAAGACTATTTCAGCACACACACACACAATTTTTCCTCTATTACCTTTCTGTAACTTTGACGTAATCACATGCTACCTTTTGCTTCTCAATGGTACACAGACATTATTCATGTTATTAACTACAGCTTCCTGACCAGTTACTGTTTGCACAAACCATATAATCTCTTTGAACCTGTTTCCTCATCTACAAAATCAGATTTTAAATACTCATCTTTTAAAGAAGCAGGATGCTATAGCAGTAAATTCATGGAATTTGGGATCTAATAGATCAGGGTTATACTTTTAAATTTGCATCTTATTCCAACCATTTGGACCTAGTAGGAAACTCATATGGAATCCCTTAAAAATCTTCAAAATGTAAAGAATTCCTTTTTCACAGGAATCTTGACATACAGAAAGTGCCTATTTTTTTTACACATACCATTTAGTCTAGTGACAGTTATGTGACAGTCCCTGTAATTCTTTTATTTAGTGTTGACTCTGTATGCCAAGCACTATATTGGGTAGTAGGGTACAAGACTTACATGTATTAGGACCTGGCACACAGATCTTACCCATTCAACTAATGGGTGAAGAAATGTCCCTTAAATGCAGGTTCTCAGATGTTACAAATCAGACTTGTAACTTTAGTAAATGAAGTCTATAAAAATTAAATTCTTCTAAATTTATCACTACATATTGCTTTAAATGTCAACATTGCATTTTGAGGATTTTTTGGGCTTAATAATAGAAAACAAAGTTTAAAGATATGTAAATATTAGCTATTCCTATCTCATGTAGATATAAATTTGTCTCTAAGAATTTGGAGATGAAGGCATACAAGTAGCTATCTAAAACACAATTGCCAGTGCTCTGAGTGCAAAGAGTCATGTTTTGTGTTCAGTGAACATTAAAGGGACCAGCTTAGCTGGAGCAGATTAGATGAGGAAAAGAGAAGTAGAAGCTATGAACAGAGAGAATGGGAACAGGGTGAGTTGCTTAGACAGTGCAGAGGTTTGGCTCTTCCTTAAGCAAAATGGGGAACTACTGAAAAGTTGAAGTAGATTGGCACATATTCATTTATGTTTTAAAAGCATCCTCTGGCTGATTTTGTTAAGGGTGTCAGGGTACAAGCAAGGAGTCCAGGAGGGCAGTTATTGTGATAGTCTATGTGACAAGTGATAGTGGCTTGAACCAGGGTGCCAAGATAGCTTCATCATTTCCCTCAACCTGACCAGACTTTAGCGTGCTACTTTATTACCCCAATCTCTGATATGCCCTCTGAGATGTAAATTATAAATTCCTTCTCTGCCCCTCTGAGATGTAAATCTTTTAAAAAATTCTTGTTAGTTTTCCAGCCCAGGAATGTCTTTCTCAAAGACCTTAAAGCCATCTCTTTGAAATGAAATTATGGGAGATAAGTGTTTTTATCTATCAGGTACTATGGAAAGGTAGAAGCCTAACTTCTGGAATATCTTTTTCCAAGTTATAAAACTATCCTGTGTTATGAAAATATAAGAAAGTTTGCTTTTCCATTGGGAAAAGCCAATTAGCAAGCAGTAGTAGCCTAAGATATTCCCCCAAACCCAGCTCTTAAACCTTTACAACCTTTACAGACCTTTTTATCAGAGGAATTGAGCTCATGTATTCTCTCTGCCATTGCAACAGCATTGAATAAAGTTTTATTTACCTATTTAATGTCATTTAATATGATTTTGCTTTGGTGCAAGGGAGATAAATAAAAGGAAGACCATTGGACATATTTTAAGAGAGAAAGTTTCTAATGAATTAGATGTAGAATGTGAAAATGTGAGAAAACTAGAGGAGTTAAGAATAATGTCAAGGAGTCACTGAAAAAGGGGGAAAATGTAGTTGCCATTGACTAGGATGGAGAACACTACAGTTAGGGCAAATGGAGGGTTTGGAGAGTTCAGTCTGGGATATGTTGAGTCTGAGATTTCTGTTAGACTACAGACATTAGGCAGATACGCAATATATGACTCTGGAGTTTAGAAGGGTAGTCAGGGCCAGGTGGCAGTGGGTCACACTTGCAATCCTACCTACTTGGGATGCTAAGATCAGGAGGATCAAGGCTCAAGGGCAGCCTGGGTAAATAGTTCACAAGATTCCATCTCCAAAATAGTCTGAGTAAAATGGACTAGAGTTGTGACTCAAGTGGTTCAGTACCTGTTTTATAAGCATGAAGCCCTAAGTATAAACTCCAGTCCCACAAAAAAAAAAAATAAGAAGGGTAGTTAGAACTGAAACTATAATTATGAAGGCCTTATATATGACAGAATATGTATCAAACCAATTACTGGATATGAAGAGTAAGGATAGAGATAAGAAGACTGAGGATTAATCTCTAAGTCACTACCTCACTAGTAGTCAAGGAGAAGAGACATTCCAAAGAGATGAAGTGTGGCCTGGGAATCAGAGAGTATAGCGCTGGAAGCCAGAAGAAAGTCTTTCCAGGGAGACAAACGAATGTCTCCGTCAAATGCTGTGGATAAAGTTAGACATGACCTGAGAACTGAGGATGGGAGTCAGTAATATAGAGCCATTGGTGACCTTAAGTAGTGCCATTTTAATGGAATGGTGGAAAGAAAAGCTGGACTAGACTGTTAAGAAGAACAGGATGAAGGACTTGGAGAAAGTAAGCCCAGTGAGGAGTTTCAGTCTAACATTGAACAGCGGAGTATGTCAGTGACTAGCGGGAGAAGTGGTGCAATGACGTTTTTGTTTTTGGCTTTGTGTATTAGGAACAAGAAGTAAAAGAACTACTGTAATTATGGGAAGGTCAAAATCGACAGCAGTGTATTGTTGACACAGCAGAAAGAGAGAAGGGTGTTAGCGTGAGACAGTAATGTCCTTGAACAGATGAGATAAAAGGGAATATAGGGTGCAGTTGTCGAGGGGGAATTGGTCAGTTGGTGAGACAGTTCCTCTGTCTAACATCAGGGGAGGCAGGAATGTCATCTCCATAATAGGAAGGCAGACAAAATATATGGCAGGAATGCTGATATAGGTGGTGGACGTGGTAAAGGGAGTTTATGGAAAATCCCTTCTGATTGCTTTTAAATTCTGTTTTATAGATTTTCTAAAAACCATAAAATCTGGAACATGTTATGGAAGAGCAATAGTTAGGGAGGTTTGAGGGCATAGATCTCCTATCACCCATAAAGTGAACTGCAGATACTTTGAAGGGTACCCCCTTCTCCCCAAAGACAATCATCCGTTCACTTCCTTTTACTGACACATCTATGACTTATTAATAGAGCTCTCTTTTCTCTTCTGGGCAATAATAAAGCAGCTGTCATATAATTTTAGTATCATTTTCCAACATTTCCATTTTTACCTTCAGTCTATTAACATTTTTACAGTTACTCTTTATGCTGCAGTTACCTAAATAAATACATAAATAAGGCAAATTTCTATCTGTATAATACAAGCTATATTTTGGCAATTTGGATTTAACCCAACAATATCAAGCCCAGGTCATTCCATCCTTTTAGTTAATCTGAAAAAATATTGGCATACCTTTAAAAAAGAGTTAATTTAATGTTTAGTAATAATCAAGGCAACAATAGGAAAGGCTACCATTAATTACTTATATATTTCTAATTTCTTTGCACTTTGTATAGATATCTTTCATTTCTCACAATAAATCTTTGTGCTGGATATTATGAGGGGTTTTTATTAGCATATATTAGCATATATATGTTGTATGCTATTCATTATGACATTTACATATGCTTTTATACTGTATCTGAATTAGATTCAACTACATCATAGGAACAATTTCAACATATTTCATTGTTCTATTTTCATACATGTATACAAAATACATCCCCCATATTCATCCTCCTTCACCTTTTTTACCTTTTCCCTCCCACTGGTACCTACCCCTAGACAGGACCTGTTTTACCTTCCTATCCTTCATTTTTAAGTGTATATTGATCGTTCTACGGGGTTTCATCTGATATTTCACGCATGTATATATTCTACTTTAATCAGATTAACTTCTTCTATTATTTACTTTTTCTCTATTGCCCTGCCCCTTTATCATTCAACAGCTTTCAATACACTTCATAGCATTATTTTCATATACAGATGCCATGTATTTCATTATTATTCTCTTTACCTCTCTACACATTTTTAAATGTGTTCAAGTTTATACCCACAGAGTGATAGAGCTAGAATTTAAATGTAATCATTTTGAATGCTCTGGATAACCATATTCACTCAGGAAGCACCCTGTGGGAGGGGACTGTCTTCTTTCACACCGATGAGACTAGGAGTGTTTGCTGTGGTGTTAGCAGTGTAGCATGTTAGTATGTGCTTATGAATATGTTTGCTAAACATGGATAAACATTTTCTCCCATGTATGTTTCTATGTATTTATAATGCTGTACCCAATGATTTGAAAAACTTTATTTTATACTGAATCTACTTAGTTTTAATTTTTTAAATGAACTCTTAATCTTCTTAACAATCACATGTCAGGATGCTACAGGAGTCATTTATATAAAGATTTCTCTCCTACTATGTGGGCATCTATGTTAGCCGATATGGAAGAAAGTCACATTCCTAGGTGCATCAGTCAGGTTTCTCCAGAGAACAGAAACAATGTGAGAGACAGAAATAAGGGAGAAAGAGAGAGGTCAGGAGAGGAGAGAGGAAGAGAAGGAATTTATTCACAGGATATGGGGGACTAGAAAGTGTTAAATTTGTGGAAGCATTCTGGCATGTTGGAAACTGGTAGCAGTTGGTGTTGCATGCTTGAGACAGAATTTTTCCTTCCGGAAACTTGTTTTTCTGTAAAGGCCTACAAATGATTAGAAAATGCACACCCACATTATCAAGGATACATCTAAAGTCAAATGATTGTAAATGTTAATTAAATCTACAAAATACTTATTCAGCAACAATTAGAATGATATTTGTCCAAACAGCTGCAGATCAAAACTGTCTTTGTCAATTTGAGCTGTTGTAACAAATATCATAAACTGGGTGGATTATAAACAACACAAATTTATTTTTCACGGTTATGGAATTTGAGGATCCAGTAGATTAGTTATCTACTGAGGGCCTGCTTCCTAGCTCACAGATGTTGCTCTTCTCTCTGCATCTTCACCTTTTTCATAAGAATACTAATCCCATTCATTAGGGACAGAATGAACTCATGATCTAATCACCTTCAAAGGCCCCATGTCCTAATATGGGGATCAGGTTCCTACA
The DNA here is from genome assembly GCF_047511655.1 of Castor canadensis. Taxonomy (NCBI): domain Eukaryota; kingdom Metazoa; phylum Chordata; class Mammalia; order Rodentia; family Castoridae; genus Castor; species Castor canadensis. The sequence continues at coordinate 79,940,863 of NC_133394.1, read as the reverse complement.
TGTAACTTTCAGAAAGATACAAGCATTCAGTCTGTAGCAATAGCCCAGTTGAGTTGACCCTGAAATTAGCCATCGAAGTAGGTATTCATTGTGATAGGATAAATGCATCCTAGATCACTGCAGAGAACACAACACTGAGTCTTGAATATGTCCTGAGATAGTCTCACATACTGCTGCATGTTGCAATATTTGTTCATAGCAACCACAACCTTTCTTCTATTTTCTTTAACACAGCTTCTGTGCTTACCATGCATGGAAATGCACGATTTTAGAAACATAATGTGTGTTTGCAGTAGAAACTGCTCACTCTGCGCCAAAATATGTGCTTCCTTTAGGAGAAGCTGCCTCTCCAGGGACCACTCCTTGCCTTTAGTGGGATCATCTGACTAATCTACTAATACAGAATATGTGCAGAATAAATGTTAGTGTTAGGCTAAAACTATAAAGGAGATGATTATCTTTTAATTTTGTTTTTTTTTATAGTACTGGCATTTGAACTCAGGGCATCATGCTTTGTAGGCAAGCACTCTACTCTACCACTTAAGCCAATTCTGTAGCTCTTTTTGCTTTAGTTATTTTTCAGATAGGGTCTTGTGTTTTTGTTCCAGACTTCTATCCTCCAACCTATGCCTCCCACAGAGCTGGAATTACAGGTATGAACCACCATGCTGTGCTGAAGGTGATCTTCCTCTACACTCTTTCTTCATCTGTTCACTGGAGGAGATACTAAAATACCAGAGAACAGGGCAAAAACACAAGGGAGGAACTTGGTCAAAGAATCACCATGTGGAATAAAGCTACCAAAGAAAGTAACAAGCACTGTTAAGCACTTGCATAAGAAAGAGCAAGACATACTAACCAATTCGTTATTGGGCACTTGCACAAAATATTTTATTATATTAACCAATCAAACTCTTAGGATGACTGTGTCAACCTGAACTTACAAAAAAATGGGAGTATGTATTTGGAATCTTCACATCTCTGTGTTGATTCTGTGAGACAGTTGCTGACTCAGTGGCTAACCTCACAGCTGGTTTTGTTTGTTCTGTTTTTATTTTTCTGTTAGCTTTTCAGAGGTACCAGAATGCAAACTACATGGTAGCAGGAATTTTTGTCTGTTTTGCTCCTGATATGTTTCAAACAACTAGTACAAGCACCTGGCACATAGGAGGCATTAAAGGAATATTTGTTGAATAAATGAATGAGTGAAAGACAAAAATGATCTAAAACAAAGTGGGAGAATAAGATGAAACCATAAAATGAGATTTTTATATGAATTGTGTAAGTCCTACATCTCAGTAAATAAGGTAGAATGTTATGAAGTTTTATTTGTGGTATCAAAATAAAAATAATTTATAAATTACATGGTGGATTTTCAGAATTTTCTCAGAATGAAGAACTGGCATATCTAACAACTGCGTATTAAATCTCATTCCATTTCTCACACAAATGTTAATGTGAGGACTTGGGAGGGAAGGGAGAGCTCTGAACCCATACAGCATAGGAGCTTGTGTGGGTCTTCAGATCAAAAGATGGATGTGTGCTATGTATTAGGCATCAAAATTAAATAGGAGGTGGGTTCTTTGGCTCAAGTGAGCTCCCAAAAGAGGAGAGCACTAAGTGAAGTGGGTGAAGAACTGCGGATGTATCCTGGGAATAGCCAAACTTTCATGACCTTGGCTTTTCCTCCCACCACTTCTTTTTGTGGTACTGGAGATTAAACTCGGGGCCTTGTTCTTGCTAGGTAACCACTCTACCTCTTGAGCTATGTCTTTAGTCGTTTTGCTTTTTCTGCAGATAGGTTCTTATGCTACCTTCTCCTGGGCTTCTATCAAACCTCCATCCTTCTACCTCCATCTCTCAAGTAACTGGAACCACAGGCATGTGCCACCATGCTTGCTATTGAGATAGGGTCTTGCTAAGATTTTTGCCCCGATTGGCATCAAATCACATTCCTCCTGTCTCCATTCCTGATTAGCTAGTTTACTTTCCTTTATGATAAAGCTCAAGGAGAATCTGGAATTTTGGAGTGGGGATGAAAACGCTTTGTCCCAAGTGGGAAGGACTATAAAGGTTAGTTCTGTAGTCATTATCATCTAAGCCAACATGGGCATCTGGCATCGGCTTGGTCTGGCTACTGGTGTATGTAAATCTCTGGGGAAGTGCATTTACTTGTGTAAAGGAAATAAAGTGATAAATTGAAAATGGGTAAAACTATACAACCAAATGAAACCACACATAATTTACTAAAGACTTAAGAATAAAGTATATACACAAACATCACCACTATGCAGCATTTTCCTTGTACTAATTCTCAACACTCCTGTCCTTGTCTTTCCCCAAATACACATATACAGGGAATTGTTAGAAATGAGTGACCCACCATCTGCTAACCATAGCTCCAAGACACATTTGTTCTAGTCATCTTGAGTCTCTAGATATAATATCTTATATTCTTAGTAGTGAATCAGTGATAGAAATGATCAGCGCTTCCATTCCCATTTCAGGTAGATCTCTTTATGCTTTTCCAGAAACCTTTTTTCTACTGTCACTGTACACACAGATACATATTTATGGGTGTCCTTCAAAACCCATCTGCTGCCTGCTCATTGCCACAGGGATAACTTAACCTCTGCTATGAAAAGTAGCCCATGTCTTCCTGTATTTCTTTGCAAAGGCCTACATCTCTCTAGCCTGTGTCTTGTGTATCCCCCTGTCATCTATCCCTTATTTCCACAATAAGTCTGAGTTAAAACTGGCTTCCTAATTACATACTTTCCTATCTCTAGGAATACAACTTGATTAGTTGCAAATGCATTAATGGAAACAAAAACTGCTAAGAACAGAGGCTTTGAAATTAGAATGGTATCAGTTTGCAGTATCTCTAAACCCCAGACTCCTTATCTATGGAATGTAGAGCCTTTATTACATTTTGTAAGGATGTAAAAAACATGGGGGTGAGATAATGGTGTAGAGGAAACCTGCTGGAGATTATGCTTGCTTTGTAGCCCCTTGTTTTGTCTGTTTTAGCTAGGGAAAGGACTGTTTTAAAAAAAAAAAAAAAAAAAAGTCTCAATTGCCTGAAGAGTAGTGTGTGTGTGTTGTGGGGGAAGGAGGGAAGCTATCTGAGTTCCGTCCATGGTGCTGAAGTGACCACTGTGTTCTTTGGAGATGGCATAAATAATTTTACATTCAGAAAACAGAGTGGCCCTCTTGGCCTCATGAGGCTTAAATTTCTATGAGCATCAAAGAAAAACTGTACCAGAAAAGTTAACTAGGCAAAGGAGATTTTTTTTTTTTTTTAAAGAGAAACTGAACTCAGCTCTCTTAAAATGAAAGACTGGAGAGTTGCCAAGTCCTGAGATGATCACCATGTGGAAAAGTAGTGAAGGACATTATGGCGTCGATGTGATCAGGTCACTTCCATCTGCTAGATGGCACTTACTGAATTAGCATTCCCCAGAACTTAGGAGATAGAGGTGCTGTCTTTCCTGACAATATCCTTACAAAGGAATAGCTGTCTGTCCTTGAGCAAAAGACTCCTGAATTGTTTAACTGACTGGAAGAAGATTTACATTTCAAAGAGCCAAAGAAGAATTTATAATTACAGATTTTCTAAAATAGTTGCTTTAAGAAAAGGGACATCAGGCACCCATAGTCAGCAAACAAACAAACAACAACAACAAACAAAAACTGTCTAAGGTTTAGTCAGGCTAAAGAGAACACCGAGGCCACTGTGGCAAGGAAAGAGCCAGAGATGTATAGTAAATGTCAAATCAGCAGGATACAGGTACTGAGTGGGGGAGAAGCCATATTACCTGATTTTTATGATCAGTCCTAGTTTAAATGTAGAATAGAGATATTAGGCTCTGACTTAAGAAGCAACTAGTTGGAATTAAGAAAAACATCTCCTTACAATAGCAAAATAACTACTGACCTCATCTTTACTAGAAAATCTGTTGCTAGGTTGGGTCTTCTGGCTGATCTCTGATCTCGGAGGCTTTTTTAGCTATTGTTCCCAAGACATGTTGTTAATTTTAGGCCCTTTGGTGCCTAAAAAATAAGGTTGCTATCAACCACCCTGATTGTCTTTGTAAGGAAATATAGGCCCCAAAAGTGACCACATGGAGAGGAGTGATCTGGCCAAGAGATTCTTTATTGCCAGGTGGGAGAGGGAGAGAGCAGAGAAACCTGAGACAGAGAGACAGAGAGAGAGAAAGAGAGAGAGGTAGGGGCTTAAATACCCCTCAGTGAGACTTGGCATGATCTGATTGGTTAGGATCTTATGGTTCATGCTGATTGGAGGTTGGGGCAGAAGGAGGATTCAAGCTAGACTTGAGGCAAGACTGTGACCCTGGGCGGCAGGACCGTGACCCTGGAAAACAGAAGCTTAAGGGTGCAGTAAGAACTGAAACCTATCAGTGTCATTATTGCCACCAGTCTTCTCCCTTCCCCAAATTTGTAATTCTTCTAACCTAAAGACCTGATTGTAACTGAATCTTAGATGAAATGGCTATTCTTGTATTCTCCTGAGGGAGAGCCTCCTAGGTAACACCAGCCCTCTCAGCCCCACTTCTTTGAAGTCTGAATTATTTGGCTAATATACCTAAATAAAAATAGTTCAGGCACTCTATTTTCTAAATAATAGCATTATTTATGCCATGCCCAATAAAAGTGGCCATTTGTTAGCACCTTGAACAGAGATGCCCCTACAACCTCTCCTTGGGCAATCTTTCTTTGTTGTTTTTTTTAATCACCCATCTCTCAAGTTAAATTAGGCGAAACAGCTCCCTACAAAGCAAGTTTAATCTCTAGCAGGGCAACTATATTTCATTATACTACTCAGATTATGTTTGGCTTTTCACAAAAATGCTACAAAGGCTCTACATGTCATAGATAAGAAGTCTGGGGCTTAAGAGATTTTTGTTCAAGCCGTGTAAGTATTCAGCAGGAGAGAGAACATGCAAATCAAAGTCATTCTAATTTCAAAGACTCTGTTCTTTCCAGTTTTTATTTCCATTACTGCATGTTATTACCAATCAAGTTGTACTCCTGGGGATAGGGAAGTAAAATCTAAATACTATGTCTTTGAATTTTTTTCTTAGAAAACAAAGGTATCTGTAGTGATATTAGAATGAAGCATATGAAAAATATCACTCTGGTCTTATGGAGCATTTTTCATGGGTGTTCAATGATTATTAGATTAAAGTTTTCTATTCAAATATTCTTTTCAGAAATAAATCATTAGGAGAAAGCCTAAATGGTGCTGATTATTCATTTTTGTTTTAACATTAAGAGGAACAATTTTACTGGCTTATTATTTCCCCTTGTGGTTTTATAACTCAATCTGTTTTGTTCTCTTTGGAGATAAGAATGCTGCAAAACCAGAATGCTACAGGGGAAATTCCAATTACTTTGCAGAATATTAACTATTTTACTTTGTTTGCTAAAGAGCTTTTTCTTATTAAAGAATTATAGTTTAAAATGCAGCAATAAATTTTCCTTCCCTATTGCTTTAACCTTCATCTCTCCCTTTTCTCTTTTGTGTACTTACTCAGGTTGAGCATACTTAACCTAAAAATTTGAAATTCCAAATGCTCCATAATCTAGAATTTTCTGAACACTGACATGATGATGCTCTGTGGATTTTTGCTTCAGGTACAAAATTATTAGCATATTGTATAAAATTACCATCAAGTTATATGTATAATGTATAAAGGAGGCATCATCGAATTTTGTGTTAAGATTTGGTCCTTGTATCAAAATATTTTGCTTATGCAAGTACTACAAAAATGTAAAAAAAACAGATCCAAAGCACTTCTGTTCTCAAACATTTTTCTTTCTTGGCAATACTGGGGTTTGAACTCAGGACTTTGTGCTTGCTTTGCAGGCACTGTACTACTTCAGTCAGTCCTCCAGTCATTTTTGCTTTGGTTACTCTGAAGATAGGGTCTCACTTTTTGCCCAGGCTGGCCTAGACCACAATCATCCTATTTTTCTTCTTACAGTCTCTAGGGTGACAGGTGTGTACTGCTTCCTACAGCTTTATACCTTTGAGATGGAGATGTGCCACTGTGCCCAGCTGTTAACTGACTTGGGGAATCACAGAGATTTTGCCTTGATTTTGAACTGTAATCCTCCCCATGTCAGCTTCTCAAGTAGCCAGAATTTTAGACATAAGCTACCAGCGTCCGACTTATTTTCAAACAATTTAAATAAGGGATACTCACCTGTACCACAAACTGATTCTAATTCTTTGTTTAGGGCCCTTTGAAAAATTAAGCCTTCCCTCATTGAATTTGTATTCCCTGCCTTGTCTTAGTTTGACTATTTCATGAAATTCAGATTAAATTTTCTATAGAAGAGTGAGGTTTGCAAGACTAAACCCCAAATACCTGAATAGACATAGGTTCATTCAAGGTGCACTCATGGAGAGGAGGCTGCAGCTGCTGGATTTCTGGTGACACTCTGTCCTGCTGCTGAGATGAGCCTACTAGGTTGTGAATCCTTCCCATTGTCAGTGACTTGTTCCTAATCACATGGGAGGTGACAGATATGAGATTCTCATCTTATGGCACTGCCACACAGAAGTAGGATTCTCCATCATGGGGCCAGTTAGAGGGAAAGTATAAGACTTCCTGTCTTAAGAGATGGGTATATTTAAAAAGCTGAACTGTGGGTTCATTCAGGAATCAAAGTTGGCATAATAGAAGTATAGTGCCTTATGGGGAGAAGTGACAATAAAAGACCACATAGTACAATCATTGTGGAATTTCAGAGCCACTTAATAATCACTCAGAGATGATAGTTGACATGCCGATTTCTCTGGAATATATGGTAACCATAACTTTCTCTGTATGGCTCCAGAGTCTCCTTGATCAGAAAACTTCATAAATATTTCTAAGGTAGATCTAAAACTCAAATTTAACTAGATGGTGAACTGGTGGGTGCAATGTACTCTAAGAAATTTTTAAAGGACAACAAATAACCCCTAAATGGTAACTTTGGTCATAATAGTCTGGGTGAAACCTAACCACATGCACACTCTTATAGATTAAAACCTCTTCTATTTTCTCCCAAGTGCATGATTTATGATTTGATTAGATTTTGTCTCATGCATATATTCTGTGTCCCAGGGGAGAGACAGAAAAACAGGACAGGAGGGCCACTTTTAGAGGACAGCTTCTGTGGTGACAGAAAAGTCATCACTCATCTGCATGACTGAACACAGATATCAGTTTTCAGGAGAAAGGAAGAACTCTGCTTCTAGAGTTTCTACTCACTCCCTTTTCCAATTCTTCACACAATGCATCTGGAAAATGAAAGAACTGTTTTCCTATGATTTAGTACACAAAGGAAAAAGCGGGCCTCCCTGAACACCTGGGTAACTAATTTAGCCCAATGTATTTGTGTTAGCATCCAGGCACTGCAGTGATTGACTCCATGCAAAAGCAGAAAGCGAGGGAGAGAGAGAGAGAGAAAGAGGAAGAGAGAGAGAGAGAGAGATCACTTTACTCAGATAATCTCATCATTCTTTGGTCCACTCAATGCTAACTGTAACTTGAAGATCTCATTCATTGTGTAGAACAGTGCTCTCTTACATGTTAGAGCAATGCTTAGTGTTTAAAATGACATTACAAACACTGTCAGGAAGCTAGTGCCTTAATGCTAGTTATATGACTTGATATCATGGTCTGATAACTCTACAAGGGTCAAGGTCATGATTCAACTGCAAGTTTCTCATTAAAGGTCATGGGGACATTTGTAATTCATTTTTCCAGTTCGTATGATTAGAGAGGAAATCCACAGCTATGGTTACAATGAGAGTGTTACTTGACTCAAACTCTCACCCAGAGTTGTTGAGACTATAATATCACTCCCTGGAGAGGAGCTGGTCTAGGTATGCAATGCTTACTCATAATCTTTGCAAGAAAGCCTGGCCTCCAGGAGTGACCAGGGAAAGACTTTGTGTGGTGCTAATGTACTTTGTTCCAAGACCATGCCCTAAAACTCTGGTCCTATGTTCAAGGTAGATCCATTTCCTTTAGCTTTCACCTTAGAAAAGAAGCTATAAAATCTGTTCTCAGTATTCTTGGAGGCATTTGTTTCTCCAGACCTATTTTTTAGGACATATTTTTCTTTTGAGACAGGGTCTCGCTATGTAGCCCAGGTTGGCCTTGAGCCTGGAATCCTTCTGTCTCAGTCTCCTGAGTACTGGTATTACAGGTATATACCACCTGCCCAGCTCAATTATGATTTCTTTTTTGTTTTTTAGGTACATAGGGTTTGAACTTAGGGCCTACACCTTAAGCCACTCCATCAGCTCTTTCCTGTGATAGGAGTTTTTTGAAGATAGAGTCTCAAGAACCAAGCTGGCTTTGAACCTCAATCTTCCTAATCTCTGCCTCCTGAGTAGTCAGGATTACAGGGTTGAGCCACTGGTGCCTGTGATTTCTTTTCTTTCACGTTTCTTTCTTTCTTTCTTTCTTTTTCTTTTTTTCTTTTTTTGTTTCTGCTTTTGTATGTGTGCTGGGATTGAACCAAGGGTCATACTTTCTAAGCAAGCAAGCACTCTGTTGCTCAGCTACATCTCCAACCCTCTCTCTCCTCTTTAATACTGTAATGTAATTCTCATACCTCAAAACCTAAACATAGTCTCCAAAGTCCCCTACAATCTTCCTGACTTAGGAATTGGTGTGGGGCCAATAAAAGTGATAGATCTGGAAATATCTTAGGCCTCTTAAAATTTCTGCAAGTGATGAATGTTAGAATCCACTCTCACTCTGTCTTACATACTTATAGAGGTGTTGAGAAAGGGATGAAAACATCAGCAAAATCAAAGGCATGTTTGTTTTTGAAGTGTAAGACATCATTGCAAAAACACTTCTTGTGGAAAACAACTTACATAATACCCTATCTAAAAATTGTGAAATCCATCTTTGATGAAATGAGGATGCATCTGTGGCAATATATGAGGAAAAGCACCAAAAAAAGATCACCTGGGGGTAGAAGAAGACATAGAATTCTCTCCACACCACTCGTGTACCTGCTGCTTTAGAGTCTAAATAAGTTGTCCATCATTGTCCAACAGAAATGGTCTACATGAAGGGCAGAATTCCTTTATTTTTTGGAATAAAGGAATCAAAGAGAACATGGTGCATGTTAATAGCAAGATTATCTCTGAAGACCAAGTGGCTCTGTAAAGTAAAAGGAGAATTGGATTTAAGAGAGAAAACATGAAAATGTCAGCTTACATGAAGTATGCTGATAGCACAGAAAAGCACAGAGAAACTGCATCATGAGCAGATTACAGATACCAATCTCTTATAGGAGGTGAGAATAATATACTAGTAAATTTATACACATATACACAACCTTATAAAATAAAAAGATTCATGTGAGTATCTAAAATTCTGCTAGTTTTGCCTCGTTCGATACTTTCTATACATAAATTTCCTAAAATAACCAAACCAGGATTGATTCAGATCATTCAAAATTGATAATAATAAATGAAAATAATCACCACAGTTTACAAACAATTCTACTTCTTACAGTACAGTAAGTGGTTGGCTAAAACAACATAAATTTATTTTTTCATGGTTACGAAGGCTAGAACTCTATGATCAGGGTGTTAGCATGGTTGGGCTTTGTTAAGGACTCTCTTCCTTGCTTGCAGACAGACACCATCTCACTAAGTCCTCACATGGCAGAGAGCAAGTAAACGCTGGTCTCCTCTTTATCTTAGAACTGACACCAACTCCATTCTGAGGGCCCTACCCTCATGACCTCATCTAAATTATCTCTCAAACATCCTATCTCCAAATAACATCATTTTGCAGGGTAGTCTCAACATATGGATTTGGAGCAACATAAGCATTCAGTCCATAACAGTAACCTCTATGGGAGGAAAACTCTTTCCCAGCCTCACACCTCTTTGTAGATTTCATCTAGCACCAGAAGAAAATGAGTCATGATAAAAAGGTCTCAAGAAAGGAAAGAAAAACTCAATAACTTTATACCTAGCAAAATTGTCATTCAAGTACGAGGGTAACAATCTTACATCATTTTATACATATAAGAACTTAGAATGTACAGATATTGTCAACATGTTTTTTGTACACAGGTACACAGGACAATGGAAAAACCAGGCAATGAATGGATAAAATATGACAAAGGACTTCTGAATGCATTTAATCCAGGATTGATGCTAAAACTGGGCTTATTATAAACATAGAGCAAACATAAGTGTTTAAAATAATTCTAATATAGTTCTAATATAATTGGGGAGGAAAATGGGAGATAAGGTATAAGATGATGAAAACTATAATCTTCTGGTGAAAGAAAAAGTCACCACCAATAAAATAACACTGAAAATACTAGCAGATTAAATATTTATAATGTGATCTCACGGGATTGAAGTAACACAATTGAAATATCTAAGCAATTTTGTTCTTAGACAAAAGATTGGGCACATTTCTGACTCATATAAAAAGTTCCAAGTTTTAAGGAGTTACATAAATCTCTGGCTCTTAGCTCGTTTAAATTCTTTCTGGAACAGTTAAAATGGATAAAAATAATTAAAATGTTAATACTTATATAAACACGATTTTCTACTTTTTTCCTTATTAAACTTCAAGTCTCCTCTCACCACTGCTTTTGGTTAAAGATTGAGCCTATTTTTTCATTATTTCCAATGTCATTTTCCATCCTTCCTTCCTCCCTTTTTCTCTCCATCCCTCCCTCTCTTGCTGCTTTCCTCCTCCTCCCCCTCTTCCTCCTTTGTTGTCTTTCTTCTTCTTCTTCCCTTTTCTCCTCCTCCTTCTTCTTCTCCTTCATCTTCTCTCTTTCTTCTTCTTCCTCATTTCTCTCTTTTTCTCTCATCTCTTCTCTCCTCTCTTCTTTCTTTCTTTTTTTTTTCTTGGCACAGTGTCTTGATAGTAGCCCAGGCTACATAGCCTGGAACTTGAGATACTTCTGCCTCTGCTTCCTGAGTGCTGGGATATAGAAGTGCATCAACAGGCCAAGCTCTTATTTTCTTTTATGCCATTTATAATTTATGACCAATTTTGACTAAAATTATAAATTGAAAAATTCATAGATTGCATGCCAATTTTGGATAGAACACTCACCTATGTAGTTACACATTTCCATAAGATTTGTGAAATCATTATTTATTTAAAATGCTTATCTTTTTTAATGCTGTAAAGTGAATTGATTGACATTGAAAGAAGTGTTAAGTAGAAAACTCTGACTATAGAAAAAGTCCCCCAAATGATCTTACTTTTATTTTCTTAATAAATAGCACTAGTAAGAACATTTGCAAAACTCACAACTCATATTTTTTCTTGAAACCAAGTATCATTATCTCTGGCTAATTTATTGGTGACATTAGAATATATTATTAAATGATCCTACACATTAAAGGACCAGCTGTCTTCACTAATGCCAAAAACTCAGTTTGAAATTATCTGCCACTAGGCAAAAAAGCAAAAATCAAAGTGTATTATGATGTTGCATTATATTCTGTGTTAATCTTGATTGCTTCACGACCTCTTAGACAGTATTATTCACAGCTTGTAGTATCTTGCTCATGACAACTACAGGCAAAGCTATCTATGAAATGACAGGTTAACAGTAAGTGAGTTAGCTAATTGGTTTAAATATGATTATTTGTGACAGAATTCAAGCTCATCCATACTTACTTTGGGAGAAACTCTGTGGATATAAAAAAGATTTCTTAGAACTCTCTTGCTAGAAAAACATCAGCTATAAGATTTCCAAATGACAGCCCTTGTAGGTGGGTAACTTAGAGAGCAAATGAAGTATAAAAGGCAAATCACTTTGGAAAATTTGCTGACAGTTTTTTAATCAGTTAGACAAACATTTGTCCATGACCAATCACAGGTACTTGCTCAATAGAAATGAAAACATATGTCCACAGAAAGACCTGAGGAAGAGTGTTTACAGCAGCTGGAGTCATAGTCAGCAAAGACTGACAATAGACAGGTGCTATACTTTTATATACTACAATACTCAGTAGTGTTTTATTAGTAGTAAAAAGCAATAAACTAATGGGTGAGAAATGTAGTGATGTAGACGGATCTCAAAAATGTAAAGTTCAATGAAAGAAGCAAAAAATGACAAAAATGAAAACTATATATTTCCATGGATATGTAATTCTGGAATGGACAACACTAAGCCAGAGATGACAGAGAGCTGATGAGGGTGGATAGGCTGCTGTAGGAAGGGAACGGAACTCTGGGACGTGGAGATGCTCCATGTAATATCAGGAGGAGGGTATATATTCTCCCACTGCCTGGCTAGCATTCTTAAGATGTAAGATTTAACTTTATGTAAACTATATTCCCAATACAAACTATTTTTTAAAGGTAGGATGAGTATATAAAAATATGTAACACCTGTGGAATACCTTGTAAAATCATGGAGTAAACAAGGGGAAAATACACATAAAATCATCTGGTTAGACAAAGTCTCACATGTACTGGTATATTTAGACAAAATTTTGCATTTCAATGTAATTTCATTTTAAACTTAATTAATCAGGTAATAATCTTCTTATTTAGTTGATTCTGTGATTGCAATGAAGAATACATTGAGTTCTTTTCTGATTTATTTTACCAGGAGTTTCTAATTAAGCAAATCTGCCATATAATCATAAATAAAACATATACTTCTGCCTAGTAAAAAAGAATTTGGAAACAGCTTTCATAGGTTATATTTGTGACGGATTTTACTTGCTGCCATAACTCATGGATAATAATAATTATCATTTATTGGAAAGATGACTTTTTCTTTTTTTCAGTATAAGGGTCATTTAAGCTGAGATGTTCAGTGGCTGCTGTCAATTTTGATGAACTATATATGTAACTGCAGTACTTAATGGGCTCTATTTATTTTCCTTGCAAGTGTTTCTATCAACATAAGAATAATCATGCATGGATATTTATACATAATACATTGTCTGTTAATTTTAGTTATTTAAATGAATTTCTACATATGCCTATTTGTTACTTTGGGAAGTCTAAGCTTCTCAAAAGTCATAGGGTTTTCTTGTCTGTAAATATTCCAAATAAATGTTCACTATTGCTAACTTTTGTGGCTGGTCAAAATAATTTTTAGCAAGGGAAGAAATGTGTAGCATTGACTTGAAAGAACTTGGGTATACAGCATTGAATTTAAATTTTATTCCTTAAGATAGCTTTCTTTATTAGATTGTGCTTGCTAAAAGAAGAAAATACAAATATTAATGTCAGACTAGCACAGGTAATTTTCATTTAAATTAGTTGAATTCTGAAATGCTAAAATATGTACTTCCAATAAAAGCACAAAAAGCATAATTCATTCTATTTCATTTTTGTTCAATAATAATCACAAAGTACTAATTCTCCCATCTTAAAAATAAATGCACTGAACCTTGACCCTATCTACTCTTCAGCTCTGTCTCCCATTACCATTTCTCTATTCCTTATTAGCAAAGCACATTGACAGAGTACCTGAACATCTAATCCAATTTTTTCTTTTCCCTCCTTCTCTTGGACACACTATAATGAGGTATTCATCTCCATCACTCTGATGAAATCTTATTTTCTTAGGACATCACTGTCCTCCACATTGCAAGTAGGTCAATCATCAGACTCCTGATTACCTGATTTATCAGAAATATTTGACCCTTTTGGTTTTTCTTCTTGAAACTTTATCTCATTAATCTCCAGTGAATCTATCTCTCCCGGACCTTTTCTCACTATACTGGCTGGTCTTTTTATCTTATACACTGGGTCCTTTCTCTCTCTGACCTCTAAGTGTTGGGCTGCCATAAGGTTTTATCTGGGACTCTCTTTTCTTCTTTGTTTGTACTCACTGGTTAGGTAATCCCATCAAACCCAGGACTTTGTACAGCTGCATGTGGATGACTCCTAAACTTATATGGGGGAGTTTCTCTCCTTCAATTTGATTATCTGAACTAGATATAGCTACATGTTACCTTTTTTTTGGAATTGACATTTTCAGAAGAGAATTCTGTTTTCCCCTTCAATCCTGATTTTTTTTTCCCAGTGCTTACCATTTCAGCAAATGGCCCTACTATTCACTCAGTTTGTCAGTGCAATCTTGATTCTTCTATTTTTTCCACACTCTCATACAGTATCAGTAAATCCTGTAGTTTCTGCCTCAAAACACATGTGGAAGTTGGGCACTGGTGATTCAGGCCTATAATCCCTGCTTCTTGGGAAATAGCAATCAAAAGGATCACAGATCCTGGCCAGCCCAGGCAAAAAGAGCCTATCTCAAAAACACTCAACACAAAAAAGGGTTAGGGGGAGCTTGTAGAGTGGCTCAAGGGGTAAGAGTGCCTGCATGGCAAGTGTGAGATCTTGAGTTCAAACCCCAGTAACAAGAGCAACCAACAAGGGCTAGGACATGGCTCAAGTGGTAGAGTGCCTGCCTAGTAAGTGTGAGGCACTGAGTTTAAACTCCAGTACTACAGCACATGGAATTTGATGGCATGGCACCTTCTAAAAACACTATCATTCTATCTCCTTAATAGCCTCAAGAGCTCCCTAACTTTATGCTTTTGCCTTCTAATGGTAATTGTCCACTCAGCAGTCAAATGACACTTTCTGTATTGTAAGATACCATGGGGCCCCTGCTATTAAGTCTCCACAACACAATGTAAAACCAAAGCCTTCATGAGGCCTGGTGAGGTTCTACAGGTCCGGATGCTACTCCTCTAGGTATTTACAGTTTGATCATTCACTCCTTTCTGGTTTTTGTTCAGAATTCTTCTCTTGTTCAGGGTGACTTCTAATAATCCTACATAACAGTTGCTCCCCTATCTTTTTCCCTATTTAGAGGTTATCATATTTTCAACCAGTAGACTATACATTATGTATGTACATGTTATCTGGTCAGAGTTACTGTTCCCTATTAGAGCACAAGCTACATTAGTGCAAGAGTTTTGCTTTATACTTTCAGGGGTCTCATTGCCTAGACTAGAACTTGACCCCTCTTAATCTACTTAAGTGGCTTCCATTACAGCATAGAATCATTAGTGCCGTCACATCAGTCCCATGCCTCGCAACAATGTAACTTTTTCCTCTTTTTGGAATGTTTAAGTTAATCTAACTACCCTGTGAAATTAAATATTTTCCCTTAAAAAAAGAAAGTATTCAAAAATTTGCCATCCTTTTCAAGAATTAGCATGGACAAACAAATCAACCTGGAAGTTCCTCTCTCCTCCTGGAAGAGTCGCAGCTTTGGCTATGTACTTCTGAGACACAGGGTATCTGACATCTAGAGAGAGAAAGGGAATTGTGCTTTCCAAGATTTGCCATATGACATCAGAGAAAATGTGCTTGTTGATGACTGAATTAATTGCATTTGCCTATTATAAAAGAAAAAGGTCAAATGATTATGAACTTACAAAAAATGTTCAAAATAATGTGCTTTGAAGAGCATAATAAGAGCCCTACATTTGGTTCTGTGGGTATAACTTTTTCATACCAATTTTTATTACTTGAGAAGTCTACATATTACCCTGATCAAAACATTGAAAGACAATCTAATAAAACTCTGGATTATTCCTGTAGACAAGATGTTTTGTATAAATGAATGACAACAAAGCTTTTATGTCATATATTCTATTTGCTGTTTCTATTGAAAAAAGTGAGTATGAAGTGTACTAGAGAGGAAAACAGAAGAGATTGTGGTTTTGTTTAGACTAAATGAAAAAACTCTTTTTCATGTTTTAGAACAATGCATCTAACTTTACTCATAATAGCATTATCTGATTCACATGCTAAGATATTTTAAAATTATTTTTAGCTATTACATAAAAACATTAAAATGTACATATTAATGGGCTTCCATGTGAGGTTAAATATATGTATACACATATTCCATAAATGCATATAATATTTAAAGCAGGGAATCATATCTATCTCCTCAAATATTTATTATTTATTTACAATGCAAACATTAAAAATCCTTCATTCTATCTTTCTGAAATGTACAGCTCAGACTTGTTCTTACTAGTCTTTTTTCCCATTCTTATTTGTACAAAGGGGTTTTATTTGCACACTCTTACTTATAGAAAGGGGTTTCATTGTGATGATTCCATATATGAATACAATGTACCCCAATCAAATTCACCCTCTCTTCCTGTTCATTCCTCTTTCTCCCTTCTTAAAACAATTTCGAAAGGTTTTGTTGATCTCATTTCATACATGTATCTGAAACATACTTCCACCGTGTTTACCCTCCCCCCCATTCACCCCATTTTCCTTTATCCTCCTCCTCTGGCAGGTACCCACTCTGAAAAAGAACCAGTTTTATATTCCTATCATTCATTTTTAAGGATTAGATTACATGCTTTCATACATGTAAATTTGCCTTTCTCAGACTGGCTTATTTTGCTTAACATGGTGATTTCCAATTCTATCCCTTTTCCTGCAAATGACATAATTTCATTCCTCTTTATGACTGAAGAATATTCCATTGTGTGTATATATGCCACATTTTCTTTATCCATCCATTACTCACTAGTCTTTTTAGTAATAGCCATTCTTACTGGAATGAGATGATACTTCTCTGTGATTGATTTCATTTCTCTGAGAGTTAGTGAAGTTGAGCATTTTTTTCACATACCTTTTGGTCATTTTTTGTTTTCTTTTTGGAAAAGTCTATTTAGATCCATTGCCCACTTTTAGTAGATTTTTTTGGGAGAGTTGCTACTGAGTTTTTGAGTTCCTTATATATACTGTATATTAGCCCCTTATCAGATGAACAGTTTGCAAACATATTTTTCATTCTGTAGGTTGTCTCTTCACTCTGTTGATTGTCTCCTTTTCTGTGTAGAATCTTTTTATTTTTATATAATCCAATAAAAGTGTTTTTGAAAATGTATTTTGTGTCATGAAAATCTTAGATCGGAATTTATATTTAAAGAAGCAAATGACCTTTTATTTCATTAGCAGTTAAAGTACTAAAATTTCTTGTGACAATGAACTTAAATCATTGGTTATTTTTTCTCAGAGTAAGTCAAAGTACTCATGAGACTCTCGTTTGCAGAATGACTGAAAAGGCTCATGTAGACATCCTGCAGCTGACCTGATGCCAATAGCACTTCACAGGCGCTACGAAAGGCAGCATGTACTTGATGACAGAGAATCATACCCTCCAGGACACTCCATCACCCAACTTCCATTGGTCCTACCTTAGGCGGCTCCCCCATAGATGTGGTTCTTGGGCGTTTGTGAAATTAGCTCCTCCAGCATCGCACAGTCCCCATTCATGCAAAGTGGCCTCCAATGCAGCTGGCTCTGAAATGGATTCCGTGTTGCTGAGGATCATTATGGCTGAGGCTCAGCAAGCACTCCACATATCGCTCACTTTGTAGTAACCTGCAGGTGCAGAGTGGCAAAACAGCCAACGAAGGTCACTGTGGCATCCTGGCAATTTTCAGCCAGAGGTGACTGACTCCATTGGGGGGGCGGGTCTGTCCCCTGACAGGAGCAAGCCTTGGGCATCTATGGGCCAGAAGTGGGCTCTGCCTCATCCATGTGTATTAGGCACATGCATTGGAAATTTCTGAGAAAGCAAACAAACAGGAAGACTTGTAAAGCTCATTCATTTGAAACTCCCAGTGTCAATTTTAGACTTCTTTTTGGCTAATATGGTTATTGATATTTCAAAATAGAAATTCTGCCAAGGAAGTTGCTGAAGAAGAGCTAGGCTCTGTGCCTCAGTTCATCCTCCTCACCTCATCCGCCCCCTCAGTCTTGTGATCTTGTGGTGGTGCAATCATTCACATGCTTAAAGTTATTTTTCTTATGGTGGTGTCAAAAAGAAACCCAAACAATTCTGCTATAATGTGAAATCTTGTGATAGAGACAAATTCACGTATAAAGAAAAATGAAAGCTGTCCTATTTCTTGGTGGAAGTGAAAATACTCCAATGTGTTCCAAAGTAAGGTGAACTAGCGGTGGAGTGTATTGAGAGAATAGAATTAAATGTAATTTAGATGTAAAGAGGAAAGGCATGGTGATACATTGCGTAGGCAAAGGTGCTACCTCTATTTTGTTGGTACAACTTCTGTGGAGAGCAAATTTTCTCCATGTTAAAATGTACCTATCTTTTTTAATTTTTAAATTTTTTGGCATTTTGATACAGGGTCTTACTGCGTAGCCAGGTTGACCTTGAACTCAAGATCTTCCTGCCTCAGTGCTGCCTCAGATCCTCTCTCTTCCTGAGTGCTGGGATTGCAGGTGTGTACCATCACACCTGATACTAAAGATAAGGCAATCCCATTGTTAGCACTGATTGTGCAGTTATGTTTTTTATATGTAAAACGGTAGGTAGAAGATTAGTCTTTCCATCCTTAACCATGAGCAATCCCAGTGGGGACAGTGCAGCCCGAGTCTGGTGACAATAGAAGTGTTAGCCAGAGACGGACAGTGATTTTCCAGGGACAGCCAGTTAGGTCCACATCACCATTAATATTGTGAGGCTTGTCAAAGACTCCAACATGGCTTACATGGTTTCCTCTAATGACCAACCCAGGTGGAAGGCAGAACTCCCCAGTGGCCTCTGGAGTTGCCCAGTAACCAGCAGCTTCCCCAAGCAGAGAAAACAGTCAAGTTCCCATGGTTGCTGCTTTTTCTCTTTTTCTTCTTCCCTTTTCCTTTTCCTCTCATATAGTTATGTTGTTTTTCCTTCTTCTCATTTTTATCATCATCATCATCATCATTAGTGGTACTGGGGTTAGAACTCAGGGTCTCACACTTACTAGGAAGGTGTTCTACCACTTGAGCCACAACTCCAGCCCTTTTTGCTTTGGTTATTTTGGGGATAAGTTCTTGCTTTCTGCCCTGGCTGGATTGGACCCTGATCCTCCTTTTTTACACTTCCCATGGTAGCCAGGATAACAGGCATGCATCATCATGCCCAGCTTCTGTCCTTTGGGTCTTACAAACTCTTTTGCCCAGGATTTCCTGGAACCATTGTCCTCCCTATCTTAGCCTCCCAAGTAGCTAGGATAACAGGCATGAGTCACTGCAGTCTGGCTCCTTCCTCTTATTTTTAGATGAATTCAATCAACTGATTGTTTTCCTTTGTTCACAAATAAAGTAACATGCTCATGTTAATGTTTATGTCTGATTGATTATCAATTACTATACTGAATAATTAAAAATAATAAAATTTTCTTAATAGAAAGAATGGTCAAATAAAGCACCAAACATA
Organism: Castor canadensis; assembly: GCF_047511655.1. Classification (NCBI taxonomy): domain Eukaryota; kingdom Metazoa; phylum Chordata; class Mammalia; order Rodentia; family Castoridae; genus Castor; species Castor canadensis. Next base: position 79,921,606 of record NC_133394.1, on the reverse strand, counting down.
TATGTAATAGTATATAGCTATAAGGAACTAGTTCTAAATGCATCATTATGGAAAGTTTTCCAAGACATATGCAGACAGTAGGTATAGAATATTATAATTTATGGAGATGAAAAGAACAAATAGCTATATGTTTTAATATACAAAATATCTGTGATAGGACAAACAAAAGTCTGATGTGTTAGTCAGCTTTCCATCACTAAAACAAATACCCAAGACAATCAACTTGTATGGATTTTTGAAAGGTTTACTTTGGCTCACAGTTTTAGAGGTTTCTGTCCACAATCAGTTGGCTCCATTGCTTTTGGGCCTGTGGTGAGACAGCACATCATGGTGGGAGTGTGCAGTGAAGTAAAGGTATTCACCTAATGGCTGGGAACAGTGAGTAAAAAAAGAGACAAGGGTGGCACAATCCCCTTGAAGGCATGTCCTCAATGACTGGTCTTCACCTCCTAAAGGTTTCACTGCCTCCCACTAGCACCAACCTGGGTACCAATCCTTCAATACATGGGCCTTTGGGGATATTTAATATCCAAACTACAGCAACTGGTAATAATGGTTGTCTTCTTAGAAGGGACTTAGGTGGCTGGGAGCAGGAAAGAGAGTCATTTGTTACTTAATACACCTTTATCCCTTGTTAATTTGGTACTTAGTGAATCTACAGTTGCTAGAAAAAGTGTGAAAACTGGCACAAAGGCAAACCACTTCCCAGAGGTGAACAGACAGGGCCATCTCTTTTGTCACCTGTTGTTACATTGTGCTGAAATGCCTCTATTGACTATGGTGGGAAGAAGAGGTAAGACATACAACACTGCAAGGGAAGCAGTGATTGGATCCAGCACCAGGCATGGGCATCCTGGGATATAACAGCACCTAGGTAAAGATTATGACCCATGTTGAAGTGTCCCTTGACCTAAGCATGCCATAATTGTGAATGTGCTGTAAGGCTCTGTGTGGTGTCATTTTAGGAGTATTCAGGGTTAGACATAGGCTGAGGAGAGTCAGCATTGTCTTCCCTATGTGCTTCACTATGCACAGAGACTTCTAGGACCAATTCCCTCAAGTCTATGACCCTCCCAGGCTTGCCCTTAATTCTGTTCCCTTCAAACTTATCATCAGAAAAAAAAAGTCACTGTCCATTTATTCACTTGGGATACAAAACCTTGAAGTCACAGTTGATTTTTCTCTTTCCTTTGTAGTTCCTACTTAACCCATTAGGAAAATCTATTTGTTCTGTTTCCCAAGTGTAACTCAAACACAGACACTTGGCATTGCCACTCCTGCAATTCTCATCCAGTGTACCATCAGTCGTCAGCTGGACAAATAAAAAAGCCTCCCCATAATCCATACCTCTCAGTCATCTGAGAGACTGTAGGTTTCAGATCACCTCAGTTCCCAACTGAAACCCTCCATCCTACTGGTATAAAATGTGGTTTCCAGCAATTTACATGATGTAGAGCTACTTACCTCTCTAACCTCTTCTCCTCCTTCTCTTCTCCATTGTTTATCACCAGCCCCTGTTGGCTTCTCAATCCTCAAAGCCTTGGCACACAAATCTGCCTTTTTCTGGGACTGTTCTTCCCAAAAGTGGCTCAGCTGCCTTCTTATCTCAGGTTACAACTCAAACATTCTCTCTTCAGCGAGGCATCTCTGATCGTATTGCTACAAGAGCCATCTTCCACATCCTGGTCATGCCATATTACTTCATGTCTTTTATTGGATTTATCAGGAAGTAAAGTTATTTTTTATATATTTGTTTACATGGCTTTTGTTGGTTTCTTCTTGACCCAAACAAATTCTGTGAGGACAGGGCCTAGGTGAGTCTATTGCCATATCCCTTAGGTCCACAGGAGATAAGGCATGTGGTATACTGTTCACTGATTTCTGAACTTGATATGGAGTAATCACCAGCTGGTAGTATCATGGGAATCACATTCACAAGCTTTAAAGATGTAACTCTGGATTCTGGATCTAGCAATACATGAAAGTAGTCACACAGCAGCCACCCTCCAGGATTGAAATATTGCTACAGAGTCTGGCTTCTGCATCCACACCTGGGCGTATCTGAATTTCAGTTTTAGTTAAAAGATCCTTCTGCTTAGGATCCATCATTTAGACCTAGTAAGCCAATTAGCCCTAGGGTTCTTCTTTTTTTCCTCTCTTCTCCTCTCCCTTCCCCTACCTCCACCTCTCTCCCTCTGTCTCTAATGTTGCCAAAGTAAGAAGCATATTTAGAAAGAAAGAAAAGAACTTTCTGGATAGGGCTCAGTCTATTTAATTGTGAATATTAGAATATATGTAGTTTATTTTCTTTCTCAAGTTAATACAATCACATAGACACACCATTTGTTTTCCACTTAAAAATTATTTTTGTTAAAACAAAAAATGATGTAATACCAAATAAAATTTTAAACTATTTTAAAATTTAACTATAATTTAAGTTATTATAGTACTTATAATTTATAAAGCCATTTTAATACTTAATTTTTATGATTTCATACTACAGTTTTTATTTATATACACAATATATATTTATTCCAAATACTCATGCACTGTTTTGTATTTTATTTAACTTACTAGAACATTAATTATTCTAGTAAGCCACCCTCCAGGATAAAGTTGATAAAGTAGAAATGTCAAGATGTACAAAAATGCAGTTCCTGTTCTCCTAAAGCCCTTTTAAAAAAATTTTTGGCAGTACTGGGGTTTGAACTCAGGGTCTCACACTTGCTAGGCAGGTGCTCTACCACTTGAGCAACTTGCCAGCCCTTAAAGCCCTCTTAAATGAGGGCTTAAATGTTGAGAATAAGATCCATCCCCTCACAAAGGTTATGCCTTCACACTCATGGTTATCTAGGTTGGAAAGCAGCATAGAGAATAGACTGTCACTGGATGTGAGAGTGGACAAAGGTCACAGAAGAGTTCTCAAAGAGGATCTGTGGTCAGCACAGGGTTAATAAAAGAAAATGGCCATGCATATAAAAATATAACATAAATCAACCCCCAGATTGATTTCATCTTATCTATTTCAAGCCAAATGATTTTATTATTGTATCTGGTTACTGCAATTCTCTCAAGAATCATAATTTGATTTATTTTTAAAAGCTTGAAAAGAACCCCAATGCAAATGTCAAAAATTAGATGAATAAGAATTATCTTAGAAAAACATCTGATGGGAAGAGTTACTAGAGATTTTGTTGAAGTGCTGCCTTCTACTCAACATGTACTCTAGGTTTCAGCCCAAGAGCACATGAGCTCCTCCTCGCAACCATGATTGGGTAACTGATGAGTCAATGGGGATGAACAAGTTGGTCTGGTCAGACCAAAAGGAACCTATTTTATAATTAAGGAGAGGTTTCCTATATATCTTTCCCATGGATGAACAATCATATTATTTTTTGCTGTGCATTTGTTTTTAATATGTGGTTTGAACTCAGGGCCTCACATTTGCTAGGAAAGTGTTCTACCACTTGAGCCACCAGTCTTGCTGTACACTTTTTTTGTTTTCAGGTTTTTAAAATAACCTTTATTAAGTTAACATGTGCATTACAGGAAACAAATACATAAAGCAAAGAACAAAATCATCCATAGCCATAAGCACTACAGTTGGACTGTCCTAAATCCTGGCTGTACACTTTTAAAACTTTGTCTTTAAAGCAATCCTACTGTGCACTTTTTTAAAACTTTGTCTTGAGCTGGTGTCAGTGGCTCAAACATGTAATCCTAGCTACTCAGGAAGCAGAGATCAGGAGGATTGCAGTTTGAAGCCAGAATGGGCAAATAGTTCACAGACCCTATCTTGAAAATACCCAACAGAAAAAGGGCTGGTGGAGTGGTTCAAGGTGTAGGCCCTGAATTCAAGCCCTGGTAAAGCAAAACAAAAACAACAAAAACCAAAACAAACAAACAAACAAAAACCAACTTTGTCCTGTAAAGAATGCAAATCTATAGGAATTAAACAAGTGACCTCCAATGGCTTGTAGTTCTGGCATTGTGAAAGGCTTCTAGTAATGGGGCAGGTGGCTCATGCCTGTAATCCTAGCTACATGGGAGGCTGAGATTAAGAGGATGACAGTTTCAGGCCAGTCTGAACAAAGAAATTTATGAGATCTTATCTCAAGGAAGAAAGCTGGCTGTTCAACATTATACTTAATGGTGAAAAACTGAAACCATTCCCTCTAAAATCAGGTACGAGACAAGGATGCCCACTATCTCCACTCCTATTCAATATAATACTGGAATTCCTAGCCAGATCAATTAAAAGAAGGAATAAAAGGATTACAAATAGGGAAAGAAACTGTCAAAATATCCCTATTTGCAGACAATATGATCCTATACCTTAAAGACCCAAAAAACTCTACTCAAAAACTCTTAGACACCATCAACAGCTAGAGCAAGGTAGCAGGATATAAAATCAACATAAAAAATCATTAGCATTTCTATACACTAATAATGAACTAACTGAGAAAGAATATATGAAAACAATCCCATTTACAATAGCCACAAAAAAAATCAAATACCTAGGTACAAACTTAACAAAGGATGTGAATGACCTCTACAAGGAAAGCTATAAACTCCTGAAGAAAGAGATTGAGGAAGACTATAGAAAGTAGAGCAATCTCCCATGCTCATGGATTGGTAGAATCAACATAGTAAAAATGTCTATACTCCCAAAAGTAATCTACATGTTTAATGCAATTCCCATCAAAATCCCAATGACATTCATCAAAGAGATTGAAAAATCTACCATTAAATTTATATGGAAACATAAGAGGCCACGAATAGCCAAGGCAATACTCAGTAAAAAAAACAACACTGGAGGTATCACAATACCCAACTTCAAGCTACATTACAAAGCAATAGCAATAAAAACAGCATGGTACTGGCACAAAAATAGACATGAATACCAATGGAACAGAATAGAGAACCCAGATATGAAGCCACACAACTATAACCAATTTATCTTTGACAAAGGTGCTAAAAATACATGATGGAGAAAAGACCACCTCTTCAACAAAAACTGCTGGGAAAACTGGTTAGCAGTCTGCAAAAAACTGAAACTAGATCCATGATTATCACCATATACCAAGATTAACTCAAAATGGATCAAAGATCTTTTTTTTTTTATTCATATGTGCATACAATGCTTGGGTCATTTCTCCCCCCTCCCCCTACCCCCCCCCACCACTCCCTTTCTCTTCCCCCCTACCCCCTCGCTACCTGGCAGAAACTATTTTGCCCTTATCTCTAATTTTGTTGTAGAGAGAGTATAAGCAATAATAGGAAGGACCAAGGGGTTTTACTAGTTAAGGATAAGCAATACAGGGAGTTGACTCACATTGATTTCCTGTGCATGGTGTTACCTTCTAGGTTAATTCTTTTTGATCTAACCTTTTCTCTAGTTCTTGGTCCCCTTCTACTATTGGCCTCAGTTGCTTTAAAGTATCTGCTTTAGTTTCTCTGCATTGAGGACAACAAATGCTATCTGGATTTTTAGGTGCCTTACCTATCCTCATACCTCCCTTGTGTGCTCTCGCTTTTATCATGTGCTCAAAGTCCAATCCCTTTGTTGTGTTTGCCCTTGATCTAATGTCTGCATATGAGGGAGAACATACGATTTTTGATCTTTTGGGCCAGGCTAACTTCACTGAGAATGATGTTCTCCAATTCCATCCATTTACCAGCGAATGATAACATTTAGTTCTTCTTCATGGCTGCATAAAATTCCATTGTGTATAAATACATTTTCTTAATCCATTCATCAGTAGTGGGGCATCTTGGCTGTTTCCATAACTTGGCTATTGTGAATAGTGCTGCAATAAACATGGGTGTGCAGGTGCCTCTGGAGTAACCTGTGTCACATTCTTTTGGGTGTATCCCCAAGAGTGGTATTGCTGGATCAAATGGTAGATCAATGTTTAGCTTTTTAAGTAGCCTCCAAATTTTTTTCCAGAGTGGTTTTACTAGTTTGCATTCCCACCAGCAGTGTAAGAGGGTTCCTTTTTCCCCGAATCCTCGCCAACACCTGTTGTTAGTGGTGTTGCTAATGATGGCTACTCTAACAGGGGTGAGGTGGAATCTTAGTGTGGTTTTAATTTGCATTTCCTTTATTGCTAGAGATGGTGAGCATTTTTTCATGTGTTTTTTGTCCATTTGAATTTCTTCCTTTGAGAAAGTTCTGTTTAGTTCACTTGCCCATTTCTTTATTGGTTCATTAATTTTGGGAGAATTTAGTTTTTTAAGTTCTCTATATATTCTGGTTATCAGTCCTTTGTCTGATGTGTAGCTAGCAATATTTTCTTCCACTCTGTGGGTGTTCTCTTCAGTTTAGAGACCATTTCTTTTGTTGAGCAGAAGCTTTTGGATCAAGGATCTTAGTATCAGACCACAAACTCTAAAGTTGGTACAGGAAAGTATAGGAAATACTTTGGAACTAATAGGTATAGGAAAGAACTTTCTCAATGGAACCCCAGCAGCTCAGCAACTAAGAGATAGCATAGATAAATGGGACTTCATAAAACTAAAAAGCTTCTGCTCAACAAAACAAATGGTGTCTAAATGAAAGAGACCACCCACAGAGTGGGAGAAAATGTTTGCCAGATACACATCAGACAAAGGACTGATAATCAGAATATATAGGGAACTCAAAAAACTAAATTCTCCCAAAATCAATGAACCAATAAAGAAATGGGCAAGTGAACTAAACAGAGCTTTCTCAAAAGAAATTCAAATGGCCAAAAACACATGAAAAAAATGCTCACCATCTCTAGCAATAAAGGAAATGCAAATTAAAGACCACACTAAGATTCCACCTCACCCCTGGTAGAATAGCCATCATTAGCAACACCACTAACAACAGGTGTTGGCGAGGATGTGGGGAAAACAGAACCCTTTTACACTGCTGGTGGGAATGCAAACTAGTACAACCACTCTAGAAAAAAATTTGGAGGCTTCTTAAAAATCTAAACATAGATCTACCATATGATCCAGCATTACCATTCTTGGGGATATACCCAAAAGAATGTGACACAGGTTACTCCAGAGGCACTTGCACACCCATGTTTATTGCAGCACTATTCACAATAGCCAAGTTATAGAAACAGCCAAGATGCCCCACTACTGACAAATGGATTAAGAAAATGTGGTATTTACTCTTGGGGATATACCCAAAAGACTGTGATACAGGTTACTCCAGAGGCACCTGCACACCCTTGTTTATTGCAATACTATTCACAATAGCCAAGTTATGGAAACAGCCAAGTTATGGGAACAGCCAAGATGCCCCACTGCTGATGAATGGATCAAGAAAATGTGGTATCTATACACAATGGAATTTTATGCAGGTATGAAGAAGAATGAAATGTTATCATTTGCTGGTAAATGGATGGAATTGGAGAACATCATTCTGAGTGAGGTTAGCCTGGCCCAAAAGTCCAAAAATCATATTTTCTCCCTCATATGTGGACATTAGATCAAGGGCAAACACAACAAGGGGATTGGACTTAGAGCACATGATAAAAGCAAGAGCACACAAGGAAGGGGTGAGGATAGGTAAGACACCTAAAAAATTAGTTAGCATTTGTTGCCCTTAACGCAGAGAAATTAAAGCAGATACCTTAAAAGCAACTGAGGCCAATAGGAGAAGGGGACCAGGAACTAGAGAAAAGGTTAGATCAAGAAGAATTAACCTAAGGTAACACATATGCACAGGAAATCAATGTGAGTCAACTCCCTGTATAGCTATCCTTATCTCAACTAGTAAAAACCCTTGTTCCTTCCTATTATTGCTTATACTCTCTCTTCAACAAAATTAGAGATAAGGGCAAAATAGTTTCTGCCGGGTATGGAGGGGGTTGGGGGGAGAGGGAGGGGGTGGGGTGGGTGGCAAGGGAGGGAGTGGGGACAGGGGGAGAAATGACCCAAGCATTGTATTCATATATAATAAATAATTAAAAAAAAAGAAAATGTGGTGTTTATACACAATAGAATTTTATGCAGCTATGAAGAAGAATGAAATCTTATCATTCGCAAGTAAGTGGATGGAACTGGAGAACATAATCCTGAATGAGGTTAGCCTGGCCCAAAAGACCAAAATTCGTATGTTCTCCCCGATATGCGGACATTAGATCAAGGGCAAACACAACCAGGGGATTGGACTTTTATCACATGATAAAGCAAGAGCACACTAGGAAGGTATGAGGATAGGTAAGACATCCAAAAAACTAGATAGCATTTGTTGCCCTCAGTGCAGAGAAACTAAAGCAGATACTTTAAAGCAACTGAGGCCAATAGGAGAAGGGGACTAGGAACTAGAGGAAAGGTTAGTTCGAGAAGAATTAATTTAGAAGGTAACACACATGCACAGGAAATCAATGTAAGTCAACTGCCTGTATAGCTGTCCTTATTTCAACTAGCAAAACAAAAACCCTTGGTCCTTCCTAATATTGCTTATACTCTCTTCAACAAAATTAGAGATAAGGGCCAAATAGTTTCTACCTGGTAGCCAGGGGGTGTGGGGGGAGACAGAGGGGGCATGGAGGTAAGGGAGGGTGCAGGGGGAAGGGGGGAGAAATGACTCAAACATTGTATGTGCATATGAATAAAAGAAAAAAAATTTTTTTTTAAAAAAGCTGGCTGTTGTGTGCACCTATCATCTCAGTGATGCTGGAAAGTGTAAAATAGGAGGATCACAGTCCAGGCCTACCTGGGCCAAAAGTGATCCCAAATAACCAGAGCTGGGGCCCAACTAAAGTGGTAGGACATCTGCCTGGCAAGCATGTATGCCCTGAGTTCAAACCCCAGCACTGCCAAGGAAAAACAAGCTTCTAGCCTTACTAATGAGGTTTTTATTAGCACTGATAACCTTAAAAAGTACCCATGGAATTTTTAAATTTTGTTCATGTGCTGCAGCAAGGATAGCCTTATGCATAAAACCACCTATTTCAAACTTTTGTTACAAAACTCAGTGTTTTATGACATTCTAATACTAAATAAAAGATGAGTAGCTCCTTCAATATGATGATGATTCTTAATTTTATAGATTTAATGAGGTTATCCATTTCTACAAGGATAGAGGCTACAAGGCTGTTGGCTACAAGGATAATGACCACTGCTACATTTATTTACTATAGTAAACTCTTATAAGAAAACAAATAACCCCATAATAGGTTAAACAAGTCATAGTTGCAGCATCAAAAATTATTAGAAGGTTCTATTAGCATGGAAGTATGTCCATGATATACTGTTGAATGGAAAAGTCTGATTACCAAGTATTTAGTTTGATCATTTTTAAAGAATAAAATATGTGTTTGAATACATCTTGTATGCACATTAGTGTTTGTATTTTATATATTATGTATGCACATACACATAAAAGTTTATACATAAATAGCACAGGAGAAACAGGAGAGAAAAACAGGCAGATAGAGACAGAGTAAGAAATTCAGAGCCTTCTTCATAACCAGCTTAATTTCAGCTACAGGAGAAAAGGCACCAGAAACTGAAAATTGGAGAGGTATAAAAAGTCAGCTAAATTGGGAAATGGGAGCAGGGTGACTTTTGTTGATTTGCATTTTCCTAATAATTTAGTAATTATATTACCTTTGTAATTTGTGCAGTAAAAATCAGTTACATATTCAAATTTTAAGTAAAAAAAGATTATTTTATGTTCAAATTTTTAGCCATTTCTAATGAAAGATATATCAACATATCATTTATTTTTATCTTTGGTTCACAAATAAAACTCACAACACATTTAATACATTTTATCAGAGAGTCAATTAGTAATATCACTCAAAATTAATATTAAATGGTTAACCTTAATAAATTATTACATGAAAATATGCTACAAAGAAGCAGACATTAAATACAACTCCCCCAATAAATCCTAAAACATCCTACACTCAACACCATGAGTTTTGTCTACCCAGATGAGCATCATACAATTACATGTAGCACACATACACAGAATAGTAGCAGACATGACATTTTATAGTAAAAGAACTCAGAGAAGCTTCCAGTTTAGCATTTATACCGCATTTTATTATTCTGTAAGCTAGATGATATATTTGCTATTTTTTGTGTAGAATGGAAGCATATGAGTTTAAATACCTTTTAATTTAACACTATGAAAGTATAAACCAAGATTAACTTAGGGAAATCTAAGTTTATTTTGAGAGTGATTTTGACTAACATTCATATTCTTCCAGCTTGTGAAATCCCTTCTCCATATTGTATCTTAGTGCATGTCTCAGGATTTTAAGAAACTTCACTATTTCCCACATTTTAACAGCTTTGACCTGAGGACAAGTTATAGAGAAGGAAGGGTAGGAAAAAGGAAAAAGATGAGAGAGCAATAATTAAACTACATTGGCAATAAGCTAAATAATCAAATTTAGTGTGAACATTTTATCAGACTATCAAAATTACAGAATGATGGGCAGAGGACAATGGGGAAACCTGAGTGACAACACTAGACATGGGATACTGGAGAAGATGACCTCATGGAAATCAGTTTAATCAACTCAGAAATAAAGAGTCTGGGTAGATTTATTAATTTACTAAAATCTGATGCACAGTCACATTGCTCTAAGGAAACCAAACAAGGACACCAAACTTCTATCAGGTACTTCTTTGGCAAGAGTGAATAATATGAGTTCATTACAATTTAAAACAAGAAACATTTTCACAATGTGTTGTTCACAAACCATTGGAATACTGGTACTCCGTGAATAGTTCTCGTTTTCTTTCCTTAAGAAGGTAATAACCTCTCTCTGATCAAAAGTGCCATATTGTTTCTTTTAAATCTAACATTACCATTTTCTTAGTTATTATGGGACTTAAATTTTATGTAAGTTTATTTCTAATATTAACATTTAAACTTATCCATAAATGCACATTCAAAGGCAATTTATTTTCAGTAACATTTTAAATTACTCATAAAATTCCTATTTTCTTTTGAAATCTCAGCATCCTTCAAGTGACCAATGCAATTTACAAAACTAGAGGCTTAATATGAATGTCTGTAACATTGTAGTATCCATAAGTTGAATTAAATATTCTCTCATATAGTAAATTTTCAAAACTTAGTGAGTAGATATCTGTATTGATATTTGATACTTTCTAAGGAAATCTGAAAAAAATCATATCACCTAAATAGATCAATATATTCAAGAGAACATTACCAGGTTTGAGTCTCTCCATTTGGATCTTAGAAAATAAACAATACAGTATTGCATTTTTACCCACCTCCCCAAAACTAGCTTTATTTCTGCTACAGAAGAGTGATTTTATTCAACTAGATAAATTTAGCAAAGGCTGAATACAGGTTACTATAAAGAGGCAAAAATATATTATCATAGTAAGACAAAAATCTCCAATCACAATTAAGGAAATGACTGGCTGGAACTTTCACACATCTACTTCAAAAGGAGCCCTAAGAAATCACTATTTCATTTTCTTTTTAAGATGCTCTACTACTAGGCATTATTTCCTGTTCAGTGGTACAGCCTAGACTAGCCAGAAAGGCAGAGTTCTTCCTGGATGCTAAAAATGTACAATGCCAAATCATCACTGCAAACACTATCTATGTCATGACATGGGAAAACATAGGGATCATGGGGGTAAATAAACGATGACTGAATATTTACTTACCTTGTTACCTGCCAAGTACTTTATAGTAATTTATTAATTTCATTCAGCTCTCACAACTTGAGATGATAAAAAGACACTAAATAGAAAATGTGAAGAAAATGATCATGTTTAAGTAAATATTTAATGCAAAATGTATGGTCTGTACCTTTTTCTGTTTTTCCTTTTAGTTCCTTGCAATTTGCAGATTTTTTTTTAGCTCTGAATATCTAATTCAGTACAAGAAATACCAGTCCATTCTAGTAGCATTGCACTCAGTATCATGGGGACACGCTGGTAAGAGAGGTCCTGAACCCTATGCTGATAATACACATGGCTGGTAATCATTTCAATTTCAAGTATTCTTCTAGTTCTGACAGTATAAAAAGCTTCAAGTTTGATCTAGAAGTTTCTTTTATTTATGTGGTGTAATTTTACAAAGTGATCCATCACATCTTATCTAAAACACACACTGCAGGAAAGTTCTCAACAATTGCAATCTTCTGAAATTCCTTTTGAAATCTCAAAGCCTTCACTGCATAACGTACTGAGTTTTCTGACAGATGTTTGAGTACCTCCATAAATCTTATGAATTCATATTTCATTTTATAGCCTTAATGAGGTCTGCCATCTAATAACTAGCAGATATTTCTTCAGGGTCAGATAATCTCTAGAAAACAAAACATGATTTTAGGCTCTGAGGGTTAAAATGTTCACAAGATTAATTCGTACAGAGTGTTGACAGAACCTGCAATCTGTGAGGACACATGGGAGTGTGACAAGAGCACAAGGGCTCTAGAGAGAGGTGCACCACTCAGCCAGGACCTGACTCACACAGCCAGGATCAGCTATGGCCCTGACTTGACAGAGGCATGGCAAGTTTTTGGTTTCTTTGAGACTCAGTGTTTTTATCTCAAAATGAAGGTAATAACACCTACCCTGAATAGTTGTGATAAAGATGACAAATGACACTTGTCAATGACACTTGTAAATGACATTTCAGAAGAGATGACTGAAATGTCTAATAAATAGTAACTGTTTCTTTTCATCCATCATCTCTGAATTACATTATTGACCAAGCAGCATTTCACCTCTTGAGAGCAGAAAACTGGTATGTCTTAAAATAAATGACCTGGTCAATAATGAGACCAGATAACATGAAGATATGCAGAAATCAAATAAATAAATAAAAGTTCTTTTGACTATTTCTACAAATTTGCTTTCCCATTTTCTGCTTTGTAAATACAAACTCGGATTAGTTAAGAAGACAAAATTTGCCTTTATCACCTTCATGGCTTTAGTCTAGAAATAATGACTATTAGTCTAGACACAATTCCATTCTTGTGGAATTTCCATGGGTAATGTGTAAGCATATCACTACCATGAAACTGATGTCTTTTGGCATCACTGAAATGGTAAATAAAGCAAGCATCAGAATTTAAAAAGAAATTTCAGAGGTGAGCTCATTGTAAAGTGCTTATGATTGCCACATAAGCCTGAACAGATAAAGCACTCACATTAAAACATAAGGCCACAGTCTAAATAAAATATCATGTTCATTAGAGTTCTGCTGAACTATTGCCTCAGTTGACAAGATTCTACCTTACACAGTACAGATCTAACTGCTTAGAGCTAAAGATCAGTCTCAAAAAAAAAGTAACATGTATACTTCCCAGTGGTCATTTAAAAACCTGAATCTAGATGCACAAGCATCCACAAATTATTTCTAATTATTGTACCTAAATGGTTTGCATTTAATTATTGGGATTAGTAATAATTAATATGCAGAGCTTAGTGAAAGTGATCATGAATCATTCCACTTTAAGAATTATCAGGACATGATAAAGCTTTATGCATTTTAATGTGAAGAGTGAACTAATGAAAACTTTTCATTTCAGGCAGTTTATCTATGGTTCAAAATATGTTTGCACTGATTAAATACCAAAGTATCTTTCTCACTGTCAGCAGAAGTGTCTGGCATTTAATTGAAATAGATTCCTCTAACTATAAATAATTGAATGAATGGTTTTAAATCCACAGCTAAAGTTGGTGAACTGACAAATAATGTAAGAATTAGAATTATCAAAACACTTTTGAAAGCATAGTTCTGCGTGGAGGGCTCCATGGAGGAAGTGCCTCATTTTCAAGAAAGGAATGCTGTTTCTTCTGTTTTCGTTCGACTCTTTCCTGCCTTTCTTTCTTTTCCTAAAGAAAAAATAGAAAACTATAAATTCATATATATTCTCATACAAACATCATTTTAAAATCAAGTTGCTTCCCGAAGAGCAAAATAATCCATGATAAGATATTGAAACTATTTCTTAGTTTAATTGGTTTAAAAGACTTAGCAGCTAGGGAATACTGCTAACTTGTATGTGTATTGTTAATAAATATTAGTGCCACAGCATTTTTAATTAAAAATTAAGTAAAATAGCAAAAAAAAAAAAAAACATCTACAATTCTATAAGTCAAAGACAGTAATGAGAAGTTGGTGATAACTTTCTGGCACAAGTTTCTCCAAAGTGAATTTACCAAGTGCAAGTCTGACTATGCCATGGCAGAATGAGATGCTCCACATTTTTTACAAACAGTTGAAAATTCCCTTAGTTTCTGTGCTTGTTATTGTGCTTGAGCACATCTTAAATCTTTTTTTATAGTCTTTTTGTAAATTTTCTGCTCAATTATTTGGGGCATTTATCTATACAGAATTGGTGCTTTTAATTCTTAGCAATTGTGTATTTTCAAATAGGAAATATTAATATTGCCTTTATATCAAGCATTTTATTTATATTACCTGTTTTACTCCTTAAACTTAAGAAGTATTTTGCCACAGAAAACTGTTTAAATAGTAATATTTTCCTGATCATTTATAGAACCTACACCTAAAATGATGGTAATAATGGGGCATGAATACAAATGGGGACTATTTGGGAGAGGAATCAGCCAGAGGTGGAAAGGAAAGGATGCTGAGGGGTGAAGAGGATGGAAGCATGACACATACACACATGAAGACAGCATAATGAAAGCCAGTGAACAGTGTTTATAAAAGGGAGGAGGAAGGAGGGAATGGAAATATAATGGAGGGGGTAAACTTGTTCAAAGTATACTGTTTGCATGTATGGAATTTTAAGAATGAAACCTCCTCATATTATTAATGTATGCTAATTCAAAAATGAAATAAAAATAAAAATAATAATCAGAACCTGAGTACCCATTACCTGTCATAAGGGGATAAAAAAGAAAACATGACCAATTCAAGCTCCCTATGCCCACTTGCTCACCATCTTTCTCCCTTTCCAATCCACTAAAGTGACCACTACTCTGAACTTGATGCTTGTTAACATTGCAGTGCATTTCTTAATACTTTTTAATTGTACATGTATTGGGCAAAGAATTTCAAGCAGAAAGACCTTAGATAAGTGGGAAGAAACTTAGGAGGTAGGAGGAAACGAGAGCCAGCATGAGCAAAATTTGGTGGGAGTCTCAGATGAGAATAAAAAGGGAGATGATAACATCACATGGGGCTTTGAAGGTCAGGTTAATATTTAGATTTTATGTAAAAGAATCTAACAAGTGATATGCAGAGGAAGGCAGAGAGACTGGGGAGGAAAACTAGGGAAACCTGATAGCCAAGGGAGGAGACAGTTGCAAGAAGGGGAGGAATCTGACTGTAGAATGCTGAGAGGTCTAGAAAATGGGGACAAAGTGTAGTTTTGGAAACAGAGACGAGACTGGAGTGGAGGAGGTTGGAAAGGTAATGAAAAATGATGAAATGTCAACAAAATTTCTAGACATTCAGCTATAAAGAAAAGCATAAAATGTAGAAACATAGCTAGAAGGAAATGCTGAATCAAGAGAGTTTATTTTATTTTTATTTTGGCACATGATGGGAATCATTCAAGAGGGTAGAAAGAATGATGCTTCACAAAGGAGTGGAGTGGTAAATTTGTACTTCATTGCTTGAGAGAGGAATAGTCTTGTTTCACTCATATCATTTTAAAAATATTATCACTTACATTTTTACATTTTTATAACACATGAATTTTGGAACTATTTCACTTTTCTGCACATAGGCCCTTCAAAGAAATGACTATCAGGGGCTTGGCATGAAATCTGAACATTTACCTAGGTACACATGATATCTTAATAGCACTTGGTCATTGCGTCCTGCAACCTGGATTGTGTTTCTATTTCTTTGAGTTTCTGCTAAAACTTTAAAGCTTGGTGTTTCCTCTTACTGGTGATTTACTCATACTCCTCCAAAAGCAACAGTATCAAAAAACCCTTTAGACAATGCTGCCTCTGCAGGCTGATGGCTTGGGAGGAGACACTGAGGTAAATCACTGGGTGTCTATGTATCATTTACCAATACATATATGGACTAAGAAATATCACAAGAACAATATGGTGATGCAAGATTTGCATTTGCAGACAACTGTTCACATACACCCAAACAAGCGCAGAGAGGTACGGTGAGTTTTTTTCCCCTGTATTAACATCCTTGTCCTTGTCACAAGAATGTATGCATGCTTGCTATTCCTATTAAAGCAAAGAAGGAATTTTTACGGAATTTTAATTGAGAAAAGAAACGTTTTAATGATCATCATCAATCATTTTAATTTTTTAAAGAGAGGCAGAACATTCACCTGGGTAGGAGAAAAGCAGTAACCATGATGTACCCACAGAAATTGACTGAACAAGCTTTTTTGTTCAATCTACTCAGCACAGGGAGAGAGAAAACAACTTAAAACAAGTTTGATTATACTAGTAGGATGCTAAAAAGCCAGCGCAGAAAATAAGCAATCACTAGCCTTGTATTAACAGGAATCAATAATGTTACTGTTAGGTCCCTGGCATTCTTGGTGTGGGTGGAAGGTCCAGAAGCTAGCACTGAAACCAGACCCCCTGATTTATGACTGCTTGCTTCTCCCTGCCTGATTGTTTCTCTGCTTGCAAACCAACTCAGGCATATCGACCTGTTCCATCTGGTGATCACAGATAATCAGAGACCAGAGACTCTCTCCCTCCCCCATGGCTTAGCCCCTCCTATAAAGCCCACTACCCAATTCAGCCAAGCTGTTTCACTGTGAACCTGAGAGTGACAGCCCTGAGGTCTGGATTCCCAATAAATCTTTCTTTTTCACAAGTGGCATGGGTTTTATTCAGCAGGATCTTACATCTGGTACCGAAACCCGGGAGAGGTTAGCAGGACGCTCCGGCCCAGGGCTGGTCCCTTGGCCTTTATGCCCTGCCCTCTCCTGAACCCAGACTGCTGAATTGACCCCATGTGCCTCCGGACTGTGGATTTTGGACCTTACTGCCTTGCTGGCTTTCCCATCCATCATTAGCCTCTCTCTTCCACTGCTCTCCACCTGACCTACTCCTCAGACTCGGTAAGTGTCACCCTCCTCGAGGCTGCCTGCTCTCTGGTCTCAGAAGTCGCAGGCACCGTGCCAGGCACACCTTCTACCCCTGCTTGGGGCGCCCACCGCTTAGCACGGGGACTCCTGGCTAACCGGTTGGGCATTCTCTGTCGGACGGCAACCCAGGCCAGGGACGCCTGCACTTGGGAACCCGTTCAGGTGACATTTCTCTCTCTCTCTCTCTCTCTCTCTCTTGCTCTCCCTCCCCGTTTTCCTTTCCTCTGCCTAAGGTGAGAGCTCGACAGCCCCTCCAGCTTACTTTGACCAAACGGCAACCAGACGATTCTGCTTTCCTTGCCTGAGCCACATAAGGGAGGCTAGATCTTGACCTAGATCTATATTGGCCTGAAGAGTAAACTCACAAAGGCACCTGCCTCTCTCTCTCTCCCTCTCTCTCTCTCCTTTTCTTCTACATTATGGGGACCACACACTCTAAATTAGATGCATCCACGCCCCCGGGATGCCTTCTCCGCTCCCTAGGGAACCTCGGTCTCTAAGACAATATAAAACCTAAGCAACTGATCTATTATTGCAACACCATTTGGCCTTGGTACAAGCTAGACAATCAATCGCAATGGACTGAAAACGGTACTTTTGATTTTCAAACACTTCTAGATCTTGACAATTTCTGCCATCGCAATGGCAAGTGGTCTGAGATTCCATACATTCAAGCTTTTCTCTCCGCTCTCGATCCTCCCTGCTCTAATCCTGTAATACTGTTCAAATCCGACAACCACCACCCCCCCGCAAAGTCCCAAACTCCTCCTGCCCCCTCTCCTGAAGACTCTTCTCTTACTTGTGACCTCACGGGCTCTGTCTGCCCACCTCCCAACTCCTCCCACCAGTCCTCTACTTTAATCTCTTCTCCCACCCCATCCTCCCATTACTCAGGCCCTCCTCCTTCCACCTCTGCTGGCTCTCCCAAACAGTCGCCACCCTATTCCCCTTCTACAGTAGTTACAATTGACCCTGGGCCATCAGCTCCTCAGGAATCAACACCGCCAGCCTTACCCTCAGCCCCTGCTTTATCACCCTCTCCTCCCCATCCATGTCCCATACCTGCTCCCATACCTCCTCCCAAGCATGCTCAGCCCATCTCTACCCACTCCGGGAGGTGGCAGGAGCTGACGGCATTACCAGAGTCCATGTGCCCTTTTCCATGACTGACCTCTCCCAAATTGAAAAAGACTTGGCTCCTTCTCTAATGACTCAGCCTTCTCTATTAAACAATTTAAATACCTAACCCAAACATATGATATGACCTGGCATGATATATATGTTATTCTTTCCTCCACTTTAACTCCGGATGAAAAAGAAAGATTTTGGTTAGTAGCCCAGGCACATGCCGATGACGTCCACCGCACAGATCTCACTCTCCCGGTGGGATCCACGGCTGTGCCACGTAATAACCCACATTGGGATTATCAGGACCCCACCATTGCTAGCCACCTGAAATTATATGCTCACCTGCCTCCTTGTGGGCCTACAGACTGCCTCCTATAGGGGAGTCAATTTTGACAAACTTAGAGAAATTATCCAACGCCCAACTGAAAACCCCGCTGACTTTTTAGGGTGCTTTACTGAAACTTTAACCCGCTATACTAAGCTAGACCCATCTTCCAAGGATGGAATAATTATTCTCAACTCTCATACTCTCATTTTATTTCCCAATCCTTCCCTGATATTCGAAGAAAACTTAAACAGGCAGAGAATGGCCCTCAAACCCCCCAAGGAGATCTTGTGAAAATGGCACTTAAGGTATTTAATAGCCGAGATGAGGCCCGAGACCAGCGAAAGGCCCAGCTGTTGGTGGCTGCCCG
Organism: Castor canadensis; assembly: GCF_047511655.1. Classification (NCBI taxonomy): domain Eukaryota; kingdom Metazoa; phylum Chordata; class Mammalia; order Rodentia; family Castoridae; genus Castor; species Castor canadensis. Next base: position 79,902,738 of record NC_133394.1, on the reverse strand, counting down.
GAGGCCACCTCCTCCAACTTCGAGATGGGCCAGACAACAACGCACGCCTCCAGGGGCTGCTTCAAGTGCAACCAGACGGGACACTGGGCAAAACACTGTCCTTCACCTTGCCTGCTGCTAGGACCCTGTCCACGATGTGGCCGGAATAGACACTGGAGGATCGACTGCCCCTCTTTGTCTCTGCAAGGTAGGTCAGTCTCCCATTCCCACTCTCAACAGAGTGAAGGCCTCATGGACCTCTCGGGCCTGGTGGCAGAAGACTGATGAGGCCCTGGGACCTTGGCCCCCATCAAGATCACTTCGGAGGAGCCCAGGGTAACCATCCAAGTAGCAGGTAGGCCAATCTCATTCCTGCTGGACATAGGGGCCAGTAATTTGGAGCGACCCAACTTTCCGGGTAAGCTTTATCCTTCGCAGATCTCCGTAGTGGGAGTAGACGGTGTCCTCCACCAGTGAAAAACTACCGGGCCACTTTCTTGCTACTTATCAGGTGTACCCTTTACACACTCATTCCTTATCCTGCCCTCTTGCCCCACTCCACTGTTGGGAAGGGATCTTCTCTCTAAACTTCATTTCACCTTCTCCTTTACAACCTTATCCACTACTCAAGATCAGTCCCATGTCCTTTTCCTAATGGTACTTACTAATTTTCCTCCCTCATCAGCTCCAAACTCTCTCCCTCTGACTCCTCATATAGTAAATCCAATAGTCTGGGATATCTCCTCCCCTTCTGTCTCTTCCCACCACTCACCAATTAAAATATATCTAAAAGACCCTAAATCTCACCCAAACAGGCCACAATATCCCATCTCCCTAAAACACAGGTGGGGACTAAAGCCCGTCATTGACAAACTCCTAGCCAAGAAGATTCTTAAACCCACCCACTCCCCATGTAACACCCCCATTCTACTTGTCCTAAAACCTGATGGCTCATACAGACTGGTTCAGGACCTGAGAGTTGTTAACTCGGCTGTTCTTCCTATCTATCCTGTGGTACCGAACCCATATGCACTATTATCTCGCATTCCTTCAGACACCTTCTATTTTTCTGTCCCTGATCTTAAGGATGCTTTCTTCACTATCCCCCTTCACCCTGATTGTCACAGTCTCTTTGCATTTATGTGGGAGGACCCAGCCTCGGGGCTAGCACAACAGCTCACCTGGACAGTCCTTCCCCAGGGCTTCAGGGATAGCTCCCACTTCTTTGGCCAGGCTCTGACACAGGACTTATCCTCTCTTGACCTTCAACCCAGCACTCTGCTCCAGTATGGTGATGATCTCCTTCTCTGTAGCCACACCATTACCTGCTCTCAAGACCACACTGCCTTACTACTCAACTTTCTAGCACAGAAGGGCTATCACCTTCCAAGGCTCAGCTTTCCTCACCACAGGTTAAATAACTTCTAACACTGACCTCCAGGCAGATTACAGTAGACCGGAAGGCCCACATCAGGTCATTAGTGGTCCCCTCTACTGAAGGGGAAGGACCTTCCTTCCTGGACTGGCTGCTGTCTCAGGACGTGGATTCCCATCTTTGCTCTTGGCCCAGCCTCTCCATGAGGCTGCAGGGGCTCTAACTGAACCCTTGGCCCAGCCAAACCCATTAAAACTCCCTTTCTTAAACTTCAACAAGCCCACCTTCAGGCCCCTGCTCTCTCTCCCAAACTTAGTTGACCCTTTCAAGCTATATGTCACTGAGAGAGGAGGAATGGCATTGGGCGTGTTAGGACACATGAGAGGCCTACTTATCCAAACAGCTTGACCCTGTTGTCAAGGGCTGGCAGCCTTGTCTGTGTGCCTTGGCTGCAGCAGCCCTATTAACTCAGGAATCCTCCAAACTCACTTTTGGTGAGCCCACCACTGTCCTGTCCCCCCACTGGCTGACTGACCTCGTCTCACTGCTGCCTTTCCAACCTGTCTCCCTCAAGACTACAACTCTTCCACTTCACTTTTATAGAAAACCCCAATGTTACTTTACAAGCCTGCCCTCCCCTTAATCCTACCACCCTACTTCCTGATGTCACACCCCTGGAACACCCTTGCCTGGAATCCTTAGAAACTCTAACTTACTGTCAACTCCACCTGTGAAGCTCACCTCTGCCCAACCCAGATATTTCTTGGTTTATAGATGGCAGTTCCTCACTGGATACCAGAGGCAGGAGACGAGCAGGCTATGACATAGTGTCCCTCAGTTATTGAATCCAGTCCTCTTCCATGGGGTACCACCTCTCAAAAGGCAGAACTGATCGCTCTAACCAGACCCCTTAACTTAGCTGAGGGAAAGACAGCCAACATCTTTACTGACTCTAAATATGTTCACCACATTACACACCATCATGCTGCTCTCTGGGAGGAAAGGGGCTTTCTCACCACAAAGGGCACACCCATCACCAATGGGTCTCTAATTCTTAAACTGCTAAAAGCCTCTTACCTTCCCACAAAAGTAGCAGTAACCCATTGCAAGGGACACCAACCAGAAACTACAGAAACTTTCCAGGGCAATGTCTTTGCTGACAGAGAGGCAAAAAGGGCTAATGCACAGACTTCCCCCATGGCACTTTTTACAACTTCTGTTAAACCAGGGGATCTTGTTCTCCTCAAGGATCTTTGACCCTCTCTGCTGGGACCTCAGTGGACTGGCCCTCATCTGGTTGTCCTCACAATGCCCACCACTGTCAAGCTCAACAGGATCCCCCAGTGGCAGCACCTTTCAAGGATAAAACACTGCCCACCAACCTCAGACTCTTCCATAACAGCAAAGGATGAATACTCTTGCATACCACTGGGCCCCACATGGCTACACCACTCCTGAAAACTCTCTCCCTCTTCCTCTCCTACATAAGCTCTCAATCCTCATCTGGTTCTCAATTTTCTACTATAGGTGATCTTACCAACAACTGGCCTTGTCTACAAATGAAGCCTGGGAAAAACCATCAGCCTCCACTCCTGGCAACCTTACAAAGTTCCAAATTCCAGCTGAACCCCCTTTAACAACGCCTCCACTCAGCACGAAGCAGTTAGATTGACTGGCACCCATAATACCAACAAAAAGCTGGAATGTTAGGTCCCTGGCATTCTTGGGGCGGGCAGAAGGTCCTGAGGCTAGCACCAAAATCAAACCCCCTGATTTATGACCACTTGTTTCTCCCTGCCTGTTTCTCGGCTTGCAAAACAACTCAGGAACTTCCAGTTACTCAACTAGCCAGGCATGTGGACCTGTTCCATCTGGTGATCGCAGATAATCAGAGACCAGGGACTCTCTCGCTCCCCCATGGCTTGGCCCCTCCTATAAAGCCCACTACCCAATTCAGCCAAGCCACTTCACTCTGAACCCAAGAGTGACAGCCCTGCAGTATGGATTCCCAATAAATTTTCTTTTCCTCACGTGGTGTGGTCTTTATTCAGCAGTACCTTACAGTTACTTTGATAATTAAAAGCACCTGTTAGGAAATCTTTTAACTGTTATCTATGGGAGACTGAGTATCTTTTTTTTTTTTTTGGAGTCAGGGTTTTGCTGTGCTGTGTTGCCGAGGCTGGCCTCAACTCCTGGGTGGTACTGGGTTTTGAACTCAGGGCTGTACTCTTTCCAGGCAGGGACTCTACTGCTTCAGTCATGCCTCCAAGCCCTTTTGCTCTAGTTATTTTCTATGGGGTCTTGCATTTTTTCCTGGGCCAGCCTGGACCACAATCCTCTTATTTATATTTCTTTTCAAAGCTGGGATAACAGGCAAGCTCAGCATTTTTCTGTTGAGATTGGGTCTCACAAACTTTTTGACCAGGCTGGCCTTCAACTATTATCCTCCTGATCTCAGCCCCTCAAGTTAGCTAGGATTACAAGAGTGAGCCACAGGTGCCTGATTTTATTTTCCTAAAGGTAACTATGAATTAACCTGGGAAATGGAATGAAGAAAGGAGTCCTGCCTAATCTTTGGCTATAACTTTCCTTTAAAGCAATTTCCCATCCTATGCTTGCAAACTAAGCAAGGTTGTTTATCAAAATTTTTAAATGTTGTTTTATATGAAAATTGAAGGCAGTAGACTACTATAGGGCTATTCTATCTGTCCAGAAAATATTTACAGTAATAACTGGGTAAGATAGGTCTGTAATACATTATACATTTATTTGTACATAGCACTATATTTGTAGAAAATTTGCCACATATTGAACCATGTTATTTTATCTTGGCTCTTTAATGAGTTTTTGTTTTCCCAAGAACGGATGAGAATGAGAAAGTGACAAAATACTATAGTTAAAAATACTGTTACCTAACTGTGAGGTGGTCATTATGGAAGTTCTATTTTCAAGAAAATGTAGCAGCAAAGCCCCAAACTCAAATTTCTGTATTTAGTTACTCTGAGTGATGCCAGCAGCTAATACACATCTTGATACAAGACTTTTTTTAGAACAAAACACTATTTAAGAGTTTAACTTAAATAAATCTTCATGAAATACCACCTCTTTCATCAGACATCAAACCAATTTTGATATCTAATTTTATTACTGTCTCTCTGCAAAGAATTATCATAATACATTATAAAAGTCAACATATAACAACATATAAAATTAGGATTGCTTTAAATTACTTCAGGGAGAGCTGATACATTTATAACATTATAAGGTTAAGGTGTTTCTGAGCAAGAGAAATCCTATTCCATTTTCTCAAGTCTTTATCTGGGTTCTTCAGAGAATTCTAGTATTCTTCATATTGGCTTTACATATTTCTTGTTTATTCCTAAGTACTTTATCTTTTATCCTATCTATTTTTTAATTATTAATTTTTTGGTAGTACTGGGGTTTGAACTCAGGCAAGTACTCTACCACTTGAGCCACACCCCAGCCCTTCTGGCTTTAGTTATTTTTTAGATAGAGTCTCATGTTTTTGTTTGGGCCAGCCTGGATCATGATCCTCCTAGCCTCATGCCCAATAGAATTACAGGTGAGCACCACCACACCCTGCTTGTTGGTTAAGATGAGGATCTCACTAACTTTTGCCCAGGCTAACCTCAAATCATGATCCTCCCAATCTCCCCCTCCTGAGTAGCTGGGATTACATGCATGAGTTACTTCACCTAGTTTATTCAATCTTTAAATAGCTCACTTTGATCTTGTGACCTCTCTAGCAATTGGTGATTCTGATGTTTATATAAAAAATGAGTAAGAACAGTCAGAAATACTGTGAAAGAAGATCTATGATGGACAGTTAACCCAAACAGATGTTTACAGATAAGCTTACAAACAAAACAGTGTGATACCAGAATATGTTTAATGAGATTGACCAATCAAACAGAAAGTGAAGAAAAAGACTCAAAAATATGAGAATAATCATATAATAAAGATAGCACTTCAAGCCAATAGGTAAGTGAAAGGTTATTTTGTAAAAGGTACATTTGGAAAAAATAAAGTTGCAATCATAATTGTCACCATGTGTCAGAATAAATTCTAAGTAGAGCAAACATTAAGACATAAAGATATGAAGACTAAAATGGGACAGGTTTAATTAACCTTAAATTATGGAAGTTTTTTTAATTATGCTTGGTAAGAAGGACCAAAAGAAAAGAAATGATAAATCTGACAAACAAAGAATTAAAAGCAAAGTTGGAAAGCCAACAAAAGTAGACTTATATCAGAAATTACAGGCTTGGCCAGGCGCTGGTGGCTCATGCCTGTAATCCTAGCTACTCAGGAGGCAGAGATCAGGAGGATCATGATTTGAAGCCAACTTGGGCAAATAGTTTGCGAGACCCTATCTCAAAAATGCCTAACACAAAGCAAGGGCTGGTAGACTGGCTCAAGGTGTAGGCACTGAGTTCAAGCTCCTGTTCCATAAAGAAAAAACAAAGAAAGAAATTACAGGCTAATTTTCATAGTACATGAAAAAGCTTCCAGAAATCAATTAAGAAAAAGACTAACAATCCAATAGAAAAATGTGCAAAGTCTATAAATCAACAGTTTACAGAAAAGATATATAAAAGGCCATTTTACAAATAAAAGCATGCTCAATCGTAAACGAGATAAACCCTAGATGATATTGTTTAGCTAGCAGATTGAAATGATTATAAGAACAAGTCTATTAAGAAACTCTAGTGAATAGACAGGAGAAATTTTATATTTTTGATTACTGAATCAGGTGAATGTGTTAACTATTCATATGAATATGCTACCTACTCACATAAAATGTTATTCCATGAAAATGTGTTATTTATAAAAAATTAATGAAATAATCACTTATATTTTAAGATAGAAAACTATTTTGCTTGACAACAACAAAAAGTAACATAAATATAAGTAACTTGAAACCAAATACATCTGTAAATATGTAGTAAAGTCCAGGTAGATACATTCCTTTCAAACTTCAAACTTGCTCTTTCGTTAAAGTATACCTAAACAAGACCTTCTTGAAGTCATCAGAAATATTGAAAGAACCAAAGAAATGGAGTAACTTTCTCACCATTAGATTTAATGCTCTTGTGTGAATGACAGGTTCACCTAAAATACTCTGACATAATCTCAGCAGCAAACACATACTTTCTAGATTTTAGATGCAAGAACACTGCTAAGGAACAATGGACGGGATTGGTAAAGGACTGGAGGAAGGAATGCAGGCTCACAGGAATAACTGAAGTTTAAGTTTAGGTGCTTCTGTGAATTGTAGAAGCATTATAAAAATGAGCAAATCAAAGAAAATGCAATATATGCAGGAGAAGAGAATGAATTCTTCCAGGAAAAATACTAATGTGGGACAAACAGAACTACAATTAGGGGAGAAAAGGGACAGAGAAGTGCTTAGAAAAATACAAATGCATTAACACGTAAAACCTACCAGCCATTTTGCATATTCATTGATGGCTTGCTTATCTTTATCTTTCTTCTCAGCTTTTTTCAGTTCTTCCTTTCTCTTCTCATTTATTTTCTCTTTTTCCTTTTGCTTAAAAAAAGCTTCCTTTTTTTCATTCCTAGGTAGGATAGTATAAAACACTGGAGAGTTACAGAAGAGTATATAATAAAGGTTCCCTAATACAGTTTTCCCAATAAAGAGATGAGGCATTAGTAAGTTTCAACTAAATAAATTTTAGAAAAGCCAAATGTGTTAAGTTCAAATCTATCAAGATATTATTTTGTATTACCATTTTTGGATAGCACTTAAGTTCTCTTTCTTTTTCTCAGCAACAGTTTCTTCTTCTCTCTGTTTCTTTGCTCTTTCATATTCTTTCTCCTTTTTATTTTTTTCTTTAAGATATTCCATCTTTTTCTCTTTCCATTTTTCAAAAGCCTGAAAAAGTTCAGAATGATTTCATAGTTATTATAAAAGTGCCATTAATCATTAATTCTGCTTTTCGATATTTAAAAATAACTAAGAAAGGAATTCAACTGGAGGTGTGGCACAAGTGGTTGAGTGCCTGCTTTGCAAGCATGAAACCCTGAGTTTAAACCCCAGTCCCACCACAAAAAAAAGAAATTCAAAGTTCCAGAATACTTGTAGTGCTTCTCCTTTTCTCACAGCATTTTCTTCTTCAGTTTTCTTCTTGCTTTTTTCCTCAAGTCTCTTTTTTGCAGCTATTTTCTTTGCTTCCTTTTCTTTCATTGCTTTCCAGGCCTCAAATGATGCTAATGCTTCTTCTCTCTTAGCAGCTCTTTTCTATTTCAGAAATGCAACAGACAGATGTAAACAGATGAATGAAGACAGACATATACAAATGTGTATTTATCTTTAATCCCTAGATAGTCATCATTTACAGAAATTAAATTTAGGAGGGTGGCTCAAGTGTCTGCCTTTCAAACTGAATTCAAACCGAAGTCCCGCAAAAAAAAAAAGGGAAATTAAGTTTCAAATCTAATAATCCTCCCTTATTTCTTCTATGACCCACTGATCTTTGAACAGTGTGTTGTTCAGCATCCAATTATCTTAGTATTTTCTGCTGCTGCTTTCATTGCTGAGTTCTAGTTTTACTGCCTTATGAGCAGAGAGTATGCAGGGGTTATTTCAATTTTCTTATATTTGATGAGACTTGCTTGTACCCTAGATATGGTCTATTTTGGAGAAAGTTCCATGGGCTGCTGAGAAGAATGTATATTGTGCAACTGCAGTGTAGAATAAATACTCTGTAGACATCTGTCAGTTCCATTATATCTATGGTGTCATTTAGTTCTAGGATTTCTTTGTTGATTTTTTTGTTTGAATGACCTATCTATTGGTGATAGAGGGATAATAAAGTCTCCTTCTACCATTGTGTTGGGGATCTATATATGGTTTTAAGTCCTTTAGTGTATGTTTAATGAAGTTGGGTACACTGACATTGGGTACATATAAGTTGGTAATTGTTATTTCCTCTTGATATATTGCTCCTTTTATTAGTTATGAAGTGACCTTCTTTATCTCTTTTGAGTAATTTAAGTTTGAAGCCCACTTTATCTGATATAAGTATTGCTACTCCTGCCTGTTTTCAGGGGCCATCAGCTTGGTAAATCTTCCAGCCTTTCACCCTAAGCCAGCATTTGTTTCTGTTAATAAGGTAGGTCTCTTGTAAATAACAGATTGTTTGGTCCTCCTTTCTAATCCAGTTTGCCAAAGGTTGTCTTTTGATGGAGGAGTTGAGTCCATTGACATTCAGTGATAGTTAGGGGTGGGGGAGGGTGAGAATGGTTGGCACCACTGGAAGTAGGGATGTAGCGGGAAAAGGGGTAGGAGGATGAATATGGTGCAAACAATGTATACACCTGTATGTAAATGAAAAAATGATACCTGTTCAAAGTGCTCCAGGAATCAGGGGAGAGGGAATGGGGGAGAGGAATGGAGGGGGTAATTCAAGTATGATATGTTTGATACATTGTAAGAACCTTTGCAAATGCTACAATGTGTGCCCAGCACAATAGAAAAAAATAAATAAAATTTTTTAAAAAACAGATGATTTAGAAAAGCTAAATGTTCAGAGATACTTTAATGACATAAAAATCTAGAACATTTACTTTTTTATTTCACAATACCTGTTCATTTTGGATTCTTAAGTTTTCACTTTCAATCCTTTTTATTCTGTGAATTTCATGTAAATACATATTTTTCTTTTCTAACCACTCCTGTGAAAATAAGAAAAGGTTATATAAAGGTCGCCAAATGAATTAGAATTCTTATTTATTCCTGAAACATTTGATTAAAATATTAAAAAAGGACAAAAATATATAAATTTTACTCAAATTCCTATTATTTTGTTTCTAATAATATTCTGATACATAAAAATGAGTATTTAAGAAAATTATATGTATATTATCTTTGTTAGTATTAACAATATATACTTTGAAGATTTAATTTAATGCTTAACATAATTAACATTTTTCACTGAAATTCCATGTGTAATTTTCTAATGTGTATTATTCTGTATAACAAACAAAACAATAAAAAGATCATTTTTGAAATATAGTGAAAAAATTATCTTAAAAAACTCTTTCTGTTCATGAATAATCCAAACTTAAAGGAGAAGTAGCATAAAACATATAGATTTTTACAACAGTTTGGTTCTTGCTCTATTTCTATAAATGGCATCTTTGCTTTCCTTAAAAAACAACTATGATCAGTTAAACAAAGTGTGGAGGAAAATAATTTAGTAAAATAGCTTTGGATTGCTCATGTAACAGTAAGGAAAGTATTTCTTGATAAAGTAAGAATTAGGAGAAAATAGAAGAGATGAACCAACTTGGGTTATAGTATGTACATACATGGAAATGTCACAATGAACCACCCTGTATAGCTATCTTAAACAAACAAAAATGTCATTTTTTTTTTCTTTTTCAAAAACAGAACAGGAAGGCAAAACAGGTCATGCCTGTTGGTACCAGTGGGAGCAGGGAGGATGTAAGGGAAGGGTATATAGGAGGGTAAATATGGTGGAAATATTATGTACACATGTATGTAAATGGATAAATGAGACCTGATGAAACTATTGTAGGAATTGGGTGGGGGAAGAGGGAGAAAAGGTGAATCGATGGAAGAATTGATGGAGAGGGTGAATTTAACTATGATATATTGTAAGAACTTTTATAAAAGTCACCATGTACCCTCAGTAAAACAATAATAAATAAAAATGAAAAAAGTAAGCATTAAACCATCATTTCTGACAGTCACTTTATTCTTTAATAAACAGGTAGCTTTATGTATATGATTAATTCCCTTTTACCTGGTAGACAGCTGCCCTTATGTGATCTGCCCTGTCAGGCTCTGAGCTCTGCTTCTGTGAAGGCTTCTGGTCCAACACTTTCAAAGTTCCTAAATAGTGAGAAGAGGTAGTTGTCGATGGAGTTCTCCTTACAGAACTGGGTTTCTTTAAAAACTCAGAGGTCATTAATCTGGAAAGTTTCAAATGGATCAAGATAGAGTATTAAAATTGCATTTATAGAGGAGAGAAGTTAGAATATGCAGCTACATTATAATTTCATTAATTAAATTATGATGACTGAAGCTATTGGTAAGATATAGCCTTTTCTTAGTATACAAAGCATACTAGTCAACATAATTAAAATTTTACAGCTTTAAGTTATATAGCAATTTAAAGCAATTTCTCTTTTTAGGTATTTATAATTAGAGCCTTTTTAAGAAACATGGATATCTCAAGTTACACAGAAATACATTAATCAAATGGGTTTTAATCACCCTTTTAATATGTTCTTGTATTATTTGTTGACATGAACCACTCTAAAAATGAAGTTAGAAAGAACAGAACCCAAAGGCCAGGCACAGTGGCATACACCTGTCATTTCACCTACATGGGAAGAATAAATAAGAAGATCGTGGTCCAGGACAGCCCAGGTATAAAGCAAGACCTTCTCTCAAAGACAGCCAGGGCAAAAAGGGCTGGGGTTGTGGCTCAAGTGGAAGAGCATCTGCCTAGCAAGCACAAGGCCCTAAGTTCAATCCCTGCTCCCTGTCCCAGTCAAGAAAAGAAAGAAGAAAAAAAAAGAACAAATAGTACCCTGTAAAGCCTAAAATAAGTACTGACTAGCCATTTACAGAAAAATTTGGCTGGCCCTCCAGGTTTGATTAACAATAATTTAAAAGATTTAGAAGATTTAGATTAGCACTTCAGAGTTAGCAACAGTTATCATCAGTAACAATATTGAAGCTATACTGATTCTTATTTTATTAAGCCCACCTAGTCCATTGAACTTGAAGACTTTTAAGTAAAAGTCTGTTATGTGTTAGACAAAGATATGTTAATGCTGGCCTTCAGGTTCATACCACCTTATATCTATTGTCTCAGCAAAAAGAGAAGGAGCTCTATCCCAGGATGTGGGCAGTGACACCAGGGAAGAAGGAAAACACCCTAAGGAAAGATCCTGGAGAACAAAGGTATCACATGGGCTTTCCAGGCACTAATTTCGGTAATAGACTTAAGTCATTTTATTCATTACTTGTTATAATAGAATGCAATCAACTGAGAAGTTTTATCATGAAGTATATCCATCCACTTCACAATATAAGAATTAAAGAAAAAATCCCAGTGACATTTACTTTATGGAACCTAAACTTAAATGAGTTTAGACGGTGATAACTTTATTACCTGCCGGATGCACTGGATACTCTATTACTTGTCAACTTTTTAGTCTTCATTTCTCTATCTTCATTTGTTTTCTATTAAACAGAAGAAATCATAGATGGATCATTCACCATGACTCTCACGATTAGACCAAGAGATTGAAATCAGTATTTCTTAAGCATCTTGTGTATTGGTCAAGCACAGCAGGCACTGGGGACAGATCAGTGAATTAAATGACCCCAAGGACACTAAATTTTTCAGAGGGGGTTATTGACAAAAATGGCATGAAATGTGACTTAGGAAGGACACAGAACTGGGAGAGTGACAGGGCTGAGGGGCTGCATTAGTGAAGCTCATCTGGGGAGGCCTTGCTGAGGGGATGGTACAAAGCTCAGAATGGTAAGTGGAAAGGCCTCCATGACAGTCCATGGAAAGAAAGAAACATAAGTACTTAGATACCAAGAGGCCAGTGGTATTGAAGCATAGTGAACTGGTCAGAGAAGAATCTTGCAAAATCATCAAGTGGTGCTAAGGAGTTTGGATTTTATTCTCATGATAAGAAATCAGTAGAGACTTTAAGAGGGGATGATTAGATTGAAATGTAAGAAGGTTTACTCAATAGAGTGTAAGAACAAAGCTAAAGGTCTAGTCAATGGAAATATGATCTTACTTGTTATGCGTAAATTGTTTAGAACTATCTCTACTAGACAGTTCTAAGATCCTGTGTACGCCTCAGGACACCCCTCCTCCTTGTAAGGAATAACTTTCTGTTTCACACAGATGGGTGGGTGAGTGCAAGCAGTACAGTGAGGGCACAGATGTGAACTTGGCTCTAATGTTTTCTAAGGAAAGGGGCAAACGATGATATAGCTGGTGCATGCCTTAATGAGTCTTATCTATACATTTTAGTAAAGAGATGTATATTGTTCTATTAAAGTCCTGTTCAAACACCAGTTTTCAGCTGGTTTCCTTCCTACTGAGGGTAAACATAGCTGATAGTTGTCTGCAGCTGCAAAAGATAAAGACTAAATTCAGGAGAAATAAAGACTAAAAATGCTATGTCATAAATATTGAAAGTATAGTACTCTAGTATAATTTAGTATAAAACAAGTAATCCCACATGCTATAAATCCATTTCTCAATATTGTAATAATAATGTTCCTGATGATGATCTTATATGGATATTGGTAAACATTTCTTAAAATTTTTCATTAAAATTGTTAAAGTGTTTTAAAATATTAAAATTTCACTTTGTCAGAACCTCAGAAATTGTTTCCTCAGTAGCATACTTATAAGTGTATATAGAAATATACACATAAATATACACTTAAGGTTATATATTTCTGAGGCATTAGGAGTCTATTATATTCAGATACATCTGATCATTTTTATTGAAACACAGATTTTTATTATGCTATCTGCAAAGCATCTTTAAAGTAAAATTATATTAAGTAACACTTGCTTGACAATATACCACTGTCAAAAGATGACTTTTCATAGTAATACAGAAGTTATAAGACAGAATATAAACTGTTTTAAAGTTCTATTTCAGGTTTTAAGCTGTAGTACAAAAGGTATAAACTCAAAGAAATACCTTTGCAGATTCCATTGCATCAGTGAGTATTAAGATACTCTGAGATTTTGATAGTAATGAATCATCATTTGACCTCTGTCTAGCCTTCTTTTCTTCTTCAAGGTCATTAGCAGCCACTTCACTTTCCTTGGGTTTTTCAAGTTCAGGAATAACACAGTCTGTTAAAACTGAACTCTCTTCATTTTCATTTGATTTCAAAGAACTACAATGCTCAATAAGGTCTTCATCCTGATCTGTTTTGAGACAGAGTAATAGCACTAAAACCTTCTTCTGAACTAATAAAATGGATAACATATTCATTTATTTTCCTTTGAATGAAGACTGTCTAAAGTTTCTTTTTTTCTTGCAAAATAAAATACAAAAACTATCATATTGAACTTGAGTAAACTTTTTTCAAAAGTGATCTACAAAAGCAAAAATGGCTATTCAATCTAGAAGCATGTCATAAACATAATACTTAGAAATTCTGATTAATAATCAGAATGGAATAGCCACACCAAAACAAAGACACATCAAAAGAACACGGCAATGTGCAAACCAAGCAACTGAGATGCAGAATCTCTACTTAAAGCAGACTGTGAGTGATGGCACCATGCCACTGCAGGTACAAGCAGTACAGATGAATGGTATAGATGCAGAGAGAACCAGGAACTAACATCACTTCACACAGAGAATAAAGCCAATTAGTTTTGTCCCCTCACAAGGCAACGCTGTCTCTTGCACAGGGTTATCTCTATTTTCTCAGTGCATGACAAGACAGGCTCAAGCTCTGGCCTGAGAAGACTGTTTTTGCTTTTATAGAATTGTTCTAGTATTCTGATTCTGCCACATTTTGGAACGTTCAACAGAAAGAAATCAGTGCTTTCTGTGATGTAGCCAACTTTTCATTTCTACCAGGATCCACCTCCTGGCAAACCTGTACCTTTACTGTCACTTGTCTTAATTGTGCTGTTTTCATCATGGTCATTTTTTTTCTTTTTGGAATTTGTTTGGAGATAAGTAAACTTATAACCACTTTATCATTACAATTGCATATTCACATTTCATGAGCACCCATGGCTCAAATGATTTCTCAGTTCTTTGGAGCTATGATTGAATCTACTTAGTGGAAAGAGCAAGGACTTCAGAGTCAAACCATGGCTCCTTTACTGGCTGCCCCAGGCATATTTCCTAATGCCTCTGCACTTCAGTTTTCTTATCTGTAAAATGACAAAAACTACACTATCCTATAAGTACTTAATAAATGTTAATTATACATCTCATTCCTAGAAATGCTTCTGCCTTGTAGCTCTCATTAAGCTACATGCTATAGCACTAGAAATACAGTAACAACTCACACCTCACATTTACTACGTGCTTACCATGGCACTATTCTAAGTGCTTTACATATATTCTTAATTCATTTAATTCTTATACTCACCTGATGAGGTACATTGCTCATATAGAATGCACTGTAAAGATCAGCATATAGGCTTTTTTTTTTTCTCTCATGTAGCTGTCCCTGAATTGAAAGTCCATCTAACTATCATGCTACGCTATACACAAGTGCAGTAAAACACACTATTATGTGTTCTAACCTTTGGTGACCACCCACTTGGACTGGGCACTGGGTTAGGGACTAAAATATATTCTGTTACTTAATTCTCACAATAATCTTTTGAGACAGATGGTATTATAATTTGGGGAAATTGAGACACTGAGAGATTAAATTCTGTATCTAAACTCACATAGTTGGCACCTGCATAGTTGGGATTAAAACTTAGGCAACCACAAACATATTTTCCCTATAACTCTGCAAAATATTATTTCTCTTAAAAACAGGGTTCTAAGCACTACAGAGTTCAAATATTATGCAATACATATACATAGCTACCTTTTATGGATGCTTCTTCCCCAGATCCTGGTGAAAAGGAATTTCTAAGACTTTCTTTAAGAGATGATAATGACAGACTTTTTAACAATGGATCCTGTTTAAAACAAAATGTATACACTATATAAGTTTAGCCCTAAAGATCTGCAGTGGCAACAGCATTATTAAAATTATCTCATGATTTTGAAATCTGCATAATTAGAACCTGCAGGTGAAATGCCAAAAGTGTTAAGTCACTGGAGACAAGTACACTTGAAGCTTTGATATTTTGGTCATTAGAGCAGTCACTAAACAAGTTATTTTGCTCATTATCTGTTACCTCTAAATTAATTTTTAGGAATTTTAAACACTCCTGATGCTCTAAAAACAAATCTCTTATAAGCATTTAAGACAAATATTTGATTTTAATTTTTTTGACATTTCTGTATTCAAGGAAAGATTAAAGAATAGTAGCTAAAAAGTTTTATTATCAAACAAATATTAATAGTTGTCCAAAAGAAAACAATCTATTAAACCAGGCAGATAGCCACTTCCAAGTATTTTATGTGAGAAAAGCACACAGATTGCACTAGGCTTTCAGAATAGATCATTAATAATATCCAATGTCCAGTCAAAAGTCACTAAGTGATGAAAAAAACAGAATATGTGAAACATACTCATGGAAAACAACAACAGTCAAAGGAAAGTCACCCAGAGATGACACACTGCTGCAGTTAGTAAACGAGGACTTCTAAGTGGTCATTATAAATACGTCCAAGCACTTTAAGGAAAGTATATGCATGATGGCTGAACAGATGGGCGTTTTCTTAAAAGTCTAGGAACTACAAAAATCATCAATAGAAATTGTAGAGTTGAACACTGTAACTGGACTAAGATGAGCCAAAAGTCATACCTAGATGGGAAACCCAAAGAAGTAGACTGACAAGAGTCAGAGCACAGTCAGGAAGACTGTCATAATGAGCACTTAGGAACATTTAGATTGTTAAAAATGGAAGTATCTGGCAATAAGACCACAATGCTTCATCATGGCGATGTTACAGACTTGACTTCAAATGCCTGGCTTTCACACTATGAGAATGTGAATGTGGTCTCAAGGTCACCTAGCACCATGGAAACACTCAACAACCTACCAACAAAAAGCCTATCACAAAACATCATGAATACTAAGATGACAAATATGATGATGCAAAAACAGGAAACAACGGAAAGGGAGTAAGAATAGTAAACTTCATTACTATTAGGTGGTGGGATTAAGGTTCTATTCAGTTTTTGGTCACAGTATGATGATGCATTAAAAATTTTAGAAATACTTATTTTTTTAATAAAGATACACAAAAATGCTAGAAAACAGCATCAAGTGTCCCTCCAAATTTTAGGCCCATTTAGATCTTATATAATTAGTTAAGATTAACGCACACTGGACAAGGGTAGGGCCTGAGTCAAATTGTGTCATTTTTAGAAAAAGATGAGGGAGACAGAAACACAAAAGAGACACAAGGAAGAAGGCCATGTGGAGATGAAGACTGGGAGCAGTGAAGACCAAGGACTGCTGCAGAGATTTTTCCCTCAAGCCTTCAGAGGGAACATGACCCTGTTAATTTAGGACTTGATTTCAGACTTTTAGCTTTCAGACTAAGAGAATAAATTTCTCGTTTTTCCCTTTTGTGTCAATTTGTTATAGCAGCTACAGAAAATTAATACAATATTCAAATGACCAGTTAGTTATATTGAATGTAAAATAATTATTTGGGTTTCATATCTTGGTTTTTAGAACAAATTAAAAAACGGAACAGAAAATTTAGATAGATGTATATCAAATTGTTAGATGTACTGGTAAAACTAACTGCAGAACAAGATGTGAATCAATGTTCTGCTGTGCTTGCTAACACTTCAGCTCTAAGTTAGAGGAATTTGTCCAGGGAGTCAGAGTACAGAGAGGCTCCTCTCAGTACCTTCTGTACCTCTTCACCAGGAGCAGATCTCTACATAACAATGCTGAAGATAAGAAAGAGAAAGAAAGAAGCCTGGTCAGGTAGCATGTTATTCCTTTCTCTGATTTGCCCGAGCAGACTATGAAGGAAGAATGTTTTTCCCATACATTTCCCTTCTAAACCATGAGGTAACGCTGGTTTCCAATAGTGCATATGGAGGGGACAAATGCTCTCCCTTAATGACAACACACAGTAAACCTTCTGATGGAAACGTGGAGAGTCATGTTCAAACCAAAGAGCACAGAACAGTGCCAAGAGCACTCAATACACACTTTTGGAGTGAACAAAACCAAGTAAATAAAACAACAACTAACTACACTGTCCTTAGCCACAAGTTATATAATTCAAAGATGTATAAATTAACATGCTTTTATAATTTAAGGTAAGCCTATCATATAGATTCAAAAGGGAAAAAATATTTTAACATTTTACTTTCTCTGAAACTGGATGCCTCTTATAATCACTAGTGTATTACAGCATAATTGGAAGTGTTTTCTTCTTTCTTAGTGGTATGCAAAATAATGTTACATCATATAATTGATGGAGTTTTAGATTCAGTGGAACACAGTATATTAAAAAGAAACTTAAATTATACACTTACTAACTGCAAAAGAAAACATATGGGACACACATACCACTGACATAAATTCATTCCTCTCTTTCTAATAATGAGATGCAAAGCCTAATACAACAACACAATCCAACAATTCAGCAGTAGCACCAACCTTGAGGTCAAGGTGTTCAGCTAATGCTCTTTTCTCAGCTTTCAATTGTCTGCCATTCAGCCGTGCAAGGGAAGGAGGTGCAGAATCTAAGTTTTCACTCAGGGCAGTTTCTTTATCTTCACCTAGTCTTTCTTTCTCCTCTGTGAGGCCATTCTTTTTTAACATGCTTCTTGGCCGAGGCAAAGGTTTAAAGTGGTCATCTGTTTCAAGGCTGCTGCTATTTTCTTCTGACAGAAAAAAAATGTTTTACAAAAAAAAAAAAATGACAATGGCTTCAGTACTCCCCCTCAAATGCCACCATAACTCCAGTGCCCACTGTAAAGTCCAGATAAGTCCCACAATCTTTCTCCATAAGCTCCAGTGAGACAGAAATAAGTGACAATCAGATTTTACCTAATGTACTCAAAACATTTTTACAAAACATAAAACAAAACATTGCTTCTGTACAATAAAGAGGTTCATCCATCAAACCTTTGCTGAGTAGCTGAAACCAGGCCCTGTACACAACACTGGCCCCAGTCATTCAGTCATTCAGTGACAACGGCCCTGTCCAAGGACCTTATAGATTAGGTAGGGAGAAGATTTTAAACAAATAAAATTACATGACAAAGTAAGTGTTGTTACAAGTAAAAAAGACGATGATGATGGCTCCCATGGGATAAAGTTCTACTACTCACTGGTGAAAGGAATGCACAACTAGGTAAGTGAGTTATCATTGTTCAAGTCCATGAGATTCCCCTAGCAGTTATTAAAACTTCACACTTAGGGCTGAGAGGTAGCGCAGTGGTAGAGTATGTGCTTAGCAGGCAGGAACCCCTAGGTTCGATCCTTGGTATCAAAAAGCAAACAACAATGTAAAAATACTTAAAACTTCAGTTATATTTCCAGTTTTTCTAAGTTTAAAACAAGAATCTAATATCAGTATGCGTCTAGCTCTCAAAATATTGATAAAGGAGTTTTTCATTTATGCAGTTTTTGTCTAAATTTTACCTGTAACAGATAACCAGTTTCCTACTCTTGTTCCAATGTATTCCTCTAAAACTTCACAACCAGACTGATTAGTACCTACTTCCTTTTTACCTAAAAGTAGCACATGAAAGCTGTTAGATGATTCTATAACCATGTCAAATAGTTCCGCTGTACATGTCCCCTTGCCAATTTCAGCTATTCCTAATCTCTGGCCAAACATTCAGCCCCAAGTCTACAAGTTGCCGTAGATTCTCCCTTCTATTCTTCCCTATAACCAAAGCATCACTATGTTGATCCTTACTACAGATCTCTCATTTATTCCACTCTGTTCATTCCCACTGTTAGTTCCTATCTGCTCTTTCCTAGTCACTGTCTTAGTTATTTACACCTATGAAATGAAAGCCACATCCTATCACGCCTCTCTACCAAATTCTACAAGGGCTCCCTATCACCCAGTCCAATACAAGGCTCAACAGCCTGTAACAATATCAAAAGTCTTCATGGTCCTGTCACTGACTACCTGTGTTACCTATCTCCTGATACCCATTTTGTACCCTGTGTTCCTGAGAGGCTGGGCTAAGGGTTGTTTGGCAGACAGGCCACAGCCCCTGATACCACACCTTTACTTAAGCCAGTCCCTCTGTCTAGAATACTCGCTTCTCTTTTTTTTTTCCTGGTAAATGTGTATGTTTCAAGCCTCAGCATAAGGAGAATATTGGCCAATTCCTGAAAGAAGGTGCTGAGTCCATTTTTTGTTATTGTGCTAAGAACCCTTGTCATAAGACTTATCTTCTTAAAACAGTTAAGTAACAATTTATTATGAACATAGGCATGATGTGGTACAGAGGATCTCTAGAACTTATTCTATCTTGCCTAATGTAAACTTTATTCTTCATTATTAGCAATTCTCCACTCCCTGCTCTCCCTCCTCCCAGCCCAACAACCACCCCAACCAAGTTCTACTCTCTATTTCAATGAGTTTGACTACTTTAGATGTATTTCAATCTTGGCTCTGATACTTATTAGCTCTATTATTTAATCTTCACATACCTTGGAGATTTTTCTATTGGTCAAATTAAAAATTCCTACATTGCCTGTGGGACCTGAATAAGATGATATATAAAATGCATAGCACAGTTCCTGATACATGCTAAGTGCTGAATGAATATTAACAGCTGTGGTAAACATTTCTTCTTTTAGTAGTTTGTCAATAACTTCTGCATGATATGTGGTATTCTCCCCTACTCCATCTGTGTCATTCTGGTGGATGAACAAATATCTCTGCCATACCAAGTGAGAAGGGTGGGCTCATGATGAATGCCCTCCACCACCATCACTACTTCCTTATCACAGAAACCTCAATTCTTCTGTCCACAGCAGATGGTTCAGAGGTCAGGTAAGTGTACCACTAGTTCTCCATTTGGAGTTAGAAGATTTGCCTTTACTGTCACAACACTGGAAGGATGTGGACTGGGGACTACTAGTGGCCTTTTTTCCTGCCATGTGAAGAAGGATAGCCTGAGGTGGGGGGGGAAAGGCAAACAACAGAAAAATAAGGACAAGTGATGGAGTATTTGGGCTGTAGAAAAAGAATGAGATAGTCAGGAAGTTGAGGAGGGAAGGCAGAAAACAAAGAATCTAGATGACCTTCTATAAGTACTAAGACCCTAAACTTAATCACACTTAAAGCAAGACCTTTTGACATTGATGATCAATAAGGCTACAGGTTCTCTTTTCCACTGAAGTTTGCTTGAGCTGAGGCGCTTACAACCAAGAGTCCTGACTAGGGTACTATTACTTTTACTGTTACTACTAACATCACCACCTCACTAAGAAGTCATTCTTGGTGTCTTTACATAACTTAGATGCCCACTTTCCTGCATTCTCACTGTACCTTCTGTATACCTACCTACTTAATTGCAAAGTCTTGAATGACTGGTACCAAATCTTTTCAATGTCTATTCCTTTTTATCATTACAGGACTGGTAACATAATATATTCACAATACTTACATGGATAAATAATCTACTTAGGAACAAATGCTAAACAATAAGAGTGCATAATTTATGCCAACACTATTCTAAGCACTATTCTATATAACTTACTTATTTCAAATTCCTAGAGATGGCTCAACTATTATCCTCATTTTACTGATGAATAAAACCAGGAACAAAATGTCTTATGCCCAAGGTCATAAAAGCCATCAAATTATAGGTCTGGGATTAAGTTGGCAGCATCGCAACTCCAAAATTCATAAATTTAGTCATTTTGGCAGTAAAATAAAACCAGCAAAAAATACTTTCTACAATTACTATCCATGTGACATTGCTCCATTAAACAAGAGTCTGATTATTGAATAAGAAAGAATAGAAAAAATCTTCAAGAACTAGTGTGTGTGTGTGTGTGTGTGTGTGTGTGTGTGTGTGTTTAATTCTCTAGTACTAGGGATCAAACCGAGGGCCTGATGCAGGTTAGGCAAGTGTTCAACCACTGAGCTACAACCCCAGCTCTAGCTCTTATATTATCATAATATTTCTTGCTACTAATAATATCTCTGATTTTAAACAGTGAATTCCAAACACTGTATAAAAAAGAAGACTAAGAATTTAGAGAAAGATAAGGTTAAGGTCATGAACCACATTCCTTCTTTAATAAATGAATCATTCAGACATTCATTTAAATGGACTAGAGGTGTGGCTCAAGTGGTAGAGTGTCTGCTTCGCAAGTGCAAAGCTATGAGTTCAAACCCTAGTACCACTGGAAAAAATCTTTCTTAGATACTTAATGAATTTTACAGGCCAGGCACTAACTATATAAAGACCACCAGTCTCAATTTGTATTCGTCAAGCTGAAGAATCTGAAAATATGATTTCTGTGTATTTTACGCCAAAATTCTACTTCTGTCAATTTCTCAGAAAGAGAAAATGCTTTGTTTTGTAATCAAGTACGTAAGATTATCTACTTAAGTAATTATGTGTAGTTGCACTTACTGAGTGTAATATTGCAGATACCTAAGTACAGTATTTAGAATCCTGATGCCACCTTGTGGTGAAAATATAGTATTTCCTTATTCATTTTAATTCACCATAGCTTTTTTTTAAAGAAAATGTTAAATAGGTGGATCATTGCTTTGCTAATTATCTACCATAAGTTTGTAGCTCTGCATTTCCACCTGTTCATATTTTCTTAATAGCCAAGTTCAATTATGCTTCCCTTCTCTCCATTTTTGGTTCTACTCACTACACTGGCAAGGTACATGTTAGCAAGTGCATTGTTTCATTTTTCTTCACGCTTGCATTTTTATAACATTTTAGTTTATGAGATACACTTCACTAGATTCTCAGAACAATTGTGTAGGACAGGAAGAACAGGTTTTATTTTCCTCCTCTTTGTGAGGGCAGTGACCCTTAACCTATTTGCTATAGTTACACATAACTAATGCATGGTAGCTTTTTTTTTCTGTATCTTAGGCACTATTCTAGTGATGTTTGCTAAGCTTTTGCCCTTCACCTCATTTCTAAGTTAATGGTATTGTGCGTGCGTGCGTGCGTGCGTGTGTTTGGGGGTGAGGGGACATAGTTCCTCGATACATGCTTAAAATAAAGTTTTGTCTCATTTACCAGTTATATCTAACATGCGAAGTATGAAATCTGTCCCCGAACTGCATTAATCAATGATACAAAGGAAAGGATTTTAATGAAAGTTAACACCAACTAATATTTCCTTTATAAAACAGAAAGACTAGAAGACAAACACCAAAACCTTAACCTTGACTGCCCATGGTTCTGCAGGTTTTCCAAGGGACTTCAGCTCTACTCCACCCCTGCTCCTCAATGTCTGGGGAGAACTCCTGAAATCACAGATCACAGTGGCAACCTCCTCCAAAAAACTGAATCATAGTGAATTTTTCCACGTGAAAGAGACCAAATAGAAGGTTATTTTCTTTCTTTCTTTTTGTTTCTTCTTGTTGTTTTATGTTTTTTGAGATAGGTTCTTGCTATGTAGCCCAACCTGGCCTTGAACTCTCTACATAGGCTGAGTTGCCCTCAAACTCACCATCCTCCTGCCTCAGCTTTCAAGTACTGGGATTACAGGTGTGAAACACCACACCAGGGTGATATTCTATTTTCTTAAGGAAAAAAACAGAACCTTCAATAAACAATAATAATGACAAAAGTCTCTTCCTTCAATTATACCTATGTCTGCAAAATGGAAAAGGTTTTCCTGACTTGTTTTGTTAAATATATATTAGCTATCATATACAGGTATTTTGCAACCAATTATCTTAAAATAAATTTTCAAGAAATGTACTTACAGTAATCTAACGAATTACCTGAAGGTGTGCTTTTGATTGGTAGAATTCTGGGTCTAGGTTTAATTTTAACTCCATGTTTTTCAACTTCTTGATCTTTACTTGGAGACTTGGATAAGGAATTTACAACCATATCATCACAACCATCAGGCATCATTTCTTCATTGTTCTTGATCACAAATTCTGGTTCATCTTCGGCTATGTCACTGTTTGATTTCTTGGTTTTCAAAAAAGACAATCTTGGAGAATTCACCTCATCATCTGATAAATGGAAATCTATCATTTTTTTCCTAACTGAATTTTCATCTATTGAGGTATCAGAAAAATCACCTAAGGAAACTGAAAAATGGAAAAGAAAAATGTTTTCAATAGTACATTTTAAACTTTTTGAAGTTAATAAAAGAAAGAGTACTTTAAAGATTATAAAGGACTAGAAATAAATTTACAACCATGAACAGGTACAAAATTAGTGTCCCAAGGTTTATAGGGATTTTCTGGAATCTTCTCATGTTGAAACAAGGAAGCTGGGGAACCGTTAGTCAAAATATTTCTAACCAGAAGAATTTAACTACATTTTTCCATATAATTTTGGAACAAAAATGCCATATACTCCAAAAGACTGCATCACACTAACAAACTAAAGAATAAGAATAAAGAATATAGAATACTAATTTAAAGCAGTGGATTAACTATAATATAAAATATTGTTAGAGAGAACATTAAGAACTATTCACTGATCTAAACACAAGAACACTTCATTTCAACTTTAGAATTTTAGCTACTTACACCTAAAACCTATTTTACCTAATTAAAAGAAGCCAAATTAAATCAAAATAGCACCAATATATGCAATGTGAAGCACCTGTGTTTTTCAAAACGACCCCTATTACAGCCCCATTTCTGGTGTACAACAAACACTACAGAAGTGCTTCTGATGTGCACCAAAGTTTAGCCTTGTGGGCACTAGTTACTAACTAGTACTAGGGCTCCAGCATTGACCTAACAGATAAACCTGCCCTCTCCAATGTAGCTTACCGCTGATGGCAATTGCTATACTACAAATCTGGTTCAATTAATTTTTATTTTCAATATACATTCAGAAACAACCAAGGACAAGTATAAAACTTCTTCAACATTAAGAGTAGTTTTCTGACTCATTCAGAAGTTGGAAATCTACAACTAGTGAATTCATAGGTATTAGTTCAACATAAAATATGGGAAGAGGAGTAACAAAAATGTAACTAACTAAGTGAAAAGCTGAAAAATGGTTCAGTTTTCTAAACTCTCACATACCAATCTCGTCACTGTCAAAATCATCTGAGTATTCAGAACTCCTCTGTCTGGCCGAGCGAGCTGTAATTGCTCTTATTAGTTCATCCTGAAACAAGAGCATAAAATCAATTTCCATTCAAATATGACACGGTCATTTTTAGAATTCTTTAAACAAATAATAATGAATAGCTGCTGTCAAACTTAAGTTTCATTCATGTAACAAACATTCACTCCAAGTTTACTTTGTATAATGCACCCAAGTCATCAGAGTCAATGAAGAACATACAAACAAGAGCCCTCCCTCAGGAACTGCAGTTAAAATGGAGGAGATGAACAATATCAAATAAATTAATTGCAAGTAATAATTTGAGCTAAAAAGGAACAAACAAGAGAGGGCTCAATATAGATAGAATTTATTAGAAACTGACGTTTTGGAAGAAACTGGTACACCTGTCTATGTGTGTGTGTGTGTGCGCACACTGGAGATTGAACTCAGAGCCTTGGGGATGCTAAGCATACAATCTACCACTGAACTACACCCTAGACCCAAACTGGTACTTTTTAAGCATATCCCAGAAACAGCTATGCTCAATACTGCAAATGTAGATGATGAGTTCAAAACTGTAATAACCTAATAGAAAAATTGTAAATGTTATGTCACAATAGAAAAAAAAGATTTTTACATGAAAAGAGAAAATTAAAGTTGCTCTTTAACTTTTAAGTACCTACTCTTGAGGCTACTTTGGTAAGCACAAGGCCACAGAGGAGGATACCAGAGAGGGAATATGAAGGATGGGCTTCAGCACTTCACAAGGACTAAGTACCACGGTGCTCAGACAGGGTTTATATGGTAAAATCACTCAAAATAAAAATGCTTTGAAATATTTTACCTGGAAAGTAGTTCTTTTGGTAACTTTTGGACTCTTCGTATATGCTAAAGTTGTGCTGAAAACTTCTTCAGACATAATATCCTTCCTGTCTTGACCTTTATAAAATAGCTAATAGAAAATTGGGATGATTCAGTCAACCTCTGATGATGGCTGAAATATACAAAATATAAACTGAACTTTGTTTCAAGCTCGAGAATATTTATTACTAGTTGGTGCCCCCCGCAAAGCCAACCAAATAAGGGAAGCGTCTCATGAACACTGAGCTATACCTTCAGCTAAAAACGTAAGAATTCTTGAAAAAAAAATTTAAAACTCTCACAACAAACCTGCTTTCAAAGAAATAAAAATAAAATGCAAATGGAAATAATTCTAAAAGTGTTGCAGCTATTTGAAGAATGAGTAAACAAGTGTAATAGAGACTAAGTAGTTCGGCGCCAACACCACCATAATGCTTGGCCACGAACCACCAGCGACATTTCTCCAAGCCACTTCTGGCTTTCACAACGTGCCAACAGACAACCAAGAAGGAGGCGTCGCTTCGACGCCGGAGTCCCCGCAGGCCGCCGAGGTGCCACTGCAGGCCGTCCAGGTGCGGCGTCCCGCCGGCCCTTCTAGGTGCCCAGGGCCCCGCACGCGCAGGCCCGCGCCCACCCCCCGCGGCAGCCACCCGGGTCCCCGCCGCCCGCGCTTCCCGTACCCGCCCCGCCAGTCCTACGACGGGTCCCCAGCGACCCAGACGCCCGAGCAATGGCCTCTGGCAGGAACTCGTCTCGCCCGCGGTGCCGCAGCGCTCAGAAACCCGGCGCCAGAGTAGACGAGGGGCGGGGCCAAAGATGGAGGTGGAAGCCGGTTGCTAGGCAACAGCGTCCCGGGAGGAAGTGACTTCCTACTGCCCGGTCTCTTGGGTACCCAACACCGCCCTTCGGCCCAACGCATCGCTGGGGCAACTGCGTTGATCAAGGAAGTGACGTCACCCGTCGAGGTGCAGAGAGAGCAATGCAGTATTGGCCGCCTGCGTGCTCCTGCTGTTGTCTAGGAGACAGGACCCGCCCAGCTCCCGCCAGGGCACTGAGAGTATTGCACATTCATCGTTTTGCTAGTTAGGACATGAAGGTACCTGAATAAGAGTAGATGTCAATGGATGGGGACAGAACAGCGCTGTAAGGACGTTTTCGGACCCCAGAGTCAAACTGCTCTTTTGAATCTGGGCTCCCTTTCCTTCACCCGTGGATGATGTCGTGAAAGTTAACATCTCTGTGCTTCACTTTCTTTTTTTCTGAAAAAAAGGAGACGATAATAATGAGCACCTTAAAGTGCTGCTGTGAGTACTGAATAAAATAATACAGGTGGAATACTTGGAAGAGGACCTGGAATTGCACCGGACCAGTATTAGACACGCTTTTTGCAACTAAGTCACCCAGGACCTGGTCAAAAGTAGTCCCCTAGGACCTGGTCAAAAGTAGTCCCCTGTGCACGCAGCTGAGGGCCCGTTTCACAGCTTGCTTTCATGTAAAGTTTCTGCTGTGTATACTTAGTGGATAATTTGGTTAAAATCAGGTTAATCAACAATGATCCAATAAATTGAAGAACAGTTTGTTGCTAAAGGAACCAAAGTCATTCTCATTTAATTAGCATACATAATACTTTGATACGAAATCCCTAAAATATGTATTTAGAGGGTTTTTTTTAATAACATGGACTTTAACAGTTTTTTCCTTGAAAAACTTAATCCTGTTTGAATTGTGTAAATTGTACTTTGTATTTTTACATATCTCTACAATATTTTACTTATTCAACATTTATAAAGAAATCACAATTAGATATAGACTTAACAAGCCAGCATATTATAAAATTAAATATACCTAATAAGAAATATGAAATTTAACAAAAAACAATGCTTTAACCATTTTTGCAATGTGCCTTTTAAAAATGTTCAGTTTGTGTTGTTCAACTTGTTCTTGTTTGGGAAACTCAGTTTGGCCAAATCTCTGCATAAGAGAAAGATTTTTCCATTCTCACCAGTTACTCTTAACTTTTCTGTTGTTAGTCAACAAGTATAGTTCTTAACTATAAGAACTATACTTAACTATAAGAACTATACTATAAGAACTATACTTCTTAACTATAAGTAGCATAACTATAGTGAGGACAGGCGTCTACATTTTCCTAATAGATGAAGTAGCAATGTGTTCATGCTGAACTATTGACATTCATGCAAAAATATCTGCTGTGTTCGTTTTTTATCATCCATTTGGCTAATATGTTTTCATGCAGACATGAGTTAAGAAATAAAACTCAAAAATGTCAATGAAAGAGCTCTTGAGAAAAGATTCTCTCTCTCTTTCTCTCTCGGAACCATACTGCCAGCCCAAGCTTCTATTTTTTTTTTTTTCATAGAACACACTAAGTTTTTCTTCTCAACTTAGTAATTAATAGATGGTAATAATGAATAGATTATATAAAACCATAAAACTACAGTAAGAAAAAATACTGAAATGGTTAATTTCTCCACAGGACCCCAGCCCAGTGTCTTTCCACTATTATCTTACTTTAGACTGCACAATCTTAAGTACTATATTAATATTTTCAAGCAGTTTCAGTATATGTTAATGGTAACATTGTATAATGCCTGAATTAATGGTATCATTTTATCTTATGTATAGTTGGCAATAGATATTTAATTATTGAATAGACTACTAATAAATGGTGACTTAAATTTAAAATAATTTTAAAGCATTCCAACAGAAGCTCACAGATACTCACTTTTAAAAATTTTAAAAAGACACTGCAACACATGAAATCTCAGTGCCTTATGTCACATTTTCTTTCTTTCTTTCTTTCTTTTTTGTGGTACTGGGGTTTGAACACAGGGCCTACACCTTGAGCCACTCCACCAGCCCTGTTGCTGTGATGTGTTTTTCCAGATAGGGTCTTGCAAACTATTTGCCTGGGCAGGCTTCAAACCACAATCTTCCTGATGTCTGCCTCCTGAGTAGCTAGGATTACAGGCATGAGCCCAGCACATTTTCTCTAAATTTTTATAAAACAGTATAAAATCCAGAAAAAAGAATTCCATAATCCTTTAAGTTTAATACCTTGTTCATTTCTGAGCCTTGCCTTCTTCTCCCACTCATTAATTTCTTTAGTACACTCATACACATAACGTATTCTGGGTCAGATTGAGAGAGTACAAGGTAAAGAAGAGTAGATCCTTGCCTAGGACTCCTGCATGCTACAGCTGGTCAGAAAATTAAGTAAATCACATTATGACAACATATTCAGATGATTGTCCACTACAAGAACAAAGAAAGAATCCTCCCAGGGGGCATTTGAAAGTTTTCACCAAAGTATGTTTGAGTTGTCTAAGGAGTTTAGGAGCTAAAACAGGCTCAGAAGTACACTTTTAGAAATGGGCTATGAATATGGAGCGTATCTCACAGGGGTTTTCAGAGGTTGAGCATTGGTCCTGCCTTACACCAATGTGCTAGAGAGATGGTGATGGGTCTCAATTTGTACTGCCTATTGGGAAAGGGAAGGGGTGAGACGACACAGTTACAGATCAACTGAGGAGTGACTTTTGCTCAAAAGTTCTTTACTCTCACCTCAGAAGATCAGTTATTTATGGTCCCGTGTCTGGCAGTACATCTTAGAGATTTTATGTAATTAGAAAGAGACATAGGATCTTGTGCCCACAGCCCCCAGTGGAGGAATAAATAAAGCAGCTAACTAGCACTGTAAGAAGTGCACTGCTAAAAGCTGTCTGTTGACAAAGACCATATTATATTAACCATTGAACACCCATGTTAGAAAAGAATGTGGGTAAGAGTCCAGGTACAAGTACACTGACCCTGGCCAGCTTGTGGGATGAGAAAGCCAACCATGATAAACTATCTGGTTAAAAGTGTAGTTTCTTACAAGTGAGGGAAAACAGCATCATTAGTCTGAAAGAAATTTGAGAGGCATCAGAATCAAAATGGAGTTTCTTGTTTCAGCCTAACCTAAAAAATGGTGAAGGGAGAGAAAAGTTAGCTTGGAAGTTATGAAAGGAGGGATTCTGATAGTAACTATGACAAAAGACTGCCAGAACCACAAGCCAACAGAGGCTTGTGCCCAAAACTATGTGTTTAGCCTCAGAATGACACCACACTTGTTATTAATCATTGTGACCATGATTATTGTTTCAAAATATCTGATCATTGTTTCAAAATATCAAAATCCTCTTCGTATTTATCTTTAAAAACTTTTGTTTCAACTTCTCTGAATATTCCCATAGCTTACAAGAGCATGCATATTTCCATTACAGTGTTCTGCTATTCCCCAACAAATATTATACTTTGAAGAATCGCTCTTGATTTTTTAAAATTTATTTTGACAACTCAGATATAAAAGTGTGCCTTTTTGGATGCTATGTGGAAATAGTTGAATTGTTAGACAGAAACATAAGTCCTCATTCTAAATCAGAAGTTGTCATTTTGAACAACTCATCTTCGTTATCAGGGTAAGGTTCTTGGTTAGATGCCTCTATGCACATTATTCTAGACAGGCAGGTCATCGGGGTAGACAATATTTCTACCACATGTGCATTGCTAACTGCACTGGGTGCAGTATTCATAGTATTTAATTTAGTCTTTGTCAAACCTTGTGAAATCTGTAATTTTTACATCCATTTTTTATAAGTGTGAAAATGGAGGTTCAAGAAAGCTTATTTCTCCCAAGATATTTTAGCTGTTTTGATAGAAAAAAAGAAGAGCCGATATTCTTATCACCCATGAAGTACCCCACGAGTCCATGACCTAATCCTCAGAACTTGTGGATGACCTTATAAGTCAAAAAGAGCTTTGTAGGTGTGATTAAATTAATGATCTCAAAATGGAGATCATGCCCTGGGTGATCCAGGAAGGCCAGCATAACTCCAGGGATCCTCAGAAGAGGAGTGCTGGAAGGTAAGCGTCAGAGAAGAGATGTGAGTATAATGAAAGAAGAGGATGCATACGTGTGGAGCCATGACCAGGGAATGGTCAGCCTCTTAGAAGCTGGAAAAGACTTGCAAATGGCTTCTCCCCTGTAGCCTCCAGAAGTGCAGCCCTGTCTACCTATTGCAAACTTCTCATCTCCTGGCTTATAAGAGAATAAATGTGTAGTGTCGTATGCCACTATGTTTGTGATGATTTGCTATGGAAGCAATAAATTAATACAAGCCCTGTACTATATAGTCTTTTCATTTATCTGACATTTCATTCAGGATTCCAGTACTTAAAATGGGGAAATCAGGAAGTAGATATGTAACTTTATATTAATATCTTATTGCTGTTGGAATCAGCTACACATGACAAGAAAACAGAGGTCATTATAGCATGTACATTCAATATTTTAGTCTACAGAGAAAATGGTGGGAAGGGAGGTGGTTCTAGGAAATGCTGTGACTGGCCCATCCTAAAGAAAGGTAATTTAGACAGATGAGTTGGGGTCAGGGAGAAGAATCTAGAAGAATGCAATGGCATTTGCTCAGCAGAGATGTGATATGGACATGAAATCAGACACGGCCTTGGAAATAGAAAATAATCTATAAAAATTAGTGTAAACAGTTCCTCCTTCCCCTTTCTTTCACAGAGAGGAAAAGGAGGAACAGTACATGCTGAGTTCAGGTTTGCTGAGTTTGAGATGTCTGTGACATATGGGTAAGTGTGAGCTGAGATAATGAGAGAGAATACAGAAGGAAGCAGCAGAGGGAACCCTGGGAAGTATCAACCTGGGTGTTGTCAGGAGAGGTGTTTAGCTCATGAGAGCAAGTAACTGCCAAAGAAATAGAAAGAGAACTAAACAGTAACTGATGTTGCCTCTACTCAAGAGATAGAGAAGCAACTACATTTGTCATTCAGTCTCTGGCGTCTGGGCCATGACTAGATGGGATTCAGTAGAGGGATCAGATGTTGGAAGGCTGAGCTTGTACCTGCTCATGAGAGTCCCTTCTGCATTTTCAGTCCCAACTCAGTTTTCACTGCCTTAAGATAATAGGTTTAAACCAGCCATAGTAGAATTATTTGAAACTGGCAAATACTATAATGCTGTAAATCAAGTCATCCATCCCCAACCATTTACCAGCACTCAACTGGATGAGAAGGAAAAACATGATTGTATTAAACCTACAGTGAGTGAGGGATAAGGAAGTGAGAGCAAGAGAATCCAATATTCTTTCCAGCAGTTAGTGGTGAAGGGAAATAATGAGGTTCAGTAACATCTTGAGACACACACAGGTTTAAAAAAACATATTACGCTTTCCTGGAAACTTACCAGACAAGACTGAGATTATATAGACTTCCTTATGTCATGAAGTTTCATGGATCTTTACTTTTTTTTAAATGCAGTTTCATATTTGCAAAACTGTATTATTTTTATGTAAGAGGTTGATGTAGTATTTTATTTCTTTATTGATATCAGAAAGTATACTACATAAGGAACTTTTATATGTCATTCCTCCTGTGTGTAATACCCACATATCTTCTTTCTGGAATTACTTGTGCCTTTCTGTCTGTGCACTTTTCCTTTAAGACAAATCTGGTTTTAGGACATGGAATGATAATCTACATATTACTGTTTATCCCTTTATCATATTTGTGTTTTAAAGCTTATGAATATTTGTGGAATTAAAATCCAGCATTGAAGAAAGCCCAGACAATATATATTAGGAATTTCTTTGTAAAAGATCAGTCCCTTATGAATTTTCAAGTAAAGTACGGAGTCCAACTGTAGGTTCATTAGAATAAAATAAATTGTTCAATACCATGTGTGAAAACTCAGTTTGGTTTGCATTCACTAACTCCCTGGGCAGCAGTAGTGACTGGTCCCAGAAGATGGCAGCAAAGGGTCTGCCACCTAGGAATACAGCATGTCTGTAATCATTAATATTCTTGGGACATGTTCTTTTGATCAAAGTGATCAAAGATCCATTGAAAAACAAGCTACATTTAAAATCATTTCATAGAGGTTTTTGAATAACCATATTTTTCTTTGTGTTGGAAAGTTGAGAACTTAGTATAAGAAGAAAAGATTTTAAAAATATTTTTTAAAGACTTGAAATAAACTGCTCACCCACCATCCACCTCTACTCCTGAAAACTCAACTATGATCAGTACAAATAGCTAGAATTATTTTCCATACATTTTTCTATACTTTAAAATACTCAAACAAGACATATATGCTATAACATGGTCTTTCCACTTGAATGTCCTTGCATGTTAATCAACAAATGAATTGTCCATCATTCTATGGTTATTCAGTTACGTACATTTCAAAATCATTACTAATGATTTATGAGATTGTTTCAAGTTTCCATGAGTACTCTTAAGTGTGACACATTCAGTTATTAATTTAGAATAAAACCCTAGAAATAGAATCACTAGGTCAAATTTATGTACATAGATGTTATTATACTTGCTGCCACAAATGCCTTCCAGAAAAACTTATATGACAAATACTCTTGTGAGTATCATTAGAACAGTTTTCACTTCAATTTATTAGGTAGATACCCTATTATTAGATGTGATTTTTTTCCTAAATTTTCTTCCCATTTTTTTGTGCAATTCAGCTTATTAGCTGCTTAAAAAAAGTAAGTTCACATTGTCCCCAAATAAAACTCTTCTATACAAAATAGAAACTTCAATGTAAAAGGTTATTTTCTTAGGTTTCTAAAATGAAATATTAAGGGTAAAAGAAAGAAGTAGTTATTTAAATTTAACTGGAGAATGCTTTTCTGTGGGTAAAAATAAAACATTTGAATTTGTTTTCTTCCTATAACTATTATTCCTTGGAGCAATTTCATATAGTTCTGTTGAGGAAATTCATTAGGTCACAGGAACTGAAAATAATATAAATTAAATCTCCTCATGTTTAAAACAAGTAATGATGACTAGTAAGGCATTACTAAATATTTTATGTAACTTCAAAGATATTACATTGCCTAATTATGCATTCAATTTTAGGCATTTTTATATACATATCTTGTAGTCAGCCTTAGAGTAAGTAAACTTTGATAAAAAAATATTCTATTATGCAAGTTACTTAACCTTAAAATGAACTTTTGTGGTTCTTGAGTACATATTATAAGGTGATGCTTTTATTCTTTGGCTTTAATCCATATGTCAAATTCTCTTTTTATAACAGTACATTTATGCAGCCCATAGCCAATTAATTTTTTTCTTTTAGAGACAATAAAGAATTTGCTTTGTGAAATTTTTATGCACACTTCTTTATCCAGCTTTATATATTGCAGGGTCTCCTTTTTTCCAATGATAGCCCACAAAATTTAAAAAATTAAGTCAATATTCTGTTAGTTAAGATGAATTTTCTCTATTGGCTGTCAGTAAATCTGTTTCTTTCTTATTCCTATTCTTGTTTTTATCTTGTTTTAAACTTTGAACTGATATATGTCTGGTGGATGTTGAGGAAAAAATGGTAATGTTTGAAAAGTTATAGATAATACATTTTTGAGAGGGCTTATATTTCAATACCTCAATCTATTGAAAGTTGGATCCACCTTTTTAAAAGTGAAGTGTCACTATTTTAAATGAAGTTAGATAGTAAAGGAATGAAACATCATTTTGCTTCTCATTTTTAAGGCTGATTCTTAAAATTTATATTCAAGTGTGTCTTGGGCATTTTCTTTCAGACAAATTCAAGAACATTGTGTTTCATTTAGAGAGTTCTATTATCTAGTTGAAACTGTCCTACATTTACTGCAATTTTACTGTGCAATTAAAGTCCTAGAATGCCACAGATATAATTCTTGCAGGGCACCAGTGGCACATGACTGTAATCCTACTCACTTGGGAGTTTGCTAAACCCCCATCTTAAAAGAAAAATGTTGGATGTGGTGGTATGTTCCTGTCATCCCAGTGATGGCAGGAAGCATGTAAAATAGGAGGGTCACAGACCAGGCTGGCCCAAAATAATAAGACTATCTCCAAAATAATAAGAGCAAAACAGGCTGAAGGTGTGACTAGCAAGTACAAAGCCCTGTGTTCAGAATCCCAGTACCACCACCACCAATAATAATAATCATAATCACTATTATGATTATTATTAAAATCTTGATACTGACTCCCCCAGTGGCAACAGGGAAAGCAACTATTTGAATACTTTCAGTGACATGGTTTGAACACATTAGCAAAGGATGCTTATGTTCTATTGTTAGACAACTCATCATAATTTCATTCTTTATATTTCATCAAAATTGGCTTCTCTGTTTTCTATACATTAACCCTAGTTCTATTTCACAGTCATATACAGAATAAATCTAATCTTCTTTTCACATGACAAAATGTCTGTTTTGGAAAATATTGAGCACAGTTCTCCCAATTTACCATTTTTCTTTACTGATATTTCTTTTTTTAAATGTTTATATTTTTAAAATTCTTTTCCTCCCCTTGTAACCCCCATTTTTGAGAAAACTTTCAATACATATTGTTACATCCTCTATCTTCACTTGCTATGTATTACAATATTACTGTGCTGTATCATTCTTTTGTTTTTTCCTTCCTTCCCTGAGTTACATGGAGTAGTTCTGCTATTGCAAATAAGTTTTACATGTAAGTTTGCTTCATATTTGTTTTGTGTATTTGTTTACCTTTATCCACATATGAGAGAAAACATGAAGCATTTGTCTTTCTGAACCTGGCTTGTTTCACTTAACATGATGTCCTCCAATTGCATCCGTTTACCTTCAAACCACCTGGTGTCGTTCTTTCATATGACTGAATAAGACTCCGATATATATGCATGTGATATGCATACATATATATCACATTTCTTGACCCACTTGTCAGTTGAAGGGCATCTGAATTGTTTCCATAGCTTGGCTATTCTGAATAGTTGTGCAATAAATGTAAGCATGCAAGTGTTTTTATTGTATCCTGACTTGTGTTCCTTGGGATAGATGCCCAGGAGTGGTGTCACTGGATCATATTGCAGTTCTATATTTAGCTTTTGGAGGAATCTCCATATTGCTTTCCATGATGGTTGTACTAACTTGCATTCCCACCAGCAGTGTGTAAGGATTCCTGTTTTGCCACATCCTCACCAGCATTTGTCTTTTTTTTTTTTTTGCCCTTGAATGTGGCTATTCTAATTGGGGTAAGATGAAATCTTAGTGTAGGTTTGATTTGCGTTTCTTTTATAACTAAAGAAGTTGAACACCTCTTCATGTATTTATTGGCCATTTGTACCTCTTCCTTTGAAAATTCCTTATTCAGTTCATGTGCCCACTTCTTCATTGGGTTGTTGGTTCTTTAGTTTTTTGAGTTCCCTGTAGATTCTGGATATTAGTCCCTTATTGGATGATTTTCTCCCATTCTATGGGCAGTTTCTTAAGTCTAGTAACTATTCCTTTTGCTGTGCAGATACTTTTTAGTTTAATGCAGTCCCATTTGTTCATTCTTTCTCTTAGATATTGTCTATCGAAGTTCTATTTAGGAAGGTATTCCCTATGCCACTACATTCTCATGTATTTCCTACTTCTTGTAGTAGTTGTTTCAAAGTTTTGGTCTTTGATCCACTCTGAGTTGATATTGGTACAGAGTGAGAGATAGGGATCTATTTTCAGTCTTCTATATGTGGATATCTAGTTTTCCCAGAAACATTTGTTGAAGAGGCTGTCTTTTCGCCATCATGGGCTTCTTTGTCAAAAATCAGTTGGCTGTAGCTATGTGGGTTTATGTCTGGGTCTTCTATTCTGATCCATTGGTCTTCATGTCAGTTTTTGTGGCAATACCATGCTGTTTTTATTGTATGGCTCTGTAGTATAGTTTGAAGTTTGAAATTGTGATACATCCAGCATTGGACTTTTTGCTCAGAATTATTTTGACTATTTGAGGTCTTTTGTGTTTCCATATGAATTTTAGGACTAATTTTTCTATCTCTATGAAGAATGTCATTGATATTTTTATAGGAATTGTATTGAACATGTAGATTGCTTTTTGTAATATAGTTATTTTCACAATCTGCCAATGCACAAGCATGGGAGATCTTTCCATCTTCTGATCTCTTCTTCAATTTCCCTCTTCAGTGATTTATAGTTTTTGCTGAAAACGTTTTTGGTTTCCTTTATTAAATTTATTCCTAGGGTTTTTTTTTTTTTGAGGTTATGGTAAATGGAATTGTTTTCATGATTTCTTTCTCAGTCTGCTCATTGTTGGTATATAGGAAGGCTACTAATTTCTGTATATTAAGTTTGTATCCTGCTACTTTGCCAAAAGAGTTTATGATTTCTAAGAATTTTTGGTGGACTTTTAGGCTCTTTTAGCTGTAGGATCATATTATCTGCAAATAGGAATAGTTTGACTTTTTCCTTCCCTATTTGAATCCCCTTTTATTTCTTGCTCTTGTCTTATTGCTCTGGCTAGAAATTCCAAAACTATATTGAATAGGAGTGGGAAAGTTGGCATCCTTGTTTTGTTCCTGACTTTAGCAGGAATGGTTTAAATTGTTCTCCATTTAGTATAATGTTGAGTATCAGTCTGTATATATAACCTTTATTGTGTTAAGGATCATTCCTTCTATTCCTAGTTTCTTCAGTGCTTTTATCATGATAGTGTGCTGAATTTTGCCAAAGGCTTTTTTTGCATTTACCGAAGTAATCACTTGATTTTTTTTTCTTGTTTCTGTTTATATGGTGTAGTACTTTTATAGATTTGTTTATGTTGAACCATCCTTGCATCCTTGGAATGAAACTGACTTGGTCATGGTGTGTGATCATTTTAATGTGTTTGAATTCTATTTGGCAGTATTTTGTTGAGAATTTTTTAATCTAGGACCATTAAAGTTATTTTTCTATAATTCTCTATTTTTGTCACATCTTTATTGGGTTTTGGAATGATTGTATATTGGCTCCATAGAGTGAGTTTAGTAGTGTTTCTTCCCTATTTCCTGGAAAAGTTTGAGGAGTATTGGTATTAGTTCTTCTTTAAAGTCTGGCAGTATTCAGCTGTGAATCCATCAGATTCTAGGCTCTTCTTTGTAGGGAGTCTCTTAATTACTGCTTTAATTTCATTGCTTGTTGTAGGTCTGTTTAGGTGGTTAAGTCTTCTTGGTTCAATTTTGGTTAGTTATATGCATCTAGAAATTTATTCATTTCTTCTAGATTTTCCAGTTTACTTCAATGTAAGTTTTCAAAGTATTCCCCAATGATCCTCTGGATTTTGTTAGTATTTGTGGTTATGTACCCTTTTTCATATTTGATTTTATTAATTTGGGTCTTTTCCTACCTCCATCCTGTCATGTTGGCTAAGGGTTTGTTGATCTTGTTAATCTTTTCAAAGAACCAACTTTTTGGTTTTATTGATTCTTTGAGTAGTTCTTTTGGTCTCAATCTCATTGTTCTTCGCTCTGATCTTTATTATTTCTCTCCATTTGCTACTTTTGGGTTTGGTTTGCTCTTATTTTTCTAGATGCTTAGGGTGCATCATTAGGTTGTTTATTTGAGATGTCTCTGTTTTTTTTTTTTTTTAATGTAGTCACTTATAGCTATAAACTTTCCCCTTAGCACAGCCTGTGCTGTGTTTCACAGATTCTGGTAGGTTGTGTTTTCATTTTAATTAGATTCTAGGAACTTTTGATTTCTTCCCTTATTTCTTCGATGACCCATCAGTCATTCAGAAGTGTGTTGTTCAGTCTCCATGTGTTTGAATATTTTCTGTGTTTTCCTTTATTGTTGAGTTCTAGTTTTATTCCATTCTGAGATATGATACAGGAAGTTATTTCAATTTTCTTAAATTTTTTTGGATTTGTTTTGTGTCCAAAAGTATGATCTATTTTGGAGAAAGTTCCATGTGCTACTGAAAAGAATGTGCGTTGTATGGTGGTTGGGTGAAATATTCTGTAGATGTCTATTATGTCCATTTGGTCTAATGTGTGTATTAGTTCTAAAGTTTCTTTGTTGATTTTTTGCCTGGGTTACCTATCTCTTGGTGACAGTTGTATATTCAGGTCTCCCACCATCACTGCATTGGGGTCTATCTGTGCTTTTAAGTCCAATAGTGTTTTTTTAATGTAATTGGGTACCTCTCTCTCTCTCTATATATATATATATGTAAAGAATGATATGTCCTCTTGCTGAGTTGTTCCATTAATTAATATGAAGTGACCTTCACTGTCTCTTCTGACTGCTTTTAATCTGAAGTCTACTTTGTCAGATATAAATGAGTACTCCTGCTTGGATATGGGGTCCATTTGCTTTGAAAACATTTTTTTGCCATTTCACTCTAAGACAGTGTTTGTTTTTATCAATGATATGTGTCTCTTCTAAGGAACACATGGTTGGATCTTGTTTTTTAGCCCAATTTGCTATTCTATGTCTTTTGATTGGGTCATGAGGCCATTAACATTCAGTGTTAGTATTGAGGGGTGT
This sequence comes from Castor canadensis, assembly GCF_047511655.1. Classification (NCBI taxonomy): domain Eukaryota; kingdom Metazoa; phylum Chordata; class Mammalia; order Rodentia; family Castoridae; genus Castor; species Castor canadensis. Next base: position 79,864,193 of record NC_133394.1, on the reverse strand, counting down.
ATGGTGTTTCCAGTCATTTTTATTCCCGTTTTTTACTTTTCCCCTAGTCCTTGTTTACTAGTCTGCTTAGTCAAAGGGGTTTATTCTTCCTGGCATCTTCTTGCTTAACTCTAATTTCTTCTTTGTGTATAAGAGTCCTTTAAGTATTTTCCATAGTGCTGGTTTGGTGTCATGAATTTATTTAGCTTTGTTTGTTGTGGAAGGTTTTCAATTCTCCTTCAATTAGGAAGAATAGTTTTTCTGGACAGACTAGTCTACGTTTACAGGTGTTTTCTTACTGGATCTGAAATGTGTCTTTCCATGACCGTCTTGCATTTAGAGTTTGTGTTAGAAGTCTGCTGTTATTCAAATGGGTTTTCCTTTGTATGTAACCTGTCTTTTCTTTTTTGAAGCTTTCAGTATTCTTTCATTGCTCCATATATTGCATGTTTCAATTATGATATGACTGGGTTTTTTTCTCTTTTCTAATCCTGACAGTTTGGTGTTCTGCAAGTCTCCTATACCTGGATGTCTCTCCCTTTCTCAAGGTTAGGGGAAGTTTTCAGCTATTATGTTATTAAATAAGTTATCTATGCCATAAGTTTATATCTCTTCTCCTTCTTCTATACTCAGGATTCATAGATTTGGTCTTTTGATGGTTTTCCAGACATGTTGCATGTTCCATTCATATTTTCTTAGTATTTTTTCATGAACTTTGATTGACATAATTCCTCTACTTTGTCTTCTGTTCATGATACTCTATTTTCAACTTGCTTTACTCTGTTCATCAAGCTTCCAATTGAGGTTTTTATTTGGGATATTGAGCTGCTCATTTCAAGTTGGTTATTGTTCAGGATTTCTATATCTTTATTGATTCCTCTTTCATATCCTACATGATCTAATTTCATTCATCTGTTTGTTTGAATTGTCTTTGTGCTCTTTTAGTTGTTTATGTCCTCTTTGCATTCAGACATGAATTTATATGTATCTTCTTTGAACTAATTAATCATTCTTAACTATTATTTTTTGGAATTCATTATTTGATATTTCTTTCTCTTCACTGTTGTTTAGATCCTTAGTGGTGGAGTTTGCTTTTAAGTGATACCTATTGCCTTGCTGCTTCAAGTTTCTGCATTGAGATTTATGCATCTCAGGTTGTTTTTGGTTTGAGTTTTCTCTGTGCCCCTTTAGTTGGGGTTTTATGTAAGATTGTACAGGACTGGATGGTGGTTGAGCTCTGGGTGTTTTCTTATCTCTAGATGATTGAGGTACTGTCTCAATATTAATCCCTCCAGCTTCTTATTCTGAAGATGCTGTATTCTATTTTCTATCCCACAAAGTGTAAGGAAGCTTAGCTACTAAAGTTACCACAGTTATTAAACTGTACACTTGAAGTTATAGTAATAAGTAGAGAAGAAGATCAGTAATTGCTACAGTTCCAGTATGTTTGATTTTGTATTGGAGCAAAGATGGATCTTTGTGGTCCTGGAAGGCTGTGCTGTTCCTTGCCAGCCTTCACTGTCATTGTTGGTAGTTGTGCAAGTTGCAGGGGGAGGGGGGTCTCATCAGCAGCACTGGAGGTCACATGCGTTCCAAGGAAGCTTGCAGCTGGCTCCAGTGTGGTGTGGCTCTGCTTCTGCTCACTAAGTCCAAGCAGCTATCCCCAGCAGATTGCCTTCCAGGCACCTTCATTGTTTGGGTACCAACTTTCACATGGTTCTTGTGGTGAAGGTTTCAGCTCCCCCAGCAGTGTGGGGGGAGCCAATGCTTGGCTCCCCCAGTGGTGTTGGGGGAGCCAATGTTTAGCTCCAGTGCCATGAGAAATGCAAACCTGCAAACATTTCTCCACATATTCTGTTGCTTCACTCATTTTAAGTTCAGACAGAGTTCTGCTTCTCATTGACTGTGGGACCTGGGGTCTTCCAGGGTCATCAGTTTCCATGTTTGTTCAGGTTTATGAGAACTCCAGAGTTTAGAGCTGTAAGCATATTGAATTTGGGTCCAGCTGTGGTAGTTTCAAGTCTTGTCTTTAGAGTGCTTCTTTTCTCTTGCTGCTCTGATAATGGCAGACCCCCTATAATTTCAAAACACAGCTTCTTGCTAATGAAGAGGAAGAGGACAGCCAGAAGAACAATAAAATCCCCAATAGTAGACTAGAAGCCAATGGCTTCTGGAGTGATTTTTTTCCTGGCTCCAGTTCTGACTGCTATTTCTTATAATTTTAAAAACCTTACTGTTGGAGGTGGTAAGCAAGTGGTAGAGCACATGCCTAGCAATTGTGAGGCCCTGATTTCAAACCTCAGTACTGAAAAAAAAATAGCAAAGTAGATTGGAAGTGTGGCTCAAGTAGTAGAGTACCTGCTTTGCAAGTGCACAGACATGAGTTCTTACCCCAGTCCTGCCAGAAAAAAAGAACAAAAACAAAAAACCTGACACCATCCTGACTACGGTTTTCTTGACAATCTAACTTGACTTTTGTCCCTTGAGAGTTGTGCCTAAAGGTAAACAGTATAGCCCAGGCAGTATAGTCTATATAAAGGAATAATTCCCTCTACATGTCTGGACACTGCCAATCAACATGACCTGAGCTTATATCAATAATTTTCCAGCAATAGGTTTCACTCTTAGCTCCAGTTGTGAACTTATAATCAGCCAAAATACATAAATTTCAAGATACAATATAATTCAACAGATTGTTTGAAATTTAATGTATTATTTTATGTTTTAATTTGATTTGGGGACATTTTCAATCTATAGAAAATTTGTTCAATTAATTAATTTACTTATTTAGGTGGAACTCAAGTCACTCTACTACTTAAATCATGCCTCCTCTACTAGGAGGAGGGTTTTTTTTTTTTTGGATAGGGTCTCCTGCTTTTGCCCAGGCCAGCCTCAGACCACAATCCTCCTACCTCTGTATCCCTAGTATCTGGGATTACAGACAAGTACCACCCATGCCCAGATTGTTCTTTGAGATAAGGTCTCACATTTTATGTCCAGGTTGGACTGAAATGCAATCCTCCTATCTCTGCCTCCTGAATAACTGGGACTAGAGGCATGTGCCAGGATGCCCAATCCTATAGAAAATTTTTTGAGTCCTACTTTGTCACCCAACATACTATCTTTCACTTTTGTATAATCCTTAAATTTAACTAGTACGTTATTGACATGTGTTCATACAAGTTATAACTGAAAAACTATGATATTTAGTTTATCCACATTTATGGATTTTCTTCTGACCAGTGTTAATGCAAGGCAATCTTGTTATTTTCCATGGTGTAATACTCAAGTTTAGAGAAATGGAACCCATTTCTGGGCTACTATCTTCTCCCTCCTTCCCAAGACAGCAGTAGCAACACCAAAATTGGTTCTCTTGTCCTTCAGCAATTGCCAAACATAGTTTTAATATTATTCAGATGAAGGTTTTAAATAGATTCAGTAGTCTCATAATATGATAGTAGCCTAGAGCAGTGTGTCAAAAATCCTAAGTGCCCAAGAAATGTAAATTTTGTGAAGTTGAAATAGAAATCAATGCTGCATGCATTTCATTTGTAGTTTATTACTCTGCTATGATTCATTAAAAGCTATTTTTCCCTTTCTAACCTAAAACTTGAGATGTCCCCACTGCAGAGGAGGTAATACAGTAACCTTAAAGTGACAGAGGTCAATATGGGAAGGTGACTGGGAAATAGTGAAGAAAGAGGTCAGTAGAGATGAATCAATTCAGGTTGTAATACCCATGTGCATGGAAGCAATGTTACGAATCTCTCTGTATAGCTATCCTTATCTCAACTAGCAAAAACGCTATGTCTTTCTTATTATTGCTTATGTCTTCTCTTCAACAAAATTGGACAAAAGGGCAGAACAGGTTCTGCCTGGAAGTGAGGGGTGTTAGGGGGAGAGGTGCCATGGAAATATGAAACACCTACTCATGTAACTTTACATTGCCTTCAGGATTTGCTTGAGCACAACACAACATGAACTGTTTTATTTGATAACAGAGAACTGCTTTGTACCCTCAAGTTAACAACATGGTAAGTGAGACAAAAATTTATGTTTATAAGATGATCAATTTCCACCAGCAGTCAGTAGCAAGCCAGGGGCTGTTTCTCAAAGAGATTAGCTATTTGCATAAGTAAGCATTGCTAACGGGGTCTGTGCTATAGTTCTTTGTCAAGACTTCCTATATGTCACAGATACCCTGTGCACCACTGTGTCTACAGAGTCATTAGGACAAATTGCACAGTAGTGTGTGACTATTGCAGTATTTTCTTGCTCTTAGCTCACTCCAAACTGACAGCCTTACAGGTTACTTTGTGAATGAAGTACCAAACTCAGTTGTTTTACATAATGTTCCCAAAACACAGAGGCCCATGAAACATACTGCCTTTTCCTTGGTGGTAGGGATTCCAATATACAACAATACACCTTTATATTTATTTATTTATTTATTGCACAAAATGGTATATTTAGCTTTTCTTCACTATAAAAGTAATAGAAGACTTCAAATTAAAGATAATAAAGACACAAAAAAATCCAATATTAGTACATTACTGTAACTCGATTACAGACTTTATCTGGATTTATCAGTTTTCCCATTAATGTCCTTTTTGGTCCAGAAATTCAGTCATTATGGCTCCTGTCTGAACATTTCTCAGTCTTTCCTGTTCTTTTTATGATGTTGATAGTCTCAGGAGTGCTAAGTTGAGTCTATCTGATTCTTCCTCATGATAGACAGTGAGGGAACAGGGTATGGGTTCTAAGGAGAATAATGCAAAGTGAAGTGTCCTCATCACATGCTGGGAGAAAATAGCACATCACCAATGGTGTTACCTTGCTTGCTAGGTAAAGCTGGTGTTTCAGGTTTAAAGTCACTGTCTTCCATTTCCATCCTTTAGTTCTTGGAGACATGGCTCCAAATCCAGCTCAGTCTCAAGGGGAGCTAAGCATTCTTCCTAGAGGGAGAACATTTGAATACATTTTTGGAATTCCTGGAGAATTTATTTATCCATTCATCATTCACTTTTTTTTTTTGAGACAGGTCTGTCTATGTAGCCCAGGTTAGTCTGGAACTCCAACTTCCTCTTCTCTCCTTTTTTTTGGGGAGGTGAGAGACAAGGCTGGGACTTGAACTTAGGACTTCATGCTTGCCAAGCAGTCACTTTACCTCTTTTTTTTTTAATTTTAATTTTTTTATTGTTCATATGTGCATATAATGCTTGAGTCATATCTCCCCCCTGCCTCCACCCCCTCCCTTAACACCTACTCTGCCCCCTTCCTCTCCCCTCCACCCCCTCGATACCTGGCAGAAAATATTTTGCCCTTATTTCTAATTTTGTTGAAGAGAGAGTATAAGCAATAATAGGAAGGACCAAGGGTTTTTGCTAGTTGAGATAAGTATAGCCAAGCAGGGAGTTGACTTGCATTGATTTCCTGTGCATGTGTGTTACCTTCTAAGTTAATTCTTCTTGGTCTAACTTTTTCTCTAGCTCCTGGTCCCCTTCTCCTATTGGCCTCAGTTGCTTTAAAGTATCTGCTTTAATTTCTCTGCATTGAGGGCCACAAATGCTAGCTAATTTTTTAGGTGTCTTACCTATCCTCATATCTCCCTTGTGTGCACTCGCTTTTATCTTGTGATCAAAGTTCACTCCCTTTGTTGTGTTTGCCCTTGATCTAATGTCCACATATGAGGGAGAACATATTTTGGTCTTTTGGGCCAGGATGACCTCATTCAGAATGATGTTCTCCAATTCCATCCATTTACCAGCAAATGATAACATTTCGTTCTTCATGGCTGCAAAAAATTCCATTGTGTATAGATACCACATTTTCTTGATCCATTTGTCAGTAGTGGAGCATCTTGGCTGTTTCCATACTTGGCTATTGTGAATAGTGCTGCAATAAACATGGGAGTGCAGGTGCCTCTGGAGTAACCTGTGTCACAGTCTTTTGGGTATATCCCCGAGTGGTATTGCTGGATCAAATGGTAGATCAATGTTTAGCTTTTTAAGTAGCCTCCAAATTTTTTTCCAGAGTGGTTGTACTAGTTTACATTCCCACCAACAGTGTATGAGGGTTCCTTTCTCCCTGCATCCTTGCCAACACCTGTTGTTGTTGGTGTTGCTAATGATGGCTATTCTAACAGGGGTGAGGTGGAATCTTAGTGTGGTTTTAATTTGCATTTCCTTTATTGCTAGAGATGGTGAGCATTTTTTCATGTGTTTTTTGGCCATTTGAATTTCTTCTTTTGAGAAAATTCTGGTTAGTCCACTTGCCCATTTCTTTATTGATTCATTAGTTTTAGAAAAATTTAGTTTTTAAGTTCCCTATATATTAAGGTTATCAGTCCTTTGATGTGTAGCTGGCAAATATTTTCTCCCACTCTGTGGGTGTTCTCTTCAGTTTAGAGACCATTTATTTTGATGAGCAGAAGATTTTTAGTTTTATGGAGTCCCATTTATCTATGCTATCTCTTAGTTGCTGTGCTGCTGGGGTTCCATTGAGAAAGTTCTTACCTATACCTACTAACTCCAGAGTATTTCCGACTCTTTCCTGTATCAACTTTAGAGTTTCTTGTCTGATATTAAGATCCTTGATCCATATTGAGTTAATATTGGTATAGGGTGATATACATGGATCTAGTTTTAGTTTTTTGCAGACTGCTAGCCAGTTTTCCCAGCAGTTTTTGTTGAAGAGACTGCTTTTTCTCCATCGTATATTTTTAGAGCCTTTGTCAAAGACAAGTTGGTTATAGTTGTGTGGCTTCATATCTGGGTCCTCTCTTCTGTTCCACTGGTCTTTATGTCTTAAACAGAACTTTTTCAAAGGAAGAAGTCCAGACGGCCAAAAAACACATTAAAAAATGCTCAACATCCCTGGCCATAAAGGAAATGCAAATCAAAACCACACTAAGATTCCACCTCTCCCCTGATAGAATAGCCATCATCAAAAATACCACCAACAACAGGTGTTGGCGAGGATGTGGGGAAAAAGGAACACTCACACACTGCTGGTAGGAATGCAAGCTAGTGCAACCACTCTGGAAAACAATTCGGAGGCTTCTTAAAAAACTAAACATAGATCTGCCATATGATCCCATTTATCTAGTTCTTCTCTTGTGTGGCTTCATATCTGGGCCCTCTATTCTGTTCCACTGGTCTTCATGTCTGTTTTTGTGCCAGTACCATGCTGTTTTTATTGTTATTGCCTTGTAATATAGTTTGAAGTCAGGTATCGTGATACCTCCAGCATTTTTCTTTTGGCTGAGTATTGCCTTGGCTATTCGTGGCCTCTTGTGTTTCCATATAAATTTAATGGTAGATTTTTCAATCTCTTTAATGAATGTCATTGGAATTTTGATGGGAATTGCATTAAACACGTAGATTACTTTTGGGTGTATAGAGATTTTTACTATGTTGATTCTACCAATCCATGAGCATGGGAGATCTCTCCACTTTCTATAGTCTTCCTCAATCTCTTTCTTCAGAAGTTTATAGTTTTCCTTTAGAGGCCATTCACATCTTTTGTTAGGTTTACACCTAGGTATTTGATTTTTTTTGAGGCTGTTGTAAATGGAATTGTTTTCATATATTCTTTTTCAGTTTGTTCATTATTAGTGTATAGAAATGCTAATGATTTTTTTCTATGTTGATTTTATATCCTACGACCTTGCTGTAGCTAGAGATGGTGTCTAGAAGCTTCTGAGTAGAGTTTTTTGGGTCTTTAAGGTATAGGATCATGTCATCTGCAAAAAAGGGATATCTTGACAGTTTCTTTACCTATTTGTATTCCTTTTATTCCTTCTTCTTGCCTAGTTGCTCTGGCTAGGAATTCCAGTACTATGTTGAACAGGAGTGGAGATAGTGGGCATCCTTGTCTAGTTCCTGATTTTAGAGGGAATGGTTTCAGTTTTTCTCCATTAAATATAATGCTGGCTCTAGGATTGTCATATATAGCTTTTATAATGTTGAGGTACTTTCCTTCTATTCCTAGTTTTCTTAGAGCTTTTATCATTAAATGGTGTTGGATCTTATCAAAGGCTTTTTCTGCATCTATTGAGATGATCAAGTGGTTTTTGTCTTTGCTTCTGTTAATGTGGTTTATTACATTTATTGATTTTCGTATGTTGAACCACCCCTGCATTCCTGGGAGGAAGCCTACTTGGTCGTGGTGAACAATCTTTTTGATGTGTTGTTGAATTCGGTTTGTCATTGTTTTGTTGAGGATTTGTGAGTCAATGTTCATTAAAGAGATTGGCCTATAGTTTTCCTTTTTGGAGGTGTCTTTGCCTGGTTTGGGGATAAGTGTAATACTGGCTTCATAAAATGTGTTTGGCAGTTTTCCTTCCCTTTCTATTTCATGGAATAGTTTAAGGAGGGTTGGTATCAGTTTTTCCTCAAAGGTCTGATAGATTTCAGCAGAGAATCCATCAGGTCCTGGACTTTTCTTTTTGGGGAGACTCTTGATTGCTGCTTCAATTTCATTTTGTGTTATAGATCTATTCAGGTGATTAATTTCCTCTTGGTTCAGTTTTGGATGATCATATGTATCTAGAAATCTGTCCATTTCTTTAAGATTTTCAAATTTATTTGAATATAGGTTCTCAAAGTAGTCTCTGATGATTTCCTGGACTTCCATGGTGTTTGTTGTTATCTCCCCTTTTGCATTCCTGATTCTACTAATTTGGGTTTTTTCTCTCCTCATTTTAGTCAGGTTTTCCAGGGGTCTGTTGATCTTGTTTATTTTTTCAAAGAACCAACCTTTTGTTTCATTAATTCTTTGTAAGGTTTTTTTGGTTTCTATTTCATTGATTTCAGCTCTTATTTTTATTATTTCTCTCCTATTTGTTTTGGGATTTGCTTGTTCTTGTTTTTCTAGGAGTTTGAGATGTATCATTAGGTCATTGATTTGGGATCTTTCAGTCTTCTTAATATATGCACTCATGACTATAAACTTTCCTCTCAGGACTGCCTTTGCTGTGTCCCATAGGTTCTGGTAGTTTGTGTTTTCATTTTCATTGACTTCCAGGAACTTTTTAATTTCCTGTTTTATTTCATCAATGACCCATTGTTCATTAAGTAATGAGTTATTTAGTTTCCAGCTGTTTGCATGTTTTTTGTCTTTACTTTTGTTGTTGAGTTCTACTTTTACTTCATTGTGATCAGATAGTATACACGGTACAATTTCTATTTTCTTATATTTGCTGAGGCTTGCTTTGTGCCCTAGGATATGCTCTATTTTGGAGAAGGTTCATGGGCTGCTGAGAAGAATGTATATTGTGTAGAAATTAGATGAAATGTTCTGTAGACATCAAGTAGGTCCATTTGATGTATTGTATATTTTAGATCTTGGATTTCTTTATTGATTTTTTGTTTGGATGACCTATCTATTGATGATAATGGGGTGTTAAAGTCTCCCACAACCACTGTGTTGAAGTTAATGTGTGCTTTAAGGTCTTTCAGGGTATGTTTCATGAAATTGGGTGTGTTGACATTGAGTGCATATAGGTTAATAATTATTATTTCCTTTTGGTCTATTTCCCCTTTTATTAGTATGGAATGTCCTTCTTTATCTCGTTTGATCAATGTAGGTTTGAAGTCTACTTTGTCAGAGATAAGTATTGCTACTCCTGCCTGTTTTCAGGGGCCATTGGCTTGGTAAATCTTCCTCCAGCCTTTCATCCTAAGCCTATGCTTATTTCTGTCGGTGAGATGGGTCTCCTGTAAGCAATAAATTGTTGGATCTTCCCTTTTAATCCATTTCACCAAACGGTGTCTTTTGATGGGTGAATTAAGTCCGTTAACATTAAGTGTCAGTACTGATAGGTATGTGGTGATTCCTGTCATTTAGTTGTCTTAGTTGTTTGAAGGTTTGATTGTGTGTACCTAAGTTCAGGTTACTCTCTACTTTCTTGCTTTTTCTTTTCCTGTGATTTGGTGCTGCCTGCCCTTTCATGGTTATATTGGATTTCACTTTCTATGTGCAGAATCCCTTGAAGAATCTTTTGTAGTGGTGGCTTTGTGGTCACATATTGTTTTAGTTTCTGCTTATCATGGAAGACTTTTATTGCTCTATCTATTTTGAATGAAAGTTTTGCTGGGTAGACTATCCTGGGGTTGAAATTATTTTCATTCAGTGCCTGGAGGATCTCACCCCAAGCTCTTGTTGCTTTTAATGTTTCTGTTGAGAAGTCTGCTGTGATTTTGATGGGTTTACCTTTGTATGTTACTTGTTTTTTCTCTCTTACAGCCTTCAATATTCTTTCCCTAGTTTCTGAACTTGTTGTTTTAACGATGATATGTCATGGGGTAGTTCAATTTTGATCTGGTCTGTTTGGTGTTCTGGAGGCCTCTTGCATCTGTATGGAAATATCTTTCTCTAGATCTGGGAAATTTTCTGTTATTATTTTGTTGAATATATCATGCATTCCCTTTGCTTGCACCTCTTCTCCTTCTTTGATCCCATGATTCTCAAGTTTGGTCTTTTGATGGAGTCAGTGAGTTCTTGCATTTTCTTTTCACAGGTCTTGAGTTGTTTAATTAATAGTTCTTCGGTTTTTCTTTTAATTACCATTTCATCTTCGAGTTCTGAGATTCTGTCTTCTGTTTGTTCTATTCTGCTGGATTGCCTTCCATTTTGTTTTACAATTCTGTTTCATTCTTTTTTCTGAGGTTTTCCTTATCCCGGGTCGTTTCCTCTTTAATGTTGTCTATTTTTGGCCTGAGTTCATTTATCTCTTTATTAATCATGTTCTCTGTTTCGCTTTGGTGTTTGTACAGTGCTTCTATGGTTTCCTTTATTTCTTCTTTTGCTTTTTCAAATTCTCTTTTTTTTTTGTCTTGGCATTTCTTGTCTCCTGTACATTTTGGTTGACCCTATCCAGTATCATCTCTATAAAATTCTCATTGAGTACCTGTAGTATGTCATCTTTTAAATTATTCTTGTGGGCTTCATGGGGTTCTTTGGCATAATTTATCTTCCTTTTGTTGGAGTCTGGATCTGAGTATCTGTTTTCTTCATTTCCCTCTGGTTCCTGTACTAATTTTTTGCTGTGGGGAAACTGGTTTCCCTGTTTTTTCTGTCTTCCCATCATTGCCCTTGGTGTTGTTATTGTCCCTGTACTGTGTGCAATTAGGTATTTTCTGGCTGTAATAATAGCAGTAGTGATATTTAGAATGGAAGGGTGAGAGGGGTTGAAAGCAAAGAAGTTAAAGAAAGATGGAAAAACAAATAATCAAGTAAAAAAACAAAACAAAGAAACAAACAAAAAAGGTTTCAAAGATATAAACAGGGAGAGACAGTGTACTAATCAACCTTAAGCTGAAAAAGCATTAGAGAGACAGAAAAAGGATTGAAAGTAAAAAATAAAAAAGAATAAAGATAAGAATAAAAATAAAAAATAAGTAAAGGAAAGAAAAAAATGTATATATATAAAAAAATAAAATAACAATAAGTAAATAAAATTAAAAAAAAAACCTCTGAGTTCAAATGCAATGAAATTTCAGTCTTAATAATTTTGGTGTTCATCCCTCCAATCCTGGAGATTGTGTCTCAGATGTTGTTCTGTAGTTGTCTCATCAAAGGGGTAACATAAAATAGAACAAAACTGCACAAAACAAGAAAAAAAAAACCCACAAAGTGTCCCAAGTTCAAATGCAATACAATTTCAGTGTTTTTCAGCATGCAGGTGTAGTTTGGTTGTTTTCTCATCAAAGGTAGGGTGAGAAAAAAAAAGAGTCTAGAGACAGTTCTGAGAATGGTATCTGTGACTGTGGCTTGCCTGCTCACTGCTGTCAGCCTCTTGTTGCTGGAGGCATTATTTATGCAGATCTCTGGGGTGAGCTTAGCACTCACCTGGCCCCACAGGCTTTGTTTACTTAGAGTTCTCCTGTGCTTGAGCTGCTGCTACAAGCTTTCCCCTTTCCAAGCCCACTGGGGGAGGTGGCACTGCACCCACTTTCTCAGGCCTGCGTGTTTATTTACAGTTCACGTGGGAAGTGGGTCTTCCCCCCTCTCCTGTGAAGTTTTCCTCCCACCACCGCTTTTACAAGCTTTCCCACTCCTGATTGGTAGACATGTGCTGCTGCTCCTGCTGGCCGGTGTGTTTGTTTACAGCTCACGGGGGAGGTGGGTCTTCCCCCCCTCCTGTGGAGTTTTCCTTCCTCCGCCACTCTCACAAGCTTTCCTGCCCCTGGTTGCTGGGTGCGCCCCTGCTCTCGCCCTCTCCAGCCAGGCCCTGCTTGTTTATTTACAGTTCCGGGAGTGATTCTCCTCCCCTCTTCTTCGGTGCTCAGGGCCCCACCCTCTTTGCTATGTGTCTTTATTGTTCTTATTGCCTATTACTCAGTTTGTCTTTTTTCCCTGGGTGGGGGTCGGTCTGTCCAGGGGGCTATGCTGATCTTGCCCAGGGATGTCTGTGGAAGTACTGCATACCGCTAAGCTCACCTTGTCCACATCTTCCCAAGCCATCTGAGTGCGGGTGACTGGCAGCGGCCCGGGGGCCCTCCTGGTTTCTCTGTTCAACATGAAGTGGAGATGCTCTACACTGAGGGGAGGTGTGAAGGGGTCAAAGTTTTGCCTCTTCTTTGTGGCCTTGCCTGCAAGGTATGTCTCCAGCGTCTTTCCAAGATTTCACTTCAGGAGGCATGCTTTCTGCTTCCTCCCTCTAGCCGCCATCTTGGAAAATCCCTCACACCTTTATATTTAAAGGGAACATGTCAACATGTCCATGGCAATGGACCTTGAGGCACTTCTCTAAGGTGAAGGACTCAACAATATTCATTAAGACTGAGATATAATCACACTCTTGTATGCTTTTGTCTTACCAGAATGGCTAGGATATTTGCTACTTGTTCAGGCCATGTAGCTTTAAGTTAGCACAGAAAAGGTGTGATATTCTCTCTGCTCTGAAAAAATAAACTATTCTTAGTAGTCTTTGCTGATCTGTATATAGATGGAAAAGTTCTTAGTGTTTTGTAGATATAAAGCACATGCCATGAGTTCTAATGATTTCTTTGTGCAATGAGATTGCATAAGAAAAAAACAAGCTACAGTGGAGTCACTGTCTGACATATTTCCAATAAACCTTTGTTATTTTCCAAAATAAACTCATCTTCCATGCATAATAAATAGTTAAATGATGCTACAGAAATCAGTACTTCTACACTGTTCTGGTCTTTGGTGGAAACAGCCACATTTACAACTTCCACATGAATTCAGTATTGCTTTTGAGTGGTTATTTGGAAGAGAAGACCAGTTCTAGGGCTTCCTCTTTACTCTTCTTACCACCAAACCATCAAACCACATTCAGCAAATGAAGGTGGGGAATTTGCAAGTAGCAGGGTGTGTCTATGCTAGCTGCAAATTTGGGAACAAGTGAAGAGTTGATTCTCAGACCAAATGGACAAAGCATTAGTTTATCTCATGACTTCTGTATGTCTTTACTGTAATGCTAGAACACTGTGGCATTTTGGATTTCCAGACATTACTTTTACCTCAGAGTGAATGTACTGTTTGTCTTTCCATAGTGTCTAGTCACCATGGTAAATGGCTACCAGTGCATGGTCCTTCCTCAATGACATTCACTCTCCCCTTCAACTGGCTCAGGTTTGGCAACTGCTAACATGGTGACACAAATCTGGTCTGTTTAAAACCTACAGTTCTCTATGTATATCTTTTAGAGATCTAGTGAGGCTTCTATAGTCTTCTCAGTAACTCTAATTAACATCACCAGTTTACTGCCTCTAAAGACCTCACCAGTTTACTTCGTTCTGAGTATTGTTCCAACTTGGACACCTTGGAGGGCAGAATTAGTGCCCACCTTGTGTCTAGAGATTAAGTGTTGTTAATTGGCCTCTGCATCTCTCAGACCCCTCTCCTTCCCAGTGAAATCCATGAGCATGCTTCATGGTTTTTAGCTACCATCCTTCCTGGCCTACAAAGAACTTCTGTAGAGCTTTTCATGGTCATTAGATTTCCCCTTACCAATGTATGTCAAGTACTGCATAGAGAGACTACTCTGAGAATCCTGGGACATATAGTAGGAGACAGATGGACAAGTTGCTACTACAATCTTTCTCTTTTCTAGTATTTGACTCCTTTGAATATACAAGAAAAGTTCTGGAATCTTAGGTTCATTAATATATATCATCACTGAGACCAGACTTTCATTAAGCAACTAAGTAAATTATTGGAACTATTCTTTGCTACTTGAGCTAGCACATTAAGAAGAGAACTTGCGATTAATGTATTCTATTAATAACTTTCGGCTGATGGAGTATTGGATTAGCTCTTTCCCAGATCAACCCTCTTAGAACCCATTCCTGCAAATATTTCCCAGGTTTGTGTTAAAATATACTGGCAACATACTCTGATTACTTTTGTATTCGTGCTGTCTTTTTCTTTTCCTTTCACATGCTTTTTACTTGTTCACATAGTGCTTGCTGGGATCTAATGCTAGTTTTGGTTCTAGACACCAACAAGTATGGAGAACACATTTTGAGGAATTTGACAAAGATTTCAAAGAGTTTTCAGGAAAGTGGAATCTAACCCTATGGCCTAGGAGGACCACTGAGTCTTCTGGACAAGCACCATAATTTAAAGAGTAAGTTATCAGACTATGCTGAGTCTTCCGTATTTCTCCAGAGCAGAGTTTTAGGACCATATTTTCCCAACTATGTACTAATTTTCATATAAGAGATGTAATCACAGTGTGAATTTAACTTGAATTGTAATTTTTTAAGTATCAAGATAAAATTAAGTTTGCTTTGGCAAACTATGCCCATGGAATGAGAGGGACAAGATATTCTCTTAGCATAGTCATGAAAGCTCTCCAGTGAGTCTAGCACTACTTCTAGCAGCAAATACTCCAACAGCCAGAGTTCAGTTGTGAAAGGATAATGGCTGCAGGAATTTCAAGGAGAGAGGGATGAAATACAGAGAATTAGAGGCTTACAAAACTACAGGAAAGTCTTTGGTAAGATAGGCAAGAAGTCCACTGCAAACATTTAAGGAGCTCCACTGGTATAGAAATCACTAGGAATGAAGGTCATGGCCTCTGCTGCCTGCAGTATTGCCAAACTGGCTCACAGAACACTCCCAGATGTAGGTCAGAAAGGAAAGCTCTTTTCCAGATCCTATCTAGGACTTCAAATGAATGACTTCAACCATGAAATATCTCTGTTGCACTCCCATTAATGGGGTAATTAAGACTATTGTATGCCTCCAGAAGCAAGCACATAATTGATTTTAATAGACTAAATAAACAAGAAAACTGAAATAAAAAGAATTCACACTCAAAACCAAATGCAAAAGAAGCATTTTCAATTGTGGCCAATTTTTATTTTCAGTTCCTTAGCTCTTACCATGGTTACATAGAGAACTATTAATGTTTAAGCTGGTAGTCACTGCTCTTCTCAATTTATTAGTGCCACATGAAAAACAAGATAAGGATTATGGAAAGATTAGTTCAATATTTAATAAAGGCCAAATTGATGTGACTTTTGATGAGTCATTTTAAAATTTCCCCATAAATCAAACAAGCAGATGATTTTCCCCTAACTTTTCAGTTCTAAAGAGGAATATTTTTTTTTACTATTATTATTGTTGTGCTGGATGGGGGTACATTGTAGCATTTACAAAGGTTCTTACAATATATCAAATATGTCATTCTTGAATTCACCCCCTCCACTACTCTTTTTCATCCCCTCTCCAACAATTCCTAGAACAGTTTCAACAGGCACCATTTTTGTATTTACATACAGGTGTATAAATTATTTGCACCATATTCATCCTCCTACACCTTTCCCTACTACCTCCCCTCTCCCACCATTGCCAAACCTCCCCTACTCTGGGCAGAACCAATTCTACCCTCCTGTTCTCCAATGTTATAGAGGAAAAAACATAAAAAATAAGAGAAACATGGCATTTCTGCTAGTTTGAGATAGCTATACAGGGAGTTTCCTTGAGTCGTTTCCATGCGTGTATGTATTACCACCCCAAGTGGCTCACCTTTACCAGTCCTCTTCTCTACTCCGCAATCCCTTTCCTGAAGTTGCCACAGCCAGTTTAAGATTACTAGATTCATTCCTATACAGTGAGCACATCAACCACATTCAACTTTTTGATTTCCTTCCCTTTCCTACCTTACCATGTACAGCCTGCTCTTAGTGTGACCCATGTCCAATAATATTGCTGCATTTGTTTTAGGTTTATAGCCCACAGATGAGGGACAACATGCTACTTTTGGCCTTCTGAGCCTGACTAATTTCAAATAAGATGATGTTCTCCAGCCCCATTCATTTACCTGTGAATGACAAAATTTCATTCATCTTTGTGGCTGACTAAAATTCCACTGTGTATAAATACCACATTTTCTTAATCCATTCATTGGTAGTGGGACATCTTGGCTGTTTCAATAACTTGGCTATTGTGAATAGTGTTGCAATAAACATGGCTGTGCAGGTGCGTTTGTAGTAACCTGACTCACATTCCTTTGGGTATATTCCTAGGGGTGGTATTGCTGGATCATATGGCAGATCTATGTTTAGTTTTTTAAGGAGCTTCCATATTGTTTCCATAGTGGTTGTACTAGCTTACATTCTCATCAGCAGTGTATGAGGGTTCCTTTTTCCCTAAATTCTTGCCAACTTTTGTTGTTGGTGGTGTTCTTGATTCTCACAGGAGTGAGGTAGAATCTTAGTGTGGTATTGATTTGCATTTCCTTTATGGCCAGGGTGGTGAGCATTTTTTCATGTTTTTTAGCCATTTGGACTTCTTCCTTTGAAAATTTTCTGTTCAGTTCAGTTGCCCATTTCTTTATTGGGTCATTGATTTTTGGGGGGAGTTTATTTTTTTGAACTCCCTGTATATTCTGGTTATCAGTCCCTTTTCTGATGTATAGCTAGCAAAAATTTTCTCCCATTCTGTGGGTGGCCTCTTCAATTTAAAGACCATTTCTTTTGATGTGCAAAGGCTTTTTAATTTCATGCAGTCCCATTTGTAAACCTTTTCTCTTAGTTACTGAGCCACTTGAGTCCTACTGAGGAAGTCATTGCCTATGCCTATTGCTTCCTGCTCTTTCCTGTACTGGCTTCAAGGTTTCAGGTCTGATACTAAGGTCCTTAATTCACTTTGAGTGATACATGTACAGAGTGATAGGCATGGATCTAGCTTCAGTTTTCTGCAGACAGATAACCAGTTTGCTCAGTAACATTTGTTGAAGAGGTTGTCTTTCACCATTGTATGTTTTGGTACCCTTGTCAAAAATTAGATGGGTATAGCTGTGTGGGATTCATATCTGGGTCTCTATTATGTTCCACTTGTCTTCATACCTGTTTTTGTGACAGAACAATGTTGTTTTTATTGCTATGGTTCTGTAATATAGTTTGAAGTTGGTTATTGTGATACTTCCAGCATTGCTCTTTTTGCTCAATATTGCCTTTCCTATTCATGGTTTCTTGTGTTTCCAAATGACCTTTAGGGTACATTTTTCAATGTCCGTGATGATTGTCATTGGGATTTTGATGGGAATTGCATTGAACATGTAGACTGCTTTTGGTAATATAGCCATTTTTACTATGTTGATTCTGCCAAACCATGAGCATAGGAGATCTTTCCACCTTCTGTAGTCTTCTTTCAGTTCTTTCTTCAATGGTTTGCAGTTCTCCTTGTAGAGGTCATTCACATCTTTTGTTAAGTTTTTCTTAGGTATTTGATTTTTTTAAGCACATTGTAAATGGAATTCTTTTCCTATATTCTTTTTCAATCTGCGCATTGTTGATGTATAGAAAGTCTACTGATTTTTGTAAGTTGATTTTGTATGCTGCTACTTTGCTGAAGCTGTTTATGGTATTTAGGAGTTTTTTGGTGAGGTCTTTTAGGTAAAAGATCATGTCATTGATGAATAGGGATAGTTTGAGTATTTCTTTACCTATCTGTATTCCTTTCATTTCTTGAATAGAAGTGGGGAGAGTGGGGACCCTTGTCTTTTTCCTGACTTTAGGGATAAGTGTCCCTAAAGGGATAAGTGTCTTCTTCATTGCATATATCTCTATATAGAGAACCACTTAGTGATAATATCTATAAACAGTGGGAGTTGGGGAGTAATGGATGTTTTGATAGAAATAGAAACTTGGGTAATTTGCAAAGGTGGTGCTAAAAGAGGGGGACAGAAAGGGGAGGTGAGGTGAGTAGGGGAAAAAGGTATGGGGCTACAGGGTTTTGGGGCCCTTTTGTGTGTGTGTGTATGTAGTTCTGCTGTTGTAGTGGAAGGTGCTTATGTCAGGGATTACAGAGGCAAGGAGGTTTTATGGTTGGTACAATAGGCTAATAAGTGGGTGGTAAATGTTGAGGGTGGAGAGATAATGAGGTGAAGGTGAGAAGGTGAATGGAGAAGGTGAGGAAGGGGGTGAAGTTAGGAGGAAAGAGTGAATAGAAAGGAGCAGGAAGAATAGTTGGGGAGGAGAACGGTGTATTGCAGCACAAAAAAGGTGAAAGCGAAGGGGGTACAGCCAGCATTTGTTGCCCTTAATGCAGAGAAACTAAAGCAGATACCTTAAAAGCAACTGAGGCCAATAGGAAAGGGGACCAGGAACTAGAGAAAAGGTGAGATCAAAAAGAATTAACCTAGAAGGTAACACCCACGCACAGGAAATCAATGTGAGTCAATGCCCTGTATAGCTATCCTTATCTCAACCAGCAAAAACCCTTGTTCCTTCCTATTATTGCTTATACTCTCTCTACAACAAAATTAGAAATAAGGGCAAAATAGTTTCTGCTGGGTATTGGGGGGGAAGAGGGAGGGGGCAGAGTGGGTGGTAAGGGAGGTGGTGGGGGCAGGGGGGAGAAATGAACCAAGCCTTGTATGCACATATGAATAATAAAACAATAAAAAAAAAGAAAATAGTAATAGTAAAATTAAAAAATACTAAATAAAAAAAGGGAAAAACAACAACAAAAAAAGTGGGGTCAATTTAGCAAAAGTTCTGATCTTATTCCTTTGGTGTCCAATTCTGGTATTGGCCCTTGTTATTCTGGGCTATATGGAGAAGGATGCTGCCCCTCTTGTTGGACAGCTTGGAGAGGAGTTGACTAGAGGGTTTTTTCCCTGCTTTCCTTGGTCTTATAGGCCATCTGTTACAAGCAGGAGCTCTGAAGTGGTACCACCAGACATATGGCTTGTCTGCAGTATTTGGTTCCTTCTGTCCACAAGGCAGGTTGCAAATGGGACCTGTGATAGCTCACTTTCAGTTTGAGCAAGGTGTTCTGATCTGTTGTTGTTTTCACCAGGAGACAGCTCTGTTGCCTTACAGCTAAAATTCTGGCTGGCCAGCTCCTCCCCCAGCAAGATGGAGCAATTCAGTTTTGTGCACCACCCTCAGTCCCATGAAACTAGCTCAGCAATCCACCAAGTCCCCAACCCTTCTCTCAGCCTTTGTTCCTTGTCCTGTCCTACTCACTGAGAGTTCAGCACCTTGCTCCACCCCCTTTCTGTGAGGTTGCTTCAGTGTTCTACCCCACCCCCACTGTCAGTGGTAGATTACAATTCACTTACCATGTTTTTCAGTTTCATTTGGGGGAGGGGTGCAATATGCCTACAAGATGCACTGGATTATGTTCCAGGGGAGTGTGTGTGTGTGGGGGGTGCGTGTAGTGCATGGCACTCACTTGTTGGATCTAAAGATTTATGCAGGCAGCTTTGAAACCAGCTGGCTGGGAGAAATGGCAGGAGACTTTTCTCAAGGCAAATGGTTACTGAGACTGGATTCAGCCCAGCAGGGCATAGTAGGCTTTCCATGGGTTAGGGTTCCAGTATGTCACAGGATTCAGTTCTGTTTGGTGCTCTATCTCCTGATTTTTGAAAAGAAAAAAGAAAAATAAAAAAGAAAGGAAAGGGAGAAATGGCCAGGGGACTTTTTTCCTGGGCAGACACGCTCTAGTGGCTGTGCCATGCCAGGATTTCCCTGGCTGTTAGGTGCTAGTAAAAGCCGTTTTAAAGGTCAGTCCTTGAATTTTATGTGCACCCTATATGTTAGCAGTTATTATGTTGGCTAAAAAGGATACGAATTACCCAAATGTAGCTCCCCTGTCTCAAAGTGGTTTCTGAAAGGGAGCTCAGGAATTCTGATTCCCTATCCTTTCCACCATCTTGGATCTCCCCCTAGAATTTTTCTTAAAGTAGTGTGATCTCTTAACCCATATTTCTTCCCACTATAAATGTGGAATGAACATTTCAGCTACATCTTCCTCTATGGCTTCATCAATAATAAGGCAGATTTGCCTTTCTCCAGTATCTATACCCCACAGCAGTTCTGAAATTAGATTTGATTTTGAACTGAACAATAAAATAGAGCCCAACTTAAAAAAAATAGAAACAAAAAATAGACCAAGGATTTGAAAAAGCCCATCTCTGAAGAGGAAACTCAAATGGCCAATAAGGACATGAAAAGCAACATCATTTGTTAGTAAAGAAATGCAAATCAAAACTACAGTGTGATACTACTTCATATCGACCAAGATAACTATAAACCATAAATTGAAAAACATGTGTTATCAAGGATATAGAGAACTTCGAATCTTTGTATTATAAATGAGAAAGAAAATGGTGCACCTATTATTGAAAACGATTTAGTGGTTCCTGAAAAAGTTAACACAAAATTACCCTGTGTCCCAGTAATTTCCTCTTAAGTATATATACAAAAGAATTGGAAATACATATTAATCAATAATTTGTACTCAAATGTTTACATCTGCACCATTCATTCACAACAGGCAAAAAATGGAAACAACCTAAATGTCCAGAAAGTGATAAATGGATAAACAAAATGTGGTTTACCCATAAAATAGTGCACTATTCAGCAATAAAAAGAAAAAGTACTGATGCATGGGTACAACCTGTGTGAACCTCAAAGACAATATATAAAGAGAAAGAAATTAGATGCAATAGATCACATATTGTTTGATTTTATAACAGGTCCTTAAACTGCTTTTGCTGGAAAGCAGTGACTCATCACAAATTAATAAAATGCAGGAGAAAAGCTTGGCATCCCTGCCTTTACACCGAATCATTCAACTTACAGCAATCTTGAGATCCAGAAAAGTCTGGACTTATTGATAACATCTTTACAAGGAGGCATAGAAGAAACTGCCCCCTAGAAAAAGAACAGCAGAGCCTGTTCCTGACTAGATTAATCCTCTCAAGTGATGACAGCAAAATAACTTCTCTGGAACTCCTCTCAAAGCCAGTTATATTGGATTGTAGATCCTGAATTCATGTCCTGGCAAAGTGAACAAATAAAGGTGCCAGACCAAGAATAAAGCAAGCACAAAGTTCATTGAAAGGATAGCAAAGCTCCCTACATGGAAGGGGTTTAGTGAAAAAGGCTAAGCCATATGTAGCTGAAGCTTAGGAGTGATATAGGGCTCTGCCCGACTTAGGTCCACCACTTCTACCTTGAAATGACCTTTGTGATTGGATGCCATCTAGATGACTTCTTGCTGAACCCAACCACCTGGCCATCCCCATCTTTATCAAACTGGATATTTCAGGAAGGTCTGGTCAGCTCATCCTGGCCTTGAGTTTAATCTACTCTTTACTTCAGAGTAATTTACATCTGAGAGTGTACTTAACAAGACTATGGTCCAAACCTAGGAGCTGGACAGATCAAAGGTTAGGAATTCCAAACAGAAATTCTCTATCAATTACAGTGGGACATAGTTTACATAGTTTACATAGGTAATAGTGAATAGTTTACATAGATAACCTCTCTCTCCTATAGCAAGACAATGACTCCAAACCCAGGAGATCATTCCAGGAGCCAAATAAACCCAAAGCTTTAACAAGCATGCCAACTTTAAAGCCTAACCCTGTCTTCTCTCCCTTTTAGTGACTTGCCCCAACCTGTCATTTAACTCCACCATTTACACTTTATAGCTAACTTTTGGCTTTGTTATGTCTCTTATCTAAAATAAAGTCAGTTCTACTATTTGTTCTCCTCACCCCAGGACCAAGATAGTGACCAGCCAAGTTATACTTGGGACTGAGAATGTTTAACTGCACACTATTCTACTTCTTTTCTTACTTAAACCTGAACCTAAAGATCATGTCTGCACCCTGAAGATGGGCTAAAATGCTTTGTTCCTTCCCACCTACACTGCATAAGAATCCTCCTTTCTCTGCCTTTCATTAATTACTCATCTCTTTATTTGGCATCTTGGACTGAGTGACTGGACCTGACATATGGAACCCCTGGAGTTTGGACCTGATGCCTAAAACTCTGCTTTCAATTTTATCTGTATGAAATATCCAGAATAAGTAAATCCACAGAGACAGAAATTAGATTTGTAGTTGCCAGAAAGTGGAAAGAAGGATGTGGGGAGTAACTACTAGTGTGTATAAGGTTTCTCTTTAAATGATGGAAATGTTTTGGAATTGTATATTGGTGAGATTGATCAGCATTCTGAACATAACTCTGAATTGCTCACATTAAGTTGGTTAACTTTATGTTGTACAAATTCTAGCTCAATTAAAAGAAAACTCTGCATGTGGTTCATGAAAATGTGAACCTTGAGAGAAAAACTAAGGGCAAATTTTACAGAGCAAAATAATACCTGGAGGCTTTGGGAAGCCAGGGTATATGGCTTTAGCTTTAGGCCTTAGTTATTGAGATCACAGAGTTGATGTAAGTAAGGTCCATCTAAGTTTTAAGCAAAAGTGGAAAGGTTTACTGAGCTTTAATAAGCAGGCAATTGCAACAATAATAATACACAAAGGCAGTTCCTTGTGCACTAGACCAAGGATTGTCAAATTTAACTGTATTATTTACCCTGAGATCTGGGTAATGTAGAAATCCTGATTTGGTGGGTGTGACATGAAATCTGAGCTTCTGCATTTCTAATAACCTTGCAATGGGTGCAGATACTGCTGGTCCACAGATTACATCTCTTGAGTGGTATTATCCAACAAAAATGACCCATGATAGTTACATAGAAAATATGCAGGGTAGGGGTCAAATAGTGACTTAAATAAATGTGAAAGAACAAACCTTTTACTCCCTTTGGGTGACTTTGACCCTATAGTTTCTCTTCTTCTAACTATTATGAAGAAATTATCACAAAAATGCTAGGGGTGACATTGTTTTAAAAAATTTTAGGAATTTAAATTATAAAAATAGAGGAGAGTAATACCTAAGTCCATTCTTCCTTCTAGCACTTCCCATGGTCTCTCCTTCCTTCCCAAATGTCTTTTTGCTTCACTATCATCTTGCCCCTCCTTCCTTCTATCCTCCCTCTGATCCACTCCATCCCTTTCTTGTTGAATTATTTTATAATGAAGGGAATGAGACAGAACTGAGAAAATGTTAAAGAGAAAACTTGTAAATTAAGGATAATTGACCTATAGAAAGAGAGATGGAGCCAGAGTTTCCCAATATACTTCTTTACTTAAAAACTGCATTTCTTAAACTATTTTAGAGACATTTTAACCAGGCATCCTATTTATATGGAATCACTTTTTAAAAAATTCTTTTCTTCCTTCATTGTCCTCTCTTTTACCTTCATCAGAATGGCTCAATATCCCTAATAAATTTCTGAAATCTAGAAGATAGGAACAGTGTAGAACCCTAAAAATAGGAGAATAAGGCAAAGCTTCATGGTTACTTTTGCCCCATTAACTATGTAATTGTAGAAACAGTACCAGTTCTTAGCACCTACTTATTTGTATTGATGCCCTTGCTAAATGACTTTTTCATCCTCTCACTGAAAAAGCAATCTATTTCCTTGCTTCTTGATTTTGGGTTCTGCTATATGACTTGGTTTGGCCAATGGAATGTCAGTAGTGACACCACATGTATTTGTTACACTTAAATTAACAAAATGAAAACAAGTTTTGGAATCTGATGAGTAAGAACTTATTAAAATTATAAATTCACATTAGGTAAGCATGAAAACATCATTAATCCAACATCATTTCTTGGTTTGGTTATTTATTTCAACAAAGACCACTAAATAGCATTCTTCAAAGCTGAACATCTATTAGGATTTCAGACAAAATGTTCTCCAAATCTTATCTAAGACAAATTGTTCCTGAGCTTTAGAAAAACAAAGTAATTTAATTTGGATACTGTCTTTTTCTCAGATATTTATATGCTATTTTAATTCTTGTCAAGTACATAATTGTAAGCTACTTGTTTCTATTGGATACATTGAATATATAAGCTAACAATTACATTTCATAATGCCAATATTTATAAAAATCTAGAATCTGTCTTAGTGAAATTAATAAAAGTTTTTGGAGATAAGCTAAGGTTTGTGAGAGGAAAGAGTTTATGATGTTCATTTAGGGAATTATGAGCAAAATGTTTACAAATTTCTGATCTGTCTTTTCAACTTGGTGCATAGAACTTTTAGTTTATTTGTGACAAAGTATAATCAGCTACTTTCCTACAATTTTGTTAAGAAGTTATAATGGAAATATGTCTCATAGCACATTCTGCTAGACCTAGAAATTTAGCAGTGCCAAGAACATAGCACTCATCTTTCCTATAATCTCTGTGAAGCCCAAGAGTTCTGTCTTCTTTGGTACTTCAAAAATAATTTGTATAAAAATTCTACTTCAAAAAAATAAGACAGTATTCCAAGGACCCATGATCCATTAAATTCAAGAAATAACAAAGCCTCTGAGAACCAGTGGCAGAATATAGGATATTTCAACTACTCAGACTTAGGCACCACCACCAAGGATACAGTCTCCTTGACTCACTAAATTCTTAATCTTGTTCATGCAAGGGTGAGAGAGATCATGATACTATTAATTTTACCAGTAAAAATCCATTTCAGTATCTTAAGCAATTTAGCAAGTCCTCTAGTATTGACAGAAATAAAAATCATTGAAATTATTATCATAGATAATGGACCCTAAAGGCTGCTTTCTGGTGAGAATTCTGGTTGGCCACTAACAGAGTCTACATTCACAATTAGGGAAATTGATTCCATCTATGATATAATTTAAGATGGCATATACATAAAGTCATAATTTCCATGCCAAAGTACATTTAACTTAATAACAAGCAACCTAACTTCTTGGACATATGGATAAATAATTATTGTCTCATTGTTTTTTCAGAATGACTGTACCAGTTTACATTTGTACCAGAAGAGAAGCAGAATACTTAAATCCCACCACCTATTACACAATTTTATAGTTATTTTACATTCTTACAGATTTGGATTTGCATCTTTCTCATTAACAATGAACTTAAACATCTTTTTCAGACCATATTTTCAAAAATGTGTGGTTCAATTGGGTTTCTCCTCCCATCAATTGCACAATTATATCTTTATGTGTATTTGTTGGGTTACCTTCCTTTACCTTGTTAATATACACTCATTAATAAATGTTGCATTTTTATTAGGATAT
Source organism: Castor canadensis (assembly GCF_047511655.1). Taxonomy (NCBI): domain Eukaryota; kingdom Metazoa; phylum Chordata; class Mammalia; order Rodentia; family Castoridae; genus Castor; species Castor canadensis. The sequence goes on along the minus strand of NC_133394.1, from coordinate 79,838,800 downwards.
ATTCATTTTACATGGAGGATTCCTTATGATAATTATAAATAACTACACATTGTAGAAAGATAAGAAAATAGATCATCAAAATATGGGGTTATATTGGTGTTTTATAGCTGTTGCATGACCCTCATCACCCTTGGAAGAAAAAATGACTTCAGTTACTGTAAAGCCTGCTTTATCAGGTGTTCCTTTTCTAAGTAGGTTGCATGGTTCTTATCAGTCCATGCTCAGTTTCAGACTTCATGCCTGGATAAAATATTACTCTTTTACATGTAGGAGCCCCAATAACATATCTCACCAAGAAACTTATGTAAAACGATAGTTTCTACAGAATAAAATAAAGAGGATGTTTGAACCAAAAAATGTTGCCTATTAATTAGGTACTTCAAATTTTAATAGTCATTGTCTCAGTTTATGTTAAGGGGGTCCCTTGGAAAACTACACATGAAAATGAGAAAGGCAAACATCTCTAGAATTATGGAACAGTGAGGCCTTGATAAGTCTACTTCTTTTTTACAGCTGGAAAACACTTGGATTCAAATTCTTCTGGAGGCTAAATACCTCCTTGCCTCTTCTCAATCATGTTGATGGAGCTCCTCCCATATCTGTTTATTTGTTTATTTTATTTGTTTGTTTTGTGCTTTCTCTCCTTTAAAGTGTTTTCCAAATCTAATAGCCCAAACTTGCAAATGTTGCTAAGGGGACAGCCCTTGGGCTACTGGATCCTTCTTTTCTCCTATACTGGAAACCCAAAGTTTCTTGAAATTTATGTTTTCTCAAGGTAATCCTTAAGAAATGATTGCCTGAGATCAGGAGTCTTTTTTATTATTAGCATATAATAGTTGTATGATACATTGTAATATTCACATAAGTGCTTACAATGTATCTTAGTTAGATTTAACCCCCACCATTGTTCTCCCTCCTTCCCCTGTCACCCCTTTTTAAAACAATTTTAACAGGCTTTATTTTTTTATTTTCATATATGAATACAAAATGCATCCATCATATTTACCCTTTCCTTATCCCTTCCCCCTCCCACAGTACCCACTCCAGAAAAGACCTATTTTACCATGCTATCCATTTTTTAAAAAAAGTGTATATGATAGTCCAAGGGGGTTTTGCCTTGATATTTCAGACATGTTTATATCTTGGATTAATCAGATTATCTCCCATTACTTACTCTTTCTCTATCACCATGCTCCCCTATTATTCAATAGCTTACAGTGTCTGTTATAGTATATTCATATGTAGTTGAGATGTTTCAATATTCTTCATTCTCAACATCCTCTTCCCCTCCCCTACTTCCTGTACTCCCCTCAAACAGACCTACTAATACATACTTGCTCCCTCTCTCACTGTAGACACATATATGTCCATACACACATGCATGTAGATTGTCATGCATGAATTTATGTGTACATTTAACTCATAGTTCTTGCTTCCACATATGAAGGAAAATATGCAGCATTTAATTTTTGAGTCTGGCTTACTTCGTTTAACATTATGTTCTTCAGTTCCATCCATTTACCTGCAAACAACACAATTTCATTCTTCTTTCTGGCTGAATAAAACTCCATTGTGTATATATACCATAGTTTCTCAATCTGTTCATCAGTTGTAGAGCATCTGGGCTGTTTCCAAAGCTTTGCTATTATGAATAGTGCTGCAGTAAACATGGGCTCTATTGTATCCTGGAGCAGATTCTTTTGTGTGCCCGAGTGTATGGTGGATGGTGTAATGAGGGACCTGCATATTGCTTTCAATAGTCATTGGACTAGTTTACATTCCCACCAACAGTGTAGAAGTGTTCCTTTATTCCTGCATCCTTGCCAGCATTTGTTGTTTGTGTTATTGATGATAGCCATTCTGACTGGAGTGAAGTGGAGTCTCAATGTCGTTTTGACTCGCATTTCCTTTATGGCAAGAATGTTGAGCAGTTCTTCATATATTTACCAGATGTTTGTACATCTTTTGAAAATTGTCTACTCAGTTCACTTGCTAATTTATTCAATGGATTGTTGATTCCTTGAGTGGTTCGATTTTTGAGTTCCCTGTATATTCTGGTTATTAATCCTTTGTCAGATGAATAGCTGTCAAAGATTTTTCTCCCATTCTGCAGCTGTATCTTCAGTCTAATGACTGTTTCCTTTGCTGTGCAGAAGCTTTTTAGTTTCATGCAGTCCCATTTGTCAGTCCTTTCTCTTAATTGCTGAGTTATTAATGTTCTATTCATAAAGTTACTACCTATGCCTATGTGGTACAGTGTGCTCCCTGTTTTATCATGGAGTAATTTCACCATTTCAGATATTACATTAAGATCTTCAATCCACTTGGAATTGATACTAGTAAAGATGAGAAACTGGAATCTAGTTTTATTCTCCTGCAGGTGAATATCCAGTTTTCTCCAACTCATATTTTGGGCTCCTTTGGAAAAAATCAAGTGGCTGAAGCTGTGTGGGTTTGTGCTAAGGTCTTCTAATCTATTTTACTTGTCTTCATACCTGTTTTTATGCCAGTACCATGCTGTTTTATTATTATAGCTTTGTAGTATTGTTTGAAGTCAGGTATTGTGATACCACCAGCATTGCTCTTTTGGATCAGAACTGCTTTGGCAATTTGAAGTCTTTTTGTGCTTCTATATGAATTTTAGGATTGATTTTACTATCTCTGTGAAGAAGGTCAGTGAAACTTTGATAGGGACTGCATTGAACATTTAGATTGCTTTAAGCAGTACAGCCAGTTTCACAATATTGATTCTGCCAATCTATTAGCATGGGATGTCCTTCCATCTTCTAATGCCTTCATTGATTTCTTTCTTTAGTGATTTACAATTTTCTTTGTATAGGTCTTTCACCTCCTTTGTTAAATTTATTCCTAGATATTTTAATTTTTGAAGCTATTGTGAATGGTATTGTTTTCCTGACTTTTTTCTCAGACTGTTCATTATTTGTATCTAGAAATGCTACTGATTTTTGCATATTGATTTTGTATCCTATCACTTTGCTGAATGTGGTTATGAGATCCAAGAGCTTTTTTGTTTTTTTTAGGATCTTTTAGGTAAGATTATATCATCTTCAGATAGGGACAATTTGAATTCTTCCTTCCCTATTTGAATCCCTTGTATTTCTTTCTCCTGTCTTATTGCTCTAAGTAGGAATTCCAGTACTATGTTGAATAAGAGTAGAGAAAGTGGACACCCTTGCCTCATTCCTGATTTTAGAGGAAATGGTTAAATTTTTTTCCTATTTAGTATGATGTTAGCTATGTGTTTTCCTATATGTAATGTTGGAAATAAAACTCAAAAGGGGAAATGATGAAACTACAAGACCTAGGAAAGTAGCAAGCATGATCAACTCAGTAAACTCAATCTGGAAGCAAAGCAATAGAAACATAGGAATTAGTAAATACCTCTCAGTCATAACCCTAAATTTAAACAGACTTACTTCTCACACCAAAAGGTACAGATTGCCAGACTGGGTCAAGAAACGAAATCCAATAATCTGTAGTCTACAAGAAACACACCTCACAACCAAAAACGCACACAAACTAAAAGTGAAAGGTTCAAAAAAGACTTACTAGGCATGTGGAAACTGAAAGCAAGCAGGAGTAGCTATTCTCATATGAGACAACACAGATTTTTACACAAAAATCAGTCAGAAGAGATGAAGATCATTACAGACTAATAAAGGGAATATCTAGCAAGAAGATATAATTATTCTAAATATATATATATATTCTAAATATATATATATATATTCTAAATATATATATAAATATATACTAACTCAGTGTCCCTGAGTTAATAAAACACTTCTGAGCTTAAAGGAAGAGATGGGACCATATGCAATAATAGTGAGAGATCTTAACACCCCACTCCCTTCAATAGACAGAACATCCAGGCAAAAAGTCAACAAATATATCCTTTCAACAATACCATGGATGAAATGAACTTAACATTTATATAGTATTTCATCCTATCGCAGCAGATTATACCTTTTTCTCAGCAGTCCATGTAACTTTCTCCAAAACACATCATATCTTGGGTCATAAAGCAAACCCCAACAAGTACAAAAAAACTGAAATAATCCACTGTATCCTAATAGAACATAATGGAATAAAATTAGAAATCAATAGCAAGGAAAATCACAAAAACATTCAAACTCATGGAGATTGAACAATACATTTGTGAATGATCAATAGATAATAGAAAAAATTCAGAAAGAATTTAAGAAATTCCTAGATGCAAATGAAAATGAGCATACAACTTACCAGAATGTGGGGGACTCAGCAAAAGAAGTCTAACAGGTAACTTTATAGCCATGAGTGCTTGCATAAGAAAATTAGAGAGATCTCAGATAAATAATCAGTTTGATGCATCTCAAGCTCTTAGAAAAATAAAAGCAAGTCAATCCAAAAAGTAATAGACAGAAAGAGATTATAAAAATCAAGCCAGAAATTAATGAATTGGAGACCAAAAGTGGTACAATGAATCAATGAAACAAAAAGTTGTTTTTTTTAAAAAAAATATGAACAACTTCTAGCCAAATTAACTTTTAGTTAATTTAGTTAATTTTTTCTTAAGGGGAAGTCCTCAATAAAATCAGAAATGAGAATGGGAATATTACAACACATACCAATGAAATGCACTAGATCATACAGGAATACTTTAAAAACCTATACTTCAGCAAACTAGAAAATGAAGAATAAATACATAAATTTCTTGGCACATATGATGCTTCAAAATTGAATCAAGAGACATTAAAAACCTAAACAAATCAATAACAAGAAATAAGACTGAGAAAGTTATAAAGAATATCCCAACAAAGAAAAGCCCAGGGACTGATGGGTTTGCTCCTGAATTCTGCCAGACCTTTAAAGAAGAACTAACACCAGTGCTCCTCAAATTATTCCATAAAGAACAAAAGGAAGGAATACTATCAAACTCATTCTACAAAGCCAGTAATACCCTGATACCAAAGCCAGGAAAAGATGCAGCAGAAAAAGAAAGTTATAAGCCCTATCCCTGGTGAACACAGATGCAAAAATCTTCAATGAAATACTTGCTGACATAATCCAACAATACATTAAAAAGACAATACACCATTATCAAGTAGGCTTCATTCCAGGGACACAAGGATGGTACAACATACACAAATCAATAAGTGCAATACAACACATAGACAGAATCAAGGACAAAAACCACATCATCATAATCAATAGATGGAGAAAAAGCCCTTGACCAAAACCAACATCCTTTCATGATAAAAGCTCTGAAGAAACTAAGGTTAGAAGGCACATTCCTGAGATCAGTAGTTTTAACTGCTTTTCCCATCAGATAACTTGTGGAAGCTCAGTTTACACTCCTGTTTACATTCAGTTTACAACCAGTCAAACTGGGTGAGCAACTCCCACTTACTTGCTTGTGCCTTTTTCCATTTAGCACTGAAATCCCTGTGTCAGGAGCCCTTTAGTCCCTGAGAACCTACTTGGGACTTTGACTGAATTCACGTCGTTGTCGCCTTTTTCTACTCTGCCTTGCTTCCCTTACCCCTTACCAGTTTATTCTCAGAGTACTTCCTTAATAAATGACTTGTATGTGAAATTGTCTCACAATTTGTTCTGAAGAAACTGCCCCAAGGATGCCCACTCACCTGAAATTTGCCTGTCCACCTTCTTGTTCCCTTTTCTATTATGATTTGTTAGTTTCTGAGATCTGTTGGCTCCTAATCTTACTACTAACAACATCTATCCCCAAGCTCAACTTCTTTCTTCCATAGAGACAATGATGACCCGACTGGTCCAGTTAGTTGCACAAATTCTGCTGGGAAGAATTTAAACACCAAATTCAAAGGTGGCCCCTCTGTGTAGATTCTTTTCTCTTGGGTTAGGTCATTGGCCTGTCGCAATCAGTTGTTGGGAGGTTGGGTAGGTGGCCTCTAGTATGGCTATCAGCATAATAGTCTTCTTCTAAAAGTTTATTTATTTATTTATTTATCTATTTATTTAATTAGCAGTACTGAGGATTAAAGCCAGAGCCTTGTCCATGCTAGGCAAGTACTCTGTTGTGTAAGTTTTGAAAAAACACCTTGTCTTTTGGTGCCATAAGAGATAATAAGAATTTAGAAGTAGCAAATTTTTGAAAAAAATAGCATTTCATTCATTAATGCTTATTTTGTAACATTACTTAGGTAAGCGACTCATTATAATGTACAGTTTATGAATAAATATGTAATAAAAGTTTTGCTTATTTGAATATTAGATAATTCTAAGGAAGATAGATGGTGACAGGGAAATTAAAAATAAGAAATATTAACAGGACCAGACTCAAATTAAAACCAAAAAGTAAAAACTGAAATATCCAAGCAGCAAGAGTCCTTCCCATCACCTTCTCCTTTTAGATCATAACTTACAAGAATAGGGAGACAGAAAGGGGCTATCTACATCTGCAATTTCCTTTGAGAAGTTAAAAAGTTTACAAACTCTTTGAATGGGTAGAGAGAAAATTAAACAGCATGTCTCCCAAAGGAAGTCCTGAAACTCACCTGTTGGTCCTGGCATTTTAGGTAAACCTAGACACATTTCCATGTTTTTTCAATAATAAAGAGCTGTCATGTTGGCCATGTTTCGGGAACCTACTGTCTCTCATGATTAGGAACTACTAGATGACTGACCACTTGTGTTCCTCCAGCTCAGAAAGTATAAGGACCCCATATTAGAACCACCATCCTGGGTCTTCACTCCCACTTCTTGTATGGGAAGACGGAAATGTTTCTCCCTTTCCTGTTTCCTTCTATTTTATCCTGTTTTACTAAAATAAATGCTCACTAAAACTTTTAGCTTGTGTCTCTCTTTTTTCGAGCTCCCTTGAAATGCTTTTCATTGTTGATCTTCCTGTGATTTGCAGGGAAACTAGGAGACTGAGGGAACCTCATTCTCCCTTCCCTTCCTCAGGCGATGATTTCACTTAACCCTGTGGTTTTGATGTGAAATTCCACATCCATGTAGCTTGATTTCTTTTTCAGGCTCTGAAATTTGCTTGAACTTATGTATAAAAGGAATACAAATTAGCTTGTTGCATGGAGGGTCATTCAAGTATGACCAATTTGCATTCCCATATTTGAATCCCACGCATTCAATTTAATTTTCTTCCCATCGCTCTCTCTGGCTTTCTTAAAAAGATGAAGAATGACATGTGTATTTTTGGATGCCTCATAGCTTTGATTCCCAGAAAATCTGCCTAATTTAGTATCTTTTATTTTAAACTCATTTCCTTTTCCTACAGGATGGCAGAATTTCTAAGATTTAAGCATCTCTAAGAAGCTGGCATGCATTACAAAGCTTCTTGCTTAAAGGGGCAAATATTATATCACAGTATCTAATGCTTTAATATGGAAACATGTCTAAATTGTTAGTATGGCTATTAAAATTACTTATTTAAGAGACTTTTGATGCTTTTACCCTTTGAACATTAATACAATTCATGTATAGTCTTTCATATTCTTCTGCAAGCAGCTCTATGTCATCAGAAAAATCATTTCATTTCTTAATGAGCACTCTTTAGACATTTAATGTTTTCTGTAAAAATACTCATAGTTTTCAGCCTGAGAGCATGAAAGCTTCTTTCTTCTCTGTGAGAAGATTACAGTATGCCATTAGAGCCAATCTTTCATCTATAGCTTCCTAAGTAACCATGACTTTCACTTTTAAACTGCTTGCTGGGCACAGTAGTACATAACTGCAGTCCCTGCTACTCAGGAGGCCGAGGGAGAAGGATCACTTGAGCCCAGGAGTTTGACGACTGCTTAAGCAGCATAACAAAACTGCATTCAAAATTATTTAATTTTCAAAAATAAAAGCTAATTAAAATAACTAGTGTACAATATAAGAATCAAATAGAACTAAAGAGCTTACAATAAAGAACAACAGTTCCTTCAATCTCTCAGTACACCATTCTTCACATCCAGTCTTTCTAAAGGCAACAAAATTTAGTTGTTAGCTTAATGCTAGTCACTTTCCACATTTTCCAAAAGAAGCATCTTTAAGTTATTTTGCTGCCATATGTTAGCAAGGCATATGGTAGAGAGATTATATGGTTAAGACATATAATTTTGCTCACTTACTCTGTGCTCCCAATCTCCTTTTTCTGATATAATTGTATCATTTCCTGGTTCTAAAACTGGTTTCTTTTAAATGTAAAACAATAGAAAATAAAAACTTTCTCATGTTTAATATTCACCTACTGCTTGTAGAATTATAAATGCTATATTTCTGTATTCCTTGTATAACTTTTCTTCTTTGGCTCCTCTTATTTTTCTTGGAGCATAATCTCTAAATACTTCTACATGATAAAATTTTTCTTGGTTCTTATATGTAAAAAATGAATCTCACTGCTCAGTAAAAATAACCTGAAGTTTGAATTTTAAGTGAAAAATTAATTTGGAGGAATTGTGTGTATCTTCTGTTATCTGATTTGCTGTTATTTTTCTCTGGAAATATTTAGGAATTCTGACTTTATTCCTGTTCTGAAATTTAAAATTAATTGAAGAAGGTATAATTTCATTTTTTGTTCTGGAAATTTTGTCTCTTTTCAATCAGGGATTAAGTCCTTTGGTTCGAGGAAGTTTCCTGAAGTTTTGTTTTTGATAACTTCCTGCTTTCATGCTCCATTCTTTCTTTCTAAATCTTCCTGGCTTAGAAGTTGAACATCACAGATTGATCATCCAGCTCCTTTTCCCCACTCACATTTTTTCTTACTAGCTTCTTTTGTCTTATTTATGAAAGACTACCCAAAAGTTCTCTGCATCAGCTAGTACTTCTGTTTATTTCTGCTCTTGTCTGCTACTCTTATATTTTTGACCAAGGCATCTTTTCATATATTTTTGTTTGGTTGGTTGAGTTTTTGAGGAAGAGTTTCCCTATGCAGTCCAGGTTTGCCTCAAACTCACAATCCTCCTGCCTCAGCCTCTCAAGTACTGGCAGTACAGGTGTATGCTTCCACATCTGGCTTTTCATATATTTTGAAATGGCTAATTTACATGTTTCTTTTCAGTTTGATTCTGGTGCTATTGCTGTTTTCTCCAGTGGTTTTTTTTTTTATATATTTTTTTATGTTAAAAAAAATTCCATTCAGGCTAGCGTATTCATGAAATGTCTAGAATTGGTGGTGGGCTCTGTTTAGAAGTGAAGCTCTAACAAGTTAATTGGAAGTTCACTGGGCTTGGGGGGAACCAGGGTTTATCTGTAAAGGCTTAAGTAATTTTCCAGACATTTTATTTAAGAAACTCTCAGCTGATAGTAAAATGCTGCAACCATTTACATGGGAGCTATTTTAATGTAATTTGCATATGTGTTTGTGTATGTGCTTACAGTAAGTTTTTATCATAAAGACATTTACAATAACAAAAATGAAATACATCATTCTTTATTAAGAATTATTTATGCATTTGAAATTAATGTGTACTTATTATTTACAGAAGGAGCTATTAATATAATTATATACTTTTGCAACTAAATTTTCATTAAAATTAAACTTAACTTTTAATTTATGGACACTTTAGCTTTGTTTTCAGATTTTTAGCTAGAAAATGCATAGTCAAATGATAATTTTCTCAGTGTTTTCTGTTGAAGAATTTGGCCTCAAAAGTCATGACTCAAACCTGAATACTTATCAAGATGTTAATATTCAAATTATATGTCTATATGTGTTTGTGTTTTGTTTGATAAACTAAGACATTAACGAGTGATACTTATGGCTATGGAAATTCAGACATTTTTTCTAAATAATCAGAACAGAGCATAGTTTAAAGTGGAGATCATCAATAAAATTTAGGATACTTTTAAAATTTTATTTTAGAAAAAACTTAATACATATTGCTGTATTGGTTTACAACCGTGACATGTATGACATGGTCTAATCACAGGGAGGAAGGCCTGACTTCTACAGTGATTACTTAAAGCCAATTGGAACAAACCCGGCCACCTCATCATTGTCTTCAATCATTGTTTACCAAGCATGCATGTAATACATAACATTAGCTTAGGTTTCAGAAGTCCTGGTTACTGTCATTGGAGAGCTTTTGATCTGTATTAAAAAGAAGCACCACACAGGGCCAGGATAAATGTAGTATATGGTGAGTGACACAAATTGCTAAGATTGTTGGTTAGGATTTGCTGTGCCCTTGTCTGTCACAGATCTGTTCAGTGGCTTTGAACACATGGGAAGTTAGGATTCTAGCAGATGTTGAAGAAATTTTTTGAGTCATTTCGGATGTTGGGAGGATAGTTTAAATAAAATTTTGGAGCCATAAAAGAGAAAAATCCTGGCCTCAGGTAGAAAGGACAATTTCAATTAACACACTTTTACACATAATTAGTAAGGTACAAGGAGGTTTTGACATGGTTGAGAAGACAGCCTGGAAAATTAGTCAACAAAATGCCACTGGGCTGAAGGATAAGCTCAGTGGTAGAGCACATGCTTATTCCAACATGCTCAAAGTCCTGGAGTGCATTCCCCTGCCCATGTACACATATACATGTGCACATGTACACACAAACAACCCTGAAGGGGTTATTCCCATCTAGAAAAGCACAGATGGGAATAATTCTATGGAGGTATCATTTAAAAGAAATGTGTATACTAAGTCAGGATCTAAAAAATGAGAAAAGGGGACATAATCATTTTAAAACTTCACTGGAGAGCTGGTGGAGTGGCTTAGTGGTAGATCACTTGCTTAGCAAGTATGAGGCCCTGAGTTCAAACCCCAGTGCCACCAGAAAACAAAACACAAGCAAAACTTCACTGGAAGTCCACTGTAGTTAGAGAAAGAATGAGGAGACCATATATAAAAATATGAGGAAGCAGTATTTCAACATCTAATATATTTAGGGCAAACATCAGAAAATAATTTGGGGTTGGGCTGGAGGCCGAGATGAGATTGTCTGACATGTATATTGAATGGTTGGACATACATTTTTATGCTTCACTGGGAAAATTCAGCAAAGGAGATTCTTCCCGGAAGTAACACCTGACAAGCTACTAAGAGGTCTAATACTGGAGTCAAACTGCCTGGGCTGGAAATTGGTTTTCCAATTTCAAGATTTTGACCATAGGTGAATTACTTCATCTATGTGAAATAATAGTGTAGAACTCTTAGGGGTTACTTCTCATAACCCCTAAGAGCAAATATATAAGTAAACTTATAAGACTAACTAAAAGAGTATCATAACACAAGTGGTTGTTTTAATTGGAATTATTAACACTAATGTTTCATTTTTCTATGCATGTAAGGCATTTTGAAACACTTTTGAATAATTATGTTTTATCTTACCTTTATTCATTCACTTAGAAAGTCAAGAATACAACTAGGTGCCTGCATCCAGTAATGCATTGGATATATAAATCCATGCCTGTACAGAGCTTATATTTAGTTAATGATCAAGGATATACAACACTATTGTGAATGAAATTGTTCTGTGATTCCTTTCTCAGCCTGTTCATCATTGGTGTATAAAAGAGAAACTGTTTTTTATGTTAATTTTGTATCCTGCTGTATTTCTGGAAGTGGTGTAATTATATAGTCTTTTAAGTATAGGAGTATGTCATCTACAAATAGGGATAGTTTGTATTCTTTCTTCCTTATTTGAATCCTTTTTATTTCTTTCTCTTGACTTATTTCTCTGGCTATTAATGACATTATTATTTTAAATAAAAGTGGAGAAAGACTCCTTTTTCTTTTTCCTGACTTTAGAGGAAGTGATTTCAGGTTTTCCCTATCTAGTGTGATGTTGACTCATAGATTTATAATGTTGACGTATGATCCTTCTTTTTCTAGTTTCTTCAGAACTTTCATCATGAGAGGATGTTAAATTGTGTCAAAAGCTTTTTCTGTATCTATTGAGATGACCATGTGATTTTTGTTCCTGATTCTGTTTGTGTGCTCTATTATTACATTTATTGATTTGCATATGCTGAACCATCCTTGCATTCTTGCAATGAAACCAACTTAACTATGTTTACAATTTTCTTAATGTGTAGTTGAATTTGATTTGCAAGAATATTACTGAGAATTTTTGTGTCTATGTTCATCAAAGAAATTGGTCTACACATTTCTTTTTTTGTTTTGCTCTTGTCCAGTTTGGCTATCAGGATAATACTGCATTCATAAAATGAGTTTGGTAATATTACTTCTCTTTCTGTTTCATGGAGTAATTTTAGAACCATTGATATCAATTCTTTAAAGGTCTGGTAGAATTCAGGAGTGAATCCATCTCATCCTTGGCTCTTCTTTGTTGGGAGACAATTAATGCTTCAATTGCATTGCTTGTTGAACATCTGTTCAAGTGGTTTGTATACTTTTGTTCAATTTTGGTAGGTCCACTGTGTCTAGAATTTTACTCATTTCTTCTACATTTTCCAGTTTATTAGAAGATAAGTTTTCAAAGTATTCCCTAATGATAATATGGATTTTATTGGTATTTTTTGTTATATCCCCTTTTTTTTGTCTAATTTAATTAGTTTGGGTCTTTTCCCTTCTTCTTTTGGTCAGTTTGACTAAGGGCCTATCAATGACATTCATCTTTTCAAATAGCCAACTTTTTGTTTCATTAATTGTTTGTGTTATTCTTTTCAATACCCATTTCATTGATTTCTGCACTAATTGTCACTAGTTCATTCCACCTGATAATATTGGTTTCAGCTTTTACTTGTTTTTCTGTGAGCCTCAGGTGCAACATTAGGTTATTTATTTGAGATGTGGTTTTTTTTAATGTATGTACTCATAGCTATAAAATTTCCTCTTAGCACTGCATTTTCTGTGTTCCAGAGGTTCTGATAAGTTGTGTTTTCACTTGCATTAGATTCTAGGAACTTTTTGATCCTCCTCTTCCCTTATTTCTTTTATGATCCATTGGCCAATCTGCAATGTATTGTTCAGTCTCCATGTGCTTGAATATCTTCTGCAATTAATTTTGTCATTGATTTCTAGTAATAGTCCATGGTCTGCTAGAATACAGGGGGTATTTCAATTTTCTTATACTCATTAAGACATGCTCTATGTAATAAAGTATGATCTATTTTGGAAAAAGTTCCATGGGCAGCCAAGAAGATTTTGTATTGTTCAGCTGCTGTATCAGTTATTCTGTAGATGTCTTTTAAGTCCATCTGCATTAGCCTAAAAACTAAAACACCTAGAAATAGACTTAACTAAAGATGTGAAAGATCTCTACAATGAAAACTATAAAACCTTGAAGAAATTAAAGAAGACAGCAGAAAATGGAAAGCCTCCCATGTTGGCAGAATTAATATTATGAAAATGGCTATATTACCAAAAACAATCTGTATGTTCAATGAAACCTCCATCAAAATCCCAATGTCATTCTTTGCAGAAGTAAAGGTAATCAATCATAAGATTCATATGATAACATAAAAGACACCAAATAGCAAAAACAATCCTGAGCAAAAAGAGCAACATGGGAGGTAACATAATATTGCACTTCAAATTATACTACATAATAGTAACAAAATCAATATGGTGCTGGCTCAGAAACAGACATGAAGATTAATGGAACAGAATGAAAAGCCCAGATATAAACTCATATAGCTTCAGACATCTTATTTCTGATAATGAAGCCACAAACATACATTGAAAAATAGTGTCTTCAATAAATCGTGCTGAGAAAACTAGTTATCTCCATGAAGAAGACTGAAACTAGACCATTATCTCACAAATGGATTAAAGATGCTAATATATGCAATTCCAAATGGATTAAAGATGTTAATATATATAATATATATTATACCCATATTCCAAATATATATACACACATACATAAACATATAGAAGAATGAAATTGTGCCATTTGCAGGACTGTCATATTGAGCAAGGTAAGCCAAGCTAAACAAGTCAAATACCTTGTTTTGTTCATATGTGGACTTTAGACCTAAAGTGATGATGACTGCAAAATAATAATAATAATAATAATAATAATAGGATATGGGGGATTAATGGGAAGGAGGAGGGTAAACGGAGTTTCAAAAAGATTGAAGTGTATTTTATATAGAGATAGATATGCATGCTTGCAGCTATATGTACATATTCATACCTATCTTTCTATTTGTAGCATAATGAAACCCACCAAATCCCTCTATTTAGAAGGGGGAGAACAGAAGGGTAGTAAGGAAATATAATGAAGGAGATGACCTTGATTAAATTATACTGTATCCATCTATGCCACTGTCACAATGAAACTGTCTTGTATTATTAAAATATGCTAACAAAAATGTAAAACATGGTAGGAAAAAAGACATACAAGAGAAGTAAAATTTTTATTTTAGATTCTATTCTTTACAATGTCTTTAACTACTATCCCTTCCCCTATTATTCAAGCTTTATCAGTGGCTTTTTATTAACTTTTGTATTAGTGTCTATTAATTATATAAAATAATGGGTTTCTTTATGACATTTTCATGCATGCATGTAATGCACTTTAATCATAACCACCCTTCCCATTATCAATGGTTTTTATACGTACCACCTTCAGTGTAATTTTGTTACTTCATAAACAGTGAATGAAAGAAAAGAGTTAAAGCTCAGTTTTGAAAATCTCAGCCTTGATTATTAAGAACAACATTTGAAGGATTCAAAGGGTAGATTGTAATCAGTAAGCCACAGAGCAAGAGAACACAGGACTAAGTAAGAGGATTTTTTTCTTACAACATGAACAGAAAATACCTTTTTTATGATGTAGGTGGGGGTAGGAGTACAGCTTGGTAAAAGAGGAAAGTGAAGAAGAGATTAGGAATGAGTGAGGGAGGATTCCCTCTGTCCTCTATTCAGAGCATCTGCTGTCTTGGGGGAGTTGGTAGGAGAGCAGACACTTTGTAAGGGCCTCCTTCATGGGGTATTTGTGTCTCATGGTCTAGGACCTGGTTAAGAAACTGTCTCCCTCTTAGGCCCAGAATGCAGCCAGAGTAACAAGGCAAGGCTGGGACAAACAGTCTGAGATGTCTTCCTTTTCTCCTAATGAAGACAGAGTTTTTGGAGAGTTTTAAAAACTTTTTTCTACTCCCAAGAACCAGAGAGAGCCAGAGCAGTGGAAGTCTTTGCTTTGGGGAAAAGGAGTATGTCAATGCAAACAAGAGAGGGCATGTAGGATCCTGGACACCAGTCACCAGGTAGAGGGGAGAAAAAAGGACAGTGGCCAGCACTGGCTTGTCACTGATAGTCACATCATCCTGAAAACCTGTGAGAACAGAACATAAGAACCCTCCTCTACATCCCTTCATCCAATTGCTTGGCACTATTAGAGCCCCTTCTAAACCTAGATGTTACCTAAGAAAAAGGGAAAGGAAGTGGGGGGAAGAAACCCTGCTTTGACTTCTAGAAAAGGCTGAATTTTAATCTGAGTTTGCAAGATTAGAAGATCTTTATTTTAATTTACTGAGTGGAAATGGAAAGCCACACAGGTAGTGCCAAGTTTAGCTAGAGAAAATGATCAATTCAATTCACCTTTTTAATATTTGCATGCAACTTGTTACCCCAGCCATGCTTTCAAAGGACACTTCAATAACAATGCAAATATCGTGGGTTTAGTTCCCATTAGGGAAAGGATGATGTAAGCCAAAATGATCAGGAAAGGCATAACGAAGATCCCAGTGTGTGGCATGGTGAGCTTTTTATACAGGCAGAGACATGAGGGAATGGCACTTTGGGTCTGAATCAAGGCTCAAAGGCAAATTATGGGCATGGGCTTGGGGGCAGGGTGAAGTCACATTGAGAAGCACCGAGAAAGGCTATTTGGCACTGAATTGTGGGCCTCATCCTAACTGAGGAGAGAAAGTAAAGGATAACATATGGATTTTCTGCTTGGAATGTAATTTTATCTTACACTCCTTATGATTCAGTTTGCTATGCAAACAACGACCTCATCATTACATGGAAAACCATGATTTTTTTCTCAGAGAGGAGACAAAGAACCTTCTTTTATTGCTCTCTGTTGGAACAAAGGTGCTGACATTGACTGGCTCTGAACACCTTAGCCATCTGACTTGAGTTTCATAATTAGAAAATGGAGACAATAATAGTAATTACTTCATAGGGTTGTTTAGGAGGTAATAGGTGCTTGGCACAGAGCACCTATGTTACCTATTACAAATATTTGTTCTTAGGTAGACTTTTCTACACTGGATAAATCTCAGTACTAGATTCTGTAGTACATCCAGTTTCCTGAGTTCACCAGAAGACACAGAAAAAGGTTTCAGTCTTGGGTAAATGAGATTATGTGAATAAAGATGGGAGGACTCTGTAACTCTGGCAATCATAAATACCATTTCATTTCTCTCCCTTTTTTAATAGAAGGAGAATTTTGTTTGAAATCTTTACTTTTCCCAGGAATTTTCTATTTTGAAGATTTCTCCCTAGGCTCATGTCTGCTTCTTTGTGTCTTTTAGGAATGTGTTTTTTGACAAGTGATTCTTATTGCATAGATATTTTTCACTCACTTTAGGATTATCTGATATCTATGCACTTCGAAGTCACTGAAAAATGTGCTTGCACCATAATTCCACTTTTTACTCTTCATCATTCGTATTTTTAGGGTCCTTTATATTTTAGCTATTAAAAAGGAATTTATGTTGGCTGATTAAGCAAGGGAACATGTGGCAAGACATTGATTCACAGAAACCAGTGTTGGTGCATGCCACATGTTTCTATTTGCTGTGTTCCCTAAAACTGAGTTCAGCACAGCTTTTCTGGCCTATATCAAGCATTCAGTAAATGGTAACCTGTCTTTCTTGCTCATTTCCTCTCTTTATGTTGCTGCAGAATGATTACTGAATAAATGTTTGTGGACAATTTTATTGACTTTTCTTACAGCATATGTTCAGAATCTGATCATTTTCACCCTTTCCACTGCCTTCATTGTGGTCCAAACCACCATCATCTGCCCCCAGGTTGTTGCAACAGCCTTCTGGCTTATCTGTTTCTCTTTCACTATGCCTCTGTCACACTTTCCTCCTGGCATTCCTGCCCAGGCCAGAGATCTCACTTCCTTATGCTCCTTTCACTAGCTAGTTCCTCTTTCTGAAATACCCTTTCTGCACATATGATGTGGGTTGGTCCTCACTTCTCCCATATCTTCAATCAGTGTCATTTTTTCAACAAAGTCTACTCTGGTTAGCCTACTTCAAATCCCCAGTAGGCCCTTCCTCATACCCATTTCTCATTTCTCTAATGGTGTCTGACTTTTCTTACATAAAAGTTTCATCTTCTTACATATTATATAATTTTTATTAGATTTACAGTTAATGAACTCTTTTCTACAAAAATGGATATCCTTCCCTTCCTTCTTTCCTTCCTTCCTTTTCTTCCCTCCCTCCTTCCCTCCCTCTCTCTCTTTCTCTCTCTCTCTCTTTCTTTCTTCTTTCACACACTTAATATGTTTAGGACCTAGAAAACTACCAAGGACATAATAACCTCTAAGTAAGTACGGACAGAATGAATGAATGATGAATATGTCTTCTTTATGCATATGATATGAAGAGATGATTTCCATTTTCAAGACATACAAACTGGATTTTGTTATGAATTCACAATTCTATTACTTTGCATATTTGTATGGAAAATTATGTGCTTAAATGTTTTAATTTCTGTAGGTGTAATAGCTGTTTGAGAATGTAGTGATCACCCTCAGATTTGTCATGTCACTTTCAACTTTGGCGTCCCTCCTCAACCTTCTCTTTGGCTAATTCTGCGTGTGGGTGGTGATCCAATCTTTCCGTTCCACATAGATACAAAATTACCCATGGTGGTTTGATGAAGTTAGTGAATCCAATTGATTCCCTACATGTGTGAGCTAGTAAAAATTAACTTAAAGTATGTATTATAGATTCAGGCAAAATGAATATCAGAATGTAGTTCTGATCATTAGTTGAGTTTATGATGGATTTAAGAAGAATAATAACTGTTTTTCCTTAATTATCAAGATTATATTTTACGTGAAGTACAGCTCTATTGAATCTCATCTTCCTTTTGTTGTATTAAAAAAAAGAATTAAAGATAAACTACATCTCACTTATGGGAAGGCTTGCATATGAAGAAAAATTTATGTAAGATTTTCCAAATAGGCACAAGTTTGATCAAAGAGAGTAGTCATTTGGAGGAAATTGTGAAATATTAAAGGTATGAGTTTGAGTGGACTTGGGAGAGATTTAGCCCAATGATCCAAGAAGCCTTTGACTAAACCTACCTTATAGACCAAACTCTTCAGTGCTTGCCATGTGACAGTCTTTGCTTCATCCGGAGAAGATGTTTTTTAGTGAACTTTTACTGTTGTTACTTGGGAATGCTGTGCAAGACATTGAAGAAAATATATCTCATTTATAACATAGAAATGGAAGCTTGAAATAATCTCAGCATTTCCCATATTTTCCTCTTTGCATAGAAATCACACATGATAATTTCTTAATTTTTAAAATACAAGATCATTAAATGTTTCAAGAAAATAAGTTATACGTGGATGCTATCATATCTAGGTTATTAACAAAAAAGAATGAAGGAAAGGCAAAGCATGGTGGCTAAGGCCTGTCATCGTAACTGTCTGGAGGTAGAAGGATCACAGACTGAGGCCAGCCGAAGGCAAAAACATAAGACTCTACCTGAGAACAGGGGCCTTTGGGCATCACTTATCCAAATCATAGCAACATATTAGATGATAATGTTGAATATAACATTTTTTTAAAAAACATGTGTTTCCATTCTTGTTTATTATCCCTACAATTCTCACCAAGTCCCATGGCATGCCTCTTGGGAGAAAATCACAAGTGTAGAGACTATTAAAGCAAAAAAGGACTGAAGAATGTGGCTCAAGTTATAGAGCATTTGGTTAGCAAGGGCAAGACTCTGAGTTCAAATCCCAAGGAGTGAAGTTTCCATCTCACTTTGTGGAAGTATTACCAGGTTATAACAAAATCTTTGTCTTGGACAAACCTGTCTTTTCTGCCTTTTTAAATATAGCAGGACCTCATCTGCTCAGAATTTGAAATTAATTTAATGTGGGGATAATAAACAAGAAAGGAAACACGTGTTTTTTAAAAATGTTATATTCAATATTATGATCTTATGTGTTGCTATGGATAAGTGATGCCCAAAGGCCCATTCGTTAAAGACCTTGTTCCCAACTTGACACGAAGGGGAGATTGTGAAACCTTTAAGTAGAACCTTTTAGTAGAAGGTCTTTCAGTCACTGACAGTGTGCCTTTGAATGGGACTGTGGAACCCCAGCCTCTTCCTCTCTCAGTTTTTCATGTTCCAGCCATGATGTCATGTGCTACCACTGTGCCACAGGCCATAAGCAACAGAGCCAACCAATTGTGGACTGGACCCTCTAAAGCTGTGAGCCAAAGCGACCCTTTCTTTTTGTAAATTGATTATTTTAAGTATTTGTTACAGAAATAGAAAACTGACTAGCACATAGGTCTGATCTTTTTAGTAAAATGAACTATAAAAGGAAAAACTAGCTTGATAACAGTTTAGCTAGTGGAAATATTCAGAGCTTACAAGAATTTCTGGCAGTTCTGCAGTGAAGTTAATAGCAAGTGCTTATTACTTGTTATTCGCCTTGCGTGCACATAAGACATCATCTTTTTAAATCACTAGTTCAGCTTTATTTCAGATATCTCAGTCAGGACATGGTCTCAAACCCTTTTGTTCAGTAACCTCCGTGTTCTAGACTCCTTCTCTGACTATCATTACCATTTGTTACTCTGTTCCACCTAATCTTGAACTTTGTGTCTGCAGCCCGTACCTGAAATATTGTTACCCTGGGATCCCAATGGCTCATTCTATGGTTTGGAATTTGAATGTCCCCCAAAAGCCCATATTTTAAAGGCTTGGTCACATCTGCTATTATTAGTAGATAATAGAAACTTTAAAGGGGGGAGGGTCTTTAGTCATAAAGGATATGTCCTCAGAGGGGATAGTGAGGTCCCAGGTTCTTCCTGCTCTTCTCTTTCTCTTCCTGGCTATGAGGTGAGTGGTTTTGCTTTGCCATATGCTCCTGCTATGATACCTCACCAAGATCCCAAAAGCAAAGTGGCCAACTGATCATTGGACTGAAACCTACAACACAAAACTGTGAGTCCAAATAAATCTTTCTCTTTATAAGTTGATGATATCAGGTGTTTGTTCTTGTGACAGAAAGCTGACTAACACAGGTCAATACTCTACCTGTCTGAACGTAGATTTCTCATAAATTCCCACATCAGAGATGCCAGCTATCTGGGACATCATTCTAATCCTTTTTACCCTTCTGCTCTCTTTTTCTATACTAAAGTACTCAAAATATATTTAGTGGTTTGTTTAGTTTTTGTCCTTTTCAGAATCTTGTCTTGGCAAAAATATGCAAGAACAAAGTCATTGTTTTGTTCAATGTTTCACCAGAGTTTGAAGTTGTTCCTGGCATATGATAGACATATAATAGATAATTATGGAATGAATGAATGTGTAAATGAGGAGGCCTTTGTTACTAAGAGATACCTTGAAACGAACACTTGTAGTACTATCATTCAGCTTGTTTGGTTATGCCCCCTTCTTTTGTTTATTTAAAAAATTATTTAATGTCGCTAACAAAACAAACCAAAATTCAAAAATCTTGAAAAAGTTTTGAGGATTGTGACATATTCGGGCTTGTATCTATTGCAAAGGATGACATTCTATTCAATGGTAGAATTTATGTAAAAACTGCTGCAACACCGTGCTCACCATCATATTCCAACACTGAGTTAAAATCAGTCTTTAAAGTTAGACTCTTCTCCAAGTTCAATTTGTTTTGTATGAGTTTAGATATCCCAAAACATAATAAGAAATCCACAAGTGATTTTTTTAAAATCAATCATAGAGGATAGAAAAATCCCTCAATATGTAGGGAAAAGTTAAGAAAATGCATTTTTCATAAGATTGCCTTATTTTTCTGTCAAGCATCTAACTGATGACTTAGCTGATGACATTAAGGATGAATTTTGCAGTTACTCACTGCTTCCTTTTGTTCTTAGCTCTGTGGAAA
The DNA here is from genome assembly GCF_047511655.1 of Castor canadensis. Lineage (NCBI taxonomy): Eukaryota > Metazoa > Chordata > Mammalia > Rodentia > Castoridae > Castor > Castor canadensis. The sequence goes on along the minus strand of NC_133394.1, from coordinate 79,817,749 downwards.
ATGGGATGAAGGAAATTGTATTTAACTACTTATTTAGTAGGATAAATATGTTGCTTTGTTTTCTGAAGTCTTGGTGTCAAACTTTTTTCATGTTAAATGAGCTGAATAAAAAGTGAGGCTGAGTGTGATGGTACATGCTGATAATCCTAGCACTCTGGAGGCCAAGGCAAGGGGATGATGTGTTCCAAACTAGCCCAAGATATGGAGAAACACCCTTCTCAAACAAAACAAAACAAACAAATGAAAACAACAAAACCAACCAATAATAGAATAGGGCTTTGGTGTTTTAGAAATGCTATCCCCCATGAGGATTTACAGTGAATTAAATAAAATTTATATTTCATAGTTTTATAGTATCAGGAGAAGTTTCAGCCACTCAAAACTTTAAAAATGACAAAACTTATCAGAGTTTCACACATCTCACTTATAAATTGGAAACTTCTGAATGCATTGTACCTGAAACTCATGATAAGCTCCAATTTATTGCATGTTGTGTTCTATCTCAGGTATCTATAACCAAACTCTAATCAAGCATAATAGAAAAGATTTTTAAAAGGACTCATTTTGATGTGATTCTGCTTGAGAGATGAATTTCTTGAAAAATATTTTAAGGGAAATTATTAATTATATGTGACAAATTAACGTATTTTCCAGGTATTTTAATAAAGCATTAATTGGAAGCTTGTGAGACTCCTTTTTAAAAGACCTATTGTTTACTTTCTTTGTGTGTAAGGATTGTAACAGATTTTCTAATTTACTAAAAATTTTGCTGGTCAAAGTAATTTTTAGGAAATCACTTCGGAAAAATGTAAAATAAAATCTGTTTCGGTTTATTCCACAATATGTGAGCACATTTTACATAAAATTCTCAAGTTTTTACCAGTTTCATTTGTAAAGTGTATCTCTGTACTTTGGCTGTGAAAATAGAGCAGTGCAACAGATACAATGGGAAAGAATTCTGTCTTCAAATATCCGTAGATGGAAAATATTGTAACAAGCAACCGACTCTAATTTATGCCTTACTTGTGCTCCAAATAGAATAAAATGAAATATTTCTTTTGGCAATAAAGTATGTATTAAAATAATACTTTCCAGAGGAGAGGAGAGGCAGGGGTGGAGAAAGGTTGGTCAGTGGGTTCTGTTACAGTTAGAAAGGATAAGACGTTATGTGTGCTGTTGCACTCTAGGGTTGCTAGAGACAATGGTAATGTACTGTATACTTCAAAAGCTAGGCAAAAGGATTTTGAATGTTTCAACCGTAAAGAAATAATAGATGATATAGACATTTAATCTGATTTAATTACTGTGTAATGTATACAAGTATCAAAGCCATAATGTATCCCAATAATATGTAAACTTTTTATGGTGTTTTTTGGCAGCCCTTGGGTTGGGACTTAGGACTCTATCACTTGAGCCATAACTTCACTCCACCCCCTCTTGTTTGGTTTTGGTTATTTTAATTTTTTTGAAGTTTTAGCAAGGATTTTAGTATAACAGGAAACAGTATAGACAAGGGGGTGGGGGAGAGAAAAAGAAAAACATTTCCTGTTCCCCACATTAGAAATGGGAGCAGACTCTGACATATTGTTATTTTTGAGATAGCATCTTGTTTTATGCCCAGACTGACCTGGTCTGTGATCTTCCTATTTATGCTTCCTGTGTAGCTGCGATGACAGGTGTGCAATACCACATCCAGCTTGAGGTAGTCTCAGCTAACTGGTTGAAGTGGAGTCTTAGCTAAGTTTTTGCCAGGGCTGGACTCAAATTGTGATTTCTGCCTCTCAAGTAGCTAGAAGTTTTTTTAAATGATGGTTTTTTTTCCATTGTTCTGTGTTTGGATTTGAATTTTTCTGAAAATTTAAATAGCAATAAAGGAGAGCAAGATATTTTTGAATATATTAAAATGTTGAGCTAAAATTTTTAAAGAAAATTACCTAAACAAAATAGCACTTGTGAATTTAAATTCTTCTTGCTTCACTTGCTTCTGAGAGTAAATGTATCATACTTATTGTAGAAACCATGTCAAGATGGTGTGAGTCACTGTGAATTTGGTATACAGAAGATATAGTTCACCTCTTTCTGGAATCCTCTCCTGACATTAGTTCTCATTGTATCTGTCCTCCCTGGGGAGGTGACTGTCTCACACATAATCCACACACTGAGACATTGTCTGCCACTCTCTACCTCTTCCACTGTGGCTTCTGTAGCTTTTGCCATCTTCTTGGATTGACTCCTCTAAAGGATGCTTGCCAGCCTTTGCTGTCTTCTTCAGATCCATGCCCTCTAGGGCTGATCTCTCTCTTACAGAACGCTTTTCTTCCACCAGCTCTCAGTTTCCTTTCCCACAGAAGAGCTGTTGGACACAGTTCTTACCTTTAAAATGCTGTCATCTCCTGCCTAAAAGATCCAGACCTGAAAAGCAGAGTGGCAGAAGGTGCTGAGGTAGGATAGGGGTGCTGAGGTGGGATAAGGATGCTGAGGTGTGTAGGGTGTTGGTGATACTGAGTAGGCATAGTCTGACTTTGAATGGTACAAACAACCCCCACAGTAACCATGCCTTGCATTTCAGACCGGCCACTTCATATTGTAATTTTTCCCTTCTTGTCTTCCTTTCTTCATTCAATTTTTGCCTCCTCCCTTTTTTTACCCTCTCTTCTTTCCTTCCTTCCAATATGTCCTAAACACTTGTATGCCAGGCTTTGTGCAAAAACTTCAGAAACCTATTACCACAAAGTGAACCCTAATTTAAACATATGTGTCTATGTCACCCAAAACTTTCTGTGTCATCCAAAACTTTAAATACATTCTGTCTCCATAAATACCAGGAATTCTTATGATTACTCTTTTTGCCACTCCAGTTGAACTTGAAAACAAGACATGCAAATGAAGGGATGTGTTTCAATAAGTATTTCCATGTATGAAACACATAGAACCTTTTATTTCAGTGACCCAGGCGATCTGCAGAGAGCCCACAAAAGATCTCAAGGGGGCAGTATGGTGCAGTGCGACAGCTATGAGGAGATTAAATTTTTATAACCACAGGAAGAGTTTTGTGGATTGTTTTCCCTCTGGCTAATGAACGATTTGTAGTGAAATGGTCTCTAAGGCATACAGGATTTGTCATTTTATCACTCCTCATGATCCTTTTTTTTTTTTTGCCAGATGATTAATGGAAAGGCAAGAGATAACACTTCACTGAGGCTTGGGAGTAGAAGGGGAGATGCACATTTAGGGCTGAGCGCACAGAGCTCTGGATTCAGAGACAATGCCTTGACTGGAGATTGGGTTTCTGGTGGTCAAGTCTCTTTGGGAAGCAAGAAGAGAAAAGATGTGATTCTGATATTTGTGAGAGGACAGTGGGCTTCTTCTTTCTAGATTTTAGAGTAAGTTTAGAGCTTTGCATGATTCAGGAAGGTTCTTAAGTATGTGATTGTTTGCTGTGAGGGCTTCAAAGTTAGCCAACCCTTAGGAAAAGGAACTCTGTTAGAAGGAACCAGGATCCTGAGCAGAATTAAGCTATGTTTACTGCAGACACCCCACACAGAGAGATGACGCCTTGTTGCACACTCTAGAAATTCAAGTACTTCAGGACATTGCTGGGCTAGTACGATAATACAGGCATCATGGATCATAGAATTTTGTCTGGGCTCATGTTATCTTAAACTTCTAAAGGAGTGTTTAGAAATGCATAGACCTAGCATACAGGCAATGTAAGGATAATATGACTCCTTATAACACGGGTTTTCTTGTATTAGTTTAGTTCACGGAGGTTAAAATGGCATTTATTGAATTTTTTTTTAAACATAGAATAGGAAATATAAAAGTGTGTTGTAGACAACTGACATATTTGGTATATATTTCAAATATATATTTGGTGTATATTTAAGATATCTTCTATTACATGTTCTAGCACAAGTTGGAAAACAGATAAAATTACTTTTCAGGTATTTAAAGGGAAAGTTTTGACAGTCATTGGAGTTAAAAGATGTAAGGTTGAGGGGTCATAGCAATGGGAAGAGGAGAAGTAATACCCTTTAAGCAAACCATATTTTTAGACATATCAATTGCTAAAAAAAGTTAAAAAGGGTTTACAAGATGATTTTGTCTATGAGATAAAGCTTAAATCAATCAAATTATAGCCTCACTTTATTTCAAAAGGGTATTACACCCCTGGGCTGTATGTCTTTGAGTCATTATGCATGTCATTTAGCCTATAAGACCTGAGAAATATTTGTATTTTCATATCAGAATAATCTAATTGATGCAAACAGTTACTGATTTACCATGAAGCCAATGAAAAGCTTAAGCTCCAGGGTTTCTCCTTTGTCCAGGCCCCATGAGAACTGTGTGTTACTGGGTGTTCAAGGTGTTTCGTTGGCAAGGGGAAGCCAGGGTATAATCAAGAAGCATTTTTGTGTAAGAAATACTGGTAATTACCTAAAGAAGCCTCAGAAGAAAGGGAGTTAAATTTTTAGGACTTGCATAATTTATTGAGATTTTTAAAAATCTCATTCTAAGGTAAGGTCACTGTTGTGAACTCTGTATGTGTAATTTGTGTTGTTTTTCATAAAGATGGTCTCTCAAATTATCTAAGCTTTAAGATTGACAAAATCTGAATCCATCTCTCACCATAAAAAGCAAATATAAATACATGTGAAAGTTCAAATGGAAAGCAAGTGTTTTCTTGCTCATGTAGTACCTGCCATAGGCTTGGTGGACAAGTGGGTAGGCAGCCCATTCTCACAGTCATTCAGAGTCAGGGCACTGACTGTCCTGCCATCCTCAGAATTGCTCCCCAGATAACTGTGAGGTCACTAACACTGTAGGTCAAAGGAAAAGAAGAAACGTGAAGGGGAGGGCTTCCTGGGCCAATCTGGAAGAAAAGGCACCACACTTCCATTCATATGCCACAGAGTCCATTTACATGGCCAATACAAGTGAAGGAAGGACAGGTCTTCCAGCGGGTTGCCTAGCAAGGAGAGGGAAACGTGGATTTGGGGTAAGGCTGCTTGAATTCTCATGTGGAATGGTCATTGCCTAACCAGGAATTATATATTCTAGACATCAGAATCCAAAGAGATTGCTGGAGATGTGCATCAGAAGCAGGAACATTTGAGCCTCTTATCCTCTTCCAGTAATTGAGGTCAGGTAAAAACCTGGACCAACAGCAGCACCATGGGGCCTATCATTGAACCACAGAAAACACCTTGCGAAATAGAGACCAGTGATGTGACCTCTTTTAATGTATTTGCTTAAGATCAATATGCAAATATTAGTAGAATTGATGGAGCATCTGATGAAGTTGCCTAATGGAATGAGAAATTAGTACACACGGCATATCCATGGATTAGCAAAGAAACTTTTCAAAGGAACTCTTAAACCTCTTGAAATCAGAGCTGTAATATTTAATTTATAGAATGTCTTCTTTTAAAAAATATTTTAGTTTATAGGATATTTTGTGAATCAAATTAAATGAGATAACATACACAGATGACTGCTGTTCAATACAAAGCACTATGGAAACACATCTAATTCTTAGGGCTACTTGTAAGGACTGTCCTGAATTTTCCCTCTAAGCCCATCTAAACTAAACAGTACATGAGAGATATCTAACAATATATCTCTTTGAAAACACTTTTAACTTGGGAACTCTTTTTTTGTCTGAGCTAAGTGTCTGAAAATGATAACTGTCAGTGGAAAATATGATTTGGTGTGTATTTGCTTTACACATGACTTTCCAGAAGAGTAGCTAATGCTTAAAAGTAGCATGAATTTAGCCTGGGAGTGCTTTATACTTGAGATATAAAATACTTTTTGTGCTTCAACTTGTCTTCTTTTCACTTTATCAACGTTCATCAAAATGAGAGACTCAACTGTTTTCCATTTTAAACACAAATTTTGTATTTCATAAATGTAAGTAATCTTTAAGATTTTTTTACATTACCACAATCTGAAAGAATGCTCAAAATAACAAAAGGTAGTCAAGAACATAAAACTTAAATAATATACAATGTTATTAGATAACCAAATCAGTAAATATATTCTAAGAAGCAGTTTAATAATTGCAAAATTGTTACCAAAAATTTTATTTACATAGGAAGTAACAAAGAGTAATGATGAAAGACTTTGATTATGTGTTTCAGTCACTAGTCATAGATCTGAGAAAGAAGATATGATATGGTCAGTGTCACGTAAGGCAGTGTGGCAATGCCTGGTCTTTTTCCTTTCTATCTAATTTAATCTAACATATCAGATTCTCATCTATAAAATGCAAACATTATCTAGAATGCAGTGGCAGTTTTTGTCTTTAGATATGAGGAAATCCCGCCCACTAGATGTTTCATCCTAATAATTTTACAGTAATTTTTAAGAAGCTCCTAGATTTTTAGAAATCTATTTGTAGCAAAGTTCAGAAACTACTCCAACCATTTATATGAAAGTAAACAGGATTTAAGAAAATATTTTTGATTGCAAATTGAGCGATGAAAAATCATAATGCAGAATCTCTTCCTTTGAGGAAGTGGGACAGTACCAGTACCATGCTGTTTTTATTGTTATTGCTTTGTAATATAGTTTGAAGTCAGGTATTGTGATACCTCCAGCATTGCTCTTTTAACTGAGTATTGCCTTGGCTATTTGTGACCTCTTGTGTTTCCATATAAATTTAACGGTAGATTTTTCAATCTCTTTAATGAATGTCATTGGAATTTTGATGGGAATTGCATTAAACGTGTAGATTACTTTTGGGAGTATAGACATTTTTATTATGTTGATTCTACCAATCCATGAGCATGGGAGATCTCTCCACTTTTTATAGTCTTTCTCAATCTCTCTTTGTTTATAGTTTTCCTTGTAGAGGTCATTCACATCCTTTGTTAGATTTACACCTAGGTATTTGATTTTTTTTTTAGGCTATTGTAAATGGAATTGTTTTCATATATTCTTTTTCAGTTTGTTCATTATTAGTGTATAGAAATGCTAATGGTTTTTCTATGTTGATTTTATATCCTGCTACCTTGCTGTAGCTATTGATGATGTCTAGAAGCTTTTGAATAGAGTTTTTTGGGTCTTTAAGGTATAGGATCATGTCTTCTGCAAATAGGGATATTTTGACAGTTTCTTTACCTATTTGTATTCCTTTTATTCCTTCTTCTTGCTTAATTGCTCTGGCTAGGAATTCCAGTACTATGTTGAATAGGAGTGGAGATAGTGGGCATCCTTGTCTGGGTCCTGATTTTGGAGGGAATGGTTTCAGTTTTTCTCTGTTAAATATAATGCTGGCTGTAGGTTTGTCATATATAGCTTTTATAATGTTGAGGTACTTTCCTTCTATTCCTAGTTTTCTTAGAGCTTTTATCATGAAATGATGTTGGATCTTATCAAAGGCTTTTTCTGCATCTATTGAGATGATCAAGTGGTTTTTGTCTTTGCTTCTGTTAATGTGGTTTATTACATTGATTGATTTTCATATGTTGAACCACCCCTGCATTCCTGGGATGAAGCCTATTTAGACATCAAGACCAGTGGAACAGAATAGAGGACCCAGATATGAAGCCACACAACTATAACCAACTTGTCTTTGACAAAGGCACTAAAAATATATGATGGAGAAAAAGCAGCCTCTTCAACAAAAACTTCTGGGTAAACTGGTTAGGAGTCTGCAAAAAACTGAAACTAGATCTATGTATATCACCTTATACCAATATTAACTCAAAATGGATCAGGGATCTTAATATCAGACCACAAACTCTAAAGTTGATACAGGAAAGAGTAGGAAATACTCTGGAGTTAGTAGGTATAGGTAAGAACTTTCTCAACGAAACCCCAGCAGCACAGCAACTAAGAGATTGCATAGATAAATGGTACTTCATAAAACTAAAAAGCTTCTGCTCATCAAAAGAAATGGTCGCTAAACTGAGGAGAACACCCACAGAGTGGGAGAAAATATTTGCCAGCTACACATCAAAGGACTGATAACCAGAATATATAGGGAACTTAAAAAAACTGAATTCACCCAAAACTAATGAACTAATAAAGAAATGGGCAAGTGAACTAAACGGAACTTTCTCAAAAGAAGAAATTCAAATGACCAAAAAGCACATGAAAAAATGCTCACCATCTCTAGCAATAAAGGAAATGCAAATTAAAACCACACTAAGATTCCACCTCACCCCTGTTAGAATAGCCATCATTAGCAACACCACAAACAACAGGTGTTGGCGAGGATGCGGGGAAAAAGGAACCCTCTTACACTGTTGGTGGGAATGTAAACTAGTACAACCACTCTGAAAAAAAAATTTGAAGGCTACTTAAAAAGCTAAACATTGATCTACCATTTGATCCAGCAGTACCACTCTTGGGGATATACCCAAAAGACTGTGACACAGGTTACTCCACAGGCACCTGCACACCCATGTTTATTGCAGCACTATTCACAATAGCCAAGTATGGAAACAGCCAAGATGCCCCACTACTGACAAATGGATCAAGAAAATGTGGTATCTATACACAATGGAATTTTATGCAGCCATAAAGAAGAATGAAATGTTATCATTCGCTGATAAATGGATGGAAATGGAGAACATCATTCTGAGTGAGGTTAGCCTGGCCTAAAAGACCAAAAATCATATGTTCTCCCTCATATGTGGACATTAGATCATGGGCAAACACAACAAGGGGATTGGACTTTGAGCACATGATAAAAACGGGAGCACACAAGGGAGGGGTGAGGATAGGTAAGACACCTAAAAAATTAGTTAGCATTTGTTGCCCTCAAAGCAGAGAAACTAAATCAGATACTTTAAAGCAACTGAGGCCAATAGGAAAAGGGGACCAGGAGCTAGAGAAAAGGTGAGATCAAAAAGAATTAACCTAGAAGGTAACACACATGCACAGGAAATTAATGTGAGTCAACTCCCTGTATAGCTATCCTTATCTCAACTAGCAAAAACACTTGTTCCTTCCTATTATTGCTTATACTCTCTCTACAACAAAATTAGAGATAAGGGCAAAATAGTTTCTGCCAGGTATTGAGGGGGTGGGGGCAGTGGAAGGGGGTGGAGTGGGTGATAAGGGAGGGGGTGGGGGCAGGAGGGAGAAATGACTCAAGCATTGTATGCACATATGAATAATAAAAAAATTTAAAAATTTAAAAAATTTTAAAAAAAGGATTGGGACAGCAGTAAAAGTCACCAAGTAACAAAATCACCAGATAACAGGGCACTTTAATGAGAACATAATTAGTAGCACAGACAGGAAGTTCTGTGGAGTAGTGTGGAGTCAATGTGGGTTATCACAGCTGGGGAGGCTTCCTAGAGGAAGTGGCATGTTTGTGCTGGCTTTGACACACCAGGAAAGTTTGCTTCAGTTCAAAGAAGATATCTTGAGCATGAAGAGAATTTCATGGGTAAAAGTATGAATTAAAAAATGTATTTATTTACTTATTTGAGACAGGGTCTAACTCTAACCCACACTATCCTGGCACTTGCCAAGTCCTGGGATTACAAGTGTAAACTACCATGCCTGGCCATCAGTCATTTTTAAGGTAAGTGAAAGACTCTTACTCAATAGAATAATGGGAAGAAATAATGCAGTTTGTAATTGGGCCACACTTGAATGCCAGGCATAGAACAACTTGCACTTTCTTCCTTTAAAAAATAAGGAGTTGAACTTCTGCTTCCAGGAAAATGGGGTAGACATATTTTTCCTAACTCTCCAATTAAGTAAAACTAAATCTCCTGAACATTTATATGTAAGACAGACCTAAGACTGAAAGGTAGAAGGAGACAGACAAACTTGGGACCTATGAACCCAAGAAACAACATAGTGATGAGTTTCTTGCTGTTTTTTTGTTTTGTTTTGTTTTGTTTTGTTTTTTGCCTTGTGCATCTCAGACTTGAAGCTGAAGAAGCCAGCCATCTAGAAACAGCAAACAGCACAATCTCCAATAAATCTTATTTTCACTAATCAAAAGACAGGAGAAGCCTAGAAGAAAGAAAACTATTTGACAATCACAGCCGTACTGCACCCAACCACAACAGAAAAACCTGTGGCCCCACTTCACCATGCCTGCAAAGACCAGCAGGGAGCAGAGCCTCAGCCCATGTTAGACTGTGACAAAATGCCATGCTTCCTTCCAGGGTAATATGAGGAAAAGTGGAGCAGGCTTCACCCCACTGGGTGCTGAGGGGTTTCTTTGTGGTTAGCAGAGGTCACAGGTTGCCAGTAGCACTGGTAGTGAAGGTGTTAGTAGAGTTGTTAGTGAGGCCCAGCAAGGAGTGACACCAAGCTCTCTCACCTGTCTCAGTCAGAGTTACCAGTGGAAGTGTAGTGCGGACTTAAAATTCTCATTCTGTAGTTGAAGACCCCTCCCACAAACCTGAGAATCAGAAGAGGCGGAGAAAGGAACCGGGACTCCTGGGCACTTATGAAAACTTCTAATCACCACAAAAACTACATGCAGATATTTGTAGTAGCTTGTTTAAAACAGCTAGCAAATAGAACTGTCCCAGATGCCCTGCAGCTGGAGAATGGTTAAACTATGTTACCTAGATAGTTTTTATTTGCTCAGTAAGCATAACAAAAGAAAAATTGGTACATGTGACAACCTAGATGGATAATCAGGATAATCAGAAATCTATGCTGAGTGATAAAAGCCAATCTCAAAAGGTTGTGTCCTATAGTTCCATTTATGTATCAATCCTGAAATGAGAAATTTGCAGAAATGGAGAACCAAACAGCAAATTACAATGAGCTCAAGAAAGAGTATTTGGTGATCAATGTACAACTTGAAGGATCCGTGTGGTGATGGCACTCCTCAGTGTCTTGGTTCCATCAATATAAACATGCTATCTGTGATAGGCATTTTTTGCATTGCTATAGGTTTTAATTTTTCTTTCATTTTTCTTTATCTTTATTTTTTTTATGGTACTGGGGATGGAACCCAGGGCCTTGCACATGGTAGGAAAGTGTTCTACCACTGAGTTCCACCCCAGCCCCTATTGCTACATGTTTCCCATTGATGGACATTAGGTGAAGGTCACCTAACTGATCTCTTTGTATCAGTTTTTCTGATCCCAACGGAATCTAAAATTATTATAAAATTAAATTCTTATTTACAAAATGTATAGCTGATTGTGGGTTTATTCTACTTTTCAAAAATTATCAATCTCAGATTAAGTAAGAACCAGGAGGAGGACAAATAGGAGAAAAAAATTAAAGTATCAGTACTGTTGTCTTTCCTTTGAGGAAATCCAGCTCATCATAAAAATTTAAATATTTGATTCCACTAATCATGGTATTTCATAAGAAGAATTGACTAGTGTTAGTGACATAGATTTTTCAGAGCTGCCACGACCTACATCCAAGGGCTCATCCTTCTCCAGGATAAGGTTTCTAGTGTAGTGCTCCAAGGCCAGTAAAATGGGAACACTTGTTACAACACACAAACCATTTAACTCTGCCCCATTTGTTTTCTTGCAGCAGTAGCAGAAACTGAAAGTGGATCAGTAGAATTATTTTACCATAAATGCTTTTTTTTTTTTTTGCCACAAATGGAAAAACAGATATACTTTGACATTGTAGCCTTGATCCCATCTTAGAATAAATCTTCCAAGACAGCTAATGTTTGGCTGATTACCTATGGATCAAATGAAGAGATAAAGATGTGAGAAATTTTATCACATATAACATATCTGAATATGTTTCAGATGTATAAGGCATATATAATTTATACTTGAAAAACAAATTGCTTTGTTGTTTGCAACAATCATTTTAGTATTATATATATTGGACATGAAGGTTTGTAAAATGTCACATGATACTTTAATGACAGGAGGCCGAATATATGTTTTTTGGTTTTTGTAGTATGAAGGTTTGAACTCAGGGCCTCACACTTGCTCAGTAGGTGCTCTATCACTTGAACCACATCACCAGCCCTTTTTGGTGTTGGGTATTGTCTAGATTGGGTCTCATGAGCTATTTGCCCAGGCTGGGCTTCTTTCAGAGTAGCTAGGATTACAGGCACAATCCACCAATGCCTGGCTAAATACAGGCTCACGTAAGAACAATTACTTATAAAGTTTTCTATTGGATTTCATCTTTGTCACTCAGAGGGGTCCTCAAGAAGACAACTGGAGCGAGCTTTTCCTCTTGTCCCTTTGTTGGAGTGAGTTTTTTGTCACTCCTGGTTATTATGGACCCTAACTGGGGCTAACCGGAGGTGACTGGAGATTCAGAAAAGACACAGGATAGATAGACAGACAGAAAGTGGCATCAGGTGTGTTGGGTGCTTGGGTGGAGATGCACAACCCTCATTGCTTCTTTCTCTATCTTTATTCTTTAAGGCCTTACTCCTTTGCAGTGCTTTAAAACCTTGCTTTTAAAGTCTTTCCTTAAAACCTTGCTTTTAAAATCTTCTTTTATGTTCTTTAAAGTCTCTTTCCTTAGACTCACTTTGTCCCATGTTTTCTCTTCACTTTTCTTTTAGCTTTTCTAAGCCTATGTATAAAGTTCTCTCTTTAGCTTAGCTTTCCTAAGGCCTATGTTAAAGTTCTCAGTGCAGACTTTCTGTCAACCCCTCTTTAACCATTCTTTTCCCTTCAGCAATTTCTCTTTAGTAATTCTTTTCCCTTCAGCAGTCTTTTCCCTTCCACAATCTTTTTCCCTTCCAAAGCCTCCCAGATCAAAAAACCTCCCTTCATCCAAAAGCCAAAAGCCTCCCTTCACTCAAAAAACAAAAAGCCCAAAAGCCAAAAGCAAAAGCCTCAAGCAAAAGCCCCAAAGCAAAAAAAGCCCCCAAAGCAAAAAGCCCCCCAAAGCAAAAGGCCTGGCATCCTCCTTCAGGGAGTCTTTTATACCCAGTGGTAAACAGGATGGAGCAGTGGTTCTCAGGGAGGGGCATGACACTGTAACAGGAGAAACCTGCCTGCTTCTCTGAATGTAAACAACTTAGAAGAAGCAGCAGTTCTGCATTTTCCTCCTCTGTGACTGGGGCTGTGCCAATCTCAGCCTACAGATTAGGAAAAGCAGTTGAGCTGCCTCTCGCCTTGCTTATGTCCAGTCCTCATAGGCTTCTCATAATCTGCTCTCCACAGGTAATAAAATAAAAACAAAATATCCATGCACCTAAACCCTAAGAAAAACAATATTAAACTTTGGCATACTTCCTTCTCTGGTAAATTTCCAAATGCAAATATTGTTTGCTCTTGTTTTTAAATAATTTATGACCACAAACTTCAATGTTGTATCTTTTCCCCCATGTAATACTGTGTCAAATTCAGTTCCATCATTCCTTGCACGTTACCACTGTATAGTTAAGTGTACTCTTTTTCTAGATTTCTGTTTATTGAGACCTGAGGAGAAGTCTGGGGGAAGTTATAGTTATGTATATTAACTATACATAGTTAATGATTGATGGTGCTATTAGTGAATATGGTTTTATGATATTGTGTGTTAAATTTGAAAGATCTTTGTAATTTAGCACACCAATATATTTCAAATGGTTGTGTATGGTGTTACAAAATTAAGCACAGAAGATTCATTCAAAGTTCAAGGTAGGAGTCATTCAAAAGTTGTCAATATGGTTTTAGATTCCATAATCAAGCTAATACTTGAAAACTAAAACTTGATAAATGTCACAATGTACCTCCCCCCAGCACAATAATAAAAAAAGAAAGAAAGTTACAACAGAACCTACATAGATTGTGACAACTTTAATTTGTAGGGTTTTTTACATATGCTGTTAAATTAATAAATTTATATTAATTATTAAAAAATAAGTAAAACTTGGTCTAGGGTCATGGCTCAAGTGGTACAGCACCTGTCTAGCAAGCATGAAGCTCTGAGTTCAAAACCCAGTACCACAAAAAAAACCAAACAACTGGATGAGTTTTGGTGTATCAAAAAGAACATCTTCAATTATCTGAAAGGACTATTAAAATTCTCCTCTCTGTTTGGCTGTTTCAGCCAAAACAGCACATTAAAACAGACTAAATATGAAGTAGAAATGAGGATCCAGACACTAAAGATAGTTACAAAACAATGTTATTCTCAAGTACTTGTTGTTTGAAAAATTATAGTTACTTTTAATAAAATATGCTATTTATGTTAATCTAATAAGTTTGTGACTATTTTAAAACAAATTAAGAAATTTTAAGTTTTTTCAGTTTTAGTTTGTAAACATACACACACACACACACACACACACACACACACACACACACACACACACACATAGTTAAGGTGGGTAACAGCGGATGTACTCTATTAGCTTTCTGCCATTGAGTCAAAATGCCTCAGAAAATCAACTTACAAGAAGTAAAGGCTTGTCTTGGATTCAGAGGTTTCAGTTGATGGTTGGTTGGCTTCATTATTTTGGGCCTACTGTGAAGCAGGATGTTAGGGCTGGGAGCATATGGTGGAGCAAAGCTGTTCATCTCATGGTGACTGGGAAGTGAAGAAATAAGAAGGGGCTGAGTTCCAGCATTTTCTTCAATGGCATGCCTCTGATGACCTAACTTCCTTCTACTTTGCCCCACCTCCTAAAGATTTCACCATCTCCCAGAAGCATCACAGCCTGCTAACCAATCCTTTAGTATGCGGACCTTCAGGAGGCGTATAAAATCCAAACCATAACATACTCCAAGGCACATAGCACATATCCAAAACTTAAGTCATTCTGATCTCCCTGAAATTCTAGCTCTAATAAAAAAAAGAACACAAAATTTAAATTTAATGTCCTAGTCAGCATGATTCAGTGAAATTAAATAGCTACATATACTCAGCTTAAACAGTTCTGATTGCCTTCAAAAGAATAGTAATGTATAATAACTAAACTTTTTTTATTATTATTCATATGTGCATACAAGGCTTGGGTCATTTCTCCCCCCTGCCCCCACCCCCTCCCTTATCACCCACTCTGCCCCCTCCCTCTCCTCCCCACCCCCTCAATACCCGGCAGAAACTATTTTGCCCTTATTTCTAATTTTGTTGTAGAGAGAGTATAAGCAATAATAGGAAGGAACAAGGGTTTTTGCTGGTTGAGATAAGGATAGCTATACAGGGCATTGATTTCCTGTGCGTGGGTGTTATCTTCTAGGTTAATTCTTTTTGACCTAACCTTTTCTCTAGTTCCTGGTCCCCTTTTCCTATTGGCCTCAGTTGCTTTTAAGGTATCTGCTTTAGTTTCTCTGCGTTAAGGGCAACAAATGCTAACTAATTTTTTAGGTGTCTTACCTATCCTCACCCCTCCCTTGTGTGCTAAAGCTTTTATCATGTGCTCAAAGTCCAGTCTCCTTATTGTGTTTGCCCTTGATCTAATGTCCACATATGAGGGAGAACATGCGATTTTTGGTCTTTTGGGCCAGGCTAACCTCACTCAGAATGATGTTCTCCAATTCCATCCATTTACCAGCGAATGATAACATTTCGTTCTTCTTCATGGCTGCATAAAATTCCATTGTGTATAGATACCACATTTTCTTAATCCATTCGTCAGTGGTGGGGCATCTTGGCTGTTTCCATAACTTGGCTATTGTGAATAGTGCTGCAATAAACATGGGTGTACAGTTGCCTCTGGAGTAACCTGTGTCATCAAAAGAAATGGTCTCTAAACTGAAGAGAACACCCACAGAGTGGGAGAAAATATTTGCCAGCTATACATCAGACAAAGGATTGATAACCAGAATATATAGAGAACTTAAAAAACTAAATTCTCCCAAAACTAATGAACCAATAAAGAAATGGGCAAGTGAACTAAACAGAACTTTCTCAAAAGAAGAAATTCAAATGACCAAAAAGCACATGAAAAAATGCTCACCATCTCTAGCAATAAAGGAAATGCAAATTAAAACCACACTAAGATTCCACCTCACCCCTGTTAGAATGGCCATCATTAGCAACACCACGAACAACAGGTGTTGGCGAGGATGCGGGGAAAAAGGAGCCATCTTACACTGTTGGTGGGCATGTAAACTAGTACAACCACTCTGGAAAAAAATCTGGAGGCTACTTAAAAAGCTAGACATTGATCTACCATTTGATCCAGTAATACCACTCTTGGGGATATACCATAATAACTAACCTTAAGAAAGGTCAAACTACTTCCTCTTTCATGCTTTGTAAACCATGTTACAACTGGAGTGCCAGGCTTCTTGCTACCTTCAATCTGTTTTCTTCTGGTTCTTCAATTGTTTTTAGCATGTAAAATAATGTTTTATAATTTTTTGACTTGGCTTCATTTTACATTTTTCATTTTGTATGCATTCTTTATAAACAAGTCTTTGGGGTCCTCAGTAATATTTTCTAATAGAATTTATTTTTCAGTGCAGTTGTAGGTTCATGACAAAATTAAGTGAAATGTACAAAGATATTTTGTATGTCTTTACCCCTATACATGTATATCCTCCCCCATTATCAGCATCCCCCACCAGAGGGGTATATCTGTTAAAACTGATGAACCTACATTGACACATCATTCTCCCCCAAAGTCAATATTAATATGGAAAGCTTATTCCTGATGTAGTACAGTCTATGGGCCTGACCAAATGTAAAATAACAAATATCCATCATAGTTTCACTGTCCTAAAATTCCTCTGCACTCTGCCTATTTATCCCTTCCTACAACCTTGGGCAACTACTGGTATTTTCACTGTCTCCATAATTTTGCTTTTTCTATATATCATATTGTTGGAATCATACAATAAGTGTAATTATCTTTTCAGACTATCTGATTTCACTTTGCAATATGTATTTAAGTTTCTTCCATGTCTTTTCATGGCTTGACAACATGTTTCTTTTTGGCTTTGAATAATATTCTATTGTGCAGATGTACCCCAATTCATTTATTCATTCACTTATTAAAGGGCATCTTGGTTGCTTCTAAGTTTTTGTAATTAAAAACAAAGCTACTGTAGAAATCCACTGAGGGTTCTGTGTGGACATTAGTACTTTCTAAATATAAAACTTTCAAAAAATTGTTAAAACTTGATTTTAAAAATCAATATTCAACATACACATAAAAGAAGGAGTGGAAGGTAAAACAGGTACTATTCAGGGGTAGGTAGTAGTAGGAGGGGAGAGGGTAAATGAGAGGGTAAAGGAAGGAGAATATGGAGAAATACAACAATGAACCTGTTGAAATTGTTCTAAGAAGGGGGGGGAAGAGGGAGAAGGATGGAGGGGGTGAATATAACCAAGCTACATTATAAGCACATATCCAAATATCATAGTAAAAGCCCTCTGAACAACTAATATAAGCTAATAAACATGATAAAGCATCTCCAATCTATCTTTCCTAAAGATAATATCTAGTGTTTTACATTTCATAGGATACTAAAAGATGGAAAAGTTGGTCAAAATTTATAAAAGACATTGATTGATTATGTTTATTCCCACAGGATGTATTTGTGCATCCTTCCATTTTTAAAACCAAAGTAGAAAATGTTAGGGGTCTTTGAAAATCATGATTGGACATGTGAAGGAAGTAGCTTGTACCAAAGAAAATGCTAATTCCTTCATGAAGCATCTTTTTTTGAGCAAGCGTAAAGTAATTCTTTGTGGCAAGAAACCCCTTTCCCTTGAACTAAACCTCAGTTGAGTAAAAATCTTTGTAAATATTCAATTTGCCTATCCCTCTTGTAGCTACCAAAACCAGAAAAGTTAGAACTGGAAAGAATCTCTTGTTTGGCAAATAAGGGAACTAAGGCTCAGAATTGTTAGGTGATTCCTCTAAAGTCACACCTAAGTTTCCCTGATCCTCATCTTCTCCTGTTGTACCACATATATTTAAATAGCCTTTGTTTTAAAGTTGCATTACTGCTTTCTGACATTAGGCTGGCACTGACCTTAATTTCATTTCAATGCAATGACTTCATCTTTCACATGCTTCCTTATGGGTAGAATTACGCACAATTACTGGCTGTGCAGCGTCAATTCCAGAACTATTGTTCACGTGAAGTGATGAGTAAGTCCAGGATGACCTTTGCTGATCAGCTCTATAGTTGTTTCTATAAACAGAAGATATTCCCAGATTGTGGGAGGGAAAGTTTGCTCAATCTTTCCATGCATATCTATGTGTGTGCAGTGTAGCTCCTATCGACTTCACAAATGGGGAGTCGCCGTGAGTTAACAGTGGTGGCTAACTTATGCCACCTTTGCCTCGACTCCTAGCTTTTCCATTTTCTTCATTAATTTTCTTCCATGACATGGTTGAGATTAAAGTTACTTCCTTAGCAGAAATTATGGCACACAAAGAGCATATACCTTGCTCTTTCAAAATCAGGCTATCTTTATTACTGACTATACGTACTGTGCTGACTCTGAACTAATTTAATTAAAATGGGGAAAATGGCTCCAGTCAAAGATCACTTCCTGTTTGAATCAATGCATTTTTTTTGTCTTGTGTTCATATATTGACTCCTAAACTGGAATAGGTTTCTCACAGAGAACTGTAATTGATCTTAAAGTAAATAAAAATATAATCCTTGTAATTCTACAAATAGAAAACGGAAGCTTGAAAGTGTATCTCCCAGGGTTTGTGTGGCCATGTGACATTCTGTACACATGGGACTTTACACATTAGCATAATCATCACGAGGGTGGAAAATACAGGATTAAATGAAAATCAATCTTTTGGTTTTATTAGGGTGTTGGTGTTGACTATCAAATAGTTTAATACTGAAGACAGTATTATCTTGAAATTTTCAAATTCTAGTGTTTGGGGTGTGTGTGTGTGTGTGTGTGTGTGTGTGTGTGTGGTGTGCTGTATACACTGGAAAATTGCCAGTATTTTATATGTTTTTCAAAAATCAGTTATTTTGAAGAATTGGAAAAGTCCTGGGACCATCAAGTAGTGAAATGATCCTCTTATGCTGCATCTGATAAATCACTTGGTGCTATTGTGAGCACAACTAGATAAAAATAACTGACCCTCCCCACGCTTCCCCTTGCCAACACACAAATACCCACAGAGACTCAGTATTATCCTAGGATGGAGACCAACACATTTTCTTTCAGATTATTTGTTCTACTTATATGGCCAAAATTTAATTTTTTGATAAATACCCTGGGTTATTTTTAGTAACCAGCAGGCTCATTCTGTTCTCTACAGGAATTCTCTCTTCAGAGCTCTGACATCTCTGTTTGGTGGGCTCTGAAGTGGGATCCAATATAAGGATATTACATCTGGACTCCATTGTAGAAGAATCAATTATCCAAATAACAAAACTTCTTGTAAGGCAGTCTTCTTCACAGATCATGAAGGAAAGAAAAATAGAGAGGCTTTCAGTGGAACTTAATATTTCTCTATCTTTCATCATTGATACTTACATATGTACATATTTTATATTGAGGGTGCGTAGTTTTTGCAAGAACCAAAAAATGATGGGACTGTCCACTGGGTGTTTGTTTCCAAGATAATCAATATTAGTATTGTTTAGAGTCTTCAAAACTCTCACTTTGACACCAGGCACTGAAGGTTAACACCTTTAGTCCCAGCTATTTGGGAGGCTGAGATCCAGAGGATGGTGGTTCCAAGCCAGGTCATGTAAATAAAGTTCATGAGACTCCACCGCAACAGGAAAAAGCTGGGTTTGGTGATGTGCACCCATCATCCCAGCTAAGGTAGGAAGTGTAAAATAGGAAGATCCCGGTCCAGGCCAGCTTTGGCAAAAAGTGAGACCCTGTCTCCAAAATAACCATAGCAAAAACAGCTGGAGGTGTGACTTAAGCTGTAGAGCACCTGCCTAGCAAGTGCAAAGCTGAGTTCAAACCTCAGTAGCCAAGAACAAAAACAAAAACAAAAAAAACCCCAAATCTCTCACTTTAATAAAATTATTTAAATGAACTATAAAATTCTCAACCTTTTTCACTCCTTTGAGTATTTATCTTCTACTTAATTTAAAGTAATTACTATTTTATGCACTTAAGATCAAGTCCAGACATTTAAAAACAGAACTGTTTATTCTCTTCTCTCATTAGAGATGATCCACTTTCAGTCTGTTGAAAGTGTATTCCTTTCCTAATAAACTTACTATCACTTTCACTACAAAAAATAAAAACAGAAATGCTGCCCTCAGGAGCTTACAGTCAAATAAAATCCAGAGATCATTTTATCTAGGGCATTAGCTTATCAGTCTGCTTTGGCAACTTCTGAGTTTATGTTACTGGGAATTTTACTTTTGTTATGTTAAGATTTAATTAGAAGAAGTAGCTTAGAGCTGAAAAAGCAAACTGATACCCAATGAAATAATTTTACTTTACAACTTATGAAGGTCTGGTCCTAACCAGATCTTGATCATGAGAATTCATCATCACTTTTGGTCTAAAGTTGATCATAAGAAATCAAAAGCCAAAAAATAGAAGTTATAGATATATATACATATAAAATATGTATAGGTTTTTGTATGCATATAAATTTATAGTGATACTCTGCTCAGCATACAATTGTAAGAGGGCATAATTTCCATCCCTGAAACCATTTTTTAGGATTATAAAAAAACTAATTCATTAAAGGTATTTGACATTTGGGGAAACTATGTCCTATGAAGTAAATTTGATAATCGCTGATATTTTTGCTTACTGTTTGAGTGCTATTATGCCAATGCCAAACAGGCTCCTAAAGTACGGAAAACAGGATTTGAGTGTGAAAATTACTGAATCAGACGAATGTGCATTATTTCACTCCCAGAATGTAGTCTTTCTGTAAGCCTGCCAATACACAGCAGCTTTAATGGCATGTGTGTTTCTTTCCTCTTTCACACCTGCCCCTGTCTGTCTCTTCCTTTTGGCTATCAATTTTCTTTGATGCAATCAAAGAAGATTGCATCATATGATTCAATATAAATAATTTATCTTCTTTGTGCAGGTAAATGAGCTGTTTTGAAGCTCTATATGTTTTTGTTTGCAGCTTTTTCTGGCTAGAAAGGGGAGAGGGTTTGGGGCATTCTGCTCAAGTGAATATTAACAAAATTTGATAAAAGCAATAGACTACGAGGATATATCAATCATGTTGAAATCATGGCACAGTGATATAACTGGGAAAAAAGTGAATAAATGTTAAGACACTTATGCTTCTAGCCTTTGCTTAAAATTAAGGTGGGGTAGTGATGAGAATGGTAGCTAAGAAAAAGGGAAAAAGAAAAGACTTAACAATATTTAAAGAAGACAAGCAAAAGTTTCATGGGGAAATCAGTTCCCATTTGGATTATAGGCATAAAAATTTCTCTTTTCTCCAAAAGACAGTGAAATAATCCCAAACACCTCCATCCTCTTACATCAGAGGATGTATATTTTACATCAGCTGAACCTTGTTCTTAGGGACCCTGGGTGCTTGTAACCTGAAGTCTCCAAATATTGGGCTACAGGGAATTCAGGATGCCTTGAATGTATAGCCAAATATTTGTGGGTAAATGTGTATCTTACATTTGCTGACACTTGACAAAGCTTATAGATTTCATTAACTTCACTTGGGACACTCCACTCTGAACACCCAAATTTGAGTAAAATTGTTGGCATATTATAGTATTGCAATAACACATACTGGAGAACACAGATAGAAAATAAAGGATTCAATATAAATCAAGAGTGGTGCAATATTATCCATTCTAATATTTTTAGTATATAATTTCAGAATAATTGTTGGATAAAAAGAAAGTGCCTAGAGACTACCCTTTGTTCAAAACATAAACTACTTTTTAGTCTCTTTATTAAGTATTCTTAGGTCAAGCATAGTACCTCAAGCAATGGGCAGGAGACTAGAACTATTTTTAACCTAGAACATTATATAAGGGATAATCAAATCATTTTTTAGTCACCCTACATTTTTGTGTTTTGAGTTACCATTTGTTTAAGCACCTGCAATATGATATGACAGTTACTGAAGTGGACATTATACGTACATTAATTCATGTGTTTCCTTTTCATGTGTAACATGTTCAGGAAAATTTTCTTCCTGTGTTAGGTTCTTTATCAGAGTCTAAAAGCCACAAACAATAACCAAATCAGTGGCAAGCAGTCCCCAGCTCAAAGCAAGGTCCTAGACTATTACACTAGACAGACTGTATAGCAAAGCCAAATCTGCCTTACCTCATACTCACCTCCAGTTTAGGTGAGTCAATAAAAGAGCCTAGTGATTTTGGTGGAAATTACTTTGGAGAAGGCTGCCAACACACCTTTGACTTCTGCAGGCTCACCTCCATGACTTGGCGTGAAGGGCAGAGAAGTTCTTCACTCTCATTTGTACCTGGTGAAAGACAGACTTCAAGAGCATTCCTCTGGATGTGAGGGCCATCTGGCTGCAACATCTGTCATGCCATTGATCGCCAGAGTTGATTCGGCTGATCTGGCTGGCTAGGCAGGTGTCTCCTTCCTCCCTCACCACTCCATGTCTGTCGCTCCAGAAGCTGCATGCCTCTTCCAGGAGAAGAGGATGACCACCCCTGGTAGAGGAGGACCGTTCTTGGGTCAAGAGTAGCTGCACTCCCCTGCTAGAACCACCAAACAAGCTCTCAAGAAGGGTTTGTCAAGTCTAGGGGAGTCCAACTGGAGCTGTTTCTGCTCATAAAACCCAAGAAGGGAGGCTTTCTGGCACAAGAGGATATTGTATGATGAACAAATTATACCCTGCCCATAGCATAACAAGCATGGGCTATTGCTATGTACCATAGGCTTCATAGAAGAGATTAGCATTTTTTTTTTTTTGCTTTACTGTGGTTTGAACTCAGGGCCTAGCATTTGCTAGGCAAGTGTTCTACCACATGAACCACAAATTGCTTTAGTTATTTTTTAGGTAGGATCTCATGCATTTTGCCCCGAGACCTAGAACCGTGACCCTCCTACTTCAGCATTGTAATTAACTGGGATTACAGGTCTGAGCCCCCATTCCTGGCTTGTTTTTGAGATAAGATCTTGCTAACTTTTCACCTGTGCTGGTCTTGAATCTCAGTCCTACTACTGCAGCCTCCCAAGTATCTGGGATTATGGGTGTGAGTCATTGCACTCAGCTGTAGGGTTTTGTGTTATTGCTTGTTTGGTTTGACAGGAACGCTGCTCAAAATGGAGGTGTGATGGATCCCACAAAGGGAAGAATAACCAGAAGCTCAAGCCAAAGATAAAAAATGCCATGATGGAGAGGCATGGCCTGCCACTCCAGAACTATAGTCTTAAGTCTTCAATGTAGAATGGATGAATTTGCTTTGGACTTATTCTTGGTCAGGTGGCTAGTAGGCTTTTACTTCTGAACAAGGTTGAGTTGCTAGATAGGCAAAGAGTAATTAGGTAAGAGATGAAGTTTTGTTTTGATTGTAGATGGAATGAGGTTGGATTTTTAAATTATTTAAAAGTAATGTGATCTGTACATCCTGATATGCATAGGACAGCCTAATTTTTTTCACCAGATCCCCTTGTGCAAATAAATGGTAGCCATTCTTTTCACTTCAACAGAAAAATGGTTTGGATGAAAAACTGTATGTTCAGCCCAATCCAAGAGTGATCCATACATCTATGGCACCTGGTTGGAAATTTCATTTACAGCTGGAAGGAACAAGTGAATCTGATTCAAGTTCAAGTACAAAGGGGAGGTGGCAGAAAAGATTGCTTGTTTCCAATATGCAAAGTCAATGTAAAAGGAAACTGAGTAAGAACAAAGAGGAAGTATGCTAACTGTATATGTGTGAAAATATTTATAGTAAATTTTATTTGTATTTCTCTAGCTCATAAATGTAATCATGCTCAAAAAATTATTTTTTATACTCTTGGCCTTGTTGCTAGGTAAATGTTGCCTTTTTAATTATTACATAGAAATAGCAAGATATACTGGAATGTGGTTGACTATATTATATTCTGGTGACCAAAATAGACAAAATTATTTAAGCAGATTGTGTTACATAATTTTTATCTAAAAGAGTTATTTATATCTGAACACATTTCTCATTATATAAGAATATAAGAAAAACTAGGGAAAACGCTACAAAATGAATTGTTACCCAGGTAAATTATACTTAGAAAATATTCTGTCATTTTAACTAAAAAATCTTGTTTTGTATGTATGAGTGTTTTGTTGAAAATAACATTAAAATAACTTAATTTAGAATTAAAATATTCATGATACTTTAATGGAAAGTATATAAATATTTTAGTTGTACATTGTACAGTACAAGTACAATGTATCATAGAAACCATGTATTTCCATCAAAATAGTCAAAGGAAACAGGTGTGGAATAGATTATATTCCATTTAAAACATTGCTTGCTTTATTGTTTTTAAATAGGCTTATGTGAAAATGCACCCGCTGGGAAAAAATGAAATCAGAATGAATCATACACCCAAAGGTCATTGATCTAAAAATACAGGTCCTGTGAAATGGATAAACATATTCTGTTTAGTGCAAGCCATCAAATGAGAGGATTTTAGAATCCTTCCAAATGATTTAAGCTTCCCATGCTGTTAATTAATTTATCAGTAACAGGGAAGTCAGCCACTAGCCAGTGCTCTGTCCTCTGGTGGAAGCACAGCAGATAAAAGATGATCCTGCTGAGTGGAGAGAGAGATCAAGGGGCTTAACCTCTCCACAGGAAGGAGCAGAAGGCATATGTGCAAAACAGACAGAAAAGCCAAGCCCTATTCTGGATCTCCTACATTGAAAGCAAGCTTAGCAGGTCCTTGGGAAATTCTGTTTATGATAGTGGTGAGCATGCAACATTTTTGGCCTCAAGCAGGAAACTGATAAAAACAGACCAAGTATCTGCTGTCACCAAGACATCAAACATGGTTCTGAAAATGAATGAAAAATAAGCAGGCAGTTCTCATGCAGATGTTTCTATAATTACAGCAGAAAGGGAGAATAATGAGAAGGGAAGCAGGGTCTCCTGTGTTAGGTGGCATGATGGCTGGGTAGAGGTAACAGAACTGTACTGATTTTTCAAGTGCTTAGTTTTTTTTTTTTGTTTTTGTTTTTTAAACTAGCCTTTAACTAGTGACAACTTTCTTTGCTGTATGTGAAAATTATATTGGATGTATACTATTGAGTTTAGGGTAACATGACATACATACTTGCCTTGCTTCACTAAGGGCTGCTGGCACACGTTTTTTAAAGTGCTGCATTGATGTGGGGGCAGGGGGAAAGGAAAGAAAAAAGTATTTTAATTGTCTTTTGTCAACAGTACTTATTAGTTAGTAAATACGCACATATAACCAACGGTAGGGCAGTGAGATCCGTTTTTCCCAAATGCAGGCTATTTATGGACATGCTGTATTAGGGAATTAAAAACAATAAAACAAATAAAAGTCAGGCTGACTTTTATTTTCACTATGTACTGGAAATTATAAGCACCGACAGTAATAAAATACTTTTCTGTGGCTTCTTCATGCTGAGGTGTGTGCACACAAATACAGACTCAGATCCACGCATGCACACTCATGGAAAAGTATGCGTGGACAGTATGCATTATTTTTTTTTTTTTGGTGGTACTGGGGTTTGAACTCAGGGCCTCATGCTTGCTAGGCAGGCGCTCAACCACTTGAGCCACTCCACCAGCCCTGGTGGACAGCATGCATTATTGAGACAAGTTCATTTTTGCTGAAATTTGTAGAATGGCTCTCTCAAGTTGAAGAATAACCTGGTCCAAGAGTCAGCACTCCTCTACCACAAAATACTAAATATATGACACTGAAAGGGAACCTTTTTTAAAAAATAGTACTTAAAATCGAGTATCTGCACAGAGTTGATTTCTTAGCTTTGAAAGGTCAGTCACTATTTAGTCAATAAGAATATCAAGATCATAGATGCTAACTAATTTTACTAGTGTCACAAGGTTGATAAATGGTAAGGCAGGAAATCCATTTCAGGTTCTCTAAATCCAACACTTTACTACGATTATAATACAGCATTATCACTTTAGTATTTTATTTTTATGAGTTCAGTAAAGGATTCTTTATTTCAATTTTACTATTTATTTATTTACTTACTTATTTGGGCAGTATTGGAGTTTGAACTAAGAGTCTTGCAATTGCTAGGCAAATGCTCTGCCACTTGAGCCACACCCCCAGCCAGTCCTGTTAGCTTTGGTTACTTTTTCGATGGGGTTCCACGTTTATGCCCAAGCTGGCTTGGACGGCAATACCCTACTTATGCTTCTGACATAAATAGGACTGGCATGCACCCTCACGCCCAGCTTTTTAATGGTTGAGATGAGGTCTCAAGAATTATTTTCCTGGGCTGACCTCAAGTATTACAGACATGAGCCATTGTACTGGGCTTATTTAAACTTTACTGCTGCTTAAATAGGTAATTAATACTTTTCTTTGACTTATACAGATTCAAGGGAAAAACTATTTTGAAATTAATTTTCTTTAAATTCAAATCAAAGTTTTTTTCACAGACAATTGAGGCATATCAAATCATGCCCAGAATAATCTGTGATTTGTCTCATTTGCTTATACAGATGTAAATACAAAGTACTCATGATCAAAATGTATACAGCTCTGCATGCAGTATTTGCACTGCCTAGGATGCACTTTACATGGCTTCTGAGTTGTTAATTTTTATGGAACTGGTTTCAAAAATGCATTTTGATAAAGACTGTCAGAGGATAATTCTGAAACACCTAGTTGGCAAATGCAAATATCTAGAATGTTGAATAAGAGAAAATTTTCTTTAATATTTAATTCGTTTTGGCTAAAAAGTCTGCCTATTTCATTAGCTTTAGAAGACTCAAGGGGAACAGTTTTTATTTAAAGAGATGTTACCTTGCATAAACTACAGGGTAGTTTATCAGGGTATCAAGGAATGAGGAAAATGGACATGTAAAGCTAAGTCTGTATATAATTTGCTCAGGGCTTTGTGCAGGGTGCTGTGGGAACCCAGAAGGTCACCCATTGCCAGTGTGGTGTTATAGAAAGTGACCTGTAATACAATATGGAGGTAATAATTTAGCTAAAAGAAAAAAGAGGAGTAGAGAAAACAGTTGGTGCCATGAAGACATGATAGGTGCAACTAGGAAGAGGCAAGCAGCTAAGGCTGAAACACAGTAGCAGGATCAACGTAAAGGAACTGTCTATAGGTGACAGAAAGGAGACGGACTGCACATATTAAGAAAGATATCTGAATTTATTTTGAATCTCTAGGGAGATAAAGTAAAAGCTGATTGTTCTCAACCAAAATCTTTTCTTTGTGCTCAAGTCATCACTTGACTATAGTCCAGTCTTGCTCAGAATAACGTGTAGCCATAGCAAGAGTTCCAGTGAGTGGAAAGTATGCAGGGTTGGGTGGCTTGGCTATAGATTACTCCTTTTGACCCAAGGGGATGGTGATGCTCTTAGTATCTTAGGACACAATGTGTGAAAGATTACAGAGTCTCTTATCAGCCTGCTCACCAACAGCATGACACTTGATCTAAAATATTACATTACCAATGCTTGGATCACTATAGCTGAATCTAGCTGTTAAAGTAATTTGTACAATCCTAACTAAATT
This sequence comes from Castor canadensis, assembly GCF_047511655.1. Taxonomy (NCBI): domain Eukaryota; kingdom Metazoa; phylum Chordata; class Mammalia; order Rodentia; family Castoridae; genus Castor; species Castor canadensis. The sequence continues at coordinate 79,790,280 of NC_133394.1, read as the reverse complement.
GGAAATAGATTAAGTATTTTAATCTGAGTTGTATTATAATCAAATTTATACTTGGGAACTACATCTTTGTGGGAATGATAAGGATGAGAAGGAGCCATTCAGGAGACTACAGCAATAACCCATATTTCAGCAGATGAGGTCCTAGACTAAGGAAGATAGAAGGTATTCCTAACGTTCCTTCCCTCCTTTTTTCCCTCCCTCCTTTGCTTCTTTTAAAATGTAGTATATATATGGCAGGTAATAAGTCACTGTTAATTGAGATAAATAGGAAATTCATAAATCCAAATCCTTTAGTAGAGATATCACTAGTATCTGGTGATGGATGAGGTGTGGGGGAAAATGGCAAGAAAATCTAGAAGACTCACCAGCCTATGGCATGGGTACTTGGTTTGATACTGGATAGGAAATTTAGAGAAAGTGGATAGTCAGGAGGAACAGTTAAACAAAAGCTGTGAAACATGTTGACTTTTATTTGGTTTAAAAATTACTAGGCACCCTGGAAGTCATGTCTAAAGGTAATTCTATTTGGAGTTTAGGAAAGAAGTCTAGAACATTGCTAAGTTTGCTTTGTCAATTTTTGTGTGAAAAATTTTAAACTGGGTAATGAGATGGCACAGGCCTCTATACTGGTGATGGGAAATACCAATTTAAAGATAAATAGAAGAAAAAGAAAAAGATAATATAAGAGTGAGAAAGAGTGGCCAGAGAGGTTAGAGGGAAAGGAAAACAGCATGGGAGGAATCATCAGAGCTCAGAAGAGAATGTCAAGCTCCAAAATTCCACAGAGAAATTAAGGACTGAAAATAATTCATTAGACAATGTGCCTGCAAGGTCACCAATGACTTTTCAGAGAGCAATTGGAGAGAAATGGTGGTGACACAGCCCAATCATAATGGGGTGAGCAATAAATGGGTAGAAATGAATACCACAATTGCAGTTAACTCTTTAAGCAGCTAATCATTGGGCTATAACCCCAGAGGAATGTTCCACAAAGAAAAAGATTAATTTTTTTTTTGTTTTGAGAGCCCTTTATCATAGTCATATTGTGAAAAATAAGAGAATTTTAAAGACTTCAGAAGGAGAAGTTATATATGATGAAGTCTCTAAAGACGTGGGAAGAAAGGGTGGATAGATCAAATGTGGACAGGAAGTGATGTCTCTTCCTCTATGGAGCTGGTAGAAAGAACTGATGGTTGTGGAATAAATCCTTTAATGATTTGTTTTCTTCTTTTTTTTTCACTTACACAGGGTTTTTATTTTAAAAGATATGCACAAAAAATCTAAAAACTTACCCAAAATGAAAAATTTTATAGGAAAACACAAATTATCCCAATGGGCCAAGAAATCAATTAGAAACCCTAAAACAAAAGATTTATCGTTCAAAAAGTCTACATGGCAAGAAAGTGCCACAGAAGAACTCTACCAAATCTTCTAGGAACAGACAATTCACATCCCAAACATTCTCTTGCAAAAAACAGAAACAAATGGGAAGCTACTCTATTTACTTTATAAGAATACCATGAGGTTGACACCAAAACCAGAATTATGATATAGTGCAAGAAGTTATGTGTGAACTCAGATGGAAAACTCCCAAGAAAAGTGTAAGTAAGCTGAAAGCAATAAGGAGTTAACATTCTATCGATAGGTTTTATTTTATGAATTGCAGGAGAGGTGAGAAAAATTTACCATGAAATTTGCTATAATATCTGTTTTCTTTATAGTTTCCTTTGTCTTTTCTGTGACACAGTAAATGAAATGATTTGTGGTAAATGAGGGTAAAGTGACAGGGTGGTATATTTGGGCATTAACATCAAAGTTTGGAAAAATTTCAAGGGGGAAGGGAAGTACCTTCACATAACGTAAAGAGAACATAAAGAGAATCGCTGATTTGTACCAAGGACCCAGATGGATTGGGTACCAGAATTTAGCAGATAACATAAGAGCATTATACATACATACCGATCTCTACTCTTGTGTGATTTTCCTTAGTTCTGTCACAGCAGAAGAATAGTCAGTGTATAGGTTCAGTCCAGGAGTGAGGTCTGCAGACCTGTTTAGATGAACCAACAAGCAGCAAGAGGGGTAAATAATGGTGAGTAGAATCTCTGCTAAAAGTGTAATGCATAGATATAGCTCATAATGCTGGCCTATGAATTGTTTTGGATTATGTTATACTTTGCATGGAAATTTCCCCTTAAGTTCCAGAAAGAGAAATAAAAATCTGTTGTTATAGTTTGGGTCTGGTAAATCCCTTTAAGGCCCATGTGTTAAAGGCTTGGTCCCCAACCCACCCATAGGGCTATTGAGAAATGGAGGAACCTTTAGAAAATGGGACCTAGAGAAAGGAAGTTGGATCATTGAGGGAGTGTTCTTGAAAGACAGCACCCTCGGTCTTTTAATTTTATAGTAAGATGTGCACTCTCCTCCCACATGCATTTCTACCATGATGTGCTGCTCTGCCACAGGCCCAAGGGCAATGAGATCACTTGATCATGGAGTGAAACCTCTGGGACCATGAGCCAAAATAAACCTTTCTTCTTATAAGTTGGTTTTCTCAGGTATTTCGACACAGTGATGGAAAGCTGACTAACATACCTGCCTTAATGGCTGATTTTTAGTTAACCATTATATTTAAAATGTAAGTGATCACCTATGTGTTTTACTGAACTCTTTAAGTGGTGCCTTGAATTAATGTTTATCTATCTTACTGCTCTCCCAAAAATGGCATTTAATTCCATCTTGATGTGTTGTTTGGCTTCTTATAAAAGCAGCCTAAGTTCTTAAACTTGAAATGGTGATAACATATTTTCACTTTTCACATGTCATAGGCTTTATTTAGCTCCCTTTTGCCCTTAGGAGAGGACAAAGTACCAGAGGGAATGCATAACTATCTGAAAATTTTTCTCTTGGCTTTCTTAGTTAGTCTACTGTTTACAATGCAAAATTGTTTTATCTGATTTCAAATTGTTAGAGTGCAAAACTTCATAATTAAAAGCATGGTGCTAAATTTAACCTGAAAAAGTACTTTACTAACTGAGAGATTCTATTTTGATCCCTTAGGAATAATAGAAAGTGACATGTCTTTGCCACTAGCTGATTTTTGAGTGTTGTTTTTCTTGCCAATAGCCACAGAACTGTGTGTTGATCCTAATGGATAGTGACACAAGTTGTTAATGATGTTCATATGAATTTTCATGCCCCCCCATGTTGAGGGTAGAGGCTGGGGTGTGGATATTTCTTGTAGTTTTAGCTATTGCCAAAGAGAATATTTTGTATTTACTATTCATATTTTTTACTTTGGTAACCGAGTATTTCTCTGTGTTCATAAGTGCATTAATGAATATATATACATATATTTAAATAGGTATGTGTGCTTTGGGGACATATGTCCTAAAATTAACAAATTACTTGAGGTAATAAAAACAATTGAGTGGTTATAGGGCATTTTGGTGAAAGTTGCAGTACTAAGGAAATTTCATATGGTAGAAGTTCATCTTCAAAATACATCTGTTATTTCAACTTTTATGGTATGGAAGCTAAGACTCAGATGGATTGGAATGATCATAGGGTCAAGGATAACCTTAAAGCCCACATTTTAAATACACACTCAACTACTCTTTCCAAACACAGATCCAAGCACTCTTTCTTTCTTTTTTCTTTCTTGTTCTCTTTCTTTCTTCCTTTCTCTCTCTCTCTTTCTTTCTCCTTTCTCCTCCCTCCCTCCTTTCCTTCCTCCCTCCCTCTATCTTCCCCACCAAACTATTAGTCCTCCTCAACTATTCTTCTTAAATTGTTCTCAGAGAAGCATACAATATATGATTGATTGAATTTAATAAGAAAATAGAATGTATTTCACTTCCCAAGCATATATGTTTGGATTTCATCATCTTTGCTGTCAGATAGCCAAGCTTGTCTACACTGAAGTATACCACTAACCTTTGCTTGAGAAAAATCGCTAGAAATGAAGCATAGTTTAAAGCTATATTATTTGTTTTCCCATTAGCTCACATATGTCACTTACATTTGCCCTTTACAAAATATAAGAAAAGATTAGGAAAATGTACAAAAGAATCAAAAGTCAACAAGAGTTGATTATTATCTAGTTGATTCAAATGTGAGATTTAGAGTTCTTATATGAAGTTCTAAGGCTTTTCTAAATGTGATGGTAATGGAAAGTAATACTTCACATATGAGTAGAGGAATGGTCCACTGTAAACCCTTGTAAGTGAAGGCGAGATTTGGAAAGATAGGAAAAATAGGGGAATATGGTTTCTACCCTTCTGAGTGGAAGGCATAGGCTATCACTGTCAGCAGTAATGTTCTGAAAAAAAAAGGAAGGAACACATTGACATTTCAGCACACAGCTAAGCATTTTTTATTTTGTGTTTGAATTTAATATTCTCCAAAACTCTGTGAAGGAGATCTCATCAGCCCAGTGTAAGTGATGAAACTGAGATTTGAAAAGATTTTAGACAAGATCACATAGAAATAGTAGACTGTGACTCTTAAGCCTCTGTTCTTGACGCTGTATCATGGCATCTGCCATGGATTATTTAGTAATGATCACTTATTGTTGAGTCTTTAGGGCTATCCATTAGAAGTATTCTAACTCACTTAGCACAATGACCCATTAAATAACAGATTCATGATTTTTATCACCTAGATAGAATTTTCTATCCATATCTCTCAATTCTAGGTCCACAAAGTAATTTTATTACTTTGTGGCAATTTTATTTCCACTACGTATTTTCATTATTATGTGAATAATACATGAATCATCTGCAGAGTAAAAACTGGAATTGCCTGTACATGACAGTTTCATGAATTTGCATAAGGTATGCCAATTCCCTTGTCTTTTCACCTCTATGCTTGAAGACGATATGTTTATCTGCAAAGCTAAGAACTAGCTTCTGAGGTACCATGGCTATCAGGAGGCCAAATACGCTATGAAGCTGACATGAAATTCCACTCAACTTCTATTCTTTTTATCCTCAAGAACTTACACAAATACTATTAAAAATAAACCTGAGACTGTAATTAATTTTCATTAGCGAAAACAAAATCTATGGTTTGTAAATTATGCTTGAAGTTAAAAGAGCAAGGAACCCAAATTTGGGTCCTTAGATTCAATTATTTTAATTATCACTTTTTCAAACTGAAAGAGGTTCTTTGATGACAACGTACCAAAGCATGTTACCATAGGAACTAAGCCTTTTTTAAAACTGGTAATTTAATTTCTCATCAAAAGTTGCCAAATTGTGTACAAAATATGCTCTCTCTTTGTCAAAATAACTATTCTGTGACTGTACAAATAAACTCTCCAAGGAAAATAAAGCTGAAGATGACATCGAAGAGAATTTTTAAAAATAGGTTAACGATGCTTGATATTGATATACTTCTTTAGTTATAAATAAATCATACATGACTTGCATCTGTTTTCTCCCCAATATTCAAAAGAAAGTGGCAAGAAAAGTAATTCTACATCTGGCCCATTTTATTTTAATTGATCTAATAGACAGCAGGAACAATTAAATTGAAAATAGAATAATATTCATTATAATGCATCTTTAAAGAGAACAATCATTTTTACACTAATTGTTATTATTATCTTCACCCATTAAAACCAAACTAAGCTACTTGGTAAGGTTAGATAATGATATGTAGTGATGAAGAACCCGCAAACTTCTTCATATATTAACTGTGTCACCTCAGCCACCTCTATGTCTCAGTTTCCTTATGTGTCGGTAGGAATAACACTTGGGATGTTGTGATTTGTGTTAGCTTTTTTTGTTTGTTTTTACGATATCAAATACTTGAGACAATCAGGTTATGAAAAGATTTGTTCTGACTGCAATCCATAATTGGTTGGCCCCAATGTGATGGGGAATGTGTGGAAGAGAAAAACTTCCTCATGTTCAGGAAGCCCAAGAGAGAAGGAGACCAGGATTCCAGGAATTCACAGAAAGTCTGCTAGTGCATATGAGTCCTGTGGCACAGTGGCTTTCCTTCACTAACTGAAAGCAACTTTCTTTGGCTTCAACTTCTACAACAACACCACTTTCCTGGAGTCACAGTGATAACATATGTGAGATTGCACTGTGGCTCAGTTTTACTCATGTGACTGATGGCCTGCAGCAGTCTCCCAGGCCTCGTTCCTTCCCATCAGCCTCCACTCCCATAGGAAGATATTATCTTACTTTTCTAAACCTCAGTCCAGTGTACTGTCCTGAGGACTTTTCACTGTCCCCTTCATTTGCTCTCACAAAGGTTGTTTTAGTTTCCTGTGGCTACTATAACAAGTTATTAACCAGCTTGGTAGTTTGGGCAGCATTTCTCCCACCTTCAAGGTAAGAATCTTCAAATATAAATCCCCTGACCTTTACATCTCTTCTCTTCTACCTGTGTAACCTCTTCTGCCTTTTTCCTAAAATATTTTTGTTTGGATGGAGGACTCACCCCCTTAATCCAGGAAAATCTCTCTAAATCAAGGGCCCTAATTTAATCAGATCTGCAAAGCCCCTTTTCCATATAGGGTAAGATCCACAGATTCGAGGGATTAACAATTGACACCATTGTGTTACCACTATTCAGACTACCTCTGTAAGTGATCCTTCATTTGATTCCACAAATTTGTTCATATTTTTCTAATGGCACCAATCCTTTTTTTTGTTTTCTTATTTATTTGTTTTTGAGACAGGGTCTTGCTGTATAGCCTAGGCTGGCCTCAAACCCTCAATCTTCATGCCTCAGTCTCCCAGGTGGTGGGATTACCGGCATGAATCACCATGCCTGGCTCCAGCCTCATTTTCAGAATATTATTATGTATGTCACATTTGCAATTACCTATTAGTTGAAAAGAAAAATGCATTTCTTTCTCTGTATATATTGTCCTCTGTAGTGACAGATTCAGAGACTTGCACGTGACTAGCCCTCTATTCACATTTCTTAATTAAGTCAACCATTTTTACAGTTATAATACTTCTTATGGTAATTGATTATTGAAAATATCAGGATCTCTCTTTTGTCAGTGTGTACTAAATCTGTGGTCCCATTACTTCCAGGGGATACTGTTGGAGTAATCAAAATTTTTAAAAAAATGTGTTCTTAATGCAAAGAACTCAAAGCCTATTTGGGGAGATGAACATGTAAGTACCAGCAAGTACAAGAATGGTAAGTGTGCAAAGAGAAAACTCTAGACCAGTGTTTCCTTTAGGGCATATGTAGTAATTAAGAGCCAAATATACTTAAAGTTCCTTCTATAATAGAGCTTACATCTAATGTGTATATTTCTGATCACCAACTACTATAGTCTTGATTGACAGACTTTGAATATTATTCATCTGAAATTCTTGTGATACATAATTAGCTTTAAAAATGTTAGTAACTGTGATCTTAGCTCTTTGAGATATGAAGAATAAAGGCTTCTAAAACTTCCTTTTTCATTTAAAAACATAATTATTTTCATCTACATCTTATTGTTCTTTGTTGAGATGACAGACAAGCATCTTATATCTTGGTTGACTGACTTTTTATCCTCCTCTTTTTAAGACAATTGTGCACTCAAAGGAGAGTAGGATATTCATATAATTTTATCTCTACCTTCTGTACCTACCTTCAAGTGCAGAGTTGAGCGGCATTAAATACCTTTGATCTCTTTCATCATCATCCACTAAGAATTGTCCCTCTGATGTGGGAAAACAGCACTCCTATTCTCCTAGTCTGTGAACAGCATTGAAGCTCAGTTCTAAGAGGCTGCCTGGTCAAGGGAATTCCAAGCTGTTATATCTTTATTTCCATGTACAGTCCATTTATCTCCCTATTTATTCCCAAATTCATAAGCAACGAGGATAACATTTTCATTTGTGGCTTTCAACCTAACTGGTCATTGCAACTTGATTTTTTACTGCATATTGTACTTCTTTTTCCTTATCATAAGGAGATCTCTCACATTCCTTGTTTCTTAATGATATAGAGTTCTCACATGGAAGCCAGGTGCCGGTGGCTCACACTTGTAATCCTAGCTACTCAGGAGACAGAGATCAGGAGGATTGCAGTTCGAAGCCAGCCCAGGCAGATAGTTCTCAAGACCTTATCTCAGAAAAACCCATCACAATAAAAAGGGCTGATGAAGTGGCTCAAGGTGTACGATCTGAGTTCAAACCCCAGTACCAAAAAAAAAAAATTCTTATGTGGATCTAGATAATAATAGAAACAGTACTATTTTTGCATTTTATGCTTTATTAGCATATGTTAATTGTCCAAAGTAATACTTTCATGGTGACATTTTCATACGTGCCTATCACATCCTTTGATCATATTTACCCATATTACCTTCTCTTGTCTCCCTTCTTGGTCCCCATCCAAAGATCCTATTTTGTATTGAGTATTTTTGTTTGAACGTGCGTGAGGACACTTATAAAATTTTGCATCATCCCATCCATCCCTGAAAATAATTTACATTTAGGGACATATACTTATTGCCCCAGCATGCCCTAAGCATTTAAGTGCATTACTGGACATGATAGTTTTTTTTTTATGGGAATACTGAGGCTTTGAGAGGTTAAGGGACCTCTTTAAGGTCATATATCTAGGAAATGACAAAATGAAATTAGGAAAAACTTTTCTATCCATTTTTCATTTTGGCTTTTTTTAATATACAGTGGGGATACAAGGGTGTGCAGTAAAAATGTCTTCCTTCTCAGAGGTTATGACAGAGGATGAGAGACATTAGTCATGTAATGACATAAATACATGTAAAATTTCATCGCAATATGTGCTTTCCAGAAGGCAATTCTGTGAAAGGTTCAGCAGAGATTTTCTATGAGGGGTATGGAGGGTGCTTGAGGCAAGACATTGCTATGAACTGAATTGTGTCCCCCCCCAGCTCATATGGTGAAGTCCTAACACCCAGTGTGGTGGTATTTCCAGATGAACCTTTTGGATGTAATTAGATTTAGAGGAGTTTGTGAGGTTATGATGGAATAACTGCAGTGTGCTCCTCCTCCCCCTAGGCTGGGCACACATAAAGAAAAGGTCATAGGCTGGCAGAGTGGCTAAAGATGACTCAAGTAATTGGTATGAGGCCCTAAGTTCATACCCTAGTACCACCAAAACAAAAACCCCCAAAACGAAGACCCCCAAAACGAAGAGGTCACATGAGTGGGTGAGCACACAGTGAGATGGTGGTTTCCTGCAAATCAGAAAGAGAGCCTTCACCAGAAACTGACCATGATTGCATCTTCATCTTGAACTTTTAGCTTCCAGAAAAAATAAATTTCTGTTGTTCAATAACCTTGTCTGTAGTAGTTTGTTTTTGTAGCACAAATGGACTATGGCAGAGATATACAAACATTCTGCACAAAACCAGAGGGGATATACCAATTCAGGTTATAATACCTATATACATGGAAATGTCACAAGGAAACTCCTTGTGTAGCTACCTTAAACAAACAAAAATGTCATTTTTTTTTCTCATATACAATCAGAGTACAGGTGGGCAAAACAGGTACTGCCTGATGGAGTTAGTACCAGTGGGAGGGGGAGGAGGTGGGAAAAAGGTGTGGGAGGGTAAATATAGTACAAATACTCTGTACACATGTATGTAAATAGAAAAATGATCTCTGTTTGAGACTATTCTAGTAATAAGGAGAGAAGGGACACAGGAGAATATTAGAGGGGGTTAATTCAAGTATGATATATTGTAAGAACTTTTGTAAATACCACAATATACCCCCATCAAGCACAACAATAACAATTTTTTTAAAAAGTTGCCCTGATCTATTTCAGATGAAGACCAGTTTGTTCAGTGTATAAAATACAAGAGGGAGCCTGGTTTAAATGAGGCTTGGGATTCTGACTGGGCCAATCCATGCACAGTTTAGGAAGCCATTTTAGGAATGTGGCTCTTGTGCCTGAGAGCCCTTGGAAATCATTGAAAAGCTCATGACCTAATGCATTTACATTTTGAAAAGATCACTGTGACTGCTGTGAAGATGTAGGGCAGCAGATGGGAATGCTGAGGAGCTGGACCAGAGCCAAGAATTACCCTCAGGGTCGTTTCATGGTTGAATACAGGGAGAGGGAGGACTGAGCCAGCAACAAGGTTGGAGAGAAGGGTAGAAAATATGATCACTTATCAATCTTTAAACTTGTATTATCTGTTAGAAGCCCAAAAGAGAAGCACATTTAGGGGGAAATCAAAAGTCTGTTTTTGACACATTAATTCTGAGATAGCTTTGGAAAAATCAAATAGTATTTTCAAACAGTCAGCAGCCATACTTGCCTGGGACTTAGAGAAGTTAGGAAAAGACAGTATTTGTGGATACTTGACTAACGGAAATTGCTGACATAGAGAGATAATAATATAGGGTAGCAAGAGACCAACACATAATGGCTGGCAGAAAAGAATGGGTTGTATTGTCACAAATGGATAAGGGAAGATCACTGACCTCTCCCTGTCTCTTTTCTATAAGCAGAGAGTTGTGCTCCTTGGGTTACTTTTGCTTTGTGACTTTTTGATAGAACTGTTCAATCTGAGCCACTGGTGAAAGATCAGAGAGGAGGAGGTGGTGGTAAGAAATATGGTATTTCATACCGTATTAGTTTGCTATTACTCCTGTAATAAATTAGTAATGTGTTTATTAAATAAATGTGTTTAGACAATTTACACAACACAAATTTATTATATAACATTTCTGGAAGTGAGAAGTCTGAATAAGGTTGACACCAAGGTATATGTAGGACTGTGTTCCTTCTACAGGCTAGGGGGAAAACCATTTTCGTATATAGCATCTAGAGGCCAACTGCATTGCTTGAATTTTGGCCCTATCCTCCATCCTCAAAGTCGGAAGTATACTGTGACCCTTGCTTTTGAGTCCCCATGTCTTTCCTTCTTTGATTCCCCTTACTCTATCTTCACAGGTAAGAGCCCTTGTGATTCATTCCACTGAGCCCATTCAAATTCAGTCATATGTCAATAAATGATGGGGATACTTGCTGAAAAATGATCATTAGGCAATTTCTTCATTGTGTGAACATCATGGAGTGTACTCACAGCAAATTAGATCATACAGCCTCTTACCCACCTAGGCTATATTCTATGGAATGTCCATCAAATGTGGTCTTCCATTCAAGATGTCATCATATGATCCATGGCTATAATTCAGGATAATCTAATAATCTCCCTACCTCAGGAACCTTAATGTAGTCACAGCTGCAAATTCCCTCCTGTTATGTCAGGTAACATAAATAGAAGTTTCAAGGGATTAGGATGTGGACATCCCGGGGAGGCAACTACTTTGTCTACCTGAATTCTTTTCTACCCAGTCTTCTGTGGTGTCTGAATGGGTTAAAGGCTTCTATGGATAGATGGATTTTGTTATTTGGTTCTGAATGAAGCAATATTTAAAATAAAATTGAATGATGAATTAAGGCCATCAGTAATTATATAAGAAAATTAAATATTAATGAAAGGAATCCATACATGATAAATTTTAAAGATCCATAAAAATACAGTTTTCCAGACATAAATTGCAAAGTTAATGAAACAAATGCCTCCTTTGGGATGTGGATAGAAACAAGGACTCATGCAACATGTTTTTAAGTTTCTTTGGATGAAATCTGTTTTAACTTCATCCTGAAAGCCTTTAGAGTATATTATCTGGATGATTCATAAGCAAGTCCTGACTGCTTGGGTCCCATCCTTGGTCCACCACTCTTTAGCTTTGTGATCTCACATCCTTTAACCTTGATTCTCATGAGTAATACAGGATCACCTGAATCCATTTCTGGAGGTGGTTGGATATTTAAATATAAAATATCTGTTTCTGAGTAGGGCAAAACCATCTAATTGATTACTAGTGTGATTTTTGATAGAAAATTCCGTTTTGAGGCTTAGGGCTTGTCTATCTTCATGTGCTCTTTCTGCAAATCTCTATCAAGCTACTTTCAGCATTCATCAGTCTTCTCATTTCTTTGTTCTTTCAGGACTGCTCTTCTCATACCATCCTTTGGTCACATGAGATTTTCTGCTAGTTCCTGTTTTCCAGTGTCCCTGATCTATTCAGCATCATCCATGTTTGAGGATGAGCATTGATATTGCAAATTAATTTCTCAATTTTCTCTGTGGTTTGTAAGCAAATGCGAGAGTTACTACCCTCCCATTTTAGTACAGCACAAATGTTTAACTTAAGATTTTTGGATATATCTAATAATTGCCAATGCATATCTTTAACAGAACTCTTCATATATTGTTTTATATGCCAGTAAGTTTAAATATTTGCCCATATGGATTTTTCATCTTTTCAAATCTTATCCAGCTACTGCTCCAATGTTAACAATTATAGTGCTTTAAACATACTCTGGGTGATTTTAATTTTTCATTTTTAAATTATACACATCTTATTGAATGTTCAGACACTTCTGCCTAGTTGCACATACCTCATAGCAGATATCTTTTCTTCTTTTTCTTCTTTTTCTTCTTCTTCTTCTTCTTTTCTCTCTCTCTCTATATATATATGTATATGTGTATATTCATACATACATATATATATATATGTATGTATATCTGGCATCCCATTTGGGCAATCATTTCCTATCTAATTGTAATCCCAGCACTCAATTTGATCGCATTCTACCAACTCACCATCATTCCTACTCTCTCTTTCACATTGCTGCTGAACTTTTTGTTATAAAACATTAACTTGAGTCACTTCCTTGTTTAAAGTTCCTCCTTGTCTTTGGGATATAATCAAGATAACAAGGTGTACAAGTTCCTTCATTCCCTGACCCTTGCCTACCTCTCTGTTCTCAGTTACTTTTTCTTTCCATAATTATACACTATTACCATCTTCCTGAATTTTATATTTATATGTAGTACAAATGCAGTGGTGGCAAGCAGAGCAAAAAAGGATGATAAAAAGTGTTAAAAGGTATGAAATTTATATAAGGCAGTTATGACACTTTTAACTGAAAAGTAATGTTCTATTATAGAAACAAAAGAGGTTAGGAAGTGAGCTATTAAGATATCTGAGGAAAGAGCCTTAGAAGCACTCCTTGTACTTCCTGCTGGAATGGATCATGTTGGAATGGATCAAGTTCACCTGAGAACTGACACCTGGGTTTAGCAACATGGAGTTTACAGGTGACATGACAGCAGTAATTATTGTGACTTGGTAGGGAGCAAAAACCTAATGAGCATGGGTTCAAGAAACAGTTGGAGGAGAGGAATTAAAGAGAGTGCGATTGGAAACTATAAAGGAAAATTCTATTCAGGAAAAGGAAAGTGAGAAAGGAATGGTAACCAAGATGCATAATTGAGTCAAAACAAAATTTTGGATTATTTAGCTTAAGAAGGGAGAAATAATCATACATTTGTATGTTCATGGGAATGGTTCAGTGAAGTAAGAAATAGCAATGCTATCAAAGAGAGAGAAGAATAAGGTAAGAAGCAGGGAAAGGTGTCTAATAGACAACTGGGTAATTGCTCTACAGGACTGGGAGAGAAGGTAGAAAACATGGGTACAGGTAGAGATTCCAAGATGGCAGCTAGAGGGAGGAAGCAGAAAGCATGCCTCCTATACTGAAATCTTGGAGAGACGCTGGAGACACACCCTGCAGGCAAAACCACTGAGAAGAGGCAAAACTTTGAACACTCCACACCTCCAGCCGGCGCACGGCATCTGCACTTCACGTTAAGTGGAGAAATCATGAGGGCCTCAGGGCCACCAGTCGCCCGCGCCCAGACGGCTTGGGAAGATGCAGACAAGGCCTGTTCAGCTTACTGTCCATTAGTACACAAACGCTCCCTGTTTATACCTTTCAAACTTTCTTGTTTGATTCCTTGTTATGTTTTTTCCTACTTGTCTGTTTGTTTTTCCCTTTTCTTTAACTTCTTGCTTCCCATCTCCTCTCCCCCTTCCATTCTAAATATTACCATTGTTATTATTACAAGCTAGAAAATACTTAATTGCACACAGTAGAGGGACAGTAACAACACTAAGGACAATGACGGGAAGACAGGAAAAAAAGGGAAACCAGTTTCCCCATAGCAAAAAATTAGTACAGGAACCAGAGGGGAATGAAGAAAACAGATACTCAGATCCAGACTCCAACAAACTGAAGATAAACTATGCCAAAGAACCCAATGAAGCCCACAAGAATAATTTAAAAGAAGACATACTACAGGTACTCAATGAGAATTTTGTAGAGATGATACTGGATAGGGTCAACCAAAAGTATAGGAGACACTCAAGAAATTCCAAGACAACAAAAATAGAGAATTGGAAAAGCAAAAGAAGAAATAAAGGAAACCATAGAAGCACTGTATAAACACCAAAGTGAAACAGAGAACACAATGAATAAACAGATAAATGAACTCAGGACAAAAATAGACAACATTAAAGAGGAAACCACCTAGGATATGGAAAACATCAGAAAAAAGAATGAAACAGAACTGCAAATCAAAACCAAAGGCCAATCAAGCAGAATAGACAAACAAAAGACAGAATCTCAGAACTTGAAGATGAAATGGTAATTAAAGGAAAAACCAAAGAACTATTAATTAAACAACTCAAGACCTGTGAAAAGAAAATGCAAGAATTCACCAACTCCATCAAAAGACCAAACTTGAGAATCATGGGCATCGAAGAAGGAGAAGAGATGCAAGCGAAGGGAATGCATAATATATTCAACAAAATAATGACGGAAAATTTACCAAAATCTAGAGAAAGATATTCCCATACAGATGCAAGAGGCCTCCAGGACACCAAACAGACCAGATCAAAATAGAACTACCCCATGACATATCATCATTAAAACAACAAATTCAGAAACTAGGGAAAGAATATTAAAGGCTGCAAGAGAGAAAAAACAAGTAACATACAAAGGTAAACCCATCAAAATCACAGCAGACTTCTCAACAGAAACATTAAAAGCAAGAAGATCATGGGGTGAGATCTTCCGGGCACTGAATGAAAATAACTTCAACCCCAGCATACACTACCCAGCAAAACTATCATTCAAAATAGATGGAGCAATAAAAGTCTTCCATGATAAGCAGAAACTAAAACAATATGTGACCACAAAGCCACCACTACAAAAGATTCTTCAAGGGATTCTGCACACAGAAAGTGAAACCCAACTTAACCATGAAAAGACAGGCAGCACCAAACCACAGGAAAAGAAAAAGCAAGACAGTAGAGAGTAATCTCAACTTAAGTACACACAATCAAACCTTCAAACAACTAAGACAACTAAATGACAGGAATCACCACATACCTATCAGTACTAACACTTAATGTTAACGGACTTAATTCACCCATCAAAAGGCATCGCTTGATGAAATGGATTAAAAAGGAAGATTCAACAATTTGTTGCTTACAGGAGACCCATCTCACCGACAGAAATAAGCATAGGCTTAGGATGAAAGGCTGGAAGAAGATTTACCAAGCCAGTGGCCCCCAAAAACAGACAGGAGTAGCAATACTTACCTCTGACAAAGTAGACTTCAAACCTACATTGATCAAATGAGATAAAGAAGGACATTCCATACTAATAAAAGGGGAAATAGACCAAAAGGAAATAATCATCAATCTGTACGCACCCAATGTCAACGCACCCAATTTCATCAAACATAACCTGAAAGACTTAAAAGCATATATTAATGCCAACACAGTGGTTGTGGAGACTTTAACACCCCATTATCATCAATAGATAGGTCATCCAAACAAAAAATCAATAAAATACCCAAGATCTAAAATATACAACAGATCAAATGGACCTGTTTGATGTCTACAGAACATTTCATCCAACTTCTACACAATATACATTCTTCTCAGCAGCCCATGTACCCTTCTCCAAAATAGATCATATCCTAGGGCACAAAGCAAGCCTCAGCAAATATAAGAAAATAGAAATTATACTGTGCATACTATCTGATCACAATGCAGTAAAAGTAGAACTCAACAACAAAAGTAAAGACAAAAAACATGCAAACAGCTGGAAACTAAATAACTCATTACTTAATGAACAATGGATCATCAATGAAATAAAAGAGGAAATTAAAAAGTTCCTGGACGTCAATGAAAATGAACACGCAACCTACCGGAACCTATGGGACACAGCTAAGGCAGTCCTGAGAGGAAAGTTTATAGCCATGAGTGCATATATTAAAAAGACTGAAAGATCCCAAGTAAATGACCTAACGATACATCTCAAACTCCTAGAAAGACAAGAATAAGCAAAGCCCAAACAAATAGAAGGAGAGAAATAATAAAATAAGAGCTGAAATCAACAAAATACAAACCAAAAACACCATACAAAGAATTAATGAAACAAAAAGTTGGTTCTTTGAAAAAATAAACAAGATCAACAGACCCCTGGCAAACCTGACTAAAATGAGGAGAGAAAAAACCCAAATTAGTTGAATCAGGAATGCAAAAGTGGAGATAACAACAAATACCATGGAAGTCCAGGAAATCATCAGAGACTACTTCAACAACCTATATTCAAATAAATTTGAAAATCTTAATGAAATGGACAGGTTTCTAGATACATATGGTCATCCAAAACTGAACCAAGAGGGAATTAATCACCTGAATAGATCTATAACACAAAATGAAATTGAAGCAGCAATCAAGAGTCTCCCCAAAAAGAAAAGTCCAGGACCTGATGGATTTTCTGCTGAATTCTATCAGACCTTTAAAGAAGAACTGATACCAATCCTCCTTGTAATAGAAAGGGAAGGAAAACTGCCAAACACCTTTTATGAAGCCAGTATTACACTTATCCTCAAACCAGGCAAAGACACCTCCAAAAAGGAGAACTATAGGCCATTCTCCTTAATGAACATTGACACAAAAATCCTCAACAAAATAATGGCAAACCGAATTCAACAACACATCAAAAAGATTATTCACCACGACCAAGTAGGCTTCCTCCCAGGGATGCAGGGCTGGTTCAACATACGAAAATCAATAAACGTAATAAACCACATTAACAGAAGCAAAGACAAAAACCACTTGATCATCTCAATAGATGCAGAAAAAGCCTTTGATAAGATCCAACACCATTTCATGATAAAAGCTCTAAGAAAACTAGGAATAGAAGGAAAGTACATCAACATTATAAAAGCTATATATGACAAACCTACAGCCAGCATTATCATTAATGGAGAAAAACTAAAACCATTCCCTCCAAAATCAAGAACCAGACAAGGATGCCCACTGTCTCCACTCCTATTCAACATAGTACTGGAATTCCTAGCCAGAGCAATTAAGCAAGAAGAAGTAATAAAAGGAATACAAATAGGTAAAGAAACTGTCAAAATATCCCTATTTGCAGAAGACATGATCCTATACCTTAAAGACCCAAAAAACTCTATTCAAAAGCTTCTAGACATCATCAATAGCTACAGCAAGGTAGTAGGATATAAAATCAACATAGAAAAATCATTAGCATTTCTATACACTAACAATGAGCAAACTGAAAAAGAATGTATGAAAACAATTCCATTTACAATAGCCTCAAAAAAAATCAAATACCTAGGTTGTAAACCTAACAAAAGATGTGAATGACCTCTACAAGGAAAACTATAAACTTCTGAAGAAAGAGATTGAGGAAGACTATAAAAAGTGGAGAAATCTCCCATGCTCATGGATTGGTAGAATCAACATAGTGAAAATGTCTATACTACCAAAAGTAATCTACATGTTTAATGCAATTCCCATCAAAATTCCAATGACATTCATTAAAGAGATTGAAAAATCTACTGTGAAATTTATATGGAAACACACCAGGCCACGAATAGCCAAGGCAATACTCAGTAAAAAGAACAATGCTGGAGGTATCACGATACCTAACTTCAAACTATATTACAAGGCAATAATGATAAAAACAGCATGGTACTGGCACAAAAACAGACATGAAGACCAGTGGAACAGAAGAGAGGACCCAGATATGAAGCCAGAAAACTATAACCAACTTGTCTTTGACAAAGGAGCTAAAAATATACAATAGAGAAAAAGCAGCCTCTTCAACAAAAAGTGCTGGGAAAACTGGTTAGCAGTCTGCAAAAAACTGAAACCAGATCCATGTACATCACCCTATACCAATATTAACTCAAAATGGATCAAGGATCTTAATATCAGACCCCAAACTCTAAAGTTGATACAGGAAAGAGTAGGAAATACACTGGAGTTAGTGGGTATAGGTAAGAACTTTCTCAACAAAACCCCAGCGGCACAGCAACTAAGAGATAGCATAGATAAATGGGACCTCATAAAAGTAAAAGGCTTCTGTTCATCAAAAGAAATGGTCTCTAAACTGAAGAGAACACCCACAAAATGGGAGAAAATATTTGCCAGCTACTCATCAGACAAAGGACTGATAATCAGAATATACAGGGAACTTAAAAAACTAAATTCTCCCAAAATTAATGAACCAATAAAGAAATGGGCACGTGAACTAAACAGAACTTTCTCAAAAGAAGAAATTCAAATGGCCAAAAAACACATGAAAAAATGCTCACCATCTCTAGCAATAAAGGAAATGCAAATTAAAACCACACTAAGATTCCACCTCACCCCTGTTAGAATAGCCATCATCAGCAACACCACCAACAACAGGTGTTGGCGAGGATGCGGGGAAAAAGGAACCCTCTTACACTGTTGGTGGGAATGTAGACTAGTACAACCACTCTGGAAAAAAATTTGGAGGCTACTCAAAAAGCTGGACATCGATCTACCATTTGATCCAGCAATACCACTCTTGGGGATATACCCAAAAAACTGTGACACAGGTTACTCCACAGGCACCTGCACACCCATGTTTATTGCAGCACTATTCATAATAGCTAAGTTATGGAAACAGCCAAGATGCCCCACCACTGACAAATGGATTAAGAAAATGTGGTATCTATACACAATGGAATTTTATGCAGCCATGAAGAAGAACGAAATGTTATCATTCGCTGGTAAATGGATGAAATTGGAGAACATCATTCTGAGTGAGGTTAGCCTGGCCCAAAAGACCAAAAATCGTATGTTCTCCCTCATATGTGGACATTAGATCAAGGGCAAACACAACAAGGGAATTGGACTTTGAGCACATGATAAAAGCAAGAGCACACTAGGGAGGGGTGAGGATAGGTAAGACACCTAAAAAATTAGCTAGCATTTGTTGCCCTCAATGCAGAGAAACTAAAGCAGATACCTTAAAAGCAACTGAGGCCAATAGGAAAAGGGGAACAGGTAGTAGAGAAAAGGTTAGATCAAAAGGAATTAACCTAGAAGGTAATACCCACGCACAGGAAATCAATGTGAGTCAATGCCCTGTATAGCTATCTTTATCTCAACCAGCAAAAACCCTTGTTCCTTCCTGTTATTGCTTATACTCTCTCTACAACAAAATTAGAAATAAGGGCAAAATAGTTTCTGCTGGGTATTGGGGGGGGAGAGGGAGGGGGCAGAGTGGGTGGTAAGGGAGGTGGTGGGGGCAGGGGGGAGAAATGAACCAAGCCTTGTATGTACCTATGAATAATAAAAGGAAAAAAACAAAAGGATAGATCTAATCCAATATGACTGGCATCTTTGAAGAAAGGGGAAATCTAGACACTGACAGGAGGAGAGGAAAATGATGTGAAGACACAGGGTGATGGTGGCCATGTATATGAAAAGAAGAGACATCTGGAACAGCTCTCGAACTGAACCTTGCTGACAACTTGGTCCTGGACTTCCAGCCTCCAGAACTGTGAGAAAATAGAGTTCTGCCATTTAAGCCACCCATTCTGTGGTGCTTTATTTTGGGCTAGCAATTTACTCAATTAAAGGTGAGATTGTTTGTTATTGGTTATTAGTGATGCATTAGTTATAAGTAAATTAGTTATTTGTAGTGAGAAGGTTAAAGGTATCACGATGTAAATTGCTGGTTGAGGCAGAGTGAAGGTTAAGTCATAGGATCAAGAACTGATAAAATCCTTTAGAGGTCTTCTAATAATATGGTCTATGAAATCACCAGGAATTATGATCAAGGTGGGATTAAGGATACTGGCAGTGAGTCAGGAACTAAACCAAGGTCAGACAGGAGGGTAGACCTGGAGATAGAGGACAAAAACAGGAAGGCATAGTGAGACTATAGTTTGATTATATGAAATTTGACACTGTAACTTTATAATGGAGGGGAGAAAATGGGCTGGAAGAGACAATTATGAGTGAGGAGACCCTGGATAGAGGGGGAAAACAACTATTATTAGAAAGGCCACAGCCGGGAGCTGGTGGCTCATGCCTGTAATCCTAGTGACTCAGGAGGCAGAGATCAGGAGGATCACGATTCTAAGTCAGCCAGCACAAATAGTTCTGTGAGACCCTATCTTGAAAAACCCTTCACAAAAAGGGACTGGTGGAGTGGCTCGAGCTGAAGGCCCTGAGTTCAAGTCCCATTATTGCTAAAAAAAAGGAAAAAGAAAAAGAAAGGCCAGAGAAGAAAGCAGCCTTTGTATTTACTAACATAACAAAGGTTTATTGAGCATCTCATAGGCACTCAGTACTATTCTGGACACTTTGAAATAGATCCATGGAAAATGAACAGATCAAAACTCCTGCTCTTCAGGGGAACATCACTTACAAAAAATAAACATAAATATTTATTATATGGGATCCTAGCAGCACTAGGAGGGGGTAAGAAAAAATTACATATAAAAAATTCATTTTTTAAGATTGAAACTGTAAGCAATAACTAAAGTCAGTATGCCAACAGATGAAGACTCTTGGGAAAAGGATTTTAGGTGGGTCATAAGCAGCTGGGAGATACTACTCAGAGCTGGGTAAAGGGAGACTTGACCTCTGAAGGAGAGAGTAGGTCCCTATGCAGGGAGAGTGGAATGAAGGCCATTTGGATGGTCCAGCCCTTCTCTGGAGATGAACCCAGCAAGTCTGGCCTTCAGACCCCAGGAAAGACCTTCTCTAAAGCTGATATGCTGTGCCTCTCATTCTGCCACCTCTCTCTTCTTTGTTTTCTCCCTTTCTCTGCTCTTTTTCCTCTGCTTGTTTCTTGATTTCTATACCAGGATGTCCTCCTCAGCCAGGTTCTCTTTTCTCTATACAGGTGTGAGTACCTGGCTTCACTCTGTTGTGTTGACACCAGAACTTACACTTTCATCTCTTCCTGAAAAAAGATCAGTGTTGACCTGGCTCTTTTAGGCATTTCGGATGAAATGTGTCCAAAGGTGAAATCATTACTTTTCCTCAAAACCAGTTTCTTCTTCATCATTAAAATAAATATCAATACTTTACCATTGAATTGACTAAGACCTAGATACACCCGGACATAATTTTCTTAAAAAACTATGTGCTTACATTGACTTTCAGGAAGTTTCTCTAGAACCTGCTCAGGGACAGTCTGAAATGTGCAGAAGCCAGCTTATACACACGATGATATTTTGTTGTCACAAGCTCAAACTTCCCAGGAAGGAACAGAATAACTCCTCCAGCAGAGACATGTGACCCATGAACATACAGAATCAGCATTTGCACCCCTGCACTAGAAAACTTCAATCTGTCCTTCCATCCAGTCAACAAGGAGCTTCTCTTCTCTCCCTTCCTGCTAAGGACCTGCTACCAACCCCTAGGGAGACAGATGGAGTCTTATTTCCTATCTCTGTGACCCCCGGGCCCTTCTCATAAGCCTTTTTTTTCTGCAAGCCTGTGCCATAATCCTGGCTTCTTGTGTGATGGAGCCCTTGTTTGGTGAAGTCAGCTGTCCAACACCCACGCTAGAAGCCATGCTGCCTTTTGAATTCCTGTTTTCTCACTGATACTCACATTTCAGCCTCACCCTGGCCTTCATTAGATTCCTCTTCGGTCTTACTGAGATACTTTAGACAAAACTCTGATCACCTTTAATACACAACTTTTAAAAAAGCAGGTGGTGTTATTAAAAAATGTTGTTATAATTTCTTTGTTGAATTGGCCACCAAAGAACAATACTACAGTTTCTCAAACACTAAATAATCCAATGCAACATATAAAATATTTTAATATAGAACTAGTAGAGAATATGTTAGTTTTCCTGGAAAATTCTTTGTTTGATAAATAAAAGGACAAAGGATGACATAATAATTTTGAGATCCTATATCTATCATTTAATACTTTGTTTATATGAAGTCACTTCTTTAGGAATTTATCTTTCCATGAGACCAGTTCAAGATTTAGAGTTCAGGGAAGTATTTTGAGATAGTTTTACTGACTATTTAGAAATGCATCTGTCTAAAACTACTGTTTTAAACTAATGCTTTAGGAAGAGTAAATGAGAGTAGCACTCCGGTAGATAGGCATCCAAGTGGAGCTGTGCAAACATTTATTTCCCTAAGGTTGGCACTATGAACACTTAACTTTCCTCAAAACACTGAGGTTTGACATCAGGAGAAGCTACTGGAAAGATTAAAAGGTTTCGGAATATGGCTTTAGATTTTGCTTCTCAATTATCTTGAAACAACATCCAACATACAGGAAATGTTCTGGCAAACATTTTGAGTTAAAAGCACCCAACTTGAGGCTAGAAACTGGTTCTGGAATTTCTCTTCCAAGAAAAGAGTTTACTTACTTGAGTCCAAACCTAAAACCCAGTTCAAAAAAGAAAGCATTTAAATAAACTCCAAGAGTCAATTGTCAGTGACATTGATTGCTGATTTTTACTGCTACATTTATAAAAGGGTGTCCCAAAATATAGATTTTGGGATAAAAACCTGACAAGGTATACTTCTGTTATATAGCAAAAAAAAAAAAATTTTTAATGCATGAGAATATAGTCCTCAGTGCAACTAGTATTGTCATTGTCAGCTGAGCAATCAGAAGGAAAGGGGGCTCCTAATTTTTCACTGGTCTTTTTGGCAATCAAAGTATTTTATAATTTCTCTATTGCTGTCAACATTTCAATTATGGATGCAACATATATTCTCACATGGTTTTGAACTTTACCTAAATGGCTTCAAAATATTTTAAAAATAAAGCTAATTACTTATTAAAAAAGAAAAACTGGGAGGAGGAACTGGCATCCAGTATGAATGGTATTTTGAGGAATTTTGGCAGAATGGGGGAATAGAAAACATGTGGTCCAAAGTTGGTGGAGAAAGTGGGATCCAAGTAAGGCTCCCTCCTTTTTATGATGAAAGTACTGCATGCTTATATGCTTCTGGAAATTATCCAGTAGAGAGACATTTGTAGAAACAGGAGACAGAGGGAAGAATTACTGGTGGATGAGATTTAGTGCACAGGAGGCAGATCAGATTCAGATGCAGCCACAGATGGTCTCCTAAAGGCAGTGTCTGTGGTACAGATAGTGGTAATTTGGAAATACAAAAAGGGAATCTGGAGACTCTTTTCTGAGATCTTCAGTTTTCTCAGCTACAGAAGAAAATTCTAGGCTGAGACTGATGCTGGAGGAAGAAGCCTTAGTCGTTTGAAGAGAAATGGGAGGTGTCCCAGAGGGAGGGAGTGGGAACAGATGGAAAGAATGTAACCACCAGATAGTTCCTGAGCTGACTTGAGGACCCGTCCTATTGCTCTGGGGAAGGGACAACGTAGGTGAGGGGTGAATTAGTGATTTTCCAAGTGAGAGAAGAGCACGTGAGTGGAGAATAATTGGGAACAATCATAATGAGGATGGAAGTAAGGAGCAAAGAAGAAACAAAGATGAAAATGAGCATGAGAAGGGTAGAATCCTAGGTGGTGCCTTTCAGGTTTACAGGAGTACTGAAGAGAATGGAAGGGATGAGCGGGAAGGAAAGAGGATGAGAGAATTTAAATTATCACAGGGTTCTATAGCAATGGCAAACTTGGAGGCAGGTGGTAACAAAATCTTTAGAGGAGAGGGCTTTTAGTAACTGAAGAAATAGAAGAAGAATCTATATGAAGTTTTGTTTTGTTTTATTTTTTGTGGTACTGCAGTTTGAACTCAGGCCTTCATGCTTGCAAAACAGGTGCTCTACTGCTTGAGCCACACCTCCAGTCCATTTTGCGCTAATGGTCTTGCAAACTATTTGCTCCAGCTGATCTTGAACCTCAGTCCTCCCATTCTCAGCCTCCCAAGTTGCTAGGATTTCAGGTGTGAGTCATCAATGCCTGGCTTCTATGTGAAAATTAATAGAAAGAATTGAGACAGGATGAGTGAACCAGGAGCAAACATTTGAAATACTGGTCTTTGGATGGGGTTCCACAGATGATACACCCGTGAAGAATGACATTAGAAGATGAAAAGTTGTTCAGAGAAGGGAGTAAGGATGGTCTGAAACCCACAGGGAGAAGCAAGTTGAATACCTTCCCAACTCCAGGCTTGCTGGTAAGAAGGCTGTAAGGGAAAATCAGCAACTCCAGCTCCATGATCCCAGGGAAGTTTGTTTCCCAGGGGAGAGCATTCAGAGTAAAAGTATAACCACTCTTTTTTTTTCTTTTTCTTTTTTTGTGGTCCTGGGGCTTGAACTCAGAGCCGACACCTTGAGTCACTCCACCAGACCTTTTTTTTGTGTGTGATAGGTATTTTCAAGATAGGGTCTTGGGAACTATTTGCTGGGTGTGGCTTTGAACTGGGATCCTCCTGATCTCTGCCTTCTGAGTAGCTAGGATTACAGGCATGAGCTACTGGCACCTGGCTTTTTTCAATAAAACGTTAACTCTTGAAATCTGGGTCTGGGTTTTAACTATTTTCTCCTCCCATTGCATCTGGCACAATGATTGCACTTGGTAGTACATATTTGTTGATTGGATTTCATTTCTTACATTATCAGCATACTTACTTCACTGTTTCAGCAATGCTTGATTATATTGGAATCAAACACAAAAATGTGAAGGTAGAAAATAGTTTGGCATTTTATTTCACTCTCTTAGAAACATGTAGCAAATACTGAAAATTGCAAACAAATGCAAAATCTGGTGTTAGAGAATTCATGATTAACTCTGTCAATCATAAAATGACAAAGTAAAACTATTTTCTGAAGTAGAATGCTTCATTAGTCAACTTTCCATTACTGTAACAAACACCTGAGATACTCAACTTATAAAGAGAAAAAGTTTATTGTGGATTACATTTTTTTGGGAGACTTTCATCTGTTGGCCTCTTTGCCAGCACATCATGGCAGAAGTGTATGGTGGTGCAAAACTGCCCGTGGTCTTTCTCCTTAAACATTTTAAGTGAATTGAAAAATCTGTGCTTTGTGATATGTCCGGAGGGACTATTTGGACTATGTATAATTTTATTTTTTTCTTTAATTTTTTTGCAATAATCATCAATATGTTTTTTTATTGTCATGCTGAGTGGGGGTACACTGTAGCATTTACAAAGGTTCTTACAATGTATCAAATATATCATACTTGAATTCATCCCCTGCACTGCTCTCTTTCATCCCCCTTCCCCTGATTCCTGGACCAGTTTCAACAGGTATCATTTTTGCATTTATATACATTATAATTTGTATACATATTTGCACTGTATGCATTTGCCTTCCCCTAATATCCTAGGAAAATTGGATTGGGTTTATAACTACTTAAATTCTTTAGATGATATCTTAGTCCATTTGGCTGCTATTACAAAATACCATAAACTGGGTGGCTTATAAATAACAAAAATTTATTTTTCACAAGCCTGAAATCTGGTAAATCCAAGATGAAGGCACCAGCAGACTCAGGGAGTGATAAGCCCCTGTTTCCTTGCTATAGATAGCACCTTCTCTTTGTGTACTCAAATGCTGAAAGGGGCCAACAAGCCCCCTCGAACCTGTATATTGGTCCCCAATGTCCCCTTGTAATCATCTCTCAAATGTTCCCATCTCTTAACGCGTTCACCTTGGCCACTAGGATTTTAACATAAGCGTTTTGAGGAGATGCAAACATTCAGACTATAGGGATGATCTCTTTAGTAGTTGTCCTTACTGAATGGTAGGTTGAAAGGTTCACAAACACAGAGACAAAATTGAAAAAGCATTCGTGTATCAGTTTGGGAAAGTATGAGAAAAGCAATATAACAATGTTTATATTGAGTTTTCATTTTTTGCCTTCAATTTTTCTTACACATAAAAGGATTAAAATCAAAAATAGTATGCCAAAATCATTATCC
Source organism: Castor canadensis (assembly GCF_047511655.1). Taxonomy (NCBI): domain Eukaryota; kingdom Metazoa; phylum Chordata; class Mammalia; order Rodentia; family Castoridae; genus Castor; species Castor canadensis. The sequence continues at coordinate 79,764,180 of NC_133394.1, read as the reverse complement.
AAGTATGAATGAAAAGACATTTGAGCAACCTCAAAACCCTCATTCTATTTCTTTACCAAGCTAGTTTTTCTCCTTTCATTAGAATTATTTAACAATTGTTATACAAAATTTTTATACTATATTATTGTTGTACTGGAAGTACATTGTGAAAGTTACAAAATTTCTTACACTATATTATAGCTGAAGTCACCCCTTCCATCTTTCTCCTTTATACCCCCTCCTCCCATTCCTAGAAGTTTCAACAGGTTTCAGTTTTCCATTTACACACACATGTACAGAATATTTCCACCATATTCACTCTCCTTAAATCTTCCCCCTCCTACTGGTACCCACTCACTAAATAGGATCTGTTTTGCCTTCCTGTTCTCTATTTTTCCATAAAAATGATATTTTATTTGTATACAGGGTGACATCTCCATGTATCTATGTATTATAACCCAAATTGGTTCATCTTCTCTATTTTTCTCCTTTCTACCTTAGTCCCTTTCTTGTGATTTCAACAGGTTTAAAAATTCTATATTCATTCTTGTATAAGGAAGTACATCAACCGTATTCACCTTCTTAATTTCTTTCTTTTACCATCCCTCTCTTGTGTGTGACCTCCCCTCAATGTAACCTGTTTTTCATAATATTGCTGCATTTGTATTGGGTCTATCTTCCACAGATGAGAGAAAACATGTGGCCTTTGGTTTTTTGAGACTGGTTAACCACTTACAATGCTGTTCTCCAGTTCCATCCATCTACCTGCATATGGCTGAATAAAATTCCACTGTATATAAATACCACATTTTCTTAATTAATTCATCTGTAGTGGGGCATCTTGGCTGTTTCCATAGGTGGGCTATTGTGAATAATGCTGCTATAAACATGGGTGTGCAGGTGCCTTTGTTGTAACCTGATTCACATTCCTTTTGGGTATATCCCTAGGAGTGGAATTCTTGAATCATATGGAAGTTCCATTTTTAGTTTCCTGAGGAGCCTCCATACTGTTTTCCATAGCAGTTGTATTAATTTACATTTCCACCAACAGTGTATGAGGATTCATTTTTCTTACAGCCTCACCAACATTTGTTGTTGTTTGTGTTCTTGATGATAGCCATTTTAACAAGAGTGAGGTGGAATTTTAATGTGGTTTTGATTTGCATTTCCTTTATGGCCAGTGATGTTGAGCATTTCTTCATCTGTTTTTTGGCCATTAGAATTTCTTCCTTTGAAAAAGCTCTGTCTAGTTCATTTGGCCATTTCTTCATTTGGCCATTGATTTTTTGGAACTTTAGTCTTTTGAGATCCTTGTATATTCTGGTTATTAATTCCTTGTCAGATGTATAGCTGGCTTTGTTTTATACAACACAACTAATTGAGAAATGGAATTTTTGTTAACTTTTAAATATCTATAAAACAACTTATCTCACAATAGTTTTTGTCTTCTTAAAAAATAATAATAAATGACAAAATATGTTTTCAGAGTTGAAGCTACATCCTGCAGGACAGTATGTTGCAAAATAAAATATTCAGTTTATGAGGGTCACTGTTGAGATGGACCTAATTCTCTCACTAATTGTTTCAGAGATAATTATTTCTCAATGTTAAGGTGAATTGTTACCCTAATGAAGAACCTAGTGAAGAAACTGGGTCTGGAAGCTGCTGTATTTGCTACAACCCCGGCTAGGAATTGGCCACATGATTCAGTCTTGTTTTATAGTCTTAAAGATGTGCACTTTTATTGAGTGATCTCAAGTCAGTGCACACATCAGCTCCAGCTGCCTCCACACCCCACCCTGCTCCTAGGAAAACCAGAAGCAGTCACACATCTCAAGTTGGGGTTCAAAAAGTGGAGGACAAGATGGATGGCTGACCATTCAAAATAAAACAAAGTAAAAAGTACTAAAGCAAAGATTTAAAATTTTTTATTACATTATTTAGACAAAAGTAGGGCTGTCCCTTCCTTTACCTGGGCCATAGTCCTTACAGGAACAGGATGGCTTTGGCAAGGGGAGGGACTTTCAGAGGGAAGCCCTTAATTGTACAGCCACTGAAAGGGAGGTGGCAGCATGAAGGAAGAGCATCTCTGCTTGTGTCCCCTTCAGGCTGACAGTCTGTGCAGAAAACGAGATTACCTGAATATAAACAGCATCCGATTCGTGTCTTGGCATGAGGTCCACATATAAGACTAAAGGATATTTCTTTCAGATTACTTGATTCTGAAAAAAGTTTACATTTATTAAAAGACTTGACTTTCATTCACCATCACTTTCTCTCCTTTTTTTGCAGTATTGGGGTTTGAACTCAGGATCTCACACTTGCTAGGCAAGTAGTCTATCAGTTGAGCCACAACACCAGCCTTTTTCTATCTTAGTTATTTTTCAGATAGGGTCTTGTGGTTTTGCCCTATTCATACCTCAGGCCTTGATCCACCTACATATGGCTCCCACATAGCTGCAATTACAGGTGTGTACCAGCATACCTAGCTTAGGTAGGGTGTTGCTAACTTCTTGCCAAGACTGGTCTCAAGCCATGATCCTTCTGCTCTCCATCTCCTGAGTAATTGGGATTACAGGCATGAGCCACTGTACCAAGTTCACTTTCTCTCATATTTAAATTAAATATCTTCTGGAAGCATGGAAGGTGGGGGGAAGAGGGAGGAGGCAGGGGGCAGCAAGGAGAAATGACCCAAACAATGTATGCATGTATGAATAAATGAATAAAGAAAAAATAAAATAAAGGAAATATCATTTGCTATAATCAAACTGAACATATTTTACATTATTATTTTATTGCATGAAGATTAGCATCCCTCCACTCCTAAATCACCAAGTCAGTTCTAGGCTACTATGGATGAATATTTCTAAAAGACATACTCTATAAGAAGCTATTTTAGCCAGGCACAATGGCTCATTTCTATAGTACCAGCTATTTGCAGGGGCAGCAATCAGGAGAACTGTAGTTCATGGCTAGTCCAAGAAAAAAGTTAAGAGATTTGTGCCAACAAATAAGCTGGATGTGTTATCTTACACCTGTAATTCCACCTACCTGGGAGACATAAGTAAGAGGGTCACAGTCTAAGGCCATCCCCAGACAAAAAGCATGATACCCTATCTGAAAAATAACCCAGTTTTGCAAAGAGAAAAAGAATAGAGTTGAATGTAGAGAAATACATCAGAAAAAGGTGTCTCTTTATTCACAAATAACCAAATATATATTTTTATTAACCATTTAACCCTCTAACTCACCACATAGATCAATATTTAAATCCCAAGTTGCAAGTAGATTAGTAATTATATTACTTTGACTTCTACATGCAAGCACAATTACCTGACTAGAATTTCAGTTGAAATCATTTTGACAAAACCCATTTTGATGCTATGGTATCAGATTTTATCCTTTCCTCATCCTTTATTGCAAAGTACTGTGGCCTGATCACATTATCCCTCAAAATTCTAAGTCCTGACTCCCAATATTCAGAATGTGTCTGTATTTGGTGGTGGCCTTTCCAAATGTAGTTAATAAAGTTAGCAAGATAGCATATTGGAGCAAATAGGATTGGTTTCCTTACCAAAAAAAAAGAAACTTGGAGACATGTGCACACAAGGGGAACATCAGTGAGGATGAAGGCATGAAATGCCAGGGGTTGCCAGAAAATGCCAGAAGTAAAAGAAGTGTGGAGCCAACTCTCCTTCAGGAGGACCAACCCTTAATGTCTCCATCTCACTTCCAGCCTGCAGAACTGCAAGACAGTAATTTCTCTTTGCTTACACCTCCTAGTTTGGGGTTCTTTGTCATAGCACCTCTAGCTTACTAATACATAATGAAGAGAGGTCAAGGTCTCTCTGTGGTTCTAGTGCCTAGTACATTTTAACATTAGGGTATTGCACTGGAACAGACAAGTACATTTTAAACTTGGCTCTGACATATTTTAAACTCATCTGTTTTGTATTGATACCTTATCTAGCATCATCAGTTTGGACTGCAAAATGCCAGATCATTTCACAGCAATAAGAGAATTTAGTCTTAAAATAGACTTTTTGATTATTAAAGTCCAGAAGGTAGTCAGAAAATTTCCTATGATTTTCAACCCCATTACAAAAATTTTAAATGGATGTTTTTTCTATGATGCTATTTTATGAAAGGGAGGTAAGGGAATTTGATTTGTAAGAAAGGGTTTCTAAAACAGGTGTTTGTTTTTTAATTTGCTCTTAATGTTATATGTGTGTGTGTTTCTTCCTTTCAGAATCTTTTTTTTGTCCTTGTCATTTGTGTTGCTTTTAGACTTTAGATTAGAAAGATACTGTAGGTGTTCTAGAATGGCTGGAAGGATTGTTTATAATTGGACACATAACAGGTCATTCTCCTATTATTTAAACTGTGATCATTTTCATCTATAATGCTCATGTGAAAATGATACATTTTGGACAAATGATTTACACAGTAAATAGCTCCCAGAATTTTCCAGAAGCCTCAGCTTCTGCAAGAAATGATAGGGATAATTTGCAATGTCTGCCTAGAAACAGAAAGAAACACATTAAAAGCAAGAAGAGAAAGAAATGGAGAAACGATTTCACTTACATGCTTTGAAATCTCCATAACTTGAAGCTGAAATTTATTGAGATAGGAACTTATATTTTAGTGAAACTATGGAGCTTCCTGTGCCCATCATTTCTTTGAGATAACAAAGGAAAACGACAATACAAGTGACATTTCTAAATAATCCCTAAACTTTTTGGCATATATTTAACTTTCCTCACTGTCACACACTGGTTAATTTTTCTAGCTTTCCTCCCCAGTTTACTTTCCAGAGACTTTTCACAAACAGTATAAGAAACAAATCATAATACATCTCTTAGGACACTTGTACCTGAATGCATTGACTCCAAAGGCAATGTGTAGTTAAATGTTTTATCCTTGTGATTCTCACTTAATAATGAGATATTGATTTAAGTTAATTCCTGTTAGTCTACTAAAAACTTTAGAGTGCATAATATTACTGATTTAACTTGGATTTAAGTAGTAACATTTTATTTTAAAAGCCTCTCACATTTGTTTTACTAGAATAATTTTTCAATGGGAATAAATAAAAATCATTCTCAGATTAACTAATAATTAAACCATGAACATATTTTAAGGTCAATAAATAAGGTAAAAGAAAAAATTTGGGTTTTGTTTCCTTTCTTTTTAAGCAGTGGTAGAGTCTGAATCCATGAAAGAAACAAATGATTTTTGAACCATCAACTAATATTGGCTTGGTAATTTGTGATCATAAGTGACTTCATAGAACCATGGCATGCTTACATTTTATATTTTAATTCCATCAACAACTGCAAAGTTGCCAGGTCATGGCCATGTTTTTAAACATGCTGAGGAGCTGCACTTCTCCAGGACTGTGTCAGTCATAGATGTTCCATTGTGCTTTCTTTATGGTACATGCCACTTTAGGTCAGTTGCATCTTTGGTCTTACAATCAATGCTGTTCACATGAAGATGTGTCTTTGCATGTCTCACTAAAGTCAGTTCGTGAACATCTAGGTGCTAGGCCACAGTAAGCACTTACAGAATAGAATGAAAGATGCAAAGAATTCTGAACAAATCCTTAAGAGATCAGCATGTGCATTTTGGTTCTCCCCTCGGTGAATTGTGTATCCTTATTTCACTCACATCTCTTCAGCTGCATATCTGGAAAAATAGAAGATTGGACTCCATGGTTTTAAGATACCTTCAAGTCTTAAATTTGCCCTCATCAACACTGTTTACATTCTTCTGGAAACCTTTATGGAAAGACTCTTTCTCTCTTGCTAGCTTCCCCATTGCTTTGAATATTCATGTACTTAAACAGAGGAATGGATTCTGTGTGTACATATTTTTTCATCATTTGCAATTATTTGTGTTTGGTCTCTCCTATGGAGAGCTGGTAACAAAATTATAAGCTTTTATTGTTATAGAATTATAAGCTTTTATTGTTAGCCTAGCATTTGTACGACCTATTGTGTAAGTGTCAGTTCCCTTGAAAAACTAATTTGTTAGTTGTTTTTTTTTAAACTAATGGAAGGCTTCATTAAGTTGCTTCTTGGAGAATTTAGTACTTCAAATGATCATGGACTTCATTTTAGAAAGGAAAGTCAGATTGACAGGGAGAGTGACATGGTCCATTGGCCATGCCCTCAGGGCTGGCAGTCTAAGCTTTCTAGCTGGCATTTGATAAGCAGGGCAGTAGCTCTCAGCAGCCCAGCATACTGGAAGCTAGAGGCACAGCCATCTGGTTTTTCTTTTCACTGATGGAAAAATAAACAACATATTATAGCAGAGTGAAAGCAAAAACTGTTTTTGCAGTTATAAAACCGTGAGTGAGGACTATTGGAAAAATTAGCTTGCTGTTTAAAAATATGACCATGTTGAGTTACACAAAGAGTTATATACACAATTCACCCATCTTCTGCAAGAACTCTAAACATCACTTGTTTTGTAGAGATAAGTGGGTCTAATTCTGTTGTTTCTCTACCCAGACCACCTAGGGAGAAGGCAAGAACATTATCTTTGATTGCCCTTGAGAGAGATACCTGAGAGGAAGAAAGAAAAAGAGAGAGTGAGAGAGAGAGAGAGAGAAGAAGGGAGAAATTTATGACTACTTAAGAATATATGATAAAAATTATGCAAGGAAGACATAACTGGAAGTCTTACTAATAATTATGCATTATATATATATATATATATATATATATATATATATATATATATATATACCTCAACCTAGAAAACAGAATATGATACTTATGGGTAACTGCTCGTCTCTGGAAATCTGCTCTATCCTTGTGTGTAAATGACTTATAACATATCCAGCTACCTTTTTTCAGAAGGATTATATTCACAATTGTACCCCTTTTATAAATGCACAGATAGCTCAGATTCAGCAATTCTGATCCTGCTCCAAATAAAGATTTGTTATTATTTCAGCAAGCAAAGTGAATACCCAGAATGAATTTCTGGTGATCTGCATGGTTTACTTTAGAACTACATTTAATTTCCCACCCCCCAAAAAGAACATTTTGATGACACTATATTGTTGTCAACCAACCTTTTAGAAGTGAGGAAAGATTCCCTTCATCTCAGCCCAAACTCATGGAGACTTGAAAAGGCTGAAGTATTAGCTTAATGCAATCTTAAAGACAGGAATCTGATGTGATTTGGGGCTACTTGGTTACAAAGACTTAGGTGTCACTGCTTGTGTTGAAAGAGAATGATGCCATTATCTTTACAGAAACTTATCAAGGCAAAGAAAAGAATGAGCAGCAACTTGTTTGTCTCTTTTAAAAAGAACATGAAAAACAATAAGCAAACAAACCTGGCACCACAAACAACTTTCAATATACCCTCTGACATCTGTCCCAGGACATTTTCACTGTGGCTGAGGAGTTATTCCCTCACTGTCATTTCTAGGTTGCATTTGCAAGTGAGCATCATCTTCTCTTGTCAGTTTATTCAGAGAACTACAGCTAGTTCCATCCTTACCATGGTGGCGCATAAGGTGATCATTTAAAAGGTGACCCCCAGGGGATTACAAGATGGTGGTTAGAGGGAGGAAGCAGAAAGCGAGCCTCCTATAGTGAAATCTTGGAGAGACGTTGGAGACACACTTTGCAGGCAAAATCACTGAGAAGAGGCAAAACTTTGACCCCTCCACACCTCCAGCTGGCGCAGAGAATCTCCACTTCACATTAAACGGAAAACAAGGAGGGCCCCAGGGCCACCAGTCACCTGTGCCCAGATGGCTTGGGAAGATGCGGACAAAGTGAGCTTCACCGTATTGCAGTACTCCCACAGACAACCCTTGGCCAGAGCAGCATAGCCCCCTGGACAGACTGACCTCCACCTGGGGAAAAAAGAGAAACTGACTAATAAGCAATAAGAACAATAAAGACATGCGGGAAAGAGGGTGGGGAGAAGATTGGGGGAAGGGAATCCTTCCCAGAACTGTAAATAAACAAGTCTGGCAGGCAGGAGAGGCTCCGGCGGGAGTGGGGGTGCATACCCAGCAACCAGGAGCGGGAAAGCTTGTGAGAGTGGCGGAGGAAGGAAAACTCCACAGGAGAGGAGGGAAGACCCACTTTCCACATGAGCTGTAAACAAACATGGCGACTGGCAGGAGCAGCAGCACCGCCCAGTAATCAGGAGCAGGAAAGCTTGTAAAAGTGGCAGTGGGAGGAAAACTGCACAGGAGAAGGGGGAAGACCCACTTCCCACATGAACTGTAAATAAACACGCAGGCCTGAGAAAGTGGGTGCTTGGAGAGGGGAAGGCTTGTAGCAGAGGCTCACACACAGGAGAACTCTGAGCAAACAAAGCCTGCAGGGCCAGGTGAGTACTAGCCTCACCCCAGAGATCTGCATAAATAATGCCTCCAGCAACAGCAGGCTGACAGCAGTGGGCAGGTAAGCCACAGCTGCAGATACCATTCTCAGAACTGTCTCCAGACTTTTATTTTTTTCTCTTTTTCTTCCTACCTTTGAAGAGAGAACAACCGAATTACACCTGCATGCTGAAAAACTTACTGAAACTGTATTGCATTTGAACATGGGAACTTGGGTGGGGTTTTTTTTTTGTGTGTCTGTATGTGTAGTTTTGTTCTACTTTATGTATCCCCTTTGATGAGACAACTACAGAACAACATCTGAGGCACCATCTCCAGGATTGGAGACTAAGACGGACACCCAGACCAGATCAAAATAGAACTACCCCATGACATATCATCATTAAAACAACAAGTTCAGAAACTAGGGAAAGAATATTAAAGGCTGTAAGAAAGAAAAAACAAGTAACATACAAAGGTAAACCCATCAAAATCACAGCAGACTTCTCAACAGAAACATTAAAAGCAAGAAGATCGTGGGGTGAGATCTTCCGGGCACTGAATGAAAATAACTTCAACCCCAGCATACACTACCCAGCAAAACTATCATTCAAAATAGATGGAGCAATAAAAGTCTTCCATGATAAGCAGAAACTAAAACAATATGTGACCACAAAGCCACCACTACAAAAGATTCTGCAAGGGATTCTGCACACAGAAAGTGAAACCCAACTTAACCATGAAAAGACAGGCAGCACCAAACCACAAGAAAAGAAAAAGCAAGACAGTAGAGAGTAACCTCAACTTAGGTACACACAATCAAACCTTCAAACAACTAAGACAACTAAATGACAGGAATCACCACATACCTATCAGTACTAACACTTAATGTTAAAGGAATTAATTCACCCATCAAAAGGCACCACTTGACAAAATGGACTAAAAGGGAAGATCCAACAATTTCTTGCTTGCAGGAGACCCATGTCACCGACAGAAATGAGCATAGGCTGGAAGAAGATTTACCAAGCCAATGGCCCCTGAAAACAGGCAGGAGTAGCAATACTTACCTCTGACAAAGTAGACTTCAAACCTACATTGATCAAATGAGATAAAGAAGGACATTCCATACTAATAAAAGGGGAAATAGATCAAAAGGAAATAATAATCATCAACCTGTATGCACCCAATGTCAACGCACCCAATTTCATCAAACATACCCTGAAAGACCTAAAAGCATATATTAATGCCAACACAATGGTTGTGGAAGACTTTAAGGCCCCATTATCATCAATAGATAGGTCATCCAAACAAAAAAATCAATAAAGAAATCCAAGATCTAAAATATACAATAGATCAAATGGACCTGTTTGATGTCTACAGAACATTTCATCCAACTTCTACACAATATACATTCTTCTCAGTAGCCCATGGAAACTTCTCTAAAATAGATCATATCCTAGGGCACAAAGCAAGCCTCAGCAAATATAAGAAAATAGAAATTATACTGTGCATACTATCTGATCACAATGCAATAAAAGTAGGACTCAACAACAAAAGTAAAGACAAAAAACATGCAAACAGCTGGAAACTAAATAACTCATTACTTAATGAACAATGGATCATCGATGAAATAAAAGAGGAAATTAAAAAGTTCCTGGACGTCAATGAAAATGAACACGCAACCTACCGGAACCTATGGGAGACAGCTAAGGCAGTCCTGAGAGGAAAGTTTATAGCCATGAGTGCATATATTAAAAAGACTGAAAGATCCCAAATCAATGACCTAATGATACATCTCAATCTCCTAGAAAAACAAGAACAAGCAAATCCCAAAACAAATAGAAGGAGAGAAATAATAAAATAAGAGCTGAAATCAACAAAATACAAACCAAAAAACCCATACAAAGAATTAATGAAACAAAAAGTTGGTTCTTTGAAAAATAAACAAGATCGACAGACCCCTGGCAAACCTGACTGAAATGAGGAGAGAAAAAACACAAATTAGTAGAATCAGGAATGCAAACACCATGGAAGTCCAGGAAATCATCAGAGATTACTTTGAGAATCTATATTAAAATAATTTTGAAAATCTTGAAGAAATGGACAGATTTCTAGATACATATGGTCATCCAAAACTGAACCAAGAGGAAATTAATCACATGAATAGATCTATAACACAAAATGAAATTGAAGCAGCAGTCAAGAGTCTCCCCAAAAAGAAAAGTCCAGGACCTGATGGATTCTCTGCTGAAATCTATCAGACCTTTAAAGAAGAACTGATACCAACCCTCCTTTAACTATTCCATGAAATAGAAAGGGAAGAAAAACTTTCTAACACATTTTATGAAGCCAGTATTACACTTATCCCCAAACCAGGCAAAGACACCTCCAAAACGGAGAACTGTAGGCCAATCTCCTTAATGAACATTGACACAAAAATCCTCAACAAAATAATGGCAAACCGAATTCAACAACACATCAAAAAGATTATTCACCATGACCAAGTAGGCTTCAACCCAGAGATGCAGGGGTGGTTCAACATATGAAAATCAATAAACATAATAAACCACATTAACAGAAGCAAAGACAAAAACCACTTGATCATCTCAATAGATGCAGAAAAAGCCTTTGATAAGATCCAACACCATTTCATGATAAAAGCTCTAAGAAAACTAGGAATAGAAGGAAAGTACCTCAACATTATAAAAGCTATATATGACAAACCTACAGCTAGCATTATACTTAACAGAGAAAAACTGAAACCATTCCCTCTAAAATCAGGAACCACACAAGGATGCCCACTGTCTCCACTCCTATTCAACATAGTACTGGAATTCCTAGCCAGAGCAACTAGGGAAGAAGAAAGAATAAAAGGAATACAAGTAGGTAAAGAAACTGTCAAAATATCCCTATTTGAAGATGACATGCTCTTATACCTTAAAGACCCAAAAAACTCTACTCAGAAGCTTCTAGACATCATCAATAGCTATAGCAAGGTAGTAGGATATAAAATCAACATAGAAAAATCATTAGCATTTCTATACACTAACAATGAGCAAACTGAAAAAGAATGTATGAAAACAATTCCATTTACAATAGCCTCAAAAAAAATCAAATACCTAGGTGTAAACCTAACAAAAGATGTGAATGACCTCTAAAGGAAAACTATAAACTACTAAAGAAAGAAATTGAGGAAGACTATAGAAAATGGAGAAATCTCCCATGCTCATGGATTGGTAGAATCAACATAGTAAAAATGTCTATACTCCCAAAAGCAATCAATATGTTTAATGCAATTCCCATCAAAATTCCAATGACATTCATTAAAGAGATTGAAAAATCTACTGTGAAATTTATATGGAAACACACGAGGCCACGAATAGCCAAGGCAATACTCAGTAAAAAGAACAATGCTGGAGGTATCACGATACCCGACTTCAAACTATATTACAAAGCAATAATGATAAAAACAGCATGGTACTGGCACAGAAACAGACATGAAGACCAGTGGAACAGAATAGAGGACCCAGATATGAAGCCAGAAAACTATAACCAACTTGTCTTTGAGAAAGGAGCTAAAAATATACGATGGAGAAATAGCAGCCTCTTCAACAAAAAGTGCTGGGAATACTGGTTAGCAGTCTGCAAAAAACTGAAACTAGATCTATGTATATCACCCTATACCAATATTAACTCAAAATGGATCAAGGATTTTAATATCAGACCACAAACTCTAATGTTGGTACAGGAAAGAGTAGGAAATATTCTGGAGTTAGTAGGTATAGGTAAGAACTTTATCAATGGAACCCCAGCAGCACAACAACTAAGAGACAGCATAGATAAATGGGACTTCATAAAACTAAAAAGCTTCTGCTCATCAAAAGAAATGGTCTCTAAGCTGAAAAGAACACTCACAGAATGGGAGAAAATATTTGCCAGCTACACATCAGACAAAGGACTGATAACCAGAATATATAGGGAACTTAAAAAACCAAATTCTCCCAAAACTAATGAACCAATATAGAAATGGGCAAGTGAACTAAACAGAACTTTCTCAAAAGAAGAAATTCAAATGATCAAAAAACACATGAAAAAGTGCTCACCATCTCTAGCAATAAAGGAAATGCAAATTAAAACCACACTAAGATTCCACATTACCCCTGTTAGAATAGTCATCATTAGCAACACCACCAACAACAGGTGCTGGAGAGGATGCAGGGAAAAAGGAGCCCTCTTACACTGTTGGTGGGAGTGTAAACTAGTACAACCACTCTGGAAAAAAATTTGGAGGCTACTTAAAAAGCTAAACATTGATCTACCATTTGATCCAGCAATACCACTCTTGGGGATATACCCAAAAGACTGTGACACAGGTTACTCCAGAGGCACCTGCACACCCATATTTATTGTGGCACTATTCATAATATCCATGTTATGGAAACAGCCAGGATGCCTCACCACTGACGAATGGATTAAGAAAATGTGGTATCTATACACAATGGAATTTTATGCAGCCATAAAGAAAAACGAAATGTTATCATTCGCTGGTAAATGGATGGAATTGGAGAACATCATTCTGAGTGAGGTTAGCCTGGCCCAAAAGACCAAAAATCATATGTTCTCCCTTATATGTGGACATTAGATCATGGGCAAACACAACAAGGGGATTGGATTTTGAGCACATGATAAAAGCGAGAGCACACAAGGGAGGGGTGAGGATAGGTAAGACACCTAAAAAATTAGCTAGCATTTGTTGCCCTTAACGCAGAGAAACTAAAGCAGATACCTTAAAAGCAACTGAGGCCAATAGGAAAAGGGGACCAGGAACTAGAGAAGAGGTTAGATCAAAAAGAATTAAACTAGAAGGTAACACACATGCACAGGAAATCAATGTGAGTCAACTCCCTGTATAGCTATCCTTATCTCAACCAGCAAAAACCCTTGTTCCTTCCTATTATTGCTTATACTTATACTCACTCTCTCTACAACAAAATTAGAAATAAGGGCAAAATAGTTTCTGCTGGGTATTGAGGGGGTCGGGGGGAGGGAGGGGGCAGAGTGGGTGGTAAGGGAGGTGGTGGGGGCAAGGGGGAGAAATGAACCAAGCCTTGTATGCACATATGAATAATAAAATAATTTTAAAAATTTTTACTTAAAAAATAAATAAATATATAAAAGGTGACCCCCTACTGGTCTTAAGCATTCTTTTTGACTTTATTTCCTCCTTCAGTACCAGAAGCAATACTTTATGGATAATATGGACACATATATGACCAACATTAGATATTCTTCTATATTTTAAGTTAATTGAGTTTGGTTTTATGTCAGTCAGCTTGCCATTATTTAATAAATACTTGAGATTATCAATTTATAAAGAGTAAAGGTTTATTTGGGTTCATGGCTGTCACATTTTGGACCTGTGCTGCCAAATGTTGCAGAGCATGACACAGAGCAAAACTAACTCACCCTTATGGATGGGATTAGTGCACCTATAAAAGGCAATATTCCATTCCATGGTATATCTTCATGATAAATGAAAGCATAAAACTTTCTATAAAGATTTGTGCATGAATATTCATATTAACTTCATTTATAAAAACATATAGGAGAAATAGCCCAAATGTCTATTCATGGATAAAGAAATTATAGCATGCCCATGTGATGAAATACCATTCAGCAATACTTTTGCCTCAATAAAACTTATCATTGACTTGTGAAAAAACAAAACAAAACAAAAAACTACTCATCTTGTGTTGGGGACCAAAGGGGAAGGATAAGAAGAAACTGGGGTCCCATAACCACCTCCAAATTCATGCCCTCAATGACCTAAAGACCTCCCACTAGATCTCATCTATTAAGGGTTCCACCACCTTCCAAGTGCTGCTCTGGGCACCAAGTCATCAGCACATGGGCTTTAAGGGAAAATTTCAGGTGCAGAATATAGCAGGCTATTATTGTGACCTGCATGCCCTTGCTGAAGTCATAGAAAAAAATTCTCATCCCTCTTCTAGATGACTATATTTCAAGCTTTGAGGGCAGCTGGCCTTTATTTTCTTGTTAAATCCACTTATACAGATTACACTCCCAATTTCTTTTCATCATTCCCCATAAGGGAATTTTCCACATTGTCAGAGTCTCCATCCAGAAAACAGCCTGTTGAGCAGGTGGAGTTCTCAACAATAGACAGAACTATCACTTATTTTAAAGCAACACATTTGTTAATAAGACCTGAAATAGCATTTGCTTTTCCAAGAGCTTCTTCATTACAGTAATTTATTTTAAACCTACAATAAAATGTCTCATGTTCTTTGTCACAAGACCCACTCTTAGACCATTTTCCCTGCTGTGAAGTTTTTGTGGCCTAAATTTAGGGCAATCTGTTCAATCATGCATTTCTCTCTAATTTCATTCCTTTTATTTAAGTCCATCGTTTCAAACTGTTTGCTCAGTGTTGGCAGATCTGCAGTTTACTTCCTACAATACATTACAGTGAAGTTGCAAACCTTCCTGTGGATTAGCAGTAGGAGATCATTATCCTCAATTTCTTTGGCTCTCTGTGAAGACAGTGCACTGTTGGTGACAGCAAGTGTCAGGGAATATGAAAAAATATGATTTAATTATTGAAAATGTTTGGATAAATACTCCCAGTTCCTTGTACAGTGTTGCAATCGAAGTCATTGATACCTATAAATGTAATAAGAATTTTAGAGTTTTGAGGCCTTTTCTTTCTCACTTTTATGAGATTTTAGAAGAATTATGATTTCTCATTTTTTTTAAGAGTTTGTCCCTGTTGGTCTGATGCCAAGCATTCAATTGTATACTGTGGAATCATGGGACGGCTCTGCTGGGTTCTGACTCATGCCCTAAATTAAGAAATGGCTCCAAACATTGTCTCAAGGGTAAGCTCAGCTTTTGCATTCTAGCTACAAATTAAGAGACAGGCTTTGCAAAAGATACTGGGGCTTGAAGAACATTTTCAAGGACAGATGTGTGAAAGATCCAGCTGTTGCTGATAGATCCAAAATGAGATGTAAACGCTGGCCTACAGGTAATTTCTCCTTCACAGGGAAAAAGGTGCATATAATAATTTTTAAAAAGAAAGCAAGAAAGAAACACAGAATTACAAAAGCACTTCTAGTATTCAGGCAGACCCCAGGAAAAGTTCATGGTGTTTGTTTTGGTTTTACCCTTATCTCACATTCAGCATTTAAAAGAATATTTCATTGACCAGATGTATTATTTAAAGCATCTTACCAGTATTCCTGCTGGAGTTTCCTCTGCATGTGTCTGAGAATCCAAAAGCTATTTTGTGAGATCAGAGGTGTTTTTTTATTAGCATATATTAGTTGTACAGAGGGGTTTTCATTGTTACATTTACATATGTGCCTACAATGTATCTGAGTTAGATTCACTTCCTCAATCATTCTCCCTCATCCTTTTCTCATTTCTTAGTACAATTTTTACAGGTTTCATGGTTTAATTTTTATACACATATACAAATACATCAACCATATTCACCCTCCTTCACCATTTTCTGTTTACTTCCCCCCCTACTACTGATACCCTCTCCTAGAATAGGTGTTTTTGTGTTTTGTTTTGTGTTCAACTATTTTTGTGTTTCAATTCTTTCTTCAAAACCTACCCAGGTACACTTTGGGCAACTGGTTTCAGTTCTCTGAACCTCAGTTTTCTCCCTGTGAAATGATCTTTTCTATAAGTAAAAGACAGTAAAACATATAAGGTGCATGTTGGTATCTCTTGCATAGTGTTTACAAGTTGTCATCCTTCCTTCTTAGATTTGTGCATTCTTATACCATTGTCTCCTGATTTTACCTCAAAACCGATGAATTCAAGAATTCAAGAAATATGTTATCAGTATTACTATAATATTTGGAAGTATTCAGCTTAAAAAACCAGTTGCACTCCCCTCAATTCTTAACTGCTTTAGTTCTATTATAGTTGGTTTATATTTCTTAGAGATCTGAAAAAGATAAGTCTGGCCACTTTAAAAATTAGAAGACTATTTTGCCTGACTTGAGGTCTACTATTGAATTAAATTGATACTACTTTAATAGATTTAATAAAAGGGCACGTGGGAAATGATATAATCAATAAAATGGAGTGAAGAGACTGTGGCTGCACCTGAGGAGGATGGGTTTGAGCCACTCACTGATGGTATTCTCTTGCAAAAAAGAAATGACTGTGACTTCCTGACATCACACAGGGGAATAAGGAGGAGGAAGAACTCCCTACAGTTGAATTGAAGTCCAGAAATGTCAGAGCCAGTGATTGACTTTAGAATATTTTTCAGACAGGGTAAGCATAAACTAACAGCTGCTTCTTCCTGAGACTTGAGAAATTCATTAAAGATGAAATTAGATACAGTGACACTTTGTCAGACCTTCTCAATTGTAGCTGTGTAAGTTCTAAGACTAATTTCAAGGCACCTGTCTCTTTCTAATGTTATCACCAAACATGCTTATTCCCTCACTAAATTTCTTTTTCTATTTCCCAAAAGCAAGACTAGGCAGCAGTGTGTGGTATAATCTCAGTTCATACAGGCTTGTCTGCTCCAGGTTCCAAGAAGAAAGTAGCTACCTCAACAAAGAAGTCCAGGAAGCTCTCTTCAGAACCTCAACTTTTCTATTCTGTCAAGACATGAGTGATAAAAGACACAGCAGTGTGTTTACACATCGTTGCAATGGGCACAACCCTAACATCACTGAGCTTCTTCTTATGAATGGGAATGATGTTTGTTACCTGAAAGGGGATTCAGGTCCTTTCTGTTCTTCTCTATCAGAGTCCTTGGTGCCCTGCTGTTCAGCCGACCCTTGACCAATACAAAGCTCCCAAGGACCAGTTTGATAAATTCATCATCAATGACTAATAAAGGTCTTGGGGGGTAGGAGTGAGATTACATTTGCACATCATCAAATTCTG
This sequence comes from Castor canadensis, assembly GCF_047511655.1. Lineage (NCBI taxonomy): Eukaryota > Metazoa > Chordata > Mammalia > Rodentia > Castoridae > Castor > Castor canadensis. Next base: position 79,746,905 of record NC_133394.1, on the reverse strand, counting down.
ATTAAGTTTGAGTCATTGTGAAACATGAGTTAAACAGGCTGAGGATATTTTTAAGATTAATGGATCTCCTATCATCAGGAACTCCTCTTCAAAAGCAGGTGTACAGAAGTGTTGCGCTAGTCTTCCAGGTTTGGCCTTTGGTCCTAAACTGCCTCACCCCGTGTCCGTTATGGAACCATTTAGGAAATTAGAATGTGCTCTTTTAGAGTGAGTCTACTCTCCTCCCTGGCACCTTAGGGTACTGATTTATTTATCAGTTTAATCCAAATAGGTAGTATTCCTTAATTTAGATGACTCATAGACTTTTCTTCTTGTTCAGGATTTGGTGGAAACCATAGACATTTTCTTCCAGGCATACATACAGCTATGCACATGGATGGTTTTCTGCTGAATTTCACATTGACCGTGAAATACTTGGAATATAACCATAAGACTCAAAAGAAATGCTGGTTCAGTGATTTCAAAAGCATGAAAAATCTGTTTTGTGGACAAGAAATTACAGTTTCTTTCATGGGAAATGGAGGTTAATGTTCACCCCACAGCAGTGCTGGTTGTTCACCCTCACAGCTGGACATCCATTCTATTGTTAGGTGTGTTTAACTTTGCTGTCATGCTATGGCTTGGATAAGTGTTCTCCAAAGCCCCAAGTGTTAAAGGCTTGGTTCCCAGTTTGGTGCTATTGGCAGGTGGTGATGCCTTTAAGCAGTGGGCCTGGTGGGAGGAAGTTAGGTCATTGGCAGCATGCCTTCAAAGGGGATAATGAGGCTGTAGACCTTTCTTCTTCCTCTCAGTTCTCAGCTGTGGGTGAGAAGTTTTACTCTACCATGAACTCTAACTGTGATATGCTGCCTTAGCATAGGGTTAAAAATAATGGAGCAGCTGCTCATTTAGTGGAACCCTTGAAACCATGGTCAAAGTAAACCTTTTCTTTCAATAAGGTGATTACCTCTGGTACTTGTTAAAGTAACAGAAATGCTCCAGCAGAGAATTTGCTCAAAATTTTTTACTCCACTGGTCCTTTATGGCAGGAAACTTACCAGGCTCTGAGGGTGCTGACAGGAGGAAGATTAGTCCTTGTTCCAAAGGAAGGCATCTTCTGGAGAAGGTGGGGCTTGAATTTACTTTTACAATAGCTCCAGATTATTGATAAAAAATGTCCTGCTCCACACCTGTAGGCATCCTCCTTTCCTGACAAAAATTTGCTCGGCTGACATTTTTAGGTTGGTTCTTTTGGCAGCATAGTTCTTCTTCTAAGAGAGAATAAAGTTGTACAAGTTCAACCTCTTTTGAATCTCTTCTCTAACCCAAATGTGAACTCCAGCAAGAAAGCCCCCAAAAGGAAAGAAATAGCTGCCAACTATTTGATTGTTTGACAAGTTGCATTTATTTTTCTGGGCTGTGATTTATTTAAATTTTACAAACTCTTATCATCTTCCAGGTTTTAGGCTCTTTGGTTGGTGATTCATATGAGGTCAAATGTACTTGCTTCCAAAACAAGACATCTTGCAAGAAAGATATGATAAGATTTAGCACTAAGGTTTCTGATCTTTGATCCAATGCTCTCCCTTAGAATTGTGTGATTTAGGAAAAATTATGTGACCTTTTTGACCTCATTTCCTTATTCGAGGCATCCTGTGGATGATTTGCTGGCCTTGTGCAAGGACTGGTAGAAAAACCAATGGTGTTAAGAAATTTGGGAATTCTATTTCATTATAAACAATGTGAATTTCTCTTAAATGAACTTGTGATTTATTTTCCTCTAGTAAATGACACAGGAAAGTTGCATTGAATATCCTGCTCTTATATTAGATGAACTGTTACACACCATACCCCCCACACACACACACATCTGCTCATTGCCAGGCCCCATCAACATCAGTTTAAAAGTACTTATTGTATTTTATTATTCTATTCCATTCCATTCCATTCCACTGATACAGAGTTCTACAATGTAGCCCAGCTTGGCCTTGAACTTCCTCCCACTCCTCTTACCTCTGCTTCCCAGAGTTGGGATAACAGGCATGCACCACCACACCCAGCTGAACATTTATTTTTAAAATGTTTACTTCATTTTCTTTTGTGAATGTGAGAAGAAATTCAAGGGCTTTAGTTTCCTTGTATTCCTCAGTAGTAGAACATGATCACTGGACAGGTGTCCCCAGCAAAGCTGCATCCCCATTCCACACACCATAAAATACTTCCATTAAAAAAACCTAAAGAATGAGGATGGCTTGAATCACTGCTGTGACCTTCTTAAATGAGCCCTAAAGTTAATTTGTAAGCTTTAAAATGAAAACCTGGACAATGAAATGCTAATATATGTCAACATGAAAGCAACAAAATAATAAATCTGATTCACTATGCTTTGTTTTCGTCATTGAAAAATGAACATCTGCTCTCAGCCTGAATTTCACATTAACAATAGACTTGGGTTAGGGTATTGCCATTTTTTGCTATGGTTTTAGTTTATTTATTTGTTTGTTCTGGGTTTGTTTTTTATTATTCAATTCATAGCTAAATGCCTCTGAATTGTTATAGAAAGACAGACTTTTTTATCTTTATAACATTTTATGTATGTACTTTTTAATTGGAATTATACACACACACACACACACACACACACACACACACACACACACACACACACATATATACCATATATTACGTATTTTTACCCATCTTGTCACTTTATCAAAGAATGCAGGAGGGGATAAAGGAAATGCGAAAGAATTTGCAAAGCTATCACACAATCTGGATAAATTCATTATTGGAATTGGGGAAGGGGGGATAAAGGAAAATGGTGGGGGGTGAATTCAAGTGTGGTATATTTGATACATTGTAAGAACTTTTGTAAATCCCACGATGTACCTCCAGCCAGCACAATTTTAAGAAAAGTATAATCTCTATATTAAGATTGCCCAAAAGATTGTATACAGTACATTGTTATTAATTGTAAGCACAATGTTGTATAGTAGGTCTCCAGAACTTACTTACACTCCTGAAACTTTAAACACATTGGTAGTGATGTTTTAGTTACTGTAGTAAAGTACCTGATATGTTGCTAAAAATAAGAAAGGCTTTCGTTTGACTCACAGTTTTGGAGGTGTTAGTCCTTGGTTGGTTGGTTCCATTGCTTTGGGACCTGTGTTGATGTAGCACAACAGGGTGGAAACTTGTGGCAAAGCAAACTGTTTACTTCACTGCTAGGACAGGAAAGACAATGTTAAGAAAATGGGCAAATCATCATAAACCCCTTCAAAGAAGTACCTCCTATAACCTAGAACCTGCCATTAGGCTCCACCTCTCAAAGTTTCTAACACCTTCCAATAGCTCCAAGCTAGAGATTAACACATGGGCCTTTGAGGGATGTTCTAGATCCAAACTATAACACCCACTGGATAGCAACTCTCCATTTCCTTTTGTCATCCCCTGGCAATTACAATTCTATTTTATTTTTCTATGAACTTGACTATTTTAAACTCTCTAAATAAGTGAAATTATATGGTATTTGTATCTGGTTTATTTCCCCTAGTATACTGTCCTCAAAATTCATTCATACTGTCACATTTGGCAGAACTTCCCTCTTACTCATGGTTAAATAATGTTCCATATTATGTGTATACCACATTTTCTCTATCCATTTATTCATCAATAGAAAGTTCAGTCATTTATACCTTATATACATGAATAATGCTGTAAAGGAACAGAATAGAGTGTCAAGAAATAAAACCATGCATTTAAATTTAACTGTTCTTTGGCTAGGTTCCCAAGGTACTCAATGGAGAAAGGATCATCTCTTCAACAAATTGGAAAAACTGAATATCGATTTGCAAAAAAAAAAAAAATGAAATTGAACACTTATCTTCCATCATATACAAAAATGAACTCCAAATGGATTAAAGGCTTAAAACAAAACCTGAATCTATAAAAATCTAGACAAAAACAGAAGGAAAACTTCATGATGCTGATTTTGGCAATGACTTCATGGATATGACACTAAAAACACATCAAACTAAAAAGTTTCTGCAAAGCAAATGATTAAAAGACAACCTATGATATATAAGAAAATAATCGTGTATTTTAAATGGAGTTAATTTCCAAAATACATACGGGACTCCTATAGCTCAATAGCAAAAATATAATAATATCCCAATTTAAAAATAGGCAAAGAGCCTGAATAAACATTTCTCCAAAAAAAGACATGTATATGAGTAATATGAATATGAAAAGATTTCATAATTGATCTTTAAGAGATTTCATTCAACATCATTAATATCAGAGAAATGAAAATCAAATAACAATGAAATACTGTCTCACATTGTTAAAGTAGCCATTATTTAACAAACAAACAAAAAAAAAGCAGATGACAAGTATTAGAGAAGATGTAGAGAAACTGCAACCCTGTATGCCTTTGGTGGTAAGTAAAATGGTGTAGCTATCATGGATAACTGTATAGAGATGCCTCAACAAATTAAAAATAGCTATGTTCCATCACTACCACTCATGGGTATTTGCCCAAAAGAATTAAAATCAAAATTTTGAAGAGATCCCATGTACATTGCCAACATTATTCATGATAGCTTACAAGTGCATTTTAAGAATAGTTTGTTTTAAGAAAATATTCCAGAGTAGCATTACTAGGTAAAAACACAAAGGAGAATTTTTGGTTTTCAGATTACTTCAGCCACTTTTCCCTAGTCTAATGTTTTAGAATGTCTTCAGTATAAATATAGGTTAAACAGAAGTATAACAAATAAGTGTGACTAGGATTTCTCTAACTGTAACTCAAAGCAGAATTTTCAGATGTTTTCTACAATGTTTTCAGTGACAGATGTTTGGTTATACAAAGTGGTCCTTTAGCAATAAATTAAAAAAAGAACACACAATTTATAGTTCAAGTATTAGCTGTTTGTTGAAAAGTCAGACTTTAAATTTGATAATCTTGAAAAGTAAATGATGTCTGTGTCAGTCAGCTTTCCATTATTGTAACAAATACCTGAGATAACCAACTTATAAAGAGAAAAGCTTCATTTTAGAGGTTTCAGTACACAATTGGTTGACCCCGTTGCTTTGGGCCTGTGGGAGCACATCATGTCAGTATCACATGGTGGAGCAAAACTACTCATCTCATAATCCTTTTTAAGGGCATGCTCCCAGTGACTTAAGGAGCTCCTATTAACTCTACATCCTACATGTTCCACCACACTTGTGACCAAGCCTTTATCACATGGACCTTTGGCAGGGTGGGGGGGGGTGGACAATCAAGACCCAAACTACAATATTCTACATTGTACTCAGCTTTTGTTCAAATATGAGAAAAGAAATAACATTGTAATGAGGAGAGTTATTGGTCCTGTCTGGATGACCTGAGGATACTGGAGATGGAGGCTTGAACACCAGCAGGGCCCTAAGGAAATGAAATCAGCCTTGGCAAAGACTTCCTGTTGCCTCTTCAACATTCATGGATACTCAGCACTCTCCTTAGTGAGAGAAATCACTGTGTAACTTGACTCCTTTTCAGCTTTTGGTCATAGGACTAAGTTCTGACCAATAAGATAATATGGACATAAGTGATATTTCTAGAAAATCTGCTTATTGAGAAACTGCTTCTAGAAGAGATTTTCTTTCAGTTCTTTTAGTTTTTTCTCAACAGGTTTGCAACTGAGACATGGTAGCTCAACTTCCAGCAGCCTACATGGTCCACGAGGGAATTCTAAGGGTGAGAACTATGAGATAGGATGGGAGGGGAGAATGACTGATTCCAACTTACCAGCTCAGGAAAACCTCTTTCCAGTTTTATTGGTCTGTTACTGAATGTCATCTTTGTATACATGGCACTGTTTGTAAAATTGTTGAAACATTTTATTATTTAAAAAACACTATTCCTTATTTAAAAACACTAAAATGTGGATAAATGCAAATAGGATATGAATAATAAAATGTAATACAACTGAGACAATTCTAGAAAGAAGCTAATCCTTAGCTTCAATTGTGTGTCACATTTATATCATGTCTAGTTAATTATGAAAGAAAAGTATGTCTAAATTATAAATACAAAATATGTATATAGTGCTCCAGTATATTTTTCATACTGTTTTCAAGACAGTTTAGAGAGCACTTTATTGTTTGATATTTGTGTGTAGAAATTTTAATATAAAGTTTTGAGACTTTTGAGTTTTCATTATGAAGGAAAGCAGAAAAATTCTGTACTTACTTTGGAATCCCATGTTTCATAAGGATGATGTCATATGCCAAACAATTTTGAAAATCCCTTCAGAATTAAAATAATATTTATTGAAAAATCATAGGTGGTATCAAATATTCATCTTTGATTTGAATTGGAAACCAGGGAGCTAACTGACTTAATCAGAGATTAAGAAAGAAGACTTGTTGAAGAATTCAGGACTGTCTGTCCACGTACATTTATATATGTACATTTATTTAAAAAAAGCTCTGAAGTTCCATGAGGAGAGGAACCACTTCTGAAATAGTGTTTGGCTTTCAATGTGACTCTTAAAGAAAGATTTTTTGGTTAATAAATTATAAGTATTATAGTTCAGTAAGTTTGATTTTAAATGTGTGGCAATTTTGTCCTCCACTGTATATCCCTGCTTATGGCTTTCCAGGCTACTAAGACTTTACCATGTATAGCCTTCCAGGAGGAAGGCCAGCTACTGCCTAAGGGAGCCACACAAAGACCATCAGTATCATAAACTAGTAAGGACTTCAAAATGCTATGACTTGGTTCCCTCCCACACTTTCCCTTTTCCTCTTTCTCAAGCAATCTGACCCAGAATTTAGGATTTCAGAAATATCCACTAAGGGATCATTCTACCTGAACTCATTGTTCTTTACATTCTCCCCCAAATTGACTGATTGCATGGCATTAAATAACATCTTTGGTTCCTATTTCTGTTTTACTTCTTTCTACCCACCCCTCTGATTCTAGAAGTCTTGCCTGGCTTCCTGGAGAATAAATGTTCCATTTTTCCCTTGTGTCCATGGCAGTGCCCTGCAGAAGCCTGAGTTGTTCCCATCCCCCAGCTGTATAAACAAGTATGCAAGAGGTTACACCAGTCACAAAATAGGAGCCATAATGGCGTTCACTCTCCTGGAAAAATGATTGAGGTCCTTGTTTCCCTTTCCCTGTCTCTGTGCTATGATGGTTTGAGGAAGATGTGGGTCACAAGCCATCTTCCTCTCACTGCTCATTGCCCAGGCCAAAAAGCCTATGGCTTCCTTTAGAAACAAAATAAAATCCAAATTCTAAATGAGCTCAATAAAACCCAGCATGAAATGCCCCTGTTTACCCTTTAACCTCCATTCTCCCCTCATTCACTGTTCTCCAGTGACTCTGGCCTTTTTCTACTACTGGAACATGTGTGCTGCAATTTTAGGATTCAACCAACTGTGCCTTTCACTGCAAATGCTCACCTTCCACATTCAGATTTCAACTGTTGCCTTCTCTGCCCACCATAGGCAAAGGGACAAATCTGCCCTCTCCTACTTTATCTTCCTTCCTCACAAAACCAGAGGCACAACATATGCCTACTCCTCTCTTAGAGGTTGTGTGCAAATGAAAATCTCAGCTATTTTCTTCCTCCCGTCTTTGGACTTGCCTTGATTTTGTAAATGAAACTTCTGAAGTAGACTTTCTGGCTTAGGAAATTTGGGCAATGTTTTTGAGTGCTGAGATTCTTGATTTATAAATATTGTGTAGATTTGTTTATTTGGTTAATTTGAGTAATCGATCCATAACAAAGCCCCAAGTTTGAGCTCTGCCTCTTTCCCTTGGTTGTACTTTGGGCCCCACCATCTAGCCCCTCAATTAATTGGCAGGATTAGACAAATCCTTGGATGTCCTCTAGCAAACTTCTTTCTTAGTACAAGAAATGTCTCTGTCATTTCCTGCCCAATGGCCATCCAGCATCTTTGTAAATAACTCTAATGACATGGAATTCACTATTTTGCCAGCCAGGCCATTTCAACTTCCTAAAACTTGAAGATATCTCAGAAATTTATTTCTTTTGTTTTTCTTGCACTGTTTTCAGTAGACAGCTTCAGAATGGTTCTAATTACGGATTCATTCAGAATGATAAAATGATGCTCTTCCATATGCTAGCCATCTGGTTAAAAATGAAGGTCATAGCTAGGCAAGGATTTGAGAAGGTTAGGGACAAATCCAGATAGTCAAGAAAAAGGAAATGCTGCAAAGTCACTGATGTCCCAGTGTAGTGATCAAGAACCACATATATCATTCTTCACCATGTCTACTACCATCATTCATTTTCCACTGAGAATTCAGGAATAAATATTACACTACCTCTGAAAAGAGAGTTTTCCAAGAATTGTAGGAAGGTGAAGTAGGAGCATAAAACTTTCAATCTACCTAAAGGTAACTTGTGACATCTTCAAACCTTTTCTCTTATGCAAACAAATTATAGTTCAGTTTTTCTGCTTCCTTGTGTTTGGAGCCTTGCAAACATGGGCCTCATTTGTCTCTGATCCATATTCCCCAACAAGTTCCCAAGTACTTTTCCTATCACTGAGTTCTCATGACATAGGTTTTGAATATCTGCTTTGGAAACATGAGACATCTGTTCCTCGCTTCCTTTATTCCATTACTGTGACATTTATTGAGTGCTAAAATATACAAGGTTATGTAGTCCCTTGTGGTGTTAAGGCCCAGATGTTAGTGGACTCTTTCCTCTCTCTTCTTTGAAGGTGTCCCTTCCTCACTGAGCTCACTAAAATACAGCACAGATTTTGGTGGGTCATGTGCAAGACTATTTTTATCTTAGGGGGAGGGAATGTGGGATTCAAATTTATACACAAGAGATAAATTACAGGCACACAGTCTCTGGTTACACTTAGTTTAAACAGGTTTACATATGTTAAGGAATTTCTTCTAGGCTTATTCACCCTCTACCTCCAAACCTTGATTTCATTTTCTTGCCAGTTCACTGGCACATTTCACCTTACAAAATGGACTCACATTCTTTTTTTACTTCTCCAAGCATGTTCCAGAACTAAAAGATCCGGAAAACAGACCAGTCCCTAGACTTAGCAAAGTCTCCACATTCACCATGATAGTGAGGACACTATCTTTCCACTTACAATCTTACTATTGGCTTTCTCTAAGTTTTAAGAACATCACATTCTGATTACCATTCTTTGCAAACTACTTCTAGATATAGTCATCACATTCTAAAAATCCTCTCTCTTGTATTTTATTTCCATTCATCTTTGCACCATCCTTAGCCACAAAATAATCAGCTCTTTGGGACAGTGATTTTGCTTTGATGTCTCTGATATCAGGGATGAAGTGAATAAATACAATTTTAAAATCTTTCAGTTGCTTTAGCTTCTGCACCTGTACCTTCCAGCATTAGCATCCTTCTTCACCACTACCTTAGGGAGTCTTTCAACTCACCTTTCTGGACAGCATGTGTTTCCTATCAAGCCATATGTGTGCATGTCACTGGTCAATAGACTGTTTTGTCTGGTTTGATGTGACCCATTATACCACCAACATGTCTGTACCTTGATTATGATTCAAATCATTGGGATCCACATGAAGGGATATCCTTCTCTTACTTCTCTTTTTGCCACAACATCTGTCTTCTTTTTCTTGCTCTTGCCCTTGTCCTTCTTCGGTGCTGGGGATGGAACCAAGGCCTGAAGCACGCTAGTCACGATCTCCAACAGAGTTATGCCACGAGGCCCACCTGCATTCTTTAAAGAACATTTCCAAAGTCAAAACATTGAAACAGACTAGGTAAAAAGAACCACACGAGTAATGTTTCCTTCAGGGTCTAAAGGACAGGAACAACTTGGGAAACCCATAATGGATGAGCCTCAGGATATCCTGACGAAAATCTTTATGCTGCAGAAGTAAAATTCTGCGGTTGAATTTATTATATGCCTAAGGTCTGCGTCTCGCCACATGAGCTAACTCTCCATAGGCATTTTCCACCAGGTGTGAACACATTTCCCCATTCTGTCACTAGCCGGCTCCAACTCTCCTTAGATGTTCCATCTTTGCCCTCTTTGTTTCTTCACATACCAAGACTAAAACCCAGCATCGTTGCTAAAACAACTCTTATTTTGACAGCCTTAGTATTTCATCATTATGCTTTTGTTTCAATGGAAAAATGTCCTCCCACACCCTTAACTGAAAATGACTTTCTCATTAAGCCAAACTTTTTGCCTCTTCTTACATAACAAATGTGTAGACAACCCACCTGCTTCTGGGTTACTTTCCATCTGTTCTTCAAGACAAATTCTAATACATATGAAAAAATAACTTTTTCTTTTTATGGACACTATGTCTTCATGTAAATGGAATTTTTAATAAACTTGAGTCTTGTTTTTAGACCACAAAAATGTTTCAGGAAATCATGACAATTGATTTATAGAATATCCTGATTATGAAAAGTCAACTATTCCATTACCTTATTTAGAAAGAAGTATCCCTTATTTACAATGGGTAATTTAGATTTTTAAATAATCATTGGAATGACAAGTTCAATTATAAAAAAAAAAAGTCATTCTTTTCTTGACCAGAATCCAAGTGGAGTTGAAAGTCACACAAACCATAGGACATCAGAGCAGCTGTGGCACAGGGTCATCAAAGCATTCCTAGCTTTGGCTCTCTTTAACAAGACCTTCTTCTGGGAGTGCACTGCACTGCACATTCTCATACTGTGTCAGCACCTCTTTGTTCTTCTAAGACCCAAAACCCCAACCCATGTGAGGAGCACTTAATGCAGTATTTAGCCCAATTCTTTCTTTTTCTTTCTTTCTTTCCTAGTTTCTTTCTTTCTTCTTTCTTTTTCTCTTTCTTTTCTCCTTCCTTCCTGCTCTCTTTCCTTTCTTTCTTTCTCTCTTTCTTTCCCTCACTCCCTTCCTCCCTCCCTTCCTTCCTTTTTTCCTCCTTTCCTTCCTCTCTTTGAGAGAGACTCAATATGTAGCTCAGTATGCAACTGACTAGACAGGAACTTGTGATCTTCCTGCCTTAGTCTCTCAAAGAACGAGTATTACAGGCATGAACCACCAAAGTTAATTTTCATTTTGATGTCAAAGAAACTGAAGCTGTTAGGAGTCAATTGATTTAATTAAGGACCTAGCTATGTAGTACTATAAATCATTTTCTCTAATCATTTCACTAATCATTTTCTCTAATAATTTCTCTAGAGAAATTATTTCCTTGCTATAGTAGATTATGTTCTGATATTTTTAAAGTATGTTTGATACCTCTCCTAAGGATATACTGGAAGAAATGTAAGTCAGGTTGCAATAAAGACATTTTCACTACCATGTTTATTGCAGCATTATTCACAATAGCCAAGCTATGGAAACAGCCAAGATGCCTCATGACTGATGACTGGATTTTTAAAAAATGTATTTATACACAATGGAGTCCTATTCAGCCATAAAGAATAAAATGTCGTTTGCAGGCAAATAGATGCAATTAGAGAAAATCATCTTACGTGAAGATAGCCAGGGTCAGAAAGTCAAAGGCCACATGTTTTCTCTCATATATGTAATATAGGCCCAAGACAAATGTAAACAATACTATATATACATAGAAATATAGAGAGAGCATGTATCCAAAAGTGGAACTGATAGAGGAGACCAAGGGAGGAGGAAAAGAAGGAAAGAAAAAAAATGAATAACAATGAAAATGTTCAGGTGAACTGTTTTAAAAAACAAAGGATGGGGGAAAAGGGTGAGAAAGTACAGCGGAGTGGGGTTGCATTGACTTAAGCACAATGCTTATACAGGTATATACCAAGGCAAAAATCCCATTGAGAAACAGACACCAAGCAATGAAGGACAAGAATAAAAAACAGGTCATGCTCAGGGGAGAGCACTTACAGGAGGGGGAGGGTTAAAGAAGGAAGTAAAGAAGGTGATAATTATTGATGTACTTTCAGTACAAAAACGAACAGAGAATCTTTAAACCTGTTAAAGTCACCATAAGTAGAGGACTTAAGATAGAAAGGAGAAAAATGGAGGGAATGAACAAACTTGGGTTATAATACATATAAACATGGAAATGTCATGAGGAAACTCTCTGTATAGATATCTTAAACAAACAAAAATGTCTTTTTTTCTCAAAAGCTGAGGACAGGAATGTAAATTAGGTCCTGTCTGTGATTGGTTCCAGTGGGATGGGGAAGATATAAGGAAAGGGTGTAGGATGGAGAATATGGTAGAAATATTATGTACTCATGTATGAAAATGGAACAATGAGACTTGTTGAAATTATTCCAGATATAGGGGATGGGGGGAATAAAGGAGAATGATGGAAGAAGTCAATTCAACTAAGATATATTGTAAGCACTTTGGTAAATGTCACAAGTGTACCTTAGGACAATAACAATAATAAGATAATAAAAAAATAAAATAATAAAGCTTGTTTGAGTGTTACCTCTGCTTTTTTATTGTTGAACTACCTTTTAATGAGCTTAAATTTAATCACTTACTTTCATAGTAAGGAAACCAGATCCATAGAAGTTAACTGGTTTTCTAAGAGTCAGTTACCTAAGGAGAACTATTCAGAGTATTTTCAAAATTTGTTTTATTATCTTGTCCTTCGTGTTTCAATGATGTTGAAACTTTTTAAATAGGTATTTGTTATTGTTGCTTCATTTACAATTATATTGTAATCAAGAATTTTAAGAAACAATAAAGCCTTCAAATTTATTTCTCCAAAGGTAGTGTCAATATAACTGTTCTCTGAATTTGTCTATTCTATTTTTACTATTGAGTCACATAAAATATTAGGGGAAAAGGATCTGGACAGAAACTACCAGAGAAATGAAGTGAAAATTAGAAATTTCCCAGCTTTTCTGTGTTCCCATTTTCACATGGTCCAATTCCTGACTTACTAACATGAGATTAGGGAGTTATTTAAAATGATGTTCATCAATTTAATGTTCTCAGTTGTGGAGGAAAATGAAATAGCTGAATTTATGCTAAAAATAAATCTCCCAGATTTGCTGGATTGCACGACTTTTGAGAGTAAATAACGGTACTCTCTCTTGGAAAGCTAATCCTGCCTGGCTTTTGACTTTGCTGAGTGATGTTCTAATAAGCTTTTAAAGCTGCATGTTGGACAATTCTTTCCACAACTTGCACAGATTGGTTTTCTCAAAAGAAAAAATGAAAATGAAAGTTCTATCCAATTAAAATAGAACTATTAATAGTTCACTGTGTGGGAAAGGAAAAGTCTACCCTTGAAAGGCCTATGCAATTTATCATGGAAATGCAAATTTTCTCAGCAGCTAGAAAAGTTGGGTGAAAAGTTTAAGGTTTTACAAAGAAATCAAATAGCACATGATTTAGCTTGCTGTCCTGAGACTTTTAACATCCTCAGCAGAGGAGCTTTGGTTCTAACTAACTTCCCTGAAGTAGAGCCCTGAAAGCCCTGAATCCACTCCTGCCTTTTGCCTACTTCAAATACATAGTTTTGGGCATATTTGAGTTGACTATTCAGAGAAACAACAGACTTCTGCAGACATAGGAATAACCCTGAAAAGCTGTCCTTTTGTAAAAAGAAGACTGCAAATTTCTAGAATAGTAAAGTAAGATACAAAAGCATACAGACACAGTTCTATCTGATATTTCCCCTCTCCCTGTTTCAGTTTAGGAGAACTCTTTCCACAGGAAGAAGTTGGAGTCTGATACCTGGCATGGAGATGACTTCATCTGCCTAGCAAGATAACTGCACTTACTGTGCATATTCACCCCAATTTTCTGCAGTTTAGCCTCCTTCCTTCACCTCAGAAGCCCAAGCCCTTTCCCTTTAAGCCCTGTATGTAGCACACTCATCTTGCCCACCTCTGACTGGTACTCCCTTGCCTCAGGCTTGTATTTGTATTGTATTCCCTGTTATCTTCTATTGTTAATATATTTCACAGATTAAAATTATCAAAGCTTCAGAGGGAAAAGAATAAATTTAAAAACTACCTTATGGTTATTTATACCTTGGAATCAATAGGAAGAAAGATGAACCTCTATGGTAAGGTTTTCAGCTGAAAATGTTATTAACTCTGGCCCCTCATCTTACACATCTTCCTGTCATCAGTGTGTGAGCAACATGCCTTGAAAATCCTGATTGTTAAATAATGTAGTCATTTGTTATATTTTAGCCCAAATCACAGAAAATACCTTAGGGAATTTACATTTGATTTCAGTAAAAGTGTAATCATTTCTAGCATAAATCAATAATATATTCCTATTCCAGTAGTCTACTTCTTATAACTTTGTGCAACTAGGGTAAGTGTTCAAGTAGGGCAGACATACCAGTATAAGTTCAAACATCATACTGATGAGAATAACATGTAAGCAGCATTTCTGAAATGTGGTCCTTCAACCACTTGTTATCAGAATCTCCCAGAATGTTTGTTTATTTGTTTGACTACTTTCAATATTAATTCCCAGATTCTTTCAAAACATCCAAGAATATCAGAATGCAGGATACAGGTATGAGTAATACAAAATTTTAACAAACACATGCAGTGGAATTTTATATATAAAAAAGTGAGAATACTATCTTAAAGTAAAAAGAGCTGAGGAACAAGTGATAAAAGCGTCCATATGGTGGAAATGCTTTCATGATCACAGAAACACAGAAGTCCAGTGAGTGAAACTATTACAAAAAGGGTCCAACAGCCCCTCTGTTGTTTCTAACTTCAGAATGAATTTTGAAAGTGCTAGAAAATAATGGAAAAATACTTTATCCAATTAGACCTTTAAGAGTATTTCCAGTCAAATGTATTTAAAAGAATGGAGCATATTCCTAATAACTAAGCCAAGAATTCTAAATTACTGTTTAAACTTTAATTTGCTTCAAATTTAGAAATTATGGCTGAGATCTTTGAAATAATGGCTCTATTGTTATTTAAGTGTTCATTGAACAAAATTCAAGTGCAGACAGAGTGTTCACCAAGATTAAAACGTATGGTAAGCCATGAACAAGTTAGTATACTTTCAATGACTAAGGGACTAACGGTTTCTTATATTCTCTGATCCTCAAACAAAGTATGAGGATCTACTTTATAAGAAAATGCCATAGATAAATAGTTAGATAGATAGATAGAAGATAGATAGATAGATATGGATACACACACACATATATTCTGTCATTATATGCATCTCCCCCAGATGACTTATTACTTACAAAAGGAAACTACCAAGTTTAAAGTGTTGAATCTTGAAAGATACCACACTAGTAAATAATCAGTTAATGTGCCCAAATAAAGGTTCAAACAACACCATGCTCCTCTTATGATCAGCAAAGACACAACAAGAAAGATTGGAGCTGGTGAGGAGACGGAGCAGATGGGATTCTTCCTTGTTGGTATGAAAGTAAATTGTTCCCCTCTCTTGGGGAATTGTATGGTGGTATCTAAAACTGAATGTATAAATATTAATGTCCCAGCAATTTCACCCCTCAGTACATAGCCACCAAAAGATAAGTACACAGAAGATTTTTTTAAATAATAACTTCAAACTGGAAATGATTCAAGTGTCTAAATGGAGAAATGGAATAAAATCACACTGTTATATCCAGAAGCAGTTAACAACTTTTACACAAAATAGCATACATCAATCTCACAAACATATTGGAATGTGATGAGAGACAAAAGGAATTATATATGATTCAATTATATAAAATTTAAAAACCAATTAAATTAATCTAGAATATTAGAATTCTAATCAGTGTTTTCTTTGGGGAAGAAGGGTTTTGGGGGGTAGGGCATGAAAGAAGCTTCTGGAATATTGATAATAGTATTATATTTGATTTAGGTGGTGGTGACTCCCATGGAGATAATTGCCTTGGGTCATTCACTGAGTATACACATAAGCTATGTGCACATACACATCTCTGATATATATTTCAATATGTAATGAGAAAAATCTATGTTAAAATTTTTATCAAAAACTAAAAAAATTCTAAATAAAGAGATAAATAAATGTTCGTGTTTGATATCATCTAACATTGAAAAGATGTCATTCCTCTCTAATTATTTTGTGGATTCAATGCATTTCCTGGCAATATTTCAGCAGAATATTTTGAAAGCTGAGCAAACTGTTTCAAAAATCGTATGGAAAAACAAGGGACTGTGAATAATACATATTATGAATAATAAGAGCAAAGAGGTAGATTCAACCTAAGGTGTTTAAAAATATTACACAATACCATTTTAATGAAGTAAAATTTTAAAAAGGAAACAGTATGTTTCCAATATAGGACCACAAAAACCAAGGAGATACAGTACTGAGGCCCAAACAGAGCACAGATTGCATGGAAAGCTGGTTTATAATAATAATAGAATAAATCTCAATTATCACTGAAGGTAAAAAAACCAGTATGTATTAGACAAGTGCATATATTTCATTATGTAGAGAAGAAATTGTTTTGTAGAAAGTGTAAACAAAATTAAACTCTATAGGAATTAGAATCCTAAATGTGGCAGCTAAAATTAAAAGGCTAGTAGAAGAAAATACAGGAGAATATATATGGTATAGAGTTAGGATATACCTCACTGAAAGAAAGAGGATGCCAAATGGGAACATTAGTGAATTCTCTGTGTAGGTGATTTAAAGAGGGAGTCTGAATGCCTAATAAGTATATGAAAAGATGAGACCCAGCACAAGGCATGAAGCAGCGAGATGGTCCTTTCTGACTCATCAGTTTAGGTAAACATGAAAAGTGAGATGGAAGTCCTTATGAATGTTCTGGTGAGTCTACAGACTGCTGAAACCTTCTGGAGTCCAATCCAACATTGTATAATGAAAAGATGTCAACACAGTGACAACCATGACCAAAATCTTCAGAACATGTCTACATCCTAGAGCATTCATTAAACTTATTTACAGTGCAATGGTATAGCCGGTAGCAAAGGAAAAAAAAAAGAATGAGGCCTCACAAAGACCAGTAATACCATTGTGCCTTGAGCTGAAGACATCTTACAGAGGCAACTTATCTTAAGAGAGAAGTCAAAGTATTGATGACCATTCAATTTTATTACCCCGTGTTTCTCCAAGGGAGAACAAACTATTAAAATGTATTTGAACTTGAAATGTTCCCACTGTATCCAAGACTATAAATTTTTAAACATTTTATAGCTCTTCGGGTCTTATCCTAGATCTCATTTTGCCACTGGCTCTGTTGCATGGAGCTCATGTATATAAATGGTAGAGCCTTGGTTTCTTGAGCTATGGCAGTTTAGGTAATCTTTTCTATTCCTCAATTTAATAGTGATGAAATATGCACAGTAATTGCATTCACTTCATAAAATGGAATGGAAAAGTAATTCCAATAATTTAAGCATAGGGCTAAGCATAGAGTAACTAACTTCTCAATAAATACAGACTACTACTTTTAGAGTCTGCTGTAAATGTCCTTACGTCTTGAATTTTTCTTAATATTCTGCCTATATCTGGGCAGATTTATTTATTTTTACCTTTATGAGCCATTCAGAGCTCCAAGCTTATCACACTTGCAATTTTTTTTATTTTATTCATCAAAGTTTTTTTTCTTTCTCTCTTCTAGTTCCTGAAGTCTATCCCTGCCAAAAAGACTATCAGAAATCCAAAGGAAGGGAAACTTTGCCATATCTCTTTAGCTTTTAGAAAATATGATTTCTGATTATAGTCAGCATATTTTTGTTATCAGTATAAGAACATGGAAATTGTTGAGTAAATGCAGCTGTTAGTAGGAAATGCAACAATTCCACAGAAAGACAAGCATTGTCACAAAAACTTCCTAATCTTGAAAGTATCCATGTAAAGCAGCAGACCAGATTCTTTCTGTCCCTTTGTACAGTTATTTAATGTTTCATAATTAAAGTAACAGGGAAGCACTTTATAAAGTAGGTGAATCTAAGAGAACCAATTCTATTGAATGCTTTTCCTTTGTTTATCATGGAAATAAACTTGATAAATGTTAGGGGTGCACTATTTTCAGAAATGAAGAGTTAAAAATATTTAAAGAAAATTAATAGATGTGTCATGTGTGTGTTGACACCTGTGACTCTGATGGGACACCTGTACCTGTGGTAGTAATCAGGAGCTGTTTAACCAAACCTCACAGACAGGGTTTTGCTTCTTGTCCTGCCCACTGAAGTCACAGTGACTCTGAACTCCCTTAGTGCAATTTAAATCTCTGTTTTCACTGTGCCACTTGTGTCAGTGGGCATTGTGTTTATTTATGGAAGAACACCACTGGAAATAACTTCTTAGACAGAGTTAGTATTGACTGAGCCCTTGGGACTGGTTTTGCATAATCATTTCCTGAAAATGCTGTCTAGATTGACTGCTAAAAAAGTCAATAATGTGCTCAATTTTCAAAACAAACTAGCTAGTGGTTCCAAAAAGCTACAAGTAACACAATTTGTGTTAGATTATTTAAACAGGTGATAGGCACTCCCTTTAAAAATGGGAAAGATAGAGCAGCATTTATATACAACATAGAGTTGACTGCGTATTTTGATTCCTATTGTTTACATATTATAACCTCCTTGGAGGCTTACTTTTCCATTAATTCAATTTGATAATAGGAATCTCTGACGACACCTTCAGCTCCAAATTATTCTCCATTGCACTCCCTCTCTCCAGTCTTATCTGCGCTCAGCATATCATACTACATGCTTGCCGCTCCATGTGTATTCCAGAGACTAGGCATTGTTACCTGCAGAGGAGTAACACATGTCTCTCAAACTCTTGCTCCTTCCCAATCCATTTTTCCCTTCCATGTATTGGTATGTTGCCACTGGGGCTGAGAAGTGAGGTTCATGCATTAACCCAACCTCACAGCTGGGCAAAGGCTAAAGAGTCTGAGCACAGCAGTAATGACAGAGGAAGATTCTCAAGAGACTGTCATAAACAGGCACCTCAGGCTAAGAAATGACATCTGGGACTGACAGTATTTCATGGTGAGATCTGAGCATAGTTACAACTTGGATTTTGATCCTGTCTTAACTGAAACAGACAATTAGGAAATCATTGTAGCAGAGGGTTAGGCAGGGATCCAGGACCTAAGACTTTCAATCTGAGAGAGCTGATAGTGGCACTTGCAGACCCAGGCTTTGTTACAGTGGAGTTCAAAGACAAGACATTCCAGTAATTGTGTTCAGCACTGATGTGTTTGTGTGGGAAGGACAGAGCAGAATTTTCAAGTTCTAGTTTAAAGATGATCACCAAGAACACCAAGAGGTGGAGGCCAGCCAGCAGCCAGGGCGAAGTTAGTCAGACTCTGTCTCAAAAACAAAATAAAAACAAAGGACTAGGGATGGAGCTCAGGTAGTAAATTACTTGCCTAGCAGGCACAAGGCCCTGGGTTCCATCTCCAGTACTAGAAGAACAAAAATCACCAAGGATGGACCACGGAACTAGGATTAGAAGCCTCTTCATCTTCTTTATCCACCTCAAGCTGCTATCACTCAATTGCTTATCAATTCTTTATCTTTTCATCTCACTATTTTCTACACATTTGTGATTGCTCCACCTTCTTAAACAGTTTATTTCCCTAGGCTCAACATGGCAGTTGTTGAACTGTGTCCACCACCAAAAAAAAAAAAAAGTTATTTTGAAGTGCTAATCCACAGAACCTCAGAATTTAACTTTATTTGGAAACAGTGATTAGTGATGCAATTATTTATAATTAAGTCATACTGGAGTATAGTGAAATCCTAATCCAACATAACTGATGTCCTTCTAGGAAGACAATGTGAAGACCCTGACAGGGAGGAAGATGGCCATGTGAAGGCAGCAGCAGAGAAGGAAGTGGTGCTTGTACCAGTCAAGGGCTACCTGGAACACCAGAATCTGGTCGAAGCAAGGAAAGAGCCTCTAGTACAGACATTGAAGGAAGGATGCCCTGCCAACTCCTCCATTTCCAAATTTGAATCCTCAGAACTGTGAGTATTCATTTCTGTTGTTTAGGCACATATTTCGTGGTGTTTTACTAGGAGCTTTCTAAGAAACTAATACATCCCGTGAGGGCAAAAAACATGTCATTATGTTTGCTGTTGGAGCTGCTGCCTGGCCCAATGATTCCCACATAGTGGGTACTTGGTGCAAATAAGTAGATCTGTTTCTGCCTTTCTGTCTAGACTGTGAATTCCTGAAGAATTCCTGACTATACCTGACTAGTCTTAGTCAACCTTAGAGAAAGTGTCTTTCTCAGAATGGGCCCTCTAGAAACATGAAGGAACTTATATTCTATGCTTTCATAATAGTCCATTTTTATTCAAGTACAGTTACGGGTCAGATAATAGAAACAATATGATCAAGGAAATAGGAATTAAATATATTTAATTATCTCCACTAGTAGTTCTCTCTGCAGAGCTGATAATGTTGTCTTTCCTACTGTCACTAGAATTTTGAAAAACTGAGACAAATCACAAGTGGGCTGCTGGTGTCTGTGAGCATGTACAGAGTGTTTCCACAGTTCTCAGCAGGCTCGTCGCTGGTTAGTGTATAAACTCTGGAGAGAAATGCTCCTTTGGTTTATGTTACCAAACGCAGTTGCTTCCTGAGTTTTTCCCCTGCCCCCATCCAACATTTTCTAATAAAAATGACAACAAACAGCTCTTTTATTGCTACAGCTACCTGCAATCTCAGTAGCATAAGGAAGGTCACTTTAAAAAGTTTATTATTTAATAATAGTAATAAAGAACAAAATAAAATCACCAAGGACAAGACATAAGCAGTGTCGTTATTATCCTTATTCAGAGAACAGAAGCAGTACATGGCCATGACTGTAAACATGTCTCCTTTCCATTGGCAGATGTTTTACTTAAATAAACATAATCAGGATTTGTGAAGATTCACCTTGGCAGCAGTTAAAATTCAGGAATATTCACTAATCTGTTTGTGCCCCGGTTGTTCCTCCAACTGCTGCGGAGATGTGCTTATGAGAGCGCTGGAGACAGCAGCTGACAACACGATGAACCCCGGGTTGTTTCTAATTTGTTTATGATCCCATACATAAGCGAGCATGCATTTTCTATTTATACCCTATAAATACCATAAAACACACATAAGCACCTCTTTAATTCATTCCATAGTCTTCTCTAATCCATCCCCACATGTTGGTACTTACAGAAAGCAAATACTAATTTCCTGTTCTAATCCCCTTAACTGGGTGCTCTTTGTTTATATCTGACAGATAGAGACCATAGTGTCATTTCAGTTATCAAAAACAGAAGTTTATTATGGAGAAGTTTAATATGAAGATTACGGGCTGGGGGTAACATACACAGGAACCCTCAGAACTCTGCACAGGCAGAGTATGGCGATTATCCAAAAGGGTCCAAAGCATGATTTCTCTCTGCCTCTGCATCCTTGCTCATTTTGCTTTCCTCTGTTCACCATGTCTCTCTGCTTTCTCACCAGTGGAGCTCCAAGTGACCTATAACCAAGTTTCCATACTTTTCCATTTCCAAGGCACATCATTGACTAATGCTAAAATTCTGTGTATCTTAGTCCAGTTCCTGAGTCAGTTAACATGAGTAGTTTAGCTATTTAGCAGGGCTAGTTGCCCACCCTCTCCAAACAGTCCAACAGAACAGAGAGGCCCTTTGTTCTGTGGGAAGACAAACATCCGAGAGCTGGGCATGCTTCTGCAATGTACTCAAGGTGCTCTAAAGATACTTAACAAAAGTAATCTTGTATAGCTGCAAAATGTTAGAAATATAATTCTACCTTTACTCTTGCCTGATTATACCATTTAACTGATCCAGCAGTTGTGTCATAATTCTGACATAACACTATCTAATTTCTGGAAAGAAATTAAATGTTGACTTATTAAATCTGTGAGCAGAATATACTTTACCTTTTATTTCACTTGGTAATTAGCAGTGATGTGCTGGTAAGTGGTATTAATTCTGTGAAAATAGTGAAGAAATTCCTATCATGCTTAACAATTAATCATAATTCTTCTGGTATAAAGTTTTATTGGTCTTTGATAAAAGTAAAAAAAATCTGTAGATCATTTTACAGTTCCTGAGAAAACTCAAATTAGTCTCTTTAAACAAGTGATATATTATATATACTAGGTCTTCCCCTATTAATTTTTTTCTGTGCTCCCATATTCAATTCAACCTCTTAACTATCAAATAATGCTTTGCAACTGCTCTTCTAGAAATATGTTTTACATGATTAAACTGTTCTTTTCTTAGAATCACCTAAAGCAATAAACTCAGATGATGGAACAGTGACTCATTTTGGCTCACATGCTTTTCACAGAGACAGAGGCAAATGCACACTTTTTTATTAATTTTCAGAGACCCAGAGTTTTTGAGTATGAATTCCCAAGTATAAAAAGGTATCTGTCAATTGGACATTTTTCAGAACATAAAGCCAACCAAAGTATTCTACGTTTATAAAAATAGGAAATATGGGTATATCATATTTCCTAAAGTGTTTATTATTGTATAATTCACATTGTCTCTTGGTAGATAGAAAATCCATACATCTCTTGCATGTAGTACAAGTTTTTTTTCTTATCACTGCATCTTTCCAATCCGGTGTGTAACATCTAGCAGGTACTTAATGTTTCCTGAATGAATGCAGGTGAATAATTTAGGAGCACAACAGGAATGGCATAAACAGTACAATAATTACAAACTTCTTGTTCAAATCTACCTGCACTACCATGTTAAAGTAACAAGGTGGACTAGGCATCCATATGGGGCTAAGTTTAGAGTAGTAGCCAACAGTCAGTAGAAACTGAGTCAGGCAAGTTGGTATTGAGATATGTACACTCAATCCTGGAACCCTGGATAATGGACTCAAGGATAAAGACTCAGACTTGTAGAGGGTAAATGCACAAGGCAGAGTCAGACTCTGCTCAAATCCATCATGGACCACATAGCCAGTGCACAAAAGCAGCAGTGTGACTTACTCATACCCGAAAGTCCCAAAGTACACAAAATAGGACTGTGTTAATCCACTTTCCATCATGGTAATAAAAAAATGCCTGACATAGGTTACTTATGAAGTAAAGAGAAGTATGTTTAGATTCACTGTCCTGAGGTTCCTGTCCAAGATCAGGCAGCCCCATTGCTTTGTATTTCTGGTGAGGATGCTATATGACAATGGTGGGTAGCATGCATTGGAGCACTCCATTCACATCATGAGTCAGAAAGCAGAGAATCGGAAAGACTACCCATAATCCCTTCTAAGGACACATTACTAGTGACCTAAGGACCTCCTATTAGGCCTTATCATCTTAAATGTTCCACCGCCTCTCTAACTACTACCCTGGAGATCAAGCCTTTAATGTGGACTTTTGGGGGACACTTATCCAAACTATAGCAAACATACTTGAGTCAAATTCTTTCATTCTGAGACAGTGAGTGCTATATTTAGCTCCAGTGGTCAGGATATGTGTACTCAATGGAAAATGTCAGCAAATAACTTCATCATAAGGAACAGAAGGAAGGAGTGATGGGCATAAGGAGACACAGATCTTCTAGCACCAAGTCTGAAACAAAACTAATGGATCAAAAAGGAATATACCATATATTCCCCTGCCATGTATATTTTTAGGTCTGACATGAAAAGAGACATAAGTAGTGGCAGCTGAAGTGGGCATGGACTGTACCAGAAAGAACATCAGGCAAGGGGTTCTGGTTTTCATATTCTTGATAATTCCTCAACATGTGAGTATTAGTTGACTGGTATGGAAAATGACAGGTTTAATCTAGGTGTCCTGTAAATCTCTAGCATTTAAAGTCCAGACTTGCACAGTATTAATGGGAACTGGAACTTTATTAATTGCCACTTTTAAATAAAAGCCTTACCATTCATGACCTGTATTATGTTGAATTCCAACAAGATGGATTTCCAGTGAAGGTAAGATTAAGTTTCAGGGATCCTTGAAAATCTAGGACTTGCTAGGTTCAGTGACATTTCTGAAGTGGAAGAGGAAGGAGGATGGCTGGGAACACAGTTTGGTAACCTGAATAAAAAATTTCCAGGGAAAAGATGAGTCTCTCTCTAAGACTCCAGAAATTGGTTGTGCTTCTTTTGTCATTCTAAATTAATATTTATTCTTACTCTTACTTTCCTATTTGTAATCTTGAATTTCTTTCTTTAAACAAGGACTACCTGTGCCTTCTGTATAAGCCTTAAATCCCACAAAACCTGGCTAAGATCTCCTGCATGAGCTTTTGTAAATCTTTGTTCCTGGCTTACTCCTTATGCCTGAGTCAAAAGTCGACAGTTTCTTCATCTCCTTCTCTGGTAAATGCTTCCCAAGACTTTTACAATGTGTACCTCAACTTTTACTGATATCTGGAAATCCGGGGCTGTCCAACCTTATACTGCACTGAGTCATCAGTAGATTGATAACTTTGGCTAATGTCTTCCAGTTTCTAACCTGTGAGGTCCTGAACCTTGATCTTGCTGTCTCCTAACTTTTTTCAAGGAGAATTTTCTGAGTTTGGGAACTGGTCTTCACACAAAAATGAAGAACTTGGGTATGGCTTCTGAACTTCTCAGAATGATGTGTTGAATGTTAACAGCACCTGGTTTAATTCCAGCACATGAACTTGATGGTCAGTCTGACAACTATTTCCCTAGCATGAGAGATACATCTACTTCTCTGGATGTGCTCCAGTCATTGTTACACACCTGCTCAAAAATCCTGATGGGCCGTGTGCCAGTGACTACTTAACGCCTGTAATCCTAGCTACTCAGAAAGAAAGATCAGGAAGATCTCTGCCAGCCCAAGCAAATAGTTCACAAGACCCTATCTTGAAAAATCCTTTCACAAAAGAGAAAGAAAGAAAGACAGAAAAGAGCTAGTGCTAGTGGAGTAGCTCAAGGTATAGGCCTTGAGTTCAAGTCCCAGTGACACCAAAAAAAGAAAAAATCCTGATAGTACATTAATCTTTTGTTTTTTCAGGCCCTCTTCTCACATAGTTCCATAATCAATCTTTTCAGGAAAAATTGAGTGTGGAACTAAATAAAGCCATTTTAGGAGAAAGTCACAGAGATTTGGTTGGAATGTGATACTCAATAACTTTATTACTTATGAAATATATTTCAGCACTTGAAATAAAAAACTATAAGGAAGTATTTTTCCACTTTATGCCTCTTTGTGCTATTATTTTATCCACTATTAAAGCTTTTTCTTATTGCACCATTTTTATGTTAACCTTAAAAACAAACTTCATTCCACTTTGCCAGATTTCTTTTAGCTTAAATCCCTCAAAGGTCAAATTTTAGTTTAATTTTAAGATTATTAAAGAACACATATTGGGAAAGATTCATTTACTATTTTATTTATATGATATTATAAAAAGTATTACACATAACTTTATTTTTTATGTAAGGCAGAGATGAAGTCATGACAATTTTGTTAGAGAAAGAGGAGATCACTATTCCTTCCATTTCTAAGTGAACAGCCCTGTTTTCTTTTTTTTTTCTTAACATGAAATATAAACTCAAACTATTATATCCTATGGGAGTTTAGGTAAGATTTTACAATATTCAAGATAAGAAATATTGTTTGGGAGAGCTTTTTGTAGTGATTCAGAAAGAAGTTTCTTTCACCAGTTCTTGCTAGATACCACCACCACCCTGTTAGTTGGAACAGTTTGAGGTTTCTTAGGTTTAAAGAACAAATGACCATAATGTTCCCTGGGTAATGCTTAAGTTGGATTCATAAGCAAACCCAAGAAAATCTACTAAATGGTTTCCAGGACCACTGGTAGCAGTGTTTTAATGATTTATTTTCTCCTGGGAGCAGATTGGTCAAATAGACTGTTCTTGTGTGCTGAATTATATGCCCCTACAATTCATATGTTAGAGTCAAAACCTCCAGCACCCAGCTTGTGACCTTATTTGGAACTACAGTCACTGAATATGTAATTAGATAAGATGAGGTCATACCAGAATAGAGTGGGCCTCTACTCCACTACAGGAAGGGAGAACATAGACATAGATGCACACTGGGAGAACTCCTCAAACCATGAAGACAGAAACCAAGGTAATGTGGCAGAGTCATGGAGTGTCAAAGCTCACCATTAAATCTCCAGAAGCTTAGGGATGGACACAGAACAGACGCCTCCCTATAGGCTTTACATGTAACCAGCTCTACATCCTTATCTCAAAATTCTTGATTTCAGAACTGTGAGACTATAGATTTCTTATGCTTAAGGCTCCAAGTTTGTGGTATTGTGTCATGGTTGCCTAGCAAAGGAATATATTTATGACCACTCTTAAGAAAATTCAAAGTTATGGGAAACTTTCTGCATGTATTCATTAAAAAAAACCAAAAACAAAACAAAAACCAGTAACATCCAAGAATAGCCTCTTCTGTGTCCATTTCTTTTGTTCTTCTGGGTTCTTTTCATTTTTATATTAGTATTTTCATTCCATAGTTGTGAAGCATATGTGTTTATATCTTTTTAAAAAAAAAATTACAATTGGATTTTATCACAAACCAGTAATTTCTCTCCTGAATAATGACATAAAAATAGAATTGTTACTTCCTTTTTCCACTCCGGACTTCTTGTTTGATTCTCACAAGGCAAAAGGGAAAACATTCTCTTCAGCCTTTTTTATGAAGGTACTAATCTCATTTGTTAGACTGTACTTTCCTGACCTAATTACTTTTTAAAGGTCCCACCTCTTAAGACAACCAAACTGGAAATTAGATTTCAATATAACAAATTCTGGAGGACATAAATAATTCAGACTATAAAGCCACCCTCACAGAAAGGGCATAAGCTACAAAAGTGGCTCTGATGATGAAAGTAAGAGATACAAGCTGCCTTTGAACTCCTCACTAAAATGGGAATGTTGCACTTTGCTGGGGAGAACTTGGAGAAGTAAATACTAGCTGCTCCAATTCACCCATCCAATGCAGTAGTAGAGAGGGTATGTATTCCTGTAAGTGTAGAAATTTCAGGTCTGGTTACCCTGAAGAAGAAAGCATGTCACCGGAGCCAGAAGGCTTCTGCATTTTATTTTGTCCAGTGGTGGAGGAGCTGCTGAGAATGGGGACAGAGTTTCTGGAAGTCAGGGCACAGAGCTCCAATCTTTTCCACTTGTAGGCAAAATCTAGGGATAGAGGACACTAGCCTAGACAGAAGTCTTCATTTCCAGCAGCTGGAGCTGACTTAAACACTTAGAATACCTGCCAAATTGCTGGACTGTGTACCAATATTTTGGGCAAGGGCAATGCTTCTAGTAGGGCCTAAGCACAGTGCAGGGAAGAAGAGGGCCAGTGTACAGTGACCTGGGAACCTGCAGCATCTGCACTTAGCTGGCAAATACCCCCTTGTCCAAACAAGCATGGCACTAAATAGCAAATAAAACTCATGGTGACACTCCAGAGAAACTCATGGAGTGCAGAAAAGGGAAACAAAAGTTTTCCATTTTTTAAACAAGGGACTCCCATTTTCATGGGTTCTGGCAACTGGAATGAGGTTCCAAGTCATATAAAGTATCATCTATAAACACTGCCACATGCTCAGTCATGAATATAGGCCATCACACTTGTCTGCTGTCTTGGACAAAGTGAGTAGCAAGGTTTGTTGCTCACATCTGAAGAGGATTTTCATAGTGTGATACTTGATGAAATTAAAAATATTAAATGCTACTATACAATAAAAATGCAGGATTCTAAAGAAGATTCATATCACAGGAAAGAGAAACAGCTTCCTTCAGTTATATTTAGCTCCTAATTTGGCAAATTTCCATCATTCCAAATGCAATTTTAACTAAAGAGCATATTGCAGGACTGTGCAAATGATCTTATCAGAAATGATGATTTTATCAGAAATGAGAACTCTATGAAGAGATGCTTATTTTCATTATTGAGTGCATTTTCTTAGTATATTTTCCTTGATCTATATTATTCTCTTACTATATTTATAAAGTGATGTGTTATCTGGCATTTGCATTCTGTACACGTATTTTATATATGTTACATATATACTTGTGTTGATTTGTGTACATCTACTTAAGGCCCCATAGGAATAGTCACATATGGGTATTAGCTAAATGCATATCTTCACTTCACTAAGCAAAACTAATATTACTTAACTCAAAAAAGTTATTCAAATTTACATAGGAAATTGATTTCTAACACTTTTAAAACAGATTTCCTCTCTCTTTAAGATTATGTGCATATTTAAATTCTAAAGAATGTCCAGACCATTGTAAATTCTGACAGCACTCCAGGGGTAAAATTCTTTACTGAGCTCTCCTGTTTTCTATTATATTAAAAATTACATTTAAAGAAATTCATAGTTCCAGAGAGCATACATCCCATGAGAGCAGTCACTGTTTCTGTCTTGTTTTCTATGTTCCATCCTGAAAACCTCTCATTACTGGAGTATAGAATAAGTACCTAATAAATATTTCTTTAATGAAGGAATAAACAACAAAATCTTTGAAGGTGAGAAGTGTATTCACTAGCTATGTCTATGGTCACTGGATATAACAAACAATCTCAAAATTCAGTGGAACAAAATTACAAGCATTTATTCTCATACCTGTGTGGGCTGTCTGGGGCTTGTGTGCCTCAGGCTGCAGAACCTGAGGTGGCTGTACTTGTGTAAGGCCCTGTGGGTCTGGTTTGTTCCACGTATCTCTCAGCCTCACTAAATCTGAGCACTAAGGGGATATTCTCTAATGGTGACAGAGACCCTAGACATCCAGATCATCATAAAAGTACTTTGCAAGTTTTGGTTATTTCATGTTACAGCCCAGTAAGGGATAGAGAATTATGCCTTAACTACTTTCCAACATACTACCAACGCTATAATAAAAGACCATGTCCTCATTTTGAAATCCTATTATTTTAACTATATAATTCTTTGTTTTGATTGGAATAATATTATGAAGTAACAATATCTTTACCATAATGATAATTATAGATATTATCACTATCATTGATATATTCATTAAAATCAATAAGATGATTGTCTACTACAAAAACTGCATTGATTTTGATATGTATCTAATAAAGCTGAAAAAAATAAAGGGTTTAAATTTTTGAAAAATATCAAAATATAAGTATTTTCAGAATAAAAGTGTGCATAGAAGTCCAATGCTAAGTTTGGATCTTAAACGTCCCCCGAAGGTGAATGTGTTAAGGCTTGGTCTCTAGCTTGACCTTATTGGGGGTGGTGGAACCTTTAAGAGGTGGGACCTGATGGAGGTCTTTAAATCTCTGGCAAAATGCTGTTGCAGGGGATTAAGGGACCTTACCCCTTCTTCTTGCTTTCTTTGGCTTCCTGGCCATTTACATACTTTCCCCCACTGCCATCCAGCACCCTTATCAGAGGCCTAAAAAAAATGGATCTGCCCACATATTTTACATTCATGTGTTTTGTATTGATACCTTATCTGGCATCATCAGTTTGGACTGAAAAATGCCAGATCATTTCACAGCAATAACAGAATTTAGTCTTAAAATAGACTTTTTGATTATTAAACTCCTGAAGTAGTCAGACAATTTCCTATGATTTTCGACCCCATTACAAAAATTTTAAATGGACGTTTTTTCTATGATGCTATTTTATGAAAGGGAGGTAAGGGAATTTGATTTGTAAGAAAGGGTTTCTAAAACAGTTGTTTGTTTTGTAATTTGCTCTTAATGTTATATGTGTGTGTGTGTGGAGACTCCACACCTGTGAACTAAAGTAAGTTTGTTCTTTAGTTAATTATTTCAGGTATTATAGTGTTGAAAACTTGACCAACACACCAAACAATCCAGGTGAATTATTTTCTCTTACTAGTTGTCTGTGTTTTAGAATATAATAAATCTCTGATCTTTAATTAACTTTAAAAAGATAACGATGATAACTAGCTCATAAGTTTTTATGGTAATTAGGCAAAGCTTTTGAGACTACCTTAGCAAGTGATATAAAACAGACACTCCATAAGCAGAGAGAGTAGAACTCACAAACTAACAGAAGTATCGGTGGCAGAACTTGTTCTATCTTCAAAATTTTAGAAATAACCATGAAACTATTGAAAATGGAAACACATTTTTAAAAAAATTTTAAGTAACAAAATATGTATATCAATGATTTTCCAATATGATTACAACAGCATATTGGAAATGTAAAATTTTAAACTTACTCCAAGTAAGTTTGTTACTTCAAAAACTAGTTCAAAATATTTAAAGAAGTACATAGAGAACTGTATATGACAATGTCAAATTTTCAATGTCTGGCATCAAAAATATTACCAAAATGATTATCTGATGCATTACAGAAAATCTAGTTATGTTTACATTTTTGAAGAACAGCATGTACCTTTTCAGTATAAGCATGTTCCAAATATTTTATGAAACATACTCATACTAAAAAACTTGCATTATTATCTTAGTTCAGGCTGCTATAACAACATATCATAGACTGAAACAACAGAATTTATATGTGTCAGTTCTGTAGCCTGGAAGTCTGAGATCAGGGTACCAGCACTTCCAGTTCTGGTCAGGGCCCTCTTCTGTATTGAAGAGTACCAACCTCTCTTCATGACTTCACACAACTGAATGAAGGCTAGCAGTGTCTCTGGTGTTTTTATGAGGTCACTAATCCCATTCATAATGACTCCACCCCCAGGACCTAATCACCTCTCAAAGGCTTCACATTAAGGGTTAGGATTTCAACATAGGAATTTGGGGAGAGCAGATTCAGTCCATAATAGTTGTTAATCTGAAATTCAAATTTAACTGATATTTTGTACTTTCACTTGAAAAATTTGCAACCGTAATTAACAGACACAAAAAGCGAGAAAATATGCATAACTTGGAGGAATATGTATCAATAGCATCTAAATCATATATTAAACATAATAAAAATAGTGGATAGTAAAATGGATATTAAGAATACTTATGTTCAAAACAACGTAGGAAAACATGAATGCAATGACCAGATAATTGGAAGATATATGACAAACAAAAATCCAATTTCTAGAAATGAAAAGTACATTTTTTTTTAAAACATAATTGAGAATAACAAAATATTAGGTACGACAGAAGGAAGGATTTGTGAACCTGCAATAGAAACTATCAAGAGAAACAACTGGAAACAAAAAGGGCAGAGCGTCAGTTCAGTGTATGTAAGTTGAATCTCCAGGAGAGCAGTAGAGGGGGTGGAGGGCAAGAAAACACTGAAGAAATAGTGGATGGACACTTGCATAATCTGATAAAAATTAGAAAATTAAGGTGAAGGAGTGCCAGGAACCTCAGCACCTATGTCATAAAAATCTAATTAAAATTACATTAGATCACATGATAATCAAATGTTTAAAACAGAAATGGAAAGATACTTTTCAAGCAGAGTGAGAAACAGAGACATCCAAGTTCAGAAGAATAAAGAAAAGAATGATGGGTTACTTCCTCTTGGAAGCAATGAAAGCCAGAACATGGTAGAAAAGCATCTGAAAGGACTCAAAGGATGCTTCATTAAGAAAAATATTTCCCAGTCTAGAATCTTATGAACAGAAAAAAAAAAATTCTTTCAAAATTGAAGTTTTGACTTTTAGGACAAAAAAAAAAAAAAACCTGAACAAATTTGTAACCAGTAAACTTTTAGGATTTATTATGTAAGTTCTCCAGATAGGACAAAAATGATACCAGAGAGAAATCAAGATTTACAGGAAGGAATGAAAAGCAGAAGTAGTAAATGTAAAAATCTCTTTTAAGATAATTGTTTAAAGCAAAAATGATGATATGTTGTGAGATTTATAAACTATGTGAGCAAAGTGCATGCCAATGGAGGCCAAAGGCTGGCAAGGGATAAATGGAAGTGTACTGACACAGATTCTTTCACTATTAATGACATAATACATTATGTAAATGAAGGCATGCATTTTCAGAAATTAAAATGAATGATAAAAATTAAAATAAAAATGTATGGCAATGATAAAATATTGAATTAAGAAAAGAAAACATGAGTAGAAAGCCTAGAAATTGATCAAAATAAATACAAGAATTTCACCATATGATAAATAGTGCATTTTATTTACTTATTTATATTTTCGCAGTTACTGGAAATTGAGCCTAGAGCTTGTAGCTTGCTAGGCAAGTGCTCTTCCATTTGAGCCATGCCCCAAGCCCACGTTTTATTATTTTTTGTTAAAGTTGTAAATATACCTCTCCTTCTGCAGTTGTAGTGTTACTGGTTGACTTAATGAATTTAAATTTGCACACAAGAATTAGAAGAACATCGCATAACACTTTGAGTGTTTTCTCTTAAATAAGTATGTAACACTGAACAAACTGGAATCATTACTCTTGTATGAAGCTGCTGATATAATTTCCAAAACACCTTCAGCTGGCTCTGCACATGCATTGCATTGTCTGGACAGATGACTGGGGTGGGCAGTAGATTGTCTTGACCTCTGAGGACATATAATTCCATATCTAGTGGCCTAAGAGAAGTTTCACATCACTGTTTCACTTCAACTTCTTTGTCACATTGCTCTTCTTTTTTCTTAACTGTCCCTTAATTTTTTTTTTATAAAACCCATCAGCATATTTTCTCATCTCATTTTCTGATATATCTCAAGTTACAGAGTTTCCTTTTCCATTCCACTTTTCATGCTTGATGATTTCACTTCTTTTGTTTCTGGTACTTTATTTATTTATTTGAGACATGGTCTCACTATGTAGCCTGTACTGGCCTCTAACTTGGGCCTCTTCAACTCCCAAGTGCTGGGATTATAGCCATGCATCACTACTCCTGGCATCACTTTTGTTTCTAATAGCTCCTTTTCTAGTCCACTAACCTTACTTTCCATTTATTTAATTTTTCCTTTAAGTAGTTCACAGAAACTTTTTAAAGTTCTATTAATGTTTTATATGCATCATTAATCGCATCATGGATTTTCATTAGGTTAACAGACGCTTAATACTCCATTCTAAGGTATTTGATTAGCAATAAAAAAATCTTACCACAGTCCATATATATATATATATATATATATGTGCATACTTATTTTGTATGTATATTTGCACATATACAAATACATATATAAAATCCAACAATTAGGATGAGGCAGGCCAGGATCCTTGGACTGTCTCAGGTGAGTGAGTTAAGTCATTGTGTGTGCGCAGTGTTGATCAGCTGTAAGCCTCCTTCACCCTGATCTATTTCACTTAAACTACTCTTGTCCTCCTTTGCTGTTCAGTACCCTTTATTTCTCAAACATTGGCACAATCACAGATTTTTTGCAGGTTTCATTTTCATTTTTCTTTACTTACTTCATGAGCAAGTCAGGACTAATACTTTATAAATCTAATTAAGCATCCAATATTTTCTAGTAATTCTGAGTTGGTGCAGAGCATTCACAGTCTCTAAATAGGGTAATATGAAGTCAGTGGGGAAGAACGAATCATCCAATAAATGATGTCCTTATATCTAGATGGTAACTTTGAAATAAAATGTAATTTCTGCTTTTTAAAGCTAAATTACTTCATATACAGATTAAAGACTAAATGTGACATGTAAAATCATGTGCAAAGTTAAGGGAAATGTGAGTGAAGATTTATATAATCTTAATGAGAGCATTGTCTTACTTAAGCATTATAGTAAAAGATCTGAAAAGAAAAAAATTTAAAGTTTAAACTCAAAATTAAGCAAACCTCAAAGAGAAATGTTAGGTTATTAATTACTGGCTCATAAACATCATAAATGTGTTTTTTTCTTAGCAAATATTAAAAAGAGAAACATGCTAATGGAAAAAAACAGGCAGACATACAATTTACATGTACGTGTACATATATAAGCAGCTATACATATGAAAATATTCAAACTGAGTAGAAGCCTGAGATACCAAATTTAGGAACCATTTTCATCACATTTAGGCTGTATCCCAGTTTAGTGAGTCTCATGGAGAGGTGTTGCCAAGATAAATTGGTAAAATCTTTTCACCATTTTACCCAGAGGAAAGCTGCTCACCAGTTTGTTTACATTGTACACATTAGTATAATCAGAAATAAAATATATGTTGTAAAGAAATAATTAACGATGACAGAATATTTAAAATATATTAATAAAAGACAATAATCCGATTATAAAACTACACATGCAAATATTATCCTTCTTTGCTAACAAACCTGTGTAAACATATGTGTAGGAAAAGCAAACTGTGTGTGTGGCACTGGGGGTAGGAAAAGCAAACTGTCTGTGTGTGTGGCACTGGGGGTTGAACTCAGCGTGTCACGCTTGCTAGGCAGGCATACCACCACTTGAGTCACTCTCCAGCCTTGTTTTGCTTTGTTTTTGAGATGGAGACTTACTCTATGCCCATGTTACCTGAACAGCAGTCCTCTCACATCCAGTAATCGTGGAGATGGATCTCATGAGATTTTTGCCTGGGCCAACCTCAAACCCTGATCCTCTTCATCTTCATCTCTCAAGCAGCTCAGGTTACAGACCTCAGCCACTGCATCTGGCCTTAAGAAAATATTTTAAGAGCTCCTGGTGGGCCAGGTGACTCATTTCTGTAATCCCAGTTACTGAGAACAGAGATCAGAAGAATAGTGGTTCTACAACAGCACTGGCAAATAGTGAGACCTCCATCTCAATGAATAAACTGGCATGATAGTACACATACATAATCCTAGTTAGGCAAGAGGCCATAGATAGGAGTACACATGGTCTGAGGCTGACTCCAGGCAAAAATGTGAGATCAAATGGTACATCATCTACCTATCAAGTATGAAGCCCTGAATTCTCACCCTGCTACAACCAAAGAAAAAATAATGATACTTATGGATGGTTTTATGGAAGGATGATATTGTTCTTCTTTTATCTGCCTTATAAAATTCCATCATTAATGTGATTTCATTCTACATTTAGAATATATATATTGATTAAACTGAGGTTTTTCGTAGCTAGTAAAATGTGCTATAAGTTCCAAGGTCAGTGGGTTGTGTATTCAATGTGATAGGTTAAACAGATGATCAGTTTACGAGCTTCCTCTTCGTGACACTAAGCAGATTGGTTTCAATAGTATCTTCCTAGTGCAATTTTCCCTGAAGAAACTGACCACATCCATGCATACACTATGTCCTTCTTTGAACCAAATATTACACTTGCCTGGATATTTTTAAGTCATTATTATAATATGGTCAAATACTTTGTGTAAAAGATCAGTTCATTAGAAATGAAAATAAACTTACAACATTGCTATTGACAAGACACTTATCAAAATAAAATTACTGGATATTTAATGTCATTCTTTCCTGACCTAAGCAGTCCCTTCTAAAGTAATTTCCTTTTGGATTCACACCATAATTATGTCTCTAAGATAATTTCTATTCAGTTACTTATGAAAATATAAAGGAAGAATGCTTAAGGTTCTCCCTCCAAACTTTGCAATACTATACTTAATCTAGGAAATTCAGATGAGAATTATCACAGAGGTCAGGAAGAATGAGGGGAAGGAGGGGAAAGGACAGGTTGATCAGTGAGCACTAGTTACAGTTAGATATGGGTGGTATTCTATCCAGGAGAGGGATTATCGATAACAATAACGTACTGTGCATTTCAAAAGCTAGATGAAAGGATTTGAATATTTTCAACATAAAGGTATGATAAATATTTGAAAAGCTGCATATGTTTACCCTAACTTAAACATTATACAGTGGAAATCTATGCAACAACATAGATTCAACAGACAATGGATTAATATTCAAAATATACAAAGAGTTAAAAAACTAAACAGCAAAAGAGCAAATAATCTAATTAATAAATGGGCAAATGCATTGAACAGACAATTGAAGAAGTTCAAATGCTCAATAAATACATGAAGCAATGTTCACCATCCTTATTCATAAAGAAAATTCAATCAAAACTGCACTGAGATTCCATGTCACCTCAGTCAGACTGGCAATCATCAGGAAACCAAACGACAAATGCAGGAGAGGATGTGGAACAAAAGACCACTCATACACTGTTAGGACTGTAAACTAGTGCAACCAATATAGAAATCAATATGGAGAGTCTTCAAAAAAAATAGACCTACCTTGTTATGAAAGCTTTTGTAAGTGTAATAAAAAAAGAAAATATGGTATATATATATAATTATGCATATTATATATGTATATGTAGTATATATGTGTGTATATATATTATATATAATGTGTATATTATATATATATCATAATATATATTATAATATATATAAGGATATATAAGGAAGTAATATATATATATTACTCAGCCAAAAAGAAAAATAAAGTGATGTCCTTTACTGGAACATAGATAGAGCTGGAGATCATTATGTTGAGTGAGGTAAGCCAAGCTCAAAACACCAAATATCACATGTTCTCACTCAACTGTGGAACATAGACCTAAAATAATGATAATGGGAAGTGAATGTGAAAGGGGAACATTCTGAGGGGGATCAACAGGAGAGGGGAGAGGGAAAGAACAGGCTACCTAGAGGGAAGAGGATCAATTTGTGGACATACATATATTCAAAGACAGAATAGCAAAACTCATCAAACACTGCACAAAAGAAGGGGGAGGAGGGAGAGCAGAATAGGAATATAATGAAGGAGGTGAACTTGTTCAAAGTACATGATACACACGTATGTAAATACCATAATGAAAACCACTTGTGTTATTAATGTATGATAATTCAAAATATAAAGAAACTATTTTAAAAATTACACAGTGGATAATGTATCAAAACTTGAAATGGTACCCCATTACTATGTAGTTTTACAGCTAAGATGCCCCACTATTGATGAATGGATTAAGAAGATGTGGTATGTATATACAACGGAATACTACTCAGCCATGAAGAAGAATGAAATCTTATCATCTGCAGGTAAATGGATGGAATTGGAGAACATCATCCTGAGCGAGGTTAGCCAGGCCCAGAAGACCAAAAATCGTATGTTCTCCCTCATATGCGGACTTTAGATCAGGGCAAACACAACAAGAGGATTGGAATTTGATCATATGATGAGGCAAGAGCACACAAGGGAGGTTGGAGGATAGGCAAGAAACCCAAAAAAACAAATACAAAGGAACTAATGCAGAAACTTTAGAGCGACAGAGGCCAATAGGAGAAGGGGACCAGAAACTAGAGAAAAGGTTAATTTGAGAAGAATTAACTTAGAAGATAACACACATGTGCAGGAAAACAATGTGAGTCAACTCCCTGTATAGCTATCCTTATCTCAACTAGCAAAAACCCTTGGTCCTTCCTATTATTGCTTATACTCTCTGTTCAACAAAATTAGAGATGAGGGCAAAATAGTTTCTGCCTAGTGGCGAGGAGGTGAGGGGGAGAGAAAAAGGGAAGGGGAGGGGGGAAGTGGGGAGAAATGATCCAAACATTGTATGCACAAATGAATAAAAGAAATAAAAAATATATATAATTAAGGAAAATTTGAAGATATATGCTATAGAACTTGTCAGACAATGGAGACAGGGGTGTGGCTTTGTCAGGCTTTCAAGCAACTGTTCATGACATGCCAGCTCCATGACTCACTTATTCCTTTGGTAAAGTGGCAGCCTCCACTGCTCCAGTGGAAACTCCAGGATGAGTTTCCTCACCAGATGTTTAGACATTCCATGAAGAAATGAAGGATAAAGGGTTTCACTACTCACAATAATGAACCTCTGTGGAGAGAGCAGATGGGAGGTGGGAGTGCAGTGGTTGGAAGGGAGCTCAGGGAAGTCCTGGAATTCTGTTAGTTCTGTTTCTTTATTTGGATGTTAGTTCATGATGTGCTCAGTTTATAGAAATTCAGCAGGGCGCTGGTGGCTCATTCTTGTAATCCTAGCTACTCAGGAGGCAGAGATCAGAGGATCACAGTTAAAAGCCAGCCTGGGCAAATAGTTTGAGAGACCCTATCTCAAAAGACCCTATCACAAAAAATTGGGCTGGTAGAAAGGC
Source organism: Castor canadensis (assembly GCF_047511655.1). NCBI lineage: Eukaryota > Metazoa > Chordata > Mammalia > Rodentia > Castoridae > Castor > Castor canadensis. Next base: position 79,708,994 of record NC_133394.1, on the reverse strand, counting down.
TCGAGGGGTGAAGGCCCTGAGTTCAAGCCCCAGTACCATGCACACACACACAAATCAGCAAATATACACTTAAGATATGTGTCATAAGTTTTATACAATGATAGTCACATTAATATTTGTTTCATCTTCTATGAAAATCAAACATTTATTTTGTTTGCAGCCAATGTTGATAATGTTTACCTAAGGAGACGTTTTATAAAACCAGTCAAAAAAATCAAACATACACTTTATTTAGTTTGCTCCATTTTTATCATTATAAAGTCAGAAAGCTTTAAGTAGCTTAGTACAGCTTTCTTAGACACAAATTTTGCGTACTTGAAAAGAAAATGTACCACAAACACCAAAAAAATGCCTGTACCTAATTCTGCCTCACAGCATACCTCTCAGTAGAAATCCTAAAAGCTAGGAGAGCATGGACTAAAGATTTCAAAACTTGAAACAAAATAATGCTAACCAAGACTCCCATATCCATCAAGTTTCCCTTTTTACTTATTTTTCTTTCTTTTATTTTATCATTTTTACATTTATTTACATGTTTATACATTGTTTGGGCCACCTCCCACTCCTCCCCCACCCCCAACAGTTCCTGTTCCGCCCTCTTGTTCTCCAATTTTTGTTGAAGAGAAAACATAAGAGATAATAAGAAAGACATAGCATTTTGCTAGATTGAGATAAGGATAGCTATTCATAGACATTCTTAGCTTTGCTTCCTTGCACATGTGTATTGCAACCCACATTGGTTCATCTCTGTCAGACCTCTTCACTACTTCCTGATCCATTTTCCACAGTGTCTTCTGCCAGTTTAAGGTTACTGTATTCACTCCTCTTGTGAGCATATCAACCACATTCAAGTTTTAGGTTTCCTTCCCTTTCCCTATTCCTCCCATGCACATTCTCCCCTTAGTGTGTGACCCATGTCCAATAACATTACTGCATTTGTTTTAGGTCTATAATCTGCATATGAGAGAGAACACGTGATTTTTGACCTTCTGAGCCTGGCTAACTTCACTTAAGATGATGTTCTCCAGTTCCATCCACTTACTTGAGAATGACAAAATTTCATTCTTCTTTGTGACTGAATAAAATTCCATTGTGTGTAAATACTACCGTGTTCTTAATTCATTCCTCGGTAGTGGGGCATCTTGGCTGTTTTCATAGCTTGAATATTGTAAACAGTGCTGTAATAAACGTAGGTGTGCAGGTGCCTTTGGAATAACTTGAGTCACATTCCTTTGGGTATATCCTTAGGAGTCGTATTGCTGGATCATTTGGCAGATCTATGCTTAGTTTTTAAAGAAGCCTCCATATTGTTTTACCTAGTGGTTGTACTAGCTTACATTCCCACCAGCAGTGTGTAAGGGTTCTTTTATCCCCCTACATCCTCACCAACATTTGTTGTTGGTGGTGTTCTTGAGGCTAGCTATTCTAACAGGAGAGAAGCAGAATCTTAGTGTGGTTTTGATTTGCATTTCATTTATGGCCAGGGATGGTGAGGATTTTTTCATGTGTTTTTTGGCCATTTGGACTTCTTCCTTTGAAAAAGTTTTGTTTAGTTCAGTTGTCCACTTCTTTATAGGTTCATTAATTTTGGGGGAGTTTAGATTTTTATCTCCCTGTATATTCTGGTTATCAGTATTTGTCTGATGTATACATAGCTAGCAAATACTTTCTCCCACTCTGTGGGTGGTCTCTTCACTTTAGAGAACATTTCTTTTGTTGTCCAGAAGATTTTAATTTCATGTAGACCCATTTGTCCATTCTTTCTCTTAGTGGCTGGGCTGCTGGAGTTCTACTGAGGAAGTCCTTGCCAATAACTGGGTTGTTTCCAGGGAAGTCCCTGCTCTTTCGTGTACTAACTGCAAGGTTTCCGGTCTGATATTAAGGTCCTTAATTCACTTTGAGTTGATACTAGTGCAGGGTGACAGTAATGGATCTAGTTTCAGTTTTCTACAGATAGATAACCACTTCTCCTAGCAACATTTGTTGAAGAGACTGTCTTTTCTCTAGCATTAGTTTTTGGCGTCATTGTCAAAAATAAGGTGGGCATAGCTGTGTGGATTCATCTCTGGGTCTTCTACTCTGTTCCACTTGTTGTCATATCTGTTTTTGTGCTAATATAATGCTGTTTTTATTGCTATTGCTCTGTAGTATTGTTTGAAATTTGGTATTATGATACCTCCAGCATTGCTCTTTTTGCTCAGTATTGCCTTGGCTACTTGCAGTCTTTTGAGTTTCCAAATGAACGTTAGGGAAGATTTTTCAATCTCTGTGATGAATGTCATTGGAATTTTCATGGGAATTAAGTTAAACATGTAGATTGCTTTTGGTAGTATAGCTCTTTTTACTATGTAGATTCTGCCAAGCCATGAGCATGGGAGATCTTTCAATCCTCTGCTGTCTTCCTCTATCTCTTTCTTCAGTGTTTTGTAGTTCTCCTTGTAGAGGTCACTTACATCCTTTATTAAAACTATTCTTAGGTATTTGATTTTTTTTGAGGCTATTGTAAATGGAATTGTTTTCCTGTATTCTTTCTGAATTTGTTCATTGTTGTTGTATAGAAAGGCTACTGATTTTTGTAAGTTGATTTTGTATCCTGCTACATTGTTGTTTATGCTGTCTCATAGCTTTTGGGTGAAGTTTTTCTGGCTCTTTGTGGTATAGGATCATGTCATCTGCAAATAGGGATACTTTGATTATGTCTTTACCTATTTTTATTGTTTTTATTCTTTCTTCTTGCCTTATTGCTCTGGCTAGGAATTCCAAGACTATGTTAAATAGGAATGGGGAGAGTGGGCATCCTTGTCTTGTTCTCAACTCTGGGGGAAATGGTTTCAGTTTTTCCCCATTAAGTATGATGTTGACTATCAGTCTGTTATATACAGCCTTTATAATATTGAGGTACATTCCTTCTATTCTTAGTTTTCTTAGAGCTTTCATCATGAAATGGTGTTGAATCTTATCAAAGGTTTATTCTGGATCTATTGAAATGACCAAGTGGTTTTTGTCTTTGGTTCATTTAATGTGCTATGTTACATTTATTTATTTGCATATATTGAACCATCTCTGCTTCTCTGGGATGAAGCCAACTTGGTCATGGTAAATGATCTTTCTGATATGTTGTTGGATTCAGTTTGCCATTATTTTATTAAGTATTTTTGCATCAATGTTCATTAAAGAGATTGGCCTGTAGTTCTCTTTTTTGGATGTGTCCTTGTCTGTTTTTGGCTTGAGTGTAATGCTAGCTTCATAGAATGAGTTAGGCAGTGTTCCTTCATGGAACAATTTAAGTGGTGCTGGTATTAGTTCTTCTTTGAAGGTCTGGTAGAATTCAGGTGTGAATCCATCAGGTCCTGGACTTTTCAATTTCATTGCATGATATAGATCTGTTTAGTTGTTTAATGCCTTCTTGGTTCAGTTTTGGATGGTCATAAGTATATAGAAATTTGTCCATTTTTCAAGATTTTCCAATTTATTGGAATATAGGTTCTCAAAGTAGTCCCTGATGATTCCCTGGATTTCCTTAGTGTTTGTTGCTATCTCTCCTTTTTTGTTTCTGATTTTACTAATTTGGGGGTTTTCCCTCCTTATTTTAGTCAGATTTTCCTGGGGCTTGTCACTCTTGTTTATTTTTTCAAAGAATCAGCACTTTGTTTCATTGATTCTTTGTATGGTTTTTCTGGTCTCTATTTCATTAATTTTGGCCCTTATTTTTATTATTTCTCTCCTTTTGCTTGTTTTGGGTTTTGCTTGTTCTTATTTTTGTAGGAGTTTGAGATGTAGCATAGGTCATTTATTTGAGATCCTTCTGTCCTTTAATGTATGCTGTCATGGCTATAAACTTTCCTCTTAGAACTGCCTTTGCTGTGTCCCATAGGCTCATGTAGGTGGTGTTTTCATTTTCATTAGTTTCCAGGAACCTTTTGATTTCCTCTCTTTTTTCTTCTATGACTCACTGATCATTGAGCAATGTGTTATTCAGTCTCCATTTATTTACATATTTTCTGCTGCTGTTTTTGTTGTTGAATTCTAGTTCTAATGTATTGTGATCAGACAGAATGCGGGGAGTTATTTCTTTTTTCTTATAATTGATGAAGCTTGCTTTGTGCCCTAAGATATGATATGTTTTGGAGAAAGTTCCATGGGCCTGCTGAGAAGAATGAATATTGTGCTGTTGTTGGATGAAATATTCTGTAGACATTAGTGAGATCCCTTTGATTTATGGTGTCATTTAGTTCTAGGATTTCTTTACTGAATTTTTGTTTGGATGACCTATTTATTGGTGATAAAGGGGTATTAAAATCTCCCACTACCACTGTATTGAAGTCTGCATGTGCTTTTAAGTCCTTTAGAGTATGTTTGATGAAATTGGTTGCACTGACGTTGGGTGCATATAGGTTGATAATTGTTATTTCCTTTTGATATATTGTCCCTTTTATTAGTATGAAGTGTCCTTTATCTTGTTTGACCAATGTAGGTGTGAAGTCTACATTGTCTGAGATAAATATTGCTACTCCTTCTGTTTTGGGAGGCCATTTCCTTGGTAAATCTTCTTCCAGCCTTTCACCCTGAGCCAGTGTTTATTTCTGTTAATAATATGGGTCTATTGTAAAGAACAGATTGTCAGAACTTCCTTTTTAATTCAGTTTGCCAAATTGTGTGTTTTAATAAGGAATTGAGTCCATTGACATTCAGTGTTAATATTGATAGGTATGTGGTGATTCCTACCATTTAGTTGTTGTTGTTTAAGGATTTGAGTGTGTGAAGCCTAATCAATGCTACTCTCTGATTCCTTGTCTTTTCTCCTCCTGTGATTGATGCTTCCTATCCTCTCATGATATTCTTTACTTTCATCTTCTGTGTGCAGAATTCCTTTAGAATCTTCTGTAGTGGTGACTTGGTGGTCATATATTGTTTTAGTTTCTACTTATCATGGAAGATTTTTATTGCTTTGTCAATTTTGAATGATAGTTTTACTGGGTAGGGTATCCTAGGGCTGAAATTATTTTCATTCAGTGCCTAAAATACCTCATTCTACATCCTTCTTGCTTTTAAGGTTTCCGTAGAGAAATCTGCTGTTATTTTCATGGGTTTACCTTTATATATTATTTGTTTTTTCTCTGTTACAGCCTTCAGTATTCTTTCTCTGTTCTTTGTGCTTGGGGTTTTAATGATAATATGCCATGGGGAGGTTCTATTTTGGTCAAGTGTCTTGGAGGCTTCCTGTACCTGAATGGCAAAACTTTCTTGAGATTTGGGAAATTTTCTGTTATTATTTAATTGAATGTATTACATATCCCTTTGGCTTGCACCTCTTCTTCTTCAATGCCCATGGTTCTCAGATTTGGTCTTTTGATGGCATCAGAGTTCTTGCATATTCCTTTCAGAAGGTATGAGGATAAGTAACACACCTAAAAAACTAGATAACATTTGTTGCCCTCAATGCAGAGAAACTAAAGCAGATACTTTAAAGCAACTGAGAAGGGGACCAGGAACTAGAGAAAAGGTTAGTTCATGAAGAATTAACTTAGAAGGTAACACACATGCACAAGAAATCAATGCGAGTCAGTTCCCTGTATAGCTATCCATATCTCAACTAGCAAAAACCCTTGGTCCTTCCTATTATTGCTTATACTCTCTCTTCAACAAAATTAGAGATAAGGGCAAAATAGTTTCTGTTGGGTATCGAGGGGTAGGGGGGAGTAAGGGAGGGAGCAGGGGGGAGGTAAAGGAGGGAGCAGGGGGCAGAGGGGAGAAATGACCCAAATATTGTATGCACATATGAATAAAATAAAAATTTAAAAAAAAGATTTGACTAAGTTATTTGACTAAGATTTCTTCTGTTTTTTCTTTAATTTATTTCTTTATTTTCTTAATTTTATCTCCAAGCTCTGAGAGTCTGTCTTCCACTTGTTGTAGTCTGATGGAGTGGCCTTTCACTGTGTTTTTTTTTTTGACTAAAGGGAATTTTTATTTCCAGGATTTCTGTTTGTTTCTTTTTTGTGAGATTTTCCATATCTTTATTCAACTCCTCTTTTACATTTTGTTTTGTCATCTTTAATTCACATATGTCCCTTTTTATAGTGTCCTTTGTTTCACTATAATATTTGTTGCAGTCTTCTCTGAGTTCATTTATTTGTTTCTTTGTCTTCTCATGTACTTTATTTTTGGTGTCTTTAAGTTTCTTGAGTGAATCTTGCTAATTCCAGTTAACATGTCTGGTATCTTCTTCATGAATTTCTCAGAAATATCTTCCAAAATTTCTTCTTTGAGGGTTTTTATGTGGTTATCATTAGGTTTCTTAGTGACATTTACCTTTGTTTTGTTGAGGGAAGGACCTGGGTATCCATTTTTGTCATTTCCCACTGAATCCTGTATTGAATTATTTATTGAGGACATTGGTTTCCATCCTTTCTTCTTCCCATTGCTCCACTTGGTGCTTACACAACTATGTTTTAATATGCTAAATCATAGTTTTGATTGCCTGATTTCTTTTCCTGATTTAATTTTTGTGTTGTGACTGACTTGGTTGTTAGGTAGTTTGATGTACTCTTTCTGTCCCTGGCCTGGATTTGTAATTTAGCAATAACAAATTCACATGTTCAATGACAGAGCAGTTGTTTACATATTATGTAGAAAACCCCTTGATAATATCTAAAAACAGTGGGAGTTAGGGTGGGTAATAATTATTAGGTTAGCTATAGATTTTGGGGAATTGGTAAAGGTGGCACTAAAAGGGGGATGGGAATAGGGATGGGTGTGTTTAGGAAGACATATGGGGGCTGCTGGGTTTTGTGGCCCTTGTGTGTGTTTGGATGTATTTCTGTTGTTGTAGTAGAGGGAGATTGTGTCAGGGATTGCAGTGGGCTGGGTTTGTATACAGTTGGTACAGTAGGCTAGTCAGCAGGTATGAATGTGTAGGAAGAAGAGGTAGTGTGGTGACAGTTTGGGGAAGGAAAAAAGGAAGAGATAAAGATGGAGGAAAGAATGGATGAGAAGGGGCAGAAAGAGTAGTTGGGAGGGAGTGCAATAGATTGTAGCACAGAAGAAGGAGGAAAAGTGAAGAGAGTAAGAATAAGGATAAGAAAATAGTGATAGTGAAGTTAATAATACAGGAAGAATGAAAATTAAAATTAAAAAAGAAACAATAAAAAACACCAGGTTCAGGAACAACAGAAAGTTCAGTTTTTTGGTAAAAGTTCTGGAGTTATTCCTTAGGCACCCAGTCCTGGTATTGGCATATAAGTGGAAGCTCTGATGTGGTCTCACCACATGACTGGCTTGTGAGTAGTATTTGGTTCATTCTGCCCACAAGATTAGTTGGATTGTGAGTGAGGTAAGACTTCCAGCTCATACAGATGGGTCAGAGCTGTTTTTTTCACCAAGCAGCAGTTGTGTTGCCCTTCAGCTTTAGCTCTGTTTGGTCAGCTCATCTCCCAACAAGGTGGGGCAATGCAGTTTTGAATGCTGTCCTCTGTCCCAGAGATCAGCTCTGGGTCCCATCACCTACCTTGCTTTGGGAAGTTGGCCTGTTGGCCCACCCCCACTCTCAGCCTTTGTGCTTTACCAGATCTCTGCTGGGTACTAGCAGCTCCTTTGGGAGGATGGCTTGTCGCCCCACTCCTGCTCTTAGCCTTTTTTGCCTCTCATGATCTCTGCTAAGTGCTGGCAGCTCCTCTAGGAGGTTGGCTTGTCACACTGCTCCTACTCTCAGCCTTTGCTGCTTTACCTGCATTAGTTCACTGAGAGTTCAGCACTGAGAGTATGGCTCCTTGTCCAACCCCCATTCTCCAGGGAGGGTTCAACATTCCACCCCCACCTCCATTGTTGGTGCTGAATTACAGTTAGCTATTTATGTATTTGAGTTTTGCTTGTAGGGGGTGACTCAGTCTGCCCAGGGACTGTGCTGGATTATTTTTCTAGGGGGTGGGTAGGGGAGTCATGTGTGGTTTTGTGAGGTTTACCTGTTCCTTCATTAGCTTCACTCAAGCAGCTTTGGAGTGCAATGTGGCATAGAGAGGTTTTCCACTAGCTGGGGGGGGGTGTCCAGTATGTCACAGAGCTTGATTCTGGTTGATGCTCTGTCTTCTGCTTGTTGGAAGAAAGAAAAAAGAAAAGAGAAATGGCCCAAGGAGACTTTTTCCCCATGGCCGGACATGCCTTGCTAGCTGTGCTGTGCAGGATTTTCACAGCTGTTAGGTGCAATTAAAGGTTGATTTATGGGTCAGTCTTTGAATTTTATCTGCACCTAATATGATGGTTGTTACTATTTTGGCTAAGAGTAATCAGAATTATCCAAGTGGAGCTCTGATGTCTCAAGGAGGTTTCAGGGGTCACAGAGCTTAGGATTTCTGATTTCCTGCCCTAGCCACCATTTTGGATTCCCAAAGTTCTATTTTTAAATCAAAGGAGAAACAAAGACCTTCCATAAGTATAAACTAAAGCAATTCATAACCAGTAAGCCAGCACTGCAGAAGATACTTAAAGGAATACTACACACAAGAGGAAGAAGATATACACAAACACAAAAGCTAAGGAGAAAAAAAAACCTTACTAGGTAAACAAATGAGAAATAGGAACAAATCAAACATCACTAACTCAGGAAACCAACAAACCTCTAAGATAAAGTGGGGAGGAGAAGTAAGTACGTATCTCTCAATAAAAACCCTAAACATAAATGATCTTAATTCTCTGATTAAAAAGCACAGACTGGCTGAATGGATTTAAGAAAAGATGCAAATGTTTGTGGTCTACAAAAATAGACTTGACTGTCAAAAGACACACAGATTGAAAGTGAAAGGATAGTAAACAATATTCAATGCAAATGGAATCTACTGGCAAGCAGAATACTCATATCTGATAAAGCAAACTTCAAGCAAAATTTAGAAGTGATAAAAATGTTGCTACATTTTAATAAAGGGGGAAATCCACCAAGAATATATAACAATTATAAATATATGTGCACTGAATGTTGGTGCATCCAATTTGATAAAAACAGTACTACAGGATGATAGTTCCACATACAATAATAGTGAGTGGCTTAACATACCACTCTCATCAATGGATAGATCATCCAGACAAAATGATAATCAATCAAGAAACTTCAGAGTCAAACTGTACTATAGACCAAATGGAGTTAATAGACATCTGTAGAATATTTCACCCAACAGCTGCACTATAGACATTCTTATCAACAGCCCATGGAACTTTCTTCAAAATATGTCACAGTTTAGGCCATTTATACTTGTTATGGCAAGTCAAAACAAGTATAAAAACATTGATATAATTCTTGTATCTTATCACATCATGAAGGGATAAAATTAGAAGTCAATAGTAAGGGAAACTGTACAAACATAGGAAATTGAAAATATACTTTTAAATGATCAGTCAGTCATTAAAGAATTCCTGGGGTCAAATGAAAATGAAAGTACAACTTACCAGTATCTTTGGGATACAGAAAAGGAAGCACTAAGAGGAAAGAGTATAGTTATGTATACTTAATGTTAAAATATCAGAGAGATCTCAACTAAATAACCTAATGATGCTTATCAAGTTCTCATAAAAATAAGAACAAGCCATAAAGAAATAAGGGTGAAAATCAAAGAAATGGATTCTAAATGAGCAGTACAAAAGAGCAATGAAACAAAGATCTGGTTCTCTGAGGATGAACAAAATTGACAAATCCTTAACCAAACTAACCAAAAGAAAGAGGAAGAAGACCCAAATTAATAAAATAAGAGATGAAAAAAGGAATTTCATAACAAAGGCCCATGCAATCCAGAGGGTCATTAAGGAATATTTTGAAAATTTATATTCCAATAAATTGAAAAATCTAGAAGAAATAGATACATTTCTAGACAGATATGACTATCAAAGTTGAACCAAGAGGTTATAAACAGCCTAAACAGATCTACAAGAATTCATGACATTGAAAAAGTAATAGAGTCTCCAAAAGGGGGAAGATCAGAATCAGATGGACTCACCGCTGAATTCTGCCAGACCTTTCAATAAGAACTAACACCAATATTTCTCACATAAAAAAGTAAGGGAAGGAATACTTCCAAAACTCATTCTATGAAACTGGTATTATTCTGGTACCAACATAGGATAAGAACACAACAAAAAAGAAAACTATAGACCAATTTCCCTGAAGAACATAAATGCAAAAATCCTCAATAAAGTACTGGTAAGTAGAATTTAACAATACACTGAAAAAATCATATACCATGATTACATTGGTTTTATTCTAAGGTTTCAAGGATTATTCAACACACGCAAATCAATAAACATAATACAGAACATAAATAGAACCGAGGACAGAAATCACACAATCATCGAAATAGTTGTAGCAAAAGCCTTTGACAAAATTCAACATTCCTTCATGATACAAGCCTGAAGAATTAAGGACTCTAACAGACAACTCAGATCTCACAAACACTTTCAGCAAAGTAGCAGGACACAGAACCAACAAACAAAAACCGGTAGCTTTTCTATGTACTAGTAATGAACTTGCTGAGAAAGAAATCAGGAGAACAATCCCATTCATAATGGCCTCAAAATAAATTTAAAAGCTAAGGATAAACGGGAGGTAGAAGTACTCTACAATGAAAATTATAAAACAGTGATGGAAAAAACTGAAGAAGGCATTCAAAGATGGAAAGACCTCCTATGTTCATGGATCAGCACAATTAATGTTGTGAAAATGTCATATTACCAAAAGCAAACCAGATGTAATCGCCAAGAAAATTAAATCCTAAAATGTTAAAAGAATGGGGGGAGAAGAAGGGGAGATTAAGAAAGTATAATACAGGGAGTGAATTTAATCAAAAACATTATATGCAAGTGTGGAAATGTCACAATGAAATCCTTTTCTACAATTAATTTATGCTAATAAAAAATTTAAAAAGAACAATCCTAAAATTCATACAAAAGTTTAAAAGACCTAGAATAGCCAAAGCAATCCTGAGCAGAAAGAGCAATGCTAGAAGCATCATCAGATTTCAAATTATATTACAGAGCCATAGAAACAAAAGCAGCATAGTTCTGGCATAAAAACAAACACATAGACCAATGGAACAGAATAGAGGACCCAGATATAGATCCACATAGATATAGTCACCTGATTTTCAATCAAAGTACCAAAATATATGTTGGAGAAAAGGCAGCCTCTTCAACAAATGGATAGCCACATGTAGAAGACTGAAACTAGATTCCTATCTATTACCCTACACAAAAATCAATTCAACCTGGATAAATGACCTTAATGCAAATCCTAAAACTTTGAAATTACTAGATAAGGGAAAAAGAACTCTGATATACTGTTGGTGGGAATGCAAATTAGTGCAGTTATCATGGAAGTAATTTTGGAGGTTCCTCAGAAACCAAAAACTAGAACTTCCATATTATCCTGAATATATGCCCAGAGGGATGTAAGTCATTCCACAACACAGTTACCTACACACTCATGCTTATTGTAGCATTATTCACGATAACCAAATTCTGGAATCAGCTTGAGTATTTACCACCAGATGTATGACTAAAGAAAATATAATATATATATTTTCATACACACACACACACACAGAGCCATAAAGAAGAGTAAAATTATGTCATCAGGAAATTGAACAGAACTGGAGATCATCATGTTAAGTGAAATAAACCAGACTCAGAAAGATAAATATTACATGTTTTCTCTCATATGTGGAAATTTGGACTTTAAAAATGTACATGAAAGTAGAAAGGGGTTGGATTATTTGGGAAAAGAAAAGGGATCAGCAGAAAGTGGGAAGAGGAACAAGAGATGGCTTGGGAGCGAATATGATGAAAACACATTATAAGGTAGCAGTACATACGAAGCATTATTTTGTATGATTAATATATGCTAATAAAATGACTGAAGAAGGAAGGGGAAGGTAGAGAGAAATGAAGATCTTTATAGATAGGGAAAATGGCATATTGTAATTCCCATAAGAAATACAGGAAGCCCTGCTCAGGGCAATAAAATAACATGATTGAACTCAACATTTATGGGCAAAGAAGTAGATGGGGGCTGGGAGGCCAGCCAGGCCTAAAACATGAAGGAAATTGAACACAGCAGGCTAAGGAGCTGAGTTCTATCATCCAGAGCAAAGAGGCCACAAAATGGCTTTAACAGCAGCAGTGAGAGGGCACCCAGATTTATATTTCAGAAGGATTGGTCTGGTTTTGTAGAGAAAATATTAGAGGGGCCAAATCTGGTGGTATAATTAGTGACCTATTACAGATATTTTTGGTCCTTATAAATAATTCTAAGTCACCATGCCTGGAACATTGTAAATGTTCAATAAATAGCTGACAAAGCATTATTTAAAAATAAACATCTGCAAGATGATGTTAGATGTGCTAAGTTAATATGCCTGAACTGTTTGGCGAAGGCTGAAACCGATGTGAATAAAAGAGACCTCCCCCTAGTATGTGGAAGGCAATCATAAAGAAGCAGCTACAGGTGCATTGCGTCACCTGGTGCTGCCATTTGTTCCAGCAGATATTTGAGCATAGAGAACAGAATCCTCACTTCCACTTTCCTTCATCAGGAGCGATGGCGATGATTCTGCATCAACAGGAAAAAATCTATGTGAGTGGAACCTTCCATTCCAGACACCTGTACAAGACTCCTCATGTACCCTTAATTTTCTTGTGTATTGAACAGAAATTCTAATGCTCATTTTTTATTGGTTTGGAATTAGAGAAAAAGCAAATAATTTTTTTGTCAATTTCTAATTCTTTAGTCAATGATACAGAACAGGGATCTATTCAAATATTTATTATATTAATTTTCTTTAATGTATATAGTTTAAAAATATTTTAATCAGATTAATCATTTAACTCCTCATGAATTATTTACCTCCCATGTGAAATTGCTTAATTGTGTACTAATTTGTACCGTCAGTCCAAAAAGTGGTTGATATTGTTTATACCAACTAGATTAAATGTACAATTATTTGTTCAAAATATGATTATGATGTAATCTATTCTAATATGTCTTCCAAAATAAGCTTTTAAAAGTAGATTTTTAACTGGGCTCGTGGCTCATGCCTGTAATCCTAGCTACATGGAAGGCTGAGATTGGGAAGATTGCAGTAGGATGCCAGTCTGGACAAATAGTTTGTGAGACTCCATCTCCAAAATAATCAGAGCAAAATGGACTGAAGGTGTGTTTCAAATGGTAGAGTGCTTGCTTTGCAATCATGAGGCCCTAAATTCAAATCCCAGTCCCACCAATAAAACATAATTAGATTTTTCCCAGCTCTGTGAGTGATTTGATCTTATGCCATTGTCTATAATTCTTTCATTAATAAATATCTTTGAGTCATAACTGTGTGCCAGGCTAATCTAAATGATCATAATCTAACAGTGATCAACACAGAGTCCAGTCTTGTGGATCTTATAGTATAGCAAGGAGAGAAAAAACACTATGCTGAATAAATAGTGTAGTACAATAGTAGGTGATAAGTACTATAGGAAAAAAATAGAGCAGGTAAGGAAAATGTGGAGTGGGAGGGTGGGTCTCATTGATAAAGAGATATCTGACACTTGAAGAGGGTTGCATATCCAACTATGCCATTGACTAAGGAAAGAAGAACATTACAAGCACAGAACAATGAGTTCAAAAACCCAAGGCTGGAGGAGATTGTTGGGGGTGGGAAGGATGGTGGAGCAGAGTGAAGAAGAGAGTAAAGGGGAAGAGGAGCCAGATTGTAGGCCCTTGGGAGGACTTCAGGTTGAACACAGGCTTAGCATTATCTAACTTGCAGTTTTTAAAATGCATTTTCGATTTTAAAAGGACCAGAGGGTTAGTGTGCTCTGCTGTGTTGAGAAGGCACCATAGGGAGATTAAGGGTAAGTGCAGCAGGGAGATGAGTTAAAGGGTGATTCTCCAGAGCAGAAATTCTGGTGGCTCAGACAAGCATAGTAACACCAGGAATGGTCAGAGTGTTGGGATTTGGGATGCATTTTGCAGCAAGAATCAACAGTGATTTCTGACTGGTACTTATAGTATTCTAAATAAATGCTCCTATTTCATGGGAAATTATTGCATTTTAAAATCTTAAGCCTAATATATTTTTGTTTGCTCAAAATAGACTTTCTCTTTTTTTAAGGGGTGGGGAGGGTAACTGTGGCTGGTGACTGCCTTGTGCATGCCAAGTGTGGCCTACCACTGAGCTACTTAAGCTTTCAAAAGTATTCTTTCTTTTGAATTGCACATAATGATGCTGCATGTGCAGTAAATAAAAGTTTTATTGCTGTATTTTTTTTTTTTCAAAAGATTGACATGGTGAGTCTTGGGAAGAGAAGTCTCTACAGTCAAGTCTTGGGTGACTGTGTGAGCTGCCTGATGAAGAGCTATCTGTCACATCTCTCTGCTCTGACCTTTGGGAGGATAAGACACTGTAGATGCTGCCAGTTTATTTCATTTCCATCAATCAAAGTTGAAGTGGCATTTACTGATTTCATTAAGTGAGATTCTGCTGGGATTTGACCTTGGGATTTCCAAATTGGTGACTTTCTTTGTGATCGCTGCCAGCTTGTCTTAGAGGAGAATCTCACATTACTGTCAAGATAAAATTACTTTTAGTTCTTTCATATGTCAAAACCCTGTCATTTCTGCCAGTGTGGCCCATTGTGACTAAGAAAATGAGGTAAGGCTTTGGATTTTTATTGATGCTTCCTTTTTATTTTCGCCATCTAAGAACATTTCTCCTTTCGATCTTTTGTGAACCTGTGTGATGGTGGGTCTTGTCACTTAATTACTTGGATCTAGAATGTGAGCTGTTTTGCCCTCCTGACTTCTGCTTGCCATGAAGTTAACTCTGTAGCAAAACTTTTTTGATCCTTTATTTGTTTACTATGCTTATAAGTGATATGATATTTAACATACTTATTTAAATGAATAAACATAGATTGATTGATAAATGACAAGCTGAAAGTCTTTTTCTTAGGGATCTTTGGAAACTATTAAAAACACACTGACTGGCTGAGGGAGAGAAGTTTAATGTCCCCTTCAGATATCAATAAATATAGGGTCATCTTTTAGTTTTTCACAGTGTCTCTACATTTATTTATTCATTTTTTATAAATATAAGGCATTGTGCCTCATTAGAGAATGGAGGAAATCATTTTCATGCACTTCAAGGAAGGGTTCCTTGTTTTAACCTGAACTGTCTATTTAATACACTTTATAAGCATTACAAATTTACAGGTATCAAGATTGGGAGATAAAGCTATTTTCCTCAATTCCAGGCACAGGCATTTCTTTGTGCATCTGAGAGGGGCACTATTCTCCTCTATAGGAAATACTGTTCATTGAAGTAATCCAGTCTACCTTCCATACCTATGGTTGTCTCTGCTCTGTCACTACCAAGTAGTCTGAATGTAGCATTTCTCAGTGATAAGAAGCACACAGGCTACCATGAAAACCACACCAATCCTTTCTGATATGTCAGCAGCCTTTACATCACTCCCTTCTTAGAGCAAGAAGGAGACTGTTAACTCAACTTAGTATATTTTTGAGAACCATGAAACAACTTCTTGAGTAGGACTAGTCACATCTTAGTTGGCACAAGCTCTATTGAGAGAATCCAGGTTTGAGTGCACTGTGGAAGGCTGTGTTACAGCCTGACCACACTGAACTTGATGCTGGGAAACCCCCACTCTGTCACTAACTGGTATGCAAACTTGGGGAGGTAATGAATCATTACAGAAACATATTCTTTTTATTACTTAAAAGGTCACTAAAGATACTATTGCATGATTCTATTGTACTTATTTGTGGTTACTTTACTAGCTAAAATAAAGATAGTACAGTAAATGAAGTCCATGTTGTAGCATGTACAGTGTTGGTATAGAAACATCCACAGAACTTAACCTGATCTTTTTTCTGTGGTTGTAATGACAAAAGCCAGAAATTCATGTCTCCCTTCTCTGCTAAGACTCTTAGGTGTGGCCAGGATGTTTTGTGAATCTGTGCATTATAATGTCACAGTGACCAAACTCGGTGTTTATACAAGAAACAAATTGCACAATAATCTTTTATTTAGAGAAAGAAACTTCAGCCAATGCTTTAAATTTCTTGATTCCCTATCCTCAAAAATTCAGGAAAACATTACTTTATATCCCACAAAATAATTGCATTGATTAAGAAAACAGGAGTGAATATAATATTAGCTGTGTCCTTAAAAAATAGTACAAAAAAAATGGTGAGTAAAGAAAAGACAATGAAAATAACGTTCATGACATCCAGAACATGGAGGAAGGGACTTCCTGCAAGAGAGCAAGAAGACTTTACATAACTGCGATTTTCCTAAATTAGATGGCCAAACGACAGAGGAATAAAACTTTAAACTATGGTTTTCACTGCTCTCTAGCTTCAGGGCAGGGGCATATGAAGGATGGCCTTGTTCTCATAATTTCTACCTAAAAGGCAAGTCTTGCTAGTGGTGACATGAATAGAGCTAGAGCAGTCATTTTTCTTTCTAAGAATCAGCAGGACTGCACTGATTCAAGGAAGCCATAATGAACATATATTCTCAACTCTCTGTTTAGTGACATCATGTTATCAGCTTGAAATCAGTGAAGGTGGGAAAATTTACACAACAGAAATTGGAAAACACTCAAACATGCCCTCCTTACCAGAACAAAATACTGTCCCGACACTCATCTATTACTGTTCTCTCCATCTTCCCAATCACTCTCCATCTTCCCAATCACACTCCATCTCCTGACTGATGCTTGCACACCCAGTGAATGAGAAACCACCCTTTCTCTCAGATCCCCACCAAGGACCCTGTCCCCTTTGCTCCAATAGTTCCCATATTGTAAAAACAGTGAAAAGACAACTAATATTGGTAGAAATTTGGTAACATTAATAGAATGAATGATTCATTTTAAGAACTCATGCCAAGCACAGTAGCTTGTATCTGTAATCCCAACCACCTGGGAGGCCAAGATCAGAAGAATCATGGTTCAAGGCCAGCCTAGGCAAAAAGTTAGCAAGACCCCTGTCTCAACCAGTAAATGGGTATGGAAGTATATGACAGCTAATATACACAGGAGGATTGAACGTCAGGTCAAGCCAAACATAAATACAAGACCCTCTCTCAAAAATAACTAAAGCAAAAAGGTGTGAGGGCATGGCTCAAGTGGTAGCAAACACTAGGCCCTGATCAAAACCCACTTCCATCAAAGAAAGAAGAAAGTTTATAAGTAAAGACTGAACTGAATTGAACAGCTTTGGGCCTCTGGCTTGGTCAGTGCATGTTTCTCAAGGGTATGGGAAACGGTCAAAGCTCCCCAATAATAGTAGCACTAACATTTCAAGACCTTCAGCTTATCTCCATGTAAACTATTTCTCTGTACAAGGAAAAGGGTTAATTTTATAATCTTTATCATATAGCAGGTTCAGAAAAACCATCGCTTAATGTTTTATAAAATGCCACTATCTTAACATAAGATGTAGAGTAAGAAAACATGATCTCTGTATAGCAAGTGCCAATATTTTCAAGATGCAGCAAGTATTTTTCCTTTAAAGGCATGTCATTTTTATGTAACACAAATGTCATTTTAATACAAAAGTGGACAAGATTGAAAATTCAAATTCAAGCATTTTACTGATGTTGAAAACACATTATTCTAGAATAGCCTTAGGAATTATCAGTGTAACACACAGTTTTCTATAACAATTCTTTATTTTTATTCTTTTACAGTTTAAAAAATACTTTAAAATTTATATCTCATTCCCATTTTATTTCCAGAACATTCTTGGTAGCAATGAATATTATTCCATTTAATATGTTATTCCATTCAATTATAGCTTAGAGAGACTGTCACTGGGTCAAAGTCACAAAGAACTTAGGTAATTGACTTAATGATGTGTTTCTTTGTTCTGTATTATCATTGCATGAAAGGACAAAAGCAATTTTGTGTTTTAATAAGTGAATCAGAATTTTATATTTATAGTAATTTAGTTTCATGATATTTCAGAATGCAGAATATTGCCAGTATTATTTATAACATTTTCTGTTTGGACATAATGATAATAACTGCTGTTGAGAGTTTACTGTGGACAGATGCCATGATAAACAATTTATGTGTACAACATCATTCATCATTTGTAGGGACATTAAAATCGAGATTTTTATGTAAGTAAACTGAAAAATTTAAATGTTTGGATGTCTGGTGTGGTGGAGCATGACAATAGCCCAGCTTCTCAGGAGGCAGAGACAGAAGGATCTCAAGTTGAAGGCCAGCCTGGGCACAAAACACAAGGCTCTATCTCAGAAACAAAAGTATGATAACCAGGACTAGAAGCAATGCTCAAGTGGTAGAGAACATGCCTAGCATGTACAGGCCCTAGATTAAATCCCTAGTGCCCTCCTGCTACCCCATAAAAAAGAACTGTATCAAGATCATGTACTAGAAATTTGAACACAGCATGGATTCTACCTCTTACGAGTTTCATTCGTGCATTAATATTGCTTCACCTACTACTTAATCCCTATTCATAGTTGGGTTCATAGGGGCTTTTTCAAAAAAAATATTTTGGCAGTACTGAGATTTTAACTCAGGTTATCACACTGCTAAACAGGCACCCTACCACCTGAGCTATTCCACCAACCCTGTTTTGTGTTGAGTATTTTTGAGATAGGGTCTTGCAAACTATTTGCCCTGGCTGGTCTTGAACCTTGACCCTCCTGATCTCTAGCTACCTCCCAAGTAGCTAGTATTACACATGTGAGCCAGAGGTGCCCAACTCACAGATTTTTAAAAATTATTCCTAATGCATTTTGTGACCAAATATCCTTAAAATAATTCATATGCTATAAGTTGTTAACTTCTGTATCGTTCTTCCTGGCTTCCAGCATTTATATATTCATTCAATATTTATCCAATTAAAAAAGACAATGTCCAGTCATTGTTAAGCGTGCTGGCTCTGAAGTCAGACAAGCTAACCCTACATAAGTTACTTATATTCTCCCTGTATTGGTCTCCTCTGCTGTAAAATACGATAGAAATAGTGTTCTCTCTTGGCTTTTGTATAATGATTAGATAAATGCATACATATAAGGTATTCAGAATAGTGCCTGCTATTAGTGATAGCTCCCATGTACAATTAGTATATGTATCAGCTATGTACAAATTGCTAATATGAAATTGTTCAGAAACCAAATGTAACTACAGCCCTAGGTCTGGCTGGGTTGCCAGAATTGTAACCAGAATCCTAGGCCAGAGGACCAACTCTGGGGGTTCCAATCTGTCAGGTCCAACCATTCACCCCAATAAGTCCATTAAAGAAAAGACAAAGGCAGAGAAAGGAGATTTATTTAATGAGGTGGTCACCTGAGGGAAAAAGGAAATTAAGTATTTTAGCCAATCTTTGAGGTACAGACAGGATCATTAAGTTTAAACAGAGGAAGAATTGGGGCAGTGGGCAGTCAAAATATGGTGTGGTTGATTGTTTTCTCAGTTCTGATCCTGCAGGGTGGTTTGAAGAAGTCTTCATTGATCAAGTGACAATCCAATTCCCTTGAGATGATTGCTCCTACTTGGAGGTGATCTCATCATGGTGATCTGTCTTCGAGGCTTTGCTGTTCCTGGATTCCACACTGACTGCATGTTTAAGACAATGACTAGAGATGTTTAGGAACCTTTTGTGGATCTGGAACAGAACATTGTAAAAGTTGACAGCCAGATAATTATTCTTATATCTGTGCCTTCAGCCTTGAAGAGGGACGAGAAAGGGTAGGTATCACCAGTTTTTAAACAGTCTTTAGTGAATAACATGATTACAGACAGGCGCCTGACCCAGATGCTTTTACACAAAGGAGGCAAATATGAAATGAAGGCAGAACCTCAGGCTTTTATTCTGCTTGTCATTAATTTGTGGGCCTAAGTGAGGAGCCAGTGCTTTGTAGCAAAGGCAGTTTTTTTGGGTGTTTTTGGGCAGTACTAGGGCTTGAACTCAGGGCCTTCACCTTAAGCCATTCCACCAGCCCTTTTTGTGCTGGGTATTTTCAAGATAGGGTCTCATGATCTGTTTGCCCAGCTGTCTTTGAACTGCAGTCTTCCTGATCTCTGCCTCTTAAGTAGCTAGGAATACAGGCCTGAGCCATTGGCACTCAGCAAAAGCAGTTTCTAAGTACCTTTTATACAAGGAGTTAAATTGTACTCAAAATTTACTCAGAACCCAAGCTCCACAAGTCCTAGTGAAAAGAAAAGCTCAGATCTCCAAATTTGAAGGAATCCAAAATGGTGGTTATGGTAGGGAAGAGGAGGCAAACTAGCACCCAGCAGAGGTTGGGAAAGGCACAAGGCTGACAGCAGGGGTGGGGCACTAGGCCAAACTCCTAAAGTGGGGCAAGTGGTAGATTCTGGAGCTGATCTCATGGAATTGAGGACAGTATTCCAAACTGAATTTCCCCACCTTCCTGGAGGGGTGGGGAACTGAGCAAACAGATTTGCAGCTGAAGGGCAATAAAGCTGCTACCTAGTGAAAACAACAACAGCTTTGACCACCCTGCACAAACTGGCAGACTCATATCACCTCCAAATGCAAATAACCCTGCGGACAGAAGGAATCAAATACTACTCACAAGCCAGTTACCTGGTGAAACCACATCAGAGCTCCAATTTGTATGCCAATACCAGAATTATATGCCTAAGGAATAACTCCAGAACTTTTACCAAAAAACTGAACTTTTTGCTGTCCCTGTTCCTGTTTGTTGTGTTTGTTTTTTTCTGTGTGTGGATTTTTTTTTCTGTATTATTAACTTCACCAACACTGTTTTCTTATTCCTATTCTTACCCCCTCACTTTCCCTCTTGTTCCTGCACTACAATCCATTGTTCTCTCTCCCAACTACTCTTTCTGCCCCTTCTCACCCACTCTCTCCTTGTCTTCACCTCCCTCTCCTACCCCTTGCAACCTGTTACCACATGACCCCTCCCTCCTACATATTCATCACCTGCTGACTAGCCTATTATACCACCTATACACAACCCCAGCCCCCTGCAATCCCTCACAAAAACACCCTCCACTACAACAACAGAAATACACACAAACACACACAAGAACCACAAAACCCAGCAGCTCCCATGCCTCATTCTCCATCCACACACTCTTTTTCCCACCCACCCCCTTTTAGTGCCATCTTTAACAATTTCCCAAATTCTATATCCAACCTACTAACAATTACCCCCCTCAACTTCCACTGTTTATAGATATTATCACTAAGGGGTTTTCTGTATATGTAAACAACAGGTCTGGCATTGAACCTATGAATTTGTTATTGATAAATTAACATCCAGGCCAGGGACAGAAAGATCACATCAACCTACCTAACAACCAAGTCAGTCAAAACACAAAAATTAACTCAAGGGAAAGAAAATAGGCCATTAAAACCACTAATTAGCCTATGAAGGACATAGTTACACAGCACCAAGTGGAGCAATGGGAAGAAAAAGGGATGGAAACCACTCTCCTCAAAAAAATAATTCAATATTGGACTTGGGAGTGAAGAAAATGGATACCCAGTTTCTGACTTCAATAAAACAATGATAAATGTCATGAAGGAGCCCAGTGGTGCCCACAAAAAAAAAAAAGTCAAAGAAGATCTTGGAAGAAATCTCTGAGAAATTCATGGAGAAGATACTACACATGACTAACCAGAATGTACAAGATGCACTCAAGAAACTTCAAGACAACAAAAATGAAGACCATGAGAAGATATAGAAATTCAGAGAGGAATTCAGCAAACACCAAAGTGAAACAAAAGACATTATAAAAAGAAGATACAGGAATTAAAGATGACAATACAAAGTATAAAAAAGAAGTTGAACAAAGATATGGAAAACCTCAGAAAAAAAGAATCAAACAGAAATCTTGGAAATAAAAAGTCCTATTAGTCAAACAAAAACACAGTGGAAGGCCATTCCAGCTCACTAGAACAAGTAGATGACAGAATCTCAGAGGTCAATGAAAAAAATAGAAATTAAAGAAAAAGCAGAATGAATTTTAGTCAAACAATTCAAGAGCTGTGAAAAGGGTAAATAAGAACTCAGTGACCCCATCAAAAGACAAAACCTGAGAGTCATGGGTATTGAAGAAGAGATGCAAGCCAAAGGGATATGCAATATATTTAATAAAATAATAACAGAAAATTTCTCAAATATCAAGAAAATTTTGCCCATTCAGGTACAAGAAGCCTCCAGGACACCAAACAGACTTGACCAAAAGAGAACCTCCCCACAGCATATTATCATTAAAACAACTAGCACAGAGAACAAAGAAAAAATATTGAAGTCTTTAAGAGAGAAAAATCAAATAATACATAAAGGTAAACCCATGAAAATAACAGCAGATTTCTCTACAGAAACCTTAAAAGCAAGAAGGGTATAGAGTGAGGTATTTTGGGCACTGAATGAAAATAATTTCAGCCTTAGGATACTCTACCCAGCAAAATTATCATTCAAAATTGACAGAGCAATAAAAATCTTCCATGATAAGCAGAAACTAAAACAATATATGACCACCAAGTCACCACTACAGAAGATTCTACAAGGAATTCTGCACACAGAATATGAAAGCAAACAAATACACAAGAAGATGGGAAGTATCAAACCACAGGAGGAGAAAAGATCAGTAATCAGGGAGTAGCATTGATTCGGCTGTACACAATTAAATCCTTAAACAACAAAACAACTAAATGGCAGGAATCACCACATACCTATCAATATTAACACTGAATGTCAATGGACTCAACTCCCCTGTCAAAACACACCATTTGGAAAACTGTATTTAAAAAAGAAGATCTAACAATCTATTTTCAAGAGACCCATCTAATTGACAAAAATAAACACTGGCTTAGGGTCAAAGACTGGAAGAAGATTTACAGGCTAGTGGCCCATGAAATCAGGCAGGAATAGTGGTACTTCTATCAGACAAAGTAAACTTCAAACTTACATTGATCAAATGAGACAAAGAATGTCACTTCATACTAATAAAAGGGGCAATACATCAACAGGAAAGAACAATTATCAACCTATATGCACCCAATGTCAGTGCACCCAATTTCATCAAACAAACACTGAACACTAAAGGACTTAAATATACATACAAACTCCAACACAGTGGTAGTAGGAGACTTTAGTACCCCTCTATCCCCAATAGATAGGTCATCCAAGCAAAAAATCAAAGAAGAAATCCTAGAACTAAATGACACCATAGATCAAATGGACCTAGCTGATGTCTACAGAATATTTCATCAAATAACAGCACAATATAAATTCTTCTCACAACCTATGGAACTTTCTCCAAAATACATCATATCTTAGGGCACTAAACAAGCCTCAGCAAATATAAGAACATAGAAATAACCCCCTGAATTCTATTTGATCACAATGTATTAAAACTAGAACAACAAAAACAACAGCAGAAAATATGCAAATAATTGGAGGCTGAATAACACATTGCTCAATGATCAATGGGTCATAGAAGAAATAAAAGAGGAAATCAAAAGGTTCCTGGAAGCTAATGAAAATGAAAACACCACCTACCAGAACATATGGGACATAACAAAGGCAGTCCTATGAGGAAAGTTTATAACCATAAGTGCATATATTAAAAGGACAGAAAGATCTCAAATAAATGACCTATGTTACATCTCAAACTCCTAGAAAAGCAAGAACAAACAAAACCCAAAACACATAGAAGGAGAGATATAATAAAACTAAGGACTGAAATTAGTTAAATAGAGACCAAAAAAAAAACATACAAAAACCAAAAAAACAAAAAGCTGGTTTGTTGAAAAACTAACTAAGGTCTGCAAGTCCCTGGCAAATCTGACTAAAATGAGGAAGGAAGAGGACTTAAAATAGTAAAATCAGAAACTAAAAAGGGGAGATAACAACAAACACCAAGGAAATCCAGAGAATCATCAGAGACTACTTTGATAACCTATATTTCAATAAACTGGAAAATCTTGAAAAATGGACAAATTTCTATATACTTATGACCATCCAAAACTGAATCAAGAAGACATTAAACAACTAAACAGATCTATATTGTATAATGAAATTGAAACAGCCACAAAGAAGCTCCCAAAAAAGGAAAGTCCAGGACCTGACAGATTCTCAGCTGAATTCTACCAGACCTTCAAAGAAGAACTAATACCAACACCACTTAAATTGTTCCATGAAGGAACACTGCCTAACTCATTCTATGAAGCCAGCATTACACACAAGCCAAAAACAGACAAGGACACATCCAAAAAAGAGAACTACAGGCCAATCTCTTTAATGAACATTGATGCAAAAATACTTAATAAAATAATGGCAAACTGAATCCAACAACATATCAGAAAGATCATTTACCATGACCAAGTCAGCTTCATCCCAGAGAAGCAGAGATGGTTCAATATATGCAAATAAATAAATGTAATACAGCACATTAAGTGAAGCAAAGACAAAAACCACTTGGTCATCTCAATAGATCCAGAATAAACCTTTGATAAGATTCAACATCATTTCATGATGAAAGCTCTAAGAAAACTAAGAATAGAGAGAATGGACCTCGATATTATAAAGGCTGTATATAACAGACTGATAGTCAACATCATACTTAATGGGGAAAAACTGAACCATTTTCCCTAAAGTTGGGAAGGAGACAAGGATGCCCACTCTCCCCATTCCTATTTAACATAGTCTTGGAATTCCTAGCCAAAGCAATAAGGCAAGAAGAAAGAATAAAAGCAATAAAAATAGGTAAAGAAACAGTCAAAGTATCCCTATTTGCAGATGACATGATCCTATACCTCAAAGACCCAAAAAACTCCACCAAAAAACTCCTAGACACCATAAACAGCTTTAGCAATGTAGCAGGATACAAAATCAACTTACAAAACTCAGTAACCTTTCTATACACCAACAATGAACAAATTCAGAAAGAACATAGGAAAACAATTCCATTTACAATAGTCTCCAAAAAAATCAATACCTAGGAATAAACTTAAGAAAGGGTGTAAATGATATCCACAAGGAGAATTACAAACCACTGAAGAAAGAGATCAAAGAAGACTACAGAAGGTGGAAAGCTCTCCTATGATCATGGATTGGCAGAATCAACATAGTAAAAATGGCTATACTACCAAAAGCAATCTACATGTTTAATGCAATTCCCATCAAAATTCCAATGACATTTGTCACAGAGATTGAAATATCTAACCTAAAGTTCATTTGGAAACACAAGAGACCACAAATAGCCAAGGCAATACTGAGCAAAAAGAGCTCTGGTGGAGGTATCACAATACCCGACTTCAAACTATACTACAGAACCATAACAATAAAAACAGCATGGTACTGGCACAAAAACAGACATGAAGACCTGTGGAACAGAGTAGAGGACCCAGATATGAATCCACACAACTCTCTGCCCACCTTATTTTTGACAAAGGTGTCAAAAACATATGATGAAGAAAAGACATCTTCTTTAACAAAGATTGCTGGGAAAAGTGATTAATTGCCTTCAGAAAACTGAAACTAGACCCATGCCTATAACCCTGTACTAGTATCAAATTAAAGTGGATAAAGGACCTTAATTTCTGACTGGAAACCTTGCAGTTAGTACAAAAAAGGCAGGGAGTACTCTGGAAGCAATCTGTATAGGCAAGGACTTCCTCAGTAGAACTCCAGCAGCCTAGCAACTAAGAGAAAGGATAGACAAATGGATCTACATTAAATTAAAAAGCTTCCGCACAACAAAAGAAATGGTATATAAACTAAAGAGACAACCCACAGAATGGGAAAAAATATTTGCTAGCTATACATTAGACAAAGGACTGATAAGCAGAATATACTGGAGCTCAAAAATGTAAACTTCCCAAAAATCAATGAACCAATAAAGAAGTAGGCAACTGAGCTAAACAGAACTTTTTAAAAGAAAGAAGTCCAAATGGCAAAAGTCACATGAAAAAATGCTCACCATCCCTGGCCATAAAGTAAATGCAAATCAAACCATACTATGATTCCACCTCTCTCCTGTTAGAATAGCCAGCCTCAAGAACACCAGCAACAATTGTTGGCCAGGTTGCAGGGGAAAAAGCTAGTAAGCTAGTACAACCACTTTGAAAAACAATTTGGAGAAAAGGTGAGATCAAAAAGAATTAACCTAGAAGGTAACACACACGCACAGGAAATCAATGCGAGTCACCTCCCTGTATAGCTATCCTTATCTCAACTAGCAAAAACCCTTGTTCCTTCCTATTATTGCTTATGCTCTCTCTTCAACAAAATTAGAAATAAGGGCAAAATAGTTTCTGCTGGGTATTGAGGGGGTGGGGGGGGAGAAGGAGGGGGCAGAGTGGGTGGTAAAGGAGGGGATAGGGGCAGGGGGGAGAAATGACCTAAGCCTTGTATGCACATACAAATAATAAAATAATAATAATAAAAAAAAAAGAAAAACAATTTGGAAGTTTCTTAAAAATCTAAACATAGATCTGCCACATGATCCAGCAATCCTACTCCTAGGGATATACCCAAAGGAATGTGACTCAGGTTATTCCAAAGGCACCTGCACAGCCATGTTTATTGCATCACTGTTTACAATAGCTAAACTATGGAAACAGTGAAGATGCCCCACTACTGACGAATGGATTATGAAAACATGGTATTTATACACAATGGAATTTTATGCAGCCACAAAGAAGAATGAAATTTTATCATTTGCAAGTAAATGGATGGAACTGGAGAACATCATCTTAAGTGAAGTTAGCCAGGCTCAGAAGGTCAAAAATCACATGTTCTCCCTCATATGTAGATTATAGATCTAAAACAAATGCAGTAATATTATTGGACATAGGTCACACATTAAGAGGAGAACGCACACAGAAGGAAAAGGGAAAGGGAAGGAAACCTAAAACTTGAGTGAGGGTGATGTGCTTACTGTACAGAAGCTAATACAGTATTTTTTTTTCATTTTTCTTTTATTATTCATATGTGCATACAAGGCTTGGTTCATTTCTCCCCCCTGCCCCCACCCTCTCCCTTACCACCCGCTCCGCCCCCTCCCGCTCCCCTCCCTCAATACCCAGCAGAAACTATTTTGCCCTTATCTCTAATTTTGTTGTAGAGAGAGTATTTTTAAACTGATAGAGGCCGCTATGGGAAGGGGACTAGAAGGGAGTGAGGAAGTCTGGGAGAGATGAACCAATGTGGGTTGCAATACACATGTGCATTACAGCAACATTAGGAATCTCTCTAAATAGCTACCTTTTTCTCAAACTAGCAAAACGCTATGGCTTTTTTATCATGTCTTATGTTTTCTCTTCAACAAAATTGGAGAAAAAGAAGGAGGAACAGGTTCTGTCTTGAAGTGTTGTGGCAGCACGGGGGGAGGTGGCCCAAAACACATGTGAGTAAAAACGTAAAAACAATAAAATTATTTTAAAAATCTTAATTTGCAGTTAATTTGGAAGAAAATATTACAGACTGAAGAAATTATGACTGATGAGTATTAGCTCTCTAGTGCAAATTTCATGAGCATCTCAATGTGCTTCTGTTTCCTGTCTTTAAAAAAATGGAACTATCACTGTCTAGTTCACAGAATTGCCTGGAAGGCTTCTTTTAGCGTATCACACAAAAGTCAGAACAATGTGCAAAACAATCCTATCTGCTCATCATCCTGGGATGATGAGGGGAGGCTGCCACAGTCTCAAGCCCCTCGGGCTGTCCGTACTTTGCCTACCAGTATCCCATTCCCAGAACCTGAGGAGGAGTCCCCGACTGGGGAGTCACATGCACTGTCTGGGTGTGCTAGCATGTCTGGCACACAGAAGACACCATGTTAGTTCCACACAGTTAGCTCAAGTTAATGAGACCTTATCGTATCTGAAGAAAACTCATAAATAGTATAGATCCTAAGTGGTGGTGTTATTTTGTCACTGAGTTTCATTCTAGCTTAAGTTTCACTTTTTACTACTCCCCTCTGTTTCCTATGGTTTAGGAAATTACATTATCAAGTGTTGGAAATCATGGCATGTATGCCAGTTAACCTGAGTGGAGCATTTCTGTTGGTAAAAATAGCAAGAACCTTTAAGAAACAGGAATCCTGAGACACATAAAACTGCCTTTTTACTCTCATCATGGCTCAGAACATCACTCTGAGTCCTCTTCTCAGACTTCTCACTATACCTTCTTTATGGTATGGTGGGTGTCACACAATATCTGAACACCTGTCTGGTGAAGAGACCTTTGGCCATTTTGTTATGTAAAACAGACTCCATTTACTAATTCAAAAACCGTGGTCCAATATGACAATCTGATCCTTGAATGTAGTTAACAGTTAAAGGTCTCCCCTCTAACAGTTCAGGGTAAAAATAAAACTCTATTCCTCCACTGTTATATGGGGGGTAGAAAGGGGTGAGCAATGCCTGTTGTCTCCAAAGAAAGCCTCACTAATCCTCACCTATCCTGGCCATTTCAATTCAAACCTTTATGCTTTCAATGAGTGTTCACATGTTGCACAACATGTTTTTGAACTCCTCTACATAGTCTGCATGACTAGCATAGTATCTTCCTTGGGAATGAGATACTGGCTAATGTATAATCAAAATTATAGGTTGTTTTCAGATCACTTTAGTTGTCTAGATGAGATTTCATGCAGATGACACATAACTTTCTTAAAAAAAAACTTCCTTTGAAAAAAATGTTAGTTCATGCAGAAACTCTCATAGGATTAATACTATAATTTTGGATAAATTTGCCAATAGATTAAATGTTTAACTGGTAAATTTTTAAAATTATCTTCAAGAGTATAATTGCATTTTAGATGATGTAAAATTGGAAATAATGTTTGTAATTTTATTATGAGAGATTAGACTCAAGACAACCTGATAGGATATTAGAGGTCAGATAAATAATTATCCCTGATACTTCAATCCTGGGAGGGTTGCCAGATTTCAACTGATTGTACTGCAACCAGGCATCCTGGTGCCTTGGTTGCCTAGCAACCATTCTCCTCCCATTTTCTCTTTTTTCCAGAATTCTTACAGAATGCAGTGTCAATTGGGATTCAAGTTGGCAGATAAGAAAGTCAATTTCATTACATCAGTCAGGGCTTGTTTGGCATGGTCACAGTCTGAACTTTAATGTCAGACAAATCCAAATTCAAATAATGACCTTGGAAAAGATCATTAACCTCTGAGTTTGCTTTAGAGCAATATTACATTTCTGTAACATGTCTAAGTATTTTAAACAGAATGGTCCCCACACAAAACTGACCAGTCAGCCAGTACTTAGCCATTCGTTGGAATATCTGACAGTGGAGATAGTCATGCATCTTACAGAGGTCAGTCAGTGTTTGCTCCAAGAGAGACCCAAGCCAAGGTTTTGCTAATAATGCAGTGGAGGTATTCCAGAAAACTCTAATAAAGAAAGGTGGTGGTAGTTAGCCAATTAATTGATTTACTTTTCCATTCAAAAAATAGTTACAGAGTGCCTTCTATATGTTCTACAAATTATGCCAGGCAGTAGGGATTCCACAGTGAAGGTGAGCACTATTGCTCTCCTAGACTTCTAGACTTGTCTAATGGCTATGGTAGATAACACAAAAGTAACCATGGAACAAGATGATTATATGCTCGATTACTACTATGAAGATGTCAAACAGAGTGGTTAGATAGAAAATGCCAACAGGAGATTTACCTCAGGTAATGATGTTCCAGAAGTCCCATTGAAGAAGGGACATTTAAGGTGAAATCTCCCCCCCACACCAAGGAACCAGCCAAGAAGAGGCCCTAAACTGGAAAAGAAAGTGGAATTTTACAAGGCTGAGAATGGCAGAAGGGAGTAGGAAGAATGGGAAGGAAGTAGGATTTGAGTAAGTAGGAAGAATCTTCACCAAGAAGGTCCTGTGGGCTGTGGTTAGGCATTTGGATTTCAATATAGAACATATACGTCTCTGAAAGTTGAAATTGGAACATATAAAAGACTGACATCCAGGAAAAAAGAATTCAAGAGCCATGGACAGAATAACACAGAGGATACCTACGGCAGGTTCTGTGGGACTGGAGTGTAATGATGGTGTTACTATCAGAATTGCCTAACTCCAAAATCTACTTAATAAGTAGATATTGTCAGCTTTCCATCACTGTAACCAAATATCTGAGATAATCAATTTGTAAGTAGCAAAGGTTTATTTTGGTTCATGGTTTCAGAAGCTTCAGTCTACGGTCACTTAGACCTGTCACTTTGATCCAATGGCAAGACAGCATATCATGGCTGAAGCAAGTAGTGAAGGAAGCTGTTCATCTTATGGTGGCTGGGAAACAACAAGAAACAGGAAGAGGCTTGGGTCCAATATCCCTTTCATGGACATACCCTCAATGACCTAACTTCCTCCCACTAGGCCCCACCTCCTGAAGGTTCTGCCACCTCCCCATAGTACCACAAGCTGGGGACCACACCTTTAACACATGACCTTTGGGGACATTCCATATCTAAACTATAGCAGTATGACTCTTGCCTGGATGAAATGAAGTAACACAGACAAACCCCTTACATAGAATTGGGCACACATTGGGCTTTGGAGCTGTTGTTATTCACTTTGTTACCATTGTAAATTATTGATTGCTGTGTATCATATCTCTAGTAGACACATATTACTCCTGGTAAGGGTGTAGTAGGAGTTCAAAGCAGTTATTTGTTGTGTTTGCAGGACTTTCTTTCTCATCCCTTGCTGAGGCTCCTTGAAGGCAGTTGACTGTCTTATCTTTTCTATATCCCAAGCACCCAGCCTAGGGTCTGACACACTTGTATTTTATTATATTGTTATCTTATTCTGTTAAAAATTAGAACAATGAACATTTCAATTTTTTTTTAAAAATTTAGCAAGTATTGGTTGTACATATTAATGGGGTTCAGGGTTATATTTCCATATTCTCAGATAACATACTGATCAAATCTAACCTCCCCTTTTCCACTCTCTGACCCCCCTCCCCATCCACTATTAGCAATCACTATTCTGCTCTGAAGTCAAGAGATGAGAGTGAACACGAGGCACTTGTCTTTCTGTGGTTGACTGACCTCACTTAACATAATGTCCTCAAGCTCTGTCAGTTTTGCTGCAAATGATAAGATTTCATTCTTCTTTATGGATGAATTATTGTTCACTGTCCACTGTGTATATGTTCTACTTTGTCATTACCCACTCATCTGTTGATGGGCATCTAGGCTCATTGTGAACCAGAATAAACCTAAGTTTTTTTTCTTTCACATCTAAGAATATGCCCTTTTTACCTTGTCTCCTGCTTACTTGGTAAGAGTTCAACCCCTCTGCTCTCTTATCAGTTCTATCATGAAATTATGGTTCTACGTCTACTAAATATGTATTATAAAGAAGACCCATCACTTTGGGTGATCATTATAAATTTTGGACAGTAAGTTTCTGCTATAATCTGATGAAATAACCAATATAAGCACAAGAAATTAGCATTGTCTCTCTGCCTCTAATGATTTTGTTAGTCTTTCTTGCATCACTATCATTGATTTTTTAAAAATATTTTCTAAGTACCAAATCTTTGCCAACTACTGCACTGGATATCCAAAACTGAAGAAAGTAGGTCCTGTTCCAGTTCTCATAAAACTTACAGCATAGCACAGAAAGTGAGTATTTCAAAATGAATTATCATAAATGACTATATCTTATCATGGAAATTTCAGGAGACTATGGAGCATATACCAGAAGGCTCAACCTACTCTAGGATCTAAGAAGTCCTTATTGATGAATTTGCATTCAAGTTGAGACGTGTGGAATGGAGTCAATGTTGGAGAGAGGAGTGAACGCTGA
Organism: Castor canadensis; assembly: GCF_047511655.1. Classification (NCBI taxonomy): domain Eukaryota; kingdom Metazoa; phylum Chordata; class Mammalia; order Rodentia; family Castoridae; genus Castor; species Castor canadensis. Next base: position 79,677,125 of record NC_133394.1, on the reverse strand, counting down.
AAGTGGGAGAGAATGAGGATGAGGTGATTATATGACCCTGGGGACAATGTTGCAGAAAATAAGAGTTCAAGTTCAGAATTGATAGAAGAAAACATGTTATACATTTTTAAAAACCAGGAGCTCATTTATTAGCTATCTCTTGCTGCCCATAAACACAGAAACATAAAGCAACACGTATTCATTATCTCACAATTTCTGTAGGTCCAGCATCAGAGCAGTGCAAGCTTAGTTGGGTTCTGTTTCCAACCTGTGTTCCTCTTCCCTAAGTCATTTTTTAGTAAGATCTTTCTTTTTTTTTATTGTTCTGGGTACCATTGTGACATTTATGAAGGTTCTTACAATATATTAGATATGTTATAATTGAATTCACCCCCTCCATCATTCTCCTTTTCTCCCTCCCCCCATTCTTGGAATAGATTCAGCGGGTCTCATATTTCCATTTACACACGTGTGTACACAGTATTTGTACTATATTCGTCCTTCTACACTCTTTCCTTATATCCTTCCCCCTTCCTGCTGGTACCAATATCTGTTCTGCCTTCCTGTTCTTTTTGTTAAAAAAAAAGTGACATTTTTGTTTGTTTAAAATAGCTATGCATTGGCTTCCCTGTGACTTTTTCATGTATATATGTAGGCTTGAAATTCCCAACTCACCTTTGTAATTTGAAATATTATTGTATTCATCTTGTGAGTTCTCATATGGAGGTTCAATAGGGAAAGATCTCACTTCCTAGTTCATTTGGGTTGTTGACAGAATTCCTTGCAGATTCAGGTCTGAGGGACTGGACTTTTTGCTGGCTACCAGCTACTAGGTGCCATCTTTGACTCCTAGAAGTTGCCTTGTGTTTCTCCTTCATGGCCACTTGATTCATCAAACAAACCAAAAGATTCTCTGAAGGAAGTTGGCTGGTGAGACATAAAGCAATCACCACTGCCACATTCTGTTGTTTTGTCGGTCTGGGGCCTGCACACACTCAGTGAGAGAAGCATTATACAAAGCTATGGAAACCAAAAAAGGAATGGGCTTGCAGAGGTGTCCTAGATTCTGTCCATCACACCTTGTAATCCATGAAAATTTGAACCTTAGTGAAAACCTTTGAAGAGTTTTCAACAGAGAAATAAAATGATCAGATTCACAACTTATGCAGTAGAAGTTGGTTTAGAAATAAAGAGTCAGGGTAAGTAGCCATTTCAATAATTCAGAAATAATTCAAGTGGCCTGCACCAGGTTCTAATCAGGGAGACAGAGAGAAATGGAAAGATTCTAGTGATAGCAGAATGGCAACAGGACTTGTGATAGATTATGAAGAGTGCAGGTGAGCAAGAAAATTATGTGATTCCAAGGTTTCTGGATAAGGATTGATTGGGTGGCATTGATTGAAATGGAAATTAGTGAAGGGGAGGAGATTTAGGGAAAAGATCTTGAATCCTACCTAGTACAGGAAGAATACACTGCATACTGTGTTTGGGGGTGAGGATTTCAAAGGTAGAGATTTAAGAGAGATAGGGCTGAGAGAGATTGAATAGTCTTATGTAGGTTGAAATGGATGTCATGGAAGTAAGGGAAGTCATCCAAAACAAGGTGATGTGGTATGAGAAAGGCAGAGGACTACAATACAAAATGAAGTGCACTAATATTCCAAAGACAAAAATGATTTGGGGCTGAGGAACACAGAAAGTTATCACTGAAGACAAGAGAAGAGACTGCTTCTCTTCTCTGGAAGGAATAATTCAAAAGTACTCTTTAGCCTGTGACCCTTCAAACTGTTTGCAGTGGAGGGTGGGGCCTGAAACTCAGTGTAGATAAATCTGGAGGCATCAATTTGATGCTAGGGGCTGGAGGAAAAGTCTGCTGTACACACTGATGTGCAAGTTGGTTAAAAGGAGCAGCAGTAAGCACTTGGAGAAGGTATTAAGAGGGGAAGAAAGGAGCAGGACTGTGAGTCAGAGAACCTACTGCATGAGGCAGGCTGTGCCTTATGAGACTTTTGTATAAGGTAGAGTGTGGAAAAAGCAAATGACATAAAGAAATTCACTAGCTTAATCTAAGGTCCTCACAGAAGCCTTTGTTCAAGAATCTCCTGTCTGAATGCTCAGGCATCTCAGATTGATTGATCAATCAATTGATTGATGATTGATTTGAGATAGGGTCTCACTATATAGACCACGTTGGTCTCAAATGCTCAGTCCTCATATCTCAGCCTCCTGTGTGCTAGGATTATAGATGTGAACCACTATGCCCAGTTATGCTTCTCAGATTTGTAAAGCCTTAGTCTAGAGACCTTTTTGTAGCAATAAGGTGCAAACCAAGGGAAATCCAATAATATTCTATTCCTTTCCTAGGTGTTAAATAAGCAGAAAACTTAGGCCTGAGGCTTTCTTTGTACTTTGAGTTTCTAAGTAAAGAACTGCAGCCTAACTTCATAATTAAACAAGCCAGAACCTAATTTAGGGATGTGTTTTGGTAAAAGCTGAGGCCCAGCCAATCACAGGCAGTCAACTGATCAGAATGTGTCCAATAAAGCAAATGTCTGGCTGTTAGTAACCAAGCTATTTCTGTACTTTCATTTCTCTAACTGTAAATATTCATCCACATGGTTCAAAATGGAATCCTCTGAGCCTATTCAGGTTCTGAGAGCTCCAATTCATGCATTGTTCTTTGCTAAAAAAAAATTAGTCTAAACTTTAATTTGCCTAAAATTAATTTAATTAATTTGTCTCCATTTTTTCTTTAACAAAAGGAGCCATTATAGATCACCACAAGATCGTGCTAAGAAGAAAGGATGTTTCTTAACAGTGAAACATAAAAAATACAAAATGAGATCCATCCATTCCTAGTTAGACTATGAACTTATTAAGGGTGGTGACTATTCACCACTAAACCTCAGCACATTGCTAGAAACACAAGCAGGAGCTCAATAAGTATGTGTAAAATTCTGCATGGCATGAATAAATGAATGGCCCAGGCACTAAAGAATGAAATTACTGCCTGACAGAAACAACATAAGAGAGGAAGGATTTGTTTTGTCTCACATTGTCAAACACTTTATTCCGTAGTCCTTGGCTCTGTTGATTCTGGGCTCTTGATAAGGCAGAACGTCACTGTGGTAGGAGTGTGTTGAGCAGCAGTTTCTCCACTCCTAGCAGACAGTAGGAAGAAGAGACTGGGATCCAGGTATAACCTTCAAAGTCATGCCCTCAGTTATCCACTTCCTCCCACTTCCCAAAGTTTCCACACCTCTCAAAATAGCACCACCAGCTGGGGACCAAACATTCAACACGTGGGCCTATAAGGATATTTCATATTCTAACCACAGCAATTTAAGCTATGCATTAAATCCACTCACAAATCTTAATTATTGTTTAAAACATTCTCATGAAGCCAGGATGAAAGGTACTATGAAAATAACTATTATTGTTATAAGATCGACAAGCTCCATAAACAAATTATCCAGTCCCTTCCTCTTCATGCCTTTTCTTTCTGAAAATAATTATTTTTTCATTGCAATTTCAAAGTTATTTATAATAAGTAAAATAAGAGAGTTTCTTTGTTTGTATAAAGGAAGAAAAACTGCCTAAAAACCATGCCTCTATCATTAACTCTTTGACCTCTAAAACACAGAGGCAAATTCTCATAACAAATTAGTATGCATATCATTTGGGGGAGGCAAATAAAACTGTGCAGATCACTGTAGAAGATCACTGTGCTGAGACCATTAGCTCCTAGAAAAAGATGTTTTTTCTCCAGTGGATCCAGTGGATCCAGGTAGAGAATATTTTTCAAACCTTGGTCATTTTATGACCTGGACTCCATTTGCCAAACATGTCAGTCTCACTTTACTTCCCTATTACCAGAATTAACTAAATGATCAATTCATAACCATAATTAAATTTATTGACTACATAGATCTTTTTCAAATTCCAACAACAGTATCATGCTGTGATACCTATGTTTTAAATTTAAGATGGCTTCTACTGGTACTTATTTCAAAAGCAACCCAAATTAATCAAAGAAAATATAGATAATAGCATCTGAAAAGCCATATCGCTCCACTCATTCAGTAGAGAAGATCAGTTTTACCTTTTTGTAAATGTTTTAGACCATCCTCTGTTTTGTTTGTTTTATATTTACATGTCTTGCACTTTTAATGTGATTTGTCATCCATGACATTCATCAACCATTTTTTACCATAGTGTATCCCATGTACATAAAATTATTTTCCATTAATTTAGTAACTACAAATTTTTATAGTTAATAATGAATACCACTATACATATATTTGTATTTCTTATATAATAATTAACACATACAATGCATGTATCATAATTTTATTTTTCTTGACATAGAACTGGTTTCCTCTTTCTATCCTTATAAATAATGCCACAATAAACAACATCCCAACTAAATTTTGTACTTATTTTTGAGTACTTCCTTAAGATAAGGAAACAGAACTTATGAAACAAAAATTCAGACTTGTTTGCTAGTTTGTCATACAAAAATGGAAAAATTCATGCTCCCACCAGCACTGTATGACATCACCATATTCTGAAGCTAAACCAAGGAGAAGGCATCACATAGCATGCAAAACTAAGCCAAGAGAGAATTAATTGTCCTGTTTCAGACAGGACAATTTCTCAGAATTTATTTAGAAAAAGTCATATGTGCTTGAGAAAGGAGGGGAACAGCAGCAGGAGTTCAAATTCTGACTTAGTCTGAAGGATGTTTGACTACAAGGCAACTTAAGCCAGAAATATTCATTTCTAGCAAGGAACTTCAGGGACCATTGCCCTGCAGAACACAGGCAGGAAATGGTAGCTTGCACCCAGCTTTTGTTTATTTAACACTCAGTCGGTGAGATGTACTGAGCCACTATTACCAATGCTCTTCTAGAAGTGCGATAGAAAGCAAGAAAAATGCAGATATATTTCTTATCCTCAAGAATCTCATTCCTTTAAGAGAAACAATGTCTGCAACTGAAAATTTCCACAGCAACACAAGGAAATGTTTGAAAGGCCCAATTGACTTGTAAAAGTCAGTGAAAGTCCTAGTAGTCTGAGGAAGAAACAAAATTTTAGTTTTCTTAATTAGGAATTTAGGAGAAAAAAAGTGAAGTTGGAATTGGATATTTGAGAATGGGTAAAATTGGAACTGAAAGAAAAGTAATGAAATCCAAACAATCAGGAAACCTTAGCCTTTTGACTGGAATGGAAACATTCTACTGGGTTCTTGGATTAAAAAAAAAAAATTCTGGGTTTAGTTTATAAATTAAAGAGAGTCCTTTGAGATTTCTGTGCATGATTTTTCTGCTCATGCATAGTTAATATTTATTGAAAATCTACTGTGAACTAACTAAACATTAAATAAGACAATTATTTGCAAGTCTTTTACTCATAAAGACCATAGTTTAGGCACAATTATGTATTGAGTTACTAACTTGTGTTTTGACTTTGCTGCTGACAACAAATCACAGAAGAGTTCTGGCAGGAAAGGCCATTTTCTCTTACCATGTGCTCCATGTTAAGGGACTTGAGCCTCAGAAATACATGTGGCTTCCTTTTCCACCAAGGACTTATGATGGCTATCATATTCTACTCGTGTTGCTATAAAAAAGTGTCTTACCCTGGGTAGTTTATAAACAACAAAAACATTTTCTCACAGCTCTGGAGGTTGCAAAGTCTAAGTGCAAGGCACCAACACGTTCAGGCCTGGTAAGGGCTTCCTTCTTAGCTTCAAAGATGGCAATTCTTGATATAGCTTCACATGACACAAGGGGCAAAAAAGGTGCTAGGGTGCCCCTGGAATCTCCCTTCTACGAGAACATTCATGACTTAATCACTTTCCAGAGTCCTCAATTCCAATCACCTTCTCAATAATGGGCTGGCCTATTGATCTCTCTATGGGTAATTTCTGACTGCCCCTCAAATGGTCCTGGAATAAGGAGAAGAAAAGATGTGTCCCTACCACAAGAAAGCTGTTATGTAATGGAGCAAGAAGTAAAATAGACCAAAGGAATATTCACTCTCTCTCTCTAGCTTTTGTTTCTGAAAGCCTGAACTCCTGAGAATATTTTATAAGGGAAGTTGAGACAATCCTACTAGTTTGATGGGGGCAAGATCAATCTCAGAAGGGAAGTATGAGGTTCCTCATCCTTGTCTTGTCTGGGGCAGAGACAAGGTCCACAGGATTTTCAGTACTATAAGTATGAACAAACCAATTAAAAAAATTCTCCAGACAAAACCAAGAGTAACCAGAAGTGGTCTACAACTGAGACCTGAGAACAGTTTCTTTCAGGGGCTGGAACTAGATCTCCTCCTCTTGCTTCCTGGGCTTCCAAATCTTCATCTTTGTAGTCCACAATGTATGTTATGCTCCATTTTCTTCTAATATACTGTGGTGATTTCCTACCCTAACCACAAGTTCAATACAACCAGGGAATGTCTAGCAATTCTCTATTCACAAATCACTTAATTTCCTTTATAATAAGACAACTTCCACCACTATTATTCTTGTTCAGATCCCTCAGTCACACTGGCCTTCACAATGTCCTCTTGGGCACAGACTTCTTTTCCTGACATTATCTCCATCTCCTTCAATAGTGGTTAGCACATAGGTGCCACTCACTAAATATGTGGTACATTAAAGAAAAACTGACTAATAGAGTCACGGAAATCCAAGCACTGAATAAGATGGCAAATAAGATCATTAGAGAACTATTGGTCTCACTGATAAACACGTTAAATTTTTCATCATTTTGTTTATGCTTTAGCTTTTTAATTTTACAATTATTTGCAAATATTCCTTAGTGGTATGAGAATGATGCTTTTATGAGCCTTATCTTTGAGAACCCATTTACATATACATTTTTGTTAAACATTCTCCTCTGAAATAAGAAAAAAATCAAATATTTAAAGTTAATGCTTTTTACCTGATTTTGTAGGCACAAATCATTGCAGGTATAATTCCTCCCATCTTGAATAAACACCAGGCTGCTGAAGCTGCTAGAAAAAAACCTGATCTATTTGGGGTTATAAAATCAGTACTATAGTTACAATAGCAACAATTGAGGAATCCATTGTAATTTTAGGTCATGTCAAAGTGACCTGGAATGTTTTTATTGAACCCAGCTTGTGAGTTCAGCCAAGTCTACAAAAACTCACATCATTTCACTGTAATTAGCACACTCTGGATAGCATAGAGAATTTCCAAAAGCCCATTGTTAATTGTCAGATTTTTTTCATGGAGGAAATCACTGATGTTAAAATGAAACACTACAGGTCTTCACAATATCTGTATTGTATTATTTTTTATTTCTTAGAAAGGTTTCAGCAGTCAAATCATCTTTCACTTGCTTTCTAAATAAACATAGTAACATAGGCAATATGTTGTCTCATTTTAGATGGCCTGGTTTGTTGAAATGCAACCAGCAACTAGGCCTAAGGACTGAAGGCTCTTCCAGATGCCACAGTAGTATCTAGTACCTCACTGACATTAAAGACATGTGCAAGCCTTCTGTCTTTACTAGTCTTTTATAAGCTATCAACTACATCACAGATGATGAATGAGGAAAACAAATGCCTGTTTCACTTATGGGGCTTAAGTGATTAGTCAATACAGTTCAGTTCTGGTCACACTTCTGCAGTTGGTCTTATAAATTTTTTACTTTTTTTTCCACACCCTCTTATAAGGATTTAATATTTTATTTGACTTTGGACAAACAAACACAAGAGCAAAATTGTTGCTACTAAATCAGCAATGCTGATGCCAAATAAGATAAAATGATCAATGTCTTGCCTTAGAATAGCAAATAATTCTTAAACTAATGACTAAATTCACACATAGTTTTAGAAATTTTTTGCATGTGTATCCCAAAAGACAGCTAGGTAGGGAATTTTCCCCAATCTCACTACATGTAACAACCATCAAAATATGCTTCTGTGGTCTCTTCCCACAAGAAGTACATGAGTGATGGACCCACTGCTGGCCTCTGTGATCTGCCACCATGGTTGCTCCTAGCCAATGCCTGAGTGTGATGAGAGTCTTTGGGAAGACTATTCTGGTAAGATATAGAACTCTTCCACTGGGCATCTTTGTCTCAAGAACTTTCATTGGCCTGGAAAAGCATGTGCATTTTAGTCTACCATTCTTCTACCGAATATTCCTCACTTCCTGCTCTTCTTACTTAGAAGTTAGAATTTATACAATTGGAGGGCTGTCCATATAAATCAAGGTGGGATGCTTAATCCTAACTTACTGTCTCCTCTCAACTAAATAAATAAACACCCTATCCAAATGTCTGCAGCACCTTTACCAGGCATCTCTTTTATTTTTTCATAAATATTTGGTAAGCTTTTACCTATGCCAGACAATGTCCTCATCACTAGACGTATAGATGCATTAAAAATAAACATATAGAGGCAAGATGGCAGATTAAAGTATACACCATTTTGATTCCATAAACCAAAAGAGTCAGAAGCTAGACAAGAGGAAGAGCATCACAAATCACAAAAGAGTTAGTAAAATAGCTGAAAAGCACAGAGAAACCAAGGCAACAGAGGAAACAGAAAACAGTTCCAAGTATACCCCCAGCAGACTGGGAGGGAAACAGGAAGCTAATGACACATTCTCAAGGTAAACCAAGTGACTATGGTGACAGATTGGCAATTCTGCCTGAAGAATAAGCCCACACATCCTGCAAATCTTAAACTTAGTTTGGGGATTTGATGAGATAGTAATTGACCCAGTGTGAAAGACTAGCTTTGGTGAAGGAAGACATCTGTTGTTCACCTTATCTCAGAGGGTGATAGCAAGGCTCCATCTTGAGAAACTGCCTATTGTTTGAGACTGGGATACTTTGGGTGCTTGAAAACAAGGAATAGTCAAGGCTGAGGGACTGTTGGGACACTGTCAGAGTGTTTGGCTGGGAGATAGCCATCGATATGGTCATGGAGAGGAAAAGGGTTTGATGTGGTCCCACAGAGAAGTTCAAGGGTTAAGGAGGGGCCACAGTGAAGGGCACAGGTGGTCAGCCCTGAGCTCAGTTCTTCTGAATCACAAGTTCCACAGCTTCTTAATCCTGTGGGGACAGGTAGGGAAACTATAGGCAGGGCCTGAAAATACTGAGACCCACGTGCAGAAACTACACACTGGTGTATATTTGCAGCCAGACAGGACTGAGATCCTTGAGTGCTGACCTTGTGAATCACAAAAATTCCATAGCCTTCTCCTCCCCAGAGGAGAGGAACTGCTAGACAAGGTCTATAAGCATTGAGACCAGCAGTCACAGAGATTAGGTCCCTCAGTTCTCTCCTGGCCAGTGCAGAGCTCAGTGCTCTGTTTGATGCCCCTCCCCTCTCTGACACATTCAAAGATCACCTCAAAGCATGGACACTTATTTCCTGGGAGAAAAAAAACTACTGGTGTGTTGCAAGTGGGAACCTGCCCAGCCCACAGGCTGAAAAGCTCTAAGAAACCAGCAGTGGCCCCTAGTACACAAACAAAGGAAGCTTCTACAGTGGAAACAGCCCAGAAGCAGACAACTGACCCTTCTACAAGAGACTGCAGCTAGTTTACCTGTATCTGAGCTGTGTTGGGGATCAGGCACAGCACTTTGAGTATCTGGGCAAATACTGAGATACTGACCTATACTTCCAGTCTGGTGGTGATAAACAGCATCTCCTCCCAGCCACTATACTGCCATGTCTAAATGTTGAGAATAGGTCAACTGAAAGAATACAGAAAATAAAAACTTCCAACCAATTACGTGACACCAGATACACAAATCTGAATGCAGAAATAAAAGAAATATGAAAAATAAGGCAATATGACTCCTCCAGAAATAAACAACTCCACAGTAACAAAAACTAATGAGTGAAGTAGATGAAATATCAGATGAAGAATTCAAGACAATAATTATGAGAATGATCAATGAAATTTAAAAGGGCATGAATAAATACCTGAATGAATTCTAAGAAATAAAGAGCTAAATGAAAGAAAGAAGATATGCAGGACATGAAAGAAAAATTCAGTAAAGATATGCAATTTCTGAAAAAATTAAAATAAATTCTATAAATGAGCTTAATAAATCAAATTTAAAAAACTCAGTTCAATGTCTCTCCTGAAGACTGGATAAAATTGAAGATACAATATCTGTGGCCTGAAGATAAGGTAAAGGTATTAGAGCATGCAAATAAAGATATAGGAAAAACTAGAGCAATACAAACAAAATGTACAAAACTTCTAAGACACCATTGAAAAAAACCTCATCTATGAAAGGACATAGAAGAAAGACAACAGGTGCAAGCCAAAGGTATAAAAATATTCAGCTAAACAATAGCAAAAATGTCCCAAATCTTGAGAAAAAGTTGGTCATCCAGGTATAGCAGGCTTTTAAGATTCCTAGCAGAGGAGACCAGAAAAGAAGCATTAATCATACACAACCAGGAAAGGATACTGAAAGCTGTAAAAGAGAAGTGCCAAGTTGCCTATAAAGGTGAATTTATCAGAATAACAGTAGATTTTTCAACAGAAACTTTAAAAAATGGGGATGTGAAGCAATGCATTTTAAGCCCTGAAAGAAAAAACTACCAACTTATATTACTATAACTAATACAGCTATCCTTCATAATTGTAGGAGAAATATAAATCTTTCATTATAAACAAAAACTAAAACAATTCATGACCAGTAAATCAGTGCTACAGAAGATACTTAAAATACAACTACACATAGAAGAGGAAGACAAATGCAGCCACAAAAATATGGAAGGAATAAATCTCACTAGATGAGTAGATAAATGATGAAGAGTAAGTAAAAATCAAGCACTACAAAACCAATAAAATAGCAGGAGTTGCTCCACATCTATCAATAATAATTTCAAATTTAATGATCTCAATTATCCAACCAAAAGTCACAGATTGGCAGATTGGATTAGAATACAAAACTCAACTATTTATTGACTACAAGAAATGAACCTCACTGGCAAGGACAAATACAGGTTTAGAGTAAAAAAGATGAAAAGGTTTTCCAAACAAATGAAGCCTATAAGCAAGCAGAAATAGCTATACTCATATCTAACAAAGCAGATATCAAGCCAAAATTAGTCAGACAAGACAAGAAGACCACTCATATTGATAAAAGGAATTATCCAGTGGAGGATTACAATTGTAAACATATGTCCACCAAATGTTGTTGCACCCAATTTCTCAAAGCAAACACTATTAGAAAACACAGATAGACTCCAACACAATAGTAGTGGGAAACTTTGATACCCCATTCTCACCAATAGGCAGGTCATCTAGACAAAGAATCAACATGGAAGCTTCAGAATTAAATGACAATACAGATCAAATGAATTTAACAGGTATCTATACACTAGTCCAACCAAAACTCATAGAATACACATTCTTCTCAGCAGCCCATGGAACTTTCTTCAAAATAGGTATCTTAGGAAATAAAGCAAATCTCAAGAAGCACAAAAAAATTGAAAATTTTTTGTATTTCATCAGACCACAATGGAATAAAACTAGAAATCAATTACAAGAGAAGCTACATAAAACATTGAAACACATGGAGACTGAACAACTTTCCTTTAATGATCAGTGGGTCATTAAAGAAATAAAAGGGAAAATAAAAAATTCCTAGAATCAAGTGAAAATGAAAACACACTTACCAAAACCTTTGGGACACAGCAAAGGTAATGCTAAGAGGAAAGTTTATATCTATGAGTGTGTACATTTAAAAAATAAGGAAGAGCTCAAATAAATAGCATAAAGGTATACCTAAAACTCAGAAAAATAAGAACAAATCAAACCCAAAAATCAGTAGATAAAAAAGAAACAAAAAAGATCCAGGTAAAATTAATGAAATGGTGACTAAAAGGAACAATACAAAGAACTAATGAAACAAAAAGTTCATTGAAAATATAAGCAAGATTGGCAAATCCTTAACCAAAGTAACCAAAAGAAAGAGGGAGAAGACTCAAATTAATGAAATTAGAGATAAGAAAGGGGATAGCACAGCAAATACCAATGAAATTCAGAGAACTATTAGGGAATATTTTGAAATTTTATATTCTAACAAACTAGAAAATCTAGAAGAAATGGATAAATTTGAGGATGCATATGACCATGAAACAAAGTTGAACCAAGTAGTTATAAACCACCTAAACAGATCTACAACAAGCAATGAAATTGAAGCAGTAACAGTCTCTCAACAAAGAAAAAGCTAGTATTATATGGATTCCCTGGTAAATTCTACCAGACCTTTAAAGAGAAACTAACACCAGTGCTCTTCAAACAATTCCATAAAATGGAAAAGGAATAAACTGGCTTCATTCTATGATACCAGTATTACCCTGATACCAAAACCTGATAATGACACATCAAAAAAAAAGAAAATTATATACTTATTTCATTGATGAACAAAGATGCAAAATTTCTCAATAAAATACTTGCAAACACAATTCAATACCACAGTAAAAAGATCATACACCATGATCAAGTTGGTTTTATTCCAGGGATGCAAGGGTGGTTCAACATACGCAAATCCATAAATGTGATACAGCATGCAAGTAGAATAAAGCAAAGAGATTTGAGAAGGTTTATGTTATATCATAGCATTCTTATACTTAAATATTTTTCCTAATTACATCTTTTTTTTTTAATACTGGGGTTTGAACTCAGGGCCATGCACTTGCTTGGCAGGCGCTCTACCACTTGAGCCACTTCACCAGTCCTAATTACATAATTTTTAGTATTTAAAGTAAATATTTTATAAAGCAAATATGAACCTTTTGGAAAATATAATTACATTTGTGGAAATGTAGAGGTATTAATTTCATTTCTTTGTTCCATATATTATAGCTTTTGTTCATTAATTTTTTTTCTGTTATAAAAATTTTTTAATTTCTTTTATTCATATGTGTATACAACTTTTGGGTCATTCTCCCCCCTTCCCTCTGCCCCCTCCCTTTCCTCCCATCCCCTCTCTCTCCCCCCACCCCCTCGCTTCCAAGCAGAAACTGTTTAATTAAAAAAAAAATAGTCATCTCGATAGATGCAGAAGAAAGCCTTTGACAAGGTTCAATATACCTCCATGACAAGAACCTGAATAAGCAAGCAATAGAAGGAACATATCTCCATTTAATAAAAATTATATATGATAGATCTACAACAAACATCATAGTAAGTGGGGAAAAACTAAAACTATTTTCTCTAACATCAGGAATGAGATAAGAGTGTCCATTCCCTCCAGTCTTACTCATTATAGTCTTTGAATGCCTAGCCAGAGCAATTAAGAAAGGGAAAATATAAAAAGGATACAAGAAAGGGAAAAGTCAAATTATCCATATTTACAGATGATCCTATACTTTAAAGACCCTAAAGTCTCTACCAAAAACTCTTAGATTTGATGAATAGCCAGATACAAAAGTAACATAAAAAATCAGCAGTTTTTCTGTGTACTAACAGTGAAGAGACTGAGAATGAAATCAGGACATTCTCATTTACAACAGCCTCAAGAAAATTAAATATCTAGGAATAAACCTAATGAATAAAGTGAAAGAGCTCTATGGTGAAAACTATTAAACCTCGAAGAAAAAATTAAGAAACTAGTCAATGGAAAGATCTCCCATGTTTATGGATTGGAACAATTAATATTGTAAAAATGGCTATACTACCAAAAGCAATCTATGGATTCAATGCAATCACCATGTAAAATCTCAATGTCATTTTACACAGAAATAGAAAATCCAATCCTAAAGTTCATATAGAAGCATAAAAGACCCTGAATAGCCAAGGAAATCCTCATCAAAAAGAAAGTGATGGAGGAATCACAATACTGGACATTAAATTATATACTACAGACCCATAGTCATATAAGCAACATGGTACTGACACAAAAATAGACATATAGTTCAATAGAATAGAATAAATGAGTCAGAAATAAGCCCTCACAGCTACAGCCATGTTATTTTTGACAAAGGTCCTCCTGAAAAAAAAAAGATATGTTGGAGAAAAAATAGCCTTTGAATGGTGCTAAGAAAACTGGATATCCACATGGAGAAAACTGAAGCTAGACCCCTCTCTCTTACCTTGCACAAAAATAACTCAAAATGGGTCAAACATCTAAATGTAAGGCCTGGAACTTATAAACTATTAGAGGAAAACATAGGGAAGACCCTTGAAAATGTAGGCATATGCAATGTCTTTCTGAATTAGACTCTTGTTGCTTAGGAAAAAAGAACAAAAATTGACAAATGGATAGTATCAAATCCACAGCAGAGAAAACAACTCAGAATGAGAGAAACTCTGCAGCTATTCATCTAATAATGGACTAATATTCAAAATATATGAAGAATTCCAAAATGAAATGCCAAAAGAACAGAAATACAATTAATAAATGGACAGATGAATTGAACAGACAGTTCCCAAAAGAAGAACAAATGCCCAATAAATACATGAAAAATACTCAAAATCCTTAGCCATAAAAGAAATGCAAATAAAAATTACAGAGATGCAGTGTTGGTGGGAATATAAATTAACTACTATGGAAACCAGTATGGAGTTTCCTCAAAAAACAAGCAAAAAAATAGACTATCTTATGATCCAGTTGAACTGTTCCTGGACATATATCCAAAGGAATGTAAGTATGCATACAATAGATACACCTGCACAACCATCTTTACAGCAGTACTTCTCATGATAACCTAACTGCAGAATCAGCCTAGGTGTCCATCAACTAATGATGGAATAAAGAAAATTTGGTATATATACACAATGGAGTATTATTCAGTCATAAAAAAGTGAGTTTACATAGTTTTCATGAATATGGATGGAACTGGAAATCATCATGTTAAGTGAAATAAACAGAAAAAGAAAGACTAATAGCACATGTTCTCTCTCATGTGTAAAATCTAGAATTGAAATGAATGACAGGAATGTAAGACAGGGATTGTTTGGGGGTGGGTACAAAGAGAAGGGGGAAGGGTAAAAGGAGAGGCTGAAGTGGGGTGAAAATGATGAAATGTTTCACGTACCTGTATGAGAAGAGAATAATGAAACCTGCTAAAGTTGCTCCAAAAATTGGGAGGGTGAATAAGAAAGAATAATAGAAGGGATGAATTTAATTGATGTATATTATATGCATGAAGGGAAATATCACAACAAACTCCCTTTATGCAATTAATATACACTAATAAAAAATTTTAAAGTAAGCATACTAATTAGATATAGGTTTTACCCTATTGAGAAAAGTATTCATTGAGTAAATGATTATGAGTATAATTAAAAGAGAAAAGAGTTCTATGGGGGCACAATTTAGGGGCAAACATGTTTTTAAAAGTTGACAAATGTCATCCAGAGGAAGAACATTTTGAGAGCGTAAGGAGGTGTGGGAAAATCATTCTGTGCAGGACAAAAGGAAGAGCTCACTAAGCAAGTTTGTAAGGGGAAAACAAAAAGCTCATGTTTTGTTCTGACAACTGACAGGAGGCCAGTATGAACTGAAAGAACTCATGAGTAAATTCAACATAATGAGAAATATCTGGCTGATGTTCGTGCAAAGTGCTGCCTGAATCCACTCTTTTCCCAGTAAAGTGTTCTGAAATGTGTCTTTTCAGCTTCCCCTTTTAGTTCCATCTGCTTCCTTCTGCACATGACATGACTACAATGTTAGACCCCTTTGACTTAGCACAGAATTGTGCAATTAGTTTCTGATTAGTTCCCAGTTGCAATATCATGAAATATCTAGCAATCTGACTAATGGTATAAGAACAGGTAAGCCAGCAATTTTCATGTTTTTTCACCAATGGTTTCTGCTAAAGTATAAACTTGTCACACTACTCTAGAATCTTCTTTATCCCTGGACATGTGTTTTTTCAACAGACATATGTGCCTTAAGTCCAGCACTAACCTGAGACATTCATAAATACTTTCTTTGACAAATTGTCTTGTCACTTACCTGGGTACCACTATTTATTTAGCAATCATTTGAGGCAGGGAATACTTAGGTTTACAGTAATATATACAGTTATTTTTCCATTTGCAAAAATACTCCCCTGGAGACCAGAAAATTTACTAATCTTGAGGTCAGAAGATGTTTTCAAATATAGGTTCTAATTTTTACTGACTTATGTAAATTAGCTTAAACTCATTGAGGCAATAAATCTGCTACATCCCACCATTGTGATAATTATTGGAGATATACATTATAAAAAACAATATTTCTTGTTATAAGGAATTCATGCTCTATTAAACCATTTTGGTCTCATTTTCCTTATTCAGAGGGTCATAAAAACATATTCAAGTTATTGACATAATCAACACGTTATTACATTTTAACTTCTTTCATATATTTTATGAAAGTATCTGACAATGCTTGATAATGAGTAAATATTTGTTGTGAATCTACTTAAATCTATCCAGAATATTCTAGATGACATGACCCTCTAATATTCTAATGACATGAAGAATGGCATTTGAGTCAATGAGACAACAACCTATTTAGTTTAATTACTCCCAAAAGGTGTTTTTATAAGCCCATATTTACAAAATTCTAAGTGAAGTAGTCAGTTGGCTGGTTGAATGGTACATATGAAAAGCTTAGCAGAATAATTCAGATTAGACATGAAACTTTAAGGTCATGTTTACACAATTTGAAATTATTCATCTATTATACTAGTGAGAATTTTCTAATAGTCTTCTCAACTTCTGATATCTATTGATGAAAAGGCCAGCCTCAAGAGGCAGAACTCTCTATTCTCTCTCTCTCTCTCTCTCTCTCTCTCTCTCTCTCTTTCCCTCCCTCTTTCTCTCTCTCATCTATTTAGCTATCTTTTTATAAACATATATATGAATCACACATTCCACACCACCAATGTAAAATTAATCTAAAAAATCTACAGATTGAGAAAAGAACTTTCATTTAAATTATATAGACACTTGCTTTTGATTGACTTTAGCTTCTGTTAAGAAGAGGCCTTTGAATATTTCCAATTAAATTTTATTTAAAATAGTACCTAAATGCACTCCCTTAAAAGCACTAGTATTATATGTTTTAATAAGCACAATGGTAAATCTGTCACCTTAATCTGCCCTTCTCTATCATTAATTATAATGCAGCTATTAGGTTAACAATGATGTTGCTAAATGAGGTACAGTAATTTTATATCAAGAATTAAGTGTTAAGGGAAATTATATCTTCCTTCAAGAAAATTATTGAGGAATAAATATAGTGTACTCATGTCTGACAATACCTTTCAGAGAACATCAGGTAACTGTTTTTAAATAGAAAGAGGACACTGAGGACACATGTATGAAAAAAATCCAGTATATCACAATATATAAGTAAAACACATAATAATACAGAATATGGAGAATGTAGGACAGTAATAATATAGTGAAGATGGGACCCTTAGTTTACAATTCTGCCATATTTCAATTTCAATTAAAGTCCATAAATTACTGGAGAAATTCCGACACTTAAGATATGTCAGAGAGTGAGAAAAAGATGGCTGCAACTCAGCTTTCTGATTTATAGTCCCTCTTCTCTTTTAACATAGAACAGAAAATATTTTCTGGATCTGTTTCTGGCATTTAGAAACAAATTTATTTGCCAAATGTCAGCAACTTTGATCTAAACCAGAGGTCAATAGGCAAACAATATGAGGTCCCAGGTAATATTTTTGGCTTCAGTTGCTGGCAGATTTCTATGACAACTCAACTGTGCTGTTGCAGAGAAAAAACAGCCGAGAGGACAGCAAGCAGGTGGATGTGGCTGTGTTCCAATCAAACTCTGATAGCAAAGAAAAGGTGGCAGGCCACATTTGGCCCAAGTCATCATTTGCTGACAGCAGTATACATTTAAAGCCTTGTGGCTGATTCTTTAGTCCTATACTTCCTTTCTCAGTATAATTCATGTGCTTAATATTTTAGGTTTAAAGTTTTTCAATGAATTTTGAATATGTTGGTCTAAGAGGTCTTTACCTCAATTTGGAAGTCTTTGTTTTCATATGAGGTCCTTAAAGTTAGACAAATATTTGTCATTTACTATAAAATGGCCACTGTTGTATGTGCCAATGTTATCTCAGGGAACAAGAGTCAAAGACCTTTGCCCCAATCTGTTCACATCCCAGTGTGGTAAAGATACATATAAAAATCAAATAATATATTAACAAATTGCATAGAATGTTAGATGGTGATATAGGACTTGGAAAAAGAATAAAAATAAGAAAGAGTAAAGAGGATAAGAAGATGGAGTGGGAGTGGATGGATGGGTGGCTGTTTGCTTTATCAAGTAAGGTAGACTTTCTTGGGAAAGTGAATTTAAGAAGACTGGAGGAGATGAGGGAGGCAGCCATGCAGGTATCCTGGAAGAATATCCAGATGAAGGACAGGGAAGGACAGGTGCTAACAATGGCTTGTACCTGTGTGATCTGTGAACAGATGGTGGCCAATGAGGCTGGAGAGGAGTGAGGGGTGAGTGAGCAGGAGAACAATGATGAGGAATTAAGTCAGAGGGGCAAAGGTGGGAGCAGGTTCTTGAGAACCACTGGAGGGACCTCTCTTCTGCTTTGAAACAAATGGGAAACCCACAGGGTTTTAAGTAGAAGTATGACACAAGCTGGTTAATATCATCAAAGGTGCTGCTTTAGTTTTATGAGTTTAGACCCTAAACTGGACATCAAATAGAGTGGAAGATTAAAGTTGACAATGATAGGCAATGTCACTGGGGCTGAAGAAACCAGGTATCATAACACACTCGGGTTACCTGTGTTCCAATTTTTGAGTTGAAGAAGTCCAGAAATAACTACCTGCTTCTACAGACATCCAGAAATGAGGCTTTCACATTTTCATAAGAATACATATTTACTTCAAGAAAATAAAATGTTTACTCCTTTTCTTTTCATGCAGATCTAACTGTGAAGAATAGGTTTCCTGGTGATTTACGACATTTTATTCTGAGAAATCACAGTCAACACATTTTAAAAACATGCACAAAGAAATCTATGTGAAATATATTTCCTGGTGGATTCCGGCATTCAGTCTTCATTTATACAGCTTATTTTATTTAATTTGTGCTTACTGAAATATTAAGTAATCAGAGTTCATATCCTTGTGAAAACTCTCCCCTAAAGATCAATTCATCTGTAATAAAAACCACATTTGGAACCATGAAGGAGTCCAGCTGGTTTCACTGATAGGACATTTTCATCTTCTGGAGCACATTTCCGCTTTCCAAGTCTTACATATTTGTATGAGAGAAATGTTTTTATGGATCCAAGCTTAATGAAACATGAAGTCAGTGATACACAAACATCTTCTTCTGTGAAGTTGTGACCAAGAAAATATTTCTGCTCACTGGGGAATTGATCAGATGCAGTATTTGGCTCCTAACATTTCTCTGATCAAATGAAATTTGCTCAGAAGAATGAAGAAATGCAAAGCAGTGGGAAGAACTCAGCCAGGGATATACTATGACTTCAAGCATATCTAATTCATGTAGCCCTGGTCAATCTTTCCACCACTCATGCACATGACTCCTGCTTAGGGATACCCATGGCAACTGATATAAGAATATTCATTTTGTTTGATTGCCTTAATACACATCTTCCTACAACTTGATTCTTTTTTTTACCCCTCTCAACAAATATACGTTGGGATAGAATTAAATTGATTCCATATACAAAATCTTCAAAACACATTATTGTGTTTTGATTTTCACAAAATCATGTTAAGTAAGAGAACCAAAAGCAATTTGTAACTTTATATTTATTTAATGTCAGATATTTCCCCCAGTATTCTCTCTTCTGCTGCTGCATATCTACCCTCTTGCTATTCTTTTAGGCTCATTTATTGTCCTTTGCTCTATTAGACAGCATAAACAAGAAAACATTTTTGAAGTCTACTGCTGGTTTGACTAAGAATATTTTAGCAATCAGGGTAAGCTGTATTTCACTGTAAGCTTTTAGAATGTTGTCTACTGAATTTAGCTTGAAACTTCAGAGAATTTCTGGGAGTGGTTGGAAGTTTGTTTGTTTTTCTGGCAACATGTGCCTTCCTATATACTGCATAAAATCCATCACACAAGTAAAGAAGATGGTGCGTTCCTTGTGGCAGCATCATTTTTTATCATCCTCGCTCTGCAAGAGTATCAGGAAATAAATGGCACCCTCATGCTGCTTATCTGAGGAATGAGCATTCGATGAGCACTATTTAAAAGATGCAGACTAGGCCAGGGATACTGCACCAGGCCCAGGCTCCTAACTCTGGCAGCCACTGTTATTCTAACTCTGTGAAAAGGGAAGGTCCCAGCTTGGGAGTTGTATACTTTGGTTAAAGGATGCAATACAATCAAGGCAACTCTTATGGGAAAGAGTCATGGAAATAAATATCACAATTTCATGTTCTTCTATCACTCTGATGTCCTATCACTTTCCCTCATTTCTTGAATCCAACCAGAAGCAAGAGGGCAAGAGAAACTTTGATGCATTTCTTACAGGTCAGGCTCAGGACACAGAGTGAAGTGCAGAGATTGAGGATGTGGGATTTCTAGCATAACTTCCAAATCAAATCCACTGTCCATTTGGATAGTGGGCAAAAATAGTCAGATTAGTTGAATGTTCCACTGGATGTGGTTTGAAGGGGTTCTTACTGAAATCCTTGTAATAGCTGACCCTCCTTATGCTCCCTTGAAACAGCCTCTTGAGGCTTATGCAAGAATCACAGTATGTGTAATCAGTTTCTGTCATCAGTGCTTCCAACATATCTGTGATTAGCATGTTGTTGCTAATATTTTTAAATTTTAAGTAACTAGTTGGCACCTTGCCTTAATTTAGTGGAATTTCTTGAGCATTTACAGAGGCTCCAAACATGAGCTTGAAGCCAATCAATATAAATAAGGAAGCTTTATGTGGGAGCTATTGGTCTTATTCAAACTACCCTAGTCAGTAAAAAAAGTAGACTTTTGATAAATTCTCTTTGGGAAAAAAACCCTAATCTATCTTCTCTAAAAATCGAGCTGTTCAGAAAAGTTTCCAATAATATCAAGTGGTTCTATAGTTCTCTATAGATGGACGAACTCTATTCAACAAATGTTTATCAAGCACTATTTGGGCCAGGTAATTTAACAAACACAGAGATGCTCATTTTCAAAGAGATTCAAGCACCTGATTTACAGGTAGATGCTTAATTTGACATTTTTTATTTTTATTTTTAATTAAATCAGAGAGTCTTCAGATGTGTTATATGTTCTCAACTTCAATGTAGTCTGTTATATGGCTAGTATACCTTGGCATTAGAGTTTAGGACCCCTGGTCTAGGCTTAGATGAAAAAGTTCTTACCTTGTGTACAATTACAGAAAAGTGGAAAGCATTTGACTGACCAACATTAGCACTATTGTCTGCTCTAAATTTCAATTTTGTACATAATCTCATTTAGGTTCCATTCATAAATCTTTCAGTTATAGGGCTTAATATAATTCAAGTTGGTTGCTTTTACTGTCCTAACTTTTTAGGGATTTTTTTTTCATTTTATTATCTTATATGGCTTGACCAACTCTATGTTTAATAAATATTGCGGTACTTGTTCTGAGTGGTATACCAGATACATACTACTTGATGGAATTGCCTAAGGTATATTTGGATAATCTCATCAAAGCAAGACTCCTAAGCTCCAAAGGAAATATTTATTCTTATTTTGGCCCATAAGAAATAGCAAAAAATCTCTAGGGCAAAACACAGTTCTCATTAGAATTGGTTTCCCTCTGAGAGGGAACTTGTCAGATTATTATTTTTTTTTTTTTTTGCTTTTTATGCCAAAGCTATAAATCACATCCTGATTGTATTCATCAAGTATTTTTAAGTATTTGTCAGACCTTTTTGATTTTTTGGCTATACTTCTGTATGTTCCAGGAAAAAAACATCAAGGAATTCAGCTACTGTGCAATAATAGGTCCATTTTGCATATGAAATGGTCTTAATTGTATAGCATGAAAGAAGGCTGTTTCCAATGCAACAAATATGTTAGCTATGCAATAATATGTGTTTAAAAATCATTTCAACTGTGCTGATTGCTAGTAAGATTGAGTAAGGAATAAACAATCAGATGTTTTCAACAATGATAAATATCTGCTTGCAGGAAACTATAAATTCTGTAGAGATATTTTCCTCATGATGCTTGCAGAATTAGTTCAGTTTAGGGTGCAATATCACCCCACTAAGGCTCTTCCATTCCTTATTCTCCCACAGGAGTAGGAAGGCCACTTTTGGACATGAAGTGATTGATCTGCATGTGCAGCAATGAGTATATTGGTTACAGGAGTAGGTGTGGGGGTGGTAGGAGGTATGTTTGTGCTGCCAATTGTGTGTACATCAATGTGACAGTGATTAATTTGTGATGGAATGAGAATTTCTGTCCATTTAAAAGCTTTTTACCTTGTAGCAAGAAAAACACAGTTAGTCTGGTAAGTATTAAGGATCTCTTGATCAGGACTACAGAGTAACAAACAGCTAGGCTGAAACAGATACTCAAAAGTTGTCTTTGCTGAAAATCACTGACTCTTTTCTTGGGCCCATAAATTAACTAAAGGCAGGAGAAAACATTGGCATCCCTGTCTCCATTTTGTATCTGTCTTTGCTCTGAGCCATTCACCTTGGTACCACCTTGGAATTCAAGGACAAGACTGATTCCATAACATCTTTACAATGGAAAGTACCCCTAAGGAAAGGACTATCAGGATCTCTACAGGACAGGACACCTACTAGGCAGCAATAACTCTCATTGTAACAAGGCCCAACCTGATCAATCCTGAGACAATGAGTTTCTAAAACCATAAAAGGCCACCACAAATGACCACAGAAACACAACTCTGACTAGGACTGCTTTAATAATTATGCATACTTTTCCCTCTGCCTCCAATACCTTATCTTTTATTTAAGATAAGGTTTTATTTAAGATGCATTGAAATACCTCTTCCCAGAGTATGCCTGTGGTGGTTCAATTAAAAAACCTTTCTCTGACCTCCACCATCACTTGTCTCTTTTATTTGGTGTCTTAGGGCAGGTGGATGAACCTGATATATGTCACAGTGGAAGATGGACCTGAGACCTAAAACTTTTACAAGGCCATAGGAAAAAGTGGTTGGCATATATTGAAGGCAAGAGTTCCAAAGAATAAGATAAAGTCTCCATGGAAGAAGATAATGGGAACTTTTAAAACAAGCTTTTCAGGGGCTGTTTATGTAGCTCAGCGATAGACAGTATGCTTAGCTTGTGTGAGGCTCTGAGTTCAACCCTCAGCACCCAAAACACAATTAAACAACAACTTCACACAAACAAAAATACTAGCTTTACATCTAGTGGATAAAATAAAGGAGACATTCTAATTACATCTGTCCCATGAAGATTCTTGTACACTTATAAAGGTAATGTTTTGGTTTGAGACTTGTTATACATGAATTAGGAAAGCAAATAATTATTTGAGATGTAAAGAACTTAATCACTACTTCTAATAACAAAGTCCATGTGAAAAAAAAGAATATCATCCTTTTCTTCCCTTTCCTATACTATTTCTTATAGCAACCTCAAGTATAGAAACTTAATTCAAGTTTAAGATTCATGCCTTTCTGAATTCCTGTTGTCGAAGTTTGTTTTTTTTCTAAATGAATTGATGTTGTATGAATTTGTATAATAAAAAGTGCAAGCCAAGGAAACCATACTGAGGGTGACGAGAGATGCAGAAAGGACAACAGACAGAAGAAAAAGCATGCACAAAGCTGGGGCCGGGAAGGCTAGGTGCTCGGATGGATGCACAGCAGCCCCCTCCACCACCAGTGAGTTTATTATATACAGTCACAACACGAGGTGGAGGGGTGACTCTCGGTGGGGGGGGGGACCATGACATTGCAATCCTCAGGAACAGGAGAAACCTGTGACAGTTTCTCTCCAAACATAAACATTAAAGGCAAAAACAGCTGTACTGCATCTTGCCCACTTCTGCAGCTGAGGCTGTGCCAATCCAAGCATGCAATTTACTGGGCATAACTGTACTTGCTCCCTTCTGTGGTTTAGGGGCGTACCAAACTCAAACACTCAGCTTATTCAATACACCTGTTGGCTCCCCACACAAGGTAATGATTACTGATAGTGTAAGCTCTAGTAACAATCATCTTACTACTGAAAGATTTATCACAAACCATCTGCATATGCACAACTAACATACAAACACTGAAGAAGACATCACCTAATAACGGCATGTCCCAAACTATGTATAAATAGATTTCTGAAGCTACTTATGTTTGATATGCTTGATGGCTTAAAGTTAATTTGTTATTTAACAGATGAGCATGCAATCAATACTAATACTAATGTAACCTGCATTGTATCAGTAATAATTAGAAATTGATGAAAATGAGACATTGAAGTGACAAAGATGAACTTCAGAAACAACACCCCATGGGAAATTAACTTATTCCCCATGGGGAATACTTGCAGCTATTGCCAAGAAGGAAGGCTACTTGGGTTCCCACTATATGTTGGGAGGAAGCTTGAATTAACCCTCCACCTCTTTGGATGCTGTCTGAAGTCAAGAGGACATGGAAACATAGCTATCCTTATTGCTGGTTTTCAAATCTTAGAAATATTTGGTCCATAAAGACTCAAATGATGACCTTGCAGCTACATTTGTCCAAGAAAGTGTGAGCTATCTTATCACATATGTAACACTAAGCCTGGCACTTCCCAAAATATGTGGAGTATCAGAGAAATTATACCTGGGAAAGTTTTTCTCTCAAGTTAGGTTTCCTACCCTCCAGTAAAATGAGAACTTAAAGAGGGAATTAATTTATAGAAAAGTAGGGAGATCAAATGTTATGAAAAGCTGTATCCTGCCTTAAGATTTACATTGTTTCTCAACATTTAAAAGTAATTTACTCAATCTGGTTATAGCTATTAGCAAGGGAGGTGGAGAGTTCCATTAGCACCAAGAATAGGGGCACTTGCTTATGAATCTTGAAAAAGATTAATGATTTTGAACCTTAACATTTAAACTTCTTTGAAACTGACATTTCAAATTTTTAGTCTGAATAAATATGTACGATTTTAAAATTGTGAAAAATGTAAGCCCTCCAAAACTGTCACATCCTTTTTAAAAAAACGTGTTGTCTATTTCTGTGTCCTTTATGTAAGAACCCACCTGACAAATACTAATTAGAGGCAAGTTTGTCTCTATGAGCTAAAGAGGAGATAAGAGATAAAGAGGAGAATCTGAGGCAGGATTGAACATTTAAGCCATGTTGGGATACACAGTGGTGCCCAATCTCACAAAAGAAGGAAAGAAAGAAAAAAAAGGAAGGAAGGAAGGAAGGAAAAAAGGAAGGGAGGGAGAGAGGGAGGGAGAGGAGATATGAGAGAAAGGAAGAAAAAGAAGGAAGGATGGAAGGAATGAAAAGAAAGAAAGGAAAGAAGGAAAGAAAGAAAGAAAAAGAAGGAAAGAAAGAAAGGGGAAAGGGAGGGAGGAAGGAAGGAAGGAAAAGAATATTTCCATTGTCTCTTGATTTATAACAGATCCTTTGTGATAATCATAGAATTTATGACATGGGGGCTATTACATAGACAGCTGTTAGAAATCTTTGCTTCTTAATTTAGGTTTTTAAGTCATTTGCATTTAATATGATACTAACATGTCTTATCTTAAAACTTACTATCTTTCCCTTTTTCTTATTTGTCCTTTATTCCTATTTCCATCTCTTATGCATTCCTTTGGGGTAATAGACTTTTTTCAATTACCATTTCATTTTGTCTCCTTTGTTGGCTTAATTTTATAATTCCACATTTTAAAAAAATTCTACAATTCTTTTTTAAGAGTTCTTTAAGGATGCAGCAAATTAATCTGTAGCCCTAATCCAACTCAAACTTTGTTATTGTTGTTTGCACTGCTTGGGATGGAACCCAGAACCTTGCACATGTTAGGCAATCTCTCTGCCACTGAGCTATACTCCTAGTCCTTGCTTTTGTGAGACAGGGTCTCACTATGTAGACCACGTTGGCTACAAACCTGCTATCCTCTAGCTTTCTTCCCCTGAATGCTGAGATTACAGCCCTGTGCCACCATGCTACCAGGCTCGCTGTCTGTTTTGCAAATAATGTTTTAGTGGAACACAGACACATTCATTTGTTCTTGTGTTGTCTTTGTTTTCTTGTTACAATAGCAGAGTTGAGCATTCACAATAGATGCTATATGGTCAGAAAGCCTAAAATGTTAACAAAATAGTCTGCCAATCCCTAATCAATACTATATATCTTTAATTTATCAGTTTACCTTTAAGTAATAATGTACCACTTTACTTAAAGTTAACTTTACAACAAAATGCCTTTATTTCCTATGCTAATTTTGGGCTAATATTAATGTTATACATTTCATTTCTACATATATTATAAAGCTCTCATAATACCATTGCTTTTGTTTTAAACAGCCCGTTATATTTTTAAGAGAATTAGAAATAAGCCAGAACATTTATTTTACCCATATATGTACTGTTTCCACTGTTGTCATTCATTCATGTAGAAAAAGATTCCATTTGATCTCATTCATCTTCTGCATCTTTTATAGTGCATATCTGTGGTGACAAATTTGCACAACTGTTATATTAAGATGCTTTTGTGACATTTATTTTCTGAAGATATTTTTGTTAAGTATAGAATTCCAGGTAAAACAGGGCATGTTAAAGGAAGGGTACTAGTGGGAAAGGGAGGGTAAAGGAGGATGAATATGGTTGATGCAGTTTCTACACGTGTATGAATATGGAACATTGAAACCTGTCAAAGTCATTAACAGAAGGGGGAGGGGGAAGAGAGAAAATATGAAGGAAATGAACTGAACTGAGGTACATTATATACATATATGGAAATGTCACAATGAACCCCCCTGTACAACTATTATAGACTAATAAGAAGATTATAGAAAAAAGAATTCCAGGATGCCAGATTAGTTTTTCCCTCTCAGAACTTTCATGATGCTCACTACTCTCTCTGACTTGCAGTTATTTCTGGTTAAAATTCTCTTGACATTCTTATCTTTGTCTTTCTGTACCTAATTTGTCTTCTTTTCACTGAGTGCTTTCATGTTTTTCTCTTGGTCACTGGTTTTAAACCATTTGATTACAATGTACCTTGAGATAATTTTGTGTTCCTTATACTTGTGATTTTTGAAATTCTGAAACCTGTGGCTCTACGTTTTCATCACATTTCAAAGTTTTTCTGTGCTCGTTTCTGCTCCTCCTCATCTCCTTTCTTTTGATGACTCAAATTACATACATTTGAGGTATCTTAAAGTTTTCCCATAGTTCACTGGTGCTCTTTACACTGTATTCTTTTTTCTCTATGTTTCATTTTAGAAACTTTCCATCACCGAATTCCAAGTTCACAATCTTTTCTTCTTCAGTGCTTAATTGTCTATGAATCCTATGCAGTGTATTTTCATTTCAAGCAGTATTATTATCTCTAGAGGTCTGATTTAGGTTGGTATTTATTTGGTTTCTTTTCAAATTATCATGTGCTTCTTGAACATATTTCTTCGACCTTTGTGAATGTATAAAACAAACTTACAAGTCTATCTCTACTCATTCTATCATTAAGCTGTATCTGAGTTTGCTTTTTATTGATTTTTGTCCTAGCTATAGGTCTCGTTTGTCTACTAGTTTACATGCCTCTTAGTTTCTGATTGGATATCATAAATTGTTAATACTACCTTTATCTGTGCTCAATATTTTTGCTTTCTTATTAATGTTCTGCAATGTAGTTAAGATACTGTGAAGCAGCTCCTTCTATTTTCAGATTTACGAGTGGACCCAGGGTAGCCTGTAGTCTGAAGCTAATTTTCCCTTCCTAGTGAGCTAATGCTCTTCTGAGTGAGACACTGTCAGTTATAAGGTCTTTCAACTCTGACTGTTGAGAACACAAACTATTCTCAGTGCTTTGTGAATCCCAAGAGACAAAAGTGGTTTTCCCGGCATCCACTAATTTCATCTCATGCATGACAATCATTACTCAGCTGAAAACTTGAGAAAGAAGCTCTGGAGTCTTTTGAATTTTTCTCTGGGTGCATTTTTCTTTTCTCAAGTATTCTATGCATGCTTGGAGCCTCCTTGGCATTCTCGGACTCTCAACAACTCTTCAAGTCAGAGAGACCTTGGGGCCCTCTAATATTCAGTAAGTGGAACGACCATAGAACTTGCTGACTTACTAAACATAGCATTTATAAACATAGAGTTAATAAGCACAGTGTGTGTATTCCTTCTTTTTCAGAGGCTACTCCCTTGCTCTGCCTGATGTCAATCTTTGAGAACATCACTTCATGAATTTTATTTAGTGTGTTACTTGTTTCTGGTAGGAGACTAAATCTTTTCCATTTTACTTGAACTTGACCAGATCCAAATATGGGTGTTAGAGTGATTTAACACTTCAGAGTTATCCCTATTTATTTTAATTTCATGTTCATATAACCTCTATAGGGTTTGGGGAGCATAATTGTGTTAGCATTGCTTCTTTGAGGAAATCCATGCTGATCTATCACCACCGCACTCCTTTAGTGACACTAGAGCCCAGTGCACTACATCCAACCATGATTTCTCTCTAAAAAACTATCAAAAATACAATTTTTATTTTGAAAGATAGTTTGGAATTTTAAGAATTACTTATATATTGCATGCATAATCTTTTCCCTAAAGCTTTTGTTATTTCTTCAGCACATTACTCCCTTTTCTTTTTGAACAAAAGATTGAATTGTTTTCATCTAGAGCTAAAAATTTCCAAGTGAGTTAAAGATACATTGAATATAGAATTGACAGTATATTATTAATGTCAACTTATCAAACACACCTTTCAGTCTGAACTTTTGGCAGCTGATTTTTTTTTACTGCTTAGGCTGATGTACAAATATCAGAACTTTCCAAAGCTGATTTTTAAGGAGGAATTGAAAACAAGTAAAAGAAATGTGTCCTCTGTAATGTTTCAGGAAAAGCTATGTGATAGTTATATGATCTTCAATACTTTTTGTTATAAATATACCACATTCTAATTGTTAAAAGGCTTAAAATACAAATAAAAGAAGGAGAATAAAACCAAAGCTAACCTTAATTTTAGAATCAGGAAAACTACTGCTACCCTTTTGATGTATTTCTTTCCAGTCTGTTTTTCAATTCATGTAAGTACTTATTTATATGTTTACTTTATTATAATGTAATGGGATTAATTTATACTTATTTTGTAAACTTGCCATTTTAAAAATAAATTTCATATCAGTTCATAGTTTTCTAAAAGTTTCAGTTCCCCGTTTTGAGATTCTAAAATCTAAATTATGTTCATATGAACTTCTCTTAGGATGAAAAGTGTTGTTTATCACCTCTGCATATTACTAAACCTGATACTAAAAGGCTCAAATCAAAAGTTAACTGGGTGCAGTGGGTCAGGATAGAAAATAGGATCCCCTACATGGAGGTACTCGTCTACTCATCCTTTGTACCTGTGTTTCTCAGTGATCCTAACAATCACCTAGAGCATTTGTTAGAACTGATCCCTGTCTTTCCCCAGATCACTGAATCAAAATATCCAGGGTATATTCTATAAGAAAGAAAGGAAGGAAGGGAGGGAGAGAGGGAGAGAAGAAAGGAGGGAGGGAGAGAAGAAAGGAGGGAGGGAGGGAGGGAGAGAGGGAGAGAGAGAGAGAGAAAGAGAATAGACAGACAAAAAAGAAAAGAAAAGAAAAAAGAAAACCTCCTGTAGGGAATTTTAATAATTTGGCAAGTTTGAAGAAAAAAACACTATATGGATATGCTTTTTTCTCAATGTATTAAACTAAGGCAAATAATGTGGTCCTAAAATTATATTGAGTACATTGTTCTGCTAGTTCAAAAGAAGAATCTTTAAATCTTGCAGGGGCTATGGTTGAAGCTCAGTGGTAGAGGTCTGGCCTAGCAAGCATGAGGTCTGGGGTTCAATTATGGAATTTGTTGGAAGTGTTAGTTGCACTTTTGTGGATGTGTTCTGTCAAATAACAAAAATCAAATATACTATGATGGAATTATGTAGGTTATAAGAAATAGAGTGTTCTCCTAACAGATGTTTTTTCTCTTAGAAATTCATGTGCAGTTGATATTATGGGCTTTTCAGAATATTATATAGCATTTACTGTTGAATTATTTTATTTAGCAAGGCATTTTGGTTAGCAAACTCCATTATTTTGTATGAATTTATTTGCAGCAATTAGGTGACTTGTGTATTTTGTTTCACCATCTCAATAATTATTGATTTTTTTAATAAAATAATTCATTATTTTCTTGCTTATCTAGGCCAATACTCCTTAACAGAAAAGTCAGTTTCTAACCAAGTAATTTCTTTAATAGAGTATCCTAATCAGACTTGCCACAGGACAAGAAAGTAGGCTGTATCTGTCAGTTCAAAAGAAAGGCACAGAAATACCTGCTATGATGGGTCCACTAAGTGAGGCAGATGTCCCTATAATAGTGACCAAGCGCATGTAAGATAAGAACTTGGAAAAAATGGTCTCTTCTGAGAAATTGGTCTTGTTTTGGGCTCACAAGTGTGATTTGAGAATAGCATGCACTGGCAGCCATAAATTTTGTTTGCCTGGTTACTAACAACTCAAGCTGGTCCAGTGGTGACTGATTACAACTTACTCTTTTTCCTGGCTTTTTTGTTTGTTTGGGTGGGTGGGTGGTTTGTACCCTATCCTAGACTTACTGTTCCTACATTTTAGTCCTTACAAAAGATTCTTTTCATGCATTCTTTTCATCCTTTAAATGATTATATCAGTTGGTATGTGAAATATTAGTAAGATAAGTCCTGCATCTGGTAAGACCTACTGCTGTTCAAAGTGCGTCTACCTCATGATGTGAAGAAAGAAGAGCATGGCTTGTGAAACTGATCTTTCTTCCTTCAGGAAGTCACAGCATGGGAACAGCAATCCTAGTGTGCCAAGCAGAGTGCAGTCTACATACTGCAAATGAGTTGCCAAATCTGGGACCACATGTTTTCAGCATCATGCCTTCCTTTAATCAGTATACCGACTAAAAGCAAGCTGCAAATATTTCCCTTGAGAGAAGGTACAGGCTTTGAAACAGTGCACAAAAACAAGGAAGACAAATTCATTACATGCCATTTATTTCAGCTTGGCATGCAGATAGGAGTATTCTGTTTTCATGAATCATAAAGCTCTTAGTTTTGGAAGACTTAAGCATTCAAAACTATGTCTATGACCTCCAGCCTAACCCTATTCTTTGACTAGCTTATTTTCATTATTCATTTCTTTTATTCTATGGACAGATTAAGCACAATAGCTTCAGTGGCTTCAGTAGTTATTTTAGATCTATGCTACATTGGTTCACCATGCATCAGTACATGGCATATATCTGTACGTGGTAATTCTCTTCCATTACTTTGAGGCTGTGTATTAAATTATGTTAAACACTTCAGGAAATGCTCATTTTTGGTAGTAAGATTTAAACCCCAATGTGTTACTATGATGGATATCTTTTCTGTCATGAAAGACGGGCAAAGCAACTAATCATTAACTCTACAAAACTATTCTGGAACACCATGCAACATAAATCACTATAATAATAAGTAATTCACCAAATACAAATAAAACTATAACATTACAGAACCATACTGGTGTCTGATGAGCTTTACCAAGTGTGACTTAGGCAGGGTTGAAGTGCAAGTGGGGAGGGAAAGTTAGGATGATGTGACAGGGTGGGTTTTGAGAGAATTAGTTATGAATTGACTTAAGTCAAGTCTTGACAAACAGGATCTTGTGGTATCAGTAAACAGTTATTAGAGAACTGAAAGGAAGAATGTTGTAAGGAATGAAAAAAGGGAGAGAAAAGGGAAAAAAAGGATGTGCAAAGAAGAAAAGAAAGAAGAGAGTGAGTGAACCATTAGGGTATCCACCGGCAAAGGCAGAACCGCACAAAGTCTGATCAGGTTCTATTTGCTTCTCTCACGATGAAAGCCTTCCCCTGCCCTTAGCTTAGCAGATTGTCATTGCTGCCTGTATCATTTATTTCCTTATAGTAAGTGACCTAGTGATTTTCTAATTGCTATGGCTTGAGTAAATGTCCCCAAAGGTCCTTGTGTTAATGGCTTGGTCACCAACCTAGGATGTTATTGGTAGGTAGTAAAGCCTTTGAGAGGTGGAGCCTAGAAGGAAAAAGTTAGGTAACTGGAGGTACCCTTGAAGGAGATATTGGGGCCCAGCCCCTCCCTCTCTCTTTTTGCTTTTTGGCCATGATGAGGTGAACAATATTTTCTACCATGCATTTCCTGCTATGATATGCTGCTTTGCCTCAGGCCCAAAACAACAGGGCCAGCTATTTGTGGGCTGGAACCTCAAACTATGAGCCAAAATAAACCTTTGCTCTTTTTAAGTTGTTTATCTTTGGTATTTTGTAACAGTAACAGAAAATAACACATTAATTACCTCATTCCTTTCATATGTGTTTGTTGTAATATACCAAATAGTACTATTTGGTTATCATGCAAGGAAAAACGAGGACATTTTTAGAATTATCATGTTTTCAGAATAATTGGGTTCAGAAAACTTTGTTCTTTCCAGGTCTTTTGAGTAAAAGGATCAGCATGACCACCGTCACTTTGAGTAAGTCAGCCACATCCCAAATGCTTCAGGAGCTCCTATCCTAACTTTTGTGTTCTTAGAACACAAATCACAGAAACTTGGGCCTTTTCCTAAAATGTCTTAGGTTTTGATTCATTGCCAGACATGTTGAATTATTTAACGAAATTCAAAGAGAGCATATAATTATGAATTTGGCAAAGGCTTACAGAAGAGATAAGCAAAGAGAGAGGGTTTTGAACACACTAGCTTCCTGCTGGTGAGTGGCGTTACATTTTGCACCGCAGTTATCTCCTAACCTTGAATCTGACAAGTTGGAGCTGGTAATCAGATGTGATTTCTCCCTCCTATGCCTACCTTCATCTTTGTGGGATTTCCCATGTTCCAGGGACAGGAATTGGAATATGTGCACAAAGGGTCGCTTCTGAAGAATCATTTCTGATTTCCTGTCAAGTAATGTGTTCACTCACATACCTAGTCACATTGTTGTCTTTAAGCAGGATCTCCATTTGAAGCAAAAGAAAATTAGTGTGAACATGTTGCCAACGGAGACCTGCATTTCAATTATTTACAAAGGGTCACTTGATTACAGCAGAATTAATGTTCTCATTGAACTGTATGTTCTAGAAACGAGTTTTGTTGTGAAGATCTTTTCCACTTGATTTGCTGTTTGTGTGTTGTTCTGGTTTTCTTGCTGGACCGTAACCACAATATTTTAATAGCATATTAATTCTAAGACATTATTTAAATCATTAGTCTTTCATGTATAAAGATTCAGTGGAATATGTATTCACACCCGTACAAACATCCAAGAGCATAGTTTTCTCTAGAAATTTTAGTAAATTCTATGACTCTATGCATTAAAATAATTATCATGAGTTTATCTTTTTTTTTTAATGGTTTTCTTTTTTTTTTTTCATTTTTCTTTTATTATTCATATGTGCATACAAGGCTTGGTTCATTTCTCCCCCCTGCCCCCACCCCCTCCCTTACCACCCACTCCACCCCCTCCCTCTCCCCCCCCAATACCCAGCAGAAACTATTTTGCCCTTATTTCTAATTTTGTTGTAGAGAGAGTATAAGCAATAATAGGAAGGAACAAGGGGTTTTGCTGGTTGAGATAAGGATAGCTATACAGGGCATTGACTCACATTGATTTCCTGTGCGTGGGTGT
The DNA here is from genome assembly GCF_047511655.1 of Castor canadensis. Classification (NCBI taxonomy): domain Eukaryota; kingdom Metazoa; phylum Chordata; class Mammalia; order Rodentia; family Castoridae; genus Castor; species Castor canadensis. The sequence goes on along the minus strand of NC_133394.1, from coordinate 79,643,309 downwards.
TACCTTCTAGGTTAATTCTTTTTTTTTTTTTTTTTTTTTTTCATTTTTCTTTTATTATTCATATGTGCATACAAGGCTTGGTTTATTTCTCCCCCCTGCCCCCACCCCCTCCCTTACCACCCACTCCACCCCCTCCCGCTCCCCCCCTCAATACCCAGCAGAAACTATTTTGCCCTTATCTCTAATTTTGTTGTAGAGAGAGTATAAGCAATAATAGGAAGGAACAAGGGGTTTTGCTGGTTGAGATAAGGATAGCTATACAGGGCATTGACTCACATTGATTTCCTGTGCATGGGTGTTACCTTCTAGGTTAATTCTTTTTAATCTAACCTTTTCTCTAGTTCCTGGTCCCCTTTTCCTATTGGCCTCAGTTGCTTTAAGGTATCTGCTTTAGTTTCTCTGCATTAAGGGCAACAAATGCTAGCTAGTTTTTTAGGTGTCTTACCTATCCTCACCCCTCCCTTGTGTGCTCTCGCTTTTATCATGTGCTCATAGTTCAATCCCCTTGTTGTGTTTGCCCTTGATCTAATGTCCACATATGAGGGAGAACATACGATTTTTGGTCTTTTGAGCCAGGCTAACCTCACTCAGAATGATGTTCTCCAATTCCATCCATTTACCAGCAAATGATAACATTTCGTTCTTCTTCATGAAGAAGCACGTACTTTCACAGAGACCAAACTAACTTCATTTTCTCTTTCTCTGATCTCTTGTAACATAAACCACTACTTCATTGAGCAATGAATACACTGTGAGAGATGCTGGTATATTCTGTCAAATTTTATAAGTATTAAAAAAGAGCTATTTACAGATGTGAAATATTTTGAGATTTGTTATTCTAATTATGATATATTCATAGGATGGTATAATATTAAGCCAATAAAAATGATAATACTAACAGCTCATATATAACCCTAACAATGTTTTAGATAGAACATACTCTTTACATGTAGTAACTGATTTATTTGTCAGAACAACCTTTTGAGGTGAGAAATCTGAGATACAGACCGGTTAAGATGAGGCAGGCTAGAAGCAGGGAACGTTTGGAACTCATGGGTATATGTAGATTGTTTACGTCTGGCACAGGGACAGCCCAGACCACCCTCACTTGGCCAGGAACCACCCATGCTCCCCATTCATTGATTATTGGATGGGAATCACCTGGTTCCTCTTGAGCTTCCTGAGTCTTTCTCTCCTACAATCGGCTACCTCGAATCTTGGGAATAATGTGTTGGATTGATGAACATCTTAAGACAAAGGAATGAAACTACCCCTTAAGTGACAGAGAACTTCTTAGCACCAACATAGCTCTGCATGGCTGATCCTGATATAAAGGCTTGAGGTAATGATCAACCAAACCACTGGCCAGACCAGGACTGTTTGTCTTTGATTGACATTCTTTTCTGGGAAAGGTAGCAGAGTCTAGTCCATTGGGACTCTCTGGAGCCAGGTTTCAGTAATTATACCTTCAATAATATATGTATGCACAAAGCATATACATGCATAAATGCAAACAGGAAAGTTGAAACATTATATTATCTATCAAAAGTTTAACAGCAAGGACTGGGGCTGTGGCTCAAGCAGCAGACCACCTGCTTTGCAAGCAGGAAGTCCTAAGTTCAAACCCCAGTCCAACCAAACTAAGAAAACAGTTTAATAGTGAATTAACTGTTAACATTTTCTTTCTTTAAAATGCTCCATAGTTTCAAAATCTTTTATCATAAACATGTTATTATTGTTATAATTTTTTAAAAGGCTATTTAAAAAGATCTTCCATGAAAGGAACACTCACTTTCAATCTTGGTATTTTAGGTGTTCAGTTTTGTGTTATTATAATAGTAAAATAGTATACACATAACAGCCCCAGATTTATTAATTTTCGTTCCAAACCCTTTTTATTTGACAAATAAAGGGTACTAAGCATTATGTGCAAAGGCACAATGGGAAATTCTTCTTTTCTCAAGTCTCCTCCTTTCTACTTTCATCAAATGTCTTGTTCTTTTCATTTCTTCTGTCCATTAGCGTAAGACATCCATTACCCTTTGTTTCATGGCCCTTCAGCAGAAAATATCACTTTGACTCCCTAAGATGTTAAAGGAAACCCCATAGTCTCCAAAGCTATTCAGTCGACAGGTTAGCCCTACTTATAGTATATATGGATATTTAAATCAACATTAGATAAAATGAAAATTTTACTTCCTTAAGTCTTACTAGCCATATTTTATGTTTTCAATAGCCATATGTCCCTAGAAACTGCAGATAAGAACATGACATCAGTGAAGGAAGTTCTTTTGGACAGTTCTGTTCCAGATGCATGATGAGTTGTGACTATTCTCTTTCCTCTCCCCTATATTGCTTGGTTGGGGGATGGAAATTTTCAAGTCCCAGGATATACCTAACTTGCTCTTAAAGCAACAAAATGCTTTTATTGTCTTTCTGCTTTTCTTAGTCTTGCAAGGACATAGGAATAGTAGAGTTCTTCCACTACAAAGGTTAATCTCTTGCCAATGGTCTACATGGGTCCTACTGATGATATTCACATTTCCCTGCAAGTATAGCCTTTGCTTCCTTGTGCTGAAATACTATGCATGTCTTTCTTTGTTTTCAATTACAGAGCACTATTCCTTTAACCCTTGGAGCAGTTGTGCCTAATCATGTATTTTTGATTTGGACAACTGGAAAAATGGTGACTTTGAATAAGAAGCATGTTGGTATACCAATGATAATAAATTTGGATATCTAGAGTGGAGATAATGGAAGTTATCATTTTGGAACTTATAAGCTTATAGTTAATAATGTAAACTATTGTAATTGATGTGGTTATGTGCAGTGAGAAGAAGAACGTCTGTCTCATGAATTTTGTAGAAAATAAATGAGATGATATGCATAATTATATGTCTAATGCATACTTTAAAAGTGGTAAAAAAGAAAAAAAATCCAGTTCACAAATCAATAAAGAATTATGTCTCATAGCTAATGGTAAGGATAGAAATGCAAAGGCTTATGGAGGTTAGAGGTTTGAACATTCCTTAATCTTGAGGGAATTAGAGATTCTTGGCCAGAGAAATTTGTACAGCTGTATTAACTGACAGCTAAGCCAATTCTAAAACTAGAGACCCCATTATAAGGCAGTCATTTTTGTCTCTACTTAAATAGAAGTCTTGGCCAAAAATAATGAGTTTGCCTTTTGTCAGATGTGCCTGTAAGGGTTTGAATGTCTAAGTAGCCATGTATAGGACACTTTTTTAAAAACCTTTTGGCTTTAGTAAATTTTGTAAGGTCTGGCACAAGTGATTCCATATGGATTATGACAGCTTTGCCCCCTTGTCTCCAAACTGTTTGTCTTTGAACAGTCTCTTCTGAAGATTTCTCCAATTAACCATTCTATTTAATGAACATTGTTGTCAGGAATACAACTTTTTCCTGATTTTTTGATCAGGTCCCATGCTGGAGGGGAAGCAACAGGCAGGTCAGGTGGGAGTCAGTGCCAGTAAGACCCATTTGGCCAAATTATAAGTAACTGAGTGGTTTAGAAGAGGTCCTTAGGCTGGCATCTATTTTTTAAAATTTTGTCCTGTGGATGATGTCCTGACATCTTAAAAATGCTATAGAATGTCAATAGACAACAATTAAAAGTTTTACAAGAAAAAGAAAAAAAGTCAACAAAAACAAATATTTAAAAAACTGATAAATAAATACCTGTTAGAGTCATTTTTACAAGTTTGATTGTAAATGCTCCAGAGAAGGACCAGGACTGCTAATGACAAGACTTAGAATAGGCATGGTTAAAATACTGAAAAGCAATTTAGCAATTGTCAGAACATCTAGTTATTTTTACTGCAGATAGCACTTTAGGATAATAAATTATGACTGACAGCATTCCAGTAGCAACACTAAGTGCTACTTATTACAATTAGGAACACATAGACACAAGCCTGCAAAAGACTAGCATCACTAAATATTTTAATTTGAAGAACACCTACATGGTAATGTTTTTTTTAAGCTTTGCATTTCTAAAGGCTTAGATATTTGGAGAGAATACATGACAAAAGAGCCAACAACGATTAGCATAATAGCTACACAGATGTCATACACACATATTAATTTAGATTTTTTCTTGAAGTATGTTCACCCATAACCCAATCCTTTGCACTTCCATGTAAGAATCCTATAATTTCACTGCTCAGGGCCCAGAATTTTGTGTATGAGCTCATCTGGGACCACTGGCATAAATAAAGTCTGAGTTCTCCTAGTTCTCTGAATGTTGCTTGGTTTCTTGTCAGATAATATTTCTGCAACATTTCTGAAGGCCCCAGTGAGATTCCAACCTTTCTGGCGGCTTGAGACTCCAGCTGGTGGCTGGGCTTCACCAGAGTAGGGTGGGACTCATGACTGAACAAGGTGGCATGCCACCTGATTGTGTTCTGGGTCCTCCTTCACCCTAGAGTTCCTACCCTCTGAGTAGTCTTGCCCTGGCTGAACTCCAAAAAGAAGTGGACCAACTCACCTGGCAATTTCATCTGGACTCAGTAAGCACCCCTCCCACCTTGACCCTCTGGGAAAGTCACCCTTCAGTCAGGTCCTGTCCCACTGGGCACAAGCAGAGTCTGATCAACTCCCAGGAATCTCTGAGAGGAAATCCACAGATCAGGGAGTTCCTCAAAAGGGAGGAGAAAGGAAAAACTGTAATAACTTCTGGTGTGAATGTATGTGTGAATGAGCAGCCTGATTTGTCCTCACTTGAAGCTCAAGTTTGTGGCTCTATGGCTGAAATCTATGGAGTCCAAGTGGGTCTGTCTTGCTGTTCCATTGTGATCCTCACATGGCTTAGGGCAGCATCAGGGGAAACCTGATCCGGAGTCACAAGGCTGACCCCGCCATTGATACTAAGAGGCACCTAAGTTCCTTCAGGACATGGCCAGGCAGACATCTGATTGGCCTTTTCTCTTGAAGGGACACCCACCCTTGTTTGTCTTTGTACCACTGATGCAGGGACCCCACCCTTGTTTGTCTTTGTACCACTGATGCAGGGGGGAATACATAGGGTGAATATAGGGGACACCTCTAACTGCCATAGGCAGAAGTTCTTCAAAACCCATGGTCCTAGAGTGTATGCTTAAACATTTTAAAAAGGGATTCACAGGAAATTATGGGATCAAAATGTCTCCTAGAAATCTGCGTATGTTGTTGTGAATTGGAGTGGCCCACTTTTGGGGTCACCTGGCCCCCTAAAGTATCCTAGAATTGCCCACCATCAGGGTCATTTATCAGGCCTGTAATAGGAACCCCCAGATTCCCAATCAGTTCCCCTATATCGACTTCTAGCTTCAGGTGACTCAGACCATGCCCCCTTGTGTCAGATTCTGTACCAACAAAAAGGGACCCAGGTAATGAAGCCCAAAGACCAGAAGCTACCCAAGCCTGTTCTGCAAGGGGATCCAGAAGACAAACCATCTGTGCCCCTGCAATATGTTCCAGAATGCCACCACCATCAGAGCAGCCAGTGCCACCTCACCCAAGCACTCCACCACCTTCAGTGAGACCCCCTCTGCCCCATCAGCAGCCTCCCAGTCCTAAAGATGTCTCACACCCATCCCTGGCCTGGAGTTTGAGTCCACAGACCTTGAACCACTGCTTTTGCTTGTCCCAGGCACCAGCCCCTCAGGCCAGTGCCCTCCAAATGCCGCTACATGAGACACAAGGGCCCCAGAAGATTGGTGCTGATGGCCTGATCTATCCTCTATTACCAGTCTTTCAGTACAACTGACCTCTTAAATTGGAAGAACCACATACTACCTTATTCAGAGAAGCCCCAGGCCATGGCATGGAATGACTGCAACAGATCCTACTGACATTTTTCAACACAGAAGAAGGACAGCAAATCCTGTTGGAGGCCTATGGCTGGCTCCAAGGGCAAGCCCTAGCAGGAACCCTAGACACAGAAGCTTGGGCAAGACAGGTGGCTCCTGATGGTTGGCCTACCTGGGACTTCAATACTGCAGAAGGATGAGGAGTCCTCACCCAATATTGCACCACCCTCCTACATGGGCTCAGGGCTGGAGCCATGAAGCCAACCAACATGTCCAAAACTGCAGCAGTTATCCAGAAGCCAGAGGAATCATCAACTGATTTTTATGCAAGACTTTGTGAGACCATCCAGGTGTACACCCCCTTTGATTGAGAAGTGCTAGAAAACCAGCAAATGGTTAATACAGTGTTTGTGACCCAGTCGTGCTCTGTCATTCACCAGAAACTTCAGAAACTTGAAGGCTTTGCTGGAATAAATGCCACCTAGCTATTAGAAGTGCAAACAAGGATTTTGTAAATCAGGACCAAGAGGCAAAATGAGAGGCCAATAAAAGAATGAAAGCAAAGGGGTCCTTATTGGCTGTAGCACTGGGAAAGCTGGACCCAAACAAGCAGTCAGCTTAGCTGCAGAAGGGGAGATCCAATGGAAGAGCCCTGCTTTGATGGAACCAATGTGCCTATTGCAAGAAGATTGACCACTGGAAAAATGAATGCCCTCACCACAAGGAACCAACATCAGAGCCTAAACAAGACTGCTCCAGGAAAGAAGACAGGATGGCAACCTGAACCAGAGGCCCAGGACCTCATTGGCTAAGCAAGAATTGAGTCAGACCAGGCTCCTTACTAGTAAGCCCCTGAGAGCCCATGGTCAAAATGAAAGTGGGGAGCCAACAAATGATCTTCATGATGGACATTGGCGCTGAGCATTCTGTGGTCACTAAACCTGTGGCCCCACTCACTAACTACAGGGCCACAATAGTCAGAGCTACCAGCACTCAAACTGCCCCGCAGTTCTGCCAACCCTGGACATGCCAGCTAGGAGGGTACATGGTGACTCATGAATTCCTGTACCTACCAGAATGCCCAAATCCCCTGCTAGGAAGGGATTTACTAACAAAGCTTGGAGCACAAATCACCTTCACCCAGGGAGGGCTCAGAAGCCTTACAGTGAGAGAACCAAACACCCTCACTATGGCAGTGATTATGCCTACAGAAGGTGAATGGCAGCTCTACTGCCTGGAAAAGGGGAACCTGATAAAGCCTACTTGCCTGCTGGAGGAGTTTCCTGAGGTCTAGACTAAAAAAGGACCCCCTGGCCTGTCTCACAACCATGTTCCCATAATGGTAGATCCAAACCTGGTGCTCTCCCTGGTAGACAGAGGCAATATCCAGTGCCACAGGAAGCACAACTGGGAATTGAGGCCCACCTACGTGGCTGAAGGACACAGGGATACTGATTGAATGCCAATCGCCATGAACACCCCACTGTTACCAGTCAAGAAGGGAGGAGGAAATGACTACCAGCCTGTTCAGGACCTATGGGCAGTCAACAATACCATTATCACATTGCACCCTGTAGTTCCTAACCCCTACACTCTCCTGAGCCCTCTGCTGCTGCAAGCAAGCTGGCTCACCAGTCTGGACTTAAAGGATGCCTTCCTCTACCTCCACCTGGCCCTGGTTAGCCAGCCTCTATTTGCCTTTGAATGGGAAGACCCCTGTACTGGAAGAAAGACACAAATGACCTGGACCAAGCTTCCTCAAGGATTCAAAAACTCACTCACTTTGTTTGGGGAAGCCCTAGTGGCAGATTTATTGACTTTCCCAGAAAAAAAACCCAAGTTGTACCTTGCTCCGATATGTGGATAATTAGCTCCTGGCAAGCCACAGTCAAGGGAAATGCTGGGAAGTGACAAAGGCATTGCTAGCCTGACCCTCCAGGGCAGGCAACAAAGTTTCCTGAAAAAAACTCACATTTGCTAGCAAGAGGTCTGATACCTCAGGTTCATCATTTCAGAAGGATGACGTACCCTAGGTCTGGAGAGGCAACAAGTCATCTGCTCCATTCCACAGCCAAAGACCAAAAGGGAGGTCTGAGAATTCTTGGGAGTGGCAGGATTCTATTGCATTTGGATACCCAGGTATTCAAGCCTGGCCAAACTGCTTTACAAGGCCACAGCAGGCTCTGGAAAGGACCCTCTAAACTGAGATAAGGAGACTGTTAACCAGTGTCACTGCACTAGGAATACCAGATGTAAAGACCATTCATTCTCTGAGAGAAAAATCGCACAGCTCTGGGGGTTCTCACCCAAACAGTGGGCCCATGGCAATAGCTGGTGGCTTTCCTGTTGAAGCGCCTGGACCCGGTGGCCTCAGGGTGGCCTCCATGCCTTTGGGTCTTGGCTGTCATGGTAAACCCTAATCAGGGAGGCTGACAAGCTCACTCTAGGGCAGGACAGTAACATTAAGGTCCCCCATGCAGTCATGGCCCTAGTGAATGGGCAGGGATATAAATGGCTGACCAGCTCCAGAATGGCCCATTACTAGGACTACTATGTGAGAATCCTTGAGTCAGACTTGAAACTGTATAAACTTTAAATCCTGCCATTTTTCTGCCAGCAGGAAAGTGCCCCCAGATCATGACTTGAAGAGGTAATAGATGAAGTGTACTCCAGTAGGCCAGACCTAACAAATGCCCCCCTCTCTGATCCAGAGCTCAAACTCTTTATGGATGGAAGTAGTTTTGTCCAAGGAGATCAGTGAAAGGCTGGGTTCGCAGTCACCACTGCTAACATCGTACAGGCTGAAGTCTTACCACAAGGGTGGTCTGAACAACAAACTGAACTTTGGGCACTGGTCCAGGCATTGTGATACACAAAGGGAAAGGAGGAGAACGCCTACAATGATTCAAAGTATGCCTTTGTCACCACACATGCATGGAGCAATATACAAGGAAAGAGGACCAATGACAGCAAGGGTAAAAGAGATTAAAAACAAAGAAGAAATCTTCCAACTGCTGGAAGCAATCTGGGAGCTGTCTCATTGGCTATTGCAGTGACTATGGTCTACTGCAGAAGCCAGCAAAGGGGCACAGACTACATTAGCAGAGGAAACCACCTGGTTGACCAGGTGGCAAAGAGAGCAGTAGAAGAGCGAAGTTCCCCTGGAGTGTTGGAGCAAACTGCCAAACTTCTGCTGTCTCCAGAGCTGCCTCCCACCCTGAATTACACCAAGGAGGGAGAACAATGGGCAAAATAGGAAAAGGAATAAAAGAAAAAGGGGGGGAGGGAATGGTGGAAGTTGCCTGACCAGAGACTTTTTGTCCCCAGTGCTGTAGCAGCCCCTCTGGTAAAACAACAACACAAGCTAACACACTTGGGAAAAACAGCCCCAGAAAAACTGCTGAACAAATACTATTTCATTCCCAAGCTCCCCACCCTATGTGCTCAAATAAGTGTTGGTGCATTACATGCACACAAAACAATGCAAGTCAAGGACCTAAGCCAAGCCCTGGGATACAAGCAGCGGGCACCATGCCTTTTGAGGACCTGGAAGTGGACTTCACAGAGGTCAAGCCCTGCTGAGGATACCAGTACGTCCTGGACCTTGTCTGCACTTACTCAGGGTGGTTTGAGGCTTACCTCACACACAGAGAAAAGGCACGAGAGGTAATAAAGGCCCTCTTGAGAGAAATTAGCTCCAGATATGGGCTCCCCACTTCAATCAGATCAGACAACAGACCAGCCTTCATGGCAGAAATAGTCCAGGGCCTGGCTAAAATTTTGAAAATAAAATGGAAGCTCCACACAGCATACAAGCCTCAGAGTTCCGGGAAAGTAGAGCACATGAATCAGACCCTCAAGATCATGTTAGCCAAACTCTGCCAAGAAATACAATCCCCCTGGATAGACATGCTGCCATTGGCTCTGTTCAGGGCACACTATACCCCTAGACCCTCTAGTCACCCTTTGAGATTCTCTATGACAGGCTCCTCCCATAATAAACAGGCTTAGAGGGGACCTCAGGCAAATTGGAAATTTAGACAAGTCCTGACATCTTCAGGCCCTAGGAAAAGCCCTACACCACATTTCCTGGGAAGTCTTAGAAAAGACCCCAATCCCCATGGGTAACTGGGCCTATCCCTGCCAGCCTGTGGATATGATATGGGTAAAAGATTGGAAAAAAGAACCACTCCAACCCAGTTGGACAGGTCCCCATCTAGTAATATTAGGAACCCCCACGATTCTTAAAGTTACAGGTATCACTCCCTGGATTCATTACTCCCGGATAAAGAAAGCAGCAGCCCCTGCAGACCCTAACGACTGGCAGGCTGTGATCCAACTAACCCCCTCAAATTGAGGTTCCAGTGGATGTCACAGCTGTACACCATCGCTAGGAGAGCTCCAGCCCTGCCCCAGCTACCTCCAGAAGCTGGTTGGTCAATGCACCGTGGAAGCCTGAGGATTTGCCCTCCAGAACATAAATGTATCCCCTTTCTGCCACCCTTACCCCATCCTGCTGATTAGCATTGTTGCAACACTGTTCACACTAGGGCAGGCCATCAGTGCTCCCCAGGATTGGAACATAGGCCACAAGGTACTGCAGACCTCCTGTTATCTCCTTATAATAGGAATCCTTACTGCTGTTTGGTGCTATCTGTAGTCCAGATCCCAGTCTCCAGCATGAGGCCTCTAAATGTGCTTTTGCCTTCTTACTCTATCACATTTTAGGGTTGTCTCATCTAGAGTCTGGGATAACTGTTCAGTTTGTGTAAAACCTCTTTCCTTCCAGGGAAAACGTCAGTGTACCTTCACCTATTACCAATACTTGTCACATGCATGCAGCATATCAATTTCTGAATGTACCAGAGGGGGAACAATTTACTATAAAGAAAAAGTGACATGCCTGACAGGGTCCTGCAAGAACAAAGGCACTATAGGGCAGACAGTTTGCTGGAAGAAAGCTGGGGACTCCTTAAAGGCATGGAATAATGAGTTGACAGGGGGAGGAAAAAAACTTCATTATGTCTGGGCGTCCTCCCCAACCATTCCCATGTCAGTCTACAAAGGTAAAAGCCACAGATTCAGAGAGGCCATCCAAAGATGATTACCCAGACATCTATGAGCCTATAAAAGACATTGATCTGCCACCACCACAACCCTCATTAAAGCTTCCTTCCAGGACAGGGAACCTAAACTTGGAACCCCAACTATACAGGCTGTTAAATGCAACTCACCACCTTCTTAATCTTATGAACCTACCATTGGCAGGTGATTGTTGGCTCTGCCTGTCCTCCATTATGTAGTGGTCCCAGTGAGCCCCCTTTTCCAGAGTGTGCATGATGCTTTTTCCAACTCTACCAGCACAAAGCCCAAAGTAAGCAATTTACAGCTATCTCAGAGGGCCCCTAATTTGTATCTACAACTCGGTGGAAAACTATCCAGTGGGAGAACTGGCTGCTATCCAGTGTGCCCAAATCCAAAACTGCAGCCACCACCATTAGATGTACAGTTGACAGACTATGGTGCAGCAGCCCTGGAACCTTCTTTGTATGCAGGACCCTTGCTTATCAGTGCTTGCCAGCTAACTGGAAGGGCATTTGCATATTAGCATTGCTCACCCCCAAGATAAACATAGTGCCTAACAATCAGACCCTCCCTGTACCTTTGGCAGCCCACACATGGACAAAGAGAGCTATCCAATTCATACCTTTACTAGTTAAATTAGGGCTAACAGCTGGAATAGGAACAGGCATAGGAGGAATTGCCTCATCAACCTCTTATTATAATCAATTATCTGTGGACCTATCCAATGATATAGAACAAGTGGCTAGGTCCATAATGGCCATGCAGGACCAACTGGACACCTGGCATCAGTGGTCCTCCAAAATCAGAGAGGGTTGAACTTACTCACTGCCAAAAAGGGGGGACTCTGCCTCTTTCTAAATGAAGAATGTTGCTTCTATGTGAATCAGTCGGGAACAGTCAGAGATATGGCCCAGCAATTACAAGACTGAGTTGCACGTAGGAGACAAGAATTCCTGGAACAGATGGAGTGACATCTGTAATTGGGCCTCATGGCTTCTCCCCTTGATTGGTCCTCTTTTCATGCTATTATTGGCCCTTGGATTCTCAATGCCATCACTCACTTCATTAGCTCATGAATGGAGGCAATAAAGTTACAGCTCCTGGTGACCCAGTGCAGACCCTTGGGACAAGAGGAACCTGATAGAATCTCTGGAAACTAGGGACGATGCTTGTCCACAATGAGGAAAAGCATCAAAAGGGGAGAATGAACAGGAAAGTCATCCTAAAACAGGTTATTAGGACATGAGAATTTACTAGTTAAGCCATAAAATGGGTCCAGGGTGAAGATAACAGGCCCCCCGTGCAGAGATAATTGCCCATTCCTGCCTTTCTTAGACTCTTTCTGTAAACACATTTCCCACTACAGATCCCCTGCTGTCCATTCCTGCCTTTCTCTGTCTCCTTCTGTGAACAGGCATCTTGATGTAGGTTCCCTGCTGCTCCCACCTAAACAAATCCCAATCCCTAACCCCCAGTGTGAGACCACCTATTAGCAGCCAGCAAATTCACCCATAACCTGATCCCTTGCACTTTCTTACAAGAATCCTATAATTTCACTGCTCCAGGCCCAGAATTTTGAATATGAGCTCATCTAGGACTGTTGGCATAAAATAAAGTCTGAGTTCTCCTACTTCTCTGAGTGTCACTTGGTTTCTCATCAGACAATATTTCCCCAACACTAATGATGTTCACATACTAATGTATGCATATGCAAAAAGTTCTAAATTAAGCATGTCATAAATGTTAATTTAAGTGCACATAGTTTCAAAAGCTTAGTCAGTTATATCTTGAAATTCCAAGAGCAGATTGTGATGCTGTTCTTTTAGAAATCATTTGGAGAGACTTGATAGCTGAAGCAAAAGTCAATGCTAGAAAAGTCAGTCTCAGTCTCCAATAAGACTGTGGCCATAGCTATCAGATTTTTAGCCTGTAATAAGCCAATCATTTTAGCCATATAATAATAGACACACACACAAAATACACACAACGACACACAATTACATTAATTCCAAGTGTGCTCTTGGACACTGTCTTTCTCTTTTTTAGTAGACTAGTCAGCTAGAATTCTCCCAGTTTCACCAAAGCTAAAATCAGAGTTTTGGACCCAAGGCCCAAATTCCTGAATTCCATATGCCAGATCTGGCCACCTGTCCTAAATGTCAAATAAAGAGGCATGGTGAAGGTAGAGAAAGGAGGTTTATTATATGGCTTGGGACATGCCATGGGAAGAGGCAGAGTAAGCACTCAGCTCATCTTTAGTCATCTTTGGGGTACAGACATGAGTTATAGGTTTAAATAGACAAAAGAAATGGGGGTAGGGGACAAAGGTATGCATAGTTAAACAGTCCCAGACACAGGTGTGTTCTGGTTGACCATTAGCTCAGTTCAAGTGTTCCCAGAAGCATTCCAGAGAAGATGTTACCTCTGCCATCACTTGAGGGGAGCAATCTGGTTCCCATGAGATGATTACTCCTGCTCCAGGGTGCAGCTTCATCATTATAGGTAGTTGTCCTCATTTGTTTTTGTTTTTTAAAATTTTTTATTATTCATTTATTCACATGTGTGTACATTGTTTGGGTCATTTCTCCCCGTTGCCTGCCACCCCCCTTTCCCCTCACCCCCCTCACTTCCAGCCAGGAGCTCTTCTGCCCTTATCTCTAATTTTGTTGAAGACAAGACATAAGCATAACAAGGAAGACAACTAGTTTTTGCTAGTTGAGTTAAAGATAGCTATACAGAGAGATTCCTAGCATTGCTTTCATGTACAAATGTGTTATAACCCAAGTTGATTCATCTCTAACTGATCTTTACACTGGTTCCTGATCCCCTTCTCATGTTAACCTCTGTCGCTTTAAGGTTTCTGTTTTAGTTCCTCTGGAGTGGGGAATTGTCCTCATTTGGAGGGGTGGTCTGTCCTGCAAGTTCCACTGTTCTTTATTGGAAGTTTCAGTCCCTTGTTCAGAGCTGTTATCAGCTATGTCCTGTCTGGAATCCAAGTTGATTGTAAAGTGACTGTAAAGAGAATGGCTTAGACCAGAGACAGATACAAAATGGAGGCAGGGATGCTAAGCTTCCCCTGTTTTTAGTTAACTTGTGGGCCCAAGTAAAGAGTCAGTGCTTTTAAACCAAAGCAATTGATTGCCTCTTACACTACCACTACCAATAGGTCACTGTCCCTGACTCTTTGAATTTATTCCCTGACTATGGCTAACAGTATTTCCCAAAGATGGCTCCTATATTGCTTTTGCAATATGATATGGGCATTGACTTGTACAGTAATAGGGTATATTTCACTACCCTCTTAAAATTTTTTCAGGCTTTATGACCACTTTAGTCAAGGTGTAGGGCATATTCCCAATGATTCTGTCTCTCAGTAGACCATATCTCTTAAAGGTTCTGAGACAGGAGAGATAGATGAGAATACAGGGAAATTATATTATTTTAATAAATATTTAAAGTGATAGACTCAGACATTGGAACAAGGAAATAAAGACTAAAGAGCTAGAGCAGCTAATCCCCTCCCATCTCTTTTTAGATGTTAAGTTACAGGTCCAGGAAGACAATATAAGGAGCCACCTGCTTCTACTTTCCTTTTTGAGATGTTAACAAGCTTCAAGAATCCTTGAATTGGTAGAGGAAAAGGCTTATCTGGCAAAGGAAAGTCTTAAAGCTCATCTATTGTCTCTGTGTTTGGGGTAGACCTACATAATATCTTCATATTTTATAATAATAAGCAGCACCCATCTTGGGCACTCAGAATCATCTAATGGCTAGGATTGCTGGACTTCTGGCGGTGTGAATTCCCTATCCCAAGAAAGTGTAAGACCACAGATTCAAAACCACCATTTGGAGTCTTTGTTTTCCTGTGTGGGAAATAGGAAATGTTTCTTCCTTTTCTCCTTCTCTCCATACATTATCTTGTTATACTAAAATAAATCCTTGCTAAAACTTCCACCTTGTGAGACTCCTTGTTGTGAGATACCTTAAAATGTTTTGCACATCTGTGGATTTCAAGGACCTGGGATTTTGTGTAGAAGCTGTGAAGCTGTGGGAATTCTTCCATCCATCCTCTGTTAAGAGTTCCACCACCTCCCAATAACAACATTTGTAATACCTGGATTATTCAGAGACATTTTATATCCAAACTATACCACTGCTTTTGATTATCTTCCTTCTATCATTTTCCTTCCTCCTTTCACTCAGTTCACTCTACCCTGTCCTCACTATCACATATTCTTAGCCATTCTTTTCTTTTTATTTTCCTCCTGCTTCCTCTCATCTTGCTTTTCACTTCCACCTTCCCTTTTGCTTTGTCTTTACCCTTTCATTACTCTAGCAAAGCATATTTCACTCAAAAACTTATGATCCCTATCAGATGCACAGAAATTTCAAAAACTTAAATTTTGAGAGATTAATCATTGGGCTAACTCCACTGTTTCAATGGTGGTTTTGAAAAATTAAAGGTGGATCAGAGAATTCCAAGGGTTGAGTGCAAAATGCTATCAAACTGTCAATTGTCTTCAAAATTTTCTACATGAAGTGAAGGCAAATGAAAAAAGGAATTGCCTTTTGTATTCTCTTGAGTCTCAGAGTGGCCCAAAGACTAAGCAATCTACATTTGAAGTGAAAATAGTTCAACTTCTCCAATTTTCTAGTGTAAGAGATGCTCTAAAAAAATACTGACTCCTTACTTGGGCCCACAAATTAACTAAAAACAGGAGAAGCTAGCATTCCAGCTTCTGTTTTATATCTGTCTCTTCTCTAAGCCATTCTCTTTACAGTCACTTTACAATCACCTTGGATTTCAAAAAAGATAGAACATCTTTATGACAAGGAGCCAGAGCTATCTGGAGCTGCCACCCTCCCAGTGAGACCAGTTCACATCCCAAACCAAAGTAGTCCTCTCAAACAGGAGCCACATTAATCCTGCAGGTGAGAATTTCCCCAAACTGGACCAGACCACCTGCCTGATCGCAGGCCCTACCAGTCATGAGACCAACAGGACCACCTGTGACTGGACTGTTGAACTATGCATAACTTTGTCCCTTGCCACCAATTATTTTGTCTATTTAAACATATAGTTCATGTCTGTACCCCAAAGATGGGGTTTAGGGGAGGGAGACCAGACCTCGCATATGGAATTCAGGAGTTTGGGCCTTGGGTCCAAACTCTGGTTTCACTAGGTGGCAAGAGAAGCACTGATGCTCTATCGGTAACCATAAAATCCATAGCTTCATAATTCTACCCAATTCACTTTGTCTTTCATTTCTTCTAATTGAAAGTTATTAATTTTATCAAGAAAAATCTTTATTTATACCCAAGTTAATAAGTCTGCAATTACAGTATGTTCAAAGAGACTAACACATATTGTAAAATGCAGTCATTTTGCACTTTTTTCCAGAACAGCAACAAAGTAAAACATATTTTTTAAAAATATTTTTTTCGTAAGGAAATCTGTAATGCCTGTTTATTCTCATTAAATTGCAGGGCTATAGTCTGATCTTAAGTCCATAGTCGCTAGTGTTTTTGTTTGCTTACTGTCATTGAAAAATAACAGCAATCCTTGCTAAGAAAGGAAAGAAAATACATGTTAAATCATTTCTAGAACTATTTTGAACTTCTTCAAGTAGGGTGAATGAACAATAGGGAAAAATTATTAGCTCTTGGTCAAAAGAATGATTCATTCAAAACAGATTTAAGTCAAGCAGGCAGTGAGTTGAGAAAAGGAGAGGAAAACTTGTTTAATGATTCAAGTGGGTTTAGGGAATTTCTTTCAAATCTAAAAATTACCACCAAAAGAATATAAATTTTAAAGGAAAATAACAGAGTTCTGATTCTTGGGAAAGAAACAATATCTTTTCTTCAATCAGATAATCAGCACAAAGTATCTACTAAGCCAACAAAACTGTAATGCTTACATTGACAAATACCAAGAACCATTGAGTGCTTAACAAAAGCAACAGAACACAGCAGAAGCATCTATTAACAACAAAGATAATGTCATCACACTGACCCTTGATTTAAGTTTGTGCAATCATTCCTGTAGTTTGGTTTCAATTACTCACATTTATTAATGACTCCATTTTAAGTCAATTCCTAATAATGCATGAGCAGCTCCATTACAACTGAAAAAAATGTGGTGTGTATAAAACCATACAAACATTTATGCAGGAGTACATTATGATATCAGGCTTTTTTAAATTTACTTTGTAAAAATGTAAGCAAAAATAAACTACTTCCTTTGGATTTTGATAACAATCTATATCAGAATTCTCAAATTAATGGAATGAAATAGGAAAAAGTACTTAAAACCATAAGCTATATTTAGGTACTTGTCAAGAAACTCAGATTCCATGAGTTTTGTATATTTGACCCTTTGGCATCTTCCCACATAATCAGCCCTTTAACCCAGACTTGGAGTAAAGGGAATAACAGTATTTTTTCCCTTCTCTGTTTAACTTGGCCTTACTTTCTGTAGAAACTCCTCTTTCCCACAGCCCAATTCCAAATAAATTGTGATGTTAACAATACCCTACTGTGGCTAATTCAGTCATTTTGCTAGCTAATTTGATGAAAGGCCAATAATTAGGTATCATTTCCTTTTTAGGTGAGAAAGTAATTAGTTAGGAATTTCAACCTGAGATTGACTTATATTCTTAGTAATGAATTTCTTTTTTTTTTTTTTAACCCTCCCACTACAATGGAGCAGAAATTCCCAGTCAGGAGATTTGAACAAAAAAACCACGAGGGAGATAATATCAAATGAGCTAGAAAAACATACTGTTTTCCCCATCATAAGTTACCAATAAGTAAAAGAATCCTAGGAAATGAACTGCACACAAACCTTTAAAATTACAAAAATTTCAGGGGAAATTTGAATGAACCAAATATTTCATTGCTTTGCTGTAGGCTTCACAGAGCAGTATAAGAATTGAAGAAATGATTACATTTCCTAAATAAAGAGGAAACAGAATAAGAATTGTATCGGTGATGCTTTAGACAGAAACCAGATTATAACTAGGAATTGGAGAAATATAGGAAATGGAAGGTGACACTATCAGCCGATGAATTGTTTCAGTCTCTTTCAGGGTTTGCTTAGGACATTGTCAGAAGAGCAACAACTGGGACATCTTTCAGAAGCACCTTGTAATGGGGTCCAGGAGGTTCTGGGATTACAGATCCATTGGACACCATGCTGGGCAGCAGCTTCTTTGTGGCTGTCAGCATTTTCCATATTGGGGTCAGTGGGATACCAAAGTGTCATAGAATATTTGGATGGTGTCCACAATTATGGACATGGGTTGTGATAACAGTGTTATATGACTATATATGATTCAGAATTGTTACTAATTTATTAATGGCTTGCAAATTCACTGTGTTGAACAAATATTTCAACCATGTTTAATCATATGAACTTCAGCAATGAAATTTCCTCTCTGTCCCCATCATAGACACATCCCCCAAATCCTTAACAACTCACAGGTCCTAAGTACACTGCAAAAACTCATTTTGGTAAATGATGATCTGTAGCGTTCCTAGTTGTCTGCACCAAAGATTGGGTAGTTTAGAAAGAGGGGGAAAAATACTAAGGACTGAAAAAAATACTAATCACTAAACATATCTTGGAAGACCCAAGATATATTTAGTGGTTAACACTATTGATGAGAGTTAAGGGAAATATCAAAGGCTAATTTCCCTGGTACATAATATCAATCATGTAGAAGTTTAACATTCAACCACTTAGCATACTCTAGGCTGTAAATGTTTCCTTCTCCACTCTGAGCCACACTATCCCTATAATATATCTTGTTATGTGCTTGCTTTCCTGAGCCCATGTGTGCCATGTTTAATTTTCTCACATTTCTCCCCATGACATTTGTGTCCCATTTCTCATACATAACCAAATTCAAAGTTAGAATTGCTCAAACTTGTATTAACAGCCTTCTTTAATCTATCAGTTACTATACAGTGATCTGCTACAACCTAACACCTCGCTTTCAACAAACTATAGAGCTGGATCTCTCTAAGTTCACCAAAGATATCTTCAGGTGGAAATACAGCCCCAACCCCTGCTATTCCCAGTACTGATCTGCTTGTGGAAGAAAATACCTCTCTAGATGCATAAAATGATGTTACTCCTTGTGCCTAACGAGGTGCTAGCTAGGTTGCAAATGACAGAAGCTGACTCTGGCCGTCTTAAGTGACAGACAATTTTTGGCAGAAAAAGACAACTCACACCAAACAGGAAGCCGAGGACATGGCAAAGAAAACTGAAAAATCAATATAATCTTGGCAGTGGGATCTATTTACAGCCAAGATCTAGTGACTGAAGCAGTCTCATTTTCTTACACCATGGACACTATGTTTTTATCAACCTCTAAGCATCTTTATGTAGTAGTAAAGTCCTACTTCTTCAAGTCAGGGTTCATGTCCTCCAGAGAGCCTCTGATGGGACATTTCCATACTTCTTTCCCCTCCAGTTCTGGCTGTTCCTGAAGAATCTCTCTACACTTAGACTCCAAGAAACCATCTTGCTCTTATTTGGAGACGAATAATTCTGGCTGCTTCTTCTCTGCTTTCTTTGCTACAAGAACTGGTTGTGAGCACAGAAGCCTCTCTTGCCTGTCTCCATATTTTCTCTTCACAGTCACAATGGTTAAAGAATATATCTCCCCAGCTATATCTTTCATCAGCCCTGACTTTTCTTCTTTTTCTTTTAACATCTACTTCCAGTTGGATATTTCCACTTAAATGAGTTACTGTAATCTCAAACTCACCATTTTTAAAGCTAAATCTGTCATCTTCCCTCTCCTTCTTCTAGAAAAAAAAAAATCTCAACCTGGTATTACCCAAGCACATACATACTATCTGCTGATTTTCTACCAAGCTTAAAGCCTGGAGTCATTTTTAATTTTCAGTTAACCATTGGTCTAGTTCTTATGTTCTCTTCCAATTCATTCCTCTTAGATATCAGTTTATTTAATTTACTGTCCATTAGTGACCCTATATGCAGAATGCCTGGTACTCAGCTACAGGTCCACTGATGGACTTCATTTAAAACATCAGCTATAGTAAGACTAATGAGGCCCAGAAACTATTTGAGAAATAGGCACTGTAATGAGTAAGCAAGAGAGAAAAATGAAAGAAGGAAGGGAGTGAATGAGGAATGCTGAAAGGAAGGGAAGAAAATACAGGATAGAATGGAATAAATCAAAGAGCACATAATAAAAATTTAAGAGACATACTTTCTACATTCGTAATTTCTTCTAATTACTAGACCTACACGTCTAGTAAACCATTACCCAGCCTCTGTCTTTAGGTGTTTTTTAGGTGTTTTGGTTTAAGAGATGAGGGATTATTCTGGGTAATGTAAATTCATTTCCAGTCCTAATACTTTGTGACTTTTGTTCAGATTGCGATATTCACAATCTGTGTCCAGATTGTGGTATTCACACTAATTTATCAGAGTCTTCTGGGGTCAGTTGGAGTTCCCACAAGGCCCAAGTGATGCTCATGATGCTAGAAGGGAACTAAAGAGAGTGTAATTTTATAATTTTCCTTTTCTAGGAAATCAGCATTTGAAATGGTAAGCCAGAGTTAGGGTACAAAGACCTGGAAATCTGGGTCAGTTATGGGATAGTACTTTTCTCAGTGATATGTTCCATCAAGCAGAAATCTAAGACATTACCTTTGGCAAAAGTTGAGTCAAAAGCCAAGTAGAGCACCCCAATAAATCAACAATGTAAAAGAGTTAGGCAAAGCAGGGGAAAGTATGCATAGGACATTTATGTGTTCTTTTGTGTGATGTCCAATTGGTTCTCACCACAGAAGGATACAGAAGAGGCAGAAGAAGAGAAACTTTGTTATACTCACAAGTCCTAGAGAGGGGTTGTTGAATACTACACAAGCACAAGGTTTAGGTCAGGTGACAGAAGACAGGAGCCATGGGAAAGCACTAGGTCAGAGGTTTTACTGGAGTTTTCACAGGAAAGTAAAAGCAAAATGGAGAACATAACTTAGGACTGACTCATCTGAAAGCTTCAGTGGACTCTGAGCTATAGGGGTGGCTGGCACCTGGCCTGGATACAGGATGAAGGGTGTTAGTATTGGGGGAAGTACAGAGAGCTTTATAACCACAAGCATGCCACCGAACCAAGGACCTAGAGATGGATATGTGGTAGACTTTTCCAAGCAGAGGTGGCAGTACAAGTAGACTGAATCATACTGAGATAACCAAAAATAAAAACCTCTAAGTCTCAGTGGTTTAAACTACAAAGGCTTATTTTGCATTCATCCCAAATGTCTACTTTGTGTTAGCTACAGCTCTCTTTCACATCTTCTTCACTCCATATGTAGACTGATGAATCCCACTCCTTCTACAGCTTGGACTATCTTGTGGCAGAGGGAAGGCAGAGGTCATGGAGAAACACAGCGGCTATCACAGCTTTTGTCCAAAAGTGGGACAGGCTACTGCTGCTTACATATTACTAGACAAAGCAGATCACTTGATCCAGCCCAGTGCCCAAAGGCATATATTGCATAATGGGCAGGGAAAGGCATCATAGTGAGGAGAACTATACTTCATACCAAAAGAGAGATGTCATTGGTCAATGGCACAGATAGTGGGAGAGAACCGACAAAGAGCTTCCTGCAGTCTAATTCTTGATTCTTTTCAGTGTTTCTTGAGCTTGGATACTTAAGCAGACAGTGGTAATGGATGAAGCTGGGCCAATTAGCATGAGTCAGTCAGCTGATCTGTACATGTCACAGTAGTGAGTTAAAATTTTAGCAGATATGTATTGGGTAGCCATTGATGTCTAATGGTAGGGTGGAAACAGAATCTAAGAGAGGCCAGATTGCAGAAAGTGTGGCCAGTTAGAAACAGTAGGCTTTAATCTAGGAGAAAAATTATGGGAGCATGACATAGATAAAGGCAGTAAGAATAGCAAAAGCCAATGAGACTTAAGAGATGCTTGGGAAATGACTCAGCAACTGTTATGGAATGCTTTGATCTGAAGGATGAACAATGGAGATGTAAAGATGCAGCTCAAGTTTGGGCCTTTTGCAAGGGGTGGCACCGATCCCACTACAGAAAACACAGGGGAAAAGTTGGTGTGGGAACAAGTTGGGAAATTCCACATGCAGCCTTTGGATCTGGCTATCCTGGAAGGCATTCCAGTAGGAAGGCAAGCAGCTCTAAAGCTATGGAAGAGATGTGGAAACTAGACATGGAGATGAGAATTATCAATGCAGATTATAAGCAAAATTGTGGAATACTGATTGCTAGGATTTGGATGTGGCTTTAGTGTCCCCAAAGGATCATTTGCTGGAAGTTTTGTCCCCAAGTTAATGGTGTTGAGAGGTGAGGTATAGTGGAAGGTAATTAGGTCATGGGGGCTTCACTTTTGGAAGGGATTGATATAGTTCTCACATGACTGTTAGTTGCTCTGCGGGTGAGTTGTTATAGAAGAGCAAGTCTGGCCTCTCCCTACTCTCTTGCTTTGTCTCCCACTATGGGATGCCTAACACATACTCCCATGATGTGATGCCACATGCCACATTGTGTTATAACACAGTTAGAAAACCATCACCAGAGACTGTCTAGTTTCCCAACATTAAGTTGTCAACTGGGTGATAAGTTAACACCTTTTCTATGTAAGGAGATGGTGTGGAAGGAGAAAGGATAAAAAGACGTAACATAACAGCATGACTTTTCCCATGGAGATATTTTCCGTAGCCTTTATTAAAAACATATCTGTCCATAAGTTTACTACTGTGTCAGTAGTACAGCAGTTGTTCGTGAAGAAGGGTCAGAGGTCATACTTCCTCAGTTCTTCCCACAGCTCTCAACAGAGAGTGGTCAGAAGAACAATTAAGCAATGAGTCAGACAGTTTGGGTTTTACACTCATAGCAACCACATATGCTTGGAAAAACCCCTCAATTAGCTGTGTCTTAATTCTCTCATTTGTAAGACAAGCGTAGGGATACCTCCAGTCCATGCTAAAAAGAAGTTCTTATTGAAACTATAAGATATAGTCCAAAGCCCTTTGGAAGCTAGAAAGCACTTTTTAAATACCAGTTAGTATTTTAGTGCTCCTCTAGTGGGGAGGGGGAATTCCTAAATCTATTTTGAGATCTCATAAAATATGGAGGAAATAGTCTTTAGCCAAACCTCATAAAACCAAAATTGACAACATTTCTGACATGACTCATTGTTCCTTAAAAACCAACTATCAGATAAGGGTCAACTTCTTTTGCATAGAAGCATAAGGAAAATAAAACTTTTAAAAGTCTTTCTGGAACGAAACTGATGCTTTCCATATTGCTCATTTGGGAGGTGTCTATTAATTATAAGAGTTAGCTTATATATAACCCCAATCCTAAACCTACTCCTAATCTCTGCATCTTCCCTTCAGAAAGACATGTTTATTTGATGATAAAAATAGATAACTTTTCTATTTATGGCACCAAATCTTCATGATCTTTCTTCTGGCACTCTTAGTATTAACCAAAATGTTTGAACATCTTTATGTTTAAAAAAATAAATCCCAAAGACTTGTCTGGAGATGAGACACAAGGAAATACAGTGTTTATAAAGCCAGAGGTCCAGTGAATGTGTTTCTATAACTTATATTTTCAAGCCACAATTATGATTTTCTTTTCAACAATTCCTAGGTATTTGGATGAGAGTCAACCTTTTTTGTCATTGTTTATGGGCTTGAATTCTTGTAAACTCCAATTTAAAAACTCTCTCATACCCACTATGCAAGCAGTTTATAAGAAATTTGGGTCCTTGGTTGTATGTTAAGTGAGTTTTTTAAAACTACTTTGTTAGGAATAGGACTTACGCTTTCTATTCACTATAAACTCCTCGTTTTGTTTTCATAAATCAGAAAACATCCCAAGTGTGAAAGCATTACACAAGGCTCCATATACCATAGAAATTATAAGTTACAAGTTAAAGAGAAAAAAAGAAACAAAACCTTCACTACGCGTTTAATTAAATTTCTTTAAGGCTTGTGGGATAAAATGTTAAACATATTCAAAGATATACAAATAATCGAACTTGTTACATTTTTTCAGTTGTTTTCTCATCTTTACTGAATCTGGGGGCAGTGAGTGTGGGGTCAGAGGACCATACTATGGCTTAGATAAGTGTCCGCAAAGGCCCATGTGTTGGAGGTGGGGCCTAGTGGAAGGAAGTTAGGTCAGTGTGTGGTGGGGACCCCTCCCCTTCCTCTTCTTCTCTCCTAGCCTCATGACCACCATGAGGTGAACAGTTTCCTCTATCACAGCACACACCCAGGCCATGAGGCACTGCTTCATCTCAGATCCAAAGCAACATGCAAACTAACTGATACCTCCAAAACTGTGAGCCAAAATAAACTTACCCTCCTTTTAAGTTGTTACAGTAACAGAAGGTTAGTTAACATAGGCCATCCTTCACACTCCTATCCCAAACATCAATAACATCTCACACACGTTTGCAATGAGTCATCAGAATCTTTCTGAACCCAATGTCCAAAGTAGCCACTTTCAATCAGTTAGAATTTTCACATAAGATAAAACCTCTTTGTCACCCTAAAGACAACAGTCTAGATATGTGTTTCACCTTACTTCATCTACCATAGGTATATCTCGTATGCCAATTTTACCTTTGAATGTAAAATAATCTTATTGTAACTTAATTTATACTGCAAGTATTTAAACATATAGGTAATTTTCTGCTTTTCTGCAGGCATTGACACTACATACGGAGCAGTGAATTATTACTCTCCTACCAGTCCTCTGTTACCCTCACTACCATCCAGAAGCACTTGAAGTGCTTAAAGTTATTAATTGACAAACGCTCACTCAGGAATTATCACTGCATTCACTTCAAATGCACTGTTAATTAGGGAAGGTAAGAGTATGTGGGTTTTTAAACCCCATGAGAGCTTTGTTTTGTATCACTTCCATGACTGCAGCCTATTTTTTCATATTTCTGCTAATCTTTTCATTATTGTTTGCAAAGCCATAACAAAATGGACATTTATTATGCACTAATGTGGAAAATGATCATTATTCTTCTAGAACACATCATTTTGCCTTTCATTGAGAGGCATTTTCCTCCTTTTATATTCTTTTAGACTCTTCCAAATGTAACCGCACTAGTCTCGCTCTAAAGTCCCACCATGCAGCCTTTGAGATCATACAGATGTGCATTGGCAAATAGCTATTTCCACCATTGTGCATGGCCTTCAGAAAGGGTGTTAATGACTAGGATGGGAGATTTGTGAAAGAAAACAAGCTGACAGGAAGCAGCCGTTTTTGTTTTGAATGTCCCATCTGTTGGGCCATACTTTCCATCTGTCCCCTTTACAAGCAGATTCACTTCAGCTGTGCTTCATTCACCAGTCAATGGCTGGTAGGGCCATAGGTAGGGGCTGGTTCCATATGTGTGACCAGGTGCTTGGTAGACATTGTAATGGCTCAGTTTTCTTGGCTGGGAGTCGTTCTTAGCTGACAGCATGAAATTGATTTTTAGCTAAGATGCAAAGCTGTGTGTGACCTGTCATCATCTATAGCACTATAATGTGAGTTATTGAAGATACAATTCCTGCAAATAAACACCTGAGAACAGTGTCATCAAAAGTGTGTTTTATATAAATTAGCACATAATGTACCTCTTTGTAAAGAGTCCACATTAAAAACTCACTTGAATTAACCTAATAAATCCAACCTGTGAAAAAAATGTATAATGGCTTACAAAGGATCCCTATGTAAATAATAGTAACTAATGGTCTACTAAAACCTTATTTTAAGCAGGATTTATTCCTCTATTCAACTGACAAAATTAATTGAACAAATGGCCTATTGTACAGTCATTGAGTAGGAAAACCTCACAGATTCTCCTAAAGAATATTCTGCCACCCTAGAAAGTCATTTAACCTTTGAGACAGATCACAACACTTTTAACTGTGCTTGACTAGCCACTTACTCACATGAGAGTGAAAATGACTTACACTACAGCGTAGTGTACGTGGTATGGAATCAGTGGGCACCAGGGAGCATAATGAAGTCAACCCCCCATGACTCAAGCTTATTATTTCGAGAAAATGTATGTTTCCCCTCTCAGAACCAGAAATCAAGGACTTGATGGTTTCTAGATGAATTTGATAGTATGATATTAAGGTTTTATTGGATAACAATGAAACTCATCAACTGTCAGTGCATAGCAATCATTTAAACAAAGGACCATTTAAAATTTAAGTGTAAAGTCTTAATATGTTCAGGAGTATGAATGAACCATAAAAAATAATTTGACTTCTTCTCAAATAATGGGTTCACCAATGAAACATAGAATGAAACCAATGAAACATGAATGAACTCAGATCTATCTAGAACCCAACAGTGCTTAATTGATTATCTGTAATTTGATATTTACGTGATATCCTGTAAAGGATACATGTAACATGACATCCTGGAAAGGCCTTCTGAGCCCCTGTGTACAACTTTCAGGACAACCTATACAAGTAAAAGAGCATGTGTGATTACTGCTCCTGACTATGCAGTATGCAACTTGTATAATCATCTTTGCCAACTCTAGGCAGATCTGAGAGCCTGTAAGTGGTGTGATAATCATATTTTGATCAGTAGTTTTGACAGTAAAAATTGATGGTATGACCATCGGATAAAAGTTCTAAATTTTGCTGTGCCAAGATCAGTTGTGACCTATGGTTAAAATGTTACTAGTTTTTCATAAAACATTCAAGAGTGCAAGATTTACTTGAAAACTAGAATGGATTCATGGTATCCCTACAACAATGTCACTGACATTTGCATTTTATAAGATTTTCTTGAATTTAAGAGGAGCAATGATATCCTAGTCAGTACTGTTAGGATTCCATCTGATTAGGGTTCCACCTATTGTCTCTTGTTTGTGCCATTGGAATAGGTGATATGTTGCCCATTGTTTTCTGTGTGCTGGGACAGGAAAGAACATGGTCAACACCAAATACTATTCTAAAAAGAGAAAAGAAGGGAGGGAGATTAGGAAATATAATGGAGGGGGCAAACTTGTTTAAAGTACACTCTACACATCTATGGAATTAACATAATAAAACTCTTGTACTGTTATGGTATGCTAATTTTTTAAAAATTGAAAAGAAAGACCAAGGTTGAGAGTGTGGCTCAGTGGTAGAGCACTTACCAAAAATGTGTGAGGCCCTGTGATTCAGCTCAAAAAGGAAGGAAGGAAGGAAGGAAAGAAGGAAGGAAAATGGAGGGAGGAAGGGAGGGAAGGAAGGAAGGAAGATGGAGGAAGAATAGCTTTTCTCTGAAGAATTCATTTTTACCTCCAATACAGACCAGCCAAGGGAAGTTCATACTTCTCTGTGAGAATGGGAAAATAAAGAACAAAATGCATAAATACATTAATTAATTAATTAATTAATTAAAACCTTGGTTCCCAGAGTCCCAGTCAGCAGATATGGCATAAAAGTTGTCTCTGGACTTTTTAAGTGCCCCTGGTGGTCACCTTGGAAGGACTCTTGCAAGGACACCTGCCTACCTGTCCACTTACCTCAGACAGAGCCGGAAGAGAATGAGCTCAGCATCTGACTTGTGATTTTTGAATGGTTGCATTGAACCTAATTTACTAATCCACTCAATAAATTTTTTTGCTTACTAATGAGTAAGACATTGTCCTTATCCTCAACAAGCTCCTAGCCAAGTACTGCAGGTAGATGTGAACGAAATATGGCAATGCAGTGTGCTACGTCCTAAAATGTGCATAGACAGACAGGCATTATCTGCTTCTGCTTCTGTTTAGGGTTCAGGCCTGGAAATGAGGAACCTCCCACCCATAAGGAACCTAGAGAAGACAGTGTCCAGGAGAGTGTCCACACTATGCCTGGTCTCTCTAGTCTCTGCAGAATGAAAGGAAGAAATTTGCACAGGTCAGTCTGCAGAGGCCTGAGTTGGGGCTTCCTCACAGCACAGCCAACCTTACCTACATCCCACAGGGAACGCTGCCTTCCAGAAGAGGCTGAATGTGGAGACCGTGACAGGGGACCTCCAGCTCCTGAATAGCTGCCCTTTGAAACTCAGGCCAACCCCAAAAAATGTTGCTCCCTTCCTGTGCCAAGATCACTATTTCTTTCTCCCGTGGACTCACTCCAGCCATGCCCATCTCCTTTCTGGTCTTCCAGCTTCCATGCTGCCCGTTCTCATGGCTGTCGCAAATGCTGTCCTTTGGTCAGGAACCTTCTTCCTTCCCTGACTTGGCCCTCGGTTTTCCTTCACATTTCATGTTTCAGCTTCAACCTCACTCCCTGGGGACAATTCCTAACCAAGTCTCCACCTCCCATCTGCCTTTTGAATGTCTCCGAGGTCTCTGTATTTTCCTTTCACAGCACTTACGGCTATTTTAAATCATATAGCTGGCTAGTATTTCCCTTCTCTCTAGCTTAACTATTGATTAGTGATCAAAATATTAAAACTATTTTCTTCTCTACTGTATTTCTACCACCTGGCAAAGGACAGCACACACAGCATGTGTTCAAACTATTTGTTGAGCAAAATGAATAATGGAGCCGCATTCCCTAAACAGCAGGAATAGAGAAAAAGGGAGAGACCATTTAAGTTGTTATAATATCTTAGTCCTCCAGCTAATTCTGTACAGTGATTGAAAAATTGTTATTGATTTAATTTGCACATATATTCCACTCCGAGTTTCCCCTATTCTTTTTATTTTCATTTCTTTTTTTTTGTCCTCCATTATTAACATCTTACACTACTTGATATATTTTTCACAACCAGTGAAGCAATAATACTGATCTGTTCCTATTAACTGAAGTCCATACTTGGTTAGAATTCCCTTAATTTTTACCTATTCCCTTTTCTGTTCTAGTATCTTACCGACTGTACCACACTACATTTGGCTGCCCTGTCCGCTCACATTCCTGGTGACTGTGCTGGGCTTTCCTTACTCATGCCGACCTGAACAACTTTGAAGAGTACTATTCAGGATTTTTGTATCCTGTACCATGTGTGCACTTTCTGATGCTGTTCTGATGGGTAGGCAGGAGTTAATGGCTTTGGGGAGGAAGGCCACCCAGAAAAAGTGGCATTCTCCTCACACCAAGGTCTGGTGGCAGTCAATGTCAACCTTAACCCTGGGCAGAAATAGTGTCTGCCCATTTCTCCTCCATAACTTTTCCCGTGCTCTGGCCCTTTTAGTCTTTGTCAGGAAGTCACTGTGTGCTGCACATCTCTGGGCCGGCATTAAGCTCCACCCTCTTGAGGGCTGAGTTTCTAGTCACTATAGAATCTTCTGTATTGAACATTTGTATATTCTAACCCGCCCATTTGTTCATTCAACTATTTACATCAGCATGGAGTCATGGATATTTATTTTATACTTTGGGTTATAATTCAATATCATGTTTTGCTCAAAATTTAAATTTTACTTTTTTTTTTTTGATGGTTAGAAGTCAGGGCTTTGTACTTCTTAGACAGGTGTGCTACCTCTTGAACCACACCCCTTTCTGCTTATTTTTCAGATAGGGTCCCAAGCTTTTTGCCAAGCAGGCTTCAGACCAGGATCTTCCTATCTATGCCTACTACACAGACCAGAGGTGCACACCGCCAAGTCCAGCTTGTTGTTTGAGACAGTGGTCTCACTACTTTTTTCCAGGACTGGCCTTGAACTGCAATCCTCCCCATCTCCATCTCCAAATAGCTGTGATTACAGGTATGAGTCGCCATACCCAGCCCTAAAATTTTCCATTTTGGAACACTGGAAGAACTTCCAGGTGGCTCCTTTGTTCCTTTGGCATATATCCTTGTGTTCTTTTTTTCTGGCACCACAAGGTACTTTAGGCTCATCTTGTACATTCCCCATCAGGCCCACACTCGGTCATCTCTGCATGAAGCACTGCTTCATTTTCCTAGAAAATGGAATTACAACCCAAACTTTGTGCATTAAATGATGAACACCCTTTAAAAGAACTAGTTCTTCTGATTTGTTAAAATTTGTTTTTATTGTGAAAAGTCAATATTGCCCAGAAATTTCCCTAAAATTGACACAACATGGAGGTACTTCTATGCTTGGTGGGTGTGCATTTAGTCTGGTTTGTATTTAATGAAGAAAAAAAATATATAGTATGTTTATTCCTAAGTTACTTTTGACACACTCCTTTAGTGTTCTACTTCAGTAATATTCTCCACTTCTAAATGTCAACTGGAATACTGACATCCAAGGTGTTTGGCCTGCCCCATTGCATCTCAACTCTGCAATCTCAAATGCCTTAAGGCAAGTTGCCTTTACTTTTTAAGCACAAGATTTAAGGGGAAAATCTTTAACATCCACTCTTTCATCTTTGCTGTTCTTTTGATTTATCTGACTTGGAGAATATAAAATTTTCTTCTGAGAAAAAGAAGACCTCTGAACTACTAGCCCTTCTCATGTGGGGCATAGGAAATTTCTGTTATAAACAGGGGAAGTCAGATGTTTCCTTTCCCCTAACTTCTAAGAAAATTATTATTACTAACATCTACTCCCACTAGCAATAAAAGTAATTTAATACAATCAAAGAAATTCCTTCTCATAGAAATAGATTTACTTTATCTAGGGAAACAGAAGTTAAACACAAATTTTATCAACTTACTGGGGATATTTGCTGTTTGTAGATAATATAGGCATGTAGACTTTAATTATTATAGTCTACATTGTTCACTTCCAAGACTATATGTCAATTTTCAATAATAGCTGGACAATGAGTCTTTGCTAATGGACCAGAAGGTATTGAAGTCAACGCTTTCTCAGGGATTTATAACTTTAGGTGTTAAGCCCTCCCATAAAATTGATAGCATAAATCAAAACTTTTGAGAATACAAGAGCCTATTAAATATAATTGAAATTTTATAACTTTTTTAATGTTTGATTTTGGTTGATATGACTGTTTTACTTGTTGGGTGCTATTCAAAAGCATTTCAAGCTATATCTATTTTCAAAAACATTTTTTCTAAAAGTAATATATCTGTATAAATTAGAGCACAATACTTTCATCTTTTTTGTGTTGATTATCTTGAATATAAGCAGGACTTCTAGTTTCAACTTTGATGTGTAAAAAGCTTGAAAGTTGTTTCTCCCAACTTTACAAGGAGAAAAAACTGAGCAAACTGAAAATCAATTTTTTTAGACCCAGTAGCAAGCTTAAGCAACAGCATAAACTACAATTCTTGAGTCTGGAGGGATGGGGGAATCCAGAGAATCACAGAAGATGAGCTCACCGGCCAGGCCCATTTCACCAGCAGTCAATGTCACTGGAGATCAATTGCCATTTAAATGGTAATGGTAATTCTGGTGAACTGCAGGTGTGAGAGTGAGAAGCTGCTTGAACCACAGTTTCAGAAGGGTCCCCACGTTATAGTGGATTTTGTCTCCAGGACACTCACCAAGTTCTCACTGACGATCTAAGAAAAATTCCAGCCTGTCTCTGATAGAAGGATAGAGAAACCATTAGGATACTTCCATTTCCATAAGAAATGTCCTGCTCTCCAGGGAAATGGGTTTATTGGAACCTTATCCTGTTTGGTGAAAGAGCATTCTTCTCACTCCAAAATTCCTGCTTCACTTAAGGGAAGAACAAAAACTATTGCACTGGAGAGACAGGTGAGAGGTCACAGCCCAACACCACAGTCCAACTCAAAAACTGAGACTCACTCATAAGATGACTCCACCAACAGAGTTACTGCACAAGGACTGTGGTTAAATTGTTACATGACCCTCCTGCAGGGAGTACTTTGGGAAGCCCAGAGTGAACAGGGGAGATAAATAAAAGAACACTAAAGAAATTTGAAGACCCTGGTCCACAAAAGTAAAACAAACATCAAGCAGGACCCAAAGTCTATGCTAATAGAAATCTCAAACTAAAGGGCTATTTTCCTCAGTTTCTATTACCCAATACATGTCTAGCTTTCACCAAAAATTACAAAGCATGCAAAAAGAAAAAGCAACAGAAGACAAAGTCTGAAGAACCAAAGCAAGCATTGAAAGCAGACTCAGATGTAACACAGATGTTAGAATCATCAGATCAGGAATTTAAAATAGTCAAAAATAGTATGTTAAGGCTCAAAAAAATGTAGACAATGTGCAAGGACAGCTGGGCAATGTACACAGAAATGGAAACTTTAAAAGAGAATCAAAAGAAACTAAGAAACAAGAAAGACTACAACAGAAATGAAGGATACCTTTAATTGACTCACAAGATGAATAGGGAATGAGCAGAGAAAGAATTGGGAAGCTTGAAGACAGGGCAATGGAATCTTCCAAATAGAAAATATACAGAGAAAAAAATAATGAAAACTAGAATAGAATATTCAAGAACTCTGAGATAGTTTCAAAAGGTGTAATGTATATTAGAATACTAGGAAAAGAAGAAAGAGAACAGAGTAGAATACCTAATGTAATAATGGTTGAGAATTTTCCCTAGTTAGTGATAGACACCAAATCCCAGATACAGAGTAGTTAGAGCATAACTACAAAAAAAAAAAATTCTATACTTATATGTGTAATACAAACTGTAAAAGTACAGAGAAAAATCTTAAAAGAATCTGAGAAAAGGGAGAAAATTTTATCTAAGGTAAAAATAGCAGTGGACTTCTCATTAGATGCAAAGAGAGTGGCATAAGATATTTAATGTATTTGCTATGGTTTGTGCAAGTGTTCCCCAAAGGCCCATGTGCTTGGTCCTCAGCTTAGCACTGTTATGGGTGGTTGATCCTTTAGGAAGTGGAACCCTGTGAAAGGAAGTTGTGTCACTGGGAGCATGTCCTCGAAGAGGTCATTGAAACTCAAACCTTTCCTTCCTCTCTGTTCCCTGGTTTCTGTGAGAGGAACAGGTCTCCTCAACATGCCCTCACCATCAAGTGCAGGCCCAAAAACATTGGGGTCAACTAACCATAGACTGAAATCTACAAGTGTGAGCCAGAATAAACATTTCCTCCTTGTAAGTTGATTATCTCAAGTATTTTGATACAGCAATAGAAAGCTGACAAGCATCCTTTGAAAGGAAAAAACCACCAACATTCAACATAACATGGAATTCTTTTTTTAGTTTTTTTGGTGGGACTGGGTTTTGAACTCAGGTCTTCAAGCTTCCAAATCATGTGTTCTACTGCTTGAGCTCTGCCTCCAGTCCATTTTGCTCTCGTTATTTTGTAGATGGGATCTCATGACCTATTCGTTCAGTCTGACCTTGAACTGTGATCCTCCTGATCTCCAGCCTCCCATGTAGCTAGGATTGTAGGCACCAGGCCACCAGCCCCTGGTTGGAACAGTGTTTTAAACAAAATTAGCCCTTAAAAAAGAAGGAGATGCTGGGTGCTGGTGGCTCATGCCTGTAATCCTAGCTACTGTGGAGGCAGAAATTAGGATCATGGTTCAAAGCCAGCCCTGGGGAAATAGTTTGTAAGACCCTATCTTGACAAAAACTATCACAAATAAAAGGGCTGGTGGAGTGGCTCAAGGTGTAGACCCCGAGTTCAAGCCCCAGTACTGCAAAAATAAATCAATAAATAAAAAGTGAAGGAGAAATATTGTCTTAGACAGATAAGAACTGAAAGCACTCATTGTCTCCAGACCTGACAATGAAGAAACATGAAAATAAGTTCTTCAGAGAGAAGGAAAATGATGGACATGAGAAACTTGGATTTACCAAAATAAAGATGTTTGAGAAAGAATAAATCAAGATTTTTTTCTCTTTTTCTTATCTTAATCTAAAAGGTAACTTTTTTAAATTGAAAAATCTTTTATTCTATGAGACTACCATGGGATAAAACTAGCAATCAACAGCAAGAGAAATTACAGAAAATATAAAAACACATAGAGATTGAACAATGTACTTTTTTCATTAAGTTTTTATTAGGATATATTCCTTGCACATGGTGGATTCATTGTGATAATTCCAAATAAGCTTATATTATACAAAAAGTTTAAAGCTGTTGTGATTAAAATATACAATGTTGACATTAATTTAAAAGGAAAGCTGTAATTTTAAATTCATCTCATTTAAACAGATTTCCACATAAGGAACACTATCAGGCATTCGGAATGACTTCAGATAATGACAAGAGGGTCAATTCTCCACAAAGACCCAGTTATTTTAGTGATAAATACATAAAAAAAAGCATAACAAAAATGCAAAGCAAAACTAGAACTAATATGAAAAGTAGACAAATTCACTACTGCTATTGAGAACTTCAACATCTCTATTTTAGTATTCACTAAGGCTTGAATGTTGCTTCAACTGTTGTTGAAATTAGCTTGCCCTTGTAACAGTATTGACCAATGGGATCTTTAAGAGTTGATGAGGTCATAAAGGCGACACTCTTATGAATGGATTAAGGCCACTATCATGGGAGTGGACTCCTGATAAAAGTATGGGCTTGGTCCAATTATTCTATCTTGCATGTGTGCTTCCTCACCATGTGATACCCTCCATCATGTTATGATGCAGTAAGAAGGCCCGAAATAGATGTGACCAGTCAACCTTCTCAGTTACCTGAGCTGTGAAAAATAAATTTTTCTTCTTTATAAATTACTCAACCTATGGTGTTCTGTTATAGCAAAAGACAATAACACAGTAATTAATAGATCAAGAAAGCAAAAAAATCAATGAAAATAGACTTAAGCTGATTAGTAGTATTTGTCAATTTTAATTTATAGCCATTCACAGAATAATCTACTGTTCGTAAGTCCATGTGGACCACACACTATGTAAAACACATTCTTTGCCACAAAACACACATTAATAAATTCATTTATTCATTTTATGGTAATGGTGCTTGAACTCAGGGTTTTGTGCTTGCGAGGCAGGTGCTCTACCACTTGAGCCATGTCCCCAGCCCTACATTAATAAATTAAAAGAATAGAAATCACAGGACATATAATCTTGGACAACAATAAAAACTAGATATCAATAACTAAATTGCAGTTGCAAATTCCCCCAAATACTTATAAATTAAACACAATTCCAAACATAATGAGTCAAAAAAAACTCAAATGAAAAATTAGAAAATTTTTGGAGCTAAATGAAAATCAAAATTCAACTTTTGAAAATTTATGGAATATGATGAAAGTATGTTTTGAGTGAAATCTATAGCATTAAACTCATATATTAGGAGAGAAGAATGATCTGAAATAACCAGTTTCAGTTTCCACATCAGAATGCATGTCCCCGTTGGAGTGGGTGCTAACGAATTGAATTGGGAGCATCCTATGTTCCCAATGATGTGTTACAAATGTTAATGAATACATGTCTACATAGTAGGCATACGTATATTTCCTTGTTGTGTCAACTGAGGGTCTTAAAATAGCAAATGAACCTAGCAGTGACAAACTAAAATAGTGCCACAACTTAGTCCCTAATATTATTCTTCAATATAAGGAAATCATGGCTTCTTGAAAATGACTGAATCCAGGACTAGAGCAGGAAATGCACAATGTTGCAACTATAGCTCATAATATCTATTAATACTGCAAAGTAAAGAAGTACTTGAAAACCAAAACAATGGATGCATGCCCAAAAAGACAAAGCAGGAAAAATTTGAGCAACAAAATAAAGATTATGACACAACATACAAAATAAATATCTAAGCATCTACCCTGATATGAATAATTAATTTAATAAGTGGATAAATGGGGGAGAAGAAACAAATGTCTCCTACAGAAGATTTCAAACAATTGATGTAGGTCCTCTAGCCTCAAGGAAGCATGCAGTGCTCCCCACTTCCAAGAGGAGATGGCACATGGCCACTTCCTTCCAAATGGCACAATATGGGGTCTGGGGGCATGGGTCAAGTGGTAGAGCACCTGCCTGGCAAGTGCAAAGCCCTGAGTTCAAACCCTAGTACCACTAACTGCACCATATGGTAAGAGGGAAGGAGGGTAACCTGACAAACACTACTGCAGCTTGGTGACAGAGGTCAATGTCAACCGTGTGGAGTTAGGCTGATGACCTGTGCTCTTTATATAATGTCATGTGAATCACCTTTACCTCTGTGATCTTCCTTCCAAGAACATCATTTCCCCATCTGATCATGAGTAAGACAATCAGACAAATTCCAACTGGAGGACATTTGACAAAACACCTGACTAGAGTACCTCAAAATTGCCAAGCTCACTTTAAAAATAAGAAAGTTTGAGAAACCATCACAGCCCAAAGGAGACTGGCTACTAAATATAATGCAGTGCTCCAGAAAAGAACCAAAATAAGAACTTAAAAGCTAAGTAAATTCTAATAATATATGAGCCTTAGTAAGTAAGAATATAACAGCATTGCTTTATTAATTATATAAATGTACCATATTGATGTAAGATGTAGTAATAGAGGAGGTCTGCTGTGGAATGTATCGGAACTCTGCACTACCTTTGCTATTTTTCTGTTAATTTAATTTCATTTTACTTTCTTTGAGACGGGCCTTGCTATGTAGCTCAGGCTGGTTGTGAACTCATAAATCTAAGTGATCCTCCCACATAAGCCTCTCAAGTAATTGGAACTACAGGTGTGTATAACCATAATGTAAATATAGCTGGTCTACTTTCACATGCTTTAGTCAATTTCTTAACTACCTCTGCCTGTTATCAAGTTATTGGATACATTTTGGAGAACTCACTTTTATTTTTACCATATACTAATATTGCTTTAATTTTTTTTATAAAATTGCCTACAGTTTTCTTAAAAATAATGATTTATTGTCTAGACACAGATCTTTAGCAGATTTTCATGTGAAATAGGACAGGAATTGTGCCTAAAGTGTAGTTATACCTTCTAGGAGAGGAAAGAACAAGAATTTTACCAAGCACACGTGCTAGTTTCTAAGAAGTGGTTTTGTGCTCATTTGCTGATAAGTATTTGTATAATACACAGATAAGTATGTGTGACACAATTTTAATAAGATTTTTTTTCTTATTTTTTTCATTCTCTTTATTAACTTATTTTTGAGTCAGGGTTCATTATGCAGCCCAGGTTAAACTGAAAGTCTCTGTGTAGCCCAGAATGGCTCAAACTCACTATCCTCCTAATTGCTGGGATTACAGATGTGTACTGCCATGCCTGGCTTAGGATGAGTTTTGATTTCATTATAATCTGTACTAAAGTTATGGGGGGAAAAGTGGCTAAGGTGAGCACTGTGGCTCAGTCCTATAATTCTCCCTACTTGGGATGCAGAGATCGGGAGGATCACAGTTTGAGGCCAACCTGGACAAAACATTCTTGAGATCATATCTCAACCAATGGCTGGTCAGACCAGTCGTGCATGTCATCCCATCTACTCAAGGAAACACAACTAGGAGGAACCCATCCAGGCCAGCTTCAGCATAAAGTGAGACCCTGTCACAAAAATAACCAACACAAAAGGGACTGGCAGAATGGTCCAAGTGATAGGGCACATTCCAGGTCCTGAGTTCAACTGCCAGTACCACCAAAAAGAAAAAAAGGCTAAATCCATTCACCTCAAAAAACAATCTTCCAGATATACATAACCAAAACAAAATTTAAGCAATAGTTTTTATGTTTTCCACCTGAATAAACAATACTTCAGTATTCTAAATATAAGATTTATTTATTCAGCTGAGCCTTAAAGATTAAAATGCCTTGCATATATTCCAAAGAATTAAATTACAAATATCATTACAGTAAAATCTCACCTCTGATAATGTAGAGTAAATATTATGAATTACTGATAATGTAGTAAATCTTATGAATTACTAAGCCCAGAAAAACACTTATGATCTAGTTTTAATATTGCCTACAATTTATTTTTTGCATTCACAATTGTAGAGCATACTCATATAGCCTTGCATTTTTTGTCTAGAATCATTATGGAACAGTTTTCACATTTTCCAAATACAGACAGGTAAATGACTAATTCAAAAGCTATAGAAATTTCAGGTTCTTAAATTTTAAATTAATTCTGCATCAAAAACCTTTTCTTCCATTGCCAGCAGTATTCCTTGGAAAAAAAACTCAGTAATTTTCAGATGTCTTTTTGTCAAACAAAAGGTAGGTGCAGGACCTCTTTGAGATGATTGTCTAATAGTCTTTCACTTTCAAATTGCAAAATAATAAAATTCTCACAAAAGGTCACAATGCTAGTAAAATTAATATGAATTAGATGATGTTGCTCATACTTTAAATGTATGAGATGCAGGCATTTGTTTCTCTGAACAAAATTATTTCTATTTTAAGGACTGTCTTTGAGAGGTTCTATGGAAGGCTTGCTTTGGACTAATGCTATATGCAATTTCTGGAGATGCTTTTGGTACACCCATGTCTCCACAAGCCATATCTCCACATATCTCCATAAGTCTCCTATCAAGTCATAGAATATTTCTCACAGTTTCATTTAAAATTCTTCCAACAAAATAAAACCAACAGTTGGAATGTTTAAACCAACTATGTTTAAACAACTTATGTGGAACAAAGTTGACCTTAGGGAAATAACTGTTTATGAGATTCATTTTCTTTCATTCAAAATTAAAATAACGTTTTGAGTCTCATGGGAAGAATTACATTTTAATGGCAGAGATTGCTGTACTGAGTTACACAATAGCATGTCAGAGAGGAAATGCTGGCTGCTTTTTAATCAGACAACAAAATGTTAATTTACTCTCTTTTTGAGAAGGGGTACCCATGACAAATATTTTTGTATATCCCTTCTTTAAAAGTTTCAAAATTCACAGAAATAATGTTACCAGTATCATTCAGCTTTATCCTTCAAGCAATCCTTTGAACTAGATGTGGTCATGGTCTCCACTTTATGTGTAGACAAAGACACATGAGCTGCGAAGCTAGGATCCTTGTCAGTTTGTTGCCCTCTGCACCCATTGGCTGAGTTCTAGTGTTGCCGACTTCTCGGGCAGACTCTCTGGGGATCAGAGATAAAGCATGTTGTCTGACTCCCTCAGTCCAAGTCTCCTGGTCCATAATTAAGGATATTTTTCATCCTGGGCAGGGCCTAGGCAAGGACCAGGCTTAGGCCATTGTGCAGATAATAACAACATAAGACCAGAAGCTACAGCCCCTGCCTGGTGCCCAGAGTACAGGTGTCTGCAGAGCTCTTCTGGTGGCCTTGATCATTTCAGGTCCTCACATGTCAATACCCGGTCTCTGATCTAGGCCCTGGGTTCTTAGGACAGTCTTCCTCCACCCATACTCATGACAGAGCTCTGTTCCACAGAATATTATCTGATTGCCTCTTTTCCTCCTGTCATCTCCCTAAGTTTCTTCCTAGCATGCATCAGCATCTTCAAAGGGGTGAGCCAGG
The DNA here is from genome assembly GCF_047511655.1 of Castor canadensis. Classification (NCBI taxonomy): domain Eukaryota; kingdom Metazoa; phylum Chordata; class Mammalia; order Rodentia; family Castoridae; genus Castor; species Castor canadensis. The sequence goes on along the minus strand of NC_133394.1, from coordinate 79,604,099 downwards.
GTCTGTCGTTTTGACTTCCAGTGAAAAACTTCTCAGGATCCATGATCTGACATTCTAACTTGAGGTGATGCGAAACTTTTTCTCTCTAGTAGGAACCACTCGTCTAAGGAAAATCTGGAAAACTCACTATGCCAGTGATATTTACAGAATTTAAGATGACATGCTTTTGTGTAGACCAAAAGATATCAAATTTATCAAAACCAATTTTAGTAGCCTGTTTTTGGCTTTTTCATGAAAGTTAGGCACAAATTTTCTCTCATGGGCATATAAAACTTTCAAAGAATTGATATAACTACCTAAAAGTTGTACAGTAGAGGACTTAAAAATTCTTTTAATAGAAATGACCAGTGTTTCACAAGTCCAACTACAAAATCTATTATTTGATTCAGGATGATGTTTAAAATGCAGAAGAAAATGTCATTATTCTAAAAGAAAGCAATGGGAAAGAAGAGCATTGGTCTGGCTTCCTTGTAATGAATTAGGGAAGTATGCCTTTAGATAAGATCTAATGAGAAAGCTGTTGAAAACAACTGTAACCAGAAAAAAAAAGGTACTTCAAAAAGAGAAACAGAAAGGCACATTCAAAACTGGGGCTGAAGACCGTTTTGACAAAGCCTTGTTGATACTTTAATATTTTATTAAAGAAAGTATAATTATAGAGATATGGATAAACACACATGCATAAATATATAAATATTTATAGATGCCATGTGTAAAATGGCTATTTATTATATGCAAAGTTTTGTGTACACATACATATATGTGTTCATAGATATATATGCATATAATTTTTTTTGGTGGTACTAGGGTTTGAACTCAACACTTCATGCTTGCTAGGCAGGTGCTCTACCACTTGAGCCACTCCACTAGCCCTTTTTTATGAGGGTCTTGTGAACCATTTGCCTAGGGCTGGCCTTGTATTGTGATCCTCCTGATCTCTGCCTTCTGAGTATCTAGGATTATAGTCACGATCTACCAGCACCCAGCTACCCATATATATTGAATTATGCACAATATAATATGCAATGTATACATAGTGTGTGCATAAATATTGTAGAAAGAGAGAGAATGCTATGATTCAAAAACAGATTTTATAATATGTGGGTTGTAAAGAAATATTGATTACTCTCTGCTCATCACTGAACACTGCATCACTAGTAAATTTATTTATACCACTAAGCAATCAGCTAATGTGACTATATATTCATGTCTATCTCAATGCATGAAGTTGGGGAATAAGAAAAAGTCAAACGTTTTTTCTTTGGTGCTAGATACTGAACCCAGGGCCTCAAGTATGCGAAGCCCATGCTTTAACACTGAGCTTCATACACACCCAGCCCCAATTTCTTACAGAAATGACTTTTACCAATATTCCTCGGGTTCAGTTTAGCTAATTAGAATTTTAGAGATTTTTAAAACAAAAACTTTCTACCTCAAAAACATATACAAGGAAGTCATTTATTTTTAAATAACCAAAATATAGCAAAACCCAAAATATGCTAAAATATAAAGCTCAGGCCCAAGGTTTGATATCATTATAAATTTTAATAAGGCCACTCTAAAATGTGATCACTCATTGTTCACTTTGGATATTGACTTTTAAAAAAGAAGCATATTTTAATAGCTAATATATTTATTAATTAAATAAAAATCCTGGTAAATAATAAACAGTAATTTTTTTTCTATCATCTTTTTTATTTCTAGGGTTCTCCATATAAGCAAAATCGAAAGAATTTTTACAGCTACAAATGAAATTTACTACAGGAGTGACCTCACATGGTTTCGGAGGCCTGCAAGTCCCAAAATCTTACATCTGAAAACTACAGAAGCAAGAAAGGTGGTGGTGGAAGGGAGTTAAGTCCAAAGACTTGAAAAGGGAGGGGGAGGTGGCAGGGTGGTGGTGCAAGTCCAGGTCTGAGACTTACATCCTCAGAACCAAGAGCTTGGACACTGGTCAGGAGAAGATGAAAATTCTAGTTAGAGAAGTGTGAGATCACCCCATCCTCTGCTTTTTATTTTTCATTTGGGCCTTCAAGGGATTGGAAGATGCCCACCCACACTGATGAAAGCAATCTGCACTCAGTTCATGGATTCAAATGCTCATCTCTCCTGGAAGCTCCTTCACAGACATACTCAGAAACAGAGTTTTACCAGCTATGTGGGCATCCCTTAGCTCAGTCAAGTTGATACATAAAACTAAATGATATGCTGCTGTTATTTAAAGCTGATCAATGTCTTTAAAATTATGGTCTTTGACCTGTGAGACACTAACCTTCTCAGTAAAAAAGTCAAACTAAGTAAATAGAAAAGGAAAAGATAAAGCGTAAGCTCTATTTCCATTATCTGTATACAGCAACAAATGAAGGGATGGTTTTATAAGACCACAAATGCTACAAATTACATAATGGTTAATGTGTTTATGACAAGATAGCCTCCTAAAAACTTTCACCAAAACATCTTGCAAAACAGAGTTTACATAGAAATTCTCCAATTGTTGATAACTATGACAGAGTGTGCTGAGTTGTGATTTTCCTAAAATAGAACCTAGTGGAACCTCAGGAAGTAGCCTTATTTGGCTGCATTTATCCTTGTCTTTACATTTGTAAGCAAGGATCTAGAGAGAAATGATCTTGGAATGCAGTAGGCTATAAAAACAATGATGAGAGTCTTTACAAGCAATAAGAGGAGCTGTAGAGACATAGATAGGATGGCTGTGTGAAGATTCAGGCAGAGACTGGGCAGACGCAACTACAAGCCAAGGAACACTTATTGGTGCCAGCAGCAACCACACCCTGCAGAAGGCACCTATGTTGCAGACACGTGGGCCCCTGAATTGTTTTAACCCACAAGTTCATGGTACTGTGCTACAGTAGCCCTCAGAAACTAGGAATATGGCAATTGTCATTAGATGCATGAATGAATAGCTGACCTATGGACTTAAGATTCTTTAACACCTATCTTTGGATGGCAAAGAATATGAATGAAGCCGAGTAGCCATTCAATCCTACCTAAGAAAAGGCCTACAAACATTTATCTCATTTTTCCCTTAAGATATCTATAACCAGAGTCTTTCCAAAGATTTCCACTTATCTTGAGGCTAATGCGCATCTGATTAAATTTAGCTGACTGAGATGAATGCTTGGTTCTGGATGAGTCCATTTTGCTATCAGCAAAGCCTAAGCATTTGTATAATTTTAACATGTCCCATTTTGTGCTATAAGTAGACTTGGCCTCTCTTTATGGTGGGATTCATGTCCTATGATCTAAAACTGTTACAGAATTCTGACTACTGCCAACATATGTGCAGTTTAGGTATTCATAGAAGTACTGTGGTTTGAACTCAGGGCCTCGCACTTGCAAACCATGCTTCCAGCACTTTTTTGCTTTACTTATTTTTCAAGCAGGGTTTCATCTTTTAGCCGAGGGCTGACCTCACACCGCAATTCTCCTACCTGCAGCCTCCCACGTAGCTGGGACCACAGACATAGGCCACCACATCTGACTTACTAATTGAGATGAGAACTCGCTAATTTTTTTGCCGAGGTTGGCCTTCAACTTTGATCCTCCCATCTCTGCCTCCCAAGTAGCTGGGCTTACAGTCATGCACCAGCTCAACCAATCTATATTTTCTGACTATAGAACGGGAAAAAATACAGCAAACATGAAATAAAGTGAGAACACTTAAAAGGATAAATTAGGGCCTTTCCTGAAATTAATAGAAAGAATTCTTTCTTTATAACAGTTAAAATCTAAGTCAAGGGTAAATTTAAAGGATTTGTATGACTATTCACTATACTAGGAAATTTAGACAATCATTTAGAGAATCAAATTCTAAGAAGATGTAAGGATTTAGAAGGGTTTATTCCACCGAGTGTTTAAAAAAAACCAGGTTTAAATTAAGCAAAATCTAAAAGTTTATGCTGAAAGAACAAAAATGAAATTTATTTTAAATGATAAATCTCATTTTAGTTAGTGTTTCACTAATTTGATATTCCTGTTCTTTTTTATTAAAATATTACATTTTTAATAAATGCGAAAGTGAATTTACAATATGCTTCTTCTTGAATTAGTAAATATTTATGATAATTACTGTTATTTGAACTGCTATTTCCTCCTCTGAAGGAAAGGCATTAAGGAAAATATATGCAGCCTTATCCTGCACCGGTAAAAGAATATCTGTAGGAAGAAGAATTGCTTGCATATGACAAGCTCAAATTATAAGGTAATTTTTACCCCATTAATCCTTAACCTTTCCCAAATGCTTCTAAACTATCATGGGAACTTGAGGCCCTACACTCTGTTACAATAGTCATCTAATAGAATTGCTTATAATACTGTTAAATATTTTCATAATTTTAAAGGACTCTAAACAGTCTTTTGATGCTGACTGACTTCACTAAAATGAAACCAATGCATTAACAAACAGTATATAATTATCACAAAGTTGGTCAGTAAAATTTACCTCTAATGAAAAACATAGTTTATAACTATAAATGAAAAACTTTTCTACAAAAGATTTATAGTCTCAAACTTATAACTCAAAGTGTTTGAAGGTACTGAAACAAAGGTCTTACATAATAAGAACATTATTTGCTTCTTTTAAGGAAATATAATTAAGTCAAAAAGAAATAAGTGTTAAACTGGTAATAACACAGGTATACCACTGCTTTCTAGAAAAAATGAAGAGCATTCAAAATACTGTAAGTATTTTGAAGCATTCTAATCTTCATTAACTACAGGTGTCTGTTTTCTAAACTCTGCCCTTTCTTACTGAACTTGATTTTATTCAAAGTTAAAATATCAGTCGGGAGCTGATTTTACATGACTTCTCACAAAAATTAAGTGACTTGTCCAAAGTCTCATCACTATTGACATCTGAACCTAGGCTTTCAAACTGGCTCTGGTATTTATACTCTTGTCTCTCATTGCATGAATAACTTAACACAGCCAAACTTTCTCATATACTGACTCTCACTGCCTTGTTTTAATTACTTTGCCATAGAAAAATACAGGTTTTGTATTATAAATTATTTCCATATTTCAGATGGTGGTTTTAAAGTTCCTTAAAAATAATTCTAGTGATGGCTAGTTCACTTTGAATGTAGGACAAAAAACTGAGCTATAACAAACCTTACTACTATTACTGTGTTTTACTGTCTAACAACAATTGTTCTTTAACATACTGAACCTCCAGTAAGTATAAATTACCCATCTTAACTCTTAAAATAAAACAAAAAATTTTTGTAAAGAAAAGCAAATACATAATAGGATATAAATGTTCTCACTGTTCTACTATGATTAAAGTAGGTAAAACCACTAGATGTCTTGTTAAAAGTGTCTGGACATTTGCTACTTGCTTTCCATAGCCTGTAGAGTAAAATTACAAATATCAGTTCTTATATCTTTGACTTCTGACTTAGATTACAAACATTGATGAAAGTAAGTATAAAATAGGCATTCTTAATAGTATTTTTGTAATTGTAAAATACAAATTTATTTCAGTTGAAGCTTTTTAACGTGGTTGTGTTTTCTTATGAGTTCCTCTCTTTTTCTCTTGTTCCCTTTGTTCTAAACAAACTTGCTTTATTCTACATGACTTTTAAAGTAGGTTTTAGGTTTTGTTGTTTTCATTGTTGTATTATTTGACATTTTATCACAATAAGAATTTTACCTGTTTTTTAAATATATTTTGAGGCTTACAAGAACCTGAGTCCTGCATAAGGTGCCTGATTTTATGAAATTTGAAGATGAACCTTGGAAAACTTTCTAAAAACAATCTGGCCCTTATATCCTTTAGATACATCATTCTGCACCTATCTACTCAACAAATATTGATGCTAAGAACTTCTATTCTGCAGAGTGGCTCAACTGGTAGAGCGCCTGCCTAGCAAGCATGAGGCCCTGAGTTCAAACCCCAATACCAAAAAAAATAGTTAACCTCTCTGAGCTTCAGTTTTCTGATCTGTACCTCTGGGATCACAGTACACACTACTATTTTAAAAATTATTAGACAACCTTGAATTCTCTTCAGAATTATTTATGACCCTTCATGGGTTCCAAAGAACCTTGTGGTCACTTGTGCTACATCTTTCCTCTTTCCTACAATTGTATTGCAGTTATTTTCCAACTCCCCTTTCTTCTTCTAGACTCTGAACTCTTGGAGAACCATGACTAAATCATATTTTTTTCAACTAAATGTAATGGAAAAACTAATCAATGAATAAATGATTGAGGCATATTGTCAATAGCATAAGTTCATCTCGTGAAAAAGTAGAGTAAATGTTTAAATGTATAAAATGAATATGAAATATAATTGACTGAATTAATGCCCATCTCACCCTTGACTCCCTTAATTTTCTTCATCTACCTAACAGATCATAGAAGGAATTGCAATAGAACCGTGGTCCTCTCTGCCTCAACTTCATCTCCATATCATTCATTATTTACCTGTCCTTATTCTAATACCGACTCTGTATGCTCACATTTCTGGTTAATTAACTCAAAACTTGTGAATTTATTTATAGCTTAGATATGCAAACTCAATACCACATGACAAATATATTGTGTGAACCACTTGCATGAAAACAAACCTTTGCATTATTTCCAACAACGTTTTCCCACGCGTTGTCATTGCATCTGATTGTAAGGACTTAGCATCATTCCTGGCCTTTGTTTTGCAATGCAAACAAAGGGTTATTGGCTGGAAGTTCCCAGAATCCCTAGCCAACCAAGGAGATTTGATTTGGATTCTGAACTTGAGTGAGATTTAGATGGCAGAGAAAAGGAGAAGCTCGGCAGCAGCGACCTGCAGGGCAAAGTGACCTTGAAATTTCTGTCACCGATGTGCACGCTGCAGCTCACGTACTCAGTGGGACATTTCTTTCATTCCTTCCCCAGGTTTTCCAGTAATTCTCTTCACATCCTTTTCTGTTTGAAATAGATAAAATGGGCTCTGTTTTTAAAATAATTTATACCTGAGAGATTTAATGAAATGACACCTTATGGACTGAATAGCTGATGCTCCCTCCCCTCCCACTTTACCATCCTCCAACCAACTATCCCTCTTATTTTTTCTTCTCCATTCACGTATTAACATCTGACATCATATCTGTTTGATTTGTTAATCTTTTTGCCTATCGTGTCCTGGTAGAAGTGCCATAACAATAGGAATCCTTGTTTAATTACTCCCTAGTTTCTAGAACAGCACCTGGAATATAATTGTTACTCAGTATTGAATGGTTCAATGCTCCATATTCAATATTCAAAATTCATAGTTGAATGAATTAATTAATCAGAGAGAATGTATTTCCCTTTTCTTCAAATGTTGGTAAACAGATAAAAAAATGGGCTCTAAAAATGATAAGAAGGGTGAGAACATGCATACTTTAATTTTCAATAAGTTCACAGTCCCAAACTGTGTCCTTTCATTGCACTGTGTGAGTACCATAATGCAAATCTTCTTTAGCTAGCTTGAAAGGGCAATAATCAGCACAAATCTAATTAAGTATTAAGTTCTTTCCTGGCTTCTTTTTAAAATTACCTTATGTTCTACTATTTCTTTTAATTACCTTATGATCTACTGTTTCTTCTTTGCAAACAAACCCATTTATTTACAAAGTTTTTCATCTGTTTTTAATTATGTGTTGTGTATCAGAATTTGCCCTATTAGTTTTTACCTTGTCCCTTGACTATCTTTGATAAACAGAAACTCTAAAATTAAAAATAATGAAAGCATATCAGCCTCTTCCCTGGTTTACGTGTTACCTATTTACTTTTTATTTGTCTCACTATTCTTCCTTCATATTGGAAATAATGCAATTCCTATAGAAGCTGTTTAGAAATTCTTTTGTTGAGGTTGTTTGGTTTTAAAATCTCTAAGATCAACTTCTCCCCACTCCTACTTCCTAGCATTTGAAAGTCAGCGCTGCTGAAGATAAAAATTCTAGATTGACAGTTATTTTTCTTTCAGCAACTTTACAATAGTAGACTGTTTTCTTCAACCTTTGTCTCTTTTAAGAAGTTAGCAAGGCTGACAATCATTCCACAATGCTGCTCCATTGTACATGATCTGAATTTTTCTGGTATATTTCTAGTATAGTCATTATTCCAAAGAATTAATGAGATGATTTTTAAAAATTTAGTTATTCTTGGAAATCACTGGGCTAATCAAAGAGAGGTGATGGAACTAAATTCTGGAAAAATCTTAGCCATTGTCACTTTAAATATTGCTTTTTTTCCTAAATCTGAATTCTTTCCTTTTCCTTGCTAAGCAAACACTCTAGCAATTGAGCTAAACCTCCATCTAGTCCTTTTCATCTTGCAGATGTGGTTTCACTTTTGTTGGTTGTCAGCCTCAGATTACATACAATCCTATTTATGCCTCTTGCGCAGTTGGGATTTCAGGCAGGTAGCACAATGAACTTTTTTCTTTGAGGTAAGTTCTCACAAAATTTTTTGGTCCAGTCTGGCCTTAAACTAAGGTCCTTCTATCTCTACCTGCTAAGAATGAATTATTTCTTTAGATCTATTTTTGAGTTCATTAATTTTCTCTTCGGCTTTGTTTGGTTTGTCATTTAACTCATTCATAAGATTTTATTTTCAATTATTATATTTTTATTTCTGGAAATTCTCTTTTATTCTAGTTTCAAACTGGTCAGGTTTTATATTCTGGTTCCTTTCTTATACTATGAATACACTTTATTTTTTTAAATGATTAAACATTCTAATTTTTTATTCTGCTTTTAATAAAGTTATGGCCCGTGTGTTAAAGGTTTTGTCACCAGCCTGTGGAGCTATTGGGTGGTGGTGAAACTTTAAGTGGGTGGAACCTAGTAGAAATAAGTTAGGTCACTGGGAGCATGCCCTTGAGGAGATACTGGAATTCTCTCCCCTTCCCATGTCTCTTTTTGCTTGTGAGCTGCAGTGAAGTGAGCAGTATTGCTCCATCATCTTCTCCCCACCACAGGGTCTGCCAATCACAGGTCCAAAAGCAACAGAGACAAGCAGCTCTGGACTGAAACTCTGAAACCATGGGCCAAAATTAATCTTTCTTCCTTTTAAATTGATTACGTCAGTGTGTTAGTAAGTTTTGCTTTGTTGAGACAAAGGAGAAAAAAAAGCAACTTAAGGAAGGAAAGAGTTATTTTAGCTGTTGGTTTCAGGGGCTTCAGACCAATGTTCCTCGCTCCATTACTTTGGGCCTGAGACAATGCCCAAAGACAGAGACAGAGAGCAAGAGTGAATAAGGGACTGAGGACAAGATGTACTCCACAAGGGCATACCCTACTTCCTTCGACTAGGCACCACCTCCTAATAGCCCTTTCAGCTATGAATTCATCAGTGGATTAACCAATTGATAAGGTTAGTGCACACCTTCAACACATGAGTCTTTTGAGGAAACACTTCAGATCCAATCATAACACTTAGGTATTTTGTCACAGAGATGGAAAGCTAACTGACACACAATTTCTATTTTGTAGTCCTTTTAAGTCTGGCTTTTAATTTCTTTAATTCTGCTTTCTGTCATTTATGGCACCTTTTTCCCTCAGGTATTTGGTGACGCTTCCTACAGGCTTATTTTCTAATGACTTTCACTGCAAACATTATTTGAAGCTTATCTTTGGAGCGAATTTCCTCAGTGAGGAGGTACATTTGCTTCTGCTGGGCTCTTGAGGCATTCTCAATACATGACCATGTTAAGAGTGAAGTTTCTGCCTGGAGATTTTCAAGATACAGAATTAGTATGAATTGCTAGTCCAGAACTATAGAAGTGGCTAGGCATTCTTAGGAGAGAATTTGTCTTTTCCCCTGCTCCATTCTGAGTCAATACTTAAAAAGACAAGATAGTTTGTGTGAAAATACTCTCCTCACATTGCCAGGTTTCTATTGATGTGTTGTCATTTATTATTTGCATGTATAGCTTTGTCTTCTATCTTCCTTGGCCAATAACCAAGGCCCACTAGGTATAGACAGTGACTTCAGGGAAATTGCAGTTACCATGCTTACTTATGTAACATCCTTGTTTCTCATAGTTTCTAGTCCCAGCCTTTTACTTTTTATAGCCATTCAGCCTAAAAACATGCTTCAACTTTCATCCAGCATTCTCATGTATTTGGTTTTGGGAAGAGTTTCTCTACTCATCTTCCAAAGTGTTGGAAAAGGAAGGAGACCCCTCACATTAATATCAGACCAAAATAGAATACTCTAAAAAACAATAAAAAAGAAATTTAGTAAGACACTATTGCCCTTAGGTAATACTGTCAACTATTTAAACAAAGTATTTCATAAATACGCGAGTAGCAGCCATAACTGTCATTTTAATAAAATGAGACTTCAACAAGTCTGCCTCTGCATATTTTGCCTTTTCTTTATGTTTAAATAAGGTTGTCTTTACTTAATAACTTGAATAGCTTTCTTTTTTAACCATGGTTCAGGATGTGCCTTTTGGCCCTGCCCTGGTAAGACCATCATTTAAGAATCTTTCCGTTTGTCCTGGCTGCCTTCTGCAGCTCTGGATCTGTGTGCTTCACTTTCCCAGAGGGAGAAGAATGCCTAAAACACACTATGAATGAGGCTCAAAGGAAGCATCTTGGTTTCTGAAAGGAAGTGAGAATCAAAAGCAAAATCAATATCCATTCACTAGATGGTTCTGAAATAGTCACATTATTTCTTTAATAACAAAACATCTCCAATTAGTGGGCATCCTGGGTAAAAATAGTGAAAATCACCATGCCTTACTCCTACCGGGGTGCTTAATTAGAGGTATGTTGTTTTCACTTAGTATATTTTAAACCTATAAGTATACCATAGGAGTCAGGAAAGGTTTTCTCTCTTAAAATGAAAGAGGATCCTTTACTCCCTAAAATGTACTTAAAATTTTTTATGTTATCATTCTTTCAAAAGTTGCAAACTAATCTTTTTTACAGAGATGATGCTCTTTTGCTACAGGTCAGTAGAAAAGGTCTCTTTGCACAGGTCCCGTTATGTTGGAATATTTCTTAAAATGTCAGGACTGAGGATATATCTTAGTTGTAGAGTATTTGCCTAAAATGCACAAGATTTTGGATTTCAATCCATAGCACCTAAAAAAACTTTAAAGTTAAAAAATTAAGGACCATGTTAAGAAGGTTTCTAATTTTTAGCAAGTGTGTTCTTTTAAAAGTAATGTTTTGTTAAGGCTATGATTTTTTGTTTTCACTTTTATTTTTTTCTTTCTGTGATGTTGGGGATGAACTCAGGACCTTGTGGGTACTGGACAAGTACTCTACAGTTGTAATACACCCCCAGTCCAGAATGTAATTTTTTAACTGTTTCAGTTCAGCTGTGCAGTAATTCCTTGTGACAGGTGTCACCTGTACTGCTGAGAAGATGCTTGGGGTCTCCAGTCTCAGTGGCTTTGGACATGATTATACATACAATGTCTAGAAACAGATGTTAAAGAATGCTCAAGTATTTATAGCAGGTATTCATTTAATCAATGTTTATATTTAAATCATTCTTCCAGGTAATGAAGAGGATAAGACAATCTTTATGACATTTGAAGCATTGGGAGAAATTTTCTTGAGTATATTTTCCTTAATATTTTCTTCTATAAATAGCTTTAATGGACATACTTACAATGCTTTGCTTCTCTGGTTCAACAATCTTCTGTCTTCCCTCCCTATTTATCTCCTTCTTTCCTTCTACTAAATGTGAAAACATACTATCTGCCTTAGTCAAACAAATATCTGAGATAATCAACTTATAAAGAGAAAAGGGTTATTTTGCCTCACAGATTTATACTGTTCAGACTATGAGTGATTGACCAGTTGCTTTGGGTGAGTGGTGGCACATTTTAGCAAGAGCATGCAGCAGACCAAAACTATTTACTTCATGGTCAGAAAGTGACAGGAAGAGGAGAGAGGAGAGAGGAGAAAAGTCAGAAGAGAAAATAGAGAGGAGACAGGAGAGGGAGAGGGGTAACTAGGTTCTGGGTTTTCCACCATCCCCTTTGAGGGCGCATCCCCTGAGGCCTGAAGACCTCTAACTAGGCCCCACCTCTTAAAGATTCTACCACCTCTGTAGTTCACAGAGGACCAAGATTTACACGTGGGCCTTTGAGAGGGTCCAAACTATAGCATTTCTTCATTTAGTTAACCATTCCATCAGGAAATCAAGTTAATGAAACTAACATTCCACCTATCACTTGGTAGCTTAAACTAATGTCAAGCAAAGAAAAAAAAGAATAAAAACAGTTTGATGTGCTGGTGTTGCGAATGTAGCTACTACATAATGGCATCTCCAGTGTGTTCTTGCCCGAGGACTTTTTCAATAACGTAGTGTTACTATTGTGAATCTTTTACTGTTTCTGAGGGTGATCGTCAGTCATCAGAATGATTGCAGATGCTGACTAAATTGTAGGTTCCTGGCTCCTACTGGCACCAAAAGAATAGATTATCTGCACTGGGGTCTTTATTTTCAAACATCATAAGCTCTTTTCAGCATGGCCAGAGTGATTAATACCCAGGGTTATGAGCCCAACTGTCTGAGGTTGAGTCCTGATTATCGTTCCCTTACACTTTGCAGTAAGTAGCAAGAATAATCCAGGATGCATCTTCAAATTTGCTTAGCATCTCCTCAGCTAAGTACCTAAGATCATTATTTCACATATCCATGGTACACAATTCAGCTAAGTTTTCTACCACTGTATACAAAGAATATCCTTTCCTCAAAATTTCAACAATCCTTCATTCATATCCTTTTTCATCCTCACTGGTAGCGTTTTCAATGTTCATTTTTCTATCAGCAGCCTATCTATGGTGATTTATGTGCTCTCTAAGATGACAGAAGTTTTCTCTACTATGAACCTTTTTTCTTGAGGCCTCAGTTGCTGGCAGAGTTTTCATCCATATTTCTACTACCAGTATGTTCAAGGAAATATATGCCTCTTAAAAGCTAGTTCTACAAAATTCTTCCAGCCTCTGCCATTGTCTGATTCCAAAAACACTTTCACATTCTTAGATATATATTAGAACAGCACCCACTTCCCAGTATCAAAATCTCTACTAGTTGTCCCTCACTGCTATAACAAATTACCCCCAAAGAGTGCTAAAAACAACCCAAATTCATCATCTTATATTTGTGGAAGTAAGAAGTCAGAAATGAGTTTCACTAGACTTAAACTAAGGTGATGGCAGGGCTGCTTTTCCTTCCGGAGACTCTGAGGGAGAATAATTTCCTAGCCATATCCAGCATCCAGAGGCTGGCTGCATTCTTCTGATAAGCCACATTCCATCCTCAAGTCTTTCTCCATGGCATCGCTCTGACTGATTTAACACTGACTCTATTCCTCCTTTCCTTTATATGGACCCATATGAATCCACTGGGTCCACCCAGAAAATCGGGGCTAATTTTAAGTCAAGGACGATTGATTAACAACTCTAATTCCATCTTCATCTTTAATTCTCCTTATAGCATGTAGCACAGTCACAGGTTTTGAGAATTATCATGTGAGCACCTACTTTATTTACCCCTAATAAATAGCATCTCTTTAGTAAGTAATACTGTACAACATGCCTGTCACCATCAGAATCTTTTCAAGCTCAAACTGCCTTGTGAATGTCTATATATGATTTGGTAAATGGTACAATCAGTGGTTTGTTTACTAAAAATAAAGTAATCACTGTCTCTTAATTCTCAGTTTATGAAGTTGTTAGGGTCCATGAGGTCAATAGAAATGAACCTATTAGTCCCATTAGATTTTTCAGACAGATATGGCAATAGCAACCCCAGAATTTGAAGATGGTAAATGAAATCCCAGGATTTAATATTTTAGCATGAGTTGATTTTATATTAGTGCTTCTCAAACTTAAATATTTGGAATCACTTAAGGATTTTGTTGAATGCTTATTTAGGTTCAGTTTGTTTGAGGAGGGGCCTCTAACAAGATCCCAAGCCATGCTAATGTCACTAAGGCACATACCACACCGTGAGTAACAAGGACTGAAATCACACCTTTGCTTGCCATTATCCCTTCATCTACAACTGTGAAAAGACTGTACATCTGTTCTACTGTCAGCTGTAGACACACAAAGAATAAAGCATTTGAAAAGAAACACAACCAGCAAAGCTATTGGAGAGTCACTTTACACAGAATAATTGTCCTTATTAATATTTGTGTTATCATGACAACTTTCCTATTTTTAATAAAGTGGAGATAAGCAGGCTTTAGCATATGATTCAATCATAAGACAGAAAAATGGGCCTGGAACAGGATAGAATATACAGGTATCATTTTCCACTCAACAGTCATTTTATGGAATCCCCATTATAAACCACATTCATTGCTAGGCACTTAGTTAGGTTGCAAAGATTTTGCTGTAATATCAAGGAGCTCTTAGTTCTTAGAGTACTTGGAACTTATGTTCAGTACTTACCAGAGAATTTAGTATAGTATAAAACTTAAGGATGATAAAGGCAAAAATGAATGAAATAAGCAAGTCCTATTCCAGAATGAATGGAATTTTGATGACAGTAAAGTTACTAGGGGAAATAACACCACCAAAGGTATTTGTACAACTCATGACAAATAGAGGACCTGCAAACAGCCTCAGCCAGTCTCCATGTCTTTCCTACACTTTCCTTTCTGTACCCTTCACTTCTGCTTGATGGTATTCACTTACTCATTCCTGAATGTTAGTGCTAAACCTTCCCCTATCATATCTTTGGCTCATGAGTTTCCTACTGCTTGGAAAAAAAAAAATCAACTTCCTCTAGCTCATCCTTTTCTAAATATGAACAAATCCCTCAAGATCTAACATTCCTTTAGGAACTATTTCCCCTGTAAGAAGATATCTCTTCCTCTGAACAATTCATATTTAATTTACTTTTAAGAATAACATAACTGCTGCCTTTTTGAGTCAATTTCTGTGTTTAAATTTGAGGTACTCTGAGTACAAATGTTCTAGTGTTCTGAGAAAGCAGGGTGGATTACAAGCAGATGAAGAGACTTTTCTGAGGTGGCAGAAAACAAATTAAAATGCAGCCTTACAGCTGTGAAGTTCTGCAGGGTACTAAGGTAAAAGTTTCTATAGCTACCTGCATTTGTACTGTGGAGTCTCCTAATTCTGTTCCTGACTTACTTACATCCTGTGTGTGTGTGTGTGTGTGTGTGTGTGTGTGTGTGTGTGTGTGTGTGTCTGATTCTCATTGATGTTTGCTCAGAGGTGAACATAGCAGGCAAGCAAAAATGTTTGCAAATGTGTTAAGCCTAAAATGGGACCAAAATGGATGGTGGTTTGGGAAGCAAGTATATATAAGGAAGGTACCATGAGCAATTTGTCTCAGATTTTCTGGATTTAAAGAAAGATCCCAAAGAGATCAGGATGCATTGTGACTTCACAATGAAAAGGCACAAATCGAATTATTTTATGTCAGAAAGGCAACTCAAAACAATACCAGAACACACTCTCACATATATGTTAAAAAACAGAATTAAACATACTGAGTCAAGCATAAGTGGTACCTTACTCAAAAGACAAAATTTCTGCAACCATAGAGTTCTATTTGGCAAGGAGTAGGTTCGCTTCAAACCTGAAATCGGGGACAAGAAACCCAGTCAAGGGGATATCAACTTCCCAGGAGACATGTTGCAGTTTTTCGTTATGGAAAACTACAGCTATTCCGGACTAGTGCATACTGGGGAAAATGTTTGTGTTTTGGTTTTTATGTGTGCCAAAATTTCCTCGAATCCCCTCCCTCTTTTCCCTTGCTCCTCCTTTGTCCCCTTCCCTTGGTGTCTGTCTCCCCGAAGTAATTTGTAGGATGGCGATTGGGCAGCTGCAGAGAGCGGAGACTCGGTTCCCCTGCCCTAGTCTGGGAGTAGTGGGTGGGACTCGGCGCAGCCAGTTTTCCACCAGCAGGCTGCCATGCAGCTTTCCCATACTTTCCCTGCGTTAGACCCCGAGACCGAAAGCAACCAGCATTGCTGGGGGGCGACTCTAGGCGAAGGGCACCTGCAAGGGAGCGCGTACTGTCTGCAGCGGAGTGACCAGGGCCTTGCGTGACCTCGCTATGGTAGGTTTTAGCAGCTACTTTCTTTTTCAGTCTTTCAGTACGAGAAGGGGGAAGTAGAGGAGAGATCTGAAAAATGCGTACGGAAAGGAACCGCAAGGGATTGTCTGGGGTCATCAAAGGGAGCGCTGCCGAGACACTCAAGGGAGAAACAAAGGCAAGCAGTGATCGAGCATCTCGGGGACCAAGGGCCATCAGCTTTCCGAGGCACGTCGCGTCCCGCCCAGCCTGTTGAGCAGGTTGACCGAGCGCTCTCAGTGTGAGCGCCGACACTGTGTGAGCCCCGGCGCACTCTTGCGGGGACAGACAGGTGCCACTGCAGGGTCCCCACTCCCGCCAACGCCTCGCGCCGCTGACGCCCCCAACCCGCTCTCTTCTCTGCGTTTGCAGTGCAGATTTGCGAGGCGTGCTTTGGAGCTGCTGGAGACCTGGAAACGCAGCCCTGAGGTCTGGGAAGCCACCCAGTAAGTGATCGCGGCGCACCCAAGCGGATGGGGCCCCACGAGGGTCGTCGCAGCCCTTTGGCGGGGGCTCGTCCTCTTCTTCTCTTGGGACGCTGTCCTGGCGCTTCCGGCTGGCCAGCTCAGGAGAGAGCCGGAGCTCGGTTCCCACGCTGCGGAGAAGGGAGGCAGCCGAGGCGGGGCAGGTTCGGGGCCCGAGGGCGGAGCACAGGGGCGCGCGGGGCCGCGCCGTGAGAACGTGCGGGACGCGCGGGGCCGCTGCGCTCCCACGCCAGGGCGCGGGGCAGGCGAGCCAGCCTGCTCCGCGCAGAGCCGCGGCCTCCAGCGCCTGGAGGGCCAGCGGAGCAATACAAGGACGCCTGCACCTCAGAGCCCGCGGGGCTGGTGGCAGTGCCATGCCCGGATTTGGCTTAGTCCCGCGGGCTGCGGCGTGGTAAGCGATTCGCCTTCCTCTTGCGCTGCGTCCCGCACGGTCGCGGTTCGCCTGGTCAGCAGCCTGCAAACTTGGAGCGGGCCGCCTGGGCTCCAGCAAAGCGCACGCGTGCGTGCTTCTGTCCCATTCAGAGTCCAGTGTCGACTGTGGCACAGGGGTCCCCACCATCAATGCGCGCGCCTCTGCCTGGGCAGCCTGCACCCTGTCCGCGGAGTGCCTCAGCGTGGCATTTGTGCGAGGGGCTGCTTGGCAGTGTGGTCACGTGATTCTAGGCTGTGGCTATTGTGAGCTTTTCTCTTGCTTACTGGGTTTCACATGCTTGTTCCTTTATTTTGCATTTGATAAACAGTTTACATCTTCTGAAGTAAGCCAGAACACTGTAGAGCTCACTTACGTGACTGGTTTGAGGCATCTTAGTTTCCAACATACTGAAAACCTGCTAGACTTTAAGGATAGCTTTTTTTTTTTTTCCAATTTGGGCTTCATTTATAACATATCATTAGTGATTTTTTTATGATGTGTACTAAAGTAGTGATTTCATTTAATGTGTAGACACATACTAGCACAGGTCTTGGTAAAAACACCGTTGACCTTCTTGTTACCTACACAAGCAGTGAGGCACTTAATCAGGAATATCAATTTTTATATCTTGCTTTTCTTGAAGTGGCTTTTTTTCTTCCTTCAGTAGTGCTCATTTTAAGTACTATCCAATGAAGAGTGGTGGAGATCGGTAATAGCAACAATATAACAATAAGAGTATCTAGAATTCTAGAGCAAGGCTTAATTTGTCAAAAAGTCATATATTTATTGTACTACTTCCTTGGTGGAGGGAGGCTGTGTATGTTTTGTTCATTATTAAAACGAATGGATCTGTGAATCTGTTTCAGGGATTTCAAAGTCCCAGAAGTTGTTCTCAAATATTTGAATTGCTGCATTTTTAAGGTGGTAGAAAGGACTTCCTAGACTACAAAGAGACCCATGACCCAATGCAAAAACAGGAACTGCAGAATTAAAACATGTAATCCACACTTTTTATTGTCAAAACAACAGACTTCATATGAAGTTTGCTGGCATGGAGTAATAACAAAACTTCCAGAATTGTGTTACAATAGTTAAACATTTCATAGAAGAAAACTCATTTGTTTTTAAATGTGTTAGTTAGCAAACTTGGTTCAGTGAGTTTATTTAGTAGAAATTTGTAATGGAAACATGGGTACCTCCTGCTTTGTAGGTCTTTCTAGTATATGACAAAATAAAAATAGGATCCAAGTGAAATATGAACTACTTGTACTTGATACAGTGTTTCATAGTGTGTGGAATATAAACAATTCCACAAAGGCTCTATTTCTAAATGTTCATGTACAAACCAACACATTTAAGGTAGACTTCTGTCATTTGAGGATGACAATATATTCATTCTCAAATGACAGAAAATGAAGTGTGGAAAACTTCACAGTGCTTAGACTTTGTATCTCATAAGTATGACTTATTAGATGACCTTGTTTTAAGACATTTTGAAAAGCTGTTTTAATAATTACATTTCACTATAAACTAAGTGAAAACATTCAAATTAAATTTTGGTGAATTCTATACCAATAAAATATTTTGGAAATTAAATTTTCCAGATATTTTAATTAGATATTTTTCAAACTTCACAAAAATTAAGTCGTTAGTTAACATTACTTTTCTTGAACCATTAAGATATGTGTAAGTTTGAATTTTGTAAGAAACCATATGAAAGTTTATTCCTCTATTTACATTTTCTAGCAATTAATGATTGTGGTGGGGTATACTACTGATTTTGTTTACAGGTCAGTTTAAGATAGCATGATCTGTGCCCCCAAATCCCTAATTAAACTTTTTTCAGAAGTAGATAAATATCAAATTAGTCTTACAAAGTGACAGGGAGTGGAAAGATAAATGCTGTTTGGATAAAACAAGTCAAAGGTAAGTTATGGTGGGAAAACATTTGGAGGAAAAGGGAATTCAGAAGGACTTTATGTCACATTCACTGGGAAGCTCCTTGGCTTTTCTTTTATTTGCTTTCATAGCACTGTTTTTATGTTACTCAATTAGAAATATTCATCCAAGCAACTTTTCTAGGCATTCCTGTTTATTATTTTCTGTGCATGTATAGACCAGAGATTTCTCTTTTTAAGGTATTACAGATTCCAACTAGATTCATTCTGCAATTGTTAAGTGTCTACAGTTGGTTTGAGTGTCTTCATCTTGACCTAATACAGGAAGAGCTTTTGGCAATGTTTAGTTCTTTTGTTGAACCAGTTTACTTGCCCATAAACTAGTTGATTTGTTGTGGTGGGGGCTATTTCTTTGCCTTCCTGAATCATATGTTGCTTTTTTTTTTTTTAATTTTCTTTTAGAGCAGTTTTGAAATACCTCACCTATTTCATTTTTTTTTTCCTCTCCCTTGAGTTCAGGTTAGCAGATTTTATGTTCCTACAGCCTGGGGGAGTTTAGAATACAAGTAGAATTATTTGGGAGGAGTGAAGGAATTTAGGGCCAGCTTCTCCTCAGCTCACAGAATACTACTTTTTAAAACCGAACAGCTCTGGGGCCTGGTTGGCCTTGCCACAGAAATGTGACTCTTGCCGCTTACAGTTATTGACTTCTCTTACCTGGCATGCTTTCTGGCCATTAATAAACTTTTACTAAAACAAACCTTCCTTTTTATAAAATTGAAGCCAACTCTAACTAATTCACATACCAACTCCCCAGGTCTTGCCATAGTAAGACTCAGCAGGAAGTCAACAAAAGACAATACCTTTAGGAGTGAAGACCTGGGAAAGAAAGTGAGGCCAACTCAATCATGATCCTGCATTTTCCCCCTGTAGTTAACCTACCTCCCTGTATCCTCTTCTGTTATGCCACATTACACAGACAATGCCTGCTAAAACATCTGCAACTCCTTCCAAACTCAGATCTTCCTCAGGTCCTCATCCTTAGATTAAGAGTGCTTGCCTACACAGTATGTGTCTAATGAGCTAATTAGTGCTGTCCTTATTATTGAATTAAGAATTTATGTCTCTTGATGCTATAGGTTATTTCATTCACAAATATGATGTAAAGCACAATGTATTGTCAGAAGCTTATGTGGAATGTCATGCTTTGAAGAGAAGTGACCCTTCTCTGTGCTCTTCTCTCACATTTACATTTTGTCAGATCTGTTTGGAAGCTGGTGTTTCTATCACTGAATATTTAAGTTTCTCTATGTTTACAACCTTCATTATTGCTATGCTGCTTCTTTACCAGTACCTATTGACACTGGTAATCTCCAATGTTTCTCTTTCCTTGAGAATTTAAAATAACAGGGGTTTTCTTTGTACATTTCAACCTGCCATGTTGTTCAGGACTTGCTTCAACATGCACATGTGTGGCTTTCACTATATAACTTTAACTCCCTTTGCTCAGGCACTCTTCTACCCTGGGTCTTCTCATCACTCAGAAAACCCAACTGAAAAATCCGATAGGGCTGTATTCCTTTTCTGACTACAACGTCTTTTCTTCCAGTGTTTTACTAACTTATTGCCACCTACCACCTTCCTCTCATTTTTGTTTCCTGGCTACCCCCATTTCTCTGATGTTTCCCTCTTTTTATGATACTCACCTTGGACAGCAATTTCAGGTCTGCTCCAATGTCTGTCTCTTCCTTGACCCAACAGACTCTTATCTTCCCAACTTCAGCTTTCTCTGACTGTCTGCTCTGCCTTCCTTGCTGGGATTTAGTGGACAAGAAGGTAACACAGCTGTGTCTAGTTGATCCACTTCATCTCTAGTGTAAGAGCTGATTGATAGAGCTACAAAGTCATTTGTTCTTGGTTCATTCTGAATCATATTCTCCACAGTACATGTTCTTGATATTTCTTGGTTTTCTAGTCTACCCAGATCTTCCTCATTCTTCATTAGTAGCAGATGACCATAATTTCTAATTCAAATTAGGATTGTTAAAGTCAATTTTGGATAATTATTTGTCAAGACTCATCTTGAATATAGTAGGTCTTTATTGACAAGTTCTGAGCATAATGACTCTTAAATTGAACTATGCTATTTGTTTCTATAATACTTTTAGCCTTATTTTTGCCTTATGCCTTATGCAAAATATTTTTGCCTTATTGCTTTATGCAAGATTATTTTACATGTAGCAACTCTTACAGTCTCTAGGATAATATGTAGTTATTTCAGTTAATCTGTATTGGTTGAGATTTTCAATACCATCAAATATTTTCTACTTTGGGTGAACTGCTGTTTTTCTTAAAGTGCAGTCCTTAGAGCTGGATGTAGAGCACTGTCTGAGAACTGAGGAGAAGGGAAACAATTCTAAATGATGGGTACACTGGATTATCTCCACTAGGTACTATGCAGTAAAATTTACCTCACAAAGGGAAAGATCTGCCTGATCCATCCCTCCTTTCCTCCCTCCCTTCCTTCCTTTTTTTGCATTCATACTATAGCATTTAATTATACATCTCTTTTGCATATTGTTCTGCAAATACATTACATTTCCCAATTTTATGTTTGGCTGTTTCTTGATTTGGAACTTTAAAAAGACAAAACAAAACAGTGTGTCACTATGTAGCCCAGTCTGAACTCACAATCCTCCTGCCTCAGTCTTCCAAGTGCTAGCATTGCAGGCATGCAGCACCATACCTGCCTTGATTTGGGACCTTAAAAAATACTTAACTGCAATTAAATTTAACCTTTCTCTTTAGCTTATTTATTGTTCCAGAAGGTTGAGGTCTTTGGGGATTCTGAATCCATAATACGGATTAGCCATTTCCCCCAATTTAGAGACATTAATAGATTTTGTTAAAAGGTAATTACAGTCTTCATCTAAATAACTGTAAGATGCTGAGTTGGAAGGACATTTGTCATGATCCTACACACCTTCCTCCTGCATTAGGCTAGTGTATGAGTTAGTCCTCTTTTTAATGTTCTTTCTAGTGTTCCATGGTTATAGTCAAATAACTCTTTTCTTGGAGTTTACATTCCTTTGTGTGACACAAGCTATACCGTGACATACAGATCTGGTCAGATTCCTTGTTGGAATATGCTTCCACTTTCTGTGAAGTAGATAAGTAACCTTATTAAAACCAAAAGGAAATAACACTAGGTTAGTTTATAATGACACGTTCTAGTGACCTCTTACTGGCTTGTAGGTAACATTACTTCCTATTTTGAATGCTCGCATGGTATGTTTTTAAGAATCTCTTTGGAGTAGTGCCTGGAATTAGTGTCAAGCTCCCTGGGCTAGCATTAATGGAATCCACATTCTCTGTTTTGAAAATCCAGGCACTGGCTGTGTTGTGTATCCTTTGTTAACCCTTCTCTTCATCATAATATTTAAAAAAATTATTTTGACAATCTCCTTATTTTATCCAAGAATGTTTTCAGTACTTTGTAGTATCATTTCCCCCATTAATATATTTAGACTCATTTAGAATATTTTTTATCACCCTGTATCCTGGGCATTGTATTTGTCATTTTAATTTTTGTCCATTTTTATCAATATGAACATTTCTTTCCTGAGGAACAAAGGTGAAACAATGAAAAGAGTTAGGTGGCCTGTCCGATCATGTGCTATACTTTTATTTTTTCACCCCCTCATATCTAATAAAAATGCCATGACTGCCACTTTATATGGCAATCATAGGGGAATTAAAAGGGCATTATTTCCTCTTTTATAGTTTACCACACTGTCAGCACATCAGCCACTCTTTTGTACCTCTCTCAGTACAGATTAGGTTTGTCACTGGGAGAGATATGAGCCAAATTTGTGACACAGTCCCTGATTTGAAGAAATTTAAAGTCCAAATGTGGAAGATAACAAAAGCAAGACATGATCTCCAAATTATAGGTGTCAGCACTTAAGGATGAACTTCCTCTCTTGGAAACTAAGGAGAAAGGACACGGTGTCTGCGTACCAAAGAAGATCTAGGACTTAGCTGAGATTTTAAAACAAGCCCAGGATGTTGAACTTGTAGTATTCAAGTATGGAGGGTAGTGGGGAGAGTAATCTGAGCACTGCAGGGAATAGGTGAGTGCCTGTGTGGCATGCCTCTGTGTGTGTGAGACCAAGGTGTGGAGGCAGGAAGCATGACAGTAAGCTTTTGCAAACCACAGCTGTGACCTACTTTTTTTCTTTGCTTTGCTTTTTTTTTTCTTTTCTTTTTCAAAGATACAGGGTCTTGCTATGTTGCCCAGGCTGGCCTGGCCTGGATTCAAGCCATCCTCCTGCCTCAGTGTCTGGAGTAGCTGGATGGCAGGTGTGTTCTATCTCCCTGGGCTTTGTTCTTCTGTGTGGAGAACATCCCTACTACTGCTCCTTTTCTAGCTTTCTTTCCTGTTGCTCAAACATTGGGTGGTCCATACCTACTCACTTTCAGATTGAAAACTCAGATCTACTTCTCAGAACTTGCTCTGAAATTCCAAGTCTGAATGCCTTGTTATATTTTTATGCAACACCCTCTACTTTCCCTGTAACATTATCATACTGTATCATGGTTGCATGCAGAATCATCTCTTTTCCCCATTAGATTGATACTTTATGGGAGGAGGAAGAATTTTGGTTAAATCCCCATTCTATGTATACTTGGTAGAAGTGCTTAATACCACGTAAGCATGCTGTAAAAATGTGTGCTGTGATAGGGGGTTGTTTGAAGTAATGAGGTTGTATTGTGGAGTATTTGTACAAAACATTTAAAATAAAAGGGGGATGGATTACAAAAAGACCAGGATGTCAAGCTGAGTCTTTGTTTTATTAGGTAATGTGGAACCATATTATGCTTTCTTGAGTTTTGGAGCAGAGATATATGACATATGTATCACTTTTAATTAGACCTCCACAAACCAATTCAAGTTCTTTAAAATCTGGTATGCATTTCTACAGTTACCTACAAAATAGTTAGGTATCCTTCCATGTGATGTAGTCTATTCAGTCTGCTATAACAAACTATCATAGGCTGTGTGGCTTATAAATAATACAGATTTATTTCTCATGATTCTGGATTCTGGGAATTCCAAGAGAAGGGAGTAGAAGATTCATGTCTAGTGAACTCCTCTTTCCTCATAGACCAACAGATGGCTGTGTTCTCACCATGTCCTCCTATGGTGGAAAGGGCAAGGATCTTTTGGGGTTCTTTTGTAAGGACATAAATTCCATTCATAAGGGCACTATACTCATGACCTTGTCACCTTCCAAAGACTAACAGTCAAATACCATCACATTAGGGATTAGGTTTCAGCATATGAGTTTGGGGAGACATAAATACTTATGCCATAACATGAGGTTGAGTGTCCTCATCAATGAGGTTGAGAAAATGTATGACTTTAATTCTGCAGGGTTTTACTAGAGAAGTTTATTTTACTACACACATACACACATACACACACCCACACACTGGAACTGTTAGGTGCTTATTCTCACTTGTCAATCACTTTGCAGCTTCAGGTCTGCCCTGTTACAGGTAATTGAATGAAATGGGCTGTATATTTCCATGTCTCCCTTACCCATGACTTTGCTTTCTGTGGTTTCAGTTACTTGCAGTTAACTGTGGTCTAAAAATGCTAAGTGTTAAATTCCAGAAATAAACAATTCTGAAGTTTTAAATAGATTCTCTGACAACATATTGCTCTTATTGCTAGATTTTATTGTTAAATGTTATCGTTAATCTCTTACTATGCTTGATTTATAGATTAAATTTTATCGTAGGTCTGTATACATAGGATAAGACATTATATATTTGACTTTATAGTATGTGTAGTTTCAAGGATCTGAGACATGCCTTGGAATGTGTTCCCATAAATAAGAGGACTAGTGTTAGGTTAATAAAACACAGGACCAAGAATTTCAATATTCCACTGTAAAACTTTTGAGTTGTGTATTTGTGAGCACCATGTTTAATTCAGATAACACTATGTGAATTATTTAGAAGATTACAAATGTAACAGATTTGGAAAGTCACAGTAAGATTGTCAACCATCTCTAGCAATAAAGGAAATGCAAATTAAAACCACGCTAAGATTCCACCTCACCCCTGTTAGAATAGCCATCATCAGCAACACCACCAACAACAGGTGTTGGCGAGGATGCGGGGAAAAAGGAGCCCTCTTACACTGTTGGTGGGAATGTAGACTAGTACATCCACTCTGGAAAAAAATTTGGAGGCTACTTAAAAAGCTAGACATCGATCTACCATTTGATCCAGCAATACCACTCTTGGGGATATACCCAAAAGACTGTTACTCCAGAGGCACCTGCACACCCATGTTTATTGCGGCACTATTCACAATAGCCAAGTTATGGAAACAGCCAAGATGCCCCACCACTGACGAATGGATTAAGAAAATGTGGTATCTATACACAGTGGAATTCTATGCAGCCATGAAGAAGAACGAAATGTTATCATTCACTGGTAAATGGATGGAATTGGAGAACATCATTCTGAGTGAGGTTAGCCTGGCTCAAAAGACCAAAAATCATATGTTCTTCCTCATATGTGGACATTAGATCAAGGGCAAACACAACAAGGGGATTGGACTATGAGCACATGATAAAAGCGAGAGCACACAAGGAAGGGGTGAGGATAGGTAAGACACCTAAAAAACTAGCTAGCATTTGTTGCCCTTAATGCAGAGAAACTAAAGCAGATACCTTAAAGCAACTGAGGCCAATAGGAAAAGGGGAACAGGTACTAGAGAAAAGGTTAGATCAAAAAGAATTAACCTAGAAGGTAACACCCACGCACAGGAAATCAATGTGAGTCAATGCCCTATATAGCTATCCTTATCTCAACCAGCAAAAACCCTTGTTCCTTCCTATTATTGCTTATACTCTCTCTACAACAAAATTAGAAATAAGGGCAAAATAGTTTCTGCTGGGTATTGAGGGGTGGGAGAGGGAGGGGGCGGAGTGGGTGGTAAGGGAGGGGGTGGGGGCAGGGGGGAGAAATGAACCAAGCCTTGTATGCACATATGAATAATAAAAGAAAAATGAAAAAAAAAGATTTAAAACAAGATATTCTCACATTGCAATGTCACTGTGCCTTTGTAAACGTGATTACCAAAAGGCAGTCTTCCTAGGGAAAACTCAGGGTAAAATTCCAATTTTTAAATGTTTAAAAATATTTTCAGGCACTAGTTATATGTAGCATTACCCTTCATCCACCTCTATCCCATGTAATAATTCAATATGCCACATCATCTATTTCTGGCTCTTTCCTGTGGTGGCTGGCTCAGGGTAGCTCAAGCTCTTGCCATTGAGTTATGATAAAAACACTCAGCTGTGATATATCTTGATAGAAGTTTGTGCTTTACTTGGAGAACAAATCACTGAAACTGAAGTTGCTGCCCTTCTCCTCTCCTCTTCTTCTTCCTCCCTTTGAATCTGTTAGTTCATCTTCACTTAAACTGGTTACCACCTTTGGCTCACTGGCTGGTTTGTCCAAGAGCAAGAAGGTTACATGTGAAGGTGCTACCAGCCTATGATCCACAAACGTCTCTGCCCCCTTGATCCTGCACTAGGACTTGAGCATCTTGGTTTGGTGTGGTCTTCTGGATTTTGTCTCTAGGATTCTATACAATGCTAGCTTTATCCAAAAGAACAGTACAATCTTGTTTGCCTAAGAGCAGAAGTTACTTTTGTTAAATTGCCCTTTTGCCTTCAGTAAAGAGCACAGCAAGAATGAATGTAGAATTTCTAAACCTTCTGAAATCACCATAAGAAGGAGACTAGGTTAAAAAGGAGAAAAATAGAAGAGATGAACCAATTCTGGTTATAATACATACATACATGGAAATGTCACAAGGAAACCAATGTATAGTAATCTTAAACAAAAATGTCTCTTTTTTGCCTTAAAAAAACAGAGAACAGGAGAGCAGAACAGGTCCTGTCCAGGGTGTTGGTACCAGTGGGAGGGAGAAGGATGTGGGGAGAGGGCTTAAGAGGGTGACTGTGGTACAAATATTGTGTACATTTGTGTGTAAATGGAAAAATGAGAACTGTTGAAACTATTCCAGGAATTGGGGGAAGGGAGAATAAAGGAAGATGATGAAGAGGTGAACTTAACTGTGATATATTATAAGAACTTTTGTAAATGTCACAATGTACAATAAAAAATGCACAAGTATAATTGAAAAAAACCATATATTTGGGGACTTTTGAAGTTGAGAGAAAAAGGAAAGTGCCTCAGCATGTGGGGCATTGATAAGGAAGGTTGCCACAAACAAGGTGTAGTGTACAGCAATGTCTTGCACAAAGAGGAAGAGAGCACAAAAAGAAAGCAGAGGGAGCCGGGAGTGATGGTGCATACCTGTAACCTCAATACGTGACAGGACAGGGCAGAAGGATGGAGAGGAGAGGCCAGCATGGACTACATAGTGACACCCTGTCTCACAAATAGAAACCAGTGGTAGAACATCTGCCTAGTGAGTTCAAACCCCATTATCACACACACACACACGAAAACCAACAAAATAAGCACTCCCTAAAAAAAGAAAGTCCCCCCGCCAAAAGATATTTCTTCACACTTTTTTTTCTGTTAGCTTTCTTCATTGCTGGGGCTGGTTTGGATATTTTCTTCTTCAGCATGTTGTGGACTTGATTACTGATCTAAATAAACAAGAGTAAAATCAGCTGAGCTCTTTTTATTGTAACATTGGATCTGGCTTAGTGAACAGTGGAAATTAGCAGCTGTATGTTGTCACAATCTATTGCATTCATGGTAAAATGGTGCTTATTATTCTTTACATTAACTATTCTTAATAAATGATAATTGTCCAGAAAATAAAAATCACCACAATTTTTGGTGCATGCTGCCTGCTCATAACCTCAGGATGGTCATCTGACAGTAGCACTCTGTGCCTAACTGTAGCTGCATCTGAAGTGTTCTGCTTGAATATAATGCTGCACCCAGCTGTTTTAGCTGTAATTTGTTACCAAGTTCTTTTGTTCCTGTGTCTTTGTCTTTTGCACATATTTTTCTGCTTCTAGAATGCCTTTTCATCTTTGCTCTTCCCTATTCATTCTATAAAATTCAGCTTAAATATTACCTTTTGAGAAAGTGCTTAAAGATTTTGGTGATTCAACCCATATACATGTAAGATTGT
This sequence comes from Castor canadensis, assembly GCF_047511655.1. NCBI lineage: Eukaryota > Metazoa > Chordata > Mammalia > Rodentia > Castoridae > Castor > Castor canadensis. Next base: position 79,576,034 of record NC_133394.1, on the reverse strand, counting down.
AAAAGAGAGCAGATAGAGACATTATCAAGGAAAAGTCCTGAAGAAAGTATGGAGTCTAGAACAGAATGTAGATGCTGAAGTTGAAAGAAAGAATCCTGCCTAGTATCTGCTTTTGTAGATAGTTAGTGTGATATTTGTGTAAAGTCATGGAAGAGCTAAGTGTTGCCCAAACGATTTGTGAGATATAAATTTACAGCATACAATTCCTAGTCAATTGCATATGGCGAAAGAACCCACAATCATTACGTGATTATTTAAAATAAAAAGTAGTATGTTTTTAGCAATGAGCAAATTCAGGTTGTGTTTAGTATGTGAAAAAAGCAATTGACACATCTTTGAAAAAGGAGGAGTGATAATTTAGTGTATACTGTCAGAAAATTGTACATATTCTTTGGTATAACACAAAATTGAAAAGTGATAATTTCTTAAAGATTTGCTTGCAATATAGGATATAAAATCATTAGCACCCATTGTTCTGTTAGAAAGGCTCTCTACCACTTGATCCACACCCCTTGGTTTGCTTCAGTCAATTTTTGTCTAGAGTCTTATGCTTTTTGCCCAGGCTGGCTTCTATCATGATCCTTCTATCTGTGATTTCTGTGTAGCTGGGATTTACAGACATGAACCACCACACCCGGCTTACCAGCGTATTAGTTGGGATGGGGTCTCACTAACTCTTTGCCTGGGCTTGGCTCAAACCAAAATCCTCCTAATCTCTGCCTCCTGAGATGCCATGTTCTTTGAATGTCTCCTGTATTCATGCGTGACATAGTACCTCATGACCGTGTATCATGATGGTCATTTGGAAAGTATACGTTGATTGTAATTTACAGATTTTCCAAATGGTGACACAATTCATTATGCAGTAGGAAAGAGTCACGTTAATTAATGTCACCACTCTCTTCGTGAGGAAATTTTAAATATTATGAAGCTATCAGGTTCGCCATAGCATATATAGATGCTATAGCTGTGTGTTAAGAAAATCTTCTGCTCTCCTCTTTAAACCAAAAGTCTATCACCAAATATAACAAATTATATAAACAGATTTCCTATAAATTTGGATAAATATTAAATATTTAACATTAGTTTCAGTGAAAAGATTTAAATTTAGAGAAGTTAAAAAAACTTAATATTACCACAAAAGAAAACAGCAAAATACATTTACCTCTTGTATATACATGTAAATGCAAGAAAAATTCAGGATTTCAAAATAAAATGCACATATATAAAATATATCTTTTGATAAGATTGGGCCAGATATATACAGCCACCATCTCTATCAAGATAACACACTCTGTCACCCTGGAAAGTTTTCTTTGTCCCTTTCCAATCCATCTCTCCCTCCTTTTCTGTCCCCAGGGAGCACTGTTCTGCTTTCTATCCTTACAGATCTGTTTTCAGTTTCCAGATTTTACATGAAAGTAATTTTACAGCAAGTCCTCTTGCATGTGTGGTCTCTTTCATTCAGAATAATGATTTGGGCTGGGCGCTGGTGGCTCATGTCTGTCATCCTGGCTACACAGGAGGCAGAGATCAGGAGGATCATAGTTCAATGCCAGCCCTGGCAAAGAGTTCATGAGATCCTGTCTCTAAAAAGCCAATCACAAAAATGGGCTGGTGGAATGGCTGAAGATGTAGGCCCTGAGTTTATACCTCAGTACTGAAAAAAAAAAAAAAAAGCCCAGAATAATGATTTGGAAATTCATCTACTTTTTCGTGCTTATCTGTTGGGTAATATTCTTGTGCATGAATGGCTATGTGACATTTTATTCCTTCATTCACACAGTGAGAGATGTTTGAATTGTTTTCAGTTTTTGGTTATTACAACTGAGGCTGCTATGAACATTTACATACAGGTCTGTGCTTGAATATGTCTGCACTTCTCTTGAGTAAGTAAGTAAAAATAGCATAGCTGAGTCTTACGATAGGGGATGTTTCATATGTCGAATACTTCCAAGTGTTTTGTAAACTGATGATACCTTTCCCTCCAGCAGTATATGTGTATCTCACATAGTGCACATTGTCAAAAACTCTTGACGTTCTCAAACTGTGGAATTTTAGACATTTTAGTGTTTTTGCCTAATAATAATATTGTACTTAGGAAAAGATGTTTATTAGCCATTCATATTACCTGTTCTTTAGGGCAATGTCTGTTCAGCTTTCTTGCCCATTTTTAAATTGAATTGCTTGTTTCCTTATTGAACTGTAAAACATTGTGTATTCTGGATTCAACTCCTGATGATATATGTGTTGTGAGTGTCTTCTCTTAGTGGGTGACTTGTTTTGTTTTCTTCATGGTGTCTTTCATAGAACAAATTTTTTCATTATTATTTTGAAGTCCAGGTTTATTGTGCTCTTCCTTTATGCTTCATGCATTTTTTTCTATTTAATCATCTTTGCTTTAAACATGGTCACAAAGTATTCCTCCCATTTATTCTTCTAGAAACTTTATAGTTGCACATGTAAAATTATTTTTTGTGTGTATGGCATAAAGTATGGGTGAAAGTTCATTTTCTCCATGTGGATGTCCAGTTTTTCTAGTGTCATTTAATGAAAATAACTTTACCTATTGTTTTGAAAACAAATGAAAATATAGTTGTAGATGTAAGAATCTCTCTCCGTCTCTCTCTCTCTCTCTCTTTCTCCCTCTTCCCTCTCTCCCTCATTGTCTCAATCTCTGGAATAGTAGGGACCACAGATATGCACCACCACCCAAGGCTCCAAACTTTCTTGATTATTTTAGCTTTTTATAAATTTTACATTAAGTGTGGGTCTTTCTGTGTTCTCTCTTCTTTAATGTTGATTTGACTATCCTGTGCTTTCCAGTTAATCAGAGCATCATTTTGTCAGTTTCTACTAAAGAGCAGATTGGGATTACATTGACTCTACAGAACAGTTTAGGAAAAGCAGACCCCTTATCTGTATTGAACACAATACAGCTCTCTACTTACTGAAACTTTCCTGAATTTTTCTCTCCAATGTGTGTACTTTTCAGTATAACAATCTTTCAAACCTCTTATTTTATTTCTTCTTAAGTATTTTATATTCGTCGACAATGTCACATGTGGGCTTTAATATTTTTAATCATTTCCTAAGTTTTGCTGTTAGTACAGACATTACAGTGGACTTCTGTCTATTAGACTTGTATCCCAAAGTCTTGCTTAATTTGTATCTTTATTTTAGTTGTTGTTCTGTGGTTCTTTTGGGAATTTCTACATGAACAATTACATATGAGTGTAGCAAACAGGCGTCTTTTGCCTTATGTTTCTTTTTCTTAACCTATTGCAGTAACTAGGACCTAACCTTAGTACAGTGTGGGTCAGAAGTAATGAGAGCAAGCTCCTTGCTTTGTCCTGATAATAGTGGGGAAATGTTCAGTGTTTCACTGTTAACAATACCTATACTCTTTCACAGATGATTTCTCATGATCTTTTTAAAACCCTGTGATTGTGTAGCTGTCTGTCTTATACTCATTGTTAGGGATGGGGTGACAGTGTTTTGTGATTTTCTATGACTTAACCAGAAGTAGAAGACCCTAATTGATATTGTTGGACTAACTTTGTGCACTGTGTAGTTGATATTATTGGACTAATTTTGTACATTTTGTAGTAATTATTTTTATTTACAGAATGCTACTAGTACAGATAAATAAAGTTAAAAAGATTTCCTCAAAATTCTTTGTTTCAAACTTACTACCTCTCAATCCATTGGTCTTAACACAAGCTGTACTAGATGATAGATCATTGTATTCATCCTAACACCTTATTTTTTCACATTCACTCCACTATCATTCTCCCTCAACAGTCATAAATTTCTAACTTAAAACTCAAATGACGTTTGTTCTCTCAGTTTTCCTGTGACCTTGACCAGTGGGAATCAAAGTCCTGACTTCACTGGCTGTCATGATGGAGAGGATCACAAATTCATGCATCCAGTCTATAATCTTCCTGAAGTAAAGACTTCAGTATTCAAATGCATCTCTACCTGGATGCTCTGCTCATGGTTAAAACCATGTATACAGGGCTGGCATTGTGGCTCAAATGGTAGAGGCCTGCATAGCAAGTGTAAGACCCTGAGTTCAAACTCCAGTACCACCAAAAAAAACAAAAGCAAAGAAAAACATGCCCACAATACAAAATTCAACACCCAGACAAAACCTCAGAGTCATTGTGTCCTCAGATCTAGCGGGCTGCCACCTCATGCCAGCTTTAATTTTGCAGCCTCTCCAGTGACCATCCTTTCCTGCCTCTTTCCCACGGTTTCCTTCATCCCTTGCGTTCCCTTGGGCTGTTCTCCTTCTGTGGCATGCCCTTTTGCCAAAGTCTTTTATGTCCAAGCCCTAGTCAATTTCAAATACAAGCTCAAATTCTGTATGTTCCCAGGAAGCTTTCCTGGTCACCCTTTTGCTGCCACCACCTAAAAGTGTCATTTCTTATTAGTTTCGTTCACTCGCTATCTCTGCTCACTTTCTACTTTTTATTACATCCATTTAAGAATATTCAGTGTGTGGTGGGGGAGGAGTGTATGTGTGTATGTGTCTTCCATTTTAAGCTTTGAAGGAGATTAAAGGAGAACTATCATTTTCGGAAGCTCAGCAAATTTTAATTAAATTATAAATGAATTCACTAACAACTTATTTTAACACTTGTTTCCAAGAAGTCATATATTTTGTAGGTCTTAACCTAGTATTATTTTACTTGTATTTTATCATTTTTCTTGTCTGTGTTTTGTCTTATATAATGCTTAGAGTTAGTAGTTTAATATTAATATATTTTATCAACATTAGTTACATTCATTCAGTTACAATAGCATGTCATACTGTGCTAAGTGCATCTCTCAAAGCAATAACCCATAGTAAGCATATATAGTTTATCACTTAGATGATTTCACAGTGAAGTGGATGGTGAAGAATTACATAAGCATTATTGATATTTTTGGCAAACTCAAACCTTAGAAAAATTCATAAACTTTTGTGTATGGTGACATTTCACCTTTCCAAAAAAGTTTAAAAGCTATAGCTAATACTAATGAAATAGAAAAGGAAAATCTACAGGAAGACTTTAAAATTTTTCTTTTTACAACATGTAGCATTTACCCATATCTTTGTGTCCTCATATACAAAAGATCTAGTGAAATTAAAGGGAAAGATTGAGTAAATTTGATAATGAATTATGTTAGTTGTAGCACTTCCATACAACTGGGAGATAGTTCTTCATTTAATTTGAGCAGAAAACTACTTGTTGATGGTTAGTCCATGAATGGATAAGCTGTGATCTGCACTGGCTGGTGAGATGAAGGCTGGGGCATACCTAACTTTTGATAAGTGACAAAGATAGCATCGGGAATAGGTTATTTAGAAAATGTTCTTGCAGAATTGAAAAAGAACTGATGACAGCTTCTAGAGAAAGTGAAACAGATGATGTGAAAATCACCAAAATGAATCTGGAAAATATTTAAGAAACTATAGACAGACAGCCAAAACAATTTTATAGTGAGTCTTACTATTTGTGTGATGTGCAGATGAAATGCAACCCTTGATTGGACATTAAAATCTTGCTATGTAGAGGACTTAAAAAGAACTAAGTGGGGCCTGGGGAATGAAGCTCAGTGGTAGTGTGCTTGCATGGCATGTACAAGACCCTGAGTTTCATCCCCAGTAGCACCAAAAATGGTAAATATATAAATAAGTAAATAAACAAACAAATGGCAGTATTAAAATTTTCTCTAAGCAATCATGGCAGGGTTTGGGAGTTGACAAAAAGAGGAGCACTTCTCTGCATTTCAGTTGAGGAGCTTATCAGGATGTAAGAGGGTAAGCTCTGGGGTTATGGTCAAGTTGTGGGAGTGCCACACTTCCTTCTGTCCCTCATGGGCGGTGGACTTTGGGCTGCCACTAAAATCTGGACTTCTGTCATCTCTGAGTGGAAGAGATTGCAATAAATAATCTCTAACACCTATTCCCATTCTAAATTTTATTACATAAATGTCCGTGTTTTTATATTGGGTTTTATGTAAGAGATACTGAAATAAGAATAAAAATTGGTTTACTGTAAACAGGCATATTTTCAATTTTCTTTGTTTTCAATCAACTAGAAGACAGAAGGCATCTACATAAATAGGGCTGTGGTTTTGGATATAGTGGGAAAAGACTTGATCTTTTTTAACATGCTCTTTGCAAGTATCTAAATATATACCTTAAGTACATGCTCAGAAGCCAAAATTCATTTCTGGTAATGGCTTCTTCCAAACTAATTATTGCATACATGTTCAGAATGAACTGAATTTGTGCTGAAATTGGTTGCCTATCTTGCTAATATGGTTCCATTGTATCAAGGATTTGTTCTGAGGTAACACTGAATCAATACTGAGAACAGTTAGCTTATAAAAGCAATGATTAGAGATGAGATTATTTTCATAATAAATACTAATCATTTTTTAATCTAACATTCTATGAAAAGAAGGTCAGATGCCACTGATCTTTTGCTCAGATTTTTTTAAATTCTACCTTGGGAATAATCTGGATTTATAGAGAATAGAGGGTAAGACTTCCTTGATTTATATAACATTTTTGGTTTTTTGAGCAGAAAAGTGTTTGGAAATCAAGTATTGTCTCCCAGTTTTTATATTTTAATATTTTATTGAAAGAATATGACATGTCCCTTACTAGTTAAAAGAATTACATAAAATGCAACCACAACAGAATCTTCCTGCTCTGGTCTGTTCTGCAAATTGTATCATTTTATCCTTCAATGAAAGGAATCCTCACTATTCATGTGGATATTACTTTCTTGGTATTCATAAATGTTCTTCGAGTGAATATTACTTTACATGTTTGTAGGATACCAAATACTTGGTACATATCCCTTAAATAGACTTTTGATAATTGATAAAAATATTTTCATAGATGTAAAACATTGCTGGATCTTTTTGAAAAGATAGAAAAACATAGTTAATCACTTATTTAGTAACTTTCGCTCACATGGTACTTGTGTAGAATGTTGTGAGCATTTATATTTGGTTGTGTGTACCCAAAGTACTTATTCTGTGGGGTGCTTTAAAGTTGTCAACTACTGATAATTTTATCCCTGCTGTAAGAAGTTGTCCATGTAGCTAGTAGATGCGATATCATATCTTTTGTGAAGCAAATGAATTAAGCCTGGACTTCTTCTTTTCTCTTTAAATTATGGATCAATGGGTGCTAGTCAAATCCAGGGAATAATCCCTAATTCAACTCTGTTTCATCACCAATTTACTATTTTATGGGTGAGATAACAGAAGCTCAGAGAAGCTTGTGTCTAGCGTCACCCTAGGAAGAGGTAGTAACTGTGATGTCACAGTGTATTCATCACATTTTGGGTACCAGCAATTTTCTAAGTGCCATACATTTATTGCTTTGTTTTCTCACAACACGTTTATGAGATTGTTGCTTGTAGTATATTTATTTTTCAGATGAAGAAAATGGAGGTGAAGTTCAGTTAAGACACATGGCAGAGGACCACCTGGTTCTACAGCCTAAGTTCTAACTGCCAAGCTAACTCCACCACCTCAGGTCACAACTGGACATGGCACCCACTTTCATGTGACCCAGTCTCTCCAAGCCATGAAGTCTCTCATTCTGATTGCATTCATGAGACACATGCACACACTTTGTCAGACACTCCCCCACTCTGACATGCCACTATCACAGAAGGGGAAAGATAAGCATATTTATTCAAGTGTGTGTCTGTTTGTCAGTGATGTGAAGGATGAGCCAGCCTGAACAAAGCTTAGAAGAGAAAATGCGGAAGTTGTGATCGATTTCATAAGTCACTTGAATGAAATGTATCAGCCCAATGGCTTAACAATCGAGAATTTGCTTTCATTTAAAAAAACCCCATCAGGTTATATTACCTAAATCATAGTCAAACCTATTGAGCCTTAGGAAATGTAATACTGTTGGGTGTTTCTTCCAGGTAAGTAAATCAGCTTTTTGTCTTGCAAATTTGAATCCAGCATTGTTAAGGGTAGAGGCAGTTCTGATGAAACGTGATATGTATACTGCTGAAAAACATTGTATGCTGCAAAACTATGCACTATAAACAGAAGGTCTTGTGGGGAAAAAATGTTTTAGGTGAAACCTCACAACACCCATGAACACTAACAAAAGCAATACCAATCCTAAGAGTTAAATAAGCTTACTCAAAAAAAGAAGTTGTAGCCTTACAAAAACTGCCCTACAGTAATTTTAGACCTTGGCTTAAAAGATGTGAAAGTTGCTTGACAGGATGAAACTGTAAGAAAGTATTAAACTTCTTGAGTATGAAGGTCAGGGGAAAAAAAAGGAAAACTGTGTACCAAGCACTTCAAGGCAGGGAGTCGGTCACTGAGCTGAGGAGGGACCATGGGTGAGGGAGCTCTAGCGTGACTGCCATTCTGACAGCATTCACCTATCTACAGGTGCATCTGAGCCAATTCATATTATAGACATACACAAATTCTATTCAAAAATAGATTGAAGAAAACAAAATGTCATTTTACAACATAAAAAGGAATTATACATTTCTCCTTTATCTCATTTCATAATAATTAGTGTATTCTAAGTAAACATATTCTAAATGACGAGGGTAAGACACTATTTGAGCAACAGCACTATGAGAATCATAGAAAGTGCTTCAGGAAATTATCTTATGTATTCCAGGAACCAAATATTTAAAAGTTAATCCTGTCTCCTCAGGGCCTGCATGACCCACAAAAGTACAATAATATTTAATTTAAAAAGATATTAACAATATAGATTCAAATTTCAGTGATTATTACACTAGAGAATTTTTTAATATATATATTTAGGAATTTTTTCTCTGAAAGATTTTGTTCTTTCATTAGCTATAAAACAGTCTGTAAATTTTTTATATCAAGGCTAAGAAACACAAAGTGCTAACTTTGTAGTTGTCTTCCCACCATAGAGTATACAAAATTCAAAGAGGTCACAGAATTGACCTTAATTCAATGAGAAAGGCTGTGGATCATAATCCTTTTACTTTTAATGAGGAGTTAATGTAGTTTATTAAGCATCATTTGTATCTAGTGGTTGGCATTGCTGAGAAAGTTGGCTTCTTTGTTAGAAGACTTAACTAGAACAGGTTCTTTATTTTCAAAAATTTAAGGTCAGTAACTTCCACTCTTTTTTAAAATATCTGGCAGCAGCAGGGTGCCAGCAGCTCATACTTGTAATCCTAACTACTTGGGAGGCTGAAATTAGGAAGGTTGCAGTCTGAGACTAGCTTGGGCAAATAATTCTTGAGCCCTCATCGCAATAGTAAAATGCTGGGTGTGGTGACAGGAATTTATCATCCCATCTATAGTGGGAGACACAAAATGGGAGGATTCAAGTCCAAAACAGTCAAAGCAAAAATGGAGATCCTATCTCCAAAATAACCAGAGCAGAAAGGGCTGGGGGTGTGGCTCAAGCAGTAGAGTGCCTGTCTAGCAAGCAGGAAACCCTAAGAACTGCCAAAAAAATCTGGAACCAGCTTGCACCCACATGCAGATAATGTAGTCTGTTGGAAAAGTGAATGTTCTGTCCAGTAATATAAAATTGAGGTTAGCTCACCCTGGTGTAGCTTTTGTAGAAGAAGGAGAAATTATTTTCTCCCAAATTATTTTTCTTTCTTCTTTTCTTTATTTCTTTTGTTTGTTTGTTTGTTTGTTTTAAGACAGGGTCTTACTATGAAGTCCCAATGGGCTTTGAATTTAGGATTTTCCTGCCTCAGCCTCATTGAGTACTGAGATCACAGCTGTGTGTAGGAAAATATTTTAACATGAGATTTGAAGTACTCCAAAACTCCCACAAGGTGTTATATAATATTGAAAACCTAACATCTGGGAGTAGTTATAATCAAATCACAAAGTCGTGGGAAATGTGTTATTTACTATTTTGATGGCTCCCCGTGGCCCCCTGGGGTTTCTCTTGGCTGTGGTATTGAGAGTAAAGTTGCAGGAATGTGTCTTTCCTGTCTTTTGGTCTTTTGCCTATGGGTTTTTTCTCTGGCATACTCCTGCATTTGGTCCACTTTCCATCCCAGGATCACTATTTCACCTCAGTCCAGCTCTGTCATCTGACCAACTCTACCCATTTTTCATCCTATATCTCAAATAATCTTTTAGAAATGCACTTTAAGTTGTTCAACTCTTGCTTCTTAGCAATTTGGCTGATTGGCCTTAGGATAGAGTTTCAACTTGCTCATCATGGTTTACAGAGCCTTGCAAAATCCCACTGTCTGCTTTGTAATCTCTCACCCCCCATCACCTTTTCTTCTAGACACCCTACTCAGACTACCTGAAATTATTTCAGAACCTTAGACACGACTAGGTTCATCTTGCTCTCCAAGCAACCTATTCTTTCTGGAACTCTCTTCATCTGGCTCAACCCAAATGTCTCTCATGGGACAGGGCTTGAATCCCTGATTTGCATTCCTGCACTCTGCGCTTGCTCTTATGGCACATGCCACACTTGCAATGGACATCCCAGACATGGGTTTTGTACTGGAACTTAAGTTCTATGAGAGCAGGCTGTGACCTTCCTCATCACTTGGCCCAGGTATCTAGAAGAAGGCCTGGCAAGTAACAGGGTAATCCAGTGATATCAAAGAGCCTATGAGAGTCAAGATTATAAAAAGGAAAATGCAAATGAATGGAGATTTGAGTCTGGTAGAAATTCAAAGATTCTTGAGCTTTGACTTCTGGGCATCATAAAAACAATTCTATCTCTTTAGTGGCAGATATTGGTGTATCTAGGCTCCAGGTCTGATATCAGATATTGGTTATAGCTGTTTGCCTTTATGATGGAGACCTAATTCATAAGCTCCCCCACCCACCCAGACCATTTCTAATGTTGAAATCTGCTTTTTAAGTTGTAAAAGTCATCTGGTTCCCAGAGTACCTAAGAAGTGTTTTCCTCAGATCTACATGACCTTGTTACATGGAGTAAACAAGGAGTTCATGCTTAGTTAAGTGTTGCAGTTTAAATAATGGAGAGTCTCCTTGCCTGAACAATGTGTCTGGTTATTAATATGAGACCAGTGACTGGGTCATTATCCTCTCCACAGCAAAGTTAATCACTCACTACTAAAATGGACACAGCATTCAGTGTATTTGGAGGCTGTTTAATAATCAACTTTTGGGCTAATAAATACCTCCCCAAGTTTCTGAGAACTGTTATGCCCCTGGTTGTGAAGGGCTTGTCACTAAATGTATTATTAATTTCCTTTTTTAGTACCCTCTTCTGCTACTTATTATAGCTCTTTCTTCTGAGCATTAATAAAATATTAGTATTACTTTTTAATAAATAGTTACCTAAGATTATCTGCTACTCTTTTTGATTATTTTCAAGTTATACAAAACTGAATCCATGGGCTGGAGGCATTGCTCAGTGGTAGAGAGCTAGCCTAACATGAACAAAGTCCTTGATTCTATCTCCAGCACCACACACACACACACACACACACACACACACAAAAAAAAAAACCTGGATCCACATAAACTGCTATTTTCAGAGAGGAGAAGTGGGCAGAGAACATGAGAAAGTAACTCTGACCTTATAGTCAAAATCCATTTGGATTAAAGTATTTCAGCCATCTTATTCAGCTTTTTACAACAAAACAGCAGCAAACCACAACCTGTGGGCCAAATTTACAACCTGATTTTGCAAATAAGGTTTGAGTTGAACACATTCATACCCATTCCTTTGTATGTGGCCTATGACTGCTCATGTTGCAATAGCAGAATTGAGTAATTGCAAGCAAGGCATTATAGACTCCAAAGCTAAAAGGATTGCCAGTTAGTTACGGAAAAGGTTGACTGATGACAGATTTAAACTACAATCAGAAGTTAGTAAGCAATAATAGTAAAATAATAGGACTCTGTTGAGATGCATTTTTGTTGATCTGAGTCTAGAAAGAAATGTGGGTGAAACAGGCTTTTAGATCTTTCCGAATCTACATAACCATTTCTCCTGTTGCCATATGGCCTTTGAGCTACCTCAGTGGACTGCGAGATACACAGCCCATTCTCTTCTGGAAGAAGCTTCCTGCTCATGAGTATATAGATCGTGCTTTGTGCCTTCTTGAGGTTTCATGAATTACAGGTGATCAACCACATATTTGGGGTATAACTTCAAGAAATACACCACATTGGCAGCTCCTGACAGTATTCATAGTCTCTCCCACACACCTTGCCTAATGTTCCATGACATCTCCAGTGTGTCATTGTTGCATATAGCTTCTTATTTACCTCTGTTCAGAAAATAAATTGTCCATTGTTCTAAACTGATTAGATAGTGGGCAGTTTACAGCCTGTTGCTTGTATATACCGAGAACATATTAAGGACTTTGAGGAGCATAGAAAAGAAAAGTACCATTAGCCAGTGAGGAGGAGCATTAGGGTCTTGATTAACTTTAATGTAAGGTTGTAAACCATTTTTTTTTCATTTTTCTTTTATTATTCATATGTGCATACAAGGCTTGGTTCATTTCTCCCCCCTGCCCCCACCCCCTCCCTTACCACCCACTCCGCCCCCTCCCTCTCCCACCCCTCAATACCCAGCAGAAACTATTTTGCCCTTATTTCTAATTTTGTTGTAGAGAGAGTATGAGCAATAATAGGAAGGAACAAGGGTTTTTGCTGGTTGAGATAAGGATAGCTATACAGGGCATTGACTCACATTGATTTCCTGTACGTGGGTGTTACCATCTAGGTTAATTCTTTTTGATCTAACCTTTTCTCTAGTACTTGTTCCCCTTTTCCTATTGGCCTCAGTTGCTTTAAGGTATCTGCTTTAGTTTCTCTGCGTTAAGGGCAACAAATGCTAGCTAGTTTTTTAGGTGTCTTACCTATCCTCACCTCTCCCTTGTGTGCTCTCGCTTTTATCATGTGCTCATAGTCCAATCCCCTTGTTGTGTTTGCCCTTGATCTAATGTCCACATATGAGGGAGAACATACGATTTTTGGTTTTTTGAGCCAGGCTAACCTCACTCAAAATGATGTTCTCCAATTCCATCCATTTACCAGCGAATGATAACATTTCGTTCTTCTTCATGGCTGCATAAAATTCCATTGTGTATAGATACCACATTTTCTTAATCCATTCGTCAGTGGTGGGGCATCTTGGCTGTTTCCATAACTTGGCTATTGTGAATAGTGCCGCAATAAACATGGATGTGCAGGTGCCTCTGGAGTAACAGTCTTTTGGGTATATCCCCAAGAGTGGTATTGCTGGATCAAATGGTAGATCGATGTCCAGCTTTTTAAGTAGCCTCCAAATTTTTTTCCAGAGTGGTTGTACTAGTCTACATTCCCACCAACAGTGTAAGAGGGTTCCTTTTTCCCCGCATCCTCGCCAGCACCTGTTGTTGGTGGTGTTGCTGATGATGGCTATTCTAACAGGGGTGAGGTGGAATCTTAGCGTGGTTTCATTTGCATTTCCTTTATTGCTAGAGATGGTGAGCATTTTTTCATGTGTTTTCTGGCCATTTGAATTTCTTCTTTTGAGAAAGTTCTGTTTAGTTCACGTGCCCATTTCTTTATTGGTTCATTAGTTTTGGGAGAATTTAGTTTTTTAAGTTCCCTGTATATTCTGGTTATCAGTCCTTTGTCTGATGTATAATTGGCAAATATTTTCTCCCACTCTGTGGGTGTTCTCTTCAGTTTAGAGACCATTTCTTTTGATGAACAGAAGCTTTTTAGTTTTATGAGGTCCCATTTATCTATGCTATCTCTTAGTTGTTGTGCTGCTGGGGTTTCATTGAGAAAGTTCTTACCTATACCTACTAACTCCAGAGTATTTCCTACTCTTTCTTGTATCAACTTAAGAGTTTGTGGTCTGATATTAAGATCCTTGATCCATTTTGAGTTAATCTTGGTATAGGGTGATATACATGGATCTAGTTTCAGTTTTTTGCAGACTGCTAACCAGTTTTCCCAGCAGTTTTTGTTGAAGAGGCTGCTATTTCTCCATTGTATATTTTTAGCTCCTTTGTCAAAGATAAGTTGCTTATAGTTGTGTGGCTTCATATCTGGATCCTCTATTCTGTTCCACTGGTCTTCATGTCTGTTTTTGTGCCAGTACCATGCTGTTTTTATTGTTATTGCTTTGTAATATAGTTTGAAGTCAGGTATTGTGATACCTCCTGCATTGTTCTTTTGACTGAGTATTGCCTTGGCTATTCGTGGCCTCTTGTGTTTCCATATAAATTTAACAGTAGATTTTTCAATCTCTTTAATGAATGTCATTGGAATTTTGATGGGAATTGCATTAAACATGTAGATTACTTTGGGGAGTATAGACATTTTTACTATGTTGATTCTACCAATCCATGAGCATGGGAGATCTCTCCACTTTCTATAGTCTTCCTCAATTGCTTTCTTCAGAAGTGTATAGTTTTCCTTGTAGAGGTCTTTCACATCTTTTATTAGGTTTACACCTAGGTATTTGATTTTGTTTGAGGCTATTGTAAATGGAATTGTTTTCATACATTCTTTTTCCGTTTGCTCATTGTTAGTGTATAGAAATGCTAATGATTTTTCTATGTTGATTTTATATCCTGCTACCTTACTATAGCTATTGATGATGTCTAGAAGCTTCTGAGTAGAGTTTTTTGGGTCTTTAAGGTATAGGATCATGTCATCTGCAAATAGGGATATTTTGACAGTTTCTTTACCTATTTGTATTCTTTTTATTCCTTCTTCTTGCCTAATTGCTCTGGCTAGGAATTCCAGTACTATGTTGAATAGGAGTGGAGATAGTGGGCATCCTTGTCTGGTTCCTGATTTTAGAGGGAATGGTTTTAATTTTTCTCCATTAAGTATAATGCTGGCTGTAGGTTTGTCATATATAGCTTTTATAATGTTGAGGAACTTTCCTTCTATTCCTAGTTTTCTTAGAGCTTTTATCATGAAATGATGTTGGATCTTATCAAAGGCTTTTTCTGCATCTATTGAGATGATCAAGTGATTTTTGTCTTTGCTTCTGTTAATGTGGTTTATTATGTTTATTGATTTTCGTATGTTGAACCACCCCTGCATCCCTGGGATGAAGCCTACTTGGTCGTGGTGAATAATCTTTTTGATGTGTTGTTGAATTCGGTTTGCCATTATTTTGTTGAGGATTTTTGCATCAATGTTCATTAAGGAGATTGGCCTATAGTTCTCCTTTTTGGAGGTGTCTTTGCCTGGTTTTGGGATAAGTGTAACACTGGCTTCATAAAATGTGTTTGGCAGTTTTCCTTCCCTTTCTATTTCGTGGAACAGTTTAAGGAGGGTTGGTATCAGTTCTTCTTTAAAGGTCTGATAGATTTCAGCAGAGAATCCATCAGGTCCTGGACTTTTCTTTTTGGGGAGACTCTTGATTGCTGCTTCAATTTCATTTTGTGTTATAGGTCTATTCAGGTGATTAATTTCCTCTTGGTTCAGTTTTGGATGATCATATGTATCTAGAAATCTGTCCATTTCTTTTAGATTTTCAAATTTATTTGAATATAGGTTCTCAAAGTAGTCTCTGATGATTTCCTGGACTTCCATGGTGTTTGTTGTTATCTCCCCTTTTGCATTCCTAATTCTACTAATTTGGTGTAAACCATATTTTCAAGATCAACTAATCAGTTGATAAACTAAGCCTCATTATGTAGAAACTGATCCAACTAGGAATGAGTTTGGGATAGTAGAAACATATTGGCTCAGAGACAGGTGAACCTACATTTGAATTCTGGTACTGTCATTTCCTAGCCTTTCAGAGAAAATGACCTGAACTTTTGAGCCTCTGGTCCTTTGGGAATGATAATGCCTATGTCAGATGGTGGCTGTGAAGATCAAATGTACATACAGACTTCCCAGCACCATATCAGGCACATAGTAGAGAATTAATAGATATGGGTTCTCCTGTGTTTTTTCATTTTTCAAGAGTAGGAAAGTTATTACTACTGTTGATGAGCTGAATTCATACCAGATAGTTCTAGTTACAAATAACTGACAATAAATGGGCTGTGAGTTGTGTAAGGATTTAAGACCATGACACTAACAAAAGCATATAATAGAAAATATGCCCACAGCAGTGCTCAGGACTTCCGTGTATCTCTGGCAAGAGAGGCTGCTTGGTTTATCTGAGTCAGAGATCCATGCAAATCTTTTAACATGTGTTTAGAGATCAGTAGTTCTTTGAAAAATATTATCATTTTTATAATATTATTTTAAAGTTATTTTACTATTTATAAACTTTTTGTGGTACTGAGGTTTGAACTCAGGGCCTTGAGCTTTCTAGGTAAATACTTTACCAACTGAGCCACATCTGCACATTTTTTTGCCTTGGTTGTTTTTCAGATAGGGTCTTGTGCTGCCCCCCCGCAATGTTCCCCCCAATACCGTGCCCCAGGCTGGCCTCCAACCAGGGTCTTCCTACCTAATTCTCTGTATAGCTAGGAATCCAGGCATGTACCACCACATGTTCTTTAAGATAGGGGCTCCCTAACTTTTTTGCCTGGGCTCCCTTCAAAGTTCTTTGATTTCCACTGCTTGAATAGCTGGGATTAAAGGCTTAACCACAGATGTTGGCTGCAGTCATTTTCATTGATCTTTTTTCATCTAAAAGTCAATGTTTCAGATCTGAAAACGTTCCTGAGCAACATTACATATAAGGTAGATAGATAGGTAGATATGTCTATGTGGAGGTACACACACATACATTCTTTTTCCCTGTAGGTATTTTTAGAAACATTGTTTTATATTATTCTGACTTTTAGAAAAGACAGCACAGTGAAATATGGTAGTACAAGCACTAATGATTAAATACAGATTTAGACTTGGCTTCTCTCATGATTTCCACTCTTGTGGAATCACTGGACCAAGTGGATTATAAAAATGGAAATCAGTAGATTGTGCTTCAGACATTTCAGAGAAAATAATATTTTATTTGGAAAATATTAAAATACTTAAGGCAGGTATTTTACTCTTGCAGTGAACTGAAATGTGTACATATTAAAGATCTTTCCCAGATGTTCTGCTCATTTTGTCATTGGCACTTCCATCAGAATTTTTTTTCTACTTGGAAATGACATGAGTGTATGATCTTTGTCTTTTTGTACCTGTCTTTTTCTGTTTTCTTAAGTGTGTGGTCTCCCTTTCATTTCTCTTTCTGTTCTGACTCTGCTGCCCACAGTCATCCTGGTCATCAGTGTCCTTGAACTGGCAACAGCTACTGTTCGTTATTCCCACATCAGACATCACTTCCTCCAGAGGAAAGCACAGCTGAGCGAGAGCAACACCATGTTTTGCACAAAGCTCAAGGATCTCAAAATCACCGGGGAATGTCCTTTCTCCCTACTGGCCCCAGGTCAGGTTCCTAAGGAGCCAGCAGAGGAGGTAGCAGCAAGCTCAGAGAGCTGTAAGGCAACCCGGCCCATCTGTCAGGACCTCCCTGAGAAGAATGCACAAGAGAGTCTTCCTCAACGAAAGACCAGCCGGAGCCGAGTCTATCTTCACACATTGGCCGAGAGTATTTGCAAACTGATTTTCCCAGAGGTGAGTACTTGCCCTTTTGAGATTTTAATGATACTTTGAAATTGTTTTTTAAGAAATTGTTTTCTAAAGAAACTACTTAAAAACCCTTGCTTTTTCACTTCTAAGGGTATAATAAATATACTATATTTCCTTTAAGCAAATGAAAACATTTTTAAAACTCATTCTAAATTATATTTAATCTTAAAATGATTAACATTGTGAATTCTTTTCAAAAGGATTCTGCATTCTGACAAACCTTATGACTTTGGGCAACTGCTTTACCTGTCTCAGACTCAGACTCCTCATCTGTAAAATGGAAATAATAATTCTACCTACCTCCTAGAGTTTCATTGAGAACTAAATGAAGTCATCTGGCTTTCCTCTTCTAATTGCAAAGTGCATCACATATTGCCTAACAATTTTCAGAGGTGTGAAAATCTCCATTTTCCTGCTGAGTCTGTAAACAGCAGTGTTTACAGAGGCCTTCGTTCTTGCATTCTGGCATGGAAGAATCCAAGTAGAACACGTGGATATAAATGGTGTTTATTAAATGACAGGGAAAGGGAAATACAAAGAGAGCTTAGTGGGGTGCCAGTAGAGTCTGCCAGCAGAGAGGGTGTGCTTTTCTTTTTCAGGTGCTTTAAAAACCTATGGGGAGGGCAGAGACAGGAGATTTCCATCCAGTAATCAGTGAGTGGGGAGGGGCATGGGTGGTTCCTTGTCAGGTGCAGGTGGACTGGGCCAACCCTGGCCAACTTACATATGACTCCCAAACTTTTCCTATTTCTGGCCTTTCTCCACTCGGTCTAAGGGTGCTCAAACCACCCTTGACCTGTTTCCATGGCTCTGTGACTGCCAGCATCTGTGTTACTAGCTCTGATGCTTCTTGATACTTGCTCTGTGAACTGTGTTGTATAATGCCGTTTTCAAATCTGAAGCACCTTCACTCCATCTGCCATTAAAAGAACTCTGAGAACAAGGCAAAAACATCCTATAAATGAAGGGAACATGTAGAGAGCTTCTCTCCCCCTGCAGGGCTAAAGAGAAGAGCAGTTAAAAATCCTCATGAAGTCTTCCTCTGTGAGTATTCACAGTTTTATAAAAACTCATTTAATCTATAGGGTTGAACATCAACATAATCAGAATTCAACTATCATGATAAATTAATAATTTTTAATTGATGAAAAACATCCCTCTATATTGTGAAAAGCACTGAAGAACAAAGAAAGTTCATAGATACTTAGGACTAAAGAAATTTCAGAGAAATCTGTAGAAAGTTCTAGAGAAGTTCAGTGACTTGACCGGAATCAGACAGCTTTTGATGGGGAGAGCAATAACTGCTTTCAAGAATGCAGGCCAGAGTGACAGAGAAAGAAGAGACTTGAATTGAAGATTGAAGGTAGGATAAAAAGTAGAATTAGCAGAATGTTGAGGGAGCTGGTTTAAGCCTGATATTATCACAATTGCACTTTGGTTAATGACCTCTGAAATGGCAATCTTTAATTATTCTCACCCCACTTCCTTCATTAGACAGCTGTCATTGTCTGAGATGAGAGACGTAGCCCTCCTTAGGCAGCTGGTTTGCATTATAGTCTGGGAAGTGGCTTAATACACTTAATTCCAAGAACAGAGTGAGACATGCAGACATGAACACTCAGTACTTGTGGAAACTCAATAGGTTTTGTAGTTTCCCTGAGTCCTGTCATCATCATGGTTTTATTACCTTATCATTTTGAACTACTGTAACAGGAATCATATACATGTTGGAATCTTTAAAAAACAAACAAACAAACAAAAACACTTGGGTTTGTCTGGTAGTATCCCACAATGCCCTTGGACTCCCTTTACTTTTTTAGTTTTCTTCCTTTTTGCTTTTCTGACTAAATAATTTCAAATGACTTGACTTTGAATTCATTGATTCTTCTGCTTGATAAAGTCTGCTTTTAAAGCACTTTATTGAATTTTTCAGTTCAGTTAAATTATTCTCCACTGAAGAATTTCTGCTTGAATGTTTCTTATGGTTTGTATTGCTTTGTTGATATTCTTATTTTGTTCATGGATAGTTTTCTTGACTTCACTTGATTGGCTCTCTGGGTTCTCTTGTAGCTTATTGAGCTTTTTAAAGATTTTATTTTGAATTCATTGTTAGACAATTCATAGATCCTCATTTCTTTAGGGCTGATTACTAGAGATTTATTTTGTTCCTTTGGTTGTGTCACACACTCTTGATTCTTCACCAGCTAGTCCAGCTATAGATTATGGGAGCCTCTGAAACTTTTTTGGTGCATGTGCAGGCACAGGGTATGTGCCTCCCATCAGCCTGAAAGAGAATGCAGATTGCTATAAACAGTCTTGACTTCTCTAAGAGACTGAACTGAAAGGCCAGGGTACAATACCAAATATAAGTTATATTCTACTTTTTATTTAGAATAAGCTATGTTATTTTTTCATGGAGTCATAAGAGTAATCATCAAGATGTGACTACACTCTCTTGTAACAGAAAGAAGGAGGCTATAAGAATTCTGGCAGGTAGAAGTACATGTGATATTATTGAGTAACAGTTTTCTACCACTGAAGTCATTTGTCTTATAACAGTACATGTCCCAGTGTTGAATGCATTTGACACACTTGAGCTGTTCCTACGGTTTGCAGGCATGAGCCTGTGATTGACAGTTGTCGGAGCCAGCAGTGCGACTGTGCCTGTGTGATTTAGCATCTGGGGAACCTTGAGCACTGTTGTTTTTCTGGACGTCTGGTTCTGAGACCTTTGCCTCAGTTCCTGAGAGCTTTCTCACAAGACCAAATGCCAGATCACACAGGCACAGTCCCACTGCTGGCTCTGACAGCCAGTAGTCATTAATTCAGATTATTTCATCAACTGTCCAAATATCTGTCCATCTTTGATAGATACCTCTATTTTTGATTGATGCTTTATTGAGTTGACAGATTTAATGTTTACCCTATTCTTTGGTTTCAGTTCTATCAATAATCTAAAGGTAGAGACCTCAAATACTATTTTATATTATAATTATAATCAGATTTAACTCTCCAGTTATGTATTCATGGGGAATAAGTATTAATATTCATTATCTTTAGCAAATTTATAATATGAGCTGTCATTCCAGAAAAGTGGATATCTGAGTTTCCAAAAGTCTTCCTGATCATCTAATGAGAACTTTTTGCTTCTATTTTTTTTTAATTGAAGCACATAAATTTAGATCACTTGCTTAAAGTGAAAGAGATAACTGGAGTGATGAAAAACTCTCTGCATCTCATTAATAGTTGATGTTTTTTACTATAATGTTGTTTGAGCATTTTTCATATGTATCATTTCCTTACTATCCTCAGGCATAGTGCCTTTTAGCAGCTTGTACTTGAGTATTAGCCACAGTTATAGTTAATCAAAGTTCACTCATTGAATGGAATCAGTTGAACTGGATATGCTTACATAAACAACATTACCCCAGTCAATGAACTAGTGAGACTAAAAGGATCTTAAGAGAACCATGGGGTTCTAGATATGGTCCAGACCACTGAGTGGCAGGGAGAGAAAAAGGAATGCTACTACAGTTTATCCTTATGAGTTAAAACATTCTCCATCTAGAAAAAAATTTAAAATGTCAATGGAAAAATGAGATCTGTTGCAACTATTCCAGGAATAGGGGGAGGGAGAATAAAGGAGAATGATGGAGGAGGTTAATTTAAGTATGATGTATCTGATAAATTGTAAGAACTTTTGTAAATGCCAAAATGTACCTCAGCACAACAATAAAAAATATAGGAAAATGAAAAGTCAACTGAAGCAGTAACTTACCCATAAACTATGACAATAAAATGCTGTCTATCAAAATTCAGTGTTCAGAGTAACAAATAACAGTTGCTCTTGAAATACTCATATATAATGTACTAATGATATGGTAACTAATATGGTTTTATTAAAGAGTACCTGTGTATCCTCCATTAAGTCAAAAGACAATTGTTCATTAAAGAGAAGCAAACTTGGACTTGAGATGTAGCTCAAGCTCAAATCCCAGAGTTCAAACCCTAATCCTACTAAGAGAGAGAGAGAGAGAGAGAGAGAGAGAGAAATTAACTTGAAAGTAATGCTTTATTTAATTCTAAGAACAGATTTCTGTAAGTCAGAAATTTAGATTTAAGATCTGAGGATTTTAGATGTAAGAGCACTTAATTTGTACAAATCCCAAATTCCAAAATATAAGGAAGTTTGAATGCTGGACAGCTAAGAAACAGAGAAGAGTGCAATGCTCTATATATGTTGAATTGTAAGGAATAATAATTTGGAGGCAATATTGTATTTAGTCTTAAAATATCACAATAAAGTAAAAAATTAGTGTATAGAATGATGGTATACATAGCAGTCTTGCAGTGGTTGAGTTTATGTCATGAGGCCCTGAGGTTAACTGTGTGTGACAGGTCTCACTTAAAGCTGAATCTCTCATGTGGTCTCATGTCATCTCAGGATGTATCACAAGAAATGCAACTGTGAGGTAGGAAAGTCCATGAACCACACTTTTACTGATCAGTGGTTTCCCTGGAAAGCTTATAGGTTGGATTTTGTGTGTGCGTGTGTTTTGCTTTGAACTTAACATTTACCAGAAAAACGATGGTATAAAATGAAGGTAGAGTTTCACAAAAGTCCATTAACACATTATGTCATTAAAGTCTGCTACTAATGCTTTCTAACACATCAACACTTTTTCTCTAAGAAAATAAGTTCTGATTCAAAATGGAAAGTCAGAAATACATCTGCTTCACCAAGCCCAGCAATGGTGGGAACAGGAGCAGTCTGCCTTCCGCCTCTTACTATGACAGTGTATGTTAGGAAAAACAGACCAATAAAAGACATTTCTAGTGACAGTGGGAAGGACAAAAACACCATGAAGGATCTTGACTGAAAGGGCAAAAGAGTGTCTTGATGGTTCAATTAGAAATATAAAGAAGGGAAAAATGTCTCTAGTAGTATTAAGGAGGATGGAAAATTCTCCAGTGACAGAATTGGTCGGATTGTTTTTTCCTCCTAGCCCATCAAAAGTTTCTGGTCTAGAGCTGGAGGTATAACACAGTGAGCAAGTGCTTGCCTAGCATGTGCAAGGTCCTGAGTTTAATTCACAGCCCCAGAAAAAAAATTAAGAATTCCTGATCAGAGCAGCAATTCGTATATAAACAAATATAATTAAAATTAGTTTAATTTGGAAATAATTTGTTTTTAAGCAAGCTAAGAGTAATACTATACTTGATTATAACACCTCTCTGATAAAATTTTGTAGATTAAGCCTTCAAGGCATTGAGTAGCTGACAGAAGGAATATTGTTCATTTCTCCATTCATTCGGTAAGTATGTATTGAACATCTCCTATGAGCAGGTGCTGTTCTAGGTTCTGGACATATAGGGGTGAACAAAACAAGTACCCCCTGCCCTGCAGGAGCTTTTTCTCCCATGGAAGAAACAGATAATAGTTTTCTCTCTTAGGTAGCAGTGCTCTGAAGGAAAACTGGGAGTGCATACAGAGGCAGCAGCCCTCATTTTACTCCTGACCCTTTCCCCACAGGAATGTGTTCTTCAGGAAGAAGGAAGTGCTGGAAGCCCATGGTTGCATGGGTTTGTATTACACAAGTACTCTGTGGCTAGTAATGCCAGAGCAGCTCTGCTGAGTAATAGTAGACACTTGAGAAAGTTCATTTCTCATGTGCCCTGGGTGCTGTGCCTCCCTCACAGGCTCACCAGTTGAGCTGTCTTCTCTCTTGATGGGAAGGACTGCCAAGGAACACGCCCATGTTTTCCTTTCTGAACTTATTCCTCACCTACCAGCCTTCCTGCCTTTCATTGTCATACAGTTCACCAGGACCTACTCATGTGTCCCAAGGAACATGTCCTGTGGCACATGTGTCCTCCATCTCTATTCCCCATCAGTCAGAAAAATTGATCCATGCTGTAAACTTAAATTCTCTTTAATTCCTTTTTAATGATTACATTTTCTTTCAATAAATTTTAAATTTCTAAATTTTACCTACACATTTAAAATTTAAAGGTCCTTTTCAAAAATGTTCTATTTTGTTTAACACCATTGCCTGATCTGACCATTGGAAACTCTATAGTTATTAAGGAAAGAGGAATTTCCCAACTTGGAACACGGCCAGAAAATTCTTTACTTTCTTCTGAGTAAACTACAAAATCAATCAATGGCTATTTATACCACAGAGATATGTAACATTTTTTATAGAATGCAAAAAAAGTCAACAAGGCTTATCAATGTTTTACTTCTTACTTAGAGAGAAAGGGATGTTAACAGAGATTAATAGTCAACAAGTATTTATTAAGATGGAGACTTATATCCCTCTGTCTTGCAAAATCAGAAAACTCATGAAATACTCAGAAATCAATAAAAAGAACAAAGTTATTATTTGCTGAGAATTCAAAGAAAACCCCAAGACTCATTTTAAATAAATAAAGATTAACTGATTTAGTGACTGTTGATTTAATGGATTTGTAAAAAAAAGGGAAGAAATAGAGGTAACTGCAGTATTTCGAGACTAGAATATATGAAGTGTGAGTATGAATGTGCAGGCAAAGAGCACTGAAGTCACTGGGTGGCTTGGGGCGGGGTTTAGGAAAGGAACAGCAATTTGTTTGGCTTAAGTCATGCCCAGGTGGCAGTAGTGGCACTGTCACCAGAGAGATTTCCTGATCCAGAGGAGTGATGCCGACAGAGTCGTACATTGAAGAAGACCTGATGTTTCAAACTGGAATCTTCTGTTTGAATTCCGATTCAGCTTGACTGTCATGTGGCTGTCAATGAGACCGTCACACAATCAGACTCAAACTATTCTGAGCTTATTGTTTCTCCTTAAGATTAAAAAGTAAATAGAAAGAGACCCAGTTTTCAAAAGGCAAATCCACTACATTTGACATTCAAGTAAAAATGTTTCTGTTTCCTCCTAAGAAGCCTTATAAATTTCTAAAATATATGTTTTCAAATAAATTATTATGCAAGGAAAGATTTAAAACATTTCTCTTCATTTCCAGTTTGAACAGCTGAACCTGGCACTTCAGAGAACATTGGCAAAGCATAAAATAAAAGAAAGCAGGTATGTCTGACTTTCATAGTATGAACCCAATTACAACTACCTATATTGCTGAAGACAGCCATCACTTACTGAATGTATGCACATTATTGCTTCACTATGGATTGCCAGACCTGAAGTGTTTTAGCTGCTACTGACTTGAATGTATGTTTACTTTTCACATTTTATAGATGACTCGACTTGGGTTTATAGAAAATGTTTGGCATTTTACAGTTATTTAGGAAAAGTCAGAGCTCCAGGTCAAGCTTGCTGATGAGTTTATTGAGAGCCTGTGACTTTAACCATGCTACCAGTTTTAACAAGTTGTATAAGGCCTATTCTTTCATACTGAGGGATAGGTAATGTGTTCAGTGTTTAACAGCAATTTGGACATAGATCCCCCAAATCAAAACAGATTCTTAGTTTAAGAAGCCACCAAAGTCCAAGTAGGGTACAATAGACACCTGCCACCCTGACCCTCACATCTCAACTGTAAAGCCTTTAGCAACTCATCCAGGACGTGCCAGTATCAGGGTGAGAGGGGGAAGATTTCAGGCTTGGAGCAAAGGCTTTAAACAATCCTTAGAAAAGTAGTTCAGTATGCTCAACCGGTTTGGTCTCACTGTTGAATATCAGCACTCTTTATCCTTTTCTTCTTGAAGTCTGTTTTAAAATTGTACTTAAAAAGGTTTCTAAAAAGACTTAATGCAAAGTGACATTGAAAAAAAAATTCTGATTTCTGTATTTAAGTTTTCAAAAGTAACTTGGCATATTTACTGCTGATTGGATAATTTGACTCTGGTTTTGATTTCCTGAAATTTCAAGGGATATTTTAATTTGTGAATTATAGAGTAAACACGAGTTTAAATTTGCAAAATAGAACACTGGAGTATTGTAAATCATTACCACCACTGAGTATATATATTTGAGGTATTTGGATTTGAACTCAGGGCCTTGTGCTTGACAGGCAAGTACTTCACCAGTTGAGCTACACCAACAGACTTTAAGTGTATAGTTTATAAATTCATTCATCTGTCTCCTACCCATGAGTGGATAATCTGCCCTGTGGATTATCTGTGCTGGATTTTCCTTGCTGACAAACTTGGCACCAACTGCAGGCAGCAAGACCAAGCCAAGAAGGGTCATGGCTGGTCCAGAAGGAGAGAGTGTGAATCAATGTGTCTGACAGAAGCTTTGTTTATAGGAGTGATAGGAAAAGCATTCCAGATGCCTCTGACCTTAATTCTCAGTCAAGCTGATAAGATAGCCGCAAGTCATTCTTGCTGTGCTACTGGATCTGTCTGCTCAAGTCCTTGGCAGCTGTTCCCCTCCAAATTTATTCTCAGGGCTTTGTGTTCTGAAATGTTCCTCCAGGCACATGCAGATATGCAATGAGGATGTGTTCCCAGCATGTACCTCTTGAAATGAATCTCAAATCATCAAAAAATTTTATGCTGTTAGAATAACTAAGCTCGGCTCACATCTCATAATCATTTCATTTGGAAATCTTGAAAAATCTTTCCCCCATTTTCCTGATTTCTAAAAGAAAAAGAATGGGCAATACTTTCAAATACTGATTATTCTCTTGAGATAAGATTTGCCTGCTGATATGCTAAATGACTCCGCCTTGCTTTGTTTAGCTCTTGGGTATCCTCTTTCTTTCTGTCACTTGCTTTTTGGCAACTGAGCTGCAATTTCAACTGCTTCAACTCCTTTTATTATTTTCTGGGATTTGAAAGGCAAAAAAATACACAAAACAATACACTGCCCTTGATTGTAGGACTGGACTCCTTCCCCTCCCTACTTAATACTTTTCTAAAGGGAAGGAGTTTCCATATAGTTATTGTCACACCTCTCCACTTAGTTGCTCAGACAGCTTTTGCTTCCTTTCTTTCTCTGGGATCAGATCACAGTGTGTATGAACTCATGGCTGGTGTGTGTGTGTGTGTGTGTGTGTGCGCACATGTGGTGCATGAGTATATGCTTGCTGGTCAGTGCAAGGGCTCATGCTGGCTTGTGTTTTTAGAAAGTGTGGGTAGGGAATTTAGTTTGCACTGCACTGCACTCTAGATTGTCTAGAATAGCTAAACTCTGCTCACATCTCATAGTGTGGGTGCTGGGAAATGGCAGCATTAGAATGAAGAGTTTTTGAGTCAGGCGCGGCAGCGGGAGAGAGACGATCTGAACTAAAGGGGCTGAATCACTAGAGCACCCTATCTGCGAGGAGTATCAACGGGAACATCCCTAGTAGAGCAAAAACTTTCACAATGAAATCCGAAGCTAAGGATGGAGAGAAGGAGAGTCTACAAACTACTTTCAAGAAACTAAGAGTGGATGCATCAGGGTCCATTGTATCGCGGTCTGTTGGAAAAGGCACAAATGTCAGAGCATCAGTCAGAACGACAGCAGATGATACCAAACCTAAAACCACATGTGCATCTAAAGACAGTTGGCATGGGTCTACAAGGAAGTCTTCATGAGGAGCAGTGAGAACTCAGCATCGTAGACATTCTAAGTCTCCCGTCCTTCATCCTCCAAAGTTCATACATCGCAGTACAATAACTTCTTCCAGCAAGCCAGCTCAAGCACAGAAGCCAGACTGACCCTGGTGATGGCAGTAATGGGCTGGGAATTTCAACCCCTAAAGAGTTCAATGCAGGAGAAAGCTCTGCTTCTCTCGATACTAATCACACAGTGGCAGTCACTGAGCCTCTGAGAACTTCGGTGCCAAGGCTTCCATCAGAGTAAAACAGAAGACTCCTCTGATGCTACCCAAGCAAGTCTCAAGGCCAATGATCTCTCTGACTTTCAATCTGTTTCCGAGCTAAGCCAGGGCAAGCCATGTGGATGTGTAGGCAAGGAGTGCCAGTGTAAGAGATGGCATGATGTGGAAGTGTATTCCTTTTCAGGTCTGCAGAATGTGCCTCCCTTGGCCCCAGAATGAAGATCTACGCTGGAGGACTACTCTCAATCGCTGCACACCAGAACTCTGTCTGGCTCTCCCTGCTCCTGTTCTGAGCAAGCTTGAGTCTATGTGAATGATGTCACCATTGAGGACCCATTGGGCCACATGGTGTATTACTTGTATATTCCCAAGAAAATGTCCCATATGGCAGAAATGATGTACACCTGATAGCAAGAAGGTAACTTGTATGCTTTAAACCAAAGAAGGGTTGTCAGAGATTTAGTTAATGGCAGACCTTGTGGCCACTTTGTGAGAAGACACCTCTTTCTGCTCACTGTGCTTGCAATAAAAACTTTTCTTGGCATCTCAAAAAAAAAAAAGAATGAAGGGTTTTGAATGAAGAAGATTAATGTGAGGGTATATGGTTGACGGACTTCATATACCTCTATGAAATAGAACAACGAAATCTCTTGCAATTGCTGTAAGTAAGGCAGGGACAAGGTGGAGGGGAAAGACAGTGGGGGCAATGTAACTAGTATACAATATAAACTTAATTGGAACTGTCACTATGAATCCCCCCCATAACGAATATATCCTAATAAAAAATTCATTAAAAAAAGAATGAAGACTTTTGATCTCTTTTGTTAGAAAACAACAGAAATTACTTAAATGGGGTGGGAAAAGCACATGTAAATATTGATTCTAATAGAGAAATACGTCCCAAGGGATTTGAGGATCTCCAGATCCAAAGTGGATATAATATCATATAGTGGCTGGGTGCCAGTGGCTCACACCTATAATCCTAGCTACTCAGGCAGAGATCAGAAGGATAGCAGTTCAAAGCCAGCCAGGGCAAATAGTTCATGAGACCCTATCTCAAAAAATACCTAACACAAAAAGGGCTGATAGAGTGGCTCAAGGTGTAGGCCCTGTATTCAAGCCCCAGTGCCACAAAAAAAAAAAAAAATATATATATATATATATATATACGTATATATACATATGTATCCTTTCTTTTCTTTTCTTTGTTTTTTTTTTTTTTTTAATTTGCACTGCTGGGGGTAGAACCCAAGGTCTCTAGCAAACAAAGCAAACACACTATAAGCTATGTCCCCAGCTTCTCTGTCCTCTTGATCAGTTCACACTTCTGGTTCCCTGCCAGCACAGGTTCTCCTTAGTGTTGGCCTATGTAAAGTGAACCTCAGAGGTAAATATGCTTCCCTAGGACAGATAAGACATTCCGTGTTGTGTGTATGTTGCAGTTTCCAACATGGTTTTGAATCAAACATGTCACTGTTCCTTTCCTGTTTAATTGCTAATCAAGACTTGCCATTACAAAATTATGTGTCAACATTTCTATATATCATACATGATCTGAAATTATAGCATTCATTTATGAGTGTTCTAATTCAAGATATTGAATTATTTCTAGGAAATCCTTGGAAAGAGAAGACTTTGAAAAACTAGTTGCAGACCAAGCAATTGCTGCAGGTATCAGAATTGTTTAAGTATATATGCAATTAGGAAGCATATCTCATACCTGTTTCTCCAAAAATATTGGTATTTATTTGTTATTGTCTCCTAATATGAAATGATCAACAAAATGTATTCCGTTAATGAAAGAGTAACTTTCACACTGTATGTTTTCTTTGATCCCAAACATTTCCTCTTTGTTTCATATTTATTTGCTAAAAAGTAGATAAGAATGGATGGGAACCTGACTCACAGACATTCACAGGCTTTGCTTTTGAACCTAAGCATTCCTCATTTATACACAAAAAATTCTGCTCAATAAGGTAAAATAATATTCTTAAAGGTTGGAAGCAACCGTGGAGAAAAGGACTATTAGCTTTCTCACATTAATAATTAGCTCAAGGAAAAAAAAAAGGATGAGTGACTTTGTCATACCGTCCTTTTCAAAGTTTGAGTACATTGGTCTAGAGGTTACATCCTTTTAAAAGCCAAAGTTGTTAAAAATTATAATAATAATAATGTCTAATTTATACTGAGCTCTTATGAGGAGCCACACTATTCTCAGTATACCCCATATATCCCAATAGTGCCTTAAAGAGGGCAGTATTATTTTTTATATATTTTCCTACATCCATACCAGAGTATAAGGAAAAAGGAAGTTTTAGAAGAAGCTTTAGAAAGTAAATGATACATTTCAAGCAAACATTCACACAGGTCACATTAAATACTAGGACAATACTGCTACTGTACTGAGAAAAAACTCCAAACTTCATAAACACTTCCAAATAAAATCGTTTCATAACTATTGATTTTAAATTAATTACAGTGTGTGACACTTATGCTAATCTAGGCTTTCTGAAAGGAGAGGCCCTTCATGAATATTTATTGCTTTTGTCATTCACAGAAAGATGACAGGAAACCATTCTTTGATAGTTAAATTTAAAAACTTAAAAAAAAGAAAAAGTAATGTGTCAATCATTTTTTAAAAAATTTGAGGATTTTTATTCAGATTTACCACATTTTAGAAGCTCATCTATGTTGATAACTTAAATATAGGTTTCTGAATTAGGTTGGAACTCTTATTAAAAGGAATAAAAGGAATTAAATAAGCAAATTAAATAAGTTGAAAATAGGTGTAAAAGCACAGTGCTACCACTTGACTTGTTTGATGAGGCAGAAAATATGCTATCTGCTTCCAGGAGTTCCAGTGGAGCGCATCAAAGAATCTCTGGGAGAAGAACTTTTCAAAATTTGTTACGAGGAAGACGAGCACATCCTGGGCGTGGTGGGTGGCACTCTGAAGGACTTTTTAAACAGCTTCAGCACCCTTCTGAAGCAGAGCAGCCATTGCCAAGAAGCTGAGAAGAAGGGCAGGCTGGAAGACGCCTCCATCCTATGCCTGGATAAAGATCATGATTTCTTGAATGTTTACTATTTCTTCCCAAAGAGAATCACAGCCCTGATTCTTCCCGGCGTCATTAAGGCAGCTGCTCACATTTTGTACGAAAGCGAAGTGGAAGTGTCCCTAATGCCTCCCTGTTTCCAAAGCGACTGCCCTGAATTTGTCAATCAGCCCTATTTGCTGTACTCTGTTCTTGTGAAAAGCACCAAGCCATCCCTGTCTCCTGGCAAACCCCAGTCCTCGCTGGTGATCCCTGTGTCCCTCTTCTGTAAGACGTTCCCATTCCACTTCATGTTTGACAGAGACCTGACTATCCTGCAACTTGGCAATGGCATTAGAAGGCTGCTGAACAAGAGGGACTTCCAAGGAAAGCCCAGTTTTGAAGAGCACTTTGAAATTCTGACTCCAAAGATCAACCAAACCTTCAGTGGGATCATGACTATGTTGAACATGCAGTTTGTCATCCGAGTGAGGAGATGGGACAACTCTGAGAAGAAGTCTTCAAGGGTAAGGAAGGCATAATATTATATTTAATATAAAGTAAGTTATTTCATAGTCAAGGACCAAAACGCTCAAAGGTAAAAATGTACACACCACTTCAAATGCATTGATAACACATTTATGTTTAAAACAACTCAAATAATTTTAAGGCTAGGATAGACTTAAAACAGAATCTTTTCTCTATTCATTTGCTCCCTTAGTTTATTCATTTCTTCACAAATATTTATTGAATGCAGTTTGCCTTTTAAAATCTTAATGGATTGCTTTGTGACTAAATTAGATAAATGTTTACATGAAAATTGTTTTCAACTATTATCAAATAATTGATTTGGTTTGAATAAAAAAGATATCATTTTGCAATAAACAAAAACTGTGTGTTCTAGGAGACAACTAAATGGATTTTTAATCAATATTTAAGAGACATAGAAAAATAATTTGTTTCATTAATTGCTACAGAATGCAGACATATTCTGCCATTTCATAGTAGAGAACTTTGACAATTATTTACTTTCAGTAAAGAAAGTTTGCTAACTCATAGTTGACATGGCAAACAGATATGAGAGAGGTCTTAGAAATATCTGATCCCATCAGAAGCACTGTTTGTTCCCCAAAATCAAAGCACCTTGTCTGGATGTGGTTGTGCGTTTCTGTAATCCCAGCTGCTTGGGAGGCAGACGTAGGAGCATAGTAGTCTGAGGCTGGCTGGGCTAAAGCATGAGACCTTATATTGAAAAAACCAAAACCAAAAAATTCTACAAAGCAAAAGGACTGGGGTGTGTGGCTCAAGTGCCAAGCCTGAGTTCAATCCCCAATGTCCAAAAAAAAAGCTTTATCATTATTATCATAAAGTGATATATCTAGATGTTTAAAAACGGGTACTACTCAAAGATATCTATTACAAAAAAATTTTTGTTTACAGCAAAAATATATATATTGTTTTACAATTACTTTTGTAACTAAACAGTTTACATGGTTGTATTCCATTTAATTTAACTAGTCTCCTACTAAAGAGCCTTTGGGCTGTTTTTGACTCCTTGCGATAGTGAATACGCATGTGCACACTTGTCCTCCCACGTCCTCGCAGGTAAATCTCATAGTAAGGGATGAGCACTGGAGGCCTGCATCTTTCAGGGCACCTGGCTACATTTCTTTCTGCGGCTGCTTTGTTCTTTTGTTTGTGGTATGGAGCACAGCTTGGTTAGGTGCTTGAGGCAAAATTGAAAAAAGGATATGACCTCCCAGTACAGCCCAGCTATGTCATGCTGTAGACCCTGAGGAGATAATGATGTCCAAAAGGTAGCTCTGTCTCAGGACAGAAGGAATGTTAGGACAAATTTTGGAGGCTTTTTACCTTCCATATCTGTCAGGTGGAACAATTAGCTTGTAGGAGAGAGAGGAAGAGAAGAGAAGCTTGCTAGAATAGAAGACTGAAAAAAAAGAAAAGAGAGAGAGAGCAAAAGGAAGAAAGAAATAAAGAAAGCGAAAGAAAAAAAGGAAAAGAGAGAAAGAAATAAGGAAAGACTAGGTCTTCATGCAAATAATCAACTCTAGATTAACTAGGGACTATCAAAAGCATACAGCATCAAAGGCACCACCACATGTGTGGAAGGCCTTGAAGCAAGAATGCTTTGCATGTTCATTGCAAATCATAATTTCTGTTAGTTTATATTCCAATATATTTTTTGAATATCTATCTGCATGGTTTTTAGACTGCATAGAGAATAAGAACTGTTAAAAACCCTATTGTTCTTCTATAGCAAGTTGAAAAACAGAGTTTAAGCACAAAAGGATTATGATTGTATCTACTCCTTTTGTCTCAGAAAAGTGTGGGAACTTGAAAAAAAAAGCACCAAATGGTTCTCCTTTGCTTTATAGGTTATGGATCTCAAAGGCCAAATGATATACATTGTTGAATCCAGCGTGATACTGTTCTTGGGGTCACCCTGTGTGGACAGATTAGAAGACTTTACAGGACGAGGGCTCTACCTGTCTGACATCCCAAT
Organism: Castor canadensis; assembly: GCF_047511655.1. Lineage (NCBI taxonomy): Eukaryota > Metazoa > Chordata > Mammalia > Rodentia > Castoridae > Castor > Castor canadensis. The sequence continues at coordinate 79,543,145 of NC_133394.1, read as the reverse complement.
CCATAACGCACTGAGAGATGTGGTCTTAATAGGTGAACAAGCTCGAGCTCAAGACAGCCTGAAGAAGAGGCTGGGGAAGCTCAAGGCCACCCTAGAGCATGCCCACCAAGCACTGGAGGAAGAGAAGAAGAAGACTGTGGATCTTCTGTGCTCTATCTTTCCCTGTGAGGTGGCTCAGCAGCTGTGGCAGGGCCAGGTAGTGCAAGCCAAGAAGTTCAGTAACGTCACCATGCTGTTCTCGGACATCGTGGGGTTCACCGCCATCTGCTCCCAGTGCTCACCGCTGCAGGTCATCACCATGCTCAATGCCCTCTACACTCGCTTTGATCAGCAGTGTGGAGAGCTGGATGTCTACAAGGTAGGGGAGGAGCAAAGCAATGGCTGTCTTGCTGGTAAAAGTCACTGTGGAAAAAAAGTGAGGTGCCCACACTCTGCATTGCAATGCATCTGAGAAGCTTTCTCCGCAGGGTCATGCAGGCTACCCCTGGGAACAGGCATTGTGCCCTAATTATGTGGGTGTTCTCCAGCCAGGAATAGCTCTAAATTTGCTCAGAAACAGAGCTGATTGCTCCAGGAAAGGGCTGCCACTGTATCTTCTCAAAGAATGAGCATAGAATGGAAGGAGGACTGGCTGAATGGAAGACTGGTGAAAAGGCAGCATTTAATAGTCAGTGGACCAGCCACTTCACTGTGGAAACTGAGCTGAATTATTCAGCATGAGCTACTTCAAGGTGTACTCACAGAGGGAAACTTTATCCTTTGTATCTTTAAAAGTAAAGAAACAGGAGTGTTATAAAAATTGTCTTTAAATAGATCAACTCAATGAAGAGTTTACCTGATACTTTTCATACCCATTTAACAGAAACTAAAAGTTACCTACTTAAGGCATTTTTGCAGTTTGGCTAATGTCAGAGGCATTTGAATGAGAGAGAGAGAGAGAGAGAGAGATCTGCCCTCAACTCTCCACTTTTCTTGCTTTATAAACTGAGCACTGAGCAAGTGCAAAAAACTTTCTCATTTCTAGAACAGAGAAAGCAATATCCACCAGCAGAGTTTATATGTATGAATAACAAGGTGTCCCCATAATCCTCATAACCAGGATTGTGGTAGATAATGTATGTTATGGAGCAGGTATCCAGGGTTTATCAAGTGCCCATGATGAGCTAGCATCTTTCTGGGCACTGAGATACAGAACGGACTGTCCGTTTCAGACACCTAATACGTAACTGTTAGGAAGAAAACCAGTGAAGCAATTTCAAGTTCAGCCTAGTTCATTAGAATTGAGAGTTTTTATTGATTTTAGTTATTTTGCCCCATTTAGATAGTGGCACTCATCCATTTCTCTGACTTGAATCATGTTTAATTTGCCACATACCAATCTGGCATTTGAGAGCTTAGCCCAATGTGAAATAAATGATTGATGAGGAAACACATATTTATGGGCATCCTTAAACTCTTGCCTTATGTCATTGGAGATGCTAGGAAGCAAAACTTTTCCTTTTGAAATTTCTAACAGGAAATTCCAGACAGAGCCATGAATCCCTTGGGGGAAAAAAGAGGTCTATGTATAATTACAGATAAAATAATTGGCTTCAGTTAAGTGTGTGATGGTCTCATGTGGAATTTACTGTGTTTATTTGTGGTCATTTTTTCTCTTGAGAATATCTGCTCTCAGAACTGTGATAAGGAAGTGGTTTTTCTCCATTGTGAGTTGCTGTGATTACTGACAGACAAGTAGCCTGCTTCTACTTCCAGCTTCCAAACACCCTGTCAAGGATTTGGAAACTGCTCTGTCCCATAATATGGTAGCCATAGGGTTCCGTGCCTAATCCAGCTGCAACTGTAGCTGGATCGTGTATCACCTTCTCTGCCAGTCCCCGCTTTGTTTCCCAATTTGCACCAAAATACCGATAGATAGCTGAAAGTGAGTAAGGAAGATCTTATCCATGAATATATTTAATATATACAAAGTAGATAACCATAGACTGACTTATAAGTGTAATGGCTTCCAGTGCCTTCATTATTCATTCCAGGAGCTGGTTGATCCAGGGCTTTATTTGATTTCATTTTCTTTCTCACAGTCTTTTTATCATTACCTTATTTCTGTATTCCTTTATCCATTCTCATAGCTAACTTTTATTGGTTATCCAGTATTTACCCACATGATAGGCAATACCTATAGAGAAGGAGGGGAAAGAGTTTCTAACCCCTGTGAAAAGAGTTCACGTGTGGGGGAGAGGGGAGAGTGAAAGAAGAGCAGAATTAACAAATACCAGATTTCTTCATAATGTGACAGTTCAATTCAAGTGGGTAATAATTGCTACAGGAGCAGAGAGAATAGATGCCTCACTCCAAGTAGGAGCGGGTGGTGGGATCTCACATGAATAGTGTACGGTTGAGCACCTGTGATATATTAGCCATTATGATGAGCACCTCTGATAAATGTATTACTGAGAAAAACCTTATGTGAAGGCATTGCTGTCTGTTCATTCATTACTGTGCACTGACAATATAAAAGTGAATACAATGGACAAACTCAGATTGCTTACATTTTAGGAGGGGGAGAAAGACTAAACAAATTAATATGCTTGTAGTATTCAGTTTGCATAATATTTTGGAGGAAAAATAAAGCTGGTTAAGGGTGAGAAGTGCAGAGGGTAAAAGGTGATAGCTCTTTACAGGAAGTGGTTAGATCTTTTGTGATGTTTTACTAAGGTCTGATGGAAATGAGGAACAGGCCAAATGGTTGTTTAGCCAGGAAAAGTATGAGCAAGTAGGAACATGTTTGCTGTGTTTGAAGGGTAACATGAGGGTAGTGATACTGGAGCAACATGAGCAGGAGGCAGAATTATAAGAGAGAGATTAATAGAAACACAACTTTGGAGGCTTTATAAGCACCTCAGCACTTCCTCTGAGTTAAGGGGAAATTATTGAAGGTAACCACTGAAGGCTTGTGCCTCCTTTCTTCTGTTCCTTTCTAACCCTCATCCCTGCATAATAGAAACCTATGATAAGAAGAGTGATGTGACCTAGTATTTAAAATAATATTTGTAGAAGAAACTTGCAAGTATTAAAATTAGGAGACTTATTTCTGGATTTAAATTAGCATTTAGCTTTCTGTAGTCAGTACCACAGAGAGATAAAAAAGGCTAACAACAACGATGATGATAGTGCTAACACTTGGAATTTATATAACAGCTTCATTTCACATAGCCTTCCAAGCACCATTGTTTTATCTCCTGGTTTGACAACTTGGTTTGACGACTTGGTTTCTAACCTTTGTGATTCACATTCACATGGACACTTAATTGCTGTAAGATCTGCAAAAGTTCTTTAGAAAAGCCACATTGCTTTTACTCTTATGACTTTTAGTGTCTTAGTTTTTATATTACACATTTTCCACATTCATATGACATTTATTGAGGAGGTGACTTCATGAGAAGCACTATTTTATAATGGTTCCCCATACCAGTATCATAAGCAATTTATTATATATCCCAAATATAAAATACATCATTTGTTTCTATAAAAGCTATTTTAAATCACTTTTTAAAAAAAGAGGATAAATGACATGGTGAGTGGCAAGTCTAGAGTAGAAGTCAGTGATCCTGTGAATCTAGTGTTCACTGCACTGAAGTAAGAGGGTGAACTTCCTGAAAAGGAAAGGCAATTCTGAGAGGATCTGAAGGTCTCATGAGATTCTCCGTAGAATCCTGATTCTCTGTGGGTCCTGAGCACGATAGTTTCTGCTATGTGGTTCTTTTTTTTTTTTTTATTCATATGTGCATACAATATTTGGGTCATTTCTCCCCCCTTACCACCCACCCTTATCACCCACCCCGCCCCTCCCTCTCTCCCCTACCCCCTCGATACCCAGCAGAAACTATTTTGCCCTTATCTCTAAGTTTTGTTGAAGAGAGAGTATAAGCAATAATAGGAAGGAACAAGGGTTTTTGCTAGTTGAGATAAGGATAGCTATATAGGGAGTTGACTCACATTGATTTCCTGTGCATGTGTGTTACCTTCTAGATTAATTCTTGATCTAACCTTTTCTCTAGTTCCTGGTCCCCTTCTCCTATTGGCCTCAGTTGCTTTTAAGGTATCTGTGTTTGCTATGTGGTTCTTGATTTCTGCTATGTGTGGTACGCAGTGATTTCCTGAGCTTCTATCCATAACATGGAAAATACATTGTGTTTAGGTGGAGACCATTGGTGATGCATATTGTGTAGCTGGGGGATTACACAGAGAAAGTGATACCCACGCTGTACAGATAGCGCTGATGGCCCTGAAGATGATGGAGCTCTCTGATGAAGTCATGTCTCCCCATGGAGAACCTATCAAGGTATGACAGGTGATATGGTGTTGAGGAGATGTCGTGGAAGCAAATATTTATCAAAACACTAGAGTGGTAGTTGAGGTTTAGTTGCAGAAAGTAAAATCTGCTCTAACTTGTTCAAATGGGAAGAAATTAACTACAGGCTACAAAATAGATTACAGAATGAGATGAGTGGAGAAACCATTTAACAAATTGGACTTTCAGAACATGTCTCCTGAGATCACCACTGCTTTCTCCAGAGTCTGGAAGCTGACTCCAGAGCTAAAGCAGCAGAGCCATTGTCAGGAAACTACCATATTCAGAAAGCTGCTGCCTCTACTGCTGGCTACAGAATGAAACTGCACTTACAGTGATTGGAAACAGCAAGATGGAAATCCTACATTTTGACCATCATAGAAACCCCAAAGGCTCCCACAAATGTGCTTTCATGTGAAGCAAAAGACCTGCAGGCACAATGAAAACACGTCTTCCAAATCTCATGCTGTGATTCACCAAACTTCAATGAATGCATTAAGAAGGTGGCAGGCACTTTGAAATATGTAGTTTCTAGTTCTCCAGTACCTGCCAGAGTAGACCATACATTAGAATAGATATTGATTACAAATCCACCAGTATTTTCCAAGGGACATAACATGGCTAAAATGTTATACTAGACATTTTTTTAATTAATTAAAAATAAATTAGCATGCCTGGAATTGATTTAATAGATAAAATATGAGACACCTACATTTATTTTTCACACTCATAGTGAATCTGCCATTTAGTTTTGGTCATCAATTGGTGACAGTCTTAAGTAAAGGGCCCTTAAAATAATGTTGAACCTCATCTGGTGAGCTATAATGTATAGAAAGAAGGAAAAAAAGAACCCAAAACTATAATAGAGAATTAGCCTTGGCTTTTTTAAATCTTAACAGGCCTAAGCCACACAACTATTTTCTAAGCTAGCTGTCATCTCATTGGCTGTATAACATACTTCTCTATATTTAGTGGTATGAAACAACAAACCCTTTATTAGTGCATTGATTCTGTGTATCAGGAATTTGGATAAGTTGTAGAAGGGTTACTATGTCCTTAATCCATAATATCTGAGACCTTAACTAAGAATAAGCAAGTAGTTAAGGGTGCCTGGAATAGCTGGGATTGCTTCACCCTGAGCTGGAGGATCCATTCCAAGATGACCACTTTCCTTGTTTGCTTGGGTTCTTCATGAAGATGGTGGGAAAAGCTTGTGTTCTGCTGGTATTGTCAACCCAAGTGCTACAAGCTGAAGCTTGTAGTCCCAGAATAGTCATACTTCTTACATGGTGGCTCATAGCCCTGTGAATAAGATTGGTTGAATCTGCATAGCCGTTTATGACCTACCCCTGGATTTCACACATTGACATTTCATTCTATTGTCAGAACAATCATAGTCTGCCTGGAGAAGAAGGGCTTAGAACCCATGTCTCAGTAGCAGGAGAGTGAAATAATTATAACATCTGACTTTCCCAGATTTTATTTCTATAATTATGCATTTCTTTCTCCTTTTTGTGAGAGAATTCATAGCAACAAAGTAAATATTAAAATATCTAGACCATTAACAACAAGACTAGTGATTTCCACACAAATGAATTTTGTACTTAACATATATATGTTGGGGGAACAGAATTAATGGCGTGATTTTTGTTATTTGTCTAAACGTATTTTTTTAATTTTGCAGTTGGAAGAAGTGCTTAATAGCTAGCTTTAAAAATAGTTACCTGAGTAATAACAGATTAGCTTTAGTGACCTGGAAACCTCATGCAAGTGAGACATTAAACATACCTTTCTTTGTGTACTCAAAGACAGCCCTGGGAAATATCTGATGGCTTCAGGAGCACCTGTGAAAAATCACAGAGGCAGTGTGGAGAATATTTTTAAGAGGCAGGGAAGCCATGAAGGTGTTATCACTGAGTACTTTTAACTACATTCTGAAAACTAAGCCACAACTGACTGATGAACAAGAATAGCCAAGTCTCTTAGGAGCCCAGATTTGGAGTTTTGGCCATTCAGCTTTCAAGTCCAGGCTTCTTCTACTTTTTTTGCCTGTTACTGCATGCAATTCTGTTGAAGTAAAAGAATAAAAAATACTTCCCTTTGTCTCTCTCCAATCTTCTCTCTTTGTTTTTTGGACAGTACTGGGGTTTGTGCTCAGGACCTCATGCTTGCTAGGCAGGTATGCTACTACTTGAGCCACTCCACTAGCCCTATTTTGTGTTGGGTATTTTTGAGATAGTATCTCTTGAACTATTTGCCTTGAGCTGGCTTCAAACCATGATCCCCCCATCTCTGCCTTCTGAGTAGCTAGGATTACATGTGTGAGCCACAGGCACTCGGTGAATGTTTCCCTTTTTTACCAAACTCGGGTCATGTGCGCAAATCATACATCTACCAACTTTGCGCTATGGATGTCCTCATTAACATCCATCCACTTAAGCTTAGACAAGTGCAAGTGGACAGAAGGTTGAGCCCTGAGGGCTGACTATCACAGTCAGACTCAGTAAGTGGTAGTGAACAAGGAAACAAACATGTACCCACCTTTCCTATCTCTAGAAGACTATGATAAGAAATGAGCTATACCAAAAGTAGTCCCCAGTGGGAAAACTACTGCAGAAGGTTAGCATTCATAATTTATTGGGAGACAGAATTTTCTTTGTCTTGCATTGTTTCACATAAAAGCCTATTTCCAGTGAAAAGAGATGCATTCTTGCATGATGTCTTCAATACTGGATTGTTTTCATGATCATGAAGTTTGAAAAGTTCTCTAGGAAAATTTTGGAGTCAGTGTGAGATTGAGAACTGGAGAAGGGGAATCAAGGAGAGCAGTATGGGAAGAATCAGAGGCTTTGGCTTTATCTGTGAGAATGTACTTACATATTATTTATGAAATAAATAGATCAAGTGCTGGCGAGTGACTAAAGTGATAGAGGGCCTCCCTACCAAGCAGGAGGCCCTGAGTTCAAATCCCCGTACTGCCAAAAATAAACAAATAAATAGAAAGATTAAAATACCATGGAATATTTATCATCTGAAAAGCTAGAAAAGTTATTTACACAAAAAAATGTTTTAAGGAAAAGAATGTCTAATAGAGAAAAAATGTCTCAATCTAATTGTACTATAGTCATGGCTTATATTTCTGGGCAGATGATAGTCATTTCTCATCTTTTTATATTGTGCAATTATTATATTGTGAAACCATGTTCTCTTAAAAAGAAAAAGCCAGATATAGCAGATATCTAAGTTTTACTTCAGAGTAAAACCTTGACTTTAAGAATCATTCAAGGGTTGGGAGTGGGGGTAAACACCTGTAATATCAGCTACTTGGGAGGTGGAGGTAGGAGGATTGTGATCTCCAAGGCCTCTCCACACAAAAGCACAGACTGGAAAACAAACTAAAAAAGCAAAAGGACTAGGAGTGAGGCTAGATTGTAGAGCACTTGCTTAAAAAGCTTGAGGCCTTGAGTTTAATCCCCAGCACCAAAAAACAAACAAACAAAAACAGAATTATCCAATCCTGTATTTTATAGATGAGAAAATAATCAGAGGAAAATAAAGACACAGAAAGCCATATGGCCAGTTACTTAGTAGAGTTTGTTTCGGAAGGCAAATCTCCTAACTCACGATGTATTTTGAAAATTTCTCAGGATTTGTGATATGACACCTTGAAAACTTGATTCTGGGATTTTGACAAAATTAAAGTCATCTGATTTATAATTACATCTAAGCTACTGAGTCTTTGACATTTGTGTTGTGCATATGTCTAATAAAACTTTTTCAAATGGCCAACTAAATGTAGAATTAGAAAATCCTGAGCATGGTGTCTGATTACCAGTAACACTACTGCTTTGTTGTAGCCAGGAATTAAGAATGAGTACATCGTCTCAGATAATCAAGGAATCATATTTTAGATGACACTACGTGAAAATATTCCACTTCAGTGCCTCCCCAAATCATTCATAATTCCTAAACTTTCAACTCAGCACATCCCAGGCTGCCTCTAAGCATGGCCTAGCTTTGGTGCCACATGAGTCTGAAGTTTAGGATAGTGTATAGATTATAATCACTCAGCAACTCTGATTTTCTTTTTCCTTTGTCATTTTCTGTTTAAATATTGCAATTTCCTCTCCTCAGTTGTTATTCATTTGAATAATGGAATGGTGGTTGATATAAAGTTATTTTAAAGCAAAATGTCCTTTAAAATGTTTGATTTTTTTTTTTTTTGAAATGGGATTTTGCTTTATTGTCTATGCTGGCCTTGAACCATCAAGACATTCTCCTGCTCAGCCTCCTGAGTAGCTGGTCCTACTGGTGTACCACTGCACCTGGCTTATAATAAAAACCATTTTAGAGCCTCAGAATTAGCTTCTTTTGCACTTCTGTGTCACAATTTTGAGAAACCACTGCTACAGTCTGGAAGTGATGTCTTTCTCACTTGATGGACAGAGCAGATTTACATCAACAGCCCACAGATTCCTTGATATGCTGCAGCAGTGAGCAATAAGAGGTGTGTATGGAAATTTCTTTTAGATATTGAAGAGAGGTGAAATGAAGATAGTCCGAAGAATAAACCTGAGCATATAATGGAGGGGAGTCACCAGGTGTAACTTCTGATTCTGCCCTAGTGACATTTACTTGCATAGAGGGAAGTGGACTGGGGGTTTTGAGCAAGGGAGTAGTGGGTAGGATTTACTGGTGGAAACATTTAGACAGCATGTTCAGGCAACAGGAACAAGTGGGTAGCGGTTTGCCAATGACAGGGAACATTGTGTCATTCTTTGCTTTCAGATGCGAATTGGACTACACTCTGGGTCAGTTTTTGCAGGAGTTGTTGGAGTCAAAATGCCTCGTTACTGTCTTTTTGGAAACAATGTCACTCTGGCTAACAAATTTGAGTCCTGCAGTGTTCCAAGGAAAATCAATGTCAGTCCAACAACCTACAGGTACTAATTGCATTAAGCACCTTCAATCTCTTTATTTATATACAATTGTCATTTTTTCCTATTGCTTTGATTTATTCTCTGTAACTCTTTTCTACTTCAGTAATCGTATAAGAGAATGAAAGTCAATACATTTTTTCAGCCTAATTTTAACCTATGTTTAATCTATTCATTAGCTTCATAAGGTGATTGTAGCCCAACAGAAACTCTTAGCATCTTCCTCCATCATCTCCATTAAAAGCATTTATTAATACTCTCGTTGTGTCAGTAGGCATTCTGACATCAATTGGTGTCCTCCAGCACAGTTCTAGCACTAATCCCCAGAGTTAACCTAATTATAAGCACAACTTAGAGGGTACAATACCCTGTCTTTAATCAGATGCCTGCTTCACTTCATGGGTCCACAGGCTACCAGCACTTTTAACTAACTGCCTACAAATTCAAATGTGCCCAGGACTCCCGCAAGTCAAATAATTAGCTAGACTGACTCTCACAGTACTTACAGTATAATTATAAAAGATACAAATCAGGACCAGCCAAGAGCAGAAACAGATAGGGTGAGGTCTGGAAGTGTCTGGAATGCAGAGCTCCTATGGCCCCTTCCCATGAGTAGGACATGTCACCCTCTGACCACATTAGGAGGTTCAACAACAAAGAATCTCCACTGTGGTTTAAGCTCTCGTGTCTAAATTCATTGGGTTCACTATGTAGGCATGATTGATTGGCTCATTGGAGTTCTAATTGAACTCATTTTCCAACTCTTTTCTCCTCTCCCAGGATCAGGATGGACCAACACACTAACCCTCTAATTACCTGATTGATGGTTCTGGAATCCTGCCCCATTCTGAGTCATCTTATAGAATAAACCCTGGAAGGGCCCACAAAAAACAAGGACATTCCTATAATTCAAGAAATCCAAGAGTTTTAGACTCTCCCTCTTTGCTACCAAGGGCACATGCCAATCAAATTCCCTATTATAAGACAACAGTGAAGAATTTACTAGAGAAAACTGTTAGATCATTAAACATTTTCAAAGTTTGCAGAGTTTTGTGGACTAGCAACAAAAGTTGACATAGTAAGAGAGGAGCCTCTGTCATCTAGCATCAAGAGGGCCTGTTTTTCTGTCTCTTTAATAACATGCAGTGGGCAAACTGAGCCAATAAAATCTGCCATTATGGTCTCACTTGTCCTACTTCAACTAGAAAATAAGCTACTTCCTCTAGGTAGAAATGAATCTGTCCTATAAATTTTGTCACATTTAAAAAAGAAAAAAGGTTTAATGGAAACCCTTAAATTAAAAAAGAAAAAAAAAGATTTCCAGATATACATTGGTAGATCAGCAAATTGTCTTTCTAATTTTCAGGGATATCTTTTTTGGAGGTTCCTGGGGCTAGAACTCAGGGCCTTATGCTTATTAGGCAACTGTTCTACCACTTGGCCTATGCCTGCAGCCCCTTTTGGTTAGTTGTTTTTCAGATGGAGTCCATCTTCTTTTGCTTGGGCTGGCATGGGAAAACAGTTCTCTTACCCACACCCTCCTGAGTAGTTGGGATTACAGTCGCACACCAGCATGCAGTCCTATGAGAATACTTTTGGAGTATGTTTTTCTCCTGAAAGCTCCAACAATGTTTCATTTCCGGCCCAAACATGGTTGAAAGCTTTGTATCCTATTTCTCAGGAACAACAGACCAGTGGAATAAGAACTGCCCGGCATCCGAGTGGAGTGCCGTCAGCATAGTGACTCCAGTGCTATGACTCTGGCCTGTGTCCTGTTGTACTGGATGGATCAGCTGCCCTGCCCTGCTGAATACAGTTTTGCTATTTCCTGTCACTTTCTGAAGAACTTTGCTGCTTAAAAATAACTGTTCCCTCCATGATCAGCTTCTCTTGGATGAAATGATTACTTCCTACCGAATTCAAGTGTATCTTACTATAAAACCTTGAAAACAGATAATTTTCCTTATTTCCAAGTCATCCTCCTGCTACTGCCTTATATTTCTGCTCCTTTGTACAAAACAACTCAAAGGAGCTGGCTACACTCACCGTCTCTATTTTAGTTTTTCCCTCTCTTGTTACTCTTTAACTCACAGCGATTAGGGTTTGTCCCTCGACTTCATTGAAATGGTCCTTATGGGGCATCTGCATACTTGCTAACACCCTGGTCCATTTGCTCTGCTGATCTTCCTCACCTTCACAGCAGCAACTGAGTAGGATGAGAAGCAGTCCCTTCTTTAAATAGTTTCTTCTTTATCTTTTCCCCTACCACCACCACATACGCACTACCATGTTGAGGATGAACCCAGGGCCTCATGATTGCTGGGCAAGGCTCTCCCACCAGATTTTTGGTGCTACACCCACCTGGTTTTCTCTTTGTCAATGGTTTCACCATCTCTTCCCCATCGGACCTTTCATTGTTGCCCTTTGCTCCTGTCTTGCTGGGCTCAGGGTGCACACCTCCAGTCTCAGCTACTGGAAAGGCTGAGCCAGGAAGATTGCTTGAGCCCAGGAGTACAAGGCCAGCCTGGGAAAGGAAGCAAGTCCTCATCTAAAAATAAATTAATTAAATTTTATTTTAAAATTACCTTTTATGCCTCTTACTCTTTTTTAATCTCTAGCCCATTCCCTAGGTCTCCCCCAGAGCTACAGACTCATATATCTTATTCCGTGTTTCCTCCTGGATGATGACTAATGGACATTTTTAAATGAACTTGATTGAGTGATTTCCATATTCCATGCTCTGAGAAAAGTCATGTCTCCTCCAGCCATGCTGTATTAATCACCATGAAATGACATTACAATCTACTTAGTTACTCAGACCATAAACCTTATTGTGAGTGGACCTTTCTCTTCCTTCCCACTCACTAAAAGTTGCATCCTGTATGCAGTTTTTCTCATCTTCCTCACCACCACAGTCCAAGTCAAGACACCCTTGTCTGTCCCACCTGAACCAGATCAGGATCATCTTCCCCATTTTCCAGTCTTCCACTTACTTTTTCTTTTTTTTTCGTGGGACTGGAGCTTGAAACCAGGGCTTCATGTTTGCGAAGCAAGTGCTCTAACAATTGTGCCACACCTTTAGTCCATTTTGCTCTGGTTATTTTGGAGATAAGGTCTCACAAACTATTTGCCAGACTTGTATATTGTAACCTCAATCCTCCCAGTCTCAGCCTCCTAAATAGCCAGGATAACAGATGTGAGCCACCAGTGCCCGGCTCTCTCCTGCTTACTTTTTGTAGTCAGTATAGTACAGCATTTTTATTTTTTTATTGGTTTTAATAACTGACTTTTTATAAATACTTATTTCTTATTTAAAGAGGAAGCAATACTTAATCTACTTTATTCAGGCAAGAAATAAATACTAAATGTTAAGCAACATTTAAAAAATTCTTTCTTTTAGAGATATTTCATTGTTTACATGCAATAGGAAAACTTGAAATAGGTAATGTAAATTTCAATTATGTCCGTGCTTTGTTAAATTTGATTAATAATGGGTACATCATTTTAGTTTCACTCAAAATTCAAGACAAGCAGTAGACACTATACAAATTTTATTAAAAAGTATTTTATAAAAAGACAGTAGATAGTATACAAATTTTACAAAAAGGTAAAAAAAAAAAACTTACAAACAGATAAAAAGCTCTTTGAAGAGCTTTATTAGCAGTACATAGGATTCTGGAATGCCATTTCTCATATAATAAAATAGTCTGTTTGATATCATATATAAGTATCTCCCTTGATACATTTATGGAGCATGTGTATATTTAGGATGTAGAATACATAACCATATGAAAAATCTTTACCTTTACAATTTCACTTTTTCCCCCCATTTTTATTAGGATATATTTGTTATACAGGGGGGATTCATTGTGACAATTCCTTACAACCTTGCATTTTGTACATTGGTTAGATCACCCTCACCATCTCCCCTGAACCCCTCCCCACCCCCTTAAAGCAATTGCATCATTCTATTTCATATATGAACCTATCAACCATATTGCCTCACCTTCAGCTCCTCCATTCACCCTCCCTCTCTCACCAGTACCCACACTATACCTATTTTATAGTCCTAATGACAATTATACATGCTTTCTTCTGCCCGTCATAAAGAATTTTATTTTAGGCAACAGTATTCTGCATTTTTGTTTGCTTATCATGATATAAAGAAAACTAAGAAAGACTACATTCAATATTGTTCAAGTTGCACATCAAGGGATTATTGGTGCAGGTTTTCATGGTCATCCTGGGATCACTAAGGTAAAAAGGGCAGCTGGGAGTACACATGAATGCTGCCTATTGAGAGGCAGATACTTTCCTTTATAGAGGAGCTCTGAGAATACAGTCATAAAGAAGCAGGACTTGAAAGAACAAAGTGAATAAAGAAGCATAGGAGATACAGCAAAAATAGGAGAGTGCATGCAATAATGTAGTGTCTGGTCAGCTAGAGTAGAGAATTCCTTCAGTCTTGTGTGAATGCACAGATGATTGATGACATTCCTGGGTATTCTGCAATCACATTTTTATCTAAATGTTTTGCTTGTAATCCTGGTCTTTAAAAAAAAAAGACAATGTACTGAACATTTCTAACTTTATGACACTCTGCTTGTGTTTTGTCTTTAAAAATACCATAGAACTTATATTCAGAAGACATGCTTTGGCATTCTGAACACTTCCCAGATGTTTTTCAGCAAATCACTTAAATTCAAATGTTATACTTTAAAGCCTCTTGTAAATACTGAACACTTTTGTATGAATTTAAGCATAAAATTATGCTTATAATTACAAATTAGAATTTGATGCAGATAGGAAAATAAATTTATCAATCACCTGTAGTTTTGTACATTTTTATTAAACACTTGTAGTGTTTATACATTTTATGCATGTAGTTTCATACATTTTATATTTAACTTTTAAACATCTACAAAACATCTTCAAATACATACAGAGGAAAATAATAATGATATCCATGTAACCAGTACTAATATTTAACATGTCAACAATTCACCACATTTGTTTCAGACTCCTGCTTCAAAAATATGAAATCAACAGGTATAATATAACATATAAAACATGAAATGCATTATAGGTATAAACAAATATAACATTAGAAATAAAATAGAAATACGAGATAAAAAGTAAATGAAATAAAATATTACTTATCTGTAGTCCCACTCTCTGACACAATAGACCTTGTATCCCTGTTTGAGGGAACAGCTGAGAACCTGTGTTTCCTGCAGACGGGTCCCAAATAGAGGGACAGGAGGGCACTGTGTACAGCATGTTCAGCAGTCTCTCCACAGTTCACCAATAAGATACGTCAATCCTGCTTATCAGGAAGGATAAAGGGCAGAGAGAGGCCAGGAGTGTAACTCTCATTCGGGTCCCTCCAAATGAAAAATAATAAAACCAGAGAAAAATAGGTTCCCACTTGACATATTCATATCTTTTTCCTGTGTGCTTTGAATTCACTCAATACTATGGTTTCAAGATTTTTTAAAACATGAAATATAGATCAAATTCATATAAATGTAGTTTATACATTTTGACTATTCCTAATGCAGTGATTATGTCTTAGTAAATCTGATTTGTCGCATTTTTCATTTGCTGTGGTGTTAGTATGCCTCCTTCGACAGGGTTCAGGCTACAGATGGTTTAACTGTCTTGCAGAATTCCTGAATGTTTAATTCTTGGCTCATAAGCCAGTATGAGTCAAATATAGTATATCACTATATTCACATGCTACATGTATTATATAATATGTATTTAGAGTATGAGTAAGCCAGAGTCTGTCTTCTATCCATGACTAATTTAGAGTGTATTCACCAAATGGTATGCCATATAAATAAAAGAACCACTCAAAAATGTTGATGTTCATGATGAAAGCATAGTTTTCATTAGTTTTGTTATTTTGCTGATAGCATGTTTATTGATGCACTGATTTTAAAAATTAGTTGAACACAACACACAATGTTGTGTTACTCTCAAAGACTCATTCTTTTATTTTGATGGTGGTGATACTGGGGATTGAACCAGGGCATCAGCTCTTTCTAGGTAAATGTTGTACCACTGAGCTGCATCCCCAGCCCCTGTCAAAGACTCATTCTTGAGATACAGATTTCTATTCTATTGGTTTCTTCAGTACAGAGTATCTCAGTACCAAAATCTAATTCTGTACCATCATTGTATTTCATTTAGACATATCACAACAGACTGGTCGATAGAAGGCCACAGTCTGGTTAAGCAGAAATGATAAGTGATTCTTCTGTAGTTGTTAAGAACCAAGAGCCATTCAACATTTTTCATCTATGCCTGAATAGTAGGTTCTAGAGAGTGCTTATTAAGTTTGAATTCAATAGAAAGCTAGGGAAACAACTGGGAAGAGGTATCAATTAATCAGTAGGATTCACTTTTTAAAATGAGTTAAGCATAATGGACAAGAAGTAAGTAACAAATAAGAAAACTTGATAGCACAGATGATTTTAAGAAAACTAATATTCAAACACATAGCAAATAGAAGTAGAATGCCAATATATACAACTGAAGTTAATTTGAAAAATGCTACTGAAATACCCAAAAGTTGTTTTCACATCACTTTTAAAGTTTTGTTTTTCTTTCACAACTTCTTGCCCTTGATTTCTTCTCAATAATATTTATATGATTAATGTTTGACAAATGGACAATGACTTACTATTTTCAATTTAGAAAACTTTATCCAGAGTTATTATTACATTGTAATTATGTGTGGGTTTATTTTACTATTATTGGGTCTACGGATTATTTTGGGTTTTTTAATATTGGGAATTGTGTTGTTACAAAAATATTTCATAATTATTATTTTCTAATATGGGTCAAATATATTAGTCAAATTCTTATTGTGAATTTCAATTTTAATTATTTTTCTTTGGTGAAACACCACTAGACTCTTTCTGTCAATTGCACCTAAAATTGGCTGGTTTAGTAATACTCATTTTGTCATAATATCTTCTTTTCTTGAATTGTCAAATATTTATGCCAGCATTTAATGCTAGTATCTTTATTTTAATCTTTTCAGATTGCTCAGAGACTGCCCTGGCTTTGTGTTTACCCCTCGATCAAGGGAGGAACTTCCACCAAATTTCCCTAGTGAAATTCCTGGAATCTGTCACTTTCTGGATGCTTATCAACAACAAGGAACAAATTCAAAACCATGGTTCCAAAAGAAAGATGTCGAATATGGCAATGCCAATTTTCTAGGCAAAGCATCAGGAATAGATTAGCGAGCCACGCGTTTGCTTGTTATTCTCTGGGTTTGACTCCTTTGAGGATTTGTGGGACTCTGAGAGGATGAGAAGGCTGAAAAGCAGTATTAAAATTTCAGGAACTAAGTCACAATCTACTCTTTCTCCTATTTAACATGACAAAAATGTAATCACTTCAATACTTTTACTCTTCTTCTTAAAGAAAACAAACCTCAAAATGTGGCTTTTGAGGGCATGTTTTTGTTCTGTGGCAATCACTTACTTCCTGCACTCAAAATTCAGCACATTGTACTTATACCAGGTCACAACAGTCATCGTGAAAGTGATGGAGTCACCTGCATTCTGTGCCCTGGTAAAATGCCATGGATATTAAACTGTGTTTGTGATAGTGTCATCTTAAAAAAGTTTTTGAATAGAAGTTATAGCCTTTAGTACTATAAGTTCTTTCAGCTTTGCATTTGATTATATTTCTTTATTTAACTGCTAGCATATATAATAAAATAGGCTTTTTTTTCTCTATTGAATCTTTTTAAAAAAATAAGCAATTAAGGGTTAGATGCAATATGATATAAAATAGTTCTGTAAATATTAAAGAATAGTTCCAATTTTTCAAGTTAAAACTATCCTCCATAATACAATATGTCATATAATAAAAATATTCTTTTGTTTAACATTTATTATTTTTTATTCTATACATTGTAAAGGCTGTTTTAATTCACATTATGAATTTAATTCCTAATAATTCTTTTAAGTATCATAATAGCAAAATATTCAGGATAAGAGTGGCTTCCAATCTATATTAAAAGGCAATAATATTCTAACTTAGTCAGAAGTGACATGGGATGAAAGTATGCATCCGAGGGACCTGCCATAAAGGAAAGTAATAAAATGCCTTTACTTGCCATAAAGGAAAGTAATAAAATGTTCATACACACATGCACTTGCTCACATACCTGGAATAATTCGAACCTACTTCAGCAGACATCCTCCAGTGCCATGGTGACCCATATGAAGTTCCAAGAAGAAAGTCTAAGTTCAGAAGTGGGAAACTATAAGACTTTGACATATAATACTTTGATAGCTTGTTTTTCTTAAGTATTTGTGCTGACCATTTTGGTGTGTGTATGCATAACAGAATCAAGTTTTTATGTTATTAGGCATATATCTGTGAATATTTTTATTCTAAGAGACCACTAGTACTGATGGAGCAAATGATACTGTGATTTCTAAACATTTTCCTAGATGTTTAGAAATTTCTAAACATTTTTCTGGATATTAAATGGTTTTTGATACTTGAGATGGAACCCAGGTTCTTGTGTGTGCCAGGCAAATGCTTTCACCACAGAGCAATGCTACAAACTGAAGCTTGGACTTTTATTTTTAATGATGTCAGTCTAAGTTTTCTAGTGAAATAAAAAGACCACAGACTTTGATTTGCAGAAATGTTTTGATTTTTAAAAGTTAAATTTTAAAATAAGAGAAAGATGAACTAATTATAGTTTTTAAATCAGTATTGGCAGAACCATAAATACACTGAATTCTTAATTGGGGTTCTGAAAAATAGCTCAGTTTAAAAATGCTTTAACTGTCTGTTTAGCCCCTAGGTTGTCCATGATGACATCAGGAATAAAAGTCATCATGGATAGCCTCTAGTATCCCAAGAGCACTACTGTAAATACTACAAAGTTTACTGTTTAAAGTGTCACATTGATCAAAGTCTAAAAGGACTGGATTATTTCACTGGATACCCATCCTGTTATAGGGAAGTACCATAGGCCTTGGGGAAGTATATTTAGTCTCACCATGATATGAAATTCAATAAGCATTTTTTAAAAATAAAAAGTAAAGATGTAGAAACATTTTGTTTCTGGAACTGAATCTTTACTATAGGGAAAATAATAAGAACTAAGGAAATTAAAAGGCATAAGATAGAATATCATCTTCATCAAATGTACATTTAAAATGGACCTTAATTTAGTACTATAATCTGCTCAAAAATTTGTAAATTAATTAGGATTCAAAGTATCTTTCAGTGCTTGGGATGTAGCTCAGTGACAGAGCACTTGCCATGCATGCATAAGATTCTGGGTTTAATCCTAGCACTGCGAAGAGAATTAAAAATGGTGTCTTTCATGTGTATATGTGATAACACACACATGTACACACAGAGCAGATGGGGGGAAATGGGTAAAGAGCTGTATGGGAGTTCCTTGTACTATTCCTGCAACTTTTCAATAGTTTTGGCATTTTATTTAAATAAAAAGTTGTTAAAAAATAAAAATGTATTTTCCAAGATAAATTATTTGTGATAGATTCTCTAGCATATGAAGACCTGTCAATTAGGGAAAAAGAAAAGGAAAGAAGCAAAAGCAGCTCTGTTGGCTTCTGCCTTCCTCTGCAACAGGTTATACTTTTAGACAAGGAAGATACTAACTCTTAAAGGAAGAGTGTGGTAGGAGATGGGTGTTTTTGAAAGGCAGTTTCAGATAATTCAGGAATAAGAATAGAGACTTACTCTCACTACAGGAACATGTGGCTGCATCTCAAAGGAAAATGATTCATTCTGTTCCCTGGATATTTTACCAAAAGTATTAACAGCAGCCTGGGATATCTAACACTGGAATTTCATGTAAATTTGAAGCCATTAGTACTTCAGATTCTTGTTAGGGAGGAAAGAACAGTTACTTCAGCATTTTTACTAACCTTTCTTCCAAATTGCTTCTCCTAATATCACCAGTCACACCATGGCAGCCCCTGCCCAGATCTGTCCTGTGTTCAGGTTAAAAGAAGGCACAGAAAAGAACAGGATGTGGTGTGGGCCGACCAAATGAAGGAGATGAACAAATGAGTTTTTCATCCAAGTGTTGGCTGGGTATAGACCTGGGCCCCCTGAGATAACCCAGGTAGGAAACTGTCCCCAAAGAGCCTTACATACAAAGCCGCAAGGAAGTTAGGGGCTAACTATATAATTCTTTTTTTTTTAAAGTATTTTATTTTAATTGACACTTGTACTCAAGTGCCCTTGAAAGCACCTGTTATAGTTCCAAAGAGAATGGGTAATGAATTACTGCAGCAGTTTTCAGTGCATGTGTTTGACCTGCTTAAATATTATTAATAAGTGAAAGGAATCTTTAATATATGTTTGTTGGAATGACTTGATAGATCTTGTATTGGTCTTGGTCAGCTTTCTATTATTGTCACACATACCGAGGCAATCATTACAAAGAAGAACAGTTTATTTTGATCTTAACCCATGACTGAGTGGGCCTAATGCTGGTGGAAGAGGCAGCACATCAAGGTAAGAGGAACATGTGGTGGGACAAACTATTCACCTTATGGCTGGGAAGTGAACTGGAGGAACAATTAAGGGCAGAGTTTCCACTATCCCCTTCAAAGGCATGTACTCAACGGCTTAAAGACTTCCCACTAGACCCCATCTCTCAACATTTCCACTGCCTCCCAGCAGTGCCAAGCTAGGGACTAAGCCTTTAACTCATAGACATTCCAGATCCAAACTATAGCAGATCACTACCTTTCATTGAACAGCAAAACATCGTTTATTTGACCTAATGTACTTACTTTGGTGCTAATTCACCCTTTAGATAGTGGGGCTTGGTTAGTTAATTGAGAAATACTTTAAGGGTACAGGGAGGGTGACATAACACATGTGAGAGGTGAATAGGCAGTCATTACGGAGATCTCAGCAAGATGTATTGCAATCCCTACAAAAAACAATTTACCATCTCCTCCAGAACAGAAACTCAGCAGTCAGTAGGAAGTGCGATTCACTTGTCTATACACATGTTAGCAGCACAGACAGCTTGTTGTACTAAGCAGACACCATCAAAATGTCATTTTGAACCATGATTTACAGTGTCAGAATGTGCAGCCTTTGTTGGGATACTTTCCATGATGTGAAAGTCTTTGTTCATCTGGGAAGAATCACTCCAGTCGTGAAAGCCAAATACTCACAGAGATAGAACCAATTAGTTCCTTGTAGTGTTGAGTTCAGTTTCCTTCTGCTCTTAGCATGCCAGCTTCCAGGTTTTTTGATGAAGTGTTGCTCCTTTTTAAATGATTCTTTGATTATTCTGACAATACACACTAAGGTTCCATACCAGTTTTAAGTCTCTTCAAACATTGTACATTTTATCACCCTCTATCTTGCCCTTGAAGCAGCTTTGCTCTTAGACATACCTGCATCTGTTTGGACTAGCCACATAATCCACTCATTCTCTTATCTAAAACTGTCAACCTTACCTTCTCATCTATGTCCGTTTATTCCTATTTTTAGCGCCTGCAAAAAAAAGTAGCAATCTTCATAAGTGCATAGATTTTTAGTTAAAGCAAAAGGAAAATGCAATATTCTAATGGCCAAGCTTTTTTAATCATTTCAGATTTATTGTGATCATAATAAATGTAGTCTCATGACACATTGATATCTTTGGGATAAAAACCAAGACAAAGTCTAAGTGGCTCATCCAGGACTTCATCTCATGTATTTGAAAACCTTGGAAAAAAATTTTTTAATGTATATAATGTCAGAAAACTATTACAAGCAAACCTTCCAAGTTGTGAAGAAAATTGCTTGGCACAAAGTGACTTAGTATGATGCTGAAATCCTAAAGGATGTTTGCTTGGTCCAAATGCTGCCAAACCTGTTTTATTGAGAAAAGAACTGCGAGGTAATTTTAGAGGAAACTAAGACAAAACAAGACAAATAAAGCAAAACTAAACTGCTGTTATAGAAATCGGGCAGACAGTGTGTTAAGTATCATACCTGGAGTAAGAGCAGCAAAAATGAAGCTCTTTGCAAAGTTATGCTGACAGTGGTCATGGGATTCTCTGCCTTTAAAAATATTGTAGCAATTTCCAGTGACCTAAGGCTGTGCAGCATCCAGCACTGTTAAATCACAGTGAGTTGCCTTCCTACCTGAATATATTGTATCTTGTAAACTTGAAGTGGATAGAAATATATTTGTATTTGAGAATATACTGTTCCATCACCTCCTCTCACATGGAAATTACGGATGTCTTGCAATTTAAGGCTTTGTATTCACTGCCTCAGAACTGTGTTCTCCAACCTTTTGAATTCTTTCATGCTATTAGTACAATATCTCAGCTCTCTCTCTCTCTCTCTCTCTCTCTCCATCCTCTCTCTCTGTCTGTCTCTCTCTATCTCTGTCTCTCTCTCTCTCTTCCCATACACACATCCACACCCACACACATATACTGATTTATAAATACGTGCTTCTATCAATCCATATACTACATACTAGAACAGTTTACTTTATTTTCTAAATGATCATGAATATAAGTATAGTGCTTTTGTCATATACCCCCAGTGAATCATTGTTATGTTTTCCTTCAGAAATGCCTACAATTGGCCAGTGGCTCTTCATTTAAACTGAGTCACATGTCACTTGGAGAACTGGATAGAAAATAAAAGATATTTACTATCACCCTTCCAAAAATATGCATATGTTCTTGTACCCCAAGGCATATAGACTTGCAGAGGTTGGAACTCCCTGTAATGTACCCCAAGAACACACTAGTAGGGTACCTTGGGCCATATTGTCTAAATAAACCAAAATAGCAAATTTTGACCAAGAACTTACTGTCTAGAGAGGGAGAGTAGTAAATAATGTTTGAAATGAGGAGGGAATGACTAAGTGGCAAGGTCTATGACTTAATAGTTTAGATGAGACCACTTCTGATTTTTGAGGAATAAAGGGAATATTTGGTTTCAGTCCTACTGTTTGGCATGATTTGTGGAACTTCATCCACAGGGAAGCAATGTTTTCTTTTCAGCAACCATTTAATATACATGTCAACATTTTCCTCCAGCTTTTGATAAATGCTCATTGCTATCAGTGTTTCACTTTTCTAAATTAACTAATTCTTTTAATTTTGCTTCTATGCAAAGAAGGATCATTATTAGACTTTTTGCATTGAAAACCTGCTTGGAACTAACAGCACTCCTTTTATTATTACTTTTATATTTGCTTTAAATAACATTTATTTTGAGTTCTCTTCTGGCAAAGTTGCAAAATCTATCAAAACATTACTTTATGTCTCAGAAGTTTGTTACATATTGCTGCTACATAAATACTGTAATAAAAGTGTTGAAATAAAAATCCTCTTAAAATTTAAATTGAATTTTGTCTAAAGAGAACAATGAACTGTTGAATCAAGTAAAAACAATATTGTTCTAAGATACACAAATACATCTGTTCTGATGTAGAGCTTGCTGCTAGAGATGGAGAACACCTCCAACACAACAGTATAGATGTAAGTGACTTTTAAATAAGGTATGATTATAACTCAAATATACATCTTTAGATATATGAAGCTCCTAGTTCCAGCAAAATTCATGAAGTTTTTCAAATCACATGTAAAATGATAATTTAACACAACTAAATTTAAAATAAAAATAATTTTATTTTCAATAAAATTTAAAATATGCACTTGCTTATGTAAATATAATGGTTAGTAGCACAAACTTGAGAGTCAATCTGTCTCCACTGCATTCTTTTCGGACACAATTTTCCACCAATCCCTTGCATTTGGTAGATTTTAAAAGGGTGTTGGTTGTCTTCATTGTAAGTCATCTTCTTAAGGATGTTTTACAGCAAGCACCCTTAGAAGATGGAGATGATGTCAAAGCACAGGTATGTTTATTGCTAGTATAAAAGATGTGTGCTCCTAAACTCAGGATTTCTCATATCCTACCATGACACCCACTGTCTGCATGGTATCACTGGTTCTCTGTGTAGGTGTAATGCTGTCCTGGAGAAACTGTCACATAGAGAATCAATGCAAGGTCTCACTGATGCCCACTCTCTACTGTTAAGATTGTGAGGAGTCTTGTGTAGTCTGAAAAGTGTGACATTCTAACTTGCTAACTTGCAAGATCTCAGACCTTCCTAATTACTGTCAGTTCTGGCAAGGAAGATGAGTGCCAACAGAAACTTGGCCTTCTGGAGGAGGAATGGTAAGGATCTAGTAGGCTAATTAATGAAGTCAGAGGCAAAAGTTGATGGGAATTGGTAGCAAATGTAATAGCCAAATTGTATAGTCAACACTTTAATAAATGGTGCACATCTTACTGTCCACTTAAGAAGAATGAAGAAATTGTTGCACATCAGCTATATGAAAGAAGATTCACCAACAAATTCAAGAACATTGATTGGTTGTTTTTTTGTTAGCTTTCCTCTGGGAGAGCAGTATTTCCCTCCAGCTGGACTGACACCCTCAAGTACACTTCACTGTCATGACTAGTATAAACAGCCATTCTCGGCAAGACCAAGGCTGGGACCTTCTTCAGGCAACAGTCAACCAGGTACATTTAAAAGCAACAATTAGCTGACAAATAAAAATTAACATATTTATGATTTAGAGCATGATGTATTGAAATGTAGATACACTGTGGGAAGGATAAGTCAAGACAACATATCCATTGTCTCACCCACATGTTTTTGTGGTAAGACCATGTAGAATGTACTCTCACAGCAATTTTCAAGTACACAATACCTTGTTACTAGTTTCATCATGTTGTACAGATCTTCTGAACTTATTGATCTTGTCTAACTGAAATTTTGTATCCTTTGACCATTTACATATACATTTACATCGAAGGCAAAGGAGGAAATCTATAGCTACTATGAGCAAACCAAAACTTCGCTAGCTCACTTGAGACATGTGGGCCCTGGATGTTCCTATCTCTAATACATTCATCATTTCCATCTAAGACCTCACAGCCTAACCTTCACTGCATTTCTATCCACACTCTGCCACCAACAGTTGGCCAGTCTCACTTCCCTACTAGCCTCACCTCCTGAGGTGAATCACATCAGATTCACCTGATGTGGTACTTGCAGCATACTAGGCTTTTACTAGCCTGCTCTTCCAAATCTTCTGACTTTTGCCACATTTGGTACCAATTTTCCAAACCCATGTTTCATTACCATAACAAAATCCCTAAGATATGCTAACACTATAAAGAAGAGGTTTAGTTAGCTAATGGTTTTGGAAGGTAAACATTTAAAAGCATAGTACTTGGTCTAGTGAGGGCCCCATGGTGTAGGATAGGACCAAGAGATTGCATCACAAATCAGGACACCATAGAGCTTGGTGGAGCCAGGGTTGTTCATTTTATAATAACTCTATCAGTGCTAAGTAAGAGTTCCATGAAAACTACCTTTATCTTTTCCCAGGAAAGTTTGTACAGTACCCCAAGGAATTCCCATTAGACCCACCTGTAGTGGTCCTACCACCTTTCACATCATCACGCTGAGGACCAAACTTCCAACAGAGGGACTCTTGTGACAAAGCAAATCAAAGCCTCAGGTTTCTCTAATGGCCATAGACATTATTCCTGACACATCAGGGTGTGTTAGCAGCTATAGGACTCCACTTTGGCCCAGGAGAAGAAAATCTAGGGTGACTACCATTCATAAGGACCCCAGCCAATGGGGTGAGTCTAAACTTAATGCCTTCAATGTCAAGGTGATATTTGTGCTCATGTTAGCTAACGTGTGAAAATTACTTTTTAATAGCTATACTAAATCCTGGCAGTGACACACATACTTTCTTTACACATTCTGTTAGCTTGAACATAGTGACATGGGCATTCTCATTGTAAGGGATGCTCAGAAAAATGAGGCTGATTTGGGTGATCAACACAGTACATATTGTAAATACCCACTGAAGGCTTAGTTGTTGCCAGGCAATGTTCTGTACTTTGTACTGTCTATTATTTCAGAGTTTCATGTATTCATGCCATTCATGGATTTTGTATAGACTAGGTCCACCTTCAGCTTAGGAAGCAATTTGGCACTGAAAGCAGATGAATGTGGAGGAAGACTCTTCATGTGAAAACATATGTCTCCATGGGCAAAGCTTAAAGTTCCTTCTTCCCTCTCCCACTTCAGGAAAACCGTTGATGGTGCTCCCTGGACTATGCCCAACATTTGCTGTGCCTACTGGACCACAGCCTGTATTCTTTAGCTCCAGAGAAAGAGAAAACACACCTGAGTTGAGAGTAAGAACAGTCCTCCTTATTTATACACCTGGGATGTTTGCAAGTGGAGAATGCAGAACACCCTACACCCAAACAAAGGGGATCCCTATCACCTGATAAAGGCAAAGAAGGGTCTTTTCCCTGACAGGTGTGGATAGGTGTGCCACTTGTCATTGGCTTGGTGTGGGCTGAGAAGGGACTTCAGGGCTCCCTCCCTCATGTTGTCTACATGTTTAAGGGAGAATGAATCTGCTTCTGGAAAATTAGTCCTTGTTTGTAGTCAGTCTGGTCACCTCCCTTATTACCAGCGCATTGGAAAGCTTCTTCCCAGGAGGAATTTGGTACAAAGATCAGGACTGTGGCCAAGCAGTTGCTAAGAGAAGCTCATTGCTGCCAGAGTTGGAAATCATCTGTATGAATTCATCTTGTAGTGGCTGCAGCCTACTTAGGGAACCCTGGTAGATTTTCACAGGGAGTTCTCTGCACACTGAGTGCCATTTGTTTTTCAACCTTGAGATCAGATGAAAGGAGCCCAGAAGTACAACGCACTGTACTTCTTTACTACTTTATCTGGAAACCAGATAGTAGAACTCTAAATGATTCACCTGCTTGAAAATCGTTAGAAGAGGAGTACCTGCTAAAGTGGCAGATTCTTAAAAATAATTACATATCCAATAATTAAAATAACAGAGCTGGACAAAAGTCTGTAGTTTTATTTTTCTAATTTGTATTGGTACTTTAACTTAGAAGCTTAGGGTAAGCAAGAGCTCTACACTTAAGCCATGTCTCAGTCCTCTTACTTTTAGTGTTTCTTCAGAAAAAGTCTGATGTTTTTGCCCAGGCCAGCCTGCAATCTCAATTCTCTTACCTTTGTCTTCTCCCCACCCAGTAGCTGGGATAATAAACATTGGCCTTTTTGAGACAGAGTCTCGTTGGTTTTTTTTTTTTTTTTTTTTTTTCCGTGTGGGCTGGCCTGGAATTGCAATCCTTGTATCTCTTTTTCCCAAGTAGGGGTAACTCTACTAGTCTTGCCACTGGATGCAAGCTCTGCTAACTGCTAGCATTTCTCAAAGTAGGCAGATTTCTAGGAAAGCATTTCAATCTATAGTCTCCCTGCTTCCTGGACAATGAGCATATTTAGGAAAGCAAAGGAACAACAGGATCTCTAAAATACTTATCATCATGCTTAGTAGGTTAGAGTAATGATAACCTTGGTTCACTCTACTGAAGCTAGAGCAAGAGATGGATGAACCCTAAAATGCCAGACCATACACCACAGGGTTACATATGGAACAAAGGTTAAGGATTCCTACTGAGAGTCTGAGATGGGGAATTATAGTAACAAGTCATAGATTGAAAGAGGAATAGTAGAGGTAGGGTCTAGGAAAGTCTTATGGGGGTCTTACTGCATTTATATTCAATTGCGTAATCAATAATTTTCAGTGCTATATATGACAAATAGCAGTTTTGGTTTTCATTCATAGGCTTGTCATTGAAATGTTATCACCTCCTTTGAATCATTTTTCCCTGTCACAGAGATAAGCAGTTGCATGTGGCATTTCCCTTTTCCTTCTCAGCCTTCCCACTTTTTCTCAAACTTAATTTTCAGCTCCCAGGATGAACTGCTTCCCTCTATACATTTCTGATGTGCAAATAAAATGAAAAAGATGATGAGTTTTGGGAAACTGACCACAGATTTTGATAGGGCTGGAAGATAATTTTCTACCTGTGAGAAGATGGAAGGGAAAAATCACTTTCAACCCTATAATGTACCTTCTGGCACAAAGAACAAAGGCAATTTTGTTAACTGCCCAAATAAAAAACTAGCTCTTAAACACGGTTATTATATCTTTGTGAAGAGACACCCCAAAATCTTTGTAATTTTGTAACATATACATCACACTTATCTAATCTTCATCTTTTACATCAATTTTCATGGAAGAAGTGAGTAGACTTTATATCTAGTTTATGCTTCTCTTACCATCTTTTCAGTTTTCCTTATGATTTTCTGAGCTACCTAATATCCATAAATTTCTCTTTTGCTTAAGTCATCCATAGCTCTTTTTTGTTGCTTGTCATATAGAATTGTGATAGAGAGTCTAAAAATCTTCCTGACCATCTTAGGGAGACACACCTACATTCAAGGAAAATACGAAACCAAAAAACTTGCCTCCATGAGCAGGGAATCCTATCTTACATAGAAGGTCTGAAGGTCAGAAGGCTCAGTGAATCAGTATGGCCATTTTTCTCAATGAAACACAACACAGTCGGTAGAAGAATAGTGGCTGATACACACAGTAATGAGATGTGTGTAGAGGCAGGAAGACTTTCTGTTGTTATTGACCTCCCTGAAAGATTAACATAGAGGAATGAAACTTGTACACTTGTCTTACTCAGCTTGGGCTGCTATCACAAAATCCTACAGAGTGGCTTAAACAACAGACATTTTTTTTTTCCTCGAAGTTCTGGAGGCTGGGAAGTCAAAGGTCATGAAGCTGGTTGGTGCAGTTCTTGGTGAGGGTCCTTTCCCTGATTTGACTTCTTCATGTGCCTTCACGTGATAGGGAGGATGTTCTGGCCTCTCTTTTCTTGTATAGACACTGATCCCATCTTGGAGGACCTACCTTCATATCTTCATCTAAACTGAATTACCATCCCTAAGGCCCCAAGTAGCATCATATATGATTTTTAGAGGGACACACAAATTCAATCTAATTTGCTCTAACAAATCACAGCAGCAAAAAATAACAAAAATAATAAATCTGGTGACTTAAGAAATTTTTTAACTTAAATTCTGAAGGTCAGAAGTCTCAAAATCAATGTGTCAACAGGGTTACTTTTTGTCTGGAAGTCCTACGAGATAATCTCTTTCTTTCCCTTTTCCAGCATCTTGGTTTATAGCTTCTTCTATTGATTCTAACTTCTGGTTCCTTGACTTTGAAACACTACTTCTCTTTTATGAGGACCTGTGTAATAAAACTGAGCCATGGGAGATCATTCAGGATAATCTTTCAATAACAATACCCTTGCCAAACGCATTTGCTGTATCCCTTTATGTGTACGGTGACATGGTCTAAGGCTCTTGGAATTAGGAAGCAGGTATTTTGTAGTGGAAGCGTTAGCCTGTCAACTACAGCATATTTAGTGTTATATATGTAGGATGATCCAGATCAAAGTTCAGGATTCCCTAACTTAGTTCACACTACTCTGCCATTTTTTCATATAAGAAAACCCTAGCTGGAGTAAAATCAGTTTTAATTTGGATCACATTGAAGACCACCCCCTCATTCCCATAGCAGCCCTTAGGTGCTAAAGAGTAGGCCTGAGTTGCCTTGAAGATGATGGCCAATTATTTGTGGACTTTTTAATTAGCCTCTTGGCAGAGTGCAAATGAAAGTAACAGAGTACAAAGAAGAAAGAAAGATGAGCAGTGGTTCAATGAACTGAATGCATATTGTTTAGAAGATAGAACACTAAAAACACACCCCAGGATGGGCTGACTTTCATTCACTTGCAATAATAGAATGGAACACATCCAAGGTTGCTTTATTCTGTTGACATTGGCTCTTGTCTGTGGGGCTAGACAGATAATAAAGGAAGAGATAAGAAATCCTGGCTTATATTCTCTACAATGCCAGTATAGGATTTAAACAATTTATTTTAACTCAAACACACCACATGTGAAATGATTATATTTTTATAAACACATTGCTTAAATGGATTATAAAGCTCTCATTTGATGAGTATTCACCATGTGCCAAGCACTGTAATATGTCCTTTACAAGTACAATCACATTTAATCCCCACAATTATCTTATTTTCAGGAGATGAAACTGAGGTTTAGAGAGGCTCAGCAATTTGTTCACAATAGAGCCAAAGACCAGAGGTCATATGAACACCTTCTCAGATCTCTTTTGGGTATTTTCTTGCATGAAGGATGTTTAAAATCCAAGTAATTCAGATAATCATAATGCTGGGAAATATAATGTGCACTAAGTTGTATTCTATATAAAATGCTTTCATAGATGTTAACTCCCTTTGTCAACTCACTTCAAAAACACTACAGATAGTGTACAAGACGCTACTATAGTGCCTTTGTTTTGCAGAGAAGAAAACTTCATGGAATGGAATGGATGTGACTCCCTCAATTTGCATAACTCTCAGGTTGTAGATACTTCCCTTCTATAACCTTTCTACTTTACTAAATGTTTCTAGATTTGTCTTCTTTCTGCAATTAGATACTGTAACAAACAAACAGCAACTTGAAGCGAAAACATGGTATGAAGAAAGAGGCCTGAATTTTGTGTCAATGCTCTGCAAGGATCACTGAGTCCCTAAAGTACCAATCGCTTACTTTCCTGGGCATCAGTGACATGTACCTAGCAGAAAGCCAGAGGAGATAATATGTATGAAAGTACTTTATAACCTCTAAGGTTATTTAGAGGCAAGTTTTGTTTTGTTTTGTTTTTTTAACTTAATAGCATTAGAAATCATTCCATTGGAACAAATATTGTTTCACACTTGAGTCTTTTCCATAGGGTATTGATGCTTCTCACAGGAAGCATCTTTAATAACTTTTTGAATCTGGTGAAACCAGTGTAGGACTTTCTGTTTCTGTCTTGCACTTTTATATTTTTTGGCATGTAGAAATTATCATAGAGAGATTTAAAAAAACATAGTTAAGATCCTTCAAAATGAATTCTAACTGACTCTTTGTTCAATATTGATGGTTGGCAAACACACTAGTAGTTATATTCAATGCACTTATATTGCCAAGATTTTATTGTGTCATTGGTGAAAGCGAATTTCACCTTTATGAATTTTTAAGTGACCTAAACTTAGGGAGAAAAAAAAGTTTGTCTTCTAGGTAACTGGTTTAATGAACAATTTACCTCATTTCTATTATTTTAATTCCTATTATACTTATGAGAAACTAACATCATATAGTTGTATCATCTAGTTAGATGTGAATTTTGTTTTTAACAAGAATGAAAGAATAGTAATATGATTGTGAAAAGTAGATGAAGCCAGTATACTGATTTTCTAGTAGATTATCACTATCAACCAGTGATTCTATTAAACAAAGAAGTATTCAATGATACTTATTAAAATGTGTTAACAAAGACTATTCAGGACCATTATGGTAGGGATAGGGACCACTGGAATGGGTTCTTCAAATGTGGCATAGAAAGATTGGGCAAGTGGAAACTTATAGCCAAGAAGGAGTGTGAAAAGTTAAGGAACAGAAAATTGTGAAGAGGACAAGAATAAGGGGGATTCTGGCTAAACTGACCTAACAGGAATCTTACTGAAGTCTGGCTAGATGATCAGAGATTACCTTGGGATGGTGAAGGATGAGAAAGCTGGTCAGATCTCCAGGAGAACACAGGGATTTTATACTTCTTAGCAAAACTAGATTTTACAAGGAAGCCCACAGATGAACTTAGCAGAAGTTTGAGTAACCTTTCAATAGTTTGGCCAAGCAAAGAATGTTTGCCTTTTAGTAGATGAGTACTTGCTTATTCAGTTATTAAATTACTAATTCCATGCAATCAGTAACAGGTCGTGTGGTCCTGTGGAAAGCTTTCATTTGATCCTTACAATACCTTAACTGAAGAAGGTTGGTTAGGTGGTTACTACATTACAATGGGATTTCCAGGCTCAATCAAGATGACTGAACAAAAAAATAACAAGACTGATCTGCATCTTTTAGTAGCTGTGTTTCAGTTCTTTTCCAATGCATTGCTACCAGTGGACACATTCACTTCAATAAGGTGGAAAGAGAATTTAGTCACATTAATTGTTGATTTCCAAAACAGTGGTAATGGCAACCTCAAAAATACTATCAGATAACAATTTCTATTGACCTAACAAGTGCCATTCACTGCTTTGAGCAACATACTTGCATTAAGACATTTACTGCACACACCAACATGAGAGGTAGGTACTATTTTTAATCTTCTAAATGCTGGAGAATTTTGGAATATTATCAGAAAATAATATTGACCTATTATTTTTGCAAATGGTATTTATTTCACTTTATTTTGCGAGTTAAAAATAGTGTAATTTGAAGAAGTTAAGTAACTTGCCCAACATCACCTGTCTATGAAATGTTAAAACCCAAGCACTTTGAGTCAAAGCATGATGTGATTAACAATTGTGCCATACTATGCCCAGACGTTTTCCTTCAGACAGCAGGAGATGAAAAGAGAAGTAACCAGGCACTTGGATTAGTGGCTCTCATGCTCTGCTGTTTCCTTTTGTACCCATAATATTCAGTATGTAATTGAACATAAGCTACAGAAGAGCATTATTTTAGTACAATATCTGCATACTTTTAAGAGTATCTGCTTTTGAAACAGATACATAATAGTGCCAGATTCTGACTACCAGTGAGTGAGACTTTAGAAAAGTTCATTTTTCTCTAACTTAATGGAAATCTTAAAAAAATACTCCACGGATTCTGAAAATAATTCATTAGTTTACTATTTCTCCTTAGATAATATTTTATTTTTTTATTAATGCTGAAGAGGTAAGGCACATTAATAGGCCTCATGGGCTGGGGTAGAATGCTTACTTAGCATGTATAAGGCCCTGGGTTCAATCCCCAATACAGCAGGAAAAAAATTTAACTAAATGATAGCTAAAATACCTTTTGTTGCTCAAAACAGATGAATCTTTGAGATATCATGGTCTATCTAGCCTTATAAAAATCAGATAATTTTTTTCAAGCTCCATAAATGTTTGGATTAATCACAGTTTTTATATTAATTTAGTTTGACTTTAGAAGCAGATTATCAGAGCTCAATCTAGTTTCACAAGCTTTTCTTAGACATATTTTACTGCATTCCATAGACCCCAATGTAGATATACGGGTTGAGTTGGTTTTACTTAATGCTTTTCATTACTATAACCTCAATACTATGTATCATCCTTAATTCACTTGTAATTTCTATTTACATATATGTAAATATATGCTTTAATTCTACAGGTAAATGGAAATATATATATTTGACTATCTTTTGTTGTTTATAATTTGGCAGTAAGATAAATATTTAAAGAATTTGGTATAAAGTGACTTTTAAAGGTGCTTTTTTAAGGGGTTACAGGTGTGACTCAGTGGCAGGGTACTTGCTTAGCATACTCAAGATCCTGAATTTGATCCCCAATAGAACCAAAAAAACCCAAAAAAAACCCAACCCCAAACAAACAAAACCAAAAGAAAAAAAAAAGATGACAGATGAGATGCTGTTTTTGTATTTAATATTCAACAGTACCTTTTTCATGTGACTAACCTTGCAAATTAAAAAAAAATCTCAATGTCACCTTTTTATAAATCTAAATTATTGAATTTTTTTCACATTGATCTAGAACCATATATTTGTTTATCAGCATTCTAAATTCCTTGCTATATTAAGTGAATGATAGCAGAAATTACAAAAGGAATGACTTCTGTGTGCCTATGCAATGTTACCAACAGAAGCTTAAAGAAGGAACAGCCATCAGGCTCTGAGCCATGTGAATTAAAGAAACAGACAAATTGAAGGAAATCACTGTATAAAGAACTGCTGCAACCAAAGAACACACTGCTCCACAAAGTAATCCATGATAGAAACACTGGTTCCATGACAGAAAATAGTGGGCAAAACACCAAAGCCTTGAAAAATACATGCACAGACATGAGAACACCCCCAAAATGTGCCCTCCTTTACCCCAGTGTAAGATTAGTTATCACATTGACTGGAAAAGCCTTGAAATAATGGTCAAATTCTTTTAATATTTAACTAAGCAATTAATTTATTTGGATTAACTAAACATGTGAGTCATTTTAGCTGACATTTCATATTACCATATATTTATTTGTTTTTCATTCACTAGAGTGATGTTCAAATAGTTAGTGTTGACTGTAGGGATGGCTAAGACAGTTCCAAAGCTGTTTCTTTTCTTCTTTAATTCTCTTTAGCTTGAGACACACAGGGGAGAATGCAATGTATTGTTCCAAGATATGACATAAGTCACTTCATTATATCACTTTTATACAACTTGGTCAACAGTGATGATAATGCATGTGGTATTTGCAGAAGTATGGCACCCCCTTCGGATTCCTCCATGGCTGTCAGAAACCCACCTGACCCTGAAAGTCGTATCCTTGTGGTATCTTGTAGGCCAAGCAAGTCAGTAAGGGATTAGTGAACAGAGCTTCCTTTAGATCTAGAGTGAACACAAGACACTTAGAAAACAAAACAGCACAAACTCGTTACAAATGCAAAAGGACAGTAAGTACAAAACGTTATTGGACAAAAGGACAACAAGAGTGGAAGTTTGAATTTCAGGGAGAGAAAGACAGAGAGGAAGAGAATTTAGCAGGAAGGTACATTCTTCCTCTCCCTTTACATCTTCTTCCAAGTGAACTTCCCCCACTTTTCATACCCTAAGAGTAATTTTCTCTCCTGGAGGACACCATGGCATACTCCAGACTGAGACAGTATGGGGACATTGCTGTTCAAAGAAAGATTAAAGAAAAAGAAAAAAGGACAGTCTTTTTGTTCTTTTTATCAGAGTAGAATCAAAAGATTCAGAGGCTATAATAGAGAGTCTTGGACTCTCAGGTATATCTACTGATATTAGCTATATCAACAGCTAATAGACAGCTGTATCAACACTTTACTGTGCTTCCTTCCCGCAGACAAGGTGTGTGACTGCATGTGTGTTTTTTTTGCCCAAATAGCACCATTTAAAAATGAAGATGAACATGGGAGTTTGAGATTGGGAGGATCGCAGTTGGAGGCCAGCCCAGGAAAATAGATTCCAGACCTCCGTATCCAAAATAATCAGAGCAAAATGGACTGGAAGTGTAGCTCAAGTGGTAGAGCCTGTTTTGCAAGCAGGAAGCCCTGAGTTCAAACCCCAGTCCAACAACAAAAAAAAATGAGGATGATTTTATTCATGAGACTTTTGTTTACCCAACAATACACCTTTCTTTATCATTGTGTATAGCTGTATAATGTGCATTTTCTTAGTTACTCCGGAAGCAGAGATCAGAAGGATCCTGGTTTGAAGTCAGCTTAGGCAAATAGTTCTGTGAGACCCTATCTCGAAAAAACCCTTCACAAAAAAGGGCTGGTGGAGTGGCTCAAAGTGAAGACCCTGAGTTCAAGCCCCAGTACTGCAAAAAAACTTTAATATTAAATAATTGGTTAATATTTTAATAGTTGCTTGAAGTAGGGTATCCTATTTTATGAAACACGACAATTTATTTAATCTTAACATGATCGATGGACATTTTCAGGTTATTTGTTGTTTCGTTTGCTCTATCATTATTTCCGTGTCAGTTACCTTCAACATAGTTTCTGGATGCTGACGATAGTACAGTTTTACTGTTTTGACATTTTCTCTAACCATATTCAGAGACAGCTCCCATCCAGAGGTCCTTTTTCCTCTCTTCTTCTGTGCTGAGACTCCAAACACTAAGCTCATCCTCCTGTTAGGATACAGATTGAAAAGCTACTAAGCAAAAGTTTATTATGCCTTTTGTGCTGGGCCTTTTCTAGTTCATCAGTTACCTCTGAGAAACAGCAATGAAGGCCTGAAGTCAGAAATCTAGAACATGGCTGGATATTAG
This sequence comes from Castor canadensis, assembly GCF_047511655.1. Lineage (NCBI taxonomy): Eukaryota > Metazoa > Chordata > Mammalia > Rodentia > Castoridae > Castor > Castor canadensis. Next base: position 79,507,975 of record NC_133394.1, on the reverse strand, counting down.
TTTAGGAAAGGACAGAGATGGCTTACGCTTATCAAACTACCTGTATGTTGCCGCACTTTTTACTTGGTTCACTCAGTCTCATTGACTATCCATAAAATGTGTTCAGTGCTATTACCTTTCAATTTGCCATCAACTGTTGTGAGACCAAGCCACAGAGGAAATGTGTAGCTGCAAGACTGTGATAAACATAGGATGCAGGCCACCACAAGGCATATTCCTTTTAAGGCTCGTTGGTCACACACACACACACACACACACACACACTTCACTGCCGGAGGGCAGGCCTCTTGATTACACTATATTTAGTGGGCTCACAATATCCCCTTGTTCCTTCCGATCTCCCCCCACCCCCGCCATCACCAGTAGCCGAATTCACGCAAAGAGCACCGCAGGCTCTTCTACATCATCATTGTTACGGCCTCATATGAAGGCCTTGTCACCAGACGGGGGCGGGAAGGCACTCCCCAGCAGCAGCCCCGAAAGCATCTTAATTCCCTCCTCTGTCGCTGATTGGTTGAGGATTGGGAAGCAGTGACCGGCCTCCTGCGGCTCGACTCGCCATTGGCTGAGAATAGGTGGCAATCAGGCCAGGCGAGGGCTGAAGCGCCTGCTGCAGCTTTATGCTGCCGCCCCGGCCTGGTTGCGTTTACGCGGCTGCAAATAACTGCCAGGGTCCCTTCCGCTGAGCCTCTGCGTGGAGGCTGCCTCTGGGTCTCCGTGCGCAGACACCATGGTGAGTGCTTTCAGCCGGGTCAGGCAAGCCTCACGCCTTGGCCAGGGCCGACCTTGATTGTCCCAGGGACCCTACCACGCTGCTCCAGCTTGACGCCGGGGCGGGGGAGCGCACTGCCCGCCGGCGGAGCAGCCGCGCGGTTTACCTGCGTGCGGGAGGGGGAGGTCGCGGATAGGACCGGGATCGACCCGTGCCTCTGCTTTCTAGAGGGTCCCTTCCGCGGCACCCCAGCTTCCCAAGCTCGGGAAGGAGAGGTGCGGCAGGGATTGATGTATTTTCGGCGCAGGCAGGCCCCGCAGGGGTGGTAGACTTGAGCGCCCGAGCGAGGCAGGCTCGCGGTGCACGTCCCCGCGTTGTCCCCGGTGCTCAGCTCGTCGCCGAGCGGTGACAGGTGAGCAGGGGTAAGAAGACCGCATGGGGATGGGATGGCTGGTGACATAATCTGCTCCTGATGGGGGAGGGGTTGCCATCATGATCCACCCCCTTTAATATAGGGTACTCCTAACAGCGGAGCAAGGGGGCAAGGGGACAGGTTAGAGGATTAGGATGTGATCACATCAGCAAGCTGGCCCCGAAGCCCCTAACCACCCAGAGCCAGTCCCTGACGCTTGGCTCTCTCTCTGCTCCTACAGTACGGATTTGTGAATCATGCCTTGGAGCTGCTGGTGATCCGCAATTACGGCCCCGAAGTGTGGGAAGACATCAAGTAAGTGACCGGCTCTTCTAGCAAGGGCTGCGCGCTGGACCCCTGTGTGGGGACCCCCGGGAGTCGGCCCCGGGCGTTTTCCACGCGCCTTGCTATACCCACTGCTTTTTGCGAGGGTCTCGGGTGCGCATCCTCCGAGGTGCCTCCGCCCGCGGCTCCGGTTTCAGCAGCGCTCCCACGCTCCAGAGCCGGGACCCGGAGAGGAGGGGCAGCCTGGGCGGGGCTGCGAGGGTGAGAGCGGCAGAACCCAGCCCCTTGGGGTCACTGCGGCCTCGCGACCCGGCCAGAGCGTGGGAACCCTCTGCCAGAGCCTCGGTGGCTCCCAGGCTCCGCAGACTGTCAGCTCCCACGCGGAGGGGATCCTCAGGGATTACGCAGGCAGCTGCAAGGTTCTTGCTACCTACCAGAGGCCTTCCAGACAAACGGAAGACGGGGCTGCTTTATGATAGACACCCCTTGCAGACGTGAAGAGGCCATGCCTTTTTTATATACTGAAATACAATCATAGACAATTTCTTGAGCAAGTCATCAGGTATATTTATTCATTCTGAAATAAAGTGAAATTAGAATGTTTTCTCAAATTCCCTCTGTGAGTGTGTGTGTGTGTGTGTGTGTGTGTGTGTGTGTGAGTGAGAGAGAGGGGGGTGAGGGGGAGAATTTGTTTTCTATTGAAGGTCCTAAGAACCTGGTGTCAGTTTATCTCTTTGAGCCCAGCACTCTGATGGGAACAGAAACACCACACCCTGAGAATTAAAATCAGTTGTAGAGAACAGTCATCATCTCTATGAACACTTGACCCTTTCAGTCTAACAAAATCATCTCTCCTGTCACGCTGTTGAAATTTGCATTTAACTTGTATAGCTGATCACCATCAGCCATCCCAGAAGAATATTTAGGGATTTCCATCTTAGAGTGGAGGAGGAGGGAAGGGTTTCCTTGGGTGGACGTGGAACATATTTTGATTACTTACTCTGATTTCTTGTGCTCACTAATTTCATTTTGTTATCTCAAGTTACATGAGGATTCCTTGCTGCTGTTTTTTCTTAAGCACACTATTAGCAATCAGTTTTAACAGGCCTTTGTTATGCAGTAGCACTAGAGATTTCTTATAATTACCGGTTTCCATGGAAATGACAGGGGTTATAAATTAAGCACTAGAATGCAGTTACTCTTTCCTCTGGGTCTGTATCATTGAACATTTCTTTATCTTCTGTAAGGTCACTTACATTATCTGTAGAACACATGTATAGGCTATACAGAGAAGGCGAGATTTGGCAGTTAAATGGTTCTGTCAAATGAGAGTACAGGCATTCAAGGTTACTTTGAGATTGGAATTTTCTTTTCACCTTATTAATACCTTCATAATTCTAATCTTGCTTGGTAGAGAAAGCAAGCACCACGAACAAGGTTTTAAACAGTATTAACATAAGTATAGGATTATTTTTAAGCCACTTTCTTTGTGAATTTGTGAAAGCACGCCCTATGTGATGTTTTCTCATTTGTAAACCAGAATTCCCAAATTTTCCTGGTGGATGTACTATAACAATGAATATGCTTAGAATTTCAAGACCATAATAAAAGATGACTATTACTACTTAAGAGTATTTTAGCCAAACTTAGAATGCATGCCATACCCATTAGATATTTATATAACTGATAAGTACAAAGGTGAAAAGTTGTACTTCATAGAGAGATGTAGGAAAAATTTCTTTAAAAAATAAAATTATTGCTGGCACCCATGTCTCAGACCTGTAAGCCTAGTTACTCAGAAAACAAAGAGCAGGAGCATAGCAGTTGGAAGCCAATCCTAGAAAATAGTTCTCCAAACACTATCTTGAAAGAATCCATTATAAAAAAAAAGGGTTGGCAGAGTGGCTCAAGCAGTAAGAGTGCCAAGCGTTAGGCTCTGAGTTCAAACCCTGATACCTCTTAAAATAAAATAAACAAGAAATGTGTTTATATTGGCCATATTTTCCTCAAAAGAGGTAAAAGTCTGAAAATACACAAATTTCATTGATGAAACTTAACTGCCAAATCACACTAAGAATATTATAAGATTCTATTTTAATTATGTATCAATTTTTTAGTTCAATATCAGTATCTTCTAACTCTACCTTTCAGTAGCTTTGAAAAATATTCTTAAACTGTTAAAGTGATAATAATTCTAATCATCCAAAACATTTTGTTTTGGTAAAAAATGAAGCAAATTTTGTTAGGTATTTTTCTTATAAAATGTCCTCAAGGATTATGCCTGTATAAAGAAAATACTAGTGGAAATAGTGCTGCCCTTCTGGTATTGATTTTGATTGTCTCTTTAGGGAATCAAATTACTTTGGTGCAGTTCAGAATCTGAACTGGAGAATATGGTTCTGCTTTCTACATTGGAAGTATTGAAGCTGCTGGGTGGTCTCTAACCCAGCACCACTGAGAGATTCCTACATGCTCTTTGAGACATCATTTGCTGTCTAGAGCAGAGATGCTCACTGCCTGGGCAAGGGAAATGCTACTGCTAGGATTCGGAACCCTCCTCCCCACTCCACCCTTCACTCCAAGGAAGATTACTCCAGTTATTGGTCCAAGACACTTTCAGTTTTAATTACTTTATGAGAAATTGAATATATGAGAAAACATTTATCTGTGCCTCAAAAAGTACCAGACTTTATCTTTTTTGGCTTGTGAAGAACTATAAATGAATATTTATAAAATGTTAAATAATACTTCTTGGTTTAGTAGGAAATGGCCATCCATCCTTCATGAGAAAGGATGTCAAATATTTAATGACAAATAAAATCCTGAGTAACAGATTCCAGACAGAAAATTTTTAGTGGATAAGAACTGAAATGCTCTATTGTAAATTCAATATCCACTTTTATTCTTACCAAAATATAACCTTTTCACAAGAGCTTTAAATTCCTCTTTTTAAAAAAGTAAAAGAAAAATTGCCTAGACCAAGAAATAGCAAACTTCTCTTAAAGTACCAGATAATAAATGTTTTAAGTGCTTGTGAGCTAAGCTAAAACTGAGAATATTAGGTAGACATCTGTATAACTAAAATGTAACTATTTATATAAATATAAGAAGGAAGTGAGCTAGATTTCACCTGTGGATCAAAAAATTGCTTATTATCCCATACATTTGGGATACAGGTACTGAAATGTCACATCATGCCCCATAAATATGTACAATTACTAGTGTCAATTAAACAAAAATATACTAAAAAAATTGCTTATTTCTGCTTCTGAACTATATCATAACAAATGTTGATACTGAATCTACTTCAAATCTTGTTTTGCAGATTTCTTTGCAATTTTCAGTATCCTTGGACCTTTTAAGAATCCATGGTTCCAAAATGACGAGAAAAACCAATAATAAATTTAGAAAATACCCGTAGTCAGGGCTTATGCATATTAAAACAGCATCTAAATACTTGACTTAGCCATCTATGTTTTCCTTGCATCAACTGCTGCTAAACTAATTATTGCATGAAATTACTAAGTTCAATTTTAGATTTTCTAACTTACAGGGACATATGGGTTTTAAAGATGGATTCAAAAGGCTAAAAATTCTAAGATATTTAAGTTTATTAATAAATAGATGAACCAAGATAGGAATGTAGCTCAGTGGTAGATCACATACTTCCCCAGCACAGAAAAACAAACACACAGACAAACCAACAAGCAAACAAAAAACCAACATTTCTAAAAACTGCAATTACTTACCTACAGTTGAGCTGACCATCAAGCATCTTTTCAGCAATGAAGTACTACACAGAGTTACTAATTAGCTTTTCTCTGTTTTACTAAAAGATCTGAGATAAAGAGCTGGATCAAAATTTGGTATGAAAGATGTAAAATTGATAATAATGTAATGACTGTTAGCTGATAAATAATGTGGTTAGTTCCTCTGGAAGGCTGTCAGTCATCTAACCTGGTATAAAGAATACATGCTTTATGGTTTTATCTGATTGTAGCAGGGTAGCATACTTTTTCATTCATTGATTCATTTTTTCCCTTTTATTGTTAAGCTTATCTGTAATGAGCATAGTTTAGTGTTTTAATCACTGCAGATAGAAAAGCAAATGATGTAATCCTTGCCTTCAAAAAGTCTAGAGATATCAGGATATTTTTAGTCTTAATTTTTTAAAAACTTTCCTGTCTGTAACTCAAATATGGAAGTAGTTGGACTGCTGGATAGTGTGTACTGATCTTCCACTTTTGAAATTAATGTGTCTAGTTGGATTTGCTAATCATGAGTAAAGATTATGGTTCAAATAAGCAAACACTTTGCTATGAATTGGTTATGTGACTTTCCAAGTTGCATAAACTTTTAAAGTATCAACAGCATAAGGAAAAAATACTGCTTTATTGGGTTGTTGTAATACATTGAATAATATCATAACACAGTTCCTGAATAGCTGCTTATTAAATAATAGCTATTATTTTTCATTTTACTCTAGAATTAGAGTTTTTCAGTGTTTTTCTTCCCTAGTCCACATGAAAGATGTGAAGCTCCTTCTTAGTAATAGTTGTCTGAGCACAGCTTGGTGGTTGTGTGCTTGCCTAGCATGTGCAAGGCTCCTAACAACAATTTGTAGTAATAATAACCCATCGCAGTCTCTGTACTACATCCATGCAAATGTTTCTTATCACTTCAGGATAAGGAATAAGTTGACATTTTTCATTACTCTTTCTTCTTATTATTATTGTTATTATCACAGAACTAGTATTGAACCCAGTGCATCTTGCACGCTAGGCAACTTGAACCATGCCCTTAGGCCTTTGGCTTGTATTTTGTTTCTTAGGTAGAATCTGGTAGCTGTGCTTGGACTGGCCTCCAATGCATGATTCTCTGTCCTTGCCTTCTGTGTAGCTGGAACATTACTCTTTCTTTCTTCTTCTTTTTTTTTTTTTTTTGTGGTACTTTCTGGGACTTAAACTCAGGGCCTACACCTTGAGCCACTCTACTAGCCCATTTTTTGTGAAGGATTTTTTGAGATAGGGTCTCACAAACTATTTGCCCAGGCTGGCTTCGAACTGTGATTCTCCTGATCTCTGCCTCCTGAGTAGTTAGTATTACGGGTGTAAGCCACTGGTGCCTGGCTTGGGGCATTATTCTTTATGCTTTATCCATTCCATGGAACTAGTACTCGTACTTGAATTTGAAGTATCTCTTGAACTCTCCGCTTCTTTCATTCTGGCTCTTATCACCTTCTCTAGTGCTACTCTAACAGGCCTCCTTCTGTGTCTGTTTTGTCCCTTTCCTCTCCAACTTGCAGACTATGGAAGAGTATTGTTTCCATTTTGCCATATTTCTCCTGAGCTCTTCTTTGGAATTAATCTTACATCACATTCTTCAAAGCACTTCTTTGCCCACGATCCCTGTTTGGTGTTTGAAAATGTAGCATATCCTCTTAATATTCATTTTATCAAAATAAACTAAAGCAAGCAAAATAGTGAATCACCATATTTTGCCATGTTTTAATCGTATTTTCATGTTTATGAAGGTGAGTTAAATATCAGTACCTTTCTATCCCCTTAGTCAAGTAGTGGTGCTTTATACTATAAAGTATTTAAAATTTAAAAGGTCTTTTCATCTCTATAATTTCAGCAACTGAATTCTACATTTGCTTGAAAAAGGAAATGACTTTTTAGGCCAATATGATTTTGGGGGGGTACTTTTTAAATTATTTTATTGAGTTCTCAAGATATGAAATAACTGTCTGGGGAATTATGCACAGCGTGGGGAAGAATCAGACCTGCAACCCTACTCCTCTGATGCCAGGCTTAATGCTTCTTTTAAGATACATTTATGAACAGGAGGTAAATAGAATACCTTTAAAAATGAAATCATGTTCATTTTCGTACACAGAACTTATTCTAAAGATAAGCAACTTAATATATGTAAGTCAACCAGACCCTTGTTAGAATCAGGACCTTTTTCTCTAGAAAGATCTGCCAGTTAGCCAGAAAGACACAGTACATTAGTTGATAAACATGCTAATGTTTAAAGGAATTTTGGAGCACTAGATGCCCTAAATACAAACACCTCATATCCCTGCTAGTGAGCTCTTTGCAATGGTCCCCCACAACCTGGGCCATGTGAGAAGCAGCATGGCAGCTAGGTAAAAAGGCAAGTTATAGCCTTATCTCAGGCATTTTTTATTATTTCTTTGTTTTTACAAACTGAAGTAGTTTGCAGAAATCAAGATTGGGCATGAGGTCTTTATTTTCCTTACATTTTGCACTTTTGTTAAAATGTGCAAAAATGTTAAAAAATTCATAGAAGCATATTATTTAATTTTGTATGTGAGAAAAGGATCTTTGCACATTACTGTGAGTACCAGAAGAGAAATTAGAAAATCTGTGTTCTCACCCTTATATCCAGATGTTCAGATGGCAAACATTAAGTAGACGTGGCTGCTGTTTGCAAGAGCAATGTCCTTTCTACGTTCTCTCTTTTCTCCAGAATCAGGGACTCTGGCAAATGTCTCTCTGTAGTGTGCTGGAAAGTGACAGCTAGGGGTTGATACTGTGCAGACGTCCGCAGGAAAGCACCCTTTAGGAAATGAGCACTATAAAGAAATCTAACTGGCCCAGTTCAGAAGTGACAACTTAGAAGACCAAGACATGAGGACTTGCAGCTTTTGTATTTGCGATTTTACCTCCTTATCCATTAAAGAGGAAACTGTGGGGAAAACTGTCGTTTGTGTTTAGCAAAATGGAGCAGCTTTTCCTACACAAACTACATCAAAAGATATTGAGGTCAAGGAAGTTTCTAGTGAAGTTAAAAAGTCAACATTTTGACATTTTGGTATTTCTGTGACTGTGGCATGGGTTCAATTGCAAATTCTTATGTACTTTGTTGGGTCATGAACTATTAAATCATTGCTTTATTGAAATTCTTTGTTGTCAATCTTCAGATTACCCAGACGTGGAGATCTCTCCATCCACCCATTGCATTTTCCTTCAGCACACCAGCCCCATGGGCCAATTTTCAGCCACTCAACTGTACGGACCTTTGAGATGTGTCTCAGGAGCGCCTGTCCTTGGAGCATGCTCTATTTCTTGACTCTCTCCACCCCCCATCCCACCCCCAACTCCCCCCCACCCCCCCCCCCGTCAACATATATACCTCCCTGCTTTAAGAGCCACAGCACATGGTAACTAAGGGAACCATCTCTTATATTCAAAATTATACCTTCTCTTTGTAGTACGTGCAAGAGTTTGTGATATATATACTCTGCCAGGCTCTCTCTCTCTCTCTCTTTCTCTAAATTTAGTATGTGTGTGAATACTTATAACTTTATATTCTTAATCTCACATATATTCATCATAGATATCTTTTCTGCAATCAGAATTTATGTCAGAATTATGACCTCTTTAACACTATTGATAAAACATAAGCTCTGTTGAAGTAGGCATTTTTCCCATCTTTACTGAGGTATTCTTGACAAAAATTGTATACATTTAATGTGTACAACTTGATGCTTTGATGTATGTATACATTATTAAATAGTCACTATAATAAAGATAATTAGCATGTCCATTACCTCTCATAGTTATCCCTTTTTTGGGGTGTGAACATTTAAGACCTACCCTGTAGACTATTTCAAATATGTATTACATTGTTGTTAACCAGAGTCAAAGTACTGAACAAAATGGACATTTCTTACATCAGTTAAGGCCAAAGATATAGCAAATAAATGATCCCATTTCCTTTTGGAGGGAGGAGTTCTTTTATGTTGTCTCCTGTGGATATATTAGAAGGATTAAGAATGCTGTTGTTGGAGTGCCAATTTCATTTGTCAAAAGACCGTTACTGGCTTGGATTCAGGGCATGACTAATCCTTTAGTGTGCATCTAAAAGGCAGGTATGTGAGATGCTGTTTAAAGTTTGTGTTGTGGACTGTAGATTAATGTCTGCAATCCTGAAATTAAATTTGAAAACCAGATGGGAATGCTCACCATGTTGTTCTACTTTGAGTGTGATATCTCATTTATATTGGACAGTTACCATATGGCTCTGCAGTGTCCTAAGTGTTTTGTACTTATTACCACACTCAATCCTCCCTACCACTGCAGAAAACAGATCCACTCTTTTTTCTCATTTTGCAAACAAGAGAACTGAAGACCAATGTGGACATAGGTGGTCTGGTAATTATCTTCCTGTGGGTTTTCCTCCAATGAGATGGACGATGGACCTGTAGCCTTCTCCTTTCTAAACACAACCAGTTTATCAAGGAGGTGGGCAACATAACGTGTTTAGCACTGCTTGCTTTTGGTTTTGCCTTCCTGGAATATTCTAGCACTTGTATAGGTGATTTCGATTTTAATATTTTAAAAGGTAGTTTTATTCACCAATCAGCACATCTGCTGAAGAAAATCGGAGTCTCCGACATTTTGAGCAAGCTATTTGTGTTGAGAAGAGCTGCTGCCTGACATGCTCCCCAGGCAGGGTTAACTAGGAAGCACACAAAGGCTAAGTAAATTAATCTACTGAAAGAGCTCCTTGAAACCCGTGTGGATGTATTTAAAGAACAGGTGACATTGCTATGAAGGGTCTCTCTTGCCAGCCTGGTCATAATCAGGAAAAAAAAAATAAGTCAAGACTGCTGTTGCTTTGCCTAAAACTTGAATACAAGTGTCACTCACAAAAGCATGAGTCAGGGACACATTGACCTACACAGGAGCTAACCTTTGCAAACCCAAAGAGGGTCCATCCAGGAACTGACACTGGATTGAAAGAGCTTGTCTCTTCCCTTGGCACCTCCCCAAAACTAGTCTCTTCTTTGGGCACTCAGATTTACTGGAATCATTTGATTTGGATAATGAAAATACAGAGGCTGTTCTTGCTTCCCAGCCACCTACAAAAAAGCAACATAGTTTCAAATTTTTGGATGTTATATATGGTTATTATATGTGGCTTATAATGGGACATTTTACTATTCATAATGATTGAACAAAACACATGATAACCTTCACCCCTCTCCAATGAGCCATCCTAATATTTATCACGAAAATGACTTCAGCATACTGCCTTTTACTACAGCATCTTTATAACACCATATCCCCTGGGACTCAGGGCCGTCACTGTTGTTGGGTAAGCTAATTGCTTGATATTCGTTGAACTTTTTCTGCTCAAGACCAGACCTTATTTATTTTGAGATTCCATTTTCAGATCAGTATATTCAGGCTCCTCCATCTGTAAACTATATGTAATTTAAATAATAGAGAAATTACATAATTGCTTTACAACAATTTTGAAAGAATGAGAGAGTCTAGACAATTTGGCCAGTGTATATGGCAGAATTTGGATAATTCAAGTGTGAGATTCTATATATCTAGAACGTAAATTATTGAAATGTTGTATAGATACACACACACACACACACACACATTATTCTTTGTTTTTAAGGTAAAAGCCTAAAAGTTATGGGATAACAAAGTGAGGGGTAGAGGATTATTAAATAATATGACTTGAATTACATACATTGTGTAATTTAAATATTAGCTTTACTTCCTAAGTATTTTTTACTGGTCACCTTTTGTGAGTTCAGGTCTTAGGTGATAAAATAGCTCTCAGATAAGGAGAGAAAGACGTGCAATGAAAGAGAAAGTCATGAAAGCTCCTCATAGACTTGTGCCAGGTGTGTCTTGATGTGTGCTGGGAGAAGGCTATGACCACCTGTTACCTCTTTGCCACCGGGAAGCTAAGACATTTGGCAGGATGAAGTCCCATGCAATATAAAATTGACTGGAAGTTGCAACAGTGGTGCTAAGTAAGAGAGAAAAAGGAGAAGACTTTGTTGACCTGATATTTCTGGTAACCTTAACAGCCATACTGTCCGACGTTAATTCTCTTGGTTATCACTCCTTTTGCACTGTTTGTTACCCTGCACAGTTCAATGTATTAATCTACTCCACACTAAGGGTTTGTGATATTTCCTATTAGCTTTTCCCAAAAAAGCAGATGAAGAAGGAGCTACAGAAAGAAGAGAACTGGTCCCAGAAGGGTTAGGTGAGTAATGATAGAGACCAGTTTTGCCTCAACTCTGTGCTTAGATGTTATCTACTCCTTGGAGCCTGCCATGACCACTGTGTTGGCATCCTGCCTTCATCCTAAGTCCCCACTCTCATGTCTATTGTTACCTGCTTATCTCTACCAGCAAAAATACAGGTTTAGGGAAGGCTGCAATCTTTATCTGTTTGATTCACTGATATATTAAAAGTGCTTAGGAAAAGGGGAGAAAGAACATAACGAGCATTAAAGTATTTATGGTAAAACTTCTCAAAAAAAAAGCAACTCAGCATTTCCAAAGACTTCTAAGATAAATGTAAGTGCAGTACTAAGTCTTTTTGAAAAATTTGGGGAAATTCAGTGTGAGGTTTTTAAGAGAAGAGGATTATTTTCTGCCTAATACTTCTGTTTAATTTCTATTTCAGCACCCTCTGCAGGGGGCATATTGGGACAGAGTATTTCAGGAAGTGAAGCTTAAGAGATAAAGGAGCTTATTCTAATGAAAAGAGAAAGGAAAGAGGGAATGCATTGGCTCATGGTTAGGGGAATTCTCAGGAAATGGCTATTGCCTTATTTTCTGCTTGTAGCTCACTCATTCAATGATTATTATGGATTAGTGGGTGTTTCAGAGAAACTGAATTTATTACAGAAATTTCTATGATTTGACTTATTCTAACTATAATAATACAGCATAGTGAAAACATGAATTAATTTACATTTTATTGTCTATTTAGGTCACATTCGTTTGTATGTTACTAGTCTGTCCTAAATCAAAGGTTCCAAAATACCCACCTGTAGACTCTTATTGTTTCATAATGAAATGTTAATGGAAAAGTGACAAAAAATAGGATCTATAAGTTTATATTGTTCAAACCAGCAATTCCATTCCTAAGAATCCTTGCTATCTTTACATAGAAATATGATTAGCTGTAGAGATATTAGTCACAAAATTGCTTACACTGGTGGAAAAGATAAAAGCCATATAATTTCCCATTTAGTCTTCAGTATGTCTGTATGATGCAGTTTTGTGCAGTCGTGGTGTAGAAATGTGTTAACTGACCTCAACAGATACCTGTTGCCTGGCATGGCAGTTTGTGCCCAAAATCTTAGCACTTTGGAGGCAAAGACAGAGGATCTGTAAAAGAGTGTAATATTAGTACTGCTTATCTCAGAATAAGGGAAAACCACTTTTTCTTTTTTAGTTTTTCCTTTCCTGTGCTTCAAGTATTTGTACAGTTAGAAATTATAATACATAAAATCTATACTATCACTTAACAAAGGATAAGTCAGGTTATACATTGTTTGTGATTTTTCTATCACTGATACTTGGTATTAAAAAGACCAGGATCTTTGAAGAACTGTGTCCATTTAATTTAAAAGTTGTGTTTTTAGGAAAAGGGAGATGTTCACATTTTATATTTAGCTCCATAACTGAGTTTGCAGACATAGGAGGCACTATAGTCATTGTAATATGTGTAATGCTTTAACCACTTACAACATAATTTTCCGTAACCTTAAATCTTTACATTTGTGGAAGGCGAGTTATAGTGTCGCTCCCATTTTAGAAAAGAGATGTTCTGATGCTCCTGTGATATATGTGGTTTGCCCAAGTGTGCTTAGCTTGTCAGTTCTGGTTTCTGAAATGCAGATCCTGTGCTTACTGAACCATGGGGGTTTTTGAGGTGTAAGGATAGAGTCCAGTGACTTGTGCATGGTAAAGTGCTCTTACCACTGAGCAAAACCCTCAGCTTTACATAACTGCAGCAACTAAGTATAAATGGAGGTCAAGCAGTGGCTACGGGCTTATAATGCCAGCTACTCAGGAGGTGGAGATTTGGAGGATTGTGGTTCAAAGATATCCTGGGCAAAAAGTCAGCAAGACCCTATCTCAACTAAAAAGCTGGGTGTGGTGGTGAGTGCTGTGATCCTAGCTACATAGAAGGCATAAGTAGGAAGATTGCAGTTCAAACTGGTCTGGGCCAAAACACAAGATCCTGGCTGAAAAATAACAAGCTAAAAGGGCCGAGGGGCGTGGCTTAAGTGGTAGGGCACCTTCCTAGCAAGAGCAAGTCCTTGAGTTCAAAGCCCAGTACCTTCCACCCCAAATGCATATTTAAATGCTATGCTCTTAAGAACATAGAGTGTCTTTGGGAGTATCTCTCTGTGGAGACAGTGACATAAGACATGCCACCATTTGTATTTTTCTCCTTGAACAAACAGTTGGAGCATGAGTAACAGCTGTGACAGTATGATTTCTGAGGGCTATGGTTTCCCTGAAGTTCCCATGACTGCAGTGAGCATTCCTTCCTATTCTCTGGCAATGTGCTATGATTTAAATGAGTGGGGTTGAGGGTCTACCTTGACCTCCATGCTATATGTGTTTTCGTGAACTTACCAGTGCGAAAGATGTCTGAAACCTTGTTGACTCCCCCTCACCCACTTTTGGATACTTGTCTGAGAAAAGTCATCCAAATCCTATCAAAGTAAATGCATTTATAGAATCATGACAACTGTTAAAAATGATAAATATAGTTTTCCTCCACCAACACTGTGTATATTTGAGCTACTTTGTTTAATGAGCAATGGATAGAACTGAAGATTTTATCAGTTCACTTGGCATCAAACTTAGTGTGTTTTAAGCAGATCTCTTGATCTTGACCGCAGTCCACCTCCAGTAGGCTCTCCCAGTTCAGTAATGACAACCTCCTTATAGTTGCTCAGGCTAGAAACCTCAGGGTCACCCCTGAGTCTTCTCCCTTGCTCATACCCTGCATCCCATCCATGAGCAAATCATGTTGAATTTACCTTCAATACCCACTTGCCTTTGGACCACTGCTTACCCACCTACTGCTTCCACTCTGCCTCTCTTTTGGCAGTAGCCTCCTGTTTGGCCTTGCTTTGTGTCCTCCACACCATGGATCCATTCTCAGTGCAGTGGCCAGTGGGGTCAGTCCCTGTCACTGATCATATCCCAGGTGCCAATCCCTTTCTGTCTTCCTAGTGTCCAGCTAGGCCAGGCTGTGGCCTCTGGTGACCTCTCTGACCCATTCCTTTATAGTTCCTCCATCCTCTCTGTTCCTCCTGCAGCTCAGGATGCTGTGGTCCTCTAGCTCTTCCCTGAGTTCAGGACGCTCTTCCCCAGGTTGCTCATGCACACTCAGCCTTACTCACCCACCAGCTGCTCGGTGAGGCCTTCCCTCCCCTTTGGGCTTGAACGTCCCACCCCTCTATTCAGCTCTAGTTTTCTCTTTATTTTTATTTCACATATTACTTGTTAGTTTTATGTCCTTTCTGTTCTCTGACTAGAATATATGCGTATGAAGAGAGCAGGAATTTTTGTGTGTGTATGAAAGGTTATCTCCCCCATGTTCACAATACTGCCTGGCACATGGAGGGGCTCAAGAAACATTTGCTGAATGTTTGTTAAGCTGAAAATAACTTCTTGATCATATTTAATGTTGGTCATTGCATTGGACATTTAAGTACTTATATAATTTAGTTTTAATAAGATATAGGTAAATATGTCATTTTAATTTGGGGAGAGGGAGATGACATACTTTCTGTTTTATCACTAGGCTTTTTGGAGCATGATGTTGCTTTAAACAGATTTGCCAAGACAAAATCCCATTTCAGATATCAACTATTATTTATATAATCATTATAAATGTGGTAGCCATCCTTTTACTTCAAAGCCCACCATTCTTCCTCTGTTGTTTTCCAGAAAAGAGGCACAGTTAGATGAAGAAGGACAGTTTCTTGTCAGAATAATATATGATGATTCCAAAACTTATGACCTTGTTGCTGCTGCAAGCAAAGTGCTCAGTAAGTTACATGCAACTTGCCTTCTTCGGCTTAATTACACATGGATGCTCAATAGAATGTATGTTTCAAGATCACAATGTATGGTTATACAAGGTGTTCACTGCATAAACTTGGTGGGGGTCATTAGGCTATGCTGAGTCTTGATCTTCCTTTCAAAAAGTCTTTAGAGAATGGAAAGTAGAAAGGCTTTCTTCTCCTCTCTACAGAAAGCCTTGTATTGAGGAAGGAACAAAATATTGATACTCATGTAATTCAGTTATAGTGTAAAGAATATAGTAATTACACCAAGTGTAGTTCACAGAAAACATTCTGAAATCTTTTTTCAATCACAAGTTACTTTAACTATTAGCAAAAGGTAGAGGAAACAAAACTTCTAAACAAAGTTCATTGCTAAAAGTACAAGTTCAAAGGCTTCATGGAGGAAAAAGTCATTCTCAATATATCATCTATTTTCTTATAGAGCTCAATTTGCACCTGGAGTGTAGTATGTGGATGATAGAACAAAGCTGGTTAGTATTGCCTGGAAGAATACAAAAATAAGACAAAAAATTGGCAAATGGCTAATAATTCAAAAAATATAGCTTCATTAGTAATCAAAATTGAAATGAATATGAAACAAACTTTAAAAGTAAACTTGCAGATTTGTGAAAATGAAGTAACTAGTGAGGGTCAGAAGTAAAGTTAAGAGGGCTACCATACAGATTTTGAATCTGATGAAAAACTAAGATGAGTTTTTAAAGAATGATTCTGTATTATCAAAGTCTTTTGAAAAATATGTTCAGGCGCTTAAGAAATTTTTTCTAAAGAAATAATCTCTTCATTAAGATTTATATGTCAGTATTTTTATGTCAGAGTTCTTTATATTATCAAAAATAAAAATAAAAACAAATTTTCAACAATAAAAATAAAAATATTTTCAATAAGGAAAGATTGGTTGTATAAATTGTTGTACCAAGAAATTGAACAAAATTGCAGTTAAAATTGATACAGAAAAATTACGGAAAAAATTTGAATTTAAAGGCAGGATGCTAGGGTGCAGACTGTATGTGATCAAGTTGTTAAATGTCCATATTTATATGAAAGAAAATTACTTTGCATCAAAACATTGTCATGTGTATTCCTGATGATTTAAAATATCTCTAATTTCAGAATAAACAAGGAATATGTTAAAGATATGCCATAAAATGCCAAGATTAAGTAGCTTGTTATATAAGATGAGAAAACAGTTGTGTTGTTAGTATGTACCGATTTATACCACTAATGTGTTAAGATATTGACTTCTCAGATTTCATTATATTGTGATGGCCAGAATTTTTTCTCTTGATCTATGTCTACACTGCACGAAAAATGTGAATATTTTAAATCGTTTTAATATTCTTCTCATTGCAATATCCTACCTATATAATATGGATTTTTTCCTCCTCTTTAACCTGTAAAACAGATCTCAATGCTGGAGAAATCCTTCAAATGTTTGGGAAGATGTTTTTCGTCTTTTGTCAAGAATCTGGTTATGATACCATCTTGCGTGTCCTGGGATCTAATGTCCGAGAATTCCTACAGGTAAGCAATTTGAGGTCCTGCAATTGGAAGTGAGTTTGTGGTTCTTAAATATAGGTTCTGCTTTTATTCAGCCAGCTGATCAAGAGTGTCTTGCTGCTAAGAAGGAATCACAGTGACTTTTTTCACATAAAATTATATTTTTAGATGATTTTAAATATACTTTAGCATCATATTTTTCTTAATTCTTAGT
The DNA here is from genome assembly GCF_047511655.1 of Castor canadensis. Lineage (NCBI taxonomy): Eukaryota > Metazoa > Chordata > Mammalia > Rodentia > Castoridae > Castor > Castor canadensis. The sequence goes on along the minus strand of NC_133394.1, from coordinate 79,490,947 downwards.
TGCTTACACTGAATATGTAAGTCATAAATTAGTGTTTTCTTTAAAAAAAATCTCCCCAGGGTCTGTTATGATCTGTTCAATACTCTTTTTATGATGATATGTGCTAATGGTGTGGTTTTACCTTTTAGACATACAACATAGTCTTATTTTTTGTTTGTAAAATATTCTTAAGAATAGAGTGTATTAGTATTTATGAAATCCTATCTGGTGCTTGTCATTTAGGAAAAGCACTAAGGTTTTCAGGTGTTCACCACCAAAAATATTTGAGAACCATTGCTGTAGAATTAAATATTAATTAATCTATCATAGAAAAGAAAGTAGGAAACTTTCCAAGTCAGTTTCAGGTTAAAAAAACAGATAACATCACCAAAGGCTTTTGTCTTAGTCTTGTTAAAATTACCTTAAAGGTTTTACTAGTAATTCACCTATTAGATGGGAGACTATTTCTGGAAGGACCCTTTTGCTGAAATGTGTTGACATTGAAAATTATGTAGCTCCTTGCAAAGAATATTTCTAAACCGGCCGTCGAGAGCATCCAGACCTTGCTGGAAAATGATGTCAGCGCAGTACCAGCTGAACTGAAGCCCGGTTTTCAGGGAATGTAAACTACTTTCAGGCCAGCTGCATTATTGATTTAGCAGCCAAAATAAGAACTTTCGTGTTTAATCGAAATGTCTGTTGTTTACATAGGGACTTTTTCTTATAAACTTAAAAGAGCATTAAATCAAGCTGGAAACTCGTTTGCCACCTCCTGCCAAGGGTTTATTAAACTAAGCTGTCAAAAAAAACCCCTGTCCCTTCCTCATGAAGCTACTGCTTCATTAAATTAAGCTCAAGTGCAACAGGCAGTATTTAGATGGATTGAAGTCAGATACTTCATATTTGGGGGATTTTAGATGTTTGAGTACATATTCTATTTTTAAAAATATTTTTGTTGATCACTGTCACCTGATCAGTGAAATTTTAACTTTCAGTTGCTCTCTCTTCATTTCAGTGTCTCTCTTATTGGTCATATGGACGTAACACAACAAATATTGAAATGGTTTTACTAATTTTTTCCACCCGTACTCATTGTGACCATTGGCTAAACTATTTTCACCATAGTAGTTTTATGAGTGCATTTTAGAGCTAGCTATACCATTCAATGGAGAGCCACTAGCTTCCAAGTCAGTGCAAAAAGAGTACACACATGTAAGTAAATGTAAAAACAATAAAATAAAACGTAAAAAGGTGTGTAAAATAGCATATGTGTAATTTTGTATTAAAAGTTAGTTAACATGCCAAGTGCCAATGGCTTACATCTCTGCTCCTAGTTTTAAGAGGCAGAAATGAGTAGGATAGTGATTGGAAGCCAATCTGGGCAAATAGTTTGCAAAATCTTATCTTGAAAATACCCATCATAAAAAAAGGCTGGTGGAGTGGCTCAAGTGGTAGAACTCTCGTCTAGCAAATTTGAGGTCCTGAGTTCAAACTCCAGTACCACCAGGAAATAAATTATTTAGCATATTTTAAAATTCTATATGATGCTTTTATTTTATTTTTCCTCTGATGTAAAAATGTGAACAATAAGAAAACCACAAATGTAGAATGCTATAAAATTTCCATCAATATTATCAACTTTTGATTCTGTTCTTTTTTTCCTGGTTTTGAGGCTATTTTTCATGGCAAATTGAGTATGTTAAAATGTTGCTTTTCTTAAAACTAGATTTTTTTTGTTATGATTAGGCTAATTATGTAAAAGTGAAACAAACCTTTTTATGTTGAAGTAACTGTGAAATAAAGCAATAGTGTTTCATGAATTGTTTTAAGTTCATATCTCACATGTATAAATAGACATTTTCTTTGTGTACATTAATAAAGCATTCTTTATTATATACCTCAATTGTTCCATAAGGAGTAAGATGAAATAGACTTCAGTTTAAAGTTTTAATGGGTTTTATTTCTTTTTTTACCACCTAGTTTTAATCAACCACCAGTCTTTTAACTGTATTTCCTAAGTGCTGAATTTTGAAAACTCAGTCATGCTTTTTCCATTTCCCCAATACTTCCTTGGGGGAGTTTGCTGTTATCTCAGAATTGGATGGGTTGCTTGCATCTTTTCTTGACCTCTTGAATCTCTTCTTCATTTTAGAAACCTTACCTAGTAATTCGTCTGAAATGCAAATATAATATAATCCATCATAGCATTTTCCTGCTTAAACCTTTGAGTAATTCCCCATTGCTAATTGGAAATGCCAAACATTCAAGACAATGGAAAAAAAGTCCATCATTTATCCATCCCTCTTCTTCCTGTCCCTCAGTCTAGCCATTCATTTATCTTGTTTCCCCATCCACACTTTTGCATATGCTCTTCCCTCTGCCTGAAACATCCTTCCAGCTCCTTTTAACCTCCATGAGGCCTCTTCATCCTGCAAGTCAAATTGCTTCCTCTAGGGAGACCCCAATCTCTACCCCACCTGAGTCCGGATAATTGTCTTCTTGTTTTCAGGACACACTCCATTCCCCAGCCACAGTGTTCTCACATTGCATTATCATTTCCTGTTTTTGGGAATGGAATGTACACTTCTAAAGGCAAGAGACCATGCATAGACCAGGCACAGACAGTATCTGTGTCATTTAAAAAAGGAATATTGACAATTAGTATAACAATAGGAAGAAAACATGTTAATGTAGGAAGCAAATTCACCAAAAGCTAAAGAGAATTTTATTAAGGATAATCCATTTGAAGTAAGCCCATATAACTTATTTAGAGATGAATCAAAAATTAAAATATAAAAGACTGACACACACTAAACCATTTTTCTTTCCAGGTGGACAAAAGTTAATTACTGGAACAATACCATGTATTATTTTCCCTTTTCTGTTTTATGTCTGTGGTAGCTTGCATTTGTATACTTGTATAATGAATCAAGAGCTTTGAGAAAGTACTGTTTGATAAGACAAACAAGGACTTTTGAATTGGAGCTGCGTCAACCCAAAAGCAGAAGGGCCATTCGTTTTCAATGCTATTGCACTAATACATTCTTTACAGACCCAAGAATTTTACAGAGTTAAATGAAATTAAAATAAGCATCAAAGGCTGTCATGTAGACTACTGAAAAATAAACAGGCAAAATGCACCTTTGGAGCACCAGTCAGGATTTAAATAATGACTTTTAAATATGATAAGGGCCTCATTTGAACATTTATATACTCTCATTGTTTGCTGGAGACACTGGCTCCTGAAACTGACTTTGGTATGGAAGCAGTTTCCTTAGTTGGCTCAACTCATTTAGATTCCTGTTTCTCAACCAGTACCTCTGTTGAGCCTGAGTGGGACTTTACTCATATTCCAGTTGGCTCCAGCTTTTGGCTTATAAAATACAACATTGTGCTTTGGCCAGCTCACCAGCAGCAATCTGGGATTGATGACTGATCTAACTCTTAAATGTTTGTGCAAAGGGTTATTTTGGGATATATGAGGATTTTCCTGAACAGCTGTAGAATTCTAATACTTCCCCAAATTATTTATATTTCATAGAAAAGAATGCACTATTCACTTTATTTTTAACTTTTGAATTTCAAAAGAAAACACTTTTCTCAGCATCCAAAATGACAATTTCTGCAACTTACAATTTAAAAATTGACACATAGGGATTTAGTTTTATTTTAAAAAAAAACTTGTGAAGGCAGATAAGAAATGTCTTAGAACTGGAAGACTTTTCTCTTTGAATAACTGGTGGATATTCTCACAATTTCACAAAATGTTAATTTTCAAATGCAGCATCATATGAGAGGGATCTTTCTTTTTAGCGTGAGTTTAAAAGCAGAAAATGAAAATTTTCTGCAGTTTTGTTTCTTTGACTACTTTTCTTCTTTCTTTATTTAAAATATTTCTCTTGAAAGGACAACACACACACACATACATATAGTTCACATTTAATATTTAAATAATTTTTATGACCCTGGTACAATTTCATTTGCAATAGGGCTTTCTGTTTTTTCTTTTAAATTATCTTCTCACTTGCCATGATCTTAGGCTATTTGTTTTGTGCTTTCCATTATCTAAGGTTAGGATTGCCATTTGCTTTAGGTCTTGTTTGTTTAAACTTTTCATCTTCCAATTCTAAAATAACCTTGTTCTTATAAAACTTACTGAGATGCTTTAAAGTTACATAATTCTCATTAAAAACTGCTGCTGCTGATCCTGTTTTTCAGAGGTGTGAGAAGTAAAAAGAAAGGAAATGCAGTACCCTCGGCATCCATCATAAAGAAAGAAGAAAGAGAGATTTGTAATGACTAAGATTTATTTCAGATCTAAACTTCAGAGATGTTGTCAATTACAGACAACTCCCTCTTCACCATCCACTAAGACAAGGTTACTGGGAAACTGAAAATCTCTTTTCCTTAAAAATTTCAAGGAAGGGTCCTATTTGGCCATCTCTGTGGATCATTTAGGCATTTTTCAATAGATATACTGGAAGTAAGGGAATGAGATCATGGACTTCTACAGACTTTGTCTCTCATTAGGTAGGAGCTTATTTTCAGTCTGCACGTTACAGAAAGAAAATCTGCATTTGTTGTGAAACATTCCAAGATCTTTAAAAATATGGAACTTTATAGTATTTCTCAAAAGAATATTGAAACGTCTTTGCTTCTGAAATCTGTAGGGTGCAGTAAGCTGGGACTTCCAGCACACTTTCCCAGGATGCCAGAACTCATCTTTCTTCTATAAATCATAAATGCCAGGTGACAAGGTGAACTGCACTTGTAGTGGCAGAATTCCTGTGTAGAAAAAGTTCATTTTGCTTGTAGAAAAAAACAACAAAGTCATTGATGTTAGGACATGCAGAAATGGAATTATAACCCTAGACTAACCTTTTGGTATCTCAACATAAAATATCCTCTCTTAGTTTTTAATTTTATAAAACTAATAAGAAAATGAGTACAAGCATATTTTAGACTTGTTCCACTGTTCACTGGCAGTCTGCTTGTGCTGCATTGTGTGTATTGACATTCCTCTATGTCTCTTTGGCTTTCACATCGTATACTTCCAGTTGGCAGTGCATCTCCTTTTGTCCTATATTGCTTCCCTGGGTGTACATAGAAAGAAAATAGGTATCAGTTTGAGGTGAAACTCTTATTCCCGGAATACGTTGCTACAGTCATGAATGAATAATCAACTTTGGTTAGGTAGTACTTACTATCAAATCTGGAGATTTTCCCTCGGCTTTCTGAAAGTCTTTTTTTGTGGCTTTTTGAGGTTGGTACAACAATTGTAGTCCAAATTTGAAAATAACACACTGATTAGCAATATAAATGCACTGAAATGAAAATAACTTAATTTTTAATCATTAATCCAATTTCTTACAGTAGACAGGCTGTGGGACTTACTTTAATTTTGAGAGACTAAAACCAAATAAGGAAAGCTGTAACTAAAGAAACCCCAAGAGTATTTTTTTTACATTAGATACTATCTACAGAAAATCAATATTACACTAAGTGATGTTAAATATTTTATGCTACAGGAAAGCACTTTACTTGTCCATTTAATTAACAGTAAATTCAATAAAACAGCAAATCTCTGTAGAGTTGGTTACCACAAAAGAGTTAAAACAAGAACATTCTCACTTGGCATTTTTAATGTTCCACTGTCTTTCAAGATAAATTTAAGCAATATTTTGTTATCAATATTAATATCTCAATACTATCCATACCTTTATTTAAATTAAAATGGCTCCAGCCACCCCTAGAGTGTAGTGCCTATCTTTAGTGACACATTAATTGCCAGATTTGGTTTGGTATCTGATCTTCCTTAGTATCAAGGCAGCTACTAGCACAAATGGTGCCACTTGTCACTGCCTCATGCTACTGGCTTGACTGCATGCACGAATGTTGCTAATAATATAGCATGATACAAGATGAAAATAGATGGTTACAAAATGATATAAGCATGCTGATATATGAAATATTTAAACATTTTATTTATGAAAAATTGACAAAAATATAAAATACCTATTTGAGTTAATTTTCTTTGTTTTTAAGGACCGGTCTGTATTAGAAAATTGTACTTAATGTGGAAATTAGCTCAGTTTTGACTTTGTGAACAATGGAGATGAAAATAAAACTCTTCTGACAATTTTTTCTCAAGAGATTTCTCTCATGAGATTTTTCACAACATCATTAGAATTGCAAGAGTTCTGGAGGTGTGTGAAGAATAGGTATCCCCTTCTCAGGGAAGAATTCCCACGAGAACTTGTCACAGGAACAGTCCACCACACTGTCCAACCAAGTAAAAAGAAATGGAGGATTCCAGGACTTGTGGATCACACAAACTGTCTAATGTTGGTGGCTGCTGTACTGGATTATTTTTCTACAGTAATAGCGGCCTCTAGAGGTAATCAAGATAAACTGATGGTTTTGTTAAGAACTAGCCTGACTTGGGCTGGCAGAGTGGCTCAAGTGGTAGAGTGCCTGTCTAGCAAGCACGAGGCCCTGAGTTCAATCTCCAATACCTCTAAAAAAAAAAAAAAAAAGTTGTAATTTGGAGGAAGCAAATAGGAAGCAGTATTAATGGAGGCAGTATAAAAAGACATCAGATTTACCCAGTTGAGAAGGTCATTGAGACATGTATTTAGATTGGAGTATTAGTCTTCACTTCATGACCATGCTGTGCTGTGGTGTATGTGTGTGCAGCCACACACAGAATGAACTAAAGACTCCTTAGAACATAATATTGGACCAAGTTAAAAGAGTGGTTTGCACCAACTATTGTGGCAATCTTTATACAAATAAGTGTTGTATTTTAGTGAATACTGTAAGACGAAAGAATTTGACAGTTTCTAACTTAATGACATAACTATAAGAATTGAAAATATTTACTGGAAAATATATTAGTTTTCCAAAACTTCAATTCCAAAGGTAATTATTTTGCAGGTTTGCCATGAATCTTTACCTTGATTGGAGACTACTGATACACATGGAAAAATTACATTCCTTTAATTTCTAAAACATGTTTGTAATTTCTGAAATACTACTCCACAAAATAATATGTTTATATTCCATTACGTTTACCACACTTATATTAGTTTCTAAAATAAAAATAAGTGGGTCACTGTAGTGCAAAAAGAAGGGTGATGTGTGATCACTCTGAGTGTCCTCTGCTGTTATTACAACATACATGTACACATGTGCACTCCAAACTCCTGCAAATGCGCCTGCCTTTGTTTTTACCCTTAACTCTGTCTTTGGTCTGGTTCAGGCTTTCCTTTGACATGTCACTTGTTTGTCTTTTCTCGAAGTACACTGTTAATAGTCACAGATTTTTAAAATTTATTTTTTGTGATACTGGGACTTGAAATGAAGGCTTACACCTTGAGCTACTCCACCAGCCCTTTTTGTGTTAGGTATTTTTGAGATAGGATCTCGAGAACTGTTTGCCCGGGCTGGCTTGGAACCACAATCCTCCTGATCTCTGCTTCCTGAGTAGCTAGGATTACAGATGTGAGCCACCAGCACCCAGCTTATTTTTCTTAATTATACTATTTTCATTTCAGTTACTCCATAGTTACTTGTCTTACAGGTGTCTCACTGAAGAGTGTGCTTTGAAAATGTTCACTTTGCCAACCTGCTCAGTAACCTCAGAGCTGAGGGTGCTTCTGTACTATGTTTGCTGATTCTGCTGTTGTTGTGAGGGTATTCTTTACCTTTCACTCTTTTCTCTTTATTGCAGAACCTTGATGCTCTGCACGATCACCTTGCTACCATCTACCCGGGGATGCGTGCACCTTCTTTCAGGTGCACTGATGCTGAGAAGGGCAAAGGACTCATTCTGCACTACTATTCAGAGAGGGAAGGACTGCAGGATATCGTCATTGGAATAATCAAAACTGTTGCTCAACAGATACATGGCACAGAAATAGACATGAAGGTAATGACCCGTGATGGGCACTCTTCTGATCACAGATGGCATTTGGAATATTATCAGTGATGCTCCCTAAATAAAGTTGTTGCTGCTAGTGAATTTTACAAGAGTATACATATGTATATAATGTCAGCATGATGGATACATTAGTACTCTTTTATAGTTGGTGTTGGAATGCATTATACATGACACATTTTTCTTTGTAACAGCAGTTTTTTTTTTTTCTAATTATATTGCTTGAGGCAGGAAGAAATTTAGTTTGCCTTCTTGTGAGCACACACCAGCTGGGAAGCAGGAGAATATATGACTGACTGAGCTGTGGGTTTCTATTTGCAAGATATCCATAATGTGGATAGTCAAATGTGAAGATAATGCAAAACTAGATATGGTGTTTTTAAATCAGTGTTTCTTTGTGGATTTTTTGTCTGCCCTGAAATGTAGTTAGAATATTTTGTTTCATCAGCTGAAAGTCTAGCATTTTGAATCAAGCTACCTTTGTAAGAGTTACCAGGTATGGTATTTGAAAAATTGTGTTGCTATTAGTAATGCACACTATTAGTTTTGAGTGGTCATTTTAAGTACTAATATAGCATTTGTGCAACAAAGAGAATCACCAATTTTTTTCTATCTCTGACTCAGATAGTTCTCTCCCAATAGCTGCTTTTCTTGTGATCGGTATGTTCAGCCTCAAGTGTCATTTCGCAGTGGCTCTAAGCTTGAACCAAAGTGGATACAAGGAAACCCTAGTCCATCTGTCTTTCTTTATGGGACAGCTAGTAGCCAGAGCTTTCTCAGATATAGTGATGTTCTAGCACAAACGAGATGCCCAAAACTCTTAAGTGCAATATTATATATGCAAAGTAAAAACTGCCACATCTAAATTGAGTATGTTAGAGGAGCAGCCCATGTATGTAATCTAGTCATGTCACGTGAGACTTCATAGTCCTTCGCTTTCAGGAGCTGGCAACAATTCTTATGTAGCACCTGTGGATTTCCAGATGGATGCATCATGAGTTTTTCTACTAAAAAGTAGAACCTTATGTAATATGACATTATCAAATCCAGAGATATTTTAAAAATAAAAGCCTTGGATGAAGTGTTGATATAAATCCATGCATGGGAATCTCACTGGAATTTAGTCAAAATAATATATGCTTCTCATTTCCAATGTTTTGATCTTGACTCAAAGTAACACATTCTCCATCCAGAGTGAGCCTGTATTATCAATGGCTTTCTGTGTACCGTGGTTGCTATTGGTTTTGTTCACGGAGCCGAGGTGAGCTAGAAACTTCAGAGGGAAACACAAACTAACACACTTAGAAATTGTGGTCAGTTACTATGGCGATTACCTGGCACAGCGATGGCATCCCAAACACCATAAGAAATTCAAGTTTTTACTTAATTGTGTGGCTCGCTTTATACACTATTTAGGTTCTTTTAAGACCTTCACTTATTCAAATGCTCCAGTATACATTGAAATATTTGCATTTATAGATATATTTTGCATACTTGATTTTTCAAAGGTATCATTTTTAACTTCTTTTGGTATTCTTAGATTAAATTCATAAGTTTAATGATTCCAGAGATACTAGAGAATTTGAGTCACAAAAGAAATGTTACAACAAGGGTTAGGGAATGGCTCAAGTGGTAGAACACCTGCTTAGAAGACTTGAGGCCCTGAGTACAAACCCCAGTTCTACAAACAAAGAAAAAAGAAATATTCCACCATGTCATAAAGCAAGAGGGCAAAATACAATTGCAGAAGCAATTCATTTAGCCAGTTTGACCAAAGAAAACTGTAGAAGAAAATAATCACTCCGTACATTTGGGTGTATATGATTTAGTTCCTCTAGTTAAAATAGAAATAGAGCAGAATGTCAAAATTAAGCCTCAGTCTTAAGGTTAAATCTCTTTTGTTTTGTACCTGATTTAGGGAAGTCAACCCTAATGAGGGAAAGATTTCAAATTCTAACTAACAAATATTAACCTTTTTAACCACAGTAAGTAAATCATAATGCTACCCTAACTTTGCCATGAAAGAATATATAAAATAGCTGCCATGATTTTTGCCTTTTATTCTTTAAGTCACAGAATGTGGGGCAAAAAGTGAAAATAAATAACATGCAGTCTTCATTTAGCTGTGTCTGAAGGAATGTCACCTTCCCCAGCCATTCCTCCTGTAGATCTAGCTACAATGGAGACAGAATTTTTCTTGTTAGAGAGAACATGTTGCTCTCTAGTTCTTAAACTCAAAGAAATTCTATACTTTAATATCAGCCTGTGACTAATATTTTTGAGATGTAGCTATTTAAATTATAGAGCTCTGCTTATAATTATGATTACTTCTTTATAATGAATTCCTGTATTTGGAGTTAAATCAAAGAATATATATTTTGAGGGATTTTTCTGCATATTGTCAATTTATCCTATAGAAACATTAATAAAAATACCTTTCTAGTTGTAGTATTTGAGATGCCTCTTTTCAGTATCCCACCCAGTTTTGCCAGTTATACTTGGCAAGTGATAGATATAAAATAATATTGCACATTTTAAAAGTGTACATCTCTATCCTTTAATTTCCCGCTGTCCTTAAATAGCTTATTAAATATTATCTTATCATATTAAATATCATTTTTTATTATCTTTATCATTTCATCATTTTTTATCATGTGGTAAGTAGGTTGTTCATTGTGCAAGTGTACCTGGCATGGGGGTGCTCACTCACCATGCTAACGGGGTGTCTTCACCCTAGTTCTACCTAATAAGGTAGACTTCTTCCTAAGAGGTCATATATACCACTGGGAAGTGATATATATACATAGTATTTGCATATGTATTACATTTTTCTAATTCACTTTTTAAATATAATTCTCACTAGTTTCTTGTATTTAGGTATTTTAACTATACTGAAATGCACACAGTTAACTCCATCTTCCTCCCCCCCATTTGATTTCCAGGTCATTCAGCAAAGAAATGAAGAATGTGATCACACACAATTTTTAATTGAGGAAAAAGAGTCAAAAGAAGAGGATTTTTATGAAGATCTTGACAGATTTGAAGAAAATGGCACCCAGGAATCACGCATCAGTCCCTACACCTTCTGCAAAGCGTTTCCTTTTCACATAATATTTGACCGGGACTTAGTGGTCACTCAGTGTGGCAATGCCATTTACAGAGTATTGCCCCAGGTAAACCCATGGTACACCTCCTCAGGGCCTGACACCAGGGTCACAGGTGCGATTCAGCCCTTTGACTGTATATAGGTGATGTCACACATCATGTATCCTGTAAGTGTTTAACCTTGCTTAAACATACTGCAGCTACTTACCTGTTTCTGCTTTAATCACTTACAGGGACAGTCGGAGGTTATCTGAGAATGATACACTTGATTTAATGAGAAAATGGGGAACTTGCAAGTGACAATCAGTTTTTACTTCTGTAGTCATTTATTGAATAAATCCATTGAATATATACCTTTTGAAAACAGCTTTCAAAATCAGCCATTGACCTGTCAGGGAAAGGAAAGGAACTTTAATAACACTCAAGATGAAAAAGTGAGATTATCATGGGGTTCCATTGAAAAGGCAGCAAAGAGCCCCAGATGGTTAGAAGCTGCATTTGACTTCTATTCTTGAGACCTACTAGAAAACTCCTTCCTCTTTCTCTTATCCACTCACTTCTGGAGTTGCTCACAACATGTCTAGTGGTACTTCTTGCTTGTAATTCAGAATTAGTCCAAATGGGGTCAAATGTAAACCTTGCAGATCTACAGGCAGAAGTGTGGATCTGCACTATCTCTGCAGTCCCCATTGAGTGACCCTAAGTGCAGCACTCTCTGCCTGTTTTCCCTCTCTTCCAACATGAGATAAAGATAAAGCACATGAAGATCCCTCAGTTCAGTGCCTGGTCCTTCATAAGCCACCAATCAATGTTGTATATGTTTGTCCTTACTAACCCTCCTTTGATGAACTTTAAGAAAGTGTTTGCAAGTGTTTTTGGTATTTAAATTCAGTTCAAGGTAGAAGCATTTAACACATAATGCTACAATAAAAGAAAATTTTTTCTTCTTTCTCCTGAAAACTCTTACATTATTTGTATCAGATTATATTTGAATATTATTATCTGAATCCATATTAGGTTTCATGTTCATGCAACTAACTCTTTGATGTCCATTTTGTCATTGAGTTGCATACAGCAAAATATGAGTTCAAAGATCGGATAACTTCTCTACACAATTCTGGCTTAATCTAGTAACTGATATCAAACCATAAAGATCATTTGAACTAACGAAGTGACCTTTGCTTTTTACCTGCATTCTAGCTCCAGCCTGGGAATTGCAGCCTTCTGTCTGTCTTCTCTCTCGTGCGTCCTCACATTGATATTAGTTTCCATGGGATTCTTTCTCACATCAATACAGTTTTTGTATTGAGAAGCAAGGTAATCAAGACTTATTTCATTAAATGTAAGTGAGGTTTGTTACCAGTTAGAAGTTATGAGGAAGAAAAATGAGCTATGATCACATTCTATGAGATAAAGAAGTTACAGCGAGATAAAAACCAAACCTCAAAGAGATGGCTGTTTAAAAGGCAATTGTCTGGCTTTGTGGTTTGGCTGAGGAACTGGAACTCTGTCAGCAGATCAGAATCAACAAAAGTAGGTTGTAGAGAGTGTCTTGTGGGCACATCCCATTTCACATAATAAAATCGGCATCTTCCCCCTGTGCAGGCATGATGCCTTATTTTAGCAATCAGAACTAACAAAGGTTTTTTTTTTTTTAAACTTCATCTTAAGCCACTGTTTTATTCTTCCCTAAATTGTTTATTATTCTTGGTGCCATTTTGTAGGAAAATAAAAGGGAAAAAATACTCATGCAGTTGGTAAGTTAGACAGTATCCAGATCTCATAGTTTGTGTTCCCAGGATAATTATAGCAAATGTGGTTTGCCTAGAGTACACATTTCATCCTTCCTACTCCTCCCAAAGGCCAAACCTACATGCATTTGATGCACTTGGAACGGACCACTTTTAGCTGTTCTGTGAATACAAGATTAGCTTGGTTCCATTTTTTTTTTCTTTTCTTCTTCTTTTTTTTTTTTTTTTTTTTGGTAGAACCTAGTAATATGTGTTGCATCCATACTGGAAAATCAGGAAGAAAAAGACTCACAGAAGATTAAAATAAATATATGAACAAAAGCACAGGCCAGGCACAGTGGTTCACTTCTGTATTCCCAGCTATTTCGGTGGCAAAGATTGGGAGAATTGTGCTTCCAGGCCAAACCAGGCAAAAAGTTAGTGAGACCCCCGTCTGAACAAATAAGCTGGGTGTTTTGGCTCACATCTGTAATTTCAGCTACATGGGAGGCAAAGGAAAGTATGAGGCCATCCCTGGACAAAAATTTTAAGGCCCTATCTGAAAAATAAAGCAAAACCAAAGGCTAGAGGTGTGGCTCAAGTAGTAGTAGAGTGATTTCTTAGCAAGCATGAAGCCCTGAGTTCAAACCCAAATACTGCAGAAAACAAAAGCACCACCTCTGCCTTTCTGAGCTCAAAGGAGCAAGTCCAGGTTCATTCACCTCTCCCTGGTGTTGAAAGGTAGCCACTGTGCTTAATACCTGGCAAAACACCCTGTGGTGGTCGAATTGAGGCACTGATTTCTTCAGGCACTGGCTAATGGCTATATCTCACCTTTTCAAGGAAGGATTGCTGGATGTAGAGAAACTGGAATGTGAGGACGACTTGACTGGGACTGAGATCAGCTGTTTACGTCTCAAGGGTCAAATGATCTACTTACCGGAAGCAGACAGCATACTTTTTCTGTGTTCCCCAAGGTAAACATTTTTAGGTTAATGGTAATTGATTTAAGTATACGCCTTTAGTTACAAAACAAATTCAATAGCATTTAATTTTTTAGAAAAATTTTGACTAACATATACTAACCGTATATATTAATAGGGTTTAATGTGATATTCAGTATACAGAAAGCACTGATGAAATCCAGCGTCCCTTTATCCAATATTTTATTCCATCCTGCTCACTTTTGCTGACGTGTAAATACATTTTTCCTGTTCTAATTCTCTACAACAGGGGTCATCTTATTGATAATTTGTTTATAAACTCAGAAGAGATCTGTCACGTCTCAAGCCATTTTTGAAGTATTTATGCCATTAGATGGTGAGAGAACTTTCAAAAGAAGAATTGTGTAAAAAGCAGTTTTGTAAAGTATATAATATGATGTTATAAGTACACAGTACAGTGGGGATCAGGAATGAACTTTTCTATAGGATGCCTGTAAAAATGATAAAATGACTCTAAATGACTTTTGGATTTGAGTTACTTCACATTAAAATATTTAACTATTTTCATCAGGGTATACTAGTCAAAACATATTATGAAATAGAAACTTATGTTAAATATGTTGTTTATAAAAAGCCATCAAAAGAAGAACAAGCTATAGGCTGGTATTTTTCTAATTTGAGAAACCATTTTACCAACAGATGCATGGAATTCAGAATATGAAAAATATATCTAAATTTGCTTTACAACAATAGGAAAAGGTAAAGGTGGGGCTTGTTATTATGTGATATTTTGTATATAAGATTATATAAGTGTGGTAATGGCCTATTTCCTGAGAAATATGAAAATAAAAGAGACAAAATGAGGAACTATGATACTTTCTAAAAATTAATACCCTTTAATGGTCTAGAGGTATCTGCTATCAGATGTTTTCCTCTTCTTCCTCTTTTCAGACTGAGCCTATAGGATGGTAAATTCCCATTAGGGTGATTTCTCTTCAGGGAGAGAAGACTTTGGGGAGAGAAGCAGACATTTTGCAGTGTACCTGTTAACTGCTGTTTGCAGAAATCAGTCCTGTAGTGAGACATTCACAAATTGCAAAAGCATCTGCTCATGTGTGTAGGAAGATTTGTGCTCCTATTAAATAGAATGAGATCAATTTAAAAAACGTCTTACTTGTAAAATATATAATTCCAGGATGATTTGTTTAAATTAAGAAAAATTCATGATAGTAGTTCATTTAAATAATAAGGAATTTTAGAGCAACGAGATACTTATAATTTGATTAAATTTTCTAACATGGTATGAAAACTTTGCACTGTTCGTTTCTATTTTAAACTTATAATCATCTTTTTATTTTTCTGCTCATGGGAAGCTCTTGTATAACTTTTGGCAAATTATCTAGTCTCTGTCCAAATAGGTTTATTTCTCCAAGAGAGCTTTTAATTGCATATTTATTTTAACAAAATCAAAAAAGACTTTGTGCCTTATTAATAAAATCCTTGATTACTTTATTTTTGCCTCTTGCCATGCTAATTTTTGCTTTAACTTAAGGACATTTCTGTTGAGAATATTTTTCATGGGAACCTTTTATTAATTCAAAATTCTTTAGTAAAATCATACTTCATTTTGTCATTTTAGAGAAATTATTATTCTTAATATCTAGGAATAATTATTTTGCTTTTAAATAATTCAAACCAGTAATGTAAACTAGTTTAGCTAATGAGTGAGCTTTTCACTTATTGGAATGTCACCGAGTCAGCAGATAATATGCCGCTTCAAAAATGACTGAAGTTACAAAGATGTGTAGAATTCGACAAAGTCAAATAACACTTAGAGAAAATGAGAAAATTTAATCAAAGAAAATAAGAAAAGAAAAAGAACTGAGAGCCAGAATTAATAATAGCACAAAAAGAACATGCTAGGAGTCTCGTAAACATATAGAATGCTGATGAAGATGGCTAATAACTTTCGTAAACTTATTTATTTTATTTATTTTTTGCAGTACTGGAGTTTGAGCTCAGGGTCTCGCACTTCCTTGCAGACAGGGACTCTGCCACTTGAGCCATGCCTCAGCCATTTTATTTTAAGGCCTTAGTTTTCAGATAGGGCCTGTGCTTTTTGCCTGGGGCCAGCCTGGGACCACCATCATTCTACCTGTGCACCCCACGTAGCGGGGACCACAGACTTGTGTCATCATATCCAGCTTGCTGATTGAGATGGGGTTTCACTAACCTTTTTGTCCATGTTGGCTTTGAACCATTATCCTTCTAATCTTTACCTTCTGTGCAGCTGAGATTACAGGTGTGAGCCAATGCATCCTTTTCTTGTAAACTTTTAATTATTGTTTCCAAATGGAAGAAGTAATCAATTGCAAGATTCATAGAATCCGTAAGGCAAAAGCAAGCTGGTTTCTCAAAAGAATTATTATTCCTAAGAGAGTAAAAATAGGTTTTTTTCTTTCAGTTTTATTTTATGATAAAAAATTTTAAAAAGCAGCCTTGTAATAAGTTTCTGAGCAGATTTCATAGGATAGTTCTGTATTTTATCTTTCAGTTAACACAAATGACTCCAAAAAATGCATCCTTATGAAAATGCATTGCAAGCTCACTAGGTTCAGTTTTGTTTGTTTTTCGTAGTAAAAGTAATAGTAAAGTTTATTAGGAAAGAAAATAGTTTCTGCTGGGTATTGAGGGGGTGGGGGGGAGAGGGAGGGGGTGGAGTGGGTGGTAAGGGAGGGGGTGGGGGCAGGGGGGAGAAAAAGAAATCTAGTATGATAGGATAAAAGTGGGGAGAAATGGGGAAAAAAGGGAGAAACACTTTCTGCTCCCCATACAGGAAATGAGAAACTCACTACTTTTCAAATGACTTTTTAAGTTTCTGAGAGAATAAAGTCACTTTATTCATTATTTTCCCAGTCTGACCTTTTGAGTGGTAGGCATTGGCTGCATGACACCAACAGTGGCAGGGAAAATTTTGGGTCTGAATTTGCCCCATTCTCTGTGTGACAGTGTGATGAACCTGGATGACTTGACAAGGAGAGGGCTGTACTTGAGCGACATACCCCTACATGATGCCACCCGCGACCTCGTTCTCTTGGGAGAGCAGTTCCGGGAGGAGTACAAACTGACACAAGAGCTGGAAATCCTCACAGACAGGCTGCAGCTCACACTGCGAGCCCTGGAAGATGAAAAGAAAAAGACAGACACGTAAGAGTGTGGTCAAAGAAGGGCACGGATTTATTCATAGTATGTCACAATTGTAGTGTCGTGAAGACTGGTACCCAGACTAGAAAGACTTGGAACTTCTGTACTCTGACGACTGTGAGGCTCTGCTTCCATATATTGATTAAAAACAGTAAATTCCAGACTTTCATAAGACATTTCACCCAGATTCTTGCCTGTCCATTTTTTAATGTTTATGAAATAGCAGGTGGTGTTGCTGGAGACTTGACCCAATCTGTCTTGCTTCACGTAACTACTTCTACCTACTGGATCGATTAGTGCTTCTTCAGCACTGATGTGTTCGTAGATGCCCGTGAGTGGATGTCGGCCATAGAAGGAAACACACCAGTTAACCTTATCCATAGCGTGGATGAAGTAGAGAATGCCATTGCAAACGCTTGGCTTGTCTGTAACTACTCACTCCACACACACAGTGTGTAGTTCCTTTGAGAGCCCTTTGTTTCCCCCATGATCCTGAACTACAACCGGATTCATCCACACACATATGGAGCAAATTTCAGCAAGTGTATGGGGCAGGCAGCTCAACATTTTCCATTACTTGAAACCAATTCAAAGTGTACATTTCACTGTTACACTGCACCAATTTATCCATGAAATATTACACTTTTATGGAGCTTGTAAGACCACACTTAGGACTAGATCCAAAGTCACATGAGTTTGTGAGTTTTGACTGAGTATCCTGCTCCGTCTGTAATAAGAGGAAACCATGTTGGTTTTATTTGTTGTTGATGTTATTCTCTGGCTTGATATTGTCTGGTATCTACATTTGTACTTGTGTTAGTCAGCTTTCTGTGGCTATAACAAATATCTGAGATAAGTCAACCTGAAGGCAGGAAAGGGACTTCTTTGTTTATTTGTTTCGACTCATAGTTTTGATGGCTTGGTCCTATTGTTTTAGGCCTGTGGCAGCACAGAGCATCACGGCAGGAGTGTGCAGTGGAGAAGGCTACTCACTCCATGGTGGCTGGCCTGCTAGAGAAAGGAAGAGCCCTTCATCCTAGCATCCTCTCAAAGGGCACTTCCCCAGTGACCTATTTTCCTCTCATTAGGCCCCACATCTTAAAGTCTCCACCACCTCCCCAAAGTGTCACAGGCTGGTGTCTATACCTTCAACACATGGTCTTGGGGGACATTTCTGGTCCAGAGTATAACACCAATAAAGATACCTAGCACTCTAAAGAATGCACAATTTAAATTGTGAAAATATCCATATGTGCTATATTCTATATTGAAAAAGCTCTTAGGTCACTTTTCCCCTACATTATTAGCTTAGGCCAAGTATTTACTTCTCTTAGGAATAGGTTTACTGTTAACATTTAATATTCAGTATAGCTTTAACTTTCTGTTTAGAAGTTAAAAAATGTACACTGGAGAAATAACAAATATGGCCAGGATTACAATTGAGAGCTCAGCTCCATTCTGCATATTTGAACTTCACCCTTTGGTTTTAGGGAAGAAACACTTTGCTAAAGCTGACAATACCCAATGCCAGTAGTCATCTCAGTATCCGCTCTAGAAATAAATAGAATATTTTCTTGTCTGGATCAATCCCCACTTGTTTTACCAGTCTCTTTCACAGAAGAGTGAGGTGGGAATGGACGGGAGAGCGCCCTGCTCCATTTACTATGACATCACAAAACCTGAGAAAATCTCTTTTTATTCCTGAGAGGTAAATGTGTATCAGGGATTGTGCCGATTATGACAACTGTCACATCGTCACTATCATGACAAACGGGCCAAAAGACAGAACTACAAATGAAAACTTGATTTTCCTTGGACAGTCCTTTCTTTCTTTTTCTTTTTCTGGTCTGCTTGTTTGCTTGTTTAGCTCATTTTGATTTGGTTTAAATTGGCTTAGGTCTGGGGACATATACGATTAGAATGAATGAATGGCTTGTGTACCCTATGTGTCGTTCTTTGCTTATGTATGTAACTAATCTTTGATGATGACTTTAGAAGGTGGCCTATCAGATCTGGTGCAAAGGGCCTTGATGCTATAAGGCAGGGTCCCAGCTTTTCTTACAGTGCTTTTTCTCCACACTCACAGATTGCTGTACTCGGTCCTTCCTCCTTCTGTTGCCAATGAACTGAGACATAAGCGTCCAGTGCCTGCCAAAAGATATGACAATGTGACCATCCTCTTCAGTGGTATTGTGGGCTTCAACACATTCTGTAGCAAACATGCATCTGGAGAAGGGGCCATGAAGATTGTCAATCTTCTCAATGACCTCTACACGAGATTTGACACTCTGACGGATTCAAGGAAAAACCCATTTGTTTACAAGGCAAGTCCTCAGGAGCGACAGCAGGGCTGTTTGGAGCCTGGGTTCCAAGCAATGTTCTCAGTCTGTAGCTGCAGCCAGGCACAGTGAGCTGTGATGCAGAAATGATTTACCATTTCCTTAAATAATTACTTTTATTTATAAAACTTTCTTCTCATTGTAACTAAAACCAAAGTTTCATAGCGTGGACGATTCACTGATTAAAATGAAGTATTCGGCAGCTGACTCACACTTAGGCTAACAAATCTGTGCAGGCTGTTTATCACATTTAGTATAAACACGGCATTCATTCTGGTGTTCTGCAGAAGACATTTTTACTGAAATATATAAATGCTTTGCGCCACAAAGAAGTCATGGGGCTTGGGAAAGTTCTTGGGCCTCAGGTTTGCTTTTAGATAACATCAACTTGAAGGTAAACATTTACAAGGTATTTCTGCCCTTTGTTTCAAGTTTGTTTCAAGTAGAAACAAAGATAATATCGGAAAAATGAAGTCAGTGGAATATTGCTTTATAAAGGCAAGAATGTTAACTAAACCAACTCCAGACATTCAGCATAATATAACTTCACAGGGACTATTTATTTTGTGGTCAATTTCTGAGGCCCAGGGTAGCACTTGGTGAGCATACCATAAAAATGAATAGTTGGTGGCCATGATAAGTCACTTCAGCCAGTGACTCTTAAACCATCAAACCATCAAAATAAGGTATTCAATTATTCTACTAAATTATGAGCATATCTCAGGTGGGAAACTGTTTCTTAGAGCAAAAACTAATTCTCTGCCTGTACTTGCCTATAATTCAAGGCCCCACATGTCAAGTGTATAAATTCCAAATAATTATAAGGTTTCATCTTGTTGGATTTCGTGTGTTGAGATTTTGAGAGAATTAAGAAGGAAGGAAATTTAAAGTTGGTAACTTTACCAACCATAGGAAAATATTTTTTCTTAGGGTAATAAATCATCTTTATATGAACCATTGAGCATGTAAATGTGTCTTGTGCCAGGTGGAGACCGTTGGTGATAAATACATGACAGTGAGTGGTTTACCAGAGCCTTGCATCCACCATGCACGGTCAATTTGCCACCTGGCCTTGGATATGATGGAAATTGCTGGCCAAGTTCAGGTGGATGGTGAATCTGTTCAGGTTAGTACAATGTAGATATTATAACGTTAGCAGTGGTCCTTATGCAGAATAGATTCGTGTTCTTGTCTAGGAAGTCATTAACATGTATAAGGAAGGGAGTGTTACAATAAAGGATAAGATATTTTATTGAGCCCATTGTATTTCATAGAAATGGGAACTGTGTCTTCCTATTTAAAATTAGCTAGTCTGCCCCATGTCCCAAAGATGAGATTAAACCTCCTGCCCTTCTGCTTTTTGTTTAAAATCACTTTCATGAGTCTCACTCAAGTTGCTCAATTCACATCTTTAAAGTCTGCAACGTCAGATGTTTTTCTTGGAACAGAATGTTTCTCAGGAGAAAGAAATTTGGTTAGGGCATTTGGGTTGTCTGCAATAGCCTTGAAGTGCTCATAAGAATGCTTATATTTTCAATGAGGACTCTCCTTTCTTCTGTAATATAAATGAGCAAGCTTGTACATATTCACGAGAAAAGCGAGTGAAGCAAAGCTCTGCTTTCTGCAGATCACAATAGGGATACACACTGGAGAGGTCGTGACAGGTGTCATAGGGCAACGCATGCCTCGGTACTGTCTCTTTGGAAACACTGTCAACCTCACAAGCAGAACAGAAACCACAGGAGAAAAGGGGAAAATAAACGTGTCAGAATATACCTACAGGTAAGAGAAATGGTCTTGGTATTTACTGACTTGGGAGGGAAAACGTGCCTTGTGTGTGGGCTAGGTGAGTGATTTTGTTACCTTTAGTGATCTTCTCCCCTCCCCTCTGCATATAGGGTTATTTGTCATTTGAGAAGACCTGTTATTGTTTCCATTTGATTTATTTTTGGCCATACTGAGGTTTGAACTCAGTGCCTTGTACTTGCAAGGCAGGCACTCAACCACTTGAGCCACAATTCCAGTCCCCTTGTTTACATTTTAAATGATTCCAGCCCTCCTAGGAAATGTTGACATGCTTATTGTGTCTAAAACTTCAAATGCCTTTAAATATGACTCCAGTATATTTTCTTGCGTCTTGGTTCTCCACACAACCTTTATCTACTTTTCTCCCTACTTCCTGTGCCCTATCTTTTAGGTGTCTTATGTCTCCAGAGAATTCAGATCCACAATTCCAGTTGGAGCACAGAGGACCAGTGTCCATGAAGGGCAAAAAAGAACCAATGCAAGTTTGGTTTCTATCCAGAAAAAACACAGAGACAGAGGTATGACTAATCAGAGCGCAATACTGTTTTCTAAGGTTGAGTATAAAATGGGGAAGTCAATTGTAAGCACTGAAAGCATGCTAACTCTTTAGTTAAGTGGTAGAAATAACTGAAGCGTGAATGAGCTGTTTTGAACAATGCACACTTTTTAGGGGGCACCTTATGGCTGCCAACTTTTGTCCTCTAATGGAATTAAAACAAAGTACCAGAGTGAGCAGGTTTGTGTTTTTGTTCTTTGTAATCCAGTCAAACAGGACTGAGGTAAGTGGGCTGTGAGGGACCCACCCACCAGGCCCTTTCCTACTGCCACTTCTTCTTTTCCTTCTTCGTTGTCTTTTCCTTCTTTTCTTCTTTTCTTCTTCTTCTTCTTCTTCTTCTTCTTCTTCTTCTTCTTCTTCTTCTTCTTCTTCTTCTTCTTCTTCTTCTTCTTCTTTCTTCTTCTCTTTCTCCTCTCCCTCCTCCTCCTCCTCCCTCTCCTCTTCCTCCTCCTCCTCCTCCTTTCTCTCTCTTCTCTCTGTCTCTTCTTTCCTTCCTCCTTCCCTCTCTCTCCTCCTTCTTTCTCTCCTTGGCTCCTAAAGCTAGTTCTTAGAAGGGCCATGGTTCATGGGTTCTTTAGCCACCAAGCCTAAGATGTTTCTAAGGGTCACACCATTTCCCTGCTGAATGTTTTGTGTGTTTTTGGAAATGCAAGTCCCTTGGGAGTTTCTCCTAGAGAGATGAGTGTTGTATAATTTGCCAGAATCCAAACAATTCCTTAGGAGAGTTTTAGATTCTTGGGGTACTGTAGTTGCACTCCAGCCAGAACCCTTGGACATAAGAACCCCCACACCCCATCTGGAATCCTGCCCTGTACAGTGGGATTGTGTTCTCCAAGGTCACATCGGCTAGCTCCTACTTCCTAAGTGTCACATCAGAAGCAAAGTTGCTATTTTGTTCCCTGTTGACATATATACAATGGTTCTTCAGGGGGTCTTAGACTATAATACATATGTTCCTAAAAATGCTTTTGTAGAATATAACAAGTAATAAAAGAAATGGAATGCCAACTTTTTAAATATTTTATCTTTTTTCAACTGTTCTTACTCTAAGTAATCTACCTATGAGGTTGAAATGCTTATGAATGCTCTTCTGATGAACCAAACTATATCTCAAGTGTCAGTCATCTTATTTGGTAGTCCTAAGAAAAATTTCACCCTACATAACGGTGGGAATGATTTATAGAAATGGTAGATATAAATGCAAATCATACATACTCAAGAGAGGGGAAAACCATATTTAGGAGACACTGTAAGCTTTATTATCACTGCAAATTAATACTGCATTTCTTCTGCTTTTTAAAGGAAACAAACCAGGATGATAACTGAATGTCATTTTGTGGGTTGAAGAGAACTGAGGGTGAGGGTCCTGTGATCTCCCAGCACATGACACGCCAAGACACAGATTCAGATTTTGCCTCCTCTTTGATTATCCCAGGCCTTTCTCCTAGGTAGATTTCGCACTATCCATTATTCAACTTTAGCTCTGCTTTGATTATTTTTTAATATTTTAGTATCTTATCTAAAGTTTGGCTGTGAATGATATGGGCTTTATGTATCAAAATCTACAAATGTCACCCAAATTAGTGATCTGCAAATAGTAGGCACCCAATAAATATTTGTTGAATTTAATTAAATGAAAACAGTATTTTGTCATATATATATATATATATATATATATACATATATAAAATGGTTCACCAAATCTGTTTAATGCTCCATATATATGTATATGTATATTTTAATGACTATAACATAGAACAAACTTTATATCACGTTGGCGTATATCATTATAGAAATCATTTTCTAAAGGAGTGAGTTCTAAGTTTTAGGAAAAAAATGCAATTTATTTTCAGAATTCCAAAGTAAGAATTAATGCCATGTTAAGAAAAGAGTGACTATTTTGAAAGTATACTAATTTCCTTCTGGAAATATAGAATACACATTTCTGTTATTAAAGCATTTGGTCGCTCATTCAAATCACATGACATTCATAATTCATTGAAACTTTACTGCTTGTATTGTATTCCTTGTATTAAATTTCATTAACTACTTGTAGCTGTTATAGAAAGCTGCATTGGTTCACACTGAGCAATTGATTAACTTGGCCAGATGTTAGGGACTTTAACACTACCCATAAAGTACGTCTGAGATACACTGCAGGGACACTGCTGTTAGAATCATTCTTGACCTTCAATTTCCAGAAACAAACTTCCTTTTCATAGTTTAGAAGAATGTGACTTTATCCAGGACATCATGGTCAGAAATTTCAGTTTAATTTCACCACAGAGTATATTCCTATTGGAATAACTGGCCCATCATTCATAAAATGGTCTCTAATAATTTATTAATATCTATATAAAATATATTACAATTACTTATGTGTAAAAATGTTTGTCTTTCAATATCAGCACATCAATATATGTATAATTGTTCCATGTTAATGTGTAAAAGAATCTACAATAAATTATTTTTTCCATTTGCCTCTAGGCAGTTTTTAATATAATGATGTAAACATTATTTTTGTGATTTTATTAATGTCATTTTATATAGGCACATTATAACTTTACCTACTATAAACTTAAATTAATTTTGACTGCTACTGTTATAAATTTTGTGTGTGTGTGTGTGTGTGTGTGTGTGGTGCTGAGGATTGAATCCATGGTATTCCACAAGGTAGGCAAGTGCTTCACCCACATTACAATTTTTAATAGCTCCTCTTAGGAACAGTCTTAAACACTACTATTCTTTAGTACCAACAAAGTCACAGAAAAAGACTAGTCATGGGAGTATGCACAGATAAATATGAAATGGAATTCACATACTTAAAGAGCCTTTTTAAGGATGACAGACACACAGACAAATAACTAAAGTATTTAATATTTATAATGGTGAGATATCTTAAAGATAAAGAAAGGATACTAAGGGAACAAGTAACTTGAGTGAAGAGGATTAAGTGGGAATTGTTGTCATGCCTGTTTGGGTTTTGTTGTTTTTAAAAGGATGTACTATGTAGCACAGACTGGCCTGGAATTTGTGATGATCTTGCCTCAGCCTCCCAAGTACTGGGATTACAGGCATGAACCACCATGCCCAGCTTGTAATGCTTATTTTTACAGGAGATTCAGGAGGATTAAAAACCTACAGTGACACTCATGTCTTCCCAGAATCTAACATGTATTTATGGAGCTGTAACTTGCAGCAGGCACTGTTCTAGATGTTTGGGGTATGCCATAGTTTCTATCTGTAATATTCTTCAAAGACCCATGTGTTAATGGCTTGGTCTTCAGCTTGGCACTGTTTTAAGAGGTGGGGCCTAACAGAAGGAAGTTAGGTCATTGAGGGCATGCCACTGGAAAGGTTTATGGGACTAGTGCCTTCCTGTCATGCTTATTTACTCCCTGGCTCCCATGAGGTGAGTGTCCCCCTCTGTGATCCACTCCTTCCATCATGTGTTACCTCACCACTTAAGTTGCTTATCTCAGGTATTTTTTTAGCAACAGGAAGCTGACTGACCCAGGGTACATCAATGAACAGAACATCTCTCTCTACTTTTGAAGAATTTATATTCCAGTTTTTGTAACTTGAATGTTTTCAAATGCCTACACTCTCCTGAACAATCACTAAGTATTTCTTATAAACTGTCTACCTCCCATCTTTTCCCCCCCAAATTACTGTAGTCTGACCTTTCAGAAATCCAAATTGTTTTCCTGACCACACTTGCTTAATTGCTACTCATTGTCTGTGTCCCTTACAAAGATAACTACTGCATGTTTTCTGTCATATGTGGAAGCTAGATCTAAAAGAAAATGTACATGAGCATTTTGGGAGGGGAAAAGGAGAAGCTCCATTGTATGCATTCATGAAAAGATCACAATGAAACCCATAAAATTTGTAAGAAAGATAAAAGGAGGGTGAGAGGAAAGGAGACAAGAAAGAGTAATAGAGGGGTGAATACGATCAAAGTTATTATATGCATGAATTGAAATGTCACAATGAAGTCTCCCACATTATATAATTAATATGTGCTAAATTGTGATAAAATGAAAGTAACATAAAATATGGTCAGAACAACTTATAAAAAAGACTATCACTGTCACCTTTACCAGTCTGATCTGTTAGTTGCTGCCTTTGTAACTTTGTGCTTTGCTCTGTCTTGAAGGCCCTGTTCCCATACTGCTGGAACACTCCTACTTCTGTTTAACACTCAGTGGCCTGTCATTGGAGATTCCCTGATTCCTGCAACGCTCTTGTCCCGCAGTAATAAGAGTGGATAGGACATCATTTTTTTTTTCTTTATTACACTGTAAGTTTCTTAAAGCTAAAATAGTTCTTCTTTCCTTAGATAGCCTTTGAATTTGCCACAAATGATAATGTGATAATTCACATTGAGTGAAGGAATAAAGGAAGAAGTCTCTTAGACTTAGTCTCTATAAACTAGATTTGAAGGGAAGAAGTAATAATACATGAAATTGGAGAAAAGTGGAGACTAAAAATTCCATTATTGCTGAGTACGATGAATTCCAGCTACTTTGTAGGTAGAGATCAGGCTGGTTGTGTAACTCCAATATAAACACACCTACCTACCTAGCAAACACAAGGCCCTGATTTAAAACCATTTTTTAAAAATGCCATTATTACACTTGTGCAGGAGGAAATCATGCTGTCATCTGTGTGGAGGCCAACATGGGAACGAACTGGAAGGAGTGTAAATTTGCAAGCTTGCACTTTCTGCATGGGCCTGGATGCAAGAGGCTACTTGAGTCACCCAGATTCAAAACATAAAGCACATAGTAATTGATGGGCTAAGGCAGATGAGTTAAAAGCCAAGTAGAGGGCTACTGGTGAGGTAGTGGGGAGATGATGGCATCATTAAACAGAGTGGAAGATACACAAGGAGAAAAAATGAGGAAGGTAATGAGAATATTAGGCATGGCTCTGAAGGGCTTGTGGATACATTTAAAAGAGAAATGACAATTGTCTCTTGAAGTGACCTGATGGGTGTGGAAAGAATGGAACAAGTTGGACCCACCTAGCTTGAATTTCCAAACAACCAGTTACCAGTCCTGTGAAATTCATAAAAGTCACCTAATCCTTTTGTAGTCTGGTCCTTTCATTGTCAACACAGGGTTATAAGAACCACCTACTAGAAAATTTGATAAATCTAATGAAAACAAGAAAATCAGTGGAGTTAGAATTTTGGTTCACCCTTTTTGGAATACTATATAGATGCTGTTAAAGCTGACTCATGGATAGCACACATCATGATAAAACCATAGGATCAGCAAGAAAAACTTGTGAACATATTATATTGAATCTTGAAACAAACCCAATGAAAATCGCCTCCCCAAATTAAACCCAAAATATTGTGAAAGCTAACACAGTTTATCAGTTTCAATTAAGAAGATTCATTTTTTTAAACTTCTGCAAGTGAATAGATATACATGTATGTATATCTCATAAATAATTTCTATTGTATTTTGTTTAAATGTATGGTTCATTCACCAAGTAATGTGTCCTGTTTTCTTTGTCATTAAAGTGGGAAAAATAATTTCTTGCCTGCTTACTCCTGTTTCTTTTACACCATCCTCTCTAATGGCTTGTGAGCTTCTGGAGGGCAGCAGCAAAGACTATTTGGAATCAAAAATGCAGAAGGACACTTCTCTCACAGAAAAAATTGCCATCTTGGCTGTCAACTGAGTGTCACTTCCTTTTGTACCCTTGAATTCACTCCTACTCTCACAGTTCAAAGAAATGTAAAAAAATACCTATTTCTACCCATCTTACTCATTTGTGTATTAACAAATCTATTCTTATATTCTTGCTCGGAAATTACAACTAAATATTTCCTGCTAATTCTGTAGGAAGCTAAAACAAACAACTTATAGTAGAAATAATAGTCCAGTACTATTACTAAGACACTAAGCTGGATGTACTCATGTTTAAAGCTATCAATGTAAAGTACTATTTATTTATAAGAATAAAAATTTAAAAACCTTAATTTATATTAATGAAAACACATCTGTGATTTTTTTGTGCTACTTCTATTTTAATTGGAGAAGAAACATAGTAAAGATGAATAAACCAAAACACTGGACAGAGAAAAGATTCAATAACCAAGTACATCAATGATAAGGCCAGCCCTGTGGCCTTTGCAACTAACTGATTTATTAGGGCTCAGTTTATTAATCTGAAAAAAAAGGAGCTATCCAAGGTAATATCTACAGCTAATTCCTACTGTAAAATCCCATCATTTCTTTGGTAAAAATATCAATACTGTGATTTTGGTTTGGCCCTTTGGGAATAAGACCTAAAGTTTTACTGCACTAACTTCACCAGCCCCAAAACATTGGGCTGATCACTTGAAGTTAACTGCCAAGAAATAAACAACCTAGTGAGGACCTTTGGCTCTGAGCAAAAATCAGAATGACTAGATCTAGATTCTTGTATTCGTGTATGCAGGGCATTGGAATAGAGCATTGTCTTTTAAAAATTAGATACAGGAAGTGTCAGGGAGTGTTGCATATGGTTTGGGACTGCTATAGTTCATGAAATTTAGTGCCCATTTTGCAAAATGATGTCCACAGTTGCCCACCAAGCAGTTCTGGATCATTGAAGGAAAAAGAGTTATGCAAAACATATCCATTAAAAATTCATAAATCCTTTCTCTTTGTGGTTTTCTGCATCATGTGAAATTCACACTTGCCCATACAGATAGAGCAATGAAGCACTCTGGACAGCTATCACACTGAAACCTTGCATTGGCGTCACGTATAGTTTGGAATGAATTAATAAATAATGTAAGAAATTTCCATTATTTTTATGTAGAAATATTTACATTCAGCAGAAGCTAAATTAGCTACTGAGTTCCTTGTTTCCTAGCAATTGGTCTCTGAATGGGAGTGGGTGCAGTGGTTCATGAGAAGTTTGCATCCTGGAGTGTGAGACAAGGTGAGGCCAGGGCTTATGGGAAATGCATAGAATTCAAGTTCCGGATCTGATGAAAAGGCTTGTAAGAAAGAAGCCAGTAGGTTGAAGAGTTAAAGGAAGAAAGGATTTTGAAGTTAAAATCCTTTGCTGCTCAAAGCCTTTTCAGAGTGCTAGGCTGTACATGAAATGATGTTTCTATTGAATGATTTTATTTATAAATCAGTATATTGAACAATTGGTGAATGTTATTCCTCGATACATTAGTATAACTATGTTTTCTCCAGTTAACAATTTTAAGATCTGTTTAGAAAACTGCAAAGGTAGTCTCCACCAAGAGAGTCTAATAGAAATAAAATGTGAAATGCAAATATGAGTCACCTATGTCATGTGAATCTTTAATTTTAAAAACCTCTAGTGGTCAAATGTTGAAAAGTACAGAGAGGGCTGGGTATACAGCTCAGTGGTAGAGTACGTGCCTAGCATGCACAGAGTCCACATTCAATCCCCAGCACCACATACACACAAAAAAAGTGATTCAAAAGTGCAAAGAAATCAGGAAAATTTAATAATGTCTTTTTTTGAGTCCAGTTTAAGCAAAATATTATGATTTCAATATGCAATACATTTAAACTTAATTAGATATTTTATGTTCTTTATTTTCTCCTAAATCAGTGAAATGTGGTATGTATTTTACATTTTTAGCACCTCTATATTCAGCCACATTTCAAGTGCTCATGGTAACATGAAGCCAGTAGCCACGACATTGGGCCAGATAGAGTACAGACCACTGACAGATCTTCTATAAGAAATGAAGTCATCTTAAATACTTGATTTTTTTTCTCTTTGTCAGCAAATTGAATCAACTTTATTATTTATAAAAATAAAAGAAGAAAAGTAGCTGAAGAATTGTGTTAGTCTAGGCTTTCATTATTGTGACAAAATAACTGAGGAAAAACAACTTGAGGAAGGCTTTATTTTGGCTTATGGTTTCAGTTCAGTCACTTGGCTCAGTGTTTTGGGCCTGTGTTGAGGCAGAACATCATGATAGAAGAACATAGTAGAGCAAATTTCTCATTTATTGATGACCAGGAAGCAAAGGTGCTAAGGAAAGGGCCTAGGGCAAGATATGGTCTCTAAGAATACACCCCAGGTACCAAGTTTCTCCAAGTAGGCTCCACCTCAGCGAATTTTCACCACCTTCCATGATGCCATTAAATCATGACTCTATCAATGGATTAATCCATTACTTAGGTCATAGCCCTCATGACATAAGCACCTCTCAAAGACTGGATTCACCAGCTGGAACCAAGCTGTCAGTACATGAGCCTTCTGAGGGCACACCTCATATTTAAATCATAATAGTTGTAAGAGGAAATGGTCATTGGGTAAAGAAAAAATAGACATTTATACTTTTAATTTTGATTTATAATACATAATTCTGGATAGAACATTTATTTTGAACATTAACATTCTATGTATCACAGCATAATATAAATGGTGTTAAGAAAAGTAATAGCAACAGAAGGAGTCAAGATGGCAGAGGAATGAGTCTGGATAACAAAAAAAGAGTCTATATACAGAAAAGATACCGCCTATATTCTAAAGAAAGGAAGAGCACTGACCGCAAAAGAGTGACAAGATATCTGAAAAATAAGGCAAATCACAAGGATGACAGAGTAAATCAAGAAACAGTTTGCAGCTCAAGCCCCAGCTCCAGCCCCAGCTTCTCTGGAGGGAGGGGAAGCTGAAGTCTCCACTTCAAGGTAAGCCAGGCAGCTTTTGAGACAGACTGGCAGACCTAGCTGTGGGACAAAAACTATAATGCCTGCAAACCTTAACCCCAGTGTGGGGATATGTCAGGACAGTAATTTCCCCTGTGCAACAGGCCAGCAACAGACAGGACTACCCTTTTATTCCCCATACCTCAAGAGAGCTGGGGCAAGGCACCATCTTGAGTAAGGGCCTTCTGATCGAGACTGAGGTACTGGGGTGGGGAGGGACAACACTGAGGTACTTGGGGTTGTAGGTTGTCTTGTAAACAAGGCGCAACCTCTGCTGAGGGCATCTTGACACTCCTGGCCACAGTGTATGAGAAGGGGTGACCACAAGAGGCTTGTGGAAAGAGAGAGAGGCTTTATCTTGAGGCAAGTTGAAAAATTAAAGGGAAGTAGGGTAGAGAATTGGCAACCCCGCCTAACTGTCTGTGGAATGGTTCCAAAACAAAGCACCTAGACTTCATGGGCAGACCTCAGAAACTACTTGCAGACAGGCAAGTTTTAAGACTGAGCAATTTAGGGGATTTGAAAAGTCACAGTTCTGGAATTCCTAACCACAGTGTCAGTGTGGGACTCTACCACCACAGGTGGACTTAGAGAGGGAAAGGATCAACTGGAGCAATCTGAGGGTTCTTGGCAGGAGCCCCTGGAAACAGCAAAAATGCTGAGAAGTCATCTACCTCACCAACCCACCACCAGAGCAGCTCCATTGAATAAAGTCAATTTAAAAAACAAAGCATGGAGCGCCTACTGACTGATAACTCAAGTTAGAGCAGCTGTTTGCCTGAAAACAGGAACAGTCAATGAAGTTCAAAACTAAGAAACTGGGGATTTAAAAGGTTGCAGCTTGGGGAACTCCAAGTCTCAGAACCACAGTGTCTGTGTGGGAGACTGCCACCAGAGGCAGACATACAGAAGGGAAGAAAAGCAGCAAAAGGCCCTGTGGCCCTGCCCTTTCAAGCTATCTGCCTCCTACTCACAGAAAAAAATGACCCTGCCTGCTCAGATCTCTCCCTATTTCAACAGGAAGTCTCACCCCCATATCTATGGAGGCTGTACAGACGAAAAACAACTCAGAGGGCAAATCTCTTCAAGAGAATTGCCCTGGAGTGTGTTAACCATGCTGTCCCAGCTGCCAATCCTGAGGATACTGCCCGTACCCTAAACTAGAAGTGCAACTCTTCCTTCCACAAGCTGTTCCCAGAACCCCTGGGTCAAGAAGGACTAACTTGGACAAAATGCAAGGAATATTGACAAAACTTTTCTCCAGCAAGAAACGGAAGTGTGTGTGTCCCCTCATTCAATTTGTTTTCATTTCATTGTTTCTCACCTTTTTCTTTCTTTCTTTTTTTTAATATTTGGTTTCTAATTGTTGGAATCTTTTCTTTTTCTCTTTTTTCTTCTTATCTCACAAGCCATTTTCTATTTTTCTGTTATAAATATATAGAGCTCTCTCATACTATTACCTCCTAAGCCTACTTCCCCTTCTTTCTATCATCTCTCTCCTCTCCTTTTCCCACTCTCAAGCCCTATCTTATACTCAGTTTTCAATCTTTATGAGGCAGACTAGAAGTAGGGAAAGTTTGGGACTCATAAGTAGGCTGCTCATGCATGGCCCAGACCACCCACACCTGCTGGGAACCACCCATACCCCTCCTCAGTCACTGATTATTGGATGGGAATATACTGGTTCCTCCCTTCCCATAGATTAGGATAAGTTTTAAAAGTACTTGATAAAGCATTCTCTTTGCTGACAGACTCTACCTGTGCCCCACCAGGCTCCCCTTTGTATTTCCCCTCTCCCTAACATTTAATAAACCCCATTTGCACCCACATAATCTGCTTGGATTCCTCCACACCAGAATGCAAGAACCAAGGTCTTCTGGAAATGCCTTTTGCCGTTAAAACTTATAACTTTCATCCAGTGTTAAATTCTCAGATCATCCCCTTAGAAACCAGAATTTTGCTCCCATACAACCTTAGTGGAGAGACAGATAAGTATTCCAGTTGTTTCTTATTCATATACTTGATTTACTGCTGAATTATTCAACTTGTTATTGCAGTAGTTTTTCCACTTACACAAGCAAGTAAAAGAGAAACTTAGACCAACAGATGAACAAATCATAGCATAGAAATTTAGAAATGAAAAACCAAGGCAATTTCTCCCTTCCAAAATCCCATCACACCTCAACATCTGAATCCAATGATAAGGAACTGGCTGAAATATCTGAGAGAATCAGAAGCCTTGTTAAAAATGATCAGTGACCTCAAAGAATATTCAAATAAACAGGCAAATGAAGTTATGAAATCTATCCAAGACCTAGACAAAAAAGTCAGCAAGGCAATGAAAATTATGAAAAATAAACAAGTAGAAATGTTAAAAATAAAAACCTCAATAAATTAAATAAAAACCACAGTGGATAGTATTATCAGCAGACAAGCTCAAACAGAAGAAGAATATCAGAGATAAGACTGAGGAGGTATTGCATGCAAAAAAATCACACAAAAAATGGGTACATATGATTACAACATACAATAACTCTGGGACATGGTCAAAAGACCAAATTATGGGGTAGAAGAAGGAGCTGAAATACAAACTAAAGGCATAGTAAATCTATTAAATGAATCATGGCAGAAAATTTCCCAAATCTATATAATAACATAGACACCCATGTAGAGGAGGCATTTTGAACTCCAAATAGACATGACCAGAAAAGAACAACCCCATGTCATATAATTAAAATGCCAAAACTAGAGAACAAAGAAAAGACACTAAAAGCTGCCAGAGAAAAATGCCAGCTTACATAGAAAGATAAACACAGAAGAAATATCTTAGAACTCTAAGCATAAACCCTAAAAGCCAGGAAAGCATGGAGCAATATAATCCAAGCTCTAAAAGAAAATAACTGCCAACCAAGAATAGATATCCAACAAAGCTCTTCTTCAATCTTGATGGAGAAAAGACCATCTAAGGTAAGGATAAGTTAAAGTGGTTCATGTTCTGCATTACAAAAGATATTCAAGGGAAAATAATTCACACAGAAGAGGAAGATAAATAACCACAAACATGAAAGGTCAGGAAAGAAAAACACTCAAAAGGGGACCTAATGAGCCCATGATAGCTAGAAAAGTAACAAGCATAATCAACTCAGTAAACCAACAAAACCTGAAGATGAACAATGCCAAAAGAAAAATCAACATGAGACTTAACCTGGAAAACAAGTAATAGAAACACAGGAAATCAGTAAATATCCCTTATCCTGATCCTAAATGTAAACAGACAGGTCTGGGGATGTACCTCAGTGGTTGAATGTATGCCTAACATGAATGAGGCCCTGGGTTGGATCCCCATTACTGAAAAAAAAAAAAAAGAAAAACCCCAAAAAGCAAGATCCAACCCTCTGTTGTCTACAAGAAACATACCACACAACCAAAGACACATCTAAACTAAAAGAGAACAATTGGAAAAAGATTTACCAGGCATGCAGAAACTGAAAGCAAGCAGGAGTAGATATTTTTATATCAGACAAAGCAGATTTTACACAAAAATCAGAAGAGATAAAAAAGGTCACCACATACTAACAGAAGAAACAGTCTGGCAAGAAGGTATATATGCACAGAACATTGGTGCCTGCAGGTTCAGGAACAAAAATCCAGATACAAAAATAGTGAGAAATCTCAACACCCTACTCTCATCAATAGGCAGAACTTCCAGACAAAATATTAATGAAGATAAAGAACTAAACAATACAGTGGATAAAATGGACTTAACAGATATTTATGGAGAATTCCATTCTATGGCAGCAGATAACACATTTTTCTCAGCAGTACATGAAACTTTTTCCAAAATAGATCACATCCTAGGTCATAGAGCAAATCTCAAAATGTACAAAAGAACTGAAACACTTCCCTGTATCCTAACAGACCATATTGGATAAATTTAGAAATCAATAGCAGGAAAACCACAAAAACCATTCAGACTCATGAAGATTAAACAACACACTTTCCTTCAACAGGTCATTGAATAAATTAGGAAGATTCAAATGAAAATAAAGACACAATCTACCAGAACCTGTGGGACACAGCAAAGGACATTTATAGCCATGAGCACCCACATCAGAAAAGTGGAGACATCTCAAATAAATAATCTTATAATATACCTCAAACTCTTAGAAAAACAAAAACAGTCCAATCCCAAACTAGTAGATGGAAAGAAATTATAAAAATGAGGGCAGAAAATAATGAATTGCAGCTAAAAAGAACAATGTAAGGAATCAATGAAACAAAAAATTTGGTTTTTTGACAAAATAAGCAAGATCATCAAAACTTTAGCCAAATTAACTAAAAGAAGAGAGACCCAAATTAATAAAACCAAAGATGAAAAGGGAGATAGACACTAGTACAATTCAGACCATATGGGAATATTTTGAAAAACTATTCTTAAGGAAAGTAGAAAATGAAGAAGAAATAAATAAATTTCTTGACACATATGGCTCACCAAAATTGAACCAATAAGACATTAACAACTTAAATAGATACATAACAAGCAATGATTTCAAGACAGCTATAAATAACCTCCCAATAAAGAAAAGCTCAGGTCTGGATGGATTCACTGCTGAATTCTACCAAACATTTAAACAATTAACATGAATGTTCCTCAAATGATTCCATAAAATACTAAAGGAAGGAATGCTACCAAACTCATTCTATAAAACCAGTATTACCCTAATATAAAAACTAGGTAAAGCCACGTTAAAAAAAAAAAAGAAGAATGTTATAGACTGGAGGTGTGGCTCAAGTGATAGAGTGCCTGTTTTGCAAATACAAAGCCCTGAGGTCGACCCTCAGCAATCCCACCAAAAACAAGCAATATATATATATGGAGAGAAAGGAAGAATTATAGGCCAAGATCCCTGATGAACACAGATGCAAAAATCCTCAATATAATATTTGCTAAAAGAATCAAATAACACATTAAAATGATCATACAACATTATCAAGTAGGTTTCATTCTAGGGATGCAAGGATAGCAGAACATAAAAATCAATAAATGTAATACAATACATAAACAGAATTAAGGACAAAAACCACTTTATCATCTCAATAGATGCAGAAAAGCATTTGACAAAATTCAACATCCTCTTGTGATAACAGCTCTGAAGAAACTAGGAATGGAAGGAACATTCCTCAACATTATAAAGGTTATACATGACAAACTTATAGTCAACATCATAGTAAATGGGGAAAAACTGAAACCATTTCCTCTAAAATCAGGAACAAGGCATGGATGTTCACTCTCCCTACTCTTATTATAGTACTGGAATTCCTAGCCAGAGCAATAAGACAGGACTACTATTAATTCAAAGTTGATCCAAGATCTTAATGTAAGCTCTAAACCAGGAAAAAAAAATAGGGAATACACTGGAAAATATAGACATAGGTAATTATTTTATGAATAGAACTCCAATTGCTCAGCAGTTAGTTGAAAGGATAGACAAATAAGACTAAATCAAAATAAAAACTTTCTGCAAAGCAAAAGAAGCAGTCATTAGACTGAAAAGATAGGCTATGGAATGGGAGAAAATCTTTGCCTGCTATACATCTGATTAATAATAAGATTACACAGGGAGTTCAAAAAACTAAGCCCACAAAGAATCAACAACCCACCGACTAAGTGGACAGATGAACTGAACAGACAACTCTCAAAGGAGTATTAATGGCCAATTTCCTTATGGCCATATCCTCAGCCATAAGGAAATGCAAATCAAAATGACAATGAGATTTCAATTCACTGCAGTCAGAATGGCTATCATCAAGAACAGAAACAGTAACAAATGCTGGCAAGGATCCAGAGAAAAAGGAACACTTCTTGGTTCCTTTGATAGGAATGTAAATTTAGTGCAGTCGCTGTGGAAAGCAATATGGAGGTCTCTCAAAAAACTGAAAATAGAACTGTCATATGATCCATTGATCCCATTCCTGGGGATATACCTAAAGGAGTGTAAGCCACTTTACAATAGAGACACTGACACACCCATATTTATTGCAGCACTAATCACAATAGCCAAACTTTGGAAACAGTTTGATGAATGGATTAAAAAAATTGTGGTATGTATGCATAATGGAGTATTATTCAGCTAGAGAAGAATGCAATTATGTTGTTTGTAGGTAAATGGATGGAAACAGAGAACATCATGTTAAGCAAAGTAAGCCAGGCTCAAAAGGTCAAAAGTCACATGTTTTCCCTCATACTTGGAAGCTAAACCTGAAAGATAAACGTACACATAAATACATATGTGATCTTATAGGTAGGTTGGTAGATGATAGATAGATAGAACCTGATTGTATTAGTGAGCCTATCTAAAGGGATTATGGAGAGGCTGGAGAGGGAAAGAGAATATTAGAGAATGAGTAATATTGAAAACATTGCATCTGTCATGAAGAAAGTATAACACAATGCACTGTAAGCTGTTAAATAGGGGAACAGGTAACCGAGTAAAGTAACAGAGGGAGCTAATCTGATTAAAGCATGATATGTACATGTATAAAATATCAAGGTGAACCCCCCCCCCTTGAACAGTCAATATATACTTAAAAAAATGAAGAACAGGAAGGCAAAACAGGTTCTGTCTGGGGATTGGTATTAGTGGGAGGGGGAAGGCAAAAGAAAAGGGTGAAGGAGGATGAATATGGTAGATGTATTTTGTATTTGTGTATGAAACAGAACAATGAAACATGGTGAAACTGTTCTAAGAAGGGGGAGGAGGATGAAGGAGAATGATGAAGGGGGTGAATCTAAGTAAGATATAAGCACATATGTAAATGTCATAATGTATTCCCCCGTACAACTATTATATGCTAATAAAAATTCTTTATTGCTTAACAGAAAAAGAAAAGTAATAAAGAAAAATGAATTTTATGGGGGAGAATTTTAGAGAAACATTTAAGAAAAAGAAATTGGACCTTTTCATAAGTGGTAGCCTTAGCAACTTAGGTTTTGAGATGATACAGAAGCTTACATTTTCACTTGACAATTCTTTTGGAGGTTTTTAATGAGGAGTAATTAAGAAGTACAAAACGGCACCTGTTATCTTTTGACAAAGTCAAGGCTCTTTATAAAGATCTAGTTCATCATTCAGTTACCACCCACATTCTATTTCTTCTTTTCATTTGTGTTCCTGTTAAAAGGTTGATATTCCACTGTCAAACCAACCTACTCTTCCTACTCTCCACAGGAGCATTATCAAAGCATGAACTATGCAAAGGACAAGAAGAGGAGATCCGCACACTTCTGTACATGGGCACAATTTTTATTTAAGATGTGCTCAACAAAATGTTGCAGAATTATAGGAACCCCTCAGATTTCAGCAGAAGTAATTGTCCCCACTATGTACATCCCACACTTTTCTTTGAACTTAACCAATATTTGTCCCCTGATTCATTAACAATTGAGATGCCAAGTTCTTTAAGTACAGCTCATTGTATGTCTTGCTATGTAAAGTCCTTCAAAAAGAGACTTTAAAATAGTGTTAATGCTACAGTAAAAGTCATATAACTTTTTAAAATGTGGATTTATTTAAATATTGTACTCATTGTAACTGGTAAACTTAATAGTCGTGCAAGAGCTGAGATAAGTGGTAATCCAAATCTATGCTGACCCCCAAGCTCCCGGGAAAATATAGAGCAGGAGTGTGGCGATCAGGGAGCAAGACTGCAGTCACACTGTGCCCTATGTTTTGAGCATTGTGCATGTGTTTAATCCTGTGGCCATCCACTGCATAGAAACTCTCATTAGCACCTCCATTTACCTGTGAGGAAACTGAAGCACATAAAGTGTGGGTAATTTGCTAAAATAAAACAGAGTGAGTGGCCAAGTTGCTGCACTTGGGCAGCTGGATGTCAGCACCTGGCTCCCATCCGATCAGAAGAAAGCAGCAGTAATGAGTGACTGGTTGGTGCTTTAATATCAGATGCTTTTGATATCTAGATGTTACACCTGTAGACATTACTGTCTCTAGAGTGTTTCAAGTGACAAAGTTTTTAATCAGGCAAGCAGGCAAGAACATGAGCAAATACGGTACATGGTGTTTTCCCTAAATCTTGTAACTAACACAGAAGAGCAGGATTTAGTGACCTGGAGCACAGGCAGGACTAGTGGAGAACATAAAGAAACTAGATGTGGGTCACAGGACAGCAATCACAAGGGCTAGCACAGGACAAGCCATATGGAATGAAGTAGGAGAGAGGTTTTAATGCTAATCACCCTTCTAAGAAGAAAAAGGCTTATATTCTTCTGCCTCCAAACACATTGTTCCTAAAATTTTCAGACCAAATGATTACCTTTAAGTCAGGAAATAAAAGTACTGACTTTACCTTCCATTAACACTCTGGTAAGAGCATGGTCTCCCTGGATACAAGGGAACCTTCATAAGATGTTCTGCTCCTTGCCACCACAGACTGCCATAATCTTACTTGTAGGGGTCTCTTACCAATGGAGTGTTTTGTTTTGTTTTGTTTTCAGACTTCTAGCAAGATCTCTCAAAAATATTGGAGAAATTTTCCTGATTTCCCACCATTGCTACTCTTCTCTCAGTATAATTCTGATGACTTGTCTTCTTGTCAAATGGACCATGAAAGATGTCAGGTCAGAGACTGCATGTACATTCATTGTCCCCAGTAGCCACACAGAGTCACACATTAGCAGTTTAAGATTGTCAATTTCCCTTCCTCCAAATTCTGGAAATCAGTGGAGCAAGGGTGAATAATATTTGTACAATTTGTGTTTTCTGCTTGGCAGTTTGTTCTTGCCTATAGATTATTGCTTAAAACATCCCTTTCCTTCCCTTACATATATCCATCCATGGCTTAAAACATAGTAGTTTTTGGCAAAGACATTGAATATCAGAAGGATGGTATCAGAAGGCAAAAATGTGCTGAGCATAAAAAACTTGCAATGAAAAACGATTACTATTATTCTCAGGTTTCTCAATTTCCCTAGTTGTGCTCAATAGTGGGGAATCCAGTGCCTACCAAAGGACTCCTCAGTGGGCATCTATTCTGCCTTCTCTCTTCACCAAGTCCCAGTGCCTGTGCATGTGTGTGTGTGTGTTTGTGTATACACATATATATATATTCCCCAAGAGTAAAATTTCTAAGTATTAATTATGCGTACATTTAATTTTCCTAAGTACTGGCACAATGATCTCTATATGTTATACTTATAGACATTACTGTCACCAGTGCACAAGGATTTTCATCTTCCCATGTTCCATAACACTTGGAACTCTACTGCCTACTTTTCTTGTCTGGCACTAACCACAATCTGACTACCTTGTTCAAGAGACTGGTTTTTCTTCAATTTCTTCTACTGTGAAGATCTTGTATAATAATTAAAAAATTCCCATAAGATGATCATTCTCTTTGTCTTTAGGTCCAAGATGATTTCCAACTCCTCAATTTAATTTCCCTTCCACTCCATGTAGGCTACTGCCTTTGCTGGTTTGCAAACACATTACAGATACAAATTTGCAGCCACCAGCATTTATGACAGCTTGAACCATGCCTTCTCTCTAATGCTTGTGTAAGCTGCAAAATGTGATTCTCTTTCAAGTAACTCACAACCTGAGCAGTTTACTTCTGGACTTTTGTTTTTGCAATAAAAATTCTAAAACTTAATCATGTATTCATTTTTTGCTGTTGTTTTTATGGTGGTACTGGGGGTTGAATTCAGGGCCTCCATGATCACTAGGGAGACACTGTTACTTAAGGTATACCATCAGCCCATGGTTTTCTTTATTCTTCTTTTGAAACACTTTTCATGTCTATGGCCATACCACCCTGAACGTGCCCGATCTCATCTGAAACACTTTTCATGTGAGGGCTTGAGTCAGAACTATAATTTAGGAGAAAGAAAGAATGATATAGTGCAATTTTATGCAAGCAAGATCCTTTTAGATTCAGCAGAACAAGGGACTTAGCCTGAATGTGGCATTGACTTGTTCTTAATAAAAACAGAAACTCTGTCAGTGACTTAGAAAAATATATTAATTTATTCGGGACATCCTAATAGTCACTATCAAAAAGCATATGTAAGTGTAGGATATGCTATGGTTTGCTAGCATTTGAGATTTTAAATGCCATGTAAAGTGAGCATTTGAGTGACCTTATTTATTTATGTATGTATGTATTTATAATCTTCTTCTACATATAGTTCAGGCATTTAAGAAATGATGTAGCAAGGGATTTGTATAAGCAAAACAACTAATTTTGTAAATTACTGAGCAAGTTTGGGAGTGTGTAATCTTACTTGTCTATCCTGTCCCACTTCCAACTCCAGTAAAATCTGGTATAAATTGATTCTACTCTTGACTTAATGCTACAAGTCCCTTCTTAACTGACTTGTGGTCCTCTCATTGCCCCTCCATGCTTATTCTGATTTTAAATACAGCCATTTCCATTGAGACCCTTTTAATTATTGCCAAGTCTTAGGAGGAAACTTTCTGTCACCTTCAACCTAAAGATAGTGTCTTTCATGCCAGTATTTGCTGTCTTTAGGCTGGCAGTTAAACTTCAACAGGCTTTCAGAATCTTAGTAGTGGCATGACTTAGTAAGATAAGTAACAAGAAGGTAGAACATTTGCTACATAGGTATGGTTTCCAAAACCAGCCATTTATTTCTTGCTGAGTAAAAGTGTAACTTATCTGAATGACTTCAAGTATCTACTGCTTTCTCTGAACATAGATTCATCTTTTCTACTCATGATAATAAAAAATTATAATATACCCTTAAGGGTAACAAACGCCTTTCTAGAGTCAAATCTGTTTTGACATACCCCTCCCCCCCAGTAGCTATGACTTTCACTCTGATTACTCTTCTTACATTGCATCAAGATAACCAAAGAAAATGGCCAATGTCTGTGTTAGAGGATTGGCCAGTGTATACCTAAAAGCCATGCAAAATGCTCTACACCATGTAAAAGGGAACAGTTAAAGTAGGACTCTTGCCTACCTGTTCACACTTCTGGAGTCACCACACCCATACCATCACTACTATATTCTGGATTCAATCAAAGTTGCACAAATACCTACTACTTTTCCAAAATTACCTGTTCTCTAGTACATCTCAAATTCTATCCTTCCTGCCATTCAATAATGCCACAGAGTTCTTATAGCAAATATATATGTGTATACATGTGTATATTAGGTAGAGAGATGATATAGATACAGATACAGATATAGATAGATATAGATATCAGACTGGGGAAAAAATCCCTTAATAGTCTCACAAGATAATGGAGAAATCTGAATTCTTATTTGCTACTATTGACTATATAAACTAATACAGTTATGTCAGAGAGTAATTTAGCAATATATAGTCAAAGTGACGAAGTATATACCAAAAAATTCCAGCAATTTTATATCTGAGAACATAATCAAAAGTAAATGGACACTAAGTTTCATTTCAGTATCTTTGCTATAGATGAAAATTTGAGACTACATAAATATGCATGGGTAGGGGAAAATAAAGGAAAAAGTCATGGTATATTTATTGATGCAATTTCCTGCAATGATTAAACTGTATCTTCATGTTAGCATGCATACCCTGAAAGTGTGTAAAATTGGGAAGCAGGCTTTAAAAACAAGATATATACATGATTCAATACCTGTAAAACCTGAGAGAAATAAACTGAAATACAGTGTTGGTTAAAGGTGAATGATGAGTACATGGCTATTCACTTTATTATTCAATTGAATTTTTCAATTTTTGAAATGTTTAACAACCATAAATAGAAAGTATAGGTTGCATATACCCGATTGTGAGTCAAGCTTTATGTAAAATGTGTTCAATTATCTAGTTGAATCTCCTTGATTTATTACAATATATAAATAATTTTAAGAAAGAATTATTAATACTGATTAAATTCTTTATCGTGTTTAGATGAAAAGGAATTAAATTGGATTTAAGAAACTGGGGGAAATTTGTCAGGGAAGGTATACCTGAAAAAATGGAAAAAATTTAGTTATTTCCATGAAAAGGAAAGATATTCCTAAAAATTATGAATTATGTGACAATCATGCCATCATGGTAACCGTGTGGGACTGAGAGAGAACTTGCTTAAATTAGTATGGTGGGAAACAAGTTTAAAATGATGCTGAATATACAAAATGGCTAGCTTACAAAGGAAGGTAAAAATTAAAAGCTAAAGAAAGATCTTGAATAAGGTAAATGTCAGCATACCAGGAATAGGTAATAGACTTTATTCCAGCACTGTATCTCCAGGTTGTATATTTTTGAGGCGCAGAATAGACTTCCAAGAGACCACTGTCAAATCCTAACTTATAAGTTAGGATGGTGGCAGTGGGAAATGAGAGAAAATAAAAAGCAAGAAAATATCTAAGGAAAAGTGGCAAGATTTTGTGACTAGAGATGGGATGCACACACTGCAGCTATGGAGAATTCATGTCCAGAGCTTAAGTTGTCTCATGACTCTGGGGAATAGCTTCTAACGTGCTGGAAACATGCTGGCCAGTTGGAAAGAGCCACATTAGGTGTGACCAATCACAATTGAGTGAAAGCTGCAATTGATCTATTTACAGTGATGAGTCAGTGATGGCAAAGCCCTGTACTTACTAACAAATGCACTCCTTGTATGGGCTCAAGGAGCCCATATGTGGCCTATGCCCACAGGAGATGGTCTCAGTTTCTTACTCTCCAGGCTGCACTATCTTGTTAGCTTTGTTGGTCTCCAGTGCACCAGCATTGCACCTTCCAATTTGTGTTTTCAGTTATTGCCTTTTGCTTCTCCAGTAAGAATAAGTGCATTGTTTACCACTATCCAGCAATTCCAAAAGGTTTATTATAACTAGCAGCACAGTGTTTTTTAGCAATAACTAGAAAGGGGTCTAGCACAGAGATAATGGCTTCCAAGACAATCATCTTTTCCTTCCAGCATCTTAACAGATTATATTCAGCACCTGCTTCTTAATGCCTTTTCCCTCATTCCAATTTGCTATCATTGGATTTAAATTCATCCAATTGGGGGGGGGGGACAATAAATGATGTTCTGGGACTCTTTAGATGTGATAGTTGCCCTAGTTAAGAAGGCATTACCTCTGTTTCTACAGGAACCTGCCATCAGGTTCCTTGTAGCAGTCATGTCCATCTCTTCTTTATCCCACTCCTTCAGCATCTCAGATGCTCCATCTGTTTTTTGCTATTTCTTATTTCAATTTTCCTTATTATTCATCTTGTTTTTCACTCTTATTACTCTTTTCATTTTCCTTCTTTGGGCTGACTCAAATTTTTGCCTACTATGTATGTGTCTTCACATATGGCTGTTACAAAGTAGGCCACCCACAGCTTCATATTAGTATGTGAACTGTCTCTTCTTCATAAGAGACTGGACCTTTATTATGACATCCACCCATGTTTTGGTTCAGGGTTGTGTCACTTGAGGATGGCTCATTGCTGTTAATCATATCACAAACCTAGTTTCCTTGTACCACAGTGTTTCAAATGCTTGAGAAGATTATTCCATTTTTGTGTAAGTGACAGAGTTACAACCTTGATTTTGTAAGTACAAGCATTTTTATCATAAATTTTTAAATTAGGATTTATTCATTACACGGGGGGGATTCATAGTGACAATTCCAATTAAGCTTATATTGCACATTAGTTACATTGCCCCCATTGTCTCTTCCTCTCAACCAACTTCCCACCCTACTTAAAGCGATTGCAAGAGGTTTCTTTGTTCTATTTCACATAGGTATATGAAACCTATTGACCATATCCCCTTACCTTAATCTTCTTCATTTACCCTCCCCCTCCTGCTGGTACCCCAACACTGACACTGTTATCTATTTTACAGTTCTGCCTTCAGTTATTAATATTTGAGTTGATGTTCAAAGGGGTTTCTTAATGTGTCCCCACTGTGTGTATACTTTACTTCGGTCCATTCAGCCCCTTCCATTACTGTCCCTTACCCCTTTACTTTTCACCCGCATTTTTCAATGGCTTTCAGTACACATCCTTATATCTTCTACCTTCACAGGTGACATGTTTTATGATATTACTGATGCTCTATCATTCTCTTTTCCTTTCCCTTTTTCCCCGAGTTCCATAGAGTAGTTCCATATTACAAATGTGTTCTACAAAT
Source organism: Castor canadensis (assembly GCF_047511655.1). Taxonomy (NCBI): domain Eukaryota; kingdom Metazoa; phylum Chordata; class Mammalia; order Rodentia; family Castoridae; genus Castor; species Castor canadensis. The sequence goes on along the minus strand of NC_133394.1, from coordinate 79,446,487 downwards.
GAGCTTGTATATGATAATGCTTGTTTTTGTGTATATATTTACCTTTTGAATCTGTCTTCCACATATGAGAGAAAGCATGTGACCTTTGTCTTTCTGAGCCTGCCTTACTACACTTAACATGATGTTTTCCAATTGTATCCATTTACCACGTCATTGTTCCTTATGGCTAAGTAAAACTCCATGGTGTATCTATACCACAATTTCTTGATTCATTCATCATTTGTTGGACGTCTGGTTTGTTTCCATAGCTTGGCTATTGTGAACAATGCTGTGATGAACATCAGTGTACAGTTGTCTCTATTGTATCCTGACTTACGTTCCTTTGAGTAGATAGCCAGGAATGGTATCACTGGATCACATGGCACTTCTATCTTTAGCTTTTTCAGGGATCTCCATACTGCTTTCAATAGTAATTTGCATACTAATTTGCATTCCCACCAACAGTGTATAAGGGTTCTGGTTTTGCAGCATCCTCACCAGCACTGGTTGTTGTTACTGCTATTCTAATTCTATTGCCATTAAAATATGGCCAGTCTAACTGGGGTGAGATGAAACCTAAGAGTGGTTTTAATTTGCATCTCTTTTATAACCAGGGAAGTTGAACACTTCTTTATGCTAAGCACAAAATTTTTGTGTTCTCACCTTCACCAGTAACTGAAGGAGTAACACACAAACATACAAACACGGGAGAACTGTCTGGATGCTGAGCACTATAACTAACTTAAGATTGATTCTCATCCTGAATAGTCTCTTTCATTCCATTGTTTGTTTGTTGCCACATTATTTGCCCATCAATAAATAATTGGTAATGAGTGAGAGGCAGTTCACGTTAATTTTTACAGGTGGTTCAACTTGCTGTGGCCTATCTGATATTATATGGTACTTAGTTACTCAAGGTATATATTTTTAAATTAAGGTATTATTGACACATAATTCTATATGATATTTAGATGGTACACTCAGTACTAAAAGGTCTTAAAGTAGTAGCCTCATGAGGGAACACTGTGTTTCTAAGTTCCTGGTAGAACTTCTAGTACAGAGTGAGGTCCATTTGTCACTGTTGCTTCAAATATCAATTCCAATTTCATGTTGTTTTCTGCTTTGTCATCTTTGCCTTTCCTCATTAGTAATTTCACTGTCACTACAGTGATCAGTAAAACCATGGGTATCTTATTTACAATTTCCCCCTTCATTTAGTGTCTCTGTTTCCGTCCGTTTTGACAATTTCTCAGAGGTCAAAGTTACACCACGATAGTCTACAGATCCCACTTATGCCTGGTAATCTGCTTTACAGCTTTTGCTACTTTAAGCCAAAGTTAGGGTGACAAGCTATTGGGATCAAAATCTTATCAGATCCTCAATACTCATTTGTGTTTTTTTTTTACTCAAAGTGCTCTGTCATACTGATTTAAGGATGTGAAGTCAATCTCATTTCTTATACCACTCTGCACTGTCCACTTCAGTTGACTGGAACTATTGGTCAAGGATTCAAAGACTAGTTTCTTTGATCTGGATTAAGGAAAGTGAAGCTTAAATCATAAGAATCTCCATTCTTAGTTAGCTAGCTCTTCTATGATATCAATCCCATTAATGTCTTTCAAAAAGTCTTATTTTTGCAATTTTATAGCATAGGAATATTGGAAGATAAATTCCTGAGCATCATATGAAATGTATAATATTTATTAAAACATTAGCCTCACCAAATGAAAAAGCTGGAGCCTCCTTAAAATTGTTTTCTGCTCCTCACATCAAACAAAATTTTTGAAATTCTTCTTCTATGAATAACTCAAAATTCAAGTTGTTTAAAGATTTTTATTATATATAAGGAAGGAAAAATGGTTTCTCCTTCATTCAGTTTATGATATTTGGATGAGTAGAGAAATTGCAATGTAGGAAGTAAGGAATTATATTCCACAAAGCCTGATAAATCAGACAGTAAATCAGCACAACAAATAATTCTTCTCAACTATCGGGAAAAATAGAGCTACACAGGTACATATTTTATTTTATGGCAGAGAGACATGAGCTAGTCTTTCACACTGCATGCTTATCATTAACTCCATATGCCTTATTTATCTATTCCTGTTTCCTCACTTCCCATTTCCTTTTCCACCACAAACAATCTTTCTAACATATTCACTATGTATCTTCTAAACATGTGTTTTATATGGTTGTTAATAAAATTTTCATGCATTTTATTTGATTATGCATACATTTCTAATTCTTTCCATATGTATCCCTTAATGTATCCAAATTTCAAACCTTGGACAGAAGAGCACACATCATCCCTTACCACATTAGAGGCAGTGACTTGCTCTCCACCTTGTTCTGGTGCAACCCCTGGCTGAGCAGGGCCCAGGCATCTTTCACTGTCCTGCAGACCTCACACTTGTGTCAGCTCACAGCAACTTCTGTAAAATGTAATGTTTGTCTCAACTAACATTCTGGAATAAACCTTCACATAGTGATAATACTAAATGCACTTGCTCAATGTATTTAAGGGCTCTCCAATATTGTGTATTGTAGAAATCACACCTATACTATAGTGTGATTTCACTGATCTTCCCTTTCATTTCCTTTATGTTATGTAGGTTTTGTGATTGGTCCTGTAGAGTTTCACCTGTCTTTTTGTTTCCACACATTCTTCTCTGTCTGCAGTGGCCTCTATCCATATTTGTTATCTTGGTATCTGCTTGTTACTGTATTTGCATTTCTTATAGGGTCCCCAGAGTCCTTACTCTATTCATATATCATGAATTATTTTTTAAATTTATGTTTTTTAAGACCTGTGTACTTGTTCTGTATGTGTCCATGTTTAATTTACATAAAAATATTGTATACTTGCTGTGCTTTTTGCTCTTTTCCGCCTTTTAAACCTTTTTTCTGACTTTATTTTTGAGATATATCATATTCTCGTAAGTATACTTATTTATACCATCTCTATGCTATCTATTGTTCCACAGGATTTGTCTGCACTACTGACTGCAAATGGATATACAGATGATGAATGTTTTAGCAGTTCACATTTTGTGGAAGAATTCTGCTAGAGTATTTACTGAGGTTGGGACATTGAAGTTGTGATATGTAAAAATTCCCACTTGACTAAATACCATCAGATCACATAGGCCTCATTCCCATGGAATTTGCACTGCTTCACATTAAATTTATAACCAACATTGAGATTTTCAAGAGTTATTCTCACATGTCCAGGAAAAAAACAACTTTGGGGTGAGAATACTTTTTTCTTTTTGATGTTGGGGTTTGAACCCACAACCTCACACATACTCTACCCCTGGCTTTTAACTCCAGCACTGGAGTTAGAATTTATTTACTTATTTATTATTTATTATTTCTCAAATGTGTTAGAGAAGGCTTCTGAACAATTCACCATCGACTGAATATTCTGAGAGGTTGAAAGTAGGTGGATTCCCTAAAGTGCAATCATTGAATTCCCCTAGATTAAATATATTCTATGTTTTCATAGAACACTTGGACAGAAATGATAAAAATGCTGTCCACTGCCAATACACTTGAGATTCAATTTTGTTTTCAAAATTACTTGAAGTAAATTACATTTACTTCAAGTATCTGCCTGTATAGAAATAAAGATTCTTAACCCTTCAAAAGTCACTTACAATAGAACTATCTAGACCAAAAAAAAAAAAAAAGTTGAAGCTTTGTGAAAATGAGAATTGTCAGAATGTTTATAAAGCATAAATTACATATACTATTTCCTGAATAAAGAATTATCTTGCTACTCATATGCAGTTTATTAGGTGTAATTTATATATTTACTTACAAAGAATGACTTTTTCCATTACTCAAACATTCACGCATTGCAAGAAAATTGTGAAATGTCAACCACATAATCCCTACTGTCCTAAGTGCTGGAAATACATGGTAACAAAATTAAACAGTGTGTCTTTCATTTATCCATATGAACAGAGAGACAGAGATACATATTCAGAAATAGTTATCTTCAATGACTTTTATAAGCTCATGAAGCTATACAAAAAGGCACATAGGAATGAATTAACCATGGTCAATCTAAAGATATTTTAAAGAGAAAAAACTCTTATTATAGCCAGAAATTAGCATATATCTATCTTGTTTTTGTTCTCTGGATGGTTCTGAGGTGGAGGAGCCTGCTGGGTTATTTCAGATATCTTTAGCAAAAAGAAAATGCATATCCAGTAGAAATTTGTGAATACATATTCAATAATTTCTATGATGGTTATCACACTGGCTCCACAAAATAGTCCAAGTTGACCGCCAACATCTGCTATGATAAAAATCAATATTTGTTTTCTTATAAAAAGAAAATTGAACATTACTAGAAGTTAAATTATTTAAGCTAATAAATTAGTCATAGCTGATATTATACAAAGGTACATTTGTTGCATTATTTTAAACTTTACTATGATGTAATAGAATTAGTAATATTTAATAATAATATTCAAACAGATAATCTCCAAAAAGAGAAAGTAAGCATAAAATCTGTTTCTGGAAAACAAGAAAGCTAGAGAAATTCATCAAAGAGCCTAGAAAATTGCAAGTTTATTTCCATGTGTGAAATGAACAGCAGAAATGAGACATAAAAATGGTATTCCTGTATGATGCTATTTTCCAGAAAATTAATTTCTAAGCAATTTGGACTGCAAGTATTCAAACTTGTTTTTCTTATTAAGCATGCATAATATTTTATTTAACCAAAATATGCTAAAAAAATACTGCCGTTTATAAAAAGTTTTCAAATCTCTATTTTTTCTACTTTTTTATTGTGGTAAAGTATATATAGCATAAAATTTACCATGAATCATTTTTGAGTGCACAGTTCTCTGACGTGAAATGCGCTCATATTTTCTGGCCTCCATCACTACCATTTCTCTCTAAAATTGTTCCCTTTCCCCTACGGAAACCATTGAAGAAACTATTCCCCATTCTTTCCTCTCAGCAGACCCTGGCAATCTCCTTTTTATTTTTTGTCTCTGTGAATTTGGCTACTCTAGCTCCGACTTCTTGACCATCATAATTTGTTAACCTTTATCTGTTTGCCCTGAGTCATCCTCAGGAGCTGTTATTTTTGTAAATGTGGTAATGAGGTATAGCTTCTCTAGGAGCTTTGGAGAAGTGGTGCATTTCCTCCTTCCCCAGGGTCTTAGCTGCTTGATCTGACTGTTGTCCTTTGCCTGACACTAATGCCCTCTTCTGTCTCCTGCATGGCTTCTTCTAGAAAGCAAGTTGATCCAGGAAGTCAGCAATTAATTTGGTTATGGATTCTTTGATGAAGGAGCCCAAGCAGACATGTGGTTGCAAACCAAATGCCTAATTCTGTTTGCTCAAGTTCTTTTTGGTGGAGCTCTGTGTATAGCAATGAGGCAGCTGAAACCAACCCAGTACAGCAATCTACACCAGTTACCTGATGACATGGGGCAGTCTAAAAGGAAAGGAAAATGTGAGTGTGAGTATGAGGTGAGGACCAAAAGTGGTTCTTCTTCAAAGCCCTTATTGGACTGGGTTTCATGGAGTTGAAGTGTTAAGTCTGAATAACTGACAAATGATAAAGATCATTGATTCTTTTTCCTCCATTGATAAGCTAAACCTTAAACAGGAAAGGAAAAAAAACAAAAAAGCCTGAAAGAAAATGAAAGAGAATTGAGGAACTGCTAAATAACACTTACCAAGCAACTCAGGCACACTCACTGCTTTTTGTTGTTGGGTTATTTTATAATTTAGGTCACTATAGTTTATTTCGATGTTCACAAGATTCTCCCTGAGGATGAAAACAAAGTTACTATAACTCAAGACTGTCAGCACTGCTTTTAATTCCCATCTGACACCAGTAATATTCATTTTAGAATCTGATGTTATTTAGTGTTGACTTACACACAGCATGTGAATTCAATATTAATTCCAATTACTATCATTTGAAAAGAATTCTTGGCATGTTAGTTTTTAGGGGGAATAAAAAGATAACTTTTCTCCAGGCTCAACAATTTTTCCATTCCTCATCCATGAGAAAATGGAAAAAGACATCAAATGTAAACATCTACTGAGTTGACCAAAGCATTTACCAACTATTAAGCATGTGTTTAATTTTAATTCAAATCCATGTTCATTCCTTTGTTACTTATGTGACCCAGAAGAAATCTCTTTGTTTGCCTGAGTCTTGGTTTCCTCATTTGAGGTCAGGATTTTATAGCTGAACTCCCAGTTCATGGTGAGAAGAAATTGCACAATTCATATGCAGAACTGGCACAAAACCTGGCTACATTGAGTGCCCAGTAAATGTTATTTACCTTTTGTCAATGACATACTTGAGTAAACACAGTTTCCTTAATGTCTTCTAGAAATCTGTACATATGACTGGAAGGATAACACTATTTTAGAAATCAAACTATTTACCCCATTTACAGTGTAAAATGTGGTACTCCCCCACTCCCAAGCCAGTCCAACAGGAAATTCTAGTCACACCTTTGGCGTGTATTACAGTTCTACAATCTTGCACCCTACTCACGGTTCCCACCTTTAGCCAAGCCTCCATAATCTTTTCCTGAAATTTTTGCAATAGTTTCTGACTGGCTGTTTTGCTTCCAAACGCAAAGCACCCCCACTCAACAAATACTCTGTTCTTCACCACATGGTGATCCAAATGTACTTATTCAGCTTGCCAAGTCATAACACATCTGCTCAACCCCACCCCATGGAGACCCCAGGGCATTCTTGTGAGTCCTTGTGGACTTCTTACTGGGGTTTTAAACTCAGGACCTCACACGTGCCAGGCAGATGCTCTACAACTTTAACCATACCCCCAGCCCTTTTTTTGAGACTCACCACTGCAGGTCTTTGTTCAGGTCACCTTCTCAGGAAGGTCTTTCCTAACCCGGACAACAACCTTCTCGGATTCTGGCTTCCCCTGACCACTTTCACCTGTACCTGTCACAGAGCCTAGCACCATCTTACATGGTTACATGCACTTATTGTCCATTTCCACCCCAGTGGAAGGAGTCAGACTTTTGTCTCTCCACACTAAGGCATCTGTAGATACCTAGAATCCTGATGCATAACAGGTTCTTATTATATATTTGTAAAAATCATAACAAATTAAAGTTGAAGCAAATAAATAAATGGATAAATATTAACTTGTCTGTGCTATAAATTGAAGTGGAAAACAGCCACCTCAGGATTTCTAGATAGCAATGCTAAGTATCATTAAGAATGGATCCTATTACCAATGTTTCCTGGAATGATGTGATGCTCTTTGACTTATCTAAGAAACATGGCTATAAATCACTTTCCTTGTTGTTTACAGTTTTTGAAATCAATATTCCCAAATATACTTAATTCAAAATGTATCATTAATATGTGTACTTAATTTTCATTGGTTTAATCCTGGGTGACAGGAAAATGTACTATGGTAAAACAGATAACCAGGGCAACAGTGATGTTTACAAATAATAAAGCAGTTGCCAAAGTGAAAGCAATAATAAAGTTGTCTTGGAAGTTTAAAAATTTTAGTAATATGCTAATCTTTATGCCCTCCATTGTGGTCCCAATTAATCTTGTTTAACTTCTTAAGCACAACTTTCATGGCCATTTTTAAGCACTATCCATCTGTGTTTTGGAGAGAAGATAAATTCTTCTGCCACAAGAATATTGTGATGTTTACTCAACCTCTTTCAGGCAGCTAATCTGTCCAGTAATTAGATCTCAGTGAATCTATGCCTCATGTTCACAGTGAAACAGTTCATTTAAGCTCCAAATCATTAGTTAGTCTTAGGAAAGGCAGATTATAAAATAAAATCTGGTGGGTTTTTTTTTTTTTTGGCAATATTGGGGTATTTGAACTCAGGGCTTTGTGCTTGGTAGACAGTTTCTCTACCAATTGAGTCGCTCCACCAGCCCTATTTACTCTGGTTATTTTTGAGGTAGAGTCTTGCTTTTTGCCTGGACCTTGATCCTCCTATTTTCTGCTTCCTACCCATAATGAGGATGACAAGAGTGCACTACTAAATCCAGTCATTGGTTGAGATGGGGTCTTGTGAACTGTGTTGCCTAGGCTGGGATCCAACCGTGATCTTCCTTATCTCACCCTCCCAAAACAGCTAGAATTACAGGTGTGAACCACACTTGATTAAAGTCTGATTTTAATAGGGTGAAGAAATGACAGAAAAAAAGAGTATTGATCATATTACAAAACACTAAGGAAGTGCTTCTGGGGGTTTGAACATTAATGCTGCACTACACATGATGGGACATGAACTGGATTTGCATGAACAAAAAAATTCACATTTTAATTTCAAAATTCAAGTCAGAGTAGAACAGTGTAAAAAATTCATTTGTATGACTAATGAAATCTGAGTACATTTAGTCACAATGTACCCTTGGATTCACCTCCACACTGCTTGGCGCAAATAAGCCTAGCTTCTCCTCATCTTTGTAATGGGGCTCGGCAGCTGCCACCCAAAGGCCTGGCATGGCCATAGTCTGGGGCAGGTTTCTGCCCCATGAAGAAACAATGAAGTAGACTTTGTCATTAAATTAGGAGTTGCTTCTTTTTATGCCCCATTGCCACTAAGATTCACATCTGCTCTCCTGACACACTACATTTTCCTTCTCTTATTCACTACTCCTTCATTTTTGCTCCCTGTGCACAAATAAGTCTTGTAATTCTATCTGTGACCTTGAACCAGTCTATGTGGGACCTGGAGAGACCCTGAGTGCAGTTATCTTTGCTCAGCAACTCACCTAAGATGTCCTGGTAACAGCCTCCAGTGTTCACAACCATGTGAGGTTCCTAAGTGTCAATTATGATAAGATCATTTGGAGAACTATTTATAATAATCTGAGTGTTAGAAAAAGAAAGAGTTTTCTCTAGGATCATTTTGTATAATACAACGATTTCTTTTCTGATTCACCTAGCATGTCTCCAGAATCATGCCTACATACTATGAAAATTCAATACTTAACTTGAGAAACCTCCAACAGTGAAAAGTCACACAAAGTGTTCTTGTAAGTCATATTTAAATACAATAAGCATAATACTATAAGCAGACCAGTTTTGCATGCTAAAATGGAATACAGAGATGTCTGTAGGAGGCAGCAGTATAAATGGTAATTGCAAATTTACTGCCTCTGTCTTTTTATCGAAGTGTCTGATAGAATTGCTTTTTTAGCTAAGTTTTTGAAATCATACCCCAGGAGCCCTTCCTATCTTGATGAAAATATTTTTTTTTCCTTTTGACTTATAATGATAATTTTGTTGTGAATGCATCTACATGGGGAGAACTTTATTTTATTAAAATAAGCCCTAGGGTAAAACTGAATGAAAACATGCTTAGTTTGGTACTTGGCTGTGCAAAAAAAAAAAAAAAATATATATATATATATACATATAAATTTTAAATGAGCTAGTATATTTACTTTAATAGACGCCAAGTACCAATAACAATATATGATTATTGCTGTTTCATGTCCTAGACCTAAAAATGTAAGTAAAAAACAAAGTTAAATATTGTTTGCTTTCTCATTTAAGAAAAGAAAAACAAGAATTTGTTGTAGCAGAAAGAGAACTTTGAGTCAAAGTTCTTGAGTATAATGTCCTCTTTGCTATTGACTCTCTTGAAAGAATGGTTATTTAAAATACAAAGTGCTTCAATTTCCTCTTTTGCAAAATGAGAATAATTTCTGTTCCATTTATCTTATGTGGTTATCATGAGACTCAAACATAATATACAGGTAGGAAATTTTTTTATGATTGAAAGCACTTGTTGATAGCACTAGTATTAATAGTTCCCCAGTTGGAGCAATGGTAAAGTGGCCCTGAGCAAAGGTCTCCATGAGCATCATGTCACTGTTTGCACACTTAAGGTAAAGGGCTGAAAGACACCTTCTTCCCTAATTTTAAATATTGGTGCCTTCATTGTTAAACTCAGTGACACAGCCATCACTTTTCTTGATTGGTCAGCATTTTATTTTCTGAGACTTTTATAATCTTCAATACAGAATAATTCATGTAAATTATGAATAATTTATAAGAGTAGGAAGATTACCTGATATACTCCTGGCTTTTATTCAACTTCTTGGAAAGATATTTCAAAGCTTTTTGACTTGGAAAAGTGGAATAAGAAATGGCAGCAGGGTATTCTGTTTCCTCACAAGACACAGGACAGCTAGAATTATGTGTTCCCATCGTACACAATTCCTTAAACTCGATCTGGTCTAAAATGAAAAAACAGGACAGGGTATTCAGAGAAGAATATTTCACAGCATTCAGTTTTTTAAAGTTATTTCGCTTTCAATGTTAAAGAAATAGTTTCTAAGTTCTATCACTACTTTTTAAACAAACAGTATTCATATTTATACAACCAGGAAGACAGAATATAAAACACAGGAGCTGTGATCCTTGAATTCATGGAGTTACTGGGTTCAGATATTTATTAGAGATGAGAAATTCTTTCCAGTAAGTCTCTGGGTCTATTTATGTGAAACAACTATTTCTATAATTTTGACCTATTTACATAATAAAAAACAACTATTTTGATTATGAAAATGAACACAACTATTAAAACAGATAGATTTAGAAATATAAACCTGAACTGTCTTTTTGTTACTCTGTCATTGTGTAACATTAATAGAGATATGCCTTAAACATCAAAGGGTTTTTTGTTTTTGTTTTGTTTTTGTTTATGTAAGCTATCATTTAAGAACATTAAAATTTTCCTCTTACAGTTCATTTTATGCTTAACTTATTGTTTTATATTATTGTAAGTAACTTTAATGTAAGTACTGAAAACAAAAGAAATAAATGAAGCCACTTACCAAGGATAGGAGAAACACAGTTGTAGTGTGTTTGAAGGTCACATTCTATCCCAGTTCCTTAAAAACAATAAGTGCAACATGTGAAGACCTTACTTTTTTTTGCTTTTTTTATTTCTTTCTGAGTTTTGGTGTGGAGATTGAACCCAGGACAGCATGAACACTAAACATACCATCTACCACTAAGCTACATCCCAATCCCAAGATTTTATATTTTATAAAGCCAACAACCTAACATCAAAAATAACTTTTTTACCTACATCCATCCATCCATCCACTCATGCCCATTTACTGCTTTGCCAGATAAATGTGAAAGCATAGCCAATGAAACTTTATGTGGAGAGGAAGAATAATGTTTTTATTTCTTTCTATTAGTCTCCACAAATACAAAATCTTTAATTGGGAGTACTGTTCTTTAAATGTTGGCAGTTTCTTAATTTTAAAATTGCTTTCACAGTAATCATCTCATTTGATTCTGTCACAATTTTGTGATGTGGATATTATCATTTTACAGATGAAATAACTAAACCTCAAAAAATAGCTTGTCCAAGACTATGCAACTCTGCAGTTTGCAGTCAGTATGGTCCTGGGACATTCTGGATATCTTCTTTCCTGCATTTCTGTCTCCATATAATATATATATATATATATATATATATATATATATATAGACACATACATTATGCATAGAGAGATAATATATATAGAAATAGAGAGAGTATACACACACACACATACACACACTTACTGGATGCTAGGGAAGGACAGATATGTACCATATTTGTTAAGCACCTGCTATGAATCTTGGGACAAAGAATAAAATCAATATGTATTCAAATTAAGTTTAATGCCAAGACTAATTCTGAAAATTTAATCTTTGAGCCTTAATAGAATATGTCTATTTGTCTCTGAGTTTAGCTACAATGTTTAATTAACAATCCTGAAACTAACCAAAAGAGATTGTTCACTTAGAATTGTGGACACTTTGTAGAATGCTGTCAAGCTATAAGGATGAGCTCTTTGTGAAGGAACTACAAGGAAAAAACAGAAAAATCTGCCCAACATGGCTAGTAGAAAGCAAATTATTCCTTACTTCTTCTATAATAATATTTCTTTTCCTGTAAATGACAATGAAATTTTGAAATCAGTGCACAAGCCAGTGGTGGAATTACTTTAGCTAATTCATTTTATGTCTATAAGTTTCAGTTTCCTCATGGGTGAGTAGACTTAAAGGGATGGGAGATGATCTAACCAAATAAGGTAATAGTCCTGAAAGCTCTTGGAGCTATCCTAAAGTTCACGTGCCCATTGCCATTATGTTTTGTATAGCATCTTGCCTGGTCCGTATTAATTACTTTGTTTGTATGTTATAATAGTAAGTTGTTTTTGTTTTCCCTTTGTTTATTTTTCAAATAGCCTCTCATTATGTAGCTCAGGCTGGCCTGAAATTTGCCATGTCTTCAAACTTCGATGCTCCGGTCTCAACGAGTGCTGTTACTGGCATTCACCACTACACCTGGCTTTATTCTTTTAAATTTGATTGATTGATTGATCGATTGTAATTTTGGGAATTGATCCCAAGGCTATGAAGTATAAACATGAATCAATACAGCCTTGTTTTCAGTAACACTGACAATATAACTGGGAATGGAAAATCTGAGCCAGAGCTGGAGGTTTTATGGAGTGCCAGTTTGGGAAGGGACCAGAGGTGAATCATTTAGATTTGAGAAGGAGAGAAATAATGATTTGAAATTCCTGACAAATAGTTTTCCATGTAATAGTGTTGGCCAAGGAAAGAGGTAGCATTAGTATATCTGTAAGAGTCTATGTATTTGTGTTTGTGAGCAAAAAAGTGGGTGGAGATGGGGTAGGGAGGAGAGAGAAAGAGAGAGAGAGAGAGAGAAACAGAGAAACAGAGAGAAAACGTGAACAGAGGGTGAATGAACAAATCTAGCATAAAAATGCCCAGTGTTTATGTAGACTACATATTTTCTGTGCCAGCAACTTTTAAAACCACTTGAATCTCATTTCAATCCTTATCATAGCCCTGTCAGGCAGAGCAAATGTTTCCTCATGTTAGAAGAAGTAGAGGAAGGTTCAGCATCTTGTGTGGGATCCTAGAGATGAGACCCTGTAAGCACTGGGTCAGATACAGCACTTCCCCTCCTGGCTCTATTACCTGTTTTGGTGCTTTTTTGGTTCTGGAAGTGTCTCAAATTATCTGCAAAGAAAGCTTGAAGTTTCCTTCACAAGGTAAGGAATTCCCAGCAGTGAAAACTTCAGGGTTGATAAGACACATGACCTAATTTTTCTTACAAATTAGCAAACCCTGATATGCAGCTTTCAAGTTTTGAGAGCATCCTATTTTAACTTTTGGAAATAAGAATTGAGGACCTACCCTGGTCACACAATTTTCTTTTCCAAAAATTCCTGCTATGATTCCATGATTTCAAATGTATCAGGTGAAGTTCCATTGGCTAGCAGATCATTTTTCAGCATAGAATGGAGAACAATGAAATGACTCACTGATTTCTGCATTTCAAATTAAGGAAATACAGTTAAGTAGGGAAAAGTTGCCCATCTTTGTTTACCTGGAAGCAGGAAAGGCAAACATCCACATCGGTTTATTATGTGGTGGGCCTTGCATTCTTTCAAACAAGCGTAAGTGCTGTAGCTAGGAAAGTTCTGCAGCCTCATGTTAGGGTTGCATTCTCCCCAAGGGTACTCTTGATGGACCGTCTGAAGACAAAATAAACACCTTCTTTAGGAGATTCATCTAAGTCAACTATCCATTTTCCACCAGAGAACCTGACACAAATTTCCCCTCAGAGCTCTTTGATTTTCAAAAAGTTGATGATATTTACCCATTGTGCCTAATATTTTAGTCTAAAAGTCACCAAAGGTAAGTAAGATAGTGTATTAGTGCTCTTTTAACATTTATCTCAAATGCTAATCAGTAAAATCAGACAAAAATAAACACAATCATATGCAAACTTACATGTAGAATGTATTTGTAATAGTGGAACCACTCTGTGGAACTCAGGGGAGGAGGAAAGGAAAAGAAATGAGAGTCAACAACATTGGAATACTTTACAAGATATGTACTGAAAGCTGTTGAATAAGGGGGGAGATGTGGGGGAGGGAAGGGGTAAGAGAGAGCAATGGAAGGAGTTGAGCAGACCAAAGAAAACTACACTCACAGCAGGAATAAATTGAGAAACCAGCTTGAGCACTGACTTAGGGATGAATAACGAAGGACAGGACTGTAAAATAGGCACAGTGTGTGTATGTAGGAGTACTTGTGGGAGGGGGGAGGGCAAATGGAAGAGATGAAGTGAGGGAATATGGTTGATGGACTTCATATACATATATGAAATGGAATGATGGAACCTCTTGCAATGGCTTGAAGAAGGGGATGAGGAGTACATGGTGGGGCAATCTAACCAATGTATGATGTAAGGCTGTTCAGAATTGTCACAATGAATACCCCCTGTACAATGAATATATCCTAATAAAAATCGAAAGAAAAACAAAACAGCTTGCCAAATTCCATGAAAAAATAAAATAAAATCAGACCAATCATTCTAAAAATTAACCTCTATAAGGAAAAAATCATTTGTGTAATGCTATGTTGCATATTAATCAGCCCACCCACAGAACAGCAACCAAAAATCACAAAAAATCCTTCATTGAACACATAGTGTGCCAGGCAACAAAACAAATGCTTTCCTTATGCAACTACACTAAACTTCATAATAACTATGAAAGGTAAATATTAACCACCTCCTACTGTGCAGGGAAGGGATGCAAATTCAGAAAGCTAATTAAGGAAATTACTAAGTAACCAGAGGCTAACAATAACAAGCCAGACCAGCTGGCTCTGAGCTGGTGCTCTCCCCTCTTTAATCTCCTCCTTTTCAGGAAGCCCAAGCAAAAACATGCAGTTCAGCAACTTACTTCATGACCCTTTCTGTTTCTAATGAGACTTAAAGTTACCTTCGATTTGACAAACTTTCCATTTATCTTGTAAATATGAATTCACTGTTTTACCAAGTATTTACCTCCAGATACAGGAAAAGAATCTGAAATGAGACCTTGGGCTTTCCAGCCATGGTTTAAAGGCATGGGAGAGAAGGGTTCTGGTGAAATAAACTGTGTATTTATGTATTTGCTGCACTCACTGCCAGCCAAATGCCTCCAACACTGGGTCTCACCAGTACTTACCTTAAACTGGCGGATTGTCACGCGGGCATGCATTCCAACAGGGGAAGACAGGCCCAGACCTTCAAACTTTGGCTCTTTCTTGGGTGAGTGGATAGCAAAGATGATCCCAGCATCGCCAAAGCCAAGGGATGGTTTATCAGTGAACAACTCCTAAAACAAAAATATGCGTTTCCTCAAGTGGCAAAGCTATTAGGCCAGTTCCACCTAAGTTTAGGATTTAGACTTCCACCTCCCATGTGACTTATCTAAGATCCATTACTTCACGTTGGTTTTCGATCTCTTTTTATGTTAACTTGTGTGAAAATTCCACAGTAAGACACACTTTTCATGATGGCATCAAGGCCGAGGCCCCTGCAGAAGTATGTTGGAGGACACATGTGTCTGCTGGTCCCTTTACTTCCTCTGCTTTCTCTCCATCTGGTAGCCTTTTAGGTGCTTCCTTCTTGGCTGTTCCCTTCCATGTATGTGCCTTTGAGAATCATTTGGCTATCTTCTCTTTAGTGGCCTTATTTAAAATTGAAATTTATTTTCCTATAATTGTGAATATTTATACTATTTCTTTAACACAATGTTCCTTTGATATAAATCTTATGTCAGGTAAAGATGTTTCAGACTGAGGCCTTGTCACTAGCTGAAATTCCTATTCTATAAATAGAAAGAATGGCCATGAAAATTAATGATTTTTTACTTATATAATTACCTTTAATAAATGTGTTTGATTGTCCATGTGTAACTCAGAGTCCTAGTTCTCCTAGGCCTTTACAAGTGCTCAGTCTGGTGAAATATCTTAGTGTCACTTACTTATAGAACATTGAATAGAATTTGGGTTTTTTCTATTTTTATTACATTTTATATAACTCATAAAATAGTGGTTGTTTAAAAATGCACAGAAAGTTGCTACAGAGCATATAATTTTCAAACCTGTCCTGGGTTTTTGTTACATTCAGTTTCTAAGGATGCACTTAAATCAAAACTATTCTCATTATTTTGTCTCCTCAGAGTATTCACTTTGATATCCACTTTGTGTAGGGTCTGATCTTAGTAGGAAGTCAGAAAAAACATGAATTTGGATATTTTAATTGCATTGTAAGAATATTTGGAAAATTCTCATTTGTAAAATTTATAATTAGCATTTGAACTGACTCCAGGTCTGATAGTTAAATGACTTAAAAATGTCAATCAAATTTTCAGTGTGAGTGTGGTTTTTGGACAGAAATGAAGTCATCGCAAATGGTATATATAGGTGGAAGTTATGGAGAGCACTTCAGCAAAAATTCTTTAAAAGCAGCCAGTGGTCTCATTTAGGTGGGTGGGAAGATAGGCAGTTTGGTAGGATTCAAGGCCAGGTTTATTTCTCTTTCTACTGTGTGTCAATTAAATATACACATGTAATTTATCAGCATTTCAGAATTCTCATTTATAAAATGTTGGTAATGGAGTAGAACACCTCTAAATGCATGAGTAGAAGAAGTTACGCAAGACAGAAAATGAGAATGAACCTTGAGTGGGAAGCATAGATCATGTCCCTTGAGAATGACTCCACTGCATTTCCTAGGTTTCTGACACGTGCATCCCAGGTCTAAACCCTTCAGCCTCTTAGACCAATTACAAAGGTAAGACAAAACAAAACCAAGTCAAAGAAAAATTATGCACTCAAATTAATCTTAATTAACTATGTACTGTAACTTAGAAATCTGCTTTCTTATTTTTGTCATGAACAATTTCTGGAGTCATGACAATGGAAGACATAGTAGGACAGCTAAAAATCTCCAGGTTATGTCTCAAAAATTTGCCCTTTAAATCTGTAAATCAACATTACATAGAATCCATTGGACCCTATACTAAATTGACCAAAGTTGAAATAATACCCAACTGGTGGGAGTTATTTGAAAGGGCACAATAATATCTTGATCAGATGTTTTTAATCCCATGTACCTCCTTGTTTGCCTTGACCCCTGTCTAGGTTGAAGAAAATTCAATACCTGATTGACATCGAAGAGCAATCTTAAGCCTGTTCCAGAAACACTCACTTTTTTCTTCCCTTGGATATTTTCACCATGATTAAATGTAAAACAATTTCCATACTCAGTGAAGACATGTTTAAAATCCTCCAATATGAAAATAAACCAAATAAAACATGGTCAGTTGAATTAATTTCAGCACTTCTAAAGTTTAAATTGCTCTAATGCTTTTTTAAATTATAGATATATAAGCAAGAATGCATGTAATCATGATGACATGCATGTATTTAATAACAGTTTCATTTTTCAAGTATGCAATTTGTGTCAATTTGCATGTGATTTTTCAAATGAGATTTTCACATATAATTAAGCATGTTTTTACAACATTTACAAAATAAGTTGTTCTAGGTTTTCCTAAGGATTCATGGAATATATGCTTTCTGCAGTGAATGGATTCAACATCTTTTATTTGAGGAAGTACCCCTCTGTCATCTGTGTGTTCACAGTAGAGCAGTCATGTTACTCTACTCTTTGACCTCCTCCTCCTCCAACCTCATCCTTCCACTATGAACGTGTGCGTGTGATAAAAGCTGGACCGATCTAGGTATCCTACTCTCTTGCCTCAGTGATTGGCTCAGGAATTGCTGTGTCCCAAGTAGAGATAATCAGAGACTTCCATGGGATTATTATGTGGATATTAGAATGCTAACCTATGCCAATGAAAGCCTAAGGTTGCCTGCAGCCATTTTGGCTCTATGTGGCAGGAACTCACCCAGAAAGAAGCCAACCAGGATTATAAGGCTGAAACAAAAAAGAAATCTAACCAATGGGCTTAGAATCCCTTTGTGAGAGTTTTCTAACACCAGTCCTTACTTTTAGAATATCGAGTTAATGAAACCAATCCATTCCTTTTACTTTGTAGCTTACTAGTTTTGGGTGTCTGTAATACACAAATGAAAAATTCATCCTAATACAAGATAGAAGATCTTCTCTAAATTAAGAGTTTTTAAACCATCTCTGTTAATGATTTTCATTTCTTTCAATTGACTCACCGGCATTTTTTTTTTTTTTTTTGTCTACTGTCTCCTTGGAGATTGGTAAATTCTGATGAGGAATTGCAGCCTAGAACCATGAATTTGTGAAGTTTTCTTAGAACCACCAAACAAGACAGAATTCATGATATAGGAAATACAGGATAAAGTTGCTTATAAATCTCTTTATTAATAGATTCTAGGTATTCTGTACTTTGTCTTATATAAGGTTAATTATACAAGTAATAAAACAATTTACATGTATTATGAGTCAGTATACTATTATACATGAGAAGTATAATTCTCACAGTTTCATGCTATAGCACTGTCATTTCCTATATCCTCTCATAAAATACCACAAGCACAGAAACAGAGTGATGGAATAGGACATTGAAGAATCAGAAAGGATAAAAGACACTCTTCTGTTGAGTTGGAAAACTCTTTCTTTGGAAGACCTGTGCTGTAAGAAAAAGCATCAAAACTTCCGTTCTTAATCCTTCCTAACTAACTTCTTGAAAGGAGAAATTTGTCTCATATGGAATCCACGTCTCCTGATGTTATAAAACAAAAGGTAACTAGCAGAGCTAATGAAATATAATAGGTGAGTCAATTTAGATTGATTCCCCAAGGGATTAAATTTTGTCTCAATGTGTACAAAAAGTAGCTCATTATCTTGATGATATTTGAGAAATTTGAAATCATTACCTTTGGGCCACATGGCATTCCAAAAAAGTCACAGTCCAACAAAGTGCTATTATCAAGATAAAAACCATTGTTCTTCACAAAGTCTGTGATGCTGAAGTTTTGGTGACTAGTAATGAAATGAGCAGCCTCCTCAGGTTTGGTGGAATTGATTCTGATTTCCTGAATATGGAGAACTTTGGAGACCATATCCCATAAGAAAATAACAATGCCAAATCTAGCTACAGCAACTGTTTGGAACCTAGTAGTAGGAAAAAAAGGCAATGATCAGAATAACAAAACTTGAAATTATTTAGGTGACAGAGAACACTCTGTCGGTTTCTTGTATACTCTCCCTCATTCACAAGATGTTCTAAAAAGTTTGTGACACATAGTGCAATTTGTCTTTCACTTGCACAGTTTCCTGGACTGGGAATGCCTCCCACACCTTGATCTGGATGAGTCCTAATTGATCCTTAAGATCCAATTCTTCCTTCAAAGGCAGAGGTGGGAATGTGTAGTTCCCAGGAGTCAGATTTGCTGGGTTCCAACGGCAGCTGTGCCATTGTCGTGGATTTGTTCTGTCTGCTTAGTTAAGCTGGAACCATGTTTCCCTGCATTCACATCCTCATTTGGATGTGGTTAGATGGTTTTGATACCCAAACCATCTAGCCCATCTGTTGACCCAACAGGGTGGAATGAGCAGCAGTCAGGGTGGTAATTCTTGTCTAATAATCTCCTCCAGCTTCTTCAAATCCTAGGACAGGGTAGAAAGAGTCCCCCATGGTGAAGAGGCCAACTTATCCTGCAAATCACTGGACTCATCAAGATCAGAGGCAGTGAGGGAGTCATCCATTTCGCTTCTTTCCCCAATTCACACCATTTTCCCTGCTGACTGAAGCCTTGCTGACTTCAGGTCCAGCACCAAAAACAGAAAGACAGACATACGGGAACTGTATGACTGAGTAGAACTTATTCCCTGTAGTGTCCCCTTATTCTGTGTCATCCTCACTGCTTTCCTTATTCGTGCAGCCCTGATGGTTATAGCTAGTTAATGTATAACAGCACATCACCTCAGTCTCCTGCCATCTCATTTCCTCACTTGTGAAACTGGTATGTAATAACTACCTTGAAATAGTAGAAATTAATTATTTCTCTGTTAGGTAAGTGTTCACTAGATTGATGTCCCCATAATTGTCAGAGTTTTCCTAGTGATCAAAGCAGAAACAATCTATTTAACATACCTGTTACATTGCTCTGTAATCAATTCTCTTGTTTTGCTAAGCAATTCATTTCTATCGTCCATTCGAGATAAATTGTTTTTTTTCAGTTTTTCTGAGACAGGATCCCACTCTGCAGTCCCAAAAGGCCTAAAACTCCCAATCCTCCTGTCTAAACCTCCCAAGTGCTGGGATTACAGGCAGTGCTATCACACCTGGCATGTATAGATCTTCCTTAGCATTTCTTATATTCTCTTCCAAATGTGACTGATATTTTCATATTTTGGATATGATAGACATTGAAGCGAAAAAAAGTCCTTTTCAAATTGGCTGCTAGAAAGTATAGAATGAAATGTGTAGCCCACTTTTATGTACAGTCACATGGTGTGTGCTCATAGGCTATTCCTGAATCTCCTTTAGGTCCTAGACTTTTAAATTTTGTTTTCTTTTAAAATTATTAAACTGATATATAAAAACATACACTTATACATATTAGTGGGATAATACAATAGGTGAATACATGTATACATTGTGCAATGTTTAAATCTGTTTAAACATATCTGTCTCCTCAAACATGTCTTTTCTTTATGATGAAAATTTTCAAAACCCTCTTCTAGTTTTTTAAATGTATATAGTACATTATTGTTATCTATAGTCACCTTACTGTGCAATAGCATATGGACTTCTCATCCTAGCTACAAATTAGTACCCCACCTTTCCATATATCTCCCTCCCCACAGTGCTCCCCAAGCTCTAGTAACCACCATTCTACTCTCAACTTCTAAGAGATCAACTTTTTTTGTTCTCTATGTGAGTAGATTATGCAGTTCTTGTCTTTCTATGCCTGGCATATTTCACTTAACATAGTGATCTCTGGTTCTAACCATAGTTTCATTTATCATGGCTGAGTAGTATCCCATTGTGTACTACATCTTCCTCAGCCACTCTTCAGCTGGTGGCATTTAGGTTTCTTCCATCTCTTGACAATTGTGAATAGAGCTTCAGTGCACATGGGAATGTAGGTGTCTCATCTATGTATTGATCGACTTTGGGATAAATACCCAGTGTTAGATTGTTGGATAATATGATAGTTCTAGTTTTAATTTATTTTCTTCCACAATGACTGTACTAATTTACATTCCAGCCCACACTGTGCAAGTGTTCCCTTTTCTCCACATCTTCACCAGCACTATTTTTGTTTGTCTTTTTGATAAGTCATTCTGACCAGAGACATGATACCTCCTTGAGGTTCTGTCCTGCATTTAATTGTCACTTCCCTTTATATTTCCTTTTGCACATATCTAATTTTTCCTTCCAACATAAACCATATTTAATCCTTACCAAATGAATTAGAGCACATGCAAAGCAAAACCGCTAAGCTAACATTAAGTAGCATTATGTTATATTTTAGAGACAACAAACTATTTCATGAACAGCATATAATACAACTTTAACCAGCTCTGATGCTGCAGTTTTCTAAAGAAGTACAAATGAACAAAAATCTATGAAGAAAAGTTCAACATCCTCAGCAGTAAAGGAAATGCAAATCAAAACCCTGAAATTCCATCTCACCTCAGTAAGGATGGCTATTATCAAGAAAACAGACAACAATGCTGGTGAGGTTGTGGGGAAAAAAGGAACCTCCAGGCAGTGTTGGTGGAAATGTAAACTATGGAAATCACTGTGGAGGTGCCTCACCAACTGAAACTAAACTACCATCAGATCCTGCTATCCTCTCCTGAGGCATATATCTGAAGATGCAAGTCAACATACAGTCAAGACACCTATATATCCATTCCCAATAGCCACAGTGCACAATCAGCCTAGGTGCCCATCAACCAGTGCACAAAAAAAGAAAATGCAGTCTATATACACCATAGAGTATTACTCAGACATAAAAAATGAAATCATGTTGTTTGCAGGAAAATGGATGAAATTGGAGACCATAATGTTAAATAAAATAAGTCAGATTCTGAGAGACAAGTACTGCATGTTTTCTCTCCTGTGTGGAATCTAGATCCATAAATACAAAAGGACATGCAAACAAAAAGACAAACTCTAAAGGCAGGAATGTGTGTGAGTGTGGGCAGGGCAAATGAAAGTGAAGGGAGGGTAAATACGATTAAAACAACCTCCTTCCCCCAAAAACAGATCAGTCAAGACCGGTCCAGACCAACAGCACTGTTCAGTAGCCCACGGACTGCTGAGAAATATAAGTCGGGATTTTACGCTGCTTAGAATTTTTTATACAGCATTTTTTCTTTTTTGGCAGTACTGGAGTTTGAACTCAGGGCCTTGCACTTGCCAGGCAGGAACTCTACCGCTTGAGTCACACCCACAGCCCTTTTTGCCTTAGATGCTTTTTAGATAAGACTCTTGCGTTTTTCACCCAGGCAGCCTGGACTGCAGTCCTCCTACTTATGCAGGTATACACCGCTGTACCCAACTTTACTATTGTTGAGGTCTCCTTAACTTTTTGCCCAGGTTGGCCTTGCGCCACTATCCTCCTGATCTCCACCTCCTGCGTAGCTGGAATTACAGCAGTGAGCCACTGTGCCTGGCCTATCCAGCATTATTTATCAATTGAAAACAGAAGCACTTTTAGGGAAAAGAGGAGGTATTCAAATATGAATGCAAGATTTCCACACTTGCTGTTTATAATCACAATCATTTCATTATTATTAGTAGTAGTACATTCAAAAGGGTTTTTTGGGGGGTTTTTTGCAGAGCTGGTTTTTGAACTCAAGGCCTACACCTTGAGCCACTCCACCATCCCTATTTTTGTGAAGGGTTTTTTTGAGATAGGATCTCACAAACTATTTGCCTGGGCTGGCTTTGAACTGCGATCCTCATGATCTCTGCCTCCTGAGTAGCTAGAATTACCGACATAAATCACCAGCAAAGACAATGCAAGGAAATTTCATTGTTCATTATCTATAGAATGAAAATATAATAGAGAAGTTGGATTGCTGTATATTTGAGGTCTGAATTTTACTTGTTTATTTAACTATGTAATCTATCATCTTTTATTTTATTGACAGTGGTGGAGTTTGAACTCAAGGCCTTACACTGTAAACATCTTTTTTGAGAACCTCAATTCTAATTCAGAAAAATACTAATCTGTCTCTCTATAGCAGAGTGCCTGCCTAGCAAGCACAAGGCCCTGGTTGTCTCCTGCTTTGCAAAAGAAACGTTCCTTAGGTACCTAAGGAAGGTTTTCCTTAATATTTTATTTAAAATAAACTGATGAGTATAGTAAAAGAAAGTTATAATAAAAAATAGATTGATTTTTTTTTAAACAACATAACTGGTAGACAACCTTTAAATCTGTCCTTCTTATGTGTAGTAATGCTTCCAAACTCACGTTTTGAAATTGTATAACCCAAATAAAAATGTTCCATATGATTGCCAAGTTGAGGAATGCATCAGCCCTTCCAGGAGCCCGAACAAGACAGAGCCAAGTGTCACATGCATGAACAAGAAATGTGAAATCACAGGGAACTTTGTGTGTGATGGAGGGTGAACTGGGAAGAACGGTTCTTTCGATTCCCATTTTGAGCTAGTTTTAACATCTCACCAGTTTTCTCATTAACTAACAAAGTATTCAGTATAAATTTATTTATATTTGTTGGAGACTCATGTTTACCTTTCATCAAAAATCTCCTAATATGCATGTGTACACATAGACACAAAGGCACAGCATTTACACAGATTGGGAATAAACAAAAAAGCCAAGGATAATAAAAATGAAGAAACAGAACTTGAGTTACCTGTGCTGCACCAGTACTTACAAAATTACAAAATCATTACCTCGGTTTTAATAGAAGGAAATAAATTTCAGAAGTTTTGACCAAATACAACAGAACTTAAGATATTTTAGTGGAAAGTTTCAACACAAAAATATTTAAAAGTCACTAAAATTGATTCCAGGTAAAAAAAGGCCTGAGCAGTATTTCAATTTCTGGAATTTATTGTGAAATTTGATACTTATGAACCTTTGTCAAATGTACCATTGAGTTTCAAATCTTCCTATTGGCATAGCCATTGCTTGATGTAAAAGAAAATTTTTAAAATTGAAATAAGTAGGTATTTTTAATAAATTATAAGTGAATTTGATTGAAAATCTGACCAGGCTATTTAACATTAATATAAGAAGAAAATACTGGACATTTCATTAAATATATTGAACATGACAGAGAAGGTTCATTTTGATGAAGTCATAAACAAATTGGAAAAATGGTGAAAATGGAAATACAATACAATTATTAATTACTGCAACAGACAAAAAAGGCATATCCTTAAAAAAATACATTCATGTAGCAAGTATTGATGTGGGGGGCTGGTGGAGTGGCTCAGGAGGTAGAGTGACCACCTAGCAAGTGTGAGGCCCTGAATACAATCCCCACCACCAAAAGAACTATTAATTTATTTCTTTTTTCTTAATTTTGTATACTTATTTTCATATCTTTTATTGCAATGAAGATACATATGCCATTATTATCACTTGTTTGACTATATGGCTATTACTGAAAGTAGTTTTGTCATATGGGGAGGATGGGGGAGAAAATGATCTCCTTTGACTTTTTCTTGCCCCTGGTACCTATTATAAAGCATAAAACCTTCTTGACAATCCTAAGAACATTGGCAAAGTTTCCTTATGTCAAACATCAAATTCCTTCTGATGAAGTAGGAATTTGGACTTGTTTTACAATTCCTAATGTGGTGATGTTAAGTAAAGAGAAATATTTATGATGGGTAGGGTGCTGCTATTCCATGCAGTCTCCCTCTTATGTGACCAATTACTTTTCTCCTGATGCTTTCAAATTATTTTCCTTCCCCTTGGTTTTCAGCATTTCAACTATGATATGTCTGGTGTTAATCTCTTTGCATTTATCTTATTTGACATTTGTTTAGCTATTAGATGTGTAGATTAATGTTTATCAGCAAATTTGGGGAGTGCTAAGGCATTCCTTTTCTGTATATACTTACATATATACTTATATATCTTCCTTTCTGTCTTCCTACTGGTACTCTCATTTTCACATTCTTGTGCTTAATGTTGTACCTCATTTTTGAGGCTGTGTTCCTTTTTCTTCATCCATTTTCTCCTGTTCTTCAGATCACATGCATTCTGTCACCTGTATTCAAGTTTGCTGATTGTTTCTTCAGTCAATTCTAACCTATAGCCAAGCAGCTCCAGTGGCTCTAGTGGACTTTTCATTTCACTTATCATACTTTTCAACTCCAGAAGTTCCATTTGGGACTTAAATATCACTTTGATATTCTTATTGGCATTATTTATCTGATGAGAGACTGTCATTATGTTTTCCTTTACTTCTTTAACCATGGGTTATGCATTTATGCACATATTTATAATAGCTACTCTGATGTCTCTGCCAAGAGTGATATCATCATCAATAGCTTCTGTGGCCTGCTTTTTTATACTGTGTATGAATGACAGTTTCCTACTCTTTGGTAAGTCTCATAATTAACTTTTAAAAGCTTCAAATTTGAGATAGTATATGGTAACAAATATGAGTTCTGATTGCATTAGGTTCTTGGGGCTGCAATAGAATTATTATAAACTCAGTGGTTTAAATTAACACAAATTTATTCTTGCTCATTTAGTATACAGAAACCTGATGTCAAGGTATTCACAGGGCCCTCCTAGCTGTGAGAGTTCTGGAGAAGAATTATTTCCTGATTTTTCCAGGAATTGGTGACCCTAAATGTTCCTTGTCTTGTGATAGGATAGCACAATCACATGGACTTTTCCCCTTTGTATCTCTCTGTATCTTCTGTCCACATAAGCTCATAGTAACTTAACTAGTTACATCTTCAGACCCAGTTTTCAAATAAAGTCATGCTAATGTTGCAGCAGACATGAGCTTTGGGGTGACACTATTCTGCTGATTATATTAAATGCCCCCTCCAAGCCTTGCTATTGGTCTTTTCTACTGTTTTCTGGTAACATAATGAAGCTATTAGCTTTCTATTAACTGGTTTATATATACATATATATTCATTTTTGAGTGTGTCACTGGGCTTGGATTTCATTTTACTCAGTTATAAGCAGTCAGTTCCATTAAGGAGAGCTCTGAAGTTCTCTGTCCTTATGGCCTGCCTCTTCTGAGAAAAGTCTCTACAAGAACAGTTCCAGGTAAGGTACTGATTTCTGGTTCTCCAACCTTGCCTCTCCCACTGGGAAGCCTCTAGTCTATGAGCAAACTGGTGTGAGTGTGACAGAATATTTTCACACTACCACCCTAGGGGTACAGCCATCACCTTACAAATAGGAGTCACATGGAGGAAGGTTATCCCAACTTCTAAGCTGTGCTCATCTGGAATTCAGCCTCTGGAATGCAGAGCTGGATTGAATGAGAATGGTTGGCAGCCTCCACCTCCTCAGGCACACTGAAGCACTTGGCTGAGTGTCCTGGGCTAAACCCACCTGTCTGTCATGCTCAGACAAAAGGGGGGAGAGAGGAAGAAGTTTGTGGTTCAAGTTCTGTAGACTTTCACTGTTGTTACTAACATTTAATAGATGTTGCTGAATAAATATTCCTTCATTTGTGGTATTCTCTTCAGATAATTTTCACATATTTTGCTTTAAAAAATATTTTTACCAGTTATAGTTGTGTCCCTGGGGACAAAGTCTGTGGAGCTCGTCAAATCGTCCTTTTGGAAATGGCATCCATATTTTCTTTCAACTAAGGAAACCTGCATCCAATCTTTGCTTTTGTTGGAATGCATTCCATTTAAAATAATCTGAGTCAACGAAAGTTGAAAGTCTTTTTTTTTTTTTCTTGGGAGAGGACTGATTTATTTTTGGTTTCTGAGACCTTGATACATATGTTGAGTTCTTGGAATATTAGCAATCACACAAACCTGCTAAAGTATGTGTAATATATTAAGCACTTGTTCCAGAATTACCTCCAAAATTAAACAAAATGGAGTACATATTACCTCATCTGATGCAATAGAAAATATGTAAAGTACTTGATATTATGTTTTTTGGGGGCCATACTGGGGATTGAACTCAGGGTCTTGCTAGGCAATTATCTCCTGCTCGAGCCACTCCCTCAGCCCTTACTTCATTATATATATAAACTACAAAAAGGAAGTGAATTGTCCATGGTTGAATAGCTGACAATGGGAGTTCCTAAGGAGCTCTTCCCCACCCCTGGCAAAAATCTCATATAGGCAAAAAAATCCTATATGAGAGCCTTTAAGTATCACCATTAACAGTTTCAAGGCTTTGCCTGTGAGGCTTCATGGAAGCTCCCCGCCTCACTGCAGACCTGGTGCACAGTTAGTGACTTGCTGCTTTCTGGAGTGAGTTGCAATCAATGACTCAAGAAATGGCCCAATCATCAAGTTCAATGTAACACTTCTACACTCAGGGTTCTGTGCAGCTGCCCGGGTTGCAAGCCTGTGGAGCTGGCCCAGCCTCCACTAGGTGAAATGCCTTGTCACACATACACCAGAGCATTTCATGCCCATGTGCTTGCAGTGAATGCTCTCTTCTGTTTCTTCCTCATCTCCAACAGGAACTTCTTGCTAGGACACATCCAGACTTCCAAGACTACCCACTTACAGACTCTCACTGTGTTCTTTGTGCTCTCAGAGCCCTGACACTTATCATTATTCTATCATGCAATTACCATGTTACCTTGAATTGATTATGTTTCTCTTCTTTTACTAATTAACAAACATAAAGTGCAGAAATACAGATTTTTATATCCATCCAACCATAAGGTTTGATACTCACCTGGCATATAACTGCAGAAAGAAGGAAGTAAAAAATAAGGAAGATAAATAAAAGGAGAAATTAGTAATTTTCTTTACTTCCTGAAATTTGTACTTTTAAGTACAATTTAAATGCTTCAATGGTAGCCAGGCAAGCTGTCACAAACCTGTAATCCCAGCTATTAGGGAGGCAGAAATTGAGAAGATTATGGTTTGAGGCCAGCCCAGGCAAAAAGTTAGCAAGACCCCATCTCAACCAACAAGCCAAATGTGCTGGTTCACTGCTGTAAACCCATGTATTCTGGAGATGTAGGCTGGAGGATTGTGTCCCTAGCTAGCTCTAGGCAAAAACACAAGACTCTATCTGAAAATTAACTAAAGAAAAAATGGCATGGGTAAGAGAACCCACCTAGCAAGTGCAAGGGACTGAGTTCAAACCCCAGTATCACCAAGGTTTCAAGATGTTAAACATCACATAAGAAAACTCTACCTCAATCATCCAAGTAAGGTCATACTAGCAAACTGATAATGACTAAAAGAGTAACTTTTACCTGTTCAAGTTACAAAATGTCACAGCTGGGAACTCGATCTTCTCCACGTATTGCATCTCTATTGACGTCGTGGTTGGCCACATGAAGAAGTTAACCAAGCGACTGTAGATCTGCCAAACCACAAGTGACACCGAGCCCAGCACCACTGCCAACCAGATGATCTTGCGAACTCTGCTGCGGTTCTGAACGATATTGTGTACCCCATGAAAGGAGGTGGACATGGCAAAGTCATAGTCAAACTTCTTTCGGTCACTGGGAGATGGCAGTGGTTTCTTTGAAAGGTAAAGTTTCATCTTTTCTAAGGGTCCTTAACGTTTTGCCCATAAATAATTAGACAAAAAAAAAGTCATGAGTTAGGAAACCACAATGCTGCCTGTGAAAAACACAAGTCACACATGGTTAATGTAATTCATTAGGCTACCCTCTTTGTGTGTAATTCATGAAGTCTCGAGATTCAGCTTCCATTGGATGCTGATTCAGGAATCAATACGTACAGTTGTTGGCTACTTGGATCTATTCACACCCTGCTAATGCTATTCAGAGAAGGCCTACTGCTGACGCAAAGGTTTAGCTTCTCATAGGAACGTGTGGCTACTTCCAGCTTCAAATTCCACCTGCTTTGAATGGATTGCTTAAAATAACTCATAATTTTTTTAAAATGATATTTGAAAAAATAACTCGAGAAAGAATTCTGAGCAAAGTAAGGCTTATTCTTCTGAGAGTTGTAAGTGATGCTACAATTAGTTCTTCAATCAATCTTCACTCTATGGTGGGATAATTGGTGGTGAATGCAACCTCCATTCTTCATAAGCTTTGTCACATGATCATTTTATTTCTCTGTCAATTATTTAGTGAGAATGTTTAAAGTGGTATAATTTGTTAGCTAATGTATGACTTACCTTTTTAGAAAATGTGTTCATCCTTTTTGAGACTGTCAACAATCAATCAAATAATGCTTATTGATATTGGTTGGAAGCAACCAGGGAGGGTTACACTAAAACATTTGGGGTAATATAGAACATATTTGGACTGCTCTTTTGACCATCTGTCAGCAGAAGAACTCATGCCTCCAGTGGCTGAGGGAGGAGTATACTATGATGACAAGGATAAGTGGCCTTTGTAAGGGCAGCATCTGCTTCTTGGTCCAGCCTCCTCTCTTGTAACCTATGCAGCCTCAGCAGAGCTCCCTAATCTTGCTTCTACCTCCTCTATCAAAAGGCAGCTGGAACACCTGATACCTGAAGGAGGCCCAGCACATTACCTAAACCACGATAAGTATTCAATAGTTCTCAATATTTTGATTATTGTACTGATTTTTAAGAAATGAGCTCTTAATGGCTTCACAAGTCATCCAAATAAGGTCAATTGACTTTTGCATTCATTCCTTTAATTCAAGAAGTATTACTTTGTAAGTGTCAATACTATCTGGTATTAATTTTCTCCCAAAGTTTCCAAAATCTATTTAGCATTCAATCAGAATTTTTGATACTTTCTCAATCCCCAACCAGTTAGCTAAGCTTTTTGTTCAGTTACAGGATATATAGTGATATGTAAAAGGTACTTATCAACATTTTCTAAGGTATTCCATTTAATTTGCAGCTTGGACTCTTATAAATTATATCATGATTATCATAGATATTATGCACTATGAAGCAATGATGTATTCATATGATTTGCTTGAAGTTGTACCACAACCTTCCAGTAGCACCCACAGAATGTTCTTTCTGGTATCAAGTTAGTTAAAATATATAAAATACTTATCAAAGTCTCCCTTAGTAGGGAGGAAGAAGTTATCGTTCTTATTGATTAATAATGTAGTTCCAACTAAGATCTCTTGTGTATCACTTAGCCATTACTTACAAATACATATGAAGAATACACACTGAAAAAAAATGACTCCATCCCTGGAGGGCCTTCACCCTTCCTGAGAAAGGATCAAAACTCCAGTGGGGATGGATAAGCAGGCCAGCTGGCCGAGCAAAGTATGGCTGGTTACAAACATGACCATAAAAATTTAAGTTTCTGGTTTACCTTTCAAAAACAGCTCATTCAGTACAGGCCTACTCCTTGCCCATTGGTTCAGCCTTAGTGAAGTATTATCAGTCTTTTGCTAGAGATTTAATAGTGTTTTTAAAAAAAGTATTTTACAGAAACAGTGAAGAAGCCAGGTGATGCAAGCCTGTCACTAAGATTAGAATTGATTTAATAAATGGCCTACTGCCCACAAAGCAGGACTTCTTACTCTCCAGAGAGAATCAAATGCTGTGTAATTATGACAAGCAGCCCTGATGTTGACTGTTGGGCATCACAGACATACTCTGAGGAACACAGAGTTTTGTTGTGTTTTAAAGTAAAACCCGCAGAACGTGACAGATTAAACCAAAAGAAACAAAGCAAAACAAAACCAGATTCTACTATGTAATGATCTTTAAAAAATATTCTTGAGTCCTTCGTACAAATCACACTTTTCCTAAGTAACTAAAACTATATTACTCATTTTTAAACTCATATTACCTACATTGTATTCAAATACTATTGAAATCAGCTGTTTTCCAAATGAATAAAACATCCCCTTTGCTTTTTTCTGGCCTTTGGAAGTGAAAATTGTAGCTGTCATGACAGCTTTTCTTTTCCCTACCTTTCACAGCACAGACTCCTGATTTCTCAGTCTGCTCCATTTGTGACGGCAGTGAGAGGAGTCCTTGGGGTATATCCAATTTTTGTCAATACCAATATTCATTCCATGGCCTTTATATAAAATACAGCAGTTGAGGCTGTAAAATGTGGGGGCAATTTAAATATTTGTGTTGCTATGTTTTGCCTCATAAAGCAAATAATCTTGCAAGCCAAAAATGTTGAGAGAAACAGCAATGGGCATTATGGACTAAATGCGAAGTGACGGTGCAGTGAAGAGCAAAGAGTATCATTAGGCCCTGTATAGCTATCCTTATCTCAACCAGCAAAACCCCTTGTTCCTTCCTATTATTGCTTATACTCTCTCTACAACAAAATTAGAAATAAGGGCAAAATAGTTTCTGCTGGGTATTGAGGTGGGGGGAGAGGGAGGGGGCGGAGTGGGTGGTAAGGGAGGGGGTGGGGGCAGGGGGGAGAAATGAACCAAGCCTTGTATGCACATATGAATAATAAAAGAAAAAGGAAAAAAAAAAAAAAAAGAGTATCGTTAGGAAGGAAACCATTGTCTCCAACAAAGGAAAGTCTGGCAAGGAGACAAGGATCCGTTCTTTTACAGTGAGCGGCCTCCGACCAGACTGGTGAGACTCTGAGGTGACCCACCTGGAACTGTCTCCTCAGGTTCAAACTTTACATTTCTCTTTGAGCAACTTTGAATCAAAACACAGCTGGAATGGATTCTTTTGTGGGAAAAATACCTTTTCTTGAAGTTTCTTTTTTAGGAAAAGTTTTTTTGTTTTTTTTTTTTTTTTTTTGTTTAACAGAAGCAGTAGCTAATGAAAATGACAAAATAAAATACCAGAAAACATCAACTGAGAAAGAAACAATTATATAGATAATATAAATTTAACAAAACAAAAAGACCAATTTTTTTCGTAGTAAACTTTTGAGAAATTAGAATTCATTCTCTTACTTAACTGGAGCCTATGCATTATCATGTATAAATGCTGCCACCTATTGGCAGAAGTAAGGAATAGCATGTATCTCTCTACTTTCCTGATACAGCTGCCATGCTAATATTTCTTCTTCTTTTTTATTATATATATATTTTACTAACTTATATTAATTGTACAAAGAGTCTTCACTGTGATATTGCCAATGAATATAATGTACTTTAATCACATTAGCCCCTTCTATTTCTCTTTTTTATCCCCCCAACTGATTTTTAATGGGTTTCATTATTCTGTTTTCTTACAGGCATATGAAGTACTTTGATTATATTCACCCTCCCTCCTGCTTCTGCTGGTTCCACCAAACAGTTCCTATCATTCAATTTTATATTTAATAATCATCAAATCACTATTGACATGGTTACATGTATTTTACATATGAACCTGTCTGTGCACAATCTCTTCTTTTGGGTTAACTTACAAACTTAGGTAGTCTTAGAATTCAGGTACTCCTGAGAGGGATCATAGTCAACTCATCTGCTCACTTGCCCTCCTTGCTTGTCTTTCTTCTTTCATTCTTCACAACATCTTTCCCCAAGTCTCCATTAGTGTGTCATTATTCACTGTTTGAATTGCTAAGGGCAGGGCAATTGCTTTAAATTGGGATCCACCTCGTAAGAATTCCATCCATTCTGCTTTGGATGGAAGTGTGGGAAGTAAAATCAAGGGTAAGATAGGTAGAGTCCTCCGAAGCCACTATTTCTGCTCCATAATTTATCCAAGGAGTAGGGACAGACTTGGTTAAAGTCCACTTATCTACTGCCTCACTTTCATCATTGCCTCCTTCTTTTTGGCCATAGCCTAGTGCTTTGTGCAACAGAGAAACAAAGTTGAGAAAG
The DNA here is from genome assembly GCF_047511655.1 of Castor canadensis. Lineage (NCBI taxonomy): Eukaryota > Metazoa > Chordata > Mammalia > Rodentia > Castoridae > Castor > Castor canadensis. The sequence goes on along the minus strand of NC_133394.1, from coordinate 79,413,772 downwards.
ATGGAAAAGAGGAAGGCAAGAGCTTCCATTTCCTCCCTGGAGAAAGCAGGAAAGGTCCATGAGGGTGGGAATTTTGTATAGCAGGGAAGACAAGCAATAAATATGTGGTGAATGACTGAGAAATTCGTTCCAGCCATGTACTGTTTTTACTATACCCCTCATGAAGTAAGACAATTATCACAAGTTTTCTCAGCATTTTATTTTGAAAATAAAGCTATATAACAGTAAAGTTATGCAAACTGGCTTATCTTGGGAACTGGACATAGAACACAGGTGGATTAGATGACAGGCTCTGAGGCACCTTGGGGCAAGCACTGGAAACTTTCAAGAAGGAGCTGAGCCACACTCACTGAGAAACAGCTGGAACATGTGAATCCATACCCACACTACAGCCTTAGGAAAGAAATGGCCTCAAGGGCTGACAGTGTGGCTCAAGCATTGAAGCATATCCTTAGCAAGTACGTCAAACCCCAGCGCTGCCAAAGAAAGAAAAGAAAAAGTGGCCTCAAAACTAAGAGGAGAGTGTTAAAGTGGAGGTGAATATGATTGAAGTATTTTATATGCATGTATGAAAATAGAATAATGAAACCCTTTAAAAGTTGTATAAAAGGCAGGGAGGAGGGATAAGTAAGAGCAACAGAGGTGAGTTTGATGAAAGTACATTGTATGCATGCATGGAAATACCACAGTGAAATCCCTTATACAATTAATATATGCTAATAAAAAAAGAGAAACAAACACACACACACACACACACACACACACAAACACACACAACTGAACAACAGTACTGCAGGCTTGGTTCATGAAGCACAGAGCAAAATTCAAGAAAGCAAACCATAATCAAAGACAAGAAGTTCTGTATCAGTGGTTGTGGAGCTGAGAGCAGTCCTTCGAGGAAAATTGTGAACACACCACCCACGCTGCCTAAGGCCACCTGCCCTGTACTCTAGATTTATACAAGCCACACAGAACCCTCATTCCAGCTCATCAGAAGCCCCATATTTGTCCCCATCAACCCCACAAAACAGTCCACACTGGCTGTGGCAATAGATTTCCTCCATCCCATTTGGACTCTCTAAGCTTCATTTCTCCTCCTTTGGACTCTATCTGTGTAGGGAAGAGAGAGAAACTAGACCCAAAGGCCACATGTGTTGTAATGATTTATAATGATTCCAGCACAAGAGAGTATTTCCCAACTATTAGGAACAAACTAGAGATAAGCACAGCAACATGGATCTATTTCAGGAACATTATGTTGCATGAAATAGAACTAGACCCCAAAACCACTGTGATGCAGAGAGCAATGCCCCCACATGCTGGCATTTTCTGGTGGCAGAATCAAGGCTCCCTGCTCTTCTCTCCTTTCTCCCCCTCCCAGGCAGGATGAAGCCCTCTGCAAATTTCCCTTACCTGTCCACAGTCTGGACCCACCAAAGAAGCAAACAATTGCCTCTAGTACGTTCTTTGGATTTTCCTTTAATTAGACTCTTACCACAGGAAGAAAGACTGAAGAATGTCAACACACTTGGACTTCAGTCCCATACTATTGTCTTCATTTCATTCCCCAAGAGGAGCATTTATGATCCCACTCTGTTCTGTGGACCCAGTGGACATTTTCCCAGGCCTTTGTCTCCAAACCTACTGAATTTCCCTAAAAAGTCATTTACCATTTGCCCCAAATTCTCTTTTCTTTCCCTCCTTTACAGAAAAAAGGGTATATATATTCTTTGGGTTTGTGGAAAATCACACTTCTGTGTTTTTTTCTCCTATACTGTGATTTTCTTCCCCTTTTGTTAAATTCGCATGTCTTTCCCCTCCAAAATTTAACCAATGAATACCCATTTGCTCTTCAACTCATTTCACCAATTTTTAACATTTTCCCACATGTGCTTCATCTTCAGCCCTAAGTACACAATCTTCTTATCTCTTAAGAACCAGGATATCCTCCGGAATAAATAGATCTCATTCAGGAAACTTATACTTTATGTAACACTGTCACTTAATATGCATCCCACATTCAAATTTTCTACATTCTTTCCCAAATTAACTTTATAGTATTCAATTTCCTCAATCCAGGATCAAATGAAGGATCATAAATCGCATTAAGTTTTCATGACTGTTTAGTTTTCTTTAATCCAGAAGAAATCCCTAGCCAGTAATTTGTGTTTTGTTTTTCTATCTTCTCATTTTATTGCTATTTTCAAAGAGTTCATGTCAACCACTTTGCAGAATGCCTCTGCATTCAGAATTGTTCAGTTTAGTTTTGTGATTAGGTTCAGGGATAAAATTTATGGTAGGAGCCAGATAGTGATGTTTTCTTCTTCACAGTGCATCCCGTCAGGAAGCTCATGCTTTTTGTTCCTCCTGCATTTGCTGATGGCAAGATCTGCCAAGGAGATGACTGTAAGATTTTTCCTTTTGGGTTCTACCTTTTCTTTTATTAATAAGAGTAATCTGTGGAGGCAATTATTTGAGAAAGGAGCATCTTGTTCCTGATCTTTCATGGAATGGTTTTAGCATAAGTGAATGAATTGCATCAAAAAGAATTATTACTGTGGTGTTTACAAAATGATGACTTATTTATTTGTTGGCATTCTTGTGTAAAGAAGAGCTTTACCTTTTGATCTTCCTCATGTAAAGTAAACAAGGAAGATTTATTTTAAGCAACTCCTGGGTTGCTTTTAAATCTTATATATTGCAAATTATTTTGATGGTCATTCATTTAAGAAATTCTTAAATAATTCTTGAATAAGCCAGTTTACAGTACTTACTGCTATCTCATTTTCCACAGTTTTTTATTATGAGTAACTCAAAATATGTTGTAGAAGAAGAATATCGAAAACTTAAGAATTCAATTTGATAATGATTTAGATTCTGATTAACCAATTTAAAGAATCATTATTCTCGGGTCTAGAAAAGGAGACCCCGATCATGGTCATCTTAGCTCTCAATTATTTGAGTGGTTATGGAGAGAGGTAAGGCAACACATGGACATACTAACTTCCAGAAGTCCTTTTGAAATAACTCAATAGTGTTATGCGTGTTATGCATGTCCTAGACTTTTCTACCAGACATCTTAGAAACTAAACTTCTAAACTGCTGGGTAAGGAAAAAAGTGCATCTCATCCTTTCTATTTTCTTACTCTATTTTTATTACTTACTGTAGCCAACAAGATGTTGAATTTGTTAGATGAACAGAACACTTCTGTTTTTTATTTGTATGTACTGACTGAACAAATGAGCATCCTTAGATCATTAAATATAAGAAGCAATTTGTAATATAGAGAGGAAAATGCTACATATTTGAGACATAGTTATTAATGAATATTAATTAAATGTACCATGCACATCCTTAAAAAACCCATACCTAGTGGATGTGCTCAATCTTCTTAAAATGAAAGGTTTCCAGGAATCTGCTGATGGGATTCCCTCCCCAGTTCCCTGCCAGGACTGCCATTGGCTCAGCCTGGGGGAGGCTTCTGTTTGTCACTCAGTTACAGCTGGGCCCTGAGGGAACCAACTTCTGTTTAAATGCCTCAGGGGTTTTCTGCAGAGTATTGAAAATGTGCCTGCCATTAACCAAGGTAGGGGGAAGTACTCTGCTGTTGCTTAACTTGCCCATGAGGTTGCAAAACGGTGTGTCCATACAATACCTGACGCTGAAGGTCAAGGTTACCTGGACAGGGTTTCTCCAAATATTCTCCCTGTCATTTTATGTTCCTGAACTTTCAGTTCTGTGTGTGCAAAAGAATATTTGGGAGAAATTCACCTGCCTTCCAACTACTTAGAACAAAAATTCTGATTTGTCATTATTTCAATACTTTGGAGACTACATTGAATTCTAATGGAGAGTTATAAGTTCTATGTTTAATACATCTTTTGAAATATATGGCAAAAGAAAACAAAGCAAAAAAGTAGAACATTAAAAATTCACAAATCATGGGGCACTACACACTATAAATATTGTAAATTTTTTCCATGTGAATTTTATACACCATAGTGGATAAAATTTCCTAAATTTCTTATCTCTCCAGAACTTCAGGATATGACCTTATTTGGGTGAGAGCTTTGTAGACTTAATTATTTAAGGATCTCATAATAAAACCATCTTCTGGTCCTAAATCCAACCACAGACCTTATCTCCTTATAAGAAACAAGAAGGAGAAAGAGACCCATACATGAGCCATACAAAAAAGAGGTCATGTGAGGTTATAGCCACATGGAGGAATTAGTGCTGCCATATGTGACAGTATGCTAGGAGCCACCAGAAACTGGGAGGTGCAAGGAAAGAGGCTCCTTAGGGTTTTTGGACGGAGTATGGCCCTGGTTGCACCTTGGTTTTGGATTCCTGGCCTTTTTGATTGTGGATTTCCGACTACCAGCTTTGTGGTGATTTAATACAGTAGCCCTAGGTAAAAAGCATGCTGAAGGGAAATCAGATGGATTTTAACTGGAGACAGAAAACGTCTTCAGCTTCCTTAGGAACTACAAGAATTTTAAACTTTACAATATAATCTGGTTTTGTTATGACTTTTAAAGATAATCGTGGAGATTATGTTAGTTGAACTCCTTGTGCAGCTGTACGGCAAAACAGAGGCAGCAATCTGAATGCAGGACTAGACATGGGTACAAAGCTTTTAAATAATGATAATTACAATGCAAAGACCGTATAAAGCACCTTGAGCAAGCCTGTTAGAGGCTTAGGCCAGAGTCCTTGTGATGCTTTTGGCTAAATGAACAATGTGAAATACTTTTACTTTGTACTTGGATTTAGCATTCCATTCCCAGGGAAAATTACCTCCATTTGTGCAAACATGGACTAGGGTCCAGATACTACTTCCAGCTGCTTAAGATGCAGTGGTGAGCAAAACAAAGATCTCTGTTTTGCTGGATCTTCTGGCATAGCACGAGATAATACTAAACTTCAAGCATTTATAAATTACCTAAAGTGCAAGAAGATGAAATGTGCTATAAAAAAGAAATAGAACATTGTAGGATTGCTCCAAAGTCTTGAGTTTGAGACCATGATCTGCTCATTGTAATAAATTGGGTGGCTGGTATAAGCAAATTTGGATGGTGGAATTTGAACAGAGTGTTGAGGTGAGGAGTGAGGGGATTACATGCTGGGTGAAGAGTGGTCCAGATACATTGTGTAGCCACAGCCAAGGCCCTGGGTGGGTCAATCAGGTTTGGGGCAGGAGCAATGAAACTGCTATGGCTGGAGGACAGTGACAGAGGGAAAGGATTAAAGATTAGAAGGGCATTGGGAGGCCAGATAATATCGGTACATAGATCATTGTAAAGATTTGGTTTTTGTTTTAAATAAAATGGAGAAGTTTTTCAAGTTTATTTAAAGAGGGATGCTATGATCCAATTTACATCTACTTTTGGTTATAGTACTGAGAGGATAGAAATAGAAATGTGAAAGGGTGGGTGGACATAGGTGAAAGTTGAAAGAACTTATTGGATTCTTCACACATTTTAAAAAGTAGAAGCTTATGGATTATGAGCTAAATGAATCAAGGATGAGCCTGGGGTTTCTAACCAGAGTTATCAGAAAGATAGACTTGCAATGAAATGAGACAGAGAAGACTTTCTATAGAGAAGACTTTGTGGAAGTGGAAAGCTTAGCTGAATCTAGACATGTTGGGTTTGCAAGTCTGTGGCCATCCAGATAAAGATGTTGAGCTGTTATTTGGAGATGTGATTCTGCAATTCAAAGAGGAGGTCTGGGTTGGAAACAGGCATTTGACAGGGATAAATTTATGGAATTTAAGGATATTACAGTGAATCATCAAGCCGCTGAGGGTAACAAGGAAAGGAAACACAACTCAGGGCTGGCCCTTGCATCTCCAATTTAAAAATCTATGGGTAAACCAAAGAAGCAGCAATGGAATGACCAGTGGGTAAGAGGAGATATTCTTGAAGCCAAATGAAGGAAGATGATGAGAGAAGAGGACAGATCAACCATGTGACATGTTGCTGCTGAGTCAAGCAAGATGAGACTTGGGTATTGATGACTGGTGGTATTAGAGAAGTGATTGAAGAATGAATGTAGGAAGAGAAGCTTGAGACGGTGCAATGCATACAACTCTCTTGAGGAGTTTTGCTGTGAGCGAAGCCACATAATGGTGCCAACAGAAAGTGTGATCAATCAAAGTTGCTCCCAAGTCAACTGCATATTTGTATTGAATCATGTTTATAGAAATGATGCACTCAAGGGTGAATATGTAGAAGGAAGAGGACAAGATTACTGGAGCAAATTCTTAAGGTGTCAAAAGTTCATAAGGAGTTCACGATGTCACATTGTGATGGAGAGTGGGTACAGATAGGTCACGTGTGGAAGAGAGCAGGAATACTGATCATACATACGACTGGGTACTAGGAAGCTTAAGAATCAAAATAGGAATATCTTCTGATGTTTCAATTTTTTAAAAATATGGAAAACTTCATGAATTTGCATAGCATCCTTGTACAGGGATCATGTTAATCTTCTCTGTATGGTTTCAGTTTAGTGTGTGGGCTACTGAAGCAAGCATGATTGTTTCAATTGTTTTCAGTGACAAGGAAATCAAAATAGTCAAGTGAGAATAGAAATGGAGTTTGCAGAGAGGAGAGAAGGTGTGACTTGGTGGAACAGATGGTAGAGGAATGTATCCTCCATATTGTGTGAAGAGCCTGCTTAGGAAAGGGCTCAAGGTTGTGATTTTGAAGTGAATGGAGGTAAATGAAGTTTGAGTTTCTTTACTTGAACCACATTCAGTTACCAAAATGCAGGTAACAATGAGATATAGCCAGGTTCATGTTGGCTCTAAGAGTAGACAAAATGAGAGAGGACAAGGGAACCAGGAGGACATAAAGGAGTGACCATTGAAGAGCAGCCGGATGGGCATATGAGAGGCCTTCTAGGAGGAGAGGTAAAGAGAAAGCAAATTCACTACAGGAGAGCTATTGCAAAAATTGCAGAAGTCACAATTGAGGAAGAAGTGAGCTATAAATAGAAAGTGGATAGAAGAAAGTAGTATGCAGAAAATTACAATTATGGTAGGTAACTTTAGATAGTTCTAGACTAATGTCCAATAGAAATATAGTAGAAGGCTCATGAAGTTTTAGATTTTCCTGTAGCCTTACAAAGATAGAAAAAAACACGTGAAGTTAATTTTAATAATAGATCTCATTTGAAGAAACATACAGAGATTGTTTTAGCTTATAATCCAACAAGAATTTTTAAGGAGATACTTCCATTACTTTTATCATCGATATTTGGACGAGCAGTACTTTAAGTGCTCAGTAGCCACCTGTGGCTAGCAGTTACTGCACTAGAGGTGCAGGTCTAGTCACTAATTCCAGCAGGAAAAGTTCTCTGAGGAGAAGTGGGGTTCAGGGATCTAGATGGCCAGGCTGTTGCATACTGAAAATTCCAGGAACTCAGAGGGAAGAAGAGTTGAAGAGACTGACAGACATAAGGGGGTAATGATTGAGAAGCATGGGAGGTGTAAAGAATAGCACCAGTAAGAAGAGTGAGTTTTTTAGGGAGAAAGGAAGAATGGTTTGAAAACAACATCAAGGCTGGGTGCAGTGGCTCATGCCTGTGGAGCAGATAGAAAGATCATGGCCTGAAGCTGGCCTCAGCTTAAAAAAATGCAAGATGTTATTGGAAAAATAACAGAGCAAAGAGGGATGGAAGCTTGGTTCAGGTGGTAGAGCACCTGTTTAGTAAGTACAAGGTCCTGAATTCAAACCCCACTACCACCAAGGAAGGAAGGAAGGAAGGAAGGGAGGGAAGGAGAGAAAAGAAAGAAAACGAAATTAAGTGAAAGAAAGCACCAGCCTTAATCTTAGCATTTGAGAGGGAGGAGTACTGTGTGTTTGAGGCCAGCCTGGGCTGCATAACAAGGACCCTCTCTCTTATAAAAGAAAAAAAAAAATGAGTGTGACTTTGAACCCATCCACAGGACTCATGGCTCAAGGACTGGAGGAGAAAAATAACCATGCTGTGCACTTGTCAGCGTGCTTGGGAGATTTTCAGTACAGTAAGAACAACCAGTTAAGTAAGAACAGTAAGAACAACCCTTTAGCCTTAGCAATGTGATTTTGTAGAAGTTAATGAACTGTGTAATAAGAATTGTCGAGTCAAATGCATACATACTTACAATTTTCAATAAAAATGAAAATCTTGCCTAAAACTGTATTGAAAACCATTATAGCTCCAGGCATGGGAAAATTTGGGGAGGATATGAATCAGATTAATTTTTAGTTGGTTCTGGGAGGTGGTAGCTAGGTAAGTGAGATTGCTGAAGTGGTGTGTTGTGTATAGATATAGATATTTTGTTGTATATAGATATGGCCCAAACAATTTATGTACATATGAATAAATGAATAAAAAATAAAAATAAATAAAAATATTTCTAATAAAAATATTTTGTTTATATATGTACATTTAAGTTTAAATAATGGAAAAGTTCAGGGACTAATTCTTGCCTTGAGGTCTTTCAAGTTGATATGACTTAAAAAAAAATTGGGTTTTCTAAAACATTACAAGCGAATGAGATTATTTGCTGTGTGTGTTTTAAACAGGTAGACAGATAATATGTATGAAGAGCAACCCAAATGACCAAACATTTGTAAGTAACAGTTCTGGTATTTAATATCTACAATGCAAACAGCCTTCACCAGGAGATAGGAGCCGAACTGCTCTGGACGCAGAAGCAGAGCAGACACTTTCCATGTGAATGACAGTACATACTCTCTGAGGTCACAGAAATCCCATCCAGTGGTGCCACATGAGGCAGGACTAACACCAAGTCTTAAAAAAAAATCACAGATTGTTAAATTTTGGCCCAGAACTGGCAGCTGACCAAATTTTTCCAGCCTGCACTAGTTTTAATCATATTTTTAATTTTATTTTTCTTGGTACATTGTTTTCCATATGTACCAAGTTAAAAAAAAAAAGGTAAAAGCCACAAAAAATTTATTACATGCCAAAGGTATGAGAGTATTAGACTCCCATATAACTATTTGTAGCTGTATTTTTTGTGTTCATTAAATGCACACTGTACATGACATTAAAGTGGTTTTTTGTAACGTAAGAGTATAAACAAATAACCAACAACTATATTTTAACAAACTACCTGAATGTATGGATCTGTTTAATGAGCCAGCCATCCTTTTAGAAAGGTGGTATAACATAGGAGAAGAATCATTGTATTCTTGGAGCCTGGAGACAATGTTTTAATTGGTAGTACTGGGGTTTGAACTCAGAGCTTCAAGCTTGCTAGCAGATGCTCTACTTCTTCAGCCACACGCCCAGTTCTCTTTGCTTTAGTTATGTTTCAGATAAAGTCTCATTGTTTTTGCACAAGGTTAGCCTCATAACATGATTCTCCTACCCGTCTCTGCATAGCTGAGATTACACCTATGAAACACCACACCAGGCTTATTGGTTGAGATGGGGGTCTTGCTAACTTCTTGCCTGGCTGACCTTGAACCATGGTCCTCCTTATCTCCATGTCCTGAGTATCTGGAATTACAGGGGTGAGCCACTGTATCCAGCCTGAGCAGAGAGACTTTTAGGTGGCTTTGTCACAATTATATTTCTAAATAGCATTTACATGGTGTTCTGAAATTCTTTGAGCTTTACCTCCTATCTGTACGTGAGTTGTTTAGAAATACACAAGAGCAGATAAAGATTTTAGGCCAAGTGCTTTTGACTGGGGGGCATGAGCAACTTCAGCCAGCTGAGGAAGAAGGAAATGAGATAGGAGCAGCTACTGTGGCAGGCAGGACAGAATTGGGGCTAGTCTGAGACATGGGGCACAGTTAAAAGTGGCATCTTTATTATTCTTTTGTCTTTTGAATTCCTCTGAAACAAGCAGAAAAGGGTCAAAAATTATGTATTAAAATAATTTATTTATTCCCATTGTTTTATTTAGTTTCAGAATTTTAGCAGACTGCATTGTACTTGATAGTGGCAAAATTGCTCACCTGTCACAGGTTGGGGATACTGAGGTGTCTTCTGAATGCCCAGCCATGAGGTGGCATCTATGTGGGCAGAAAATTCCACTCTTCTTTCCCCAGAGACAAATAGGAACACCTTGGTGGCCCATCCATCTCATCAGCTGGTAGTGCTGTGATTGTTCCAGACAAAGGGGACAGGAAGTCAGATGAGCCTAATAGGAATATGACCCTTCACCCCAAGCAAAGGCTGCATGTCATCACTATGTCATGGGGAGAACGTGTTTCACAATTTTGTGAATAAACCAAAGAGAATGACAGTGTCACGTGATCCTGTGCTGTCTATCAGCAAAACTCAGAAAATACCGTGTCAAACCAAGTGTAAACAGATACACTGTGGCTGGTTCTGAATCTGAATCTGTTGGATATACAGTTTTATTTGTATGTTTTAAAATTTTTCCTTTGGAATTAAAATTCTGAAAAGGGAATAAGCATCACAGCTCACCAGACCTGTGTCTAGCTGACTGGTACTTGGACTCATTTGGAGTCTTCTTCTCAAGAGACCTCCTCTTCACTTTCATTTTCTGTGGCTCCCTCTCTCACACCATGTTTGAGCTTCTTCATCTAAATTGAGACCTAAAATCACCATCGTGTTTCTTTAACTTGTTTGAATTTTTTATCATCATTGCTCTCACTATGGTCTTAACTACATGAAAGAATGGCCTTATTTTCTGTCTCATTCGTCAGTATAACCTAGGCTCTCCAACCCTGCTTGTAACAGTCATTGTATTCCATATGCTGAGTGAAAGAATGTCACTAGTTTAAATCAAGTTGCCTTGTAATACATGTCTACATCACTTAAGGTTATTATATTTCAGGATATTGTTTGATTTTTGTCTGCAGTGTGGGGATGGAATCCAGGACCTCACAGTTGCTAGGCAACGTGCTCCACCATGAGCCGTCCCCCGGCCCCTATTTTGGATATTATTTTAAAGGAATCTCTATTATTTGATTGCTTATGGACTTTTCTAAAACCTATGCTGCATTTCAAATACCTAGAAAGTATAAAATAAATATCAGCATGTTACTGATATCACCAGTTACTGTGTCAGAAATACATATCTTCTGGTGTCCTGTTTATATTTTAATATGTCTTGTTTAAAGTTAATAGATTAAGTTTAGATATATTTCTCACCATTCAGCTGTTTAAGCCGGCCCAGGAGTGGAAGCAAATTTGGAACTGCTGAGACTTATTTTAGTTTTTTATTTTTACAGACTGTGGATTGAGCCCAGAGACCTGGCTTGTTAGGCAAGAGCTTTGCCAATTGAGCCCGCCCCCAGTCCTTTTGTTAGTATTTTGCTTTTGAGATAGGGTCTCACTAACTTTGCCCAGGCTGGCCTTATACTTGTCTACCAAGTAACCGGGGATTATACGCATGAGGCAGGACTCAAGGTAAGACACTCTTTCACAAATACCTTACTTCCCGCAGACACTAAGAAACTTGCCATAAAGGTTAGATTCTGCATATTATAATTTTGTTCATATAATTAAATTAAACTTGAAATCAAAATCAAATGAACAACTATTTATTGTAAAAATTGATTTCTTTATTGCATAAGAAAAAGTATTTCTAGATGTGCAGCAATGTAAAACTTGCCCTTGATATATTAGGCATATTGCTGAAGTCCACAGCTGGGGATTATAAGACAGCCTGTATAGGATGAGACTTCAGATGAGGAACTTGCTTTACTCCCTGGCTCTGTTAGTTGCTAGCATATACAGACTTAGCAAGGTGCCATTCTCAGAGAGGTAAATGCAGGAAAAGTGCTGCTGTGCTGACATGCACTTGTAGTCCTAAACTTGGGGGGCGGGTGCCGAGGCACAGGATACTTTGAGACCTGGAGTTTGAGGTCAGTTTTGGGAAGCATAGTGAGATTCTATCTCAGAAACAAAAACAAAAACAAAATAAATTAAATAAATGAACTAGTGTATAAGCATATGGAATGATCCTAGCAGAGTATCTGGCATAGAAAAGCATTTCAAATACATAATTCTTTTCTCTACTTCATTAAATTTTCTGCACTTGTTTGTCAGGATGGGTTCACAAATATTGGCCATTTATCTGGAAATTATCAATTTAATTTTGGATTTCTCAGAATACAAAATGCACAGGAGAGAGTTAAGTTAATTGCACCTGGACTTTTGCTTAGAAGGGGCTCAGCAAAATTATAGACATACTGATATACCTTTTGGTGTGAATACAGTATAACTCATGGCACATGAAACTTTGTAACTATAAAATATTCCCAGGCTTTCAAATATTAGTCTGTTACTTCTCTACTACGTAATGAGGCATTGGAACTGATCTGACTCTGGTTGAGACAAAAATGTAGAAGGATCAGATTTGACTTCTTTTTTTTTGAGAAATAACAGTTGTGTTTTTATATACCTTACCAGAAGTGACACATAGGGCTTATCCAGAGGAAGTACAGCCTGCTGAGCAAGTCAGGCACAAAACCAAAGGATGATAATGAATGCAATGAGAGCTAAGAATCTGAATCAGAATAAAAGAATGTCAAAGAGGAAGGTGCTCCTCCTGAGACATTTTGGAAAGTGTCCCAGGCTGTTTGAAATGGATTTTAATGACTGAGCAGAAACTGGGAAGCTGGAGGGTCTGGAAGCTACTCTGAGCATGGGGAAGTTAGGAGAGCCTTCCACTCGTGCCCCTGTTCTGAGTTGATGGGTGCAAAGTGGTGGGAATGATATCCAAACATTATACAACCTGCTGTAGGAATAAAGTCTTGGGTTCTCGGCTGATAAGGGTGAGTGCTGAGTAGATTTTGTCGACTATGAGGAGATAAATTTATTCTGGCTGCATCAGAATATGCATCCTCCATCCTCTTCAAAGAACAGACTTCTCTATTTGATCATTTTGAGAATTATCTTGACACATAATTACTTTTAATAGTATTTTAGTATTTAATACTTAGTAATACTTGAATAGTAAAAATAAGGTGGACCTTATAAAACTCCTATTGTTCAGCCATTTTGACCTATAAAGCATCAATCTCACAATTCAAATTGTCTATTATCACTCATCATTTTATTGCTTTTATGTAGTTGGTAATAAATGTGCTTCATAGAACTTTAAAAAATTTTATTCCAAATAAAAAACTATATAAAAACAAAGTTTTAGATATACTTTGTACCATGCAGATAATTTTAACATTTTCCCATTTATAAATCTTATACTTATTTTTAAAAATTCTACTCAGTTACATAATGAAAAGCATTATTTTTTGACAATTTTTAATTAATTACTTTTTGAGGGATTGGAGATCAAACCCAGGGCCTGATACATGCTGGGTAAGTGCTCTACCATTGAGCTATGGCTCCTGCACTTTCCTGACAAATATTAAATGGCAGTACAGCATGTTGGTCTTGTGAAAAACAAATATTAAAATATAGGTCAGAATTTTACTACATATTATACCATCAGTACCAAACAAAAGCAGTTTTCATAGTAAGCTGCTTAAATTAGCTGCAACTTACATTACAAATCTCAATGCAATTATTTTTATAATGTTCATGGTTTTAAACAACAAAGTAAAATAGAACTTTATCTGTAAGCATTTCCCTACAAATAGCACATTCCACCACCCAGGGTGAGAAAGGCCATTAGTTCCTGGCTCCTTGATGGTCTCCACTGTGGGAGGCCTGTGCAGGAGGACCCCCAGTTCAAGACCATCCTGGACTTTGTAGTGAGAGCCTGTATCAAAAAAAGAAAGAAAAGAAAGGAAGGAAGGAAGGAAGGAAGGAAAGAAAGAAAAAGAAAAGAAAGAAAGAAAGAAAAAAGAAAAATCTTAAGGACAATGCTCTGAGTAGCTAGGAATTCCTTAGTTGAAGAAGCATTCAAAGAGCTTTCAGAGTTAGCTATGGAAAAAGAGGACACTGGAGCAATCATCCATGAGAACACTCCTATTGGCTCAGTGCTTCTGGGTATGCTACAATTTGTAACTGCTGAGTGAGGAAAAAATTTGTACAATTGGATTGGTAGGTAGAGGGTTATTTCAGTGTCTCTCAAGAAAATTTAACATTATCTAGCATGTTACATATGGTATGTGGCAGAAAACACTGTGATGGCTGAAATTTTTGTAAATTTCTTTTTACTTTCTAAATATAACCTAACACAAGTTCCTGTTAATGTCCTCTTTGTTCTGTTCTCAGAAACTTACCTCTTTGCTGTCTCCCAACCTTAGAAATCAGAAGGAAAGAACAAGAGTTAATGGAGTGGCTCAAGTGGGAAAAGCACCTGCCTAGCAAGTGTGAGGTCCTGAGTTCAAATCTCAGTGTCACCTGTACCAAAAAACAAATGTACTAGGAAAGGAAAAGAGACAAATGTTTTGGTTTGCTTTTAATAGTCTTAATTTATTTTTCATATTCTTTTGATATTCTGTTACTACCTAACCAAGGCAGTAAATGTCATTATGTCTCTTAGCTTCTGAGGCATTTAGATGGTTTCCAGGGTTTATTTACACTGTCACAATTTGCCTCTTTCAAGCTTATTCATCCACCAGTCTTGCCCCCAGCGTATTCCTTTTGCAATCCTGTGCACATAACCATTTGCATATCGATATATATTTAGCTAAGAAGATTATTATAAATCATTGCTTACACCACATATTCTCTGGGTCTCTCTCTCTCTCTTTTTTTTGGTGGTACTGGGGTTTGAACTCACAGCCTCATGCTTGCTAGGCAGGTGCTCCACCACTTGAACCACTCCACCAGCCCTCCATATTTTCTCTTTTGACTTGATATAATCATCCTTGAGCAGGTATCATCTTCTGCTATACAGTGAATTTCTTTTCCCAGTGACACTAGAGTTCACTTTTTGGTTTAGGATTTGTAAAACTATTCAAATCTGAGAGAACAAATGTTTGTTTTTGTTTATAAACTCATTGACTTTATATATTCTAACATTATGCCAAATGCTTTCTTGGACTTGAATAATAAATGCTATCTTTTTTGACTTGGCTTCCATTGATTTATTTGATGTTTGTTACTTTGGATATAAAAACAGAGCTTGTCAAGTCAGATGATTCAATCTGGCAGAATACTGCTCTAGCAAACAAACCATGCCCAACCAAAATCCACTTGAAAGTTTACAGAGGTTCAATTCTGTACCAACTGAAGTGAGAACATAGCTAAAAGCACAAGAAGAGTGCTGATTGGCTGGAGTGTGTGAGCAGGATACATAAAAGGCAGCTGTAGAACATCTGGGAAGGTCAATGCTATCACTCACCTAGACTCAAAGCTGCTTGCTCCTCAAACAGTGCTTCTTCACCATGAGTGGGTGTCCATTTTTGGGAGAAAACTTTGGGTGAGTCTTTACTTCTGTTTTAAGTGGAGTTAGGCTCTTCAAACTGTGGGGTATATGCATTTTAATTTATGAATTTAAAGAGCACTGAAAACTGTCACCTTTATTCTCTACATTAATAACTTAAGTGGAATTAGTAATAGAGAATTTTAATCAATCATATTGTTAGTCAATTGTGTTTTCTCAAACTCTTTTTTTTTTCATCCATTAAAACTGTAGATATGCTTTTAAAAATCTCTCAGTCAAAGACAGTGAAGAAGACAAATCACAAACAGGTGTGAATAGAGCCAGCAAAGGAGGACTCATCTATGGAAATTACCTGCAGGTAAGTGGCAGGGTCACCAAAGGGGCTGGCTTCCATTGTTAGACACTAAACTCTGCTACATGCCTTCTTCCTTCCCTTCTCTCCTTTTCTCTTCTCTTCTTTCCTCTCCTCTTCTTTTCTTTCTCTTCTCTTCTCTTTTCTTCTCTCTTTTTTTCTTCTTCTTCCTCTTCTCTTTCTCAGTCATCAGATGTTTTTTGGATCTAAGAATAGCCCTATTGGTATAAATACATAATGTTTCAACTTCCATTAGAAAAATTCAAGAGCAATGTAGGTCAATGTAGGTGAAAATTCACCTCTCTGGTAGAGCACCCAGAATCTGGGCAGAAGAGTATGAAAGATAAAATACAGTGTAGATAACAGGCAAGCTTTGAAGAACTTGGATAAATAGGTCAGGGTCAATAAAGCCCCAGTCCACAGAGCTGCAAATGCAGCTCAAAAAAATTTCTCTTTCAATTTGAAATGCTAAAGGCACACTGATACTCTTCTTCAAATCATTAGTAAATAAAAGAGACATGTCAACAAATGACGTATTTGGAGGTTATTCTAGGTAACCTTCAGCCTGTTTGTCTTTTCTGTTTTTAAGAAACAAAATGTTTAGAACTCTTGATGCCTTAATGGATGGATTTCTAAGAATTAACTGATAAAGCAGGTTAAGACTGTCTTGGAGTAGGTTGCTTAGAGGAATAAGAGAACAAAGGACCACAGATGAACAGTACAAGTAAGTTTTCAGATTTTCACAAGATCCATTTAATGAGATACGAAGGACATGACTACACAAGGAATGTGATAGCATTTGTTATTACTAAATCTTCCCTAACTGAATGTTTCTGAGAAAAATAAAAATCACAAATTCAACTCACACACTTTATGAGACTCATTCATCATTTAGAAGAAAACAGATTGGTTTCTGAGAGTTTGGGACCTTGGGGTACCTTTTCCAGGATTGTATCCTACTTCTTATTAAAGTTGATTAAAAAACCCAGGTTCTACAATTTCAAAATCACTCTTCTATTTTCATTTAAAGTTGGAAAAGGTTTTGAATGCACAAGAACTTCAAAGTGAAATAAAAGGAAATAAAATCCATGATGAACATCTTTTTATCATAACTCATCAAGGTAAGTTGCAAAGGGTTGGACAACAACCATTCCACAGGCATTTATCATCAATGATGAGAACAGCTACCAGCTTTTATCTATATGAAGGTGAATGATCAAGGGATCAGTATCGTTAGAGATGCTTGATGACACGTTGTGTCAGATAGATTCTCACAGGACACTTTAGGCTTCACATCAGTCATCTTTATGTTCATTCACTGATAATGAAATCAAGTAGGACGTCAGCTTTGTCCTTAGCACCAAGGAGATTTTTTTATCTCTTGGAATTTTACTGAGAATTTGCAAACTATTTTTTAACTTGGAATTAAAAAAAAGCTACTTTAAAGAAATCATTTGAATTTCTTGCAGATATGTGAAATTTCATAAAAAACATAACTTTTTTCTAAAAGATAGGCTTATTCGCTCCAGATTTTCAGTGTCTGGGGAGTGGCTGTTAGCCTTGGGGTCTGTGAATTTAGGAGTTTCAAAGGTCCCTGATCTCTGAAATTGTGTGCAAATCTTCAAAAGTATTTATTTTAAAGAAGATCGTGATCCCACTTATTAAGAACACTTGCTGTATGTTGTCAGTACCACAATACTTGGGTCATCTGTCTGACCAGAGCCCAACAATGCATACTGGTCCTGTACCATATATGTCTACACACATTTCCTTTCCTTACCAGTTCTTTTGTCCTTTTCTCAAATAAGCACTTACCTAGGTAACTGACTAAAATGACAAACTCCTTTGAGTGAAAAAATTGAAGACGGAAAACAATTGGCTTAATGCATTACTTCTTCTGTTTCACATTTATTTTTAATTGCAGGCTTATTCCAAGGAAAAATCAGTAAGAGATGAGTCACAGCATGGTAGCACAAACTTGGACTTGAAAAATAAGTCAGAATCTCATCTCTACCTTTATAAATTGTGCGAATGTGGCCAGTTTGGAGAGACTTATTGTGGGTTCTCAGTCACTGTGTTTCCATGCAGAGGGAATGAGATAATCTGCATTAAACACCTGGCCCAAAGAATAGCACATAGTACGCTCTTGACAAATGGTGACTGTCATGTGATAGGAGCACTTTCCTTCTTTTGCTCAGTTACAACATGTAGGCTGCGGGTCTGGAACAAGCTACATAAGGTTAAATTTGGAAATGAGATACAGAAATAAATCAATAAACCTTTAATTTTCTCTTTGCCCAAATATGAAAATTAAATCTCTCCAAGTCCCCTTAAATGCAATTTAAAATTACCATTGGATTTTCCTTAGTTATCACAGAAACATAGCCTATACTTATACCAGAGAAATAAATAAGATATACCAGAGACATCTAACACTACTGACCTTCTGTATTCATATAGTTATTATATTGACTACTTAATTCATTTATTCATAAAATAACTGCCTAGGGTCTACATTATGCCAAACATTGTGTTAGGTACTCAAGGAAAAAAGTAAATGAGTGTGACAAAATACTTAGTTTCTAGAGCTTAGAATATTAGGGGAAGGACAAGCTAATGAGGGCAACACGTCTTGCTTGCCACAAATAGTCTGGTATACAAAGGGGTAGAAAGGTCTTCCCATATCTGTCGGTGATACTACTGCAAGTCTTATGATTTAGAATTAGGCTTCCACCTGTAAGTGGCTCCCTGTTTGACCATTGTACAAAAGATCAACTGGCCTTAAGGGAAATTCAGTTTTCTACCCCAGTGATGTTGTTGGTAACTTCAGTTGGACCGATTCTAACTATGCTTCTTCCAGTCCACCTTTTCTCTCCTCAATGCCAGTTTTATTGTTTGATATGCCTGTGAAGGGGAAATGAACTTGCAGTTCAGGCTTTAAAAACTAGCTGTGCATCCAAATGGGTCCTCTAAGAAGAAGCACTAAATAATGCTGAATTAATTATAAGAAAGTCTCCCCTGGGAGAGTAACTTGAAGCTTTGTCATAATTGTTTTGCTACAACTTCTGGCCAGTTTCTCAGTTGTCCTGGCTCATGAGCTTTTTTTTTTTTTTTTTCAAATAATAACAACAAAAACAAATCCCACTGCATTTTAAGTAGCTTAGCTAGAACTGTGTAGTAATAACGAATATGAAACATACAAGTGAAATATCTGGCATATTCACACATTCAACAAATGGAGACTATTATAACTTACTCATTTCTAGCATAAAATGGCTCTATATTTACATTTATTGATTTAAAAGTGACATGCATTTGTTTTTCAATATGTTAAATACATCTTTCAATGCTCAAAGAGGCTCTTTTTTTAAATTACAGCTTATGAACTCTGGTTTAAGCAAATCCTCTGGGAATTAGATTCTGTTCGAGAGATCTTTCAGAATGGTCATGTAAGTTACTGTGTCATGATACTGATTTGATATATTTTGGGGAAATTAAAAATGTTAATGTGAAAACATGAACACAATACTGAAATGATTAATAATGAAAAATCTTCTTTCTGAGCAGACAGTTTTGTCACATTTTACCGGTGTCTTTGCTATACAGTTTCTTTCAAATTTCAGTCTCAAGCCCTTTGTGTAGATTTCAGTATTTTTCTCTTAAAAAAAAAAAAAAAAGAAAAGAAAGGTGTTATAAGCAATGGTAGATTTCCAGGCTAACTCATAGAGATCCTTCATTTCATTGGTAATAGAATTATATTTCTAATGAATATTTGCTGTGAAAAGATAGGAGGAATAATGAAGACAGTGAAGATGAAATTGGAAGAGATAGAAGAGGAGTAGGAGGAAGAAAAGGGGGAGCAAGAGGAGGAAAATGGGAATGGGGAAGAAAAAGAGGAGGAGAACAAAGAATGAGAGGAGGCAGAGCAGCGCTCAAGACGGTGGCAGAAGTTCCACCTGTACTTTCCTATTTTCCACCTCCCTTCCTCTTTCCAGCCTCTTCAGAGCACAGCCTTAGGTCCTCCATGCTCCAGGAGTGTCTGGGAAAGATGCACATATACACACAGAAAATACCCTCTTATTTCTGTAGACAGAAACCTTGGCCCTCAGTGAAGGGCAGATTTATCCAGGAGTTTCTTAATTCTTACCTGGACATTTTCATGTTAACTTGATCTTTTATTTTTCTCTGAAATAGAGAAACTTGAAACTTGAAAAAGAGAAACTTGTTTTGAAATCAGTGGGAGCTGTGTTCCAGAATTTATGTCTAATTTGAGTCTATAATTTTCTATTTTTAAAGAATGAAAAAAGAATTCTGATATGGGAAAGTTTGAAAACATCCCTTTGCACACAATTCAGAATTGCTATAGCTCAACATACACCCATGGCGAATGTTCCAATGTTCCAATGTTCCTCTTTACAATACAAACCAAAATCTCCTGTATAAGTATCATATACTAACAAAAACATTAAAAAAAGACTTCGAAGCACACATGCTTATACTTGTTTAATTATTTATAACTATTATTGCTTGTTGAAACAAAGTTATCTTAATAAAATTTAATAGAAATTAAAAAATAAAATACACATGAAATCAGTAAGAATCATTGCCATTTATGGTCTATTCTGTACCTTCTCAAAATCAGAGTTGACTACTCAGTCTTTTATCCCTCACTCCCCAGGTCAGGGATGAAAGGAACATGCTCAAGGTCGTGACTCGGATGCACCGCGTGGTGGTGATCCTTAAGCTCCTGGTGCAGCAGTTTTCTGTGCTGGAAACCATGACAGCGTTGGACTTCAATGACTTCAGGTGTGAATGGGGGACAGAGAGGTTTGCCTTCTCATTCTGTGGGGTAAAGGAAAATGTGTGTGGTGTGTGACATGAGGAGCCTAATATACTGACACTCATTTGAAGGATGTTGGGGTCTTTAATTACAAAGCATTTGAGTTTTAAAAACATTTCATGATTCACTTTTACATATAAAAATAATGTGATTAAATAATTTCAGTTCGTAGTTGCATACTGCTTTTCTCCAAAACATATTTTGTATTAGCTAAGACAGCTAATACAAATATAAATAAGCTTTAAAAAATTAAAAACAAAATAAATGAAAAGGAAGTGATATGTAAAGAAGCATGTCAATCAGAAATGTCAGAATAATTTATGTATTGAGCCATACATTTTAGCTCTGAATTTTCAGGCAATCAAAGCAATCAAGTATGAATGCATACTTATATCTATCTCTACATCTATAGATCTATCTATCATCTATTTATCTATCTATCTATCTAGTCTTTTCAAAAAACATATGCTGTTTTTGTGCCAAAATTAGAGAAGAAATTTTCTCAAGAAACTTGCCTTAGGTGTATCTTATGTGTAATATGTAATGACCCAAATGTGTTTGACAAACAAAGAACAAGTAGTAGAATTCTCTGTGGTGGATTTAGAAAAATTAAAATATCAGAATCAATTAGATGTAGGACATTTAAAAGGAACTAAGAGTTTGAGTGGCTTGTAGGGTTTAATAGAAATAGTCTTTGATTGCCTGTTTTATGCTAAGCTGCATTTCATTTCTTTGACTTGGATTATCTCAATGATGCTCATAATAATACTGGGTAGGGAGAAGAATAATATCCAGGAATGTAATTTGTAGGAGGAACTAAATAATATTTGTATGCAATCTTTTAGTATTGTAGAGTGAGAACAACTGCCCACCTATCTTTATCTTAGGGAAAAAATTAGCCAACACATATGAACACAAAATTACATATATATACAAACACACATTTATAGTATTTGTATACATGTATGTATACACACACATATATATAGTTACACATACATGTAAGTATATATAGTATTTTAAAATACACACAAGCTGTGCAACTTCAAATTGGCAATAATGGTGGTTCAGTAGCTCTTTTTCTTATTTCAATAAGAGTCAATCACGGGTACAAGTCTAGGTGGTTGTACATGTCTCTTCTCCATTGTGTACTGGAAACCCCTCACAATAGAAGCAACTGTTTCAGTGATTCAAAATGCTAACCCATGCCTTCTTTTCTCTTTTCTTCCCCTCCTGCATTTATTCTTACAGAGAGTACTTATCTCCAGCATCAGGCTTCCAGAGTTTACAATTCCGACTGTTAGAAAACAAGATAGGTGTTCTTCAGAGCTTGAGAGTGCCTTATAATAGAAGGCACTATCGTGATAACTTCAAGGGAGAAGATAATGAACTGCTACTTAAATCCGAGCAGGAAAAAACACTTCTACAACTGGTGGAGGTGCGTGCTTCTATACTGCCTTGGAAGTTAAATTCAATACCCCTTGTTAATTGAGCTTCTGGCTAGGTCAGAATTTTAAAACATATCAGAGTTGGGTTACAATCATGGTAAGTAAGGACAGAAAACATTTATGAAAATACTGAACTTATAAATTCAACCTATTAAAATATCAAAAACTTTCTCTGAAAATTCAGAAATATTTATATAATTAGTTGTATGTTAATATTTGATAACTTCATCATATCATTAAAACAATCCTTTTAAACATTCCTACTAAACAACATTTAATTAGCTGATTTTTAGGCTGACTGTGGCTAATTATCAGTTTCATTTCTTTAAAAAATAACTTAATTGAAAATTTTCACTTGAGTATTTTTCTTAATTAAATTGGATTATTAAGGATATACTCTGCAGTATTTTTCACCTGCATGTCACAATTCCCTGAGAATCTATAAATAATCTTCAGGAATTATTAATTTCATTTTGTAAGTGAGTTATAAGTGAGAATTTTATTGTCTTAATTTTCCTCATAAAATATTTTCTTTGCAAATTAAACTTTTCTTTTAGTGAGTTACACTCTGTTCTTTAATCCCACGGATATTGTAAATATGGATTTAGGTTACTCTATTCTACATATTATCACATAATTGCTATGAAGACTCAGAAAGAGTCACAACACTAATTTCTAAACTAAATACAAGTTAAATGAGATTCCACAGATATGCATAAATTCAGCTTCATTTCTACATTATAAAGTCTTGTGTAATCTTAAAATAATTGCATGGTTAAGTAATTTTAAAGTTGCTAAGTATAAAATGCCCCTGAAATGCAAAGAGAGCACATCTTATCACACTTTCTTGAGCTCCTGAAGCATATTTTGAGAATAAGTCAATAAGCTGGAAGATGCCATTAAAACAGTGTTTAAATATGTTCATAAATGTCTAGAAGAAAATTAGAACTCCAATAATCATGTATTTATTAAGAAATAGAGAGTAAACATTATTAGTGATGATTGCCTAAAAGATTAAAAACTGAAACATATCAATTGCTATTTCATACATGAAGAAATTGAAAGGAGAGAAATATATTTACAAATAAACTTGTGACATGTTTCTCAAAATTATGACGATTACTCATTTGAAATTTATAAAAGTAGCTGTAGTGTATTTTACATATTTTATATTTACATATATTCACTTAAAATAATATTTATTTAAGGCATGGCTAGAAAGAACACCTGGTTTAGAGCCACATGGATTTAACTTCTGGGGAAAGTTTGAAAAAAATATCATCAAAGGCCTGGAAGAAGAATTCATAAGGGTTCAGGTATATATGATGTCATGTGTTAATACGAACTTACTTCAGAAAAAGTATTCAAAATTTTATTTCAAAAATTGCTATTCTATTAACTTCTCATTTTTTAATATTCTTTTTCTTTCATAAATGTATCTTCTTGTACTATATTATATAATATAATTTTCTTCATGTATAATAAAAATTATACTAAATTAAAATACTCAGGCAGAAATTTTGTTTATGGCAAATAGCTGAGATTAAGAGAATTTTTTCATGTCTCCTGAAAATTCCATATTATAACCAATTCTAGGAGCAACTAAACACAGAAAGGAGTAGCCAGCCAAATGAATTTAGCGACGTAACTTTTCTTTGGCTCTTGTACATCTGCAGGGTCCTTTCTGTTGACCATGGACAAGGTCAATTTGCTGCTGTGTAAAAAATGCTCTTGATTTCATGTTTCCATCAAGTGATAGTTGTCTCATCCTCTCTTCATGACTGCATCTCTTGAGTCATTTAAAATCTCTATTTTAATAGCCTGTATCAGTTAATATTCAAAGCATGATCTCTGCCGTCACAGAGCAAGGACTTAATTCCACCTCCACTGTGGAACCTGCGACAGTAAACAAATTACTTAACTTCTCCTTGTCTCATTTTTGCCACTGGTAAAATAGAAAATAATCATATTTACCTTAATTGATTATCATAAGCATTAAATTAGATTCATGTTTAAAAGTTTAGAATAGCAGTCAGGATAATTGTTTCTTTATCTTTCATCTCCTCCTCAATCCACTCCAATCTTCTTACCCATCATTTATAAATTGCATCCAGGAACTAAAACCAGAGGCCATTTTTAGTTTTAATTTTGTCCTGTGCTAATGGCTACTTAGTTTTTCTTAAGCATTCTTTTCCCTCAGATTTTAATATACACCATCATGTCTGCATCTGATTATGTCTTATTTCTGTACTTCTTTACTTGCTCATATTTCCCTTTCAACTAATAATAAGTACCAGGGCTTTGAAATGGCACTGGCTGAAATCTTTTCTGTTCTGTCTCGATACTCTCATTAAATGATCTCATTTATACCCAGCACTTCAATATCTACTTATTCATCACTAATTCTCAAACATTTATCTCTATTTTGAATACCTCCTTAGATTTTTTAGGTCATATATTTAATGCTGTCTTTGATATTTGCTTCTGCTCCTCTTAAACATAATAATAAAAACAAACAGAAAATTTCCCTTCCATACACTCTCATATTGACCTGGTCTTCTCATAGTTTAGGAAGTTGTTCTTTTGTAATCCTTTTACTGGTCCTTTTCCTCACTTCCCTCAACTACTTCTCTGAAGTATCACAAATTCTACCAATTTTACTTCCAAAGAGCTCTCAAATCTCTCCTTTTTACTCACTACTACTAGTTGAGAGCTTATTGGTGGTATTGCTAAAGCAATTGTCTCTCAACTGTCCCATCCATTACCCCAGCATGGCTCTTTACAATTCATTGTCCACACTACCCTCTGAATCATCTTTTCAAAATGCAAATCTCATCATGTCTCTCTTTTGCTTAAAGTCTTCTGATGTCTCTCTGTTATTTTCAGGAGAAAGACAAAAATCTGTAACATGGTAATAAGGCCATTAATGATCTCATAAACTCCAACCATACTGACCTCCTCTTAAGTATTAGAGCTCAGTTCTTTGAATTTATGGAATTCTTTTAAATGCTATTCTCTGGATTTAGAATTTTCATCTCCAGGTAATTTCTTCCCACCCACTTTCAGGTCCTGACTGAAGGAATGTTTTCTTTAGGTGATGCTTTCCTTTCTTCCTCATTGATATTGGTTACTTTGGCACAAATTCTCTTTTTGTACAGCACTGCTCCTGGCTGCAATTCAGTGCTTGGGTAATTACTTGTGAGATGTCTCAATCCCACCAGATAATATGTGTGAGCTCAAGGGACTCAACTCTCACCTACAATTTTATGTTTACCACTTTTCTTCAACATTTATTGACTAAATGAATAGCTAATTGACAATAACATGTATACTGGTGCTTACTTGCACAGGGTGCTTGTTCTGAAGAATTGAACATTGGGCTCACTAATTTGCTCCGTTCAGTGAGTTATATTATAAGTAGAGCATAGGTGGTGGGAAGAAAAATAAGATTTTGTTTAAGTCAGTCATTAGATATTAAATGAATAAAAATACAAGTGTAAAACACATGTAAGAAATTGTATTTACTGAATATAGAATGCATATTACTGAATATAGAATTTCAGCCTACTAGTTTTTCTGGCTAACTATTCTTAATATTACCTAAGCTGAATTTCTTTATTCTTATGTTAACCAATTGCTATTTAAAATTAGATCACCAGTGACCACTTGTCAGTATTACCACTAAATTTTATTCACTTTATCCATCCCTCATGGTTTTCATGAAGAGAGTATTTGAGATTATCAAGCTGTTTTAACTTAAATGAAAGACTAGAACTAGTGAGTATGTGAAGGATCCCTTCTCATTAGATATATTTTCCAACTTGTAATATTAGATGACAAAATAAATATTCTAGGCACACCCTTGCTACAACTTGAGAATCTATTTCTCCTAAGTGAAGTTTTCTAAAATAGGAATCTGCTCTCTCTCGGAACATTAATGCAATATTTTCCCTAAAGGCTAAGGAAGAGTCTGAAGACAAAGAGGAACAGATGGCAGAATTTCAGAAACAGAAAGAGGTGTTACTGTCCTTATTTGATGAGAAACGCCACGAACACCTGCTTAGTAAAGGTAGCTATTTTATTCTAAGGACCCTTTCCCTGGAATGTATGAGCATGAGATCAAAATATAATTTTTTAAAACTATCAAACCTAACTTTGGAGAAAGAGAATAAAATTGCCATTCTACTTATAGAAACAAGAATTGGGTAGGTGTTGTCTCTGATGATTGATCCTTTAACAGGTTTCTATACCAATATGTTTAAAAGATACTAGCTAAAGCATTCATAGTTTGTGCTAGAAAGGTAAATTTAATATGGTTTTCAAGTGGCTTATAGTCCCACTGGAACAAAAATAGACAAATCATTATAATTGTGTACACAGTGGTAGAGGTAAGAGAAGGAAGGAAAAACTACTCTGAGAGTGAGAGTGGCTTAACAGAGTAAATTTTTCCCACATAAACCAGGTAAAGCCCCATTTAGACTTTTTGGCACAATTGACATTGAGCTATTTATTATTTTCTGAAAGTAATGGAGGAGTATAATTACAACCTTTATTAATCAAATCTTATATCTGTTTGAAAATACCATGTTTGCTTTGAAGTTTTATTTTGAAGTACCTCAAAACCTTTTTGGAAATAGGCAGGATAGAATTCACAATTGGTCTTTATTATACAAGTATAAGGTGTAGCAGTATACGAGATTAACATTTAATTCTGTAATCTTAAACCTCAATGAGGTTTCTAAAATACTTCAGTGAAGGATGGCAAATCTTGTTTTCTCTAAGTCAGGAGCAAAGCTTTTCATTTTCTCTCTCTTATTTTATATACTCATTGCACTCCTTAAAGCCAAAGAACTTGATTTTAAATAAATTTTAGAGAAAACTACTTTCAAAGGAAGACTAGAATGAATCTTGTTTAATTTTTCAAAAAGCAAAGCATCATACTATTTTACTTATCAGAGACATTATATATTTTATTAGGCTTTCCTAACATGACATTTAAAGCTTTTTATTAGTGTATACTAATAAAATGTACAAAGGGTTTTCATTGTGATATTTCCACACATGCATATAATGTACTGTTAAAATTCACCCCTTCTATTACTTATTCAAAGGTTTTGAGAATTTAAAGTGCACATATTTGAATCATAGGCTTCTGAGTTCAAGCTAAGGGATAAAAAATTTTAACTAAAAGTTATATTGTTTTAAAAAATGTATAAACCATTTAGTTATTGAGGTGACAATACTGGATTAATATAAATTCAGGCAATTAAAACTTGTTGTATCTTGCAGGTGAGAGACGTCTGTCATACAGAGCACTCCAAGGAGCACTGATGATTTACTTTTACAGGTAAAGAAGTCAGAAGAGAAGAGATGGAAATTAAATTTGAGGTTTGGATATAGATATAAATCACATATAAACCTTATAAATTGCTGTCATAGTATTTTACGGCAAGTTAGCATTTAAAGTAAACTTATGAAACAGATTTCTTTTTACTTTTAAATACAAAAGTATACTTTTATTCATTAACAGATTATACACAAAGTAATTCAACAGCCTTTTGATTGAGTTATATAAAATATTATGTGTCATTAAGTGTCCTAAAATGCCAAAGTTTAATTTTTCTCAGGAACCCAATCGTGACTTGTGTTCTCTGTCATTAACCCATACTTGCAGAGTTCTTCGCATTTTGTAAAATGGATAAAATGAAAATGTCTCATAAACAGTTGTTCTATTAACTCATGGTTTCACATATACTTGCCTTAACTGTCTGGAATCTTTTCCGTGTCCCTTGACCGTACTTATTTCTGCTTCATGTGTGAAGGTCCTGTCCTAATGGCTCATGAATAAAGTGTGCAAAAGAGCAGTGGAGAGCAAAAGAGCAGTGGAGAGCAAAAAGTCTTCAAATACCTATGTTTGCAGAATATTTTGCTTCCTTGTATTATTTAATTTTAAAAATCCTTTCAAATCTATTTTTTCAGAGTATCATCATAAAATCTTTTGACTCTTTTCTTAGGTGTCCTAAGTAAGATAGTTACTGAGAAGCTTGAAGGATTTGATGAAAAAAGGAAAAACAAACATAGGAAGTAAATTGTTTTTGTGAAGCTTTTGACTTGGGGTGGTGTATGCATCTTCCTTTTAGTGAGAACCTGTTAGGAATGACTCTAGAGTTCAGATGGAACTGTCTAGACTTCAAGCAAACACTGGAAAGTGAGTAGTAGTATTCACATTTGGAGATGAAGAAACTGAGACTGAGAGAAGAACCCGAGGCTGCTGCAGCTCCTACGTGGCAAAGTTGACATTTGTTATCAGGGCCAAATAATTATAAAATTCAGGTTCTTCTCAGTCTACTGGATTTGTTAAACAGATGTCTCCTCATCTTTTCCTCTAGGGAAGAGCCTCGATTCCAGGTCCCTTTCCAGTTGCTGACTTCCCTTATGGACATAGACACACTCATGACTAAATGGAGATGTAAGTCCTCCCCCTGCTCCCAAATCCCTTCTCCTGTCCTTCTGGTCTTTTAAATAAAAACTTTTGTGGGCTCAAGGAAATGTTTTAATATTTCAGAATCAGGAGGAAAAATGAACTTTAGGTCAAAGGAAATATTTATGTATATATTTATATATATATATGTTTATTTATATATATGTTTATATATGTATATATATATGTTTATATATATATATGTATGTTTTAATAATATATTCGTCCCATGGCAAGGAATTTGAAAAGTATGATTTAATAGTTACTTTTTTAATGAAAGAAGGGTCCCATGGAGGCAAAACCATCCAAGGACTCATGAAAGTCATCGCGTGGCCCTGCCTGCCCCTGCTGTGCTCACAGGTTAAATATGATGGACGGAGGGAGTGAAATGCATGCAATATAGGCAATGTGGGGTGCTAGGCAACCTGCTGGTGTCACCGGGTGCTCACAGGTGAACCTTCCATCTGGCTAGTTGATAAGGTGTCAACCTTTTCTCAGAAGCAATAATCATTACCAACCCCTTGTTTTTAGAACATTGTGGAACTAATGGCAAAACGATGCCCATGCAGTAAATTTGTGTGTTTACCTAGATAACCATGTATGCATGGTGCACAGGATGCTAGGCAGCAAGGCTGGCACCGGGGGCTCCTCAGGCTACCAGTACCTGCGCTCGACTGTGAGGTACGTGCAGAGCCCTCCTCTTGTCGTAGTGGATGAAACATCTAAGTGCATTATTTAGAAAAGGTCATTTATATGTGCTCCTGTCTGAATGGATAAGAACACATTTGTAGTTACATGATGATATTGCTATCGGTCCTCCATTACAGAAATTCACTATAAAATCCTCCACTACAGAAATTCATCACTTTGATTCAGTAATGAAAAGGGGACTGACATCAAATCTGTGTAACTGGTGAGGACATAAAGGAATCAATAGCTTTTTTATCCAGGAAGAGAAGGCTTCAGCTCATTCTGGCTCAAGTTTTAACTATACCAAACTTCCATCACCAATTCTCCTAACACATTCTTGGCTAGACAGATGACACAGCTAAAATAGTTTCTTGTTTTGCCATGTCACTGTTTAATATTATAAAACTATTTTCTACTCTCCAGAGAGTGCCCTTTTCATAGTGTTTATAAGGACAGAGATAATATTTATTGAGGACTTAAAACATGCTAGATCAGTTTCCAGGCCATTTGCATTCTAATTTTGTTTAATATTCACAACATCATAGATAGAAAACACCTCTGAATACTGGGAAGCATGGCTCCTTAGAAAAATCAGTCAGTAATAAAAAGATGTTCATATTTAATCCCCCCAATTCTTTACTTGCTCCCATCTCTAATTCAATTACCAGATTGGATGATTTTTGAAATGTGCAACTTGAAATTTTTATTGTTTTTATACATTGTGACTTTCCAGGAAAATAAATTCTGTATGCATGAAGCAGTCAATGAGTGTACCATATGAGCACATGTATCAGGGGTGGTGGGTGTAACTAACACAAATAGCATTTCTAGTGTACTCTTATCTCTTTAATCTTCACAAAGGCCTGGTAGAGGGAGGGATTGTAGTTTTTATTTCACAGAGTTAGAAATTGAAACACTGATATTTAAACACCATGGTCCAAGTTCCAACAGGTTCACAAAAACCAGGATTCAAACCCAGGCTTATTTGACTCCAAAGGCAAATGTTCTTCCTTCCTCTAAAACTTCACCAACTGAAGGTGACTGTTTTAAAACTATAGTTTAAAATAACCAGCTAACAAAGTAGTTTTAATGTGAAATCTGCTGATGGACATTTGTAATGAATCAAAACAGTATTTGAACTTATTGATCCTTTCATGGTGGCTACTTGGCAGCTACTTCTCAATTGGGAAACATTTTCAGTGAACAGCCAAGGACTCTGTGTTTTAAATTGATCGCTAAGCATACAACCGTTAAAAGTAGAAAATAAGGTCGCATGATAATAATCAATAGCTGGGTTTTCATCTGGATCACCCTAATCTAGATCAACCAAGCACATAATACCATTTTAGGAGCTTGAACTTTAGGTATGGCTTAAAGCCAAGCAATCTTAACACTAATACTACATGATAGCTAATGTATATATGATATATACAATATGCAATGTACAACAGTGTTGAATACTAATTATTTGTGAAAATATCTGAGAAAAGGAATTTGAGGATAGAAAATTATAAATAGTTCATGTCAGCAAATCTAACCAATCTGCATGTGTATGTTTTTCAGTGACAGGTACAAGGTGTTTGTGGATTTATTTAACCTTTCAACATACCTGGTTCCTCGACATTGGATACCAAAGATGAACCCGATGATTCATAAATTCCTTTACACAGCTGAGTACTGTGACAGCTCCTACTTTAGCAGTGATGAATCAGATTAATTCATCTGAAAATTCTGTGAGAAGTACTGATCTCTCACTCTAAATTCTATTTTTAAAATTTGCATTGAATACATGAAAAGTCTTAATGTGATATATTTATGTACTTAGTTCAGTACCATGATGTTCTGATTCAATTCTGGAAACAATGCTGTTACCTCATGTTTGTGATATAAGATTAAGCATTAAGATGAGAAATAATTCAGTTATTGAATGTTGTACAAATAGTGTTTCCCTATAAAAATTCAGTTTTGGCCAGATATGGTGGTGTATACCTGTAATCCCAGCTACGTGGGGGGCATAGATACAAGGGTCACAGTCTAAGGCTAGTCCCTGGCAAAAATCAAGACTGTATCTGAAAAACATATAAAAGCAAAAAGGGCTGAGGATATGGTTCTTCATCACACTTTTGTATTTGTGTATATCATATACATATGCATGTGTATGTGTATGCATTTGTGCCTGTGCCTGTACATATATATAAATAGTGCCCAATGGTGGTAAAGCTGGAAAAACACAGAGGCAAATAGCAAGGTAGCTGAAGGTGCTAGCTTTGAAACTGCAGTCTTAGGAGCAAATTCTGCCTCTGCCATTGGTTAAGTGCCACCGTGGGACAAACCTGCTTAAGCCTGTTTCCTATCCAATGAGGAGGATTTTATAAGCTGTGCTTCTCTCATGAAGCAATGAAGAAATATGTTAACATGTTTTGGCACCAAAAATGTCTTTGAATTTTGGAAAAAAATGCTAATTTTGAAGGTTAATCTTTCTCTAATACACTACATGATTTGATGTAATTTGTTACATCTATATTTTCGGTGTGACTACGCTATATTGTAGTTTTTTCAAAGGAGGCAGTAATTCGTTTTCATATCTACACAATGGCTTTGTTATGTTCCATACCCTTTATGGAGATTCATGCTTAAAGAAATTTTTTTTTACAGTTTTATTAGAATATATTTATTGTATAGGGGAATTTCATTGGGACATTTACATACGTACTTATGATATATTTTAATTAGATTTACTCCCCCCACCATTCTCCCTCATTCCCCTTCTCCTCTTCTTAGAACAATTTTGACAGTTTCCATTGTTCTATTTTCACACACATATACAAAATACATCGACCGTATTCACCTGTTTATCCTCTTTGACACATTCTGTTTACCTGCCCTCCCTCTAACCCCACATACAAACTGGTACCCACCCCTTGACAGGACTTGTTTTATCTTTCTACCTTCATTTTTTTGTAATTGTACACTGATTGTTAAATGGGGTTTTGCCATGGTATTTCACACATTTATAGGTCATACTTTAATCAGATTACCCCCTTCTGTTACTTACTCTTGCTCTGTCTTGCTCTATTCCCCAGCTTTCAGTGTATTTCCTTACACTGTCTGCATACACAGATGCAATGTATTTTGATATTATTCACTCTTTTTCAGTAATTCTTAATGGAACAGGTATTCGAAAGCTGATTTTGCTGAAAAACACTGACTCCCTACCTGGGGCAGTGAGTTAACTGAAGACAAGATAAAAGCTAGTCATCTCAGCCTCCATTTTGAATGTATGTCCTTTACTCTGAGCCATTCTCTCCTGTAGTTGCTTTGCAAGCAACTTGGAATCCAGGAAGGACAGACTGATGAATAAACATGGTGTGACAGGAAACAAAGCCTTCCCCTGTCAGATAGCCATGACTTTTATTGTAACAAGACCCCACCTGGCCAACCATGAGGCAATGAATCACCCATGACTGCCATGACCACAGGAATGCACCTGTGACTAGGACTATTTAATAATTATGCTTAGCTCTCTCCCTGCCCCAATTCTTCCATTCTATCTAAACCTAAACAAATGTCTGCATGTGGAAGATGTGTTTTGTTTTCTTCTTCCCACATGCCCGGGCCATGTTAGTTACATCTCCTTTCTCTGTCCATCACCATCACTCATCTTTTTATTTGGTGTATTGGGACAGGTGGTCAGATCTGACCTATGAAACCCAGAAGTTTTGACCTATGGCATAAAACTCCTTTAACAGCAAGGTAAATATTAAAACAATTTATAAAGATGGTTCCTACCTGTGACATCATTCAAACTTACTTCTGGTTCTGGAGCTCCCCTTCAATAAAAAATTCTTTGATGAATTACAAGATTGCTGTAAGGTTGAACCATTTAGCTTTTGCTGTGAGACCTTTGTGAAACCTCATGCAGGACCTACTGGGGATCTTCATTGTGACTCCCAGGTATGAGGTGCGGAGCTCTGAAGTTTGTTGGGGCTGGAACATTGCATATGCCTTTGTGGAACAGAACAAAGGAGGAGGTGATGGCAGGAAGGGACTTTTCCATAAAGCTCATCTGAAGAATTTGCCTGCTATCTCATAGCTATTTTAATAGTACAAGAAACATTATGCTGTTTTTTAGAAATATAAATCCCAGGGAAATATGAATTACAATAACATACATCAGAATTACCTTTCTGGAACCCCTGGATTAAGGGACATAGAATGTAGTTAGTAGTGAGGGTTGCCAAAATCAAAATTGTGTTACTTATGTCAAGCCCTAATAAAAATAAAGCTGGGGGACTGGAAGTGTGGCTCAAGCAGTAGAGCTCCTGCTTTGTGAGCATGAAGCCCTAAGTTCAAACCCCAGTCTCACCAAGAAAAGAAAAAAAAAAAAAGCCACGCCAAAAATAAAGCTGGGGGGCTATTAAGAAGGAAATATTATATGTATATCCAGGTTATCAAGAACCATTGCAAAACACTGCTAGAACAATATTATATGAAATGTCACCACAACTTCAAAGGAAAAATACTTTGTGAGAACATTTGCCCAGCAACTACCTGCTTCACCCTGGGCTGGTGCCATCTGCATGACAGACCTCTGTAGTCAAAGTTCATTATTTTAAGACAGCTTATGAAACTCGATTCATCTTACCTTTAAAAATCTGTCTTCTCTGGCATCTTTGCATATGCCCACATGCATTCTCCTTACAATGTTCATTCAGAATAAACTCGTTATCTTCGGAGATATTTTAGGTTGACAGCAGATTGTTAAAGAGTGGTGCCTAAAGGACGTGCTAAAGGACATGCCTCTCAGAAAGAACAGTAGCAATGGAGAGCTCAGTGATCAAGTTCCTTGGGATTGGGTTCCCAAGGTGTAACTGACATGATTGAGTATCTAGAATTTCTGTTAACTTGTTCACTGGATGATTGTGTAATATTGATGCTGTTAAGCAAAACAGGAAAGAATGAACTTCTTTGGGGAGAAGGGAGTGAGGGAGGATATGAGTGGAATTGGAGACACTAAGTTAAAAGTATCTATGGAGAGAACCAAAAATTGGGTCTACAGAGCTGAGAAAAATTATAGGTGATTGTAAGGACATTAATACTATGATGACAAAATATGAGCCACACACTTAAGAATGAGTTCATTTTAAATCAAAATCAAATATAGACTGTTTATTATAAATATCAAAATTCAGAACAGCTGAGAAGTATTAATCATTTTGAAATTTGAAAAATCCTTTAACATTTGAAGGAGTATTAGAAAAAGATATCATATAGAAAGTAGATAACACCGACTAGAACAACTGGGACTTAATTATTTTCTAGCATACTTGGATAATTAGATATCTTATCAATTAAGTTGCCACTATTTATCTTACTGGAACATCTCTACACCTGAGTCAATATATATTCTTTTGGGATTGCTTCTGGTTTGGTGTTATTCTCATAAAGAATGTCCTAGAATTTTTTTAGTGGTTGTCACTGCTTTTGAAGTTTTACCTTTTTTCACATCTTATTCTTTTAAGAGCACTGGTAAATTTTAGAGAAGAAATATTTACACTTGCCATTTTGATAGGATTTTCTTATATTAAGTCTTTTAGTACTGATTCCCTTTGATTCAATCAAAAGACCAGTTCCTTTGTTCTGAGGTTCTTAGGCTGCCACACAGGAAGTGGCTTGTCTCCTGGCTGCAAACTTTGTGCCTTCTGTGCTTTCAGAATTATTAACCATCGCTAACACTGCAGAGGGTGCAAGTTAATAGATCCACACTAACAGCAATAACACCACAGATGTTAAGAACCAGGAGTCAGGTGAAAGATGAAAGAAAGGTGAAAGTCAGATAAGATGGGAGGCTGGGAAAAGTAAGTAGAAAACAGGAGTCAGACAGCCTGGAAACTCACATTTTGGCTGGGGCACTGGGTTAACAGATGGGACTCTGAAAGGAGTGGTACCCAAAAATCATGAGAGGAAGACAGAGGTGAGATTCTAACGTTGCTAGAGACTTAAAGATTAAGGGAACCAAGGAAATAGTGCAACAGAAATGGAAAGTCAATGATGAGGAAAATTAGGGAATCATCCCATAAAGAATATGAGACAGGGTACTTGTGGGAAAATACTTTGTTCTCTGATACAGGGAGAAGAAAGTAACTCTCAGATTTTTAGTAACAATGAAAATTTCCTAACAGTAATTTGCTTTGCAGGATATGCTACTTAGGTTTCTTATCACATGGTTGGCACATTGGTCATTTAATTTCAGTCCCTTTGTTTCTCTGAAGAAGGGATCTGGCCTTTTGTTTCTTTGCACATGGCCATTCACTCTACTGTTCAAGCTCCATTTGATGAGACAAAGAATTGGAATTTCAAATTGTATGATACTCCATCTTGGAAGGCTGCAATTCTATTGGAAGTTTGGCTATTTTTGTAGATAGTGCCCCTATCTAAAGCTACTGATTATATCCCACAAAGTATAACAAATTCTTTTTTTTTTTTTTTTGGTGGCAATGGGGTTTGAACTCAGGGCCTCATACTTGCTAAGCAGATGCCACTGCACCAGTGGGAAACAAATTATCACCTCTTTGATCCTACCTGATCACATTAAAATATAAACAAACATAAAATTCAAAATGACAATAAGCAAACAAAACTAAGCAATAGCTTCTTCAAGTCTGGGGCCCTTAAATACAACCTAATCTAGTCTTCACAAGTAGGGGATATCCCACAGGTTTCTTATAGGATGCGATGTTTATAGGCTTTGGGTGTCTTTCATCTGTACAAGAAGATGACACTCTGCAACTCAGTTTGAATGCTAGGCTCTAGAAGCTTCTGTAGAGTTGAGCAATGCTTAGGATGAAGTGTCATGTGATACTACATTAAGAAAATCTTCATTTTTTGTAGATATCTCTTGATGTCCCCAACATTTCACACAAATACAGCAGAAACAGAATCTGCAATACCTAAGACATACCCAAAAAAGAAATTATTAGTACCAGCCTATTTCTGTTTGGACGCTGTTTAAGTAGTGAATTAAAGCTTTCTTTTCACTTAGGTTTAGAATGGGCTAGTGTCTACTAAGAAAATAAAAACCTGTCAATGAAAACATGGTAACCTCAAAAGCAGGTATTTGAAATGTCTGATATTTTTCTTTTAAAATACTATAAAAACAAAGTTTACTTGCTAACTTAATAGGTGAATGCATCTGAGACCTGTATTGCACTAATATATAGTTCTTAGTTGATCAAGTTATTGTAAATACAATTTCAAACCTCAAACTCTAAAGTTGAAATGTGAGCAAAATTTTAATATAACCCATGTCCTCTACTTTCCTGGCACACCAGAATAGAGATCTCAATGCCATGATGAAAGCAAAAAGTAGCCCATTTGAAGACTGGATTTTATTGTAATGACCTATACTTTTGAACTCTCTTGGGGCTATGGAATCCTATCCACCTTGTGCCATTGTTCATAGGGGCAAGAGGACTAGCATCAGGTACACAAGTTTCAGGAAATCTCTCAAGGATTTGAATTCCTGTATAATTAATAACCAGGTGCTTGGAGACTCAGCTTCATTGGGGTAACAGAATAGGTTATTATTTAATTTTCATGCATTCTATTTTATGGAATGATTGGACAACAATCATTAGACTGAATCAAAACACCCAACTCACAAGTTTTGCCTCACAATCTGGAAGGTTCTATAATTTTTAAGAGGTGAATGGTAGGTATATTATTGTTTTATCTAATATTTTGACACATCTGGGTAAAATGTGTCTAATTTTTCCCCTTCTAAAATGTAAACAGTGTGTGTGCAACAGTGTCTCTTTTCAAAATGTTCTTTTATTTTTATCTACTGGTGAAAGGATGGAAATTATTGCTGCAAATGTGCTCTGAGTACATTGGAAGTATTCTATAAAGTAGACAGGTTTGTAATTTTAATATATTCAAAAACCTTCTCCAAGATTTAGCCTGAAATTTTCAACAAAAATCCACAACTCACCACACATGTTAGCTCCCATTTTGACATGTGCATAGCCATTTACACCCCAGGAACTTCCCCATGAGTTCCGCACTATCCAATATGGAGTACTTCCTACAGACAGAAAATGGTAACAAACACTGAAAACTCACATTCATTAGGAAAACCTAAGTGTCTTTACTTAAATTGGGGTCTTTATAAATCTAGTAGCTCTGAGAAAAAGAGAATAAATGTAGTATAACTGTTTATACTTATATAAATATATATATATATATATATATATATATACACACACACATATACAGCATCACACTCAGTAGAATTATATGTCTGAATTCATTTTGCTTAATACAGAGACTGTACAGAATAAAAACAAACAGCTCCAGGGAATGAGGAAAGGGTTTTTTACCAGATATAAATGATAAATTAACAAGCACCTCTCTTTTCCCAACAATTATCCTAAATATTCCAGATGAAGACTGCTCATTACTTAAATTAAAAAATATCATTAGCATGTTGGGGACAAAGTTCAATGGTAGAGCACTTGCCTTGCACATGCAAGGTTAAATCTCTACAACACACATACAAAGAAATGTTCAGGCAGAACATTTACACCTGAGAGATCACTCACAAGTGGGCTTTTAGGCACAGCAGACTGAATTTCAGTATTGTACAGATTGGCCGTAGTTTGTCAGAGTTCAATCTGGAAAGCAATCAAGGGAGTCTTATCGACACTCACCTGTCTTATCAAAGCCAGTTATGAGAACTGCATGGTTTGGTTCTCCCCTGGAACAGTGGTGCTGGATTATGCCTCCTAGGTAATCCTGCCAGCTCACTGCATCTACTATCACTACCAGAGGGCCAAAGGTAAGAAGTGCTTTTGCCATTTCATCTTCTTGGTCGCTATCAAAGAGGAAACACTTAGGTAAGGAATTTGTTTTTAAGGTGATAATAAAAATGATCTTTTAAATCTGGGTATGATCAGAGCTAGGCTTGGGTCCAGTTACAAATGATCTAAACAACAGAGACTAAGTCTGAGAGAATGGCAGTCCAGGACTGTATGTGGCTCAGAATGTCAAAAACTCAGCCTCTTTTTATATCATTTTTCTGCTATGTGAGGTTTCTATTCTCAAGGTCAGCTCATATTCTAAGATGGCTGTTGAAGCTCTAGCCATTTAATAATTTCAGAAAGCAGGAAACGGATGGAGAAGAAGTGCTACATCTCTTTTAAGAAGATTTCCAAGAAAGAACACAACCCCCACTGCATGCTGGACTCATGGCCTGAACTCAGTCATGTGGTTAAGTAATGGCTTAATAGGGAATAGAGGTTTGTATCAGGCTGGCAAAGCACTCAGTTAAAACACAGGGATACATCTAATAATGAGTAGGGATACGCCTAATAAGTATAAGATTAAAAATTCAGAAATACTTTGTCATCTCTGCCAAATTATGTGAGAATCAAGAGACTAAGCAACTTACGTTAGTGACTGCCAAATATGGAAAGTATAGGAAAACCTTATGTAAAAGTAACTAATATAATTATACACTAGAATATATTATGTCAAAAAATAAATAAGAAATGCTGAGGTCCCAGGAGGACTAGGTGTTAGACAGCAAGAGATACACTTGCTTCCACAATTACTATGGACATCCGCTAGCAAAGTCTTATGTGATACAACATTTGGCTTCTGTCTATCTTGAAAGTATGTTATTAAAACATTCACATGTTTCAAAGGTCAGCTTTGTGGGTGAAGGCACTGAAACCAATGTACTGCCAGCTCAGGCCATTAAGATAGCATTAAGGAGTTTATTGCTATGGCAAGCCATGGTGGTTAGGACCTTAAAAGAGTAAACAATTCCTCACCAGGCCCAGCTGGGGACCAGTTTCTACCAAGGAGATACTGTGTTCACACATGAGGGAAACTTGATTTCTTAAAAAATGGTGTTTATGAAATAGAAGCTATGCATTTATTTCACATGATTATTCATGTAAAATATTAACCTGAAATTTGTTTTTTGGAGATCTGTGAGTGGGCATTTCTAATATTTGCTATAATAATTGGTATGCATTAAGATTATTCCAAGACAGGCAAAATTATAATATTTTTCAAAGACACCATGAAAGAGTATAGCCTTTGAATTTTCCCAAGCCTGGGCTCAAGTTCTAGCTATACATTGGAGTCACTCCTCCTACTATGCAGAATCAACACTAGCATGAAATTACAGTATTTTGTAGGCAATAAACTATGTAGAAGGTCCAGGATGAGCTATACTCTCATCTTAAAAACAAACATTCCTTCCTTCAATTCTAAGTCATCTAAGAACAATTCTGTTCAGCATAGATTTTAGTACATAATGATAACTTAGTGTGCTCAAATTAACTTGAATACTTTATAAGTTAAACATGATATTTTTGGTAATCTCTGTATTTTCCAGAGTATAGTTGTCTCCATCTATTTAAGATAACAGGACACAGATGGGAGGATTATGGTTTGAGGCCCGCCTGGGGAAAAAGTTAGCGAGACCTCACTTCAAAAGGGTATGGTGAGCCAGGTGATGGTGGCTCATGCCTGTAATCCTAGCTATGCTACTTGGGAGGCTGAGACATAGAGGATCCTGATTCAAAGCCAGCTCGGGCAAATAGTTTGAGAGACTCCATCTCCAAAATAAGCAAAGTAAAATGGACTGGAGGATAGAGCACCTGTTTTGCAAACAAGAAATCCTAAGTTCAAACTCAGTTCCATGAAAAAAATGAAAGGGTGTCATACCAGCTATGTGGGAGGCAGAGGAAGGTCCCAAGCCATCTCTGGGCAAAAGTGAGACCCTGCTTGAAAAATAAACCAAAACAAAAAGGACTGGGGTATGATTCAAGTGGTAGACCACCGGCCTACCACGTGCATGGTCCTGAGTTCCAACTCCAGTAATTGCAAAAAAGACAACAAAAGATGCACTGTAAATATATCACACCAGTGATCCATTATAGCGGCAACAGGAGAAAAGCAAATAGATTAAGGAGAAATACTGCTTACCATGTAAAAGATTACTCAAACTGTAGCATCAAGTAAGTAATTTAGTACCAACCCTTGCTTTGAGCCAGGATATGGAAAAGATACTAAAGATAGCAGAGAACCAGGAGCAGGAAGACATGTCCCAATCATAGCCAGGAGACAAAGGCTCCATTTGGCCCCAGAAATAATTTTAATACATAGTATTTTAATGTGTAATATTAAAATGTAGCTTTCTTTCATTGTTGCTTGTTTAAATAGTTATTCTAATATTCTAATTTGAGTTGTAAAATGTCCAGGTTTGATGAACAAAAAAGAGGTGTCCATCAATGCCCTCCATCCTTCCAACACCCTGTTTTAATGTTATTTTTGGTAACCAATACAGTCTCATATGCTGCTCTCAACCTTCCCACTACATGTAGCCACCCTGGCTTCCTCATTTTTCTTCAAAACTTCCAGGCATGCTTCTGCCTCAGGATCTTTGCATTCACAGTCCCCTCTCACTGGCACAATATCCCCCACATATCTGCACGATTCTGTTCCCATACAAATCTTCACACAAATGTCACCTCTGTAAGATTCTCCCTGGCAACCCTCTCTATATACTCCCTTTCCCCATAGCACTTCTGCTTACCATTCTATTTTGTTCTCTTTAGAGCTTATTATGACTAACACATCATAGACAGTTTTGTTTGTTTTATTCATTGTCTGTCTTGATCAAGAAACACAGTTCATGAGGACAGGTCTTATCTGTTTTGTTTACCGCCAAGTTCCCAGAACTTAAGCAGTGTCCAGGAAATATTTGACTGACTTAATAAGTCAAATAGAGATCTTTCTACAGTGTAAAACAGTCATTTTAGGATGGAACTACCAGAGAGTTTTAATGTACAGAGTTAAAAACAAACGGGTTTTCGGACTGGGGTGCAGCTCAGTGGGAGAGCACATGCCTAGTATGTATAAGGCCTTAGATTTGGTCACCAAAACTAAAAGGAGCAAACAAATAAGAAAACCAAACTAGAGATTTTTTATTAGGATCATTTTCTTTTTTATTTTTTTCCTGGCAGTTCTCAAGTTTTGAATTCAGCTTCGTACTTGCTAGGCAAGTACTCTACCATTTAAGCCACACCTACAGCCCTTTTTGCTATAGCTATTTTTCAGACAGTCTCATGCTTTTTGTCTAGAGCTGGCCTCAGACTATTATCCTCCCATCTCTCCCTCCTGTGTAGTGGGATTATAGGGATATATTACCATGCTCAGCTTATTCTGAGATAGGATATCCACTAATTTCTTGCAGGGGCTGGTCTCAAACTGCAATCCTCTCATCTCCACCTCCCAAATAGCTCAGATTACAGGTATGAGTTACTGTGCTTGGCTAGAATCTCTTCCTTCTTAATCAAAGGCCCACTGTCAATGTTTGCATATTCTGTCTCTCTCTGATTCTCTTCACCTCCAAATCAGACACCCATATCCCCATGACTGGGGATGTTCTGCATCCCTTTTAATGATGTTTTAGAAATCTGATTCCTTCTATGGACGCCCCACCCCTATTCTCAAGGAAGGACAGCTTACAGCTATGCCTTTCACACTTTAGGAAGCACACTCCCTTTACTCCAAGGGAGACACTGACCACTGTACCTGAGGACCTCACATATCCTATGCAAGTCCCCTGCCACCTGACAGGTGGGGCATCAACTCTTTCTGCTGTGTGGTTCCTATGCTCCCCCAGGGCCCTGGCTGCAGACAGAACCTGGCTTGACAACCTGCCAGTCTTCTGGCGGACTCATGCTCATTGACATTGGTTATACTTCCATCCAAGGATCTAATTTCTCCCTTGATTTCCCTCAGTTCCCATGGGAAGGTACCATCTGAGTCAAGAGAGTCTCCTAGGTTCGGCATCAGTCACAGGGCATTTTCTTTCCTTATCTGAATTTAATTCCCTTCCTCTCTTTCCTCTGCCTCAAAAGATGGTACAAAGTTCCTGTCATATTTTTTGAAAATGAGGCCAGGAGTGAATTTTCCTTTCTCTTTATTGTCCCCAACACCTATTTTGCACCCTACCAAATGGTCACAACAATTATCTGGCCAGCTTTGTGCTTTTCCTATGTGCCTCCCCCCACCCATTGCCCCTGAACGTAGCCAAAATTATCCTCACTTTGATTTTTAATGCAGGTCCTTTTCTCTGCCAAACTATCCCAGCATTTCCCCAGTGCTTGTCCTGTGGGGCATATAACTAACCTGCAGTGTTATACTCTTGCCTCTTGGCTTTAATATGAAAGTTTCAGTTTGTGGTTTTCTTATAGCTGATGTCTTGAGACATATGAGGAAGTTACAGGGTGATCAAAAATACTTCTTGGTCAAGAGTGTACTCAAAGTGACTGTGGATGGACTCAACAGTAAAACTGGAACAGGCCGATGGTGTTACACCATCTGAATTTGGCAAGAGAAAGGTGGGAAATATAAATTATGCTTCAAGCAAGATTTAAATTTGTGAATT
Source organism: Castor canadensis (assembly GCF_047511655.1). Classification (NCBI taxonomy): domain Eukaryota; kingdom Metazoa; phylum Chordata; class Mammalia; order Rodentia; family Castoridae; genus Castor; species Castor canadensis. The sequence goes on along the minus strand of NC_133394.1, from coordinate 79,371,191 downwards.
TAAGTTTCTTATTTCTAGAAAAATGACAAATAGAAACCTTTAAGAAACATCTATACTACCCTTTCATGATCTCCAATTAGTCTCTCTAATAAAAGACTATGTGGGTGACTCCCTCAATCAAGTTATTAATTCTGAATAATCAGTAGATCATAAATTAAGAATACACAGAAAAAACCACAACAGAATAAGGTGCTTACCTGAAGTCATGTGCAGAATAACCTTTGATCGAAACTCCCTGCTGTGAGCTGGAGAAGTAACGGCATAGGCCGTTATGAGCTTTAAATGGGTACTCTGAGTCAGTCACCAGTTGCATGTGTGTCTAAAAGAGAAAAATCACTCAAAGCCTTCACTGTAAGTTGTTTTAAAAATCAAACAGAACATACTTCAATGTGCCACAATAGGCCAAACTTCACCATACTTTCATGTGGGCACACTTTGAGTTCTTAAGACATTAAAATAAATATTTAGATGCTTGTTATAAACATCCTAGTCAACAGACTCAGTATCTTTCTTTCTTTACTCTAATTTTTCTCCCACTTTTCTTCCTAGAACTTCCATCCATCTGCAAATAACATCTCACCAGTCATCTTTCTCCTGATTGTGGTCGGTTGTGACAGAGCGTGTACCTTCTGCCAGGCTTACTAACTCTGTGTCAGGCAGTCTTTGAACCAGCACAGTCATGTACACACAGGCACCAGTTAGGTCATACATTTTTGCTACCATGTCTCTTCAAGCCATTCATTCAGCACATGTCACATTTTACAGTTGTTTGTTCAGAATTCTCCCCTTTGGAATGCTGGGATTATCAGAATGGAGGGGACTCACAATTTATTGTTGTCTAGAATATGAACTAAGCAGATCTAACTCACAGTGACCGAAGGACAGCAAATGTACACTGGAAGGACATTTGGGTTGGGGGAACTCTTGCTTGATGTTTTACAAAACTAGACTTAGTTATAGGAACGTACTACAGAAGTGGCAGAGAAAAGGAAGAACAACTGAGTGTCTTTGTGGAGTGAGAGTCTCATATGCTGGATATGGAAAAGTGTCACAGTGTCCTTGGAAAACTGAAAACACTTCAGCACACTGAGCAAACCCTCAGTGGAAGGCAGAGGACTCAACATGCAGTTCCAGCTCAGACAAATTTAGCTACATGGTCCCAGCTCTCAAGTCTCATTTCTTCAGATATAAAAAGTTACAGGGGCTGGGGGTGTGGTTTAATTAGAAGAGCACCTGCCTAGCAAGCTTGAGGCCCTGGGTTCAATCCCAGTACTGCCAAAAAAAACAACAAAAAAAGTTACAAAACTAGTTGGTCTCTAATGACCCTTTTTAACCTCAACATTCAGAAATTCTATGAAAATCAGTAATTATAAGCTCTTTCTGGAGCATTATATGATATGTCTCTGCAAAATTGCTACTAAGAAATATTGAGAAAGCTGGGCAAAGAAATCAGCATAATTATCTTTCTGAAAACAGATCTCTAAGATTCTTCACCCTTTCTATCTTGATGATTATTTTGCCTAGAAGCCATTAATTCTAGAATCAAATTAATTCATTCAAGCTCTGCTCATCTAAATTTCTCAATGTGGAACCATTGTGTAGTGTGTGAGAATAACTGAATTTTGAACACACAGTAAAGAATGTCAACAGAGAAAACCAGCAATTTGAAAGGCTGAGAGGTACTCACCTTGTTTAACCAGCTCAGAGCACTGAGAGGTGACCCTCCCTGGCAGCCATAGTTGTTGTAGGAGCAGTCGATGACCTGCTGCACACTGAGGTCCTTTAAGGGTGCCCCATGTATTGCACACACAGACTCCACTGCACCCACCACGCTGAAAGCCCAGCACCCTCCACACTGTCCAGGAAAAGAAAGAGTGTTGTGATTACTCTCAGTGAGTGTCTTAAGTCATGCTTATCAATGTCTCTAAATATAACAAGTTAGCAAGTATGGCAAAGGTTCTAGAATCTGGAAATTTCCAAAATATATGAGCCCATTCTCCAGCTTTTCAAATTGAAAAGATAAAACCAAAATCCAACTATTAGTTAAAGCAAAATTAGTAATGCTAGATTATAAATTAAGTAATGCAGGATAAAGTAAATTATTAGAGACTAGCAGAGCACCTGATAAATGATGATATTTTAAGACCAGTCTGTTAATTGAACACATGGATTCTGTTTATAAGAGGATCCTCTCTGGACAGTATGCACTGACTTCAGGCCACTACTCAGTCCTTCTTTCTTCTGCCCCAGACACTCTTTCATGGTTATACGCACCTCCATTCCCAGGGCCAAGTCAGCAATGAGGATGTATGTTGTACTCATCATTTGATAAGTGGGAGTGAACAAATTACTGCTTAAACCATCAAGATGGCAGTGGATACCTATGACACATGCATATCATGGATATACTTACTGAGTCTCAACAATATAACCCATACATATAAAACCTAAATATTGGCTGTCCTCTGGCTGATGGTGGATCTATTAACTTGCTTTTATTTAACAAAAGAGAACCAAGAATGAAAGGGCTGATCTTAATAGAAGGGAGAAGACTGAGGGAATGGAATTGGGGTCATGTAAAATGGAAAAGGTAGAGAGCAGTATTTGAAACTAGAGTTAGTCATTGGACCATTATCTGCAGAACTGGCAAAAAAAAAAAAAAAAAAAGGAAGAACAACTGGCTGTTCTTTTGGAGTGAGGTTTGTGGTTTTAAGTGGTCTTATTTACATCACTAATTCTAGTGCTAGCACATAGAGGCATATTCACTAAGTAACTCTATAGCTTGGGAAAGTTCTCACCTCCAGAAATGTGAACACAGGCAGCTGATACCATCCATAGCTACCTTTAGTCAGGCTCTGAGGGCGGTTCCTTCTAAAACAGTATCCTCTGTATACTACCTTTTCAAAGACTAACTTAAAAGTTCCTCTTTAATACAGTGTAGAAACTTTGTGGAAAGATTGGGTTGATGACCAACTCACCACTTATTATGCATGCAATAATAAAGCAAATGATTCAATGGTAACATTAAATGCACAACCATACACAATGAATCAAAGAACTGAAGAGTTCATTCTTCTTAAAAAAATTTTATTAGGATACATTTGTTATACAGGGGGCATTTCATAGTAACAGTTCTGATTAGACTTATATTGTACATTGGTTACATTGTCCCCATTGTCTCTCCTCCTCAATTCCCTCCCCACCCCACTTAAAGCAATTGCAAGGTCTCTTAGTTCTATTTTATATAGGTATATGAAGTCCATGCACCATATACCGTCACCTTAATTCCCACTATCCAACACTGCACTTATTTTATAGTCCTGTTTTTTATCATTAATATTTAAGTTGATGTTCAAAGAGGTGTCTCAGTGTATGCCCACTGTGAGTATACTTTACTTTGGTTAATTCAACCCCTTCTATTACTATCCCTTACTCCTTTACCTCCCCCACCACTTTTCAACAGCTTTCAATACACATCCTTATATCCTCTACCTTCACATCTTATTTATTATGGTATTACTGATGCTCTGTCATTCTTTTCCTTTCCCCCTTTCCCTGAATTCCATAGAATAGTTCCACTATTGCAAACACATTCTGCCTCTGAGTTTGATACAATCATGCTTGTTTTTGTGTATAAGTTTATCTTTTGAATCTATCTTCCAATATGAGAGAAAACATGTGGCCTTTGTCTTTCTCAGCCTGGCTTACCTTACTTAACATGATGTCCTCTAATTGCATCCACTTACCTTTAAACCACATGTTCCTTATGACTGAGTAATACTCCATTGTGTACATATACCACATTTTCTTGATCCATTCATCAGTTGTAGGGCACCTGGGTTGTTTCCAAAGCTTGGCTATTGTGAATAGTGCTGCAATGAACATTGGTGTGAGGTGCCTCTATTGTATCCTGTGTTACATTCCTTTGGGTTGATGCCAAGGAGCAGTATCATTAGATCACATGGCGGTTCTAGCTTTAGTTTCTTGGGACTCTCCATACTGCTTTCCATAATGTTTGTACTAATTTGCATTCCCACCAACAGTGTATAAGGGTTCCTGTTCTGTCACATCCTCACCAGCATTTGTTGTTGTTACTGCCCTTGAATATGGCCATTCTAATGGGGGTGAGATGAAATCTATGTTGTTTTGATTTGCATCTCTTTTACACCAAGGGAAGTTTGAACACTTCTTCGTGTATTTACTGGTCATTTGTACCTCTTCTGTTAAGAATTCCCTGTTTAATTCATGTGCCCTTTTCTTCATTGGGGTGTTGATTCTTTGGGGGTTAAGTTTTTAAGGTCCCTGCGGATTCTGGATATTAGTCCCTTATCAGATGAGTAGCTGATAAGATTTCTCCCACTCTGTAGGCTCTCTTGAGTCTGGTGACTCCTTGGCTGTGCAGAAGCTCTTTAGTTTGATACAGTGCATTTGTTCATTCTTTCTGTTAGATGTTGAGCCTTTTGAGTTCTATTTAGGAAGTTGTTGTCTACATCTATTTGTTCCAGTGTATTTCCTACTGCTTCCTGGAGTTGTTTCAAAGTTTCAGGCCTTATATTTAGGTCTTTGATCCACTTTGAGTTGATTTTGGTACAGGATGAAGACAGGGATCTAGCTTCAGTCTTCTACATGTGGATACCCAGTTTTCCCAGCAGCATTTGTTGAAGAGGCTGCCTTTTCTCCATGGTGTGTTTTGGGCTCCTTTGCAGAAGATCAGTTGTCTATTGATGAGTGGGTTTATGTCTTCTGGGTCTTCTATTAAAGGGTTCATTCTAACTAGGTGGTGATTTAAAACTGCTGGGTATAAATCACTGCATACGAGGGGAGGCTGAGTGACCTGCTGAGGCGTCCTCTGCAGACAAACCTCAGACAAACTAAGTGTCCTGTGGTTGGGAACCTGAATTTCCCTAGTCACCTGCATTCCCTGTGCTGATGGCAGATTGTGGGCGTGTGGAGGGGAGGCAATGCCAACAAAGTGCACACACAGCCCTAAACACCTACCAGCCAGGACATCACTACATGCACCACCCATCCACATCTGGAGTTGCCATTTTCCTTTGGATTTGACATCACCCTCCTCCCACCACTTCATGATACACTGCAAGCCACAGACCCCCCCCCCCAACTTCCACTTTTGCAGATGCACTTGGGGTCTGTCTCAGAGCAAACTGCTGTTTTTATTATAGTTCTTATTTATTTCTTAATCATCCAACAAGTATAAACTCTGCTACTGTGTTCATTAGTTTCCCACCTGTTTTTAAAACATGTCACTGTTTTTAAGCATGGTGACCTAACCTCAACTCTCCAATATTCCCTGTCATTTTACCACAGTTATGTGCAGGTGGTGGTGACTTTTTTTCAATGTGTATGTCACCTCTCAGGTGAACCGACTATGCTTTTAAGGAGAACTAAACAGCGTGTGACGCTGTCAGCAGTGAGCAGGTAGACAGGGCTTTCTGAGGGAGCTCACAGGTGAAGTCTGAGAACTCAGGACACCTGCTTATGCTGCCGGTAAATGTGAACAGCCTCATTTATTTTCCTTCGGAATCAAACAAGCAAGAGGTCACTTTCCCTTCTCCAGCCTTTCACCTGTGATTCCGCAGAAGGCTTGGTATCTGTGGTATAGTGGCCAGGACATGTTCCTGAGTCGGTGTGCTAGGGACAAAAGCAATTTCTGAGTTAACACACTAATGAAAACTCATCTTCAGGAATAAAAGTCAAGATTTGACATCTGCCTGTCATTCTTCAAAGACCCTCCCTTCATTGTCATTTTGGAATGAGTCAGGTGTGATTTTACCTAGAAAAAATGATTGTTTTCATTATAAGTTTAACTGAACCTGACCTCAAAGGTACTTTCCAATGTTTACATGTTTAAACAAGAAACAGGATCTAAAACTCACCATCTGCTGGTTTCTCACTTGTGTCACAACATGCTTGTCCCTCCAGTCAAATCTTAGTGGCAAAGACACGTTGGTGATGGACATTTGTACTTCAGGTGGGTGTCTGGGAAACCTGGAAGGTTTGCTTCTTAGATAAATGGCTGAGAGAAAATGAAGTGGAGAGGAAACTGAGATTGTGTGAGAAGGAGGGTCCCTGAGGACTCTTTCTGGAGCAACCTCTCAAGCAGAAGTAGCAGTGTTCTGGTAAGCCTGCTGTGTCAGATTTTCCCTCTTGCTGCCTATAGCATGAAAGGCATTCCACCAAGAGCTCCAGAAGAGAATTCTTGCAACAAGGTCAGGGCTTATATATACAATGATTTGCTTGATAGAATCAGGCTAGTAATAAAAACATGTACAATTGACACATTCTTTCTTTTTTCAGCGGGGCAGAACTGGGGTTTGAACTCAGGGCCTACCACTTGAGCCATTCTATCAGTCTTTTTTGCTTGAGTTATTTTTCAGATAGGGGCTTCTGTTTATGTCCAGGCAGGCCTGGACTGTGATCCTCCTACCTATGCCTTGGGTAGCAGTGATTACAGGTGTATGCTTCCAAACCCAGTGTGGTCTTTGACATAGGGTATCACTACTCTTTTTGCCCACACTGGCCTCAAACAATCATCCTCCTATCTCAGCATGCTGCATAGCTGGGATTAGAGGCATGACTACCACAACAGGCCCCAAGTGACAGCATTTCTTTTATCATAATCCATAGAGCCATGAGTGTCCTGAATAGAAACTACATTGAATGACTGCAGAAGTGATAAGACCATTGTTCCCCATAACTGCATGGATCTGTGCACAATGGTGCCATTTAGTTCTTGTAAGCAACAACTAGCAGAGAGTGGCCCTGGATTTATTTTTCTTATGGTCAGCACAAGGTACATGCTTGATATTGGTAAGTATCTAATAAATATCAACTAGATCTACAATTAAACAATTTCTCAAAAATTAACTGAAGAAGAATCAGTGGATTATCAATTAATAGTATAATCAGATCATACCTCTAAAGTCTTCAGGAAACAAATAGGAAAACTGATTTATTCCATAGAAAGCAGTGGCATTTTCACGAGGAAAAGAATTCAAGTATCGATGTCTGTTGAGACTTTCCTACAAAAACAGAAACAAGTTATTGTATATTTACTGTGTCAGTTCTCCAAGGCAATACATGCATGAACAGCTTGAAGATACTTTCAGGTACAAAAGTTAAAACTTGATTTATTTCCTGAAGACTACAATGTTGTGTAAGATATCCATATCAGATTTATAAACATTTTGTTCTTAGAACTACTACAGACCTTTTTTAGGTTAGGTAAAGTGTGGTTGATGCATTTGTAATTCCTCTTTCCCATGCATGCTGAGAGCACTGCATATTTATTTAAGTATTGACATAGTGGAAAAATAGGTTGTAGACAAGTGAATTGTTTAGTGGTAAATTGTCACTGGTGGACATGCACTCGTGTGATTAAGCAATGGTGAACACGGGAGCTTCCTTCTCATTTTTGTTTTTCTCAGTGCTAAGTAGTGAAGTGCGAACAAAGACTGAGTAAATAAAGGGTGGAGAAGTCTGGTTCTACTAAAGCTTCCTTGATAGTTCTGTCTTGAGTGGGGTAAAAAGACATTGTGAAAGGGATGCAATCCCAGAAATGTGCCAGGAAGGAGAGCTAGCTTTTCTCTCAGGAGAGGAGAATGGGACCACTATTTACATACCCCAAAACTCTGAATTTTGTCATAATTAATATTAGGCTTGTCTTTTCTACTAAGGTACATTGATTTCCTAACACTAATCAATCTTGTGGGACAAATGAAACCTCAGAGGCCTACCATTTGGTAAGTTTCCAATTCTAGCTTTTCTAAGTTTCAGTGTATGTTGCTATGTGTTTACTGTGTGAGTCTCAGAAACCAGTAAGCAGACAGGAAGCATGCTTGTCAGTCCTACTCACCCACAGTGTGCACGTTCTGGAACACAGTGCATCCTCAGGAATGATTTGTTGTTTAATACTTATGTAAATGATGTTTTCTATGCATCATGCCCTCAGTAGCATTTTGTTGTTTATTTTTAAGGACATTATTGCTAGAAGTTATCATAACCTTATCTTATCTTTCCTTTTTGAGTAGGACTGAGGATTGGGTTTTTTTTTTTTTTGTAGTTATTTGTTTTGTTTTGGGGTTGTTTTGGTGGTACTGGCATTTGAACTCAGGGCCTTGTGCTTGCCAGGCAAGTGCTCAATTACTTGAGTCATACCCCCAGCCTGAGGCTTGGAAGTCAATGAATTAATTGTTTTGGGTTTCAAGTATTTAAAAATCATCTTGGTGAAGCAGGGCTTTGGATATACTCTGGACATATTAATATAAAAATAGAACTAAACTATAAGGCAATTCTGTATATGGCAAGTGACAAACATAAGCCCATGGCTACAGCTTCTAAGGACTTGTTCCCACAGCTGTACCTAGTGAGGACAAGCTCTGGGGTGGGTTACTGGGGGAGACAAAGGACTGCCCTGACTGCTGGCTTTTGACTAATGCCTCCTGGATGGCCTTGCCAAGCCTTCAAACACACCTGAACTACTCAGAAAAATGTAGCAATTCTCCAAACACCCTCTCTTTTCTCCTTTACTCAGAGTTAGACTTACTTTGAGTCTGTAGCTGTCCCTAGTCTTCCCCCATTTTCTTATAGGCATTACTCCTGTGATGGGTGGATGGAAGGAAGGAAGGGAAGGAAGAAGGGAGGGAGGGAAAGAAAGAAAGAGAGAAAGAGAAAGAAAAAGAAAGATAGAAAACAAATTACTAATATCAGGAATGAAAGCACCATGAGGACCATGATTACAGGCATTAGAAGAATAATATTTTGAGATTATGCCAATAAGTTTGACAGTTGATGAAATAGAAAAATACTTTTTGAAAAGGATTACCAAAGCTGAATGCAGAAGAAATAGAAAAGTTGAGCAGCCCCTTATCAACTATGGCATCAAATTTGTAATTGAAAATTTACCCACAAAGAAACTTTTAGGCCAGATGGTGTCAGTGCTGAATTCTATATAATTGAGAAAGAAATAAGGCCAATTTTATAGAAAATAGAAAAGTAAATACTTTGTAACTTAAACAAGACCCATGTTACCTTGATACTAAACCAGAAAAAGACAGCTCAAGAAACTAGAAGCAGACACAAACAGCTCTCATGAATACTGATGGGTAATCCTTAACAAATTAGCAAATCAAATGCAACAATATTTCAAAAGGAGAATACATCATAATTGAATGATGTTAACTCAGAAATCCCAGGTCTGTATAATATTTGAAAATCAATCAAGATCACATAACACTCATAGAATAAGGGAGTTAGGAAAGAGGTATGATGGTTTTTCAATAAACACATAAAAATATTTGATAAAATCCCAAAGAGTTCTCAATGAACCCTAAAAAGGAAAGAGCACTGCTTACACATGATTAAAGAATTCATGAAAAGCCTACATCTTACTTAACTTTTGGAGGACTCAATATTTTCTTCCCTAGAACAGGAAAAAGGAAAGAATGTTATCATTACTTTTACTTCACATATATATTAGAAGACTTACTTGATTCAACAAGGCATGAGTAAAAAATAAAGATGCTATAAAGAAAGAAGTAAAACTGCCATAATGAAGAAAATATAAAATATGTATGAAGCCTAAGGAAATTTGCAAAATGCTACTTGAACTAATAAGCAAACTTTAGCAAGATTGTAAGATATACAGATCAATGTAAAAACTAATTTTATTTTAGTATTTTATTTTTTTGGTGGTATGGGGTTTAAACTCAGAGCCCATGATTGCTAAATAGGCACTCTACCACTTGAGCCACTCTGCCAGCCCTGTTTTGTGTTGGGTATTTTTGAGATAGGGTCTTTTTGACTATTTGCCTTACTTGGCCTTTAACCACTATCCTCCTGATCTCTGCCTCCTACGTAAATAGAATTACAGGCGTGAGCCACTGGTACCAGACTTTATATAATGGCAACAAACTACTAGAAAATGAGATTTAAGTTTTTCAAGGAATATGAAAAGTTAAATGACTATCCAAATTTTTTTTAAATGAATATACTGAACAAAAAATGTTAAGACTTAAACACTGAAATTTACAACATCTTACAAAGGGAAATTAAAAGAGATGCAAATTGATGGTGACATACACCATATTCATGGTTTGAAAGTATCAATATTGTTCAATATTGTTCATAACAATAGTCTTCCCCCAATTGATCTATATACTCAATGTGTCTCCAATCAAAATTCTAACTTTCTTTTTTTGTAAGAAACTGACCATTTGGTCAGGACTTCTACAGTTTGATACCAAAGGAAAAGTATATCAAAACTGAAAGAAAGCATTGACTACAAAAGAGAAAAAACCTCCAGTGTATCACAAAAATGAAAAATTAAAAAGCAAACAAAAAGCATAAAAATGACCTGAAACTAAACGTTAATATATTTTTATTCAAGGAGCTCCTACAATAAATAGAAAATGAAGTGCCAATAGAAAAACCAGTAAAAGGAGCTAATCTTGCATTATCAAAAACAGATAAACAAGTGATTAATAAATACACAGGTTTTTTAAATTTAATAAGGTGTTAAAATAAAAATAGCACCTACTTTAACTATGAAATCTGCGCATTATAAAAGTAAGACTCCTTCTGCAAGAGGACATGAAGAAACAACACAACCTACGCATGCACACAAAGCATAAGTCTGAATACCATTTCAAGATACTTAAAACCGTGAAAGCTGACCAAGAAATTCTAATTCCAGGAATTAATTCAATTACTGGTTTTGGTAGTGCTGGGGATCAAACCTAGGGCCTATGCTAGGCAAGAACTCCCTCTGTCACTAGCTACAACTCCACCCTAGAACTTTATTTCAGACTTGTGAGTCTGGGCAAGGCTCTGACCCCAGCATTCAATGATGCACCTGTGGGTTCATGTAATTGTGTGGCTGGGTGAGGCAGGCGGCAGTTCACTTAGTTCATTTAGAGAGCTAGTGCAACTGTATCTATCTAGAGAACTTTCGTAATCTTACTAGGAAAACAAAATATTGCCTCTCTGAGTTAGCAAATGTCATATTAAAGCCAAAATACTTAGAAACAAATTTATATATCATCTTATTTTCAGTGAGTTCCCAAGTACTTCTTCAAATTGCACTGCTATAGGAATGTCCTATCATCCAAATTGTACTCATTCTGGTCATGACACAGCTATAATAACACCAACTTAATAAAGAAAGAAATACATGATTGCTCTATTTTAACTATCCGCGTTCCTAATTTTCAACAATGATTCCAATAATGGTTACTTGATTTTGGTACTGCACATTTGAGGTGATAAACTGCTCTCGCCATAAATGCTTTGTTTGTTTCTACTCTCCATATCACTGTGTCATTTATGGAAGCAGTGCCGGAATTTGCAAGGTTACAGAAATGTCACTTTCTTCCACTTGTTCAACCAGAGACCAATAAGAAGAATTCCACTTGCCAATCTTGCATGTCATTCCCATGCAATTATCTCTGCTCTGTTCATAGCTCCCCAGAGCCCATGTCAGAGCTACACATATTTATTTATAACTGCTCATTTCTTGCTAAGAGCAAAATTCTCTACACCACCAAGTATTTACTTTGCCCTTTCCCTACCGCTAGTTCCTACTCCCTTCTTTTGACTCTACAAGGCCATTAGTAACATCAGAAGTACTTCTCTAGGTGCTTCTAAACAAAGCATAGTTCTCTCACACCTCTGCAAACACACAAACACACATATAAACTTGTGGACAGATTTGTGAAATCTCCACCTGACTTGCAGCACACTGATATAAATGCTTTACCATTGCTGTGCAGTCTTTGGCTACATACTCAACCTCACTAAGTTTTAGTTTCTCCATTGGCAAATGGGGCAACACTGACCAAATGTAAGGATTAAATAAGATAGTGTTTGGAAAACACATAGTACATAATAAAAATGTCCAATTTACCTGTTCTCTTGCTACATCTTCCTTGTTCTTTAAACATAGAACAGCTAGATTATGGAAAATGCCATTCAAAGATCACATTTCCAGGTTTACTCGTGTTAAAGTGGAGCAGATATTTCTCATGGTATTAGAAATGAGGACTAATTAGCAATTGAAAACAATCATAATAATGCTACCAGTACAGCACATACAAGGATCTCATCTCTGGTTTCCTGTCAAGTAGAACACATTTCTATTCCACCTATCCTGGATTTCACTTTGTCTAAACAATGTGAAAAGTCCTTTATGTCATTTCTTGAATTATCTGGAGACTTTCCTGGGGTCCCTAAGTTCTGGCCTTCAGAGCAGATTTCACAGAAGCAGCAACAACTGGGAGCCTGGTTAGCCTCTTACTGCTCATTAGATCAGCAGCCTGTGTCACAGGATGAACAGGAGGTAAGAGAGAAACTAATGCATGTTCTCAATACTACTCAAGACAGAACATTATAATGTTCAGAGTGGAGTGACCATCTCTAAACACAAAGAAATATTTAAATCAAAGACCTGAGCTTGCTTGCCCGCCTTCCTTCCTTCCTTTCTCCCTCCCTTCCTTTCTCCTTCCCTCCCTCTCTTCCTTCTTTCCTCCCTTTCCCTCTTCCTCTCTTCTTTCTCCCTCTTTGTTTTCTTTTGATGCTGCAGATGGAACCCAGGGCTTATGTGTTCTAAGCATGCAGATTACCACTGAGCTACACCCAGACCTGAGACTTGAAGCTTAATTTCACTTGAGAGGAAGATGCAAAGATTGGTGGAACAGACAGGAAACTTCTTGCTAGTAGTTTTGAAAGGCACAGAAATCTGATGAAAGTCAGATGGTTCTTGCATTAGAAAAATGAGAATTGCTAATTAGAAATGGTCTTTGAATGCAAATGGGTTTAACTAATCAAGTTACAGTGGGAGACACCAGCTTCCTGCCTGGTAGGGGACTGGGGTTGGAGAAGTTGAGGAAATCTCTTGTGATTATAAAATTAAGAGAAACTTGCCCCTCAGACATGAACAGACACTGTGTATCCTAAATATCTCTAATCAATATTAGGCCTTAAGACTCTGGTCCTATAGAATCCCATCCTTTGAGCTACCTGTAGAGTGACTTCTAATACCCAGTCTTCTAAGAGCTAGAATCTGTTGTAGTGGTATCTGTGTATACACTGCATGCATGTGTACATGTGAGTGTGCATGTATGTGCAGCACACATGTGTTTGAGGTTATCACAGGTTTGAACTAAGATGGAATTGTGAGATATCCCTAAGCAGCCTCCTTGGTATTCTAACTTGCTATCCACTAGACAAGTTAGAGTATTTATTTAACGCTCTACAATTCTTTCCAAGTCATAATCAGAAAGAATGATGTTTACTTAAAACCAGAAACCAAGAGGATTGTTTTAGCCTGGAAAGTATAAAAGGTAACTCCATTGATACGAAGTCTGAACTAGTGTCATGTGGAGATTAGGCTGAAGTTTTCATATTCTTCAGAAATCATCATTTTTCTTACAGGATCAGGAAGTTTCTCATTCCATCTCAAGCATCTTGACTCTTGTAACTTTCCAACAATGGGTAATGACAGCCTTAAACATTGCTTTATTTAGGACAGTTGGGAGGGAAATGGCCACTTTCAAAAAGATCTGGGAGTAGAAACCCACAGCAGGATGGGGGGCTCTCAGCTATTTGGTGGTCCTGAATCTATCCCTGCAAGAGAAAAACTAGTGAAATATTTTTCACAAATTATTTCTAAATAAGGATAAATTCAAAAATGCATTTTTTTCCCCAGGCATCTAGTCAGCTGCCTCTGGAGAAGAAAGCAAATCCTTTAAAAGCAAACTGTCAGGCTTTGGGTTATCTAAAAAGAAAGATCTTGGCCCCTGAATACCTACATGCATAGTTGAAGGCATGGCCAGGTTTGCCAAATTGAATGCGAGTATGGGTTCTAATGCTGTATGTTAATTAACTCAGCCCTCTGGGAAGTAATGGCTAATATTTCTTCCTTTCACAGATGAGGCAAAGACACAAACACCATGCAACTGGTATTTGGTGGAGGAGTGTGCCCCTTCAGCCAGTAAGGAATCGGCAGAAGAGATATAAATTATAAGGGGCTTCATGTCTATTTTATTAGCTGCCATGGCAGTGAGAATTTGATATCTCTTCCTTACTGGTTATCTATGTTTTCTTCTATTAAAAATGATTTATTTTGTACTATCAAGACATACAATGGTGTCTGTATTCTCTTATGATACATTCTATGCATACAAGAGATGTTTTACATTGAAATTACTAGAGAATCATAAGGTACTCTGCAAGATTATTTTTTAAATTAAGAGATGGGATCTTAGTATGTTGCCCAGGCTGGTTTTGAGCTCCTAGGCTCAAGTGCTTCTCCTGCCTCAGCCTTCCAAGTGTTGGGACTAGCAATCGGCACTACTGCACCTGGCATGCATATTATAGCAAATATAACAATATTCTTATATTAGACTAGAACTTCTTACAGGGGTTAGCACACATTATTATCAATCGTGTCACTAAGAAAAACTAGACCGGTTTCTTACAGACAGTAAATGTTAACTAAAGCATTGGATAAGTGGATGGGAAGATGGACTAATAAATGAATACAATCTGATCCAAGATTTTACACTTATGATATATTTCTATTTGGGCAATATGTGCTTTAAGCTCGAACCATCACAAAAGTTCTCCTATACATTACCAAACTTGGAATTCACCTCTTTATCTTTGTATTAGACAGAAAGTGTGATTTAAAGTAAACTTTATCCAGAATTTCATCAGGCTCAGTATGGCTAGCAGGTATCTGTGGGTCATAGTTAGAATTGTTCATTGTGAAGAAGTTATTAGGAGCCAGGTGTGGCGGTACACACCTGTAATCCTAGCACTAGGGAAGGAGTCTAACATAGGAGGATCTTGACTTCTGGACCAGTCTGATCTATAATAAAGGGATCCTAGCTCAAAAAAAAAAAACCCAAACAAGCAAAACAACAAAAAACGGAACCAAAAACAATGCTATGATCATCTATTTACACATAATCAAATATGCCTACAGGTATAAAGAATCTAATCAAGATGTGTCATTATTGTGGTGTTTGTTTTTTAAGGGGAAGCTCTTGAAATTGCACGTTAAACCACACATATGTGGACATATCAGCATTATTCTGAAGTGAGTACCCACAACCTTTATTACACCCTTGGGTCTGTGGCCCCAAGGATAAGAATAACAAGAGCTCTGCTGTGCAATGAAGAATAGCAGCAAATACGAATGCACACCTGGGTTTCAGTGCACTTAGTGAGGAGCTGCTTGAGCGTGGGAAATTTCTACAGGAGAGAAAGGTCATGGCTAAGGGCTGCTGCTCCTTCTTCTCATCAGGTATCCTGAAAAAGGCATCCCATAACAAACCACATGGACTCTGGTCATCATTGCACAATGATATAATGACAGTTTGTTGGGAAGTATCATAGGTACCACCTAACTTTCATTTAATTAATGTTCCTGGGGACCTTATGAAGACAAAGCAGGCTGGTGTATTAGTCAGCTTTCCAACACTGTTACAAAGTACCTGAGATTATCAATTTAAACAAAAAAAAGATTTATTTTGGCTTACAGTTCAATCCATGGTTGCTTCGACTACTGCTTTGGACCTGTGGCAGCATAGTACCGATGGCAGGAGCAGGTGGTAAAGGACACCTGCTCACCTCATGACATCCAGGAAACAGAGAGGAAGGGTGAGGTACTAGTATCTCCACCAAGGCACGTGCCCATGATCTAACTTCCTTCCAGGAGGCCACTTCTCAATGTTGCCACCACCTCCTAGAAATGCCACAGACTAGGGACCAAACCTTCAAACCCACAGGCCTTTGGGGGAACACTCCAGAACCAAACTACAGCAACTGGGATGACAAAAACTTTCACCTGTCTCTAACCCCCTGGCCACCGTGGCACTTACTAATCAATCAGGCACTTTTTCCAACTGGGTGTCCAGCTGCAATCCCCCGATAACATTCTCCACCATGTTTCAGGGACTCACTGTTGATTAATCAGTTTGCAGACATGATGAAAGCTATCTGCTATCCCTGAAAAAGACGCCAAGATCTAAAGACTACAGCTCTTGGTCTTCAGTATTTGTCTACTTTTCAGGCTGCAATTTATAGGTTTGCTTCAGGCAAGCACAGAGTACTTTATTACTCTATTTTACTTTTAAATTTTAAAAAATTACTTCTTTACAAAACAATGGAATTTTCTAGATTATGTTTACAATTTAGCTGGTAGATAAAGAGCAGAGTCTCAACTCATTTAATTCATAGGTTAACATAACTTTGTAAAAAAAAATAGTTTGCTAAAATTACACTGAGTTTTACTTACCACATATTTTAATTCATTCTGCAAGACCAGAGGCATTTTTCCTAATGCTCATAGTTATCAAAAAAGCCAGGCCCTCTCCATCTTTCCATGTCCAGCTCTCTACACCAGGTCCAGAGCGCCATCTTGGTTCCAGCATTAAGAGGTGCTCAGAGTTTCTGGCAACAGCGTTTTGAAGCCTATATGCTCACCTCGTGGAGCAAACTCCTACTGGTAACTGCATTGCAAAATTTTCAGTCTTTCTCAACCCAGCCTTGGACATGTACCAAGAGGTTAGATGTTCTTCACTTACCACTTTCCATCTTCCAGTCTGGACACTGGTATTTCTCCTGAGAAGACTTTTATTTTCTAGAATTTGTGTCCCGGATATACCCTCTTCACATAACTAATATGGGTAATTATTATTTTATGTAGAATTTATAAAATGTTTGTAAAACATAAATATATGTATATAAATATAAATTGTACATAAAATAAATTGTCTATAAAATATATTTATAACTGGCATCCTTGAGCCTCCAATACTCAAATATGATTTTTTTGAGGAGTATGGCAGCATATTTATTTGGCCAGTGAATACACTGTCAGCATAGATGCTACTGACTATTTTCCCCCAGAGAGTGTGGTTCAACAAGAAGTATAACCAAGTTCAGGACAGAGTTGGAACACAGGCCAGAAACTTCTTTCTCACATAAGTGTAGGAATGTTTCTGGTGTTGAAAGTTGGAACTGAGCTCAAGGATACTGAACTGGAGATAGGAGTTCACACCTTGGTTTAAGCAAAAACCAAGAGTGGACAGAAGGAGGGAACGCAACGGAGCTTTCCAGGCAAGAGAGGAAGAGTAGAAAGGGGTACAATTATAGGATCCCATGAGAAATTCCATGAAAATATCAGGAAGTAATTACACTTCCAATTAGCAATGCTACTGAATTCAGACTTATTTTTGATTCCTAATGAGATTTCCTTCATAATAAATGAAATCACAATAATGACAACTTTTAAAACTTAAAAAAATTGTGTTAAATGGAATCAGTTGTAGGAACATAGGCCAAGTGTAAATCATTCTCCCCTGGTCCCTTCCAGAGTTTTAAGGCTGGAGTAAATTAGAAGCATTATTGTAAAGTCTTTTCTAAACAATCTAGAAGGAAACGAAATTGCTTCCTTTGCTGTAAATCAGTGTCCACCACGTCAGAAAGACCTTAGGGTGGTGCACTACCCTGGCCCTAGCAGGAAAATCCTCGCGCAACAGAACTCTGCTCCTGCACCAGGCTTTACAGGTAAAGGTCGGGGTACAGGAGCCGATCCAGCGCCCCCTACCGACAGAACAGCCACAGGTTTCTCCCGCCACCCGCAGCGCCCTGCTTCTGGGCTGGTAAAGGGGAAGCCCAGCAGCTTTGATCTAGGGACGCTAAACGGGGCGCCCCTTCTCGGCAGCCATCGGGGGCGCGTCACTGATGGCCGTGAGCGCCCCACGAGGACACAGCACGCAGACCTTTCCCGGGGACCCGGTCAGGGCGGGCAGAGACCGGGGAGGAGGGCGCGGCGGACCCGGGTGGGGGTCCCGGGACAGAGGCTCGCGCTCTGCGGCCCAGATGGCCCCGGCAGCGCCAGCCTGACGGGGAAGGGGGAAACGGAGGGGAGGGCTGTACCCGAAAGGCGGCCGCCTCGCGCCCGAGGCTCCGCGGCCAGCTCGGGGGAACGGCGGCCCCGCAGCACAGCAGCAGCACCACGGCCAGGGCCAGCGCGGGGCGCGCCGCCCGCGGTCCTCGCCGCATCCCGCCGCCCGCGGTCCTTCCGGGTCCTAGGCTCCGCCCAGCGGCCGCGCGCGGGCAGAGAGCGGTGACCGCCCCTCCCGCCCAGCCGGGGATGGGGGTGCGTAGCAGGGGGAGACGCTGCTTCTGTTGCAGTTTCTTTGGCTTTTTGGTGGGTTTTTGTTTGTTTGCAGGAATGTCAAGCTCTTCCCTGACCACGTGCTGCTGGATTTCAGGGTTCCACTCTTACCCAGTGAAAAAAATCCCAGAGGCAGGCCTTATATGAACTGCTGTGTTTCCTGCACTTCCGCAATGAAGCCCTTTCTTTTTCTTCCTCTTATCTCAAATGGAAAGGTTTGTGCACTTGGCCTCAATTGCTTGCTTGCTTGCTGGATGCTAGCAACTCAAGACCCCAAATGACGTATCATGTGGGAATTTACACGTTGGCATTCATTCAGGAGATACTGATAAATACCAGACACATTTTTACGGCTGTGCAAAAAAACAGTTTCTTTAAATATTAACATGATGTTTTCCTCATTTGCCATGGAGGATAGAGATAGCACCGACTTCTTAACTTTGCTGTGAAGTGATCCACATCAAACACTTTATAAGATGCCCGACACATTTTAAGTGCTTTATTAGCTGTTGATTTTGCTTTTTATGTTTCATTACATTACTTTCTTCCTACTTAGCATTGAATTGAACCAGGTTCTATTAAAGGAATTGTAAGGGTGGTCAGGACAGGCTTCCCTGATGAGGGGACATTTGAGCACAGACAAGACAAGTCGGTATCTGCAGGAACAGCAGCTAGATAGAAGAAATCATCCACGCAGAGGACTTGGAGTGAAGTATGTTTGGCATGTTCCAGAATCAGAAAGGAAGTGAATGTGGCTGGTGAAGAGAAAAAAGGAGAGTAGAGACTGGGATAAAAATAATAACGGCACAGATCACGGAGGTCTTTGTAGGTCATTTAAAAGGGAGATCAGAATTAGTTGTTAAACAATAAACAGTTTTTAAATGGCTTTCATCTGGAAAAGCAGAAGTAACAAGTATCTGCTAATTTAAATTCTACAAATGGTATCATATGAGGATGTACTTTTTTCCATCAAATTTGCAAAAGAGCACAGGTTACTTCCTTCAACCTTGTATTACTTATATATTGCACAGAAAAATAAGCCCTGACATTAGCAGCTTTGCTAACATGGTTCACACATGTTCTTTGGGTGAGTATCTGGGAACATCTTGGGTGTAGACAGACAAGCTGTTGAATGCCCTGTACTTGTCTTAAAGTTTCATGGGGTTGGGTTGGAGAATTCGATTTCAACATGGGCAGGAGTCCTCAGTTCTCCTCAAGCTTTTGCACAAAGCCCTCAGAACCTTACCACCTGGGCATCTCCTGATGGCTTCATATGCCATGACAGCATCTTCCTCCAGAGTGAATGGCGAGAGCTGGAGAGAGCAGAGGGTTGTCCACAAATTGACTAAGATAATGTAGTAGACTTTTGTAATTTCTTCCCACCATATCATCCCTTCTACTGAGACAACGCCTGGAACGATGCAGAAGGTGGAGGTCGCATCAGAGCATGAGTACCAGGAAGTGGGTTTCATTGGGTGCCATCTCGGAAATCAGCTACCAGGGCTGCATGTCTTTTGTCAGCAGCCTGATGACAAACATGGCCATTTTGTGTGTGTTTAAAAATACTCCAGGACCTGATCCTTTTCCATAAATACTCCTCAGCTTCATAGCTTTCACATAATTATTTATTGTTATTTTCATCCTCTCATAAACTTTCTGAGTTTTCTTCAGGATTATTTGGGGAAAGGGCAGAGTTGTAATGGAGTCTCCCTGTGTAGCCCAGGCTGGTCTCAAACTCCTCAGCCTACTGAGTGCTGGGATTACAGATGTATACCCAGTTTTTAACCATTATTCTTCATTCTTAAATAGTTTTGATGTGAAATAATTTCCCTGCTTTTATTTTTACTTAATAAACACTTGTGTTTGTAATGATTTATGAAACATTGTGCCTTCTAACAATTTTATAAATTTTAACTTTATCTAACCCTGGTAATCAATCGTTGTAGGAGATAGCATCATCATTTTCACTTCATAGAAACATTAAGACACTTGCTCAAGGTTCTCCCTCTGGTAACTAGAGAGTCTGTGGTCTCGGGCACTAGTGTGTGCCATGCCATCCCTCCAATTCCTTGTCACCACTTTCATATGCTTCATAAAGCCCTGTTCCTTCTCAAGGCATGAATTAATAGTTAGTGACCAATGAACAATGAAACAAACATATAAACAGCCAACTATTGTCAATTAATTTGCAAAGGAAAAGAGAAGTGCCGGAAGCTCGGCTCAAATGGTAGGGCACTGGCCTAGTGTGAGGCCCTGTGTTCAAACCCCAGTACCACCAAGAAAATAAGAAAGAGTAAGGGTTATTCTTGGGGAACTATTTGAGTGGATGTTCGTATCATAAGAGAGTAATTCTTTAGTGATTGTTTCCATGATGGAAGGAATTTTGCCTCACTGCACAGCCTTGAGACCACAGGGTTTCTGGTAATGACCACATTGAGAAGGAGACTCATCTGCTCTCTCTCCTTGGTAAAGCACTGCTGTGAGGTAGTGTTTCACCACTCTGAGTTGTAAGTGGCCCTGGTGTGGTGTTTATTGGGCTGTGGGCCTCAGAGTCCAGGTGTGCCTTTCAACTTCACCAGGTTGCCCTCAGATACTGAGGCCTGTCTTGTTTCCCACTACTACTTATATTTTGTTCGGGTTTGCTCTGTGAATCATGTCTTTGTAGTGCACTATGGGCTTTCTGTGTTCTCGTCTAACCTACAGGAAAGCATGCCATTCAATAATGCTCCTGAGTCATTACCTTTCCTCTGACTCCAATTATTTTTTCCTCCTTCATTTTTCTCCTTATATTATGGGCAGGGACATTATTCCTCCAGGTAATTAATTGTCTAGTGTCTGGGTTAAAAGAGTTGACTACCTTTACTCTTGGATTTTACACTTAAAATTTTTCTAATGCCATGAACCCCTTTTTGTTGTCATTTGAGTTCCCACAGCTATTGCAAATGTCTTTAACTTTCGATATTGGTGACATAAGGATGATGTAATTTTTGAACAAGAAAATATGCTGCATGAATTTCCACATAAGAGATATTCAAACTTCCTCTCTGGCCAAAACAGAAGAATGATGCCTGGTTGGCTACAGAAATGGACAGGATTTGTCAAACTTCACAAGTGGATTGGTCCAGTTTCTCAGACACAGTGAGAGGCGATGAATGTGGTTGTTGGAAGTGCAGGGAGACACAGGAGAATGTGGGAACTCCACCAGCCAACCCTTAACAATGAAGGAAAGTAACATACTGAAAACCAAACAGTTAATAGAACAAAATGGCCCAAGAAACACCTGAAACCATGAGTGGTTTCTAGGGAAACCTCAATCCATTTCTTTGCTGCTGGCTTTTGAATCCATGTGAATAGAAGAAAACTTTAGTGCAGCTGTGTGTATACACAGTGGAACAGAGCGAATGGTTTATCTTAGAATCATTGCTTACCACTGCAGCAAAATACTGTCAGGTCTGCGGCTGCCCTCACACACTTAGGCTATTCCATAGTCTTAAATATTTCTGAAAAATCTGGGCTCAGTAAGCAAAAACAATACTTCCTACATGATCATAATAAATTTTAGAAGCCTAAAAATCCCTTTCTCATTCATGTAATAATATGAAAGAGCAAGCAATGGCATTTTCATTGTCTAAAAAAATGATTCTGGTACCTTTCATTCTGTGTTGTTAATACCAATAACACATTCTGCATTAATAGCTTCCCATTCCCTGCAAATTTGATGGAGCCTGCAAGAATTACAAGCCTTTTGACTTCTGTTGCCTGTGCAAATATCACATTATCCCAATGGAGAGATGCAGGAAAAAGGCAAGCTCACAGACACAGAAGGGACAAATACAGAAAAACCAGTCTTAAGTGGAACTTGTGTAATGAGGGTGCCTATACTGACTGTAAATCATACCTCGCCTTTAGCAATTACAAAAAGCCCGGTAGCTCAAGCAGCAGCACATACAGAGGAGAGCTCCTTGGAGCCAAATCACAATGGCAGTTAACTGTAGAATGACTTCCTTTCACTGTTTTCAGGGACTACTTGGTTTAAATTATTTTATTTGATCACCATTTTCAACATCAAATCTGTGCTTCACATAAGTCTCTAAGGCAATCCTTGATCCTAGACCGTATGTAATGCCACACAACACTGGAGTAGATGAAACACACTCTTGCACTTGGATAAACATGGCTCTTCTATTTGTTTACTCGCTTTGTGACCATAGGTAAGTTATTTATCGTTCTTGAACCTTAATCTCATTCCGTATAAATTAGAAATAATTTCTAATTCTTGTGTTCTTATGAGGATTAGAGCTAATGAATAAAGATGTTTGGTTCTGCAATAGTTGCCTCATGGCAGTTATATTTGTTTGGTTATAAATTTTCCCTTTAGGACAAGATTCAGAAGCAACCTTATTGTACTTTACTTCCTGCATTGTTAAATCCCTGGAAAAAATAATTTTGTATTTGAAGCTTGTAGCCCTTCCCTGTCTTTTTTACTACTTAATATTCTTTTCTAATGCCAATGCTGCATTTGTAGTCATATATTATAAGAGCCAGCTATCATTAGTAACAGGAACATAGGGTAATTTTCCAATGACTTGTTTAGCTTTATAAATACAGTAATTCCTTCCCAACCATAATTTCCTCTTGGACATGCTCAGTGATTCAGCAAACTCAGACAGATTTTTAGTTTGGAAGTGTGAATTCTGCCATGGGGCTTGGGGAGACAGAATGCTAAGTGGACTGAACTGCTGGCTCCCTGTATCTACATAGTTCTTTAAGAAGATCTGGTGACATGTTCTGTGGCTTTAAATAACTTTGGGAAAAGATAAGATTATTAACTGCAAGTCTTACAGAGGTGGGTGAGAAATAGCAAAGTAAATTTGACTTGCTTTTCTTTTATACAACTTAGAACTTAGCTACTGCTCATGTGTTTCATGAAGCCATCCAATAAAGATATAAAACTTAAAGAAATTCTCCTTCCTTACAAATAAGGGACTAGGGATGTTGCTTTGTGGTAAGGAACTTGTCTGGCATGACTGTGGCCCTGGGTTCCATCCCAGCACCACATTTTTTGTGAATAGATATTTTCACATTCACCTGTTAGTAATTAATGGAATAAGACATTTTATCTCTATTGATTCTTAGCATCATTAATAATGAATATTAATTATTAAATGGATGGGTTGTATGACTAGCAATATGGTTCATAATTAAAACCTAAGTTAACAGTTTGGGCCCCAACTTAAATAAGAGGCATTATGTTAATATAGTTTGCACATATATTATCTCCTTGTATTTCAATTTTCAAGGATTTTATGTTTGTTTTCCTATTAGTGTCTCCTAAAAACAAAGGAATGTTTGAGAATGAGATCTTAGACATTGAAAATGGTTAAGAGAGAATGCAGTGGTGAAATATACAACAGTGGACTTGATGTTGTTGGCCTTATCAGTTATTGATCATGGAATTTTGACATGTCTCCAACTGAGCCTTAATTTCCTAATCTAAAAATGGTAGATTGGAAAGAAAGAATGAAATGATATTAACCCTTATACTAATCAAACAGAGCATGCTCACTGAGTTTAACTAGCATTAGTATTTGTATTTACATAATTACTGGTATGAGAAAAAGTTCGCATTACTGTGAATTGGTAAAATATTGGGTCTTTATGGATAGGTGTTTCAGATTGATTTGGTTGCTGACTGTTTATGCATTATAACTGCAATATAGTATTTCACTTCCCGTTCAAACAGAGCAAAACACTGGTTTCAGTAATCATTTGTGTATCATTTCAAATCTGACCACATGAGGGCAGCATAGCACCTTTTAAAACAATGCACATCTCGTGCCTGAGATGGGAGAGAGGGGAGATAACAATACCTAGTATTAAAGCAGTATAAAAATCATTAAAATTAAAACTAAATTAAAATTAAAATTAGAAGGTTCCATATTGATCTTCTCACCCAAACTTTCAGTTTCCGATTGAAGGAACTGAAATCCAAAGAGACCAATTAGCAAGTCCAGTCACACAATTGATGACTTTTGAAGGTAGAGAAAGAACCATTCAGCATTAGGAGAAGCCATAATGAATTGCATTACTGAAACACCTAGATGTTTTAAAAGACTTCTTATTATGTGCCAATGTTTTGTGTGACAATGTGTTTAAGGAATGTTTCTGATACTGAATTAGCTTCAGGAAGTACTCCTTTCTGGAAAAATAGAAAAATAAAATAGAATCTCATTTTTGAAAAGACTTAAGTGTGTACTTGAGGACAGAAGAGTGAACCATGTGACTTCTCAAGATTTTCATTAATATTTTTCTCACAATCCTGTGCTCGTGAGTTACCTTGAAACTGCGGCACTGTCTCTGAGAAGCAGCAGCTAACAAGAGAAGGGTGCATATTGGTTTTGACTAGAAATTTTCCATTTCCTTTTTTGGTAACCTATTTTTTCTCATCATCCCACACCTCTGCTAGAGAGCACACAAATCCATAAACACAGCCAGTATCATGCAAACAAACACCTGCTCACTAAGAGCAACACCATAGAGCAAGGTCTTGGAGAAGGGATGCTTCAATTTCATGACTATAGTTTTTTTCACACACATTCCTTTTCCTAAGTTGTCAAACATTTGTCAGGAAATATATCTGAATAGAATATGCCCATTACACAACCCTACTCTCCCTTTCCTGTTACCTCCTTAATGTCTTTCAAATTTTTGCAGCTCTTTCCTTCTCTGCTACCCTCATTACTGCCCATTGGCATTGCTCCATCAGTCTTGCAAAGTAGACCTGTGTTGGTCAGCTTATGTGTCAACTTGACTGGGCCATGAGAAGCACAGATAACCGGTCAAACATTATTCTAGGAGTTTCTGGAAAGCTTTTTTTGGATGAGATATTTAAAAGGACAGAGTAAAGATGATTGCCCTCCATAATATGTGTGGGCACTGTCCAATCGCTTGAAGGTCTGAATAAAACAAAAGGCTGACCATCCCTGTGAGAAAATTCTCCTTCTTTCCCTGCCTTTGAACTGAAAGAGGAGATTTTTTTTCTTGCCTTCAAACTCAAATGGGCACATCAGGTTTTTTGGAGGCTGCAGCCTGCTGGCCTTCGGACTAGAATTGCCCTTCAGCTTTCTTGATTCTCAGGCTCATACTCAGACTGGGCTAAATTATGGACTTTGCTGAGCCTCTGGCTTGCTGACTCACCCTGCAGATCCTGGGGCTTGCAAGCCTTCCTGATTGCATGAGCCAATTCCTTTGGATATATTTCTCTCTGTATATACATATCTTATTAGTTTTGTTTCTCCGGAGAGCTCTAATATAGCCAGTCATACTCTCTCTATATTTTCAGTTGAAACTAGACTGTCACTGTATAATAATTTATCAATTATGGTTATATATTGATTCAACAAATTATCTTACAGATATGGAGCATCAACAGCACATTGGACACTGACCTTGAGCCCTCCATGGTTATCACTGTGTTGGTTTATTTTATATTTAATAAACATGTGTTGAATGCATGACTGTATAAATTATGTTGTGAAAGAATTTCTGTTTCTACCAGAGTGCTGGCATTCTTCCTTTCCTCTATGTGTGAGCATGTTAGGGTTATTAGCTTACTGCAAAGAAAATGCTTATAGTTTTGTTGCTAGGATACCATTTGGTCCAATCACAATACTGTGAATATTATAATTTTAGGCCAAAGGACAAAACAAATTCTAAGTGTGGTTAGCCTAAAATAAAGAGGTTTAATGTGAGTATTAATTTTTAGTTGATCTGTTAAACCCATGAATTTTTTTTTTCTTTAGCTCAGTCCATTAAAATCTATAATGGTACCTTGACAATGTAGACTTCCACATTTTGCAGGTTATAAAAATGAGATCTGGGTTTGGTGCAATGGTACAATCCTGCAATCCTAGCTATTCCAAAAGTGGAATTTGGGAGGGTTGAGACTCAAGGTCAGCCAGGCAAAAAAGTTTAAGACCCCATTACAGCCAATAAATGCTAGGCATCACCATGCACACCTGTCATTCCAGCTACACAGAAAGCATAAATAGGAAGATCATTGTCAGGCATTTCAGGCATAAAGCGAGACACTATCTCAAAAATAACCAAAGAAAAAAGGTCTGGGGGGCATGATTTAAGTGGTAGAGCTCTGCCTAGCAAGTGTGAGGCCTCACATTCAACCCCCAGTACCTCCAGAAAAAAAGAAGATAAATAAAGAGGTGGGGGAGGGAGGGAGGGAGAGAAAGAGACAAACAGACAGACAGAGAGAGAGAGAGAGAGAGAGAGAGAGAGAGATGATTTATTTGGCAAGTTTGCACAGTTGTCAGTGAAAGGGACAGTGACAAGTAGAAACCCAGTCTTGGCTGGTTCTTCAGAGGCAAATTGCTAGTGTTTGATGGCTTGCATACACTATACCTGGAAGCCACCATCATCTTTGCCAAAACTCTCCCAGTAGCTGTGCACCTGCTCATCCTAGTGTGTCTGGCAGTACCATGCTCTGCCTGGATCACTGAAGTCACTGCCCTGCCTTTTCTTCCATGTCTCTTGACCGTCACATGACATTCACACCACTAAGTCTGGAAATCTCCTCTCCCACATCTCAACATTGCTCCACCTTTCTCTTTATCTTCCTTTTGTTTTTTTTTCAGCTCCAATGTCTTCACTGACTTCTATTTCAACTAGTACACATATAAGGACTCGTTTTCTTTCCCATTTTCCTGTTTATTCTCTTCATAGATCTTTATTCCAAAGTAGATTTATCTTTAATTTTTATTGTTCTTTCTTGTCTGTATCCCTGGCAGATAATGTCAGGAGACCCATGACTGAATCCTATCTCTGTTCTTGGTGCTGACGTTTTGCAGCGTGCCCAGTGCCTAACACAGCAGATGGTCTGTATGGGTTCTTTGAAGTGACTGATCCAATAAGAAAATACGAAAATGCATTGATGAGAATACCAAAAGTCATTTTGATCTGAAAATGTGGTTCAGGACTAAAGAATCAAGTAAAACTTCAGATGTTTGTTTTGAGGGTCTTCGTCTTCTAAATTGGAAACTGCTATTTAAATTTGGTTGTTAAAATTGTAGGGAATTTCTATGCTTTCAAATTGGAAAAATTGGATGTGTGCAATATTGGGATTTGTTTTGTATAAAACATACACATGTCTTGAATTTGAAAAGATAGTTTGAAGATGCTGTATCTAATATTTAATATCAGCTGAGTAGGGTTCTATGAAACCTTTACAGCTGCCATCATTTGAATGAGGTTATCAAGCAGTCAACTTCAGGAATGTATGTCATGTGAAAAGAAACTATCAATCAGTAATCAAGAGAAAAGCATAAACTGTCTTATTCTGTTATATTGCATGACTCCTCGACTATTTAGGAGGCCCAATAGCTGATATTTATTTTTTGTTTAAAATGAAAATACAATCTTTAAACTCTAATCCTGTTTTTAAGTGAATTAAGAGGTCTAAATACATAACATTTCCATTGACATGTAACATTCATATTTTGAGAACAATTGTTCTTCAGAAGAAGTTGTATCATTTAATTGTTAAAAATACACAGGCTCTGTGGTCAAGGTTTTCAGGTTCTAATTGCCAAGTGCCTATGGTGAGACCTCGGTTATTGGAAGTACTTTACCCTTGTTGAAAGAGTGAAAAGAAAGGGTTTGATAGAATGAATAAGTGAAACAGAGGGCAGAGATGAACTCAGAGGAAAAAATGCAGTTTGGTGAAACACTGCTAAAAATATTCAACCAAATGAAGGTGGATAGGTGTGCTTGAAACTGAATCAGGGAAAGATCCATAAGAGCACCTGGAAAGAATGGTAAACCCGCTCCTTGTTGGGTGGTGTGAATTGCTACTTCTTGTGTTCTTTTACAATCATGATGCTCTTAGCATAGTGTTTGCACAGTATCAGCAGACACTACATTGTATTAGCTATCTTCTCACTTGCATTACTGGTGCAGATTGTATTGAGTCCATAATTACTTTTCTCTCCCCTATCTTGCAATGGGCTCCCCATGGATATGGCCAAGTGAGCCATCTTTGAGGGATAAGATAATGAGCAGAAATGATCATGGGCACGTTCCAAATGGAAGCCTTAAAAGGCATGTCAAGTCATAGCCAATGCTCGTGGAACATGTGCCCTCTGCCATGAGATAAACAAGTCCCGAGGAGCCTTCTTCATCCCAGATACTGAAATGAAGACCCAAAGCAACCCAGCACAGAGCATGAAATATTAAGCAAGTGTGTTTGATACTGGTCACTTGACAGACCCTGAGTAACATACGAGTGTGGAAAAATGATGGCTTCAGGAATCCATAGAAGTTTGGTGGGTGTTTGTTACAAACCATGATTATAGCAGAAATGTCATTAATTTACCCATGAATAAAGTACCATTAACAATGTTGTACATTTGTGGACAAGAAGATAAAATGATTAATAGAAAAATGTTTGTAGGAATTGATAATACTATCCAGTGAAATTGACCAAGAATAATATCACTGGGCTGGGGATGAATTTAGTGGTAGAGCACCTGCCTAATATTTGCAAGGCTCTGAGACTGATCTCCAGCACTGAAAGAAAGATGATCATTATTTATTTACTAAATCTGCTAGATTTTGGTAGAATTACTGCAATGACTTACCCATGACAATGTCTAAAAACAACCCAGGCTGGATAAGCAACTCTGGCATTTGAGGTGCTTTATCATTTCTTCATGCCAAAAAGCAATCTTAGGGCAAGATTTTGTTTCAGAGAAGGATGAATCAGCAAGCTTCTACCAGGACATTTGTACCTGTGATGGATTTTTCAAGTTAGCTCCTTAGAAGAGCTTGGCATAACCAGTGTGACTAAGCCATGTGTCCCAAAGTTATGTGCAAAACTACTCATTCTTCCAAAGTGGGAAGCCTGTAGTTATTCTTCTGTTTTATTTTGCACTCAATTCTTTATTCTTCTATGCCTAGTCCAAACAAGGAAAGAATTGGAGCAATGTTCTCATCTCTGAAAACGTGTGCTATAGATAAAAGTTATATCCGCCCATTTTGTCTGTTTTTAAAATGCTAGCTAGTATTTTTATTCCTGTCTATTGGTGCTTTTCTTTAAATTTTCTTCCTCAGTTTTGAATACCATGAAAGCAGAGATTGTTGCCCTCCTTAAAGTTATCTGGAGGTTTGGAAAAGTGAGCATTCAGCAATTGTTGCTAATTGCCTCTACTCTCCACTTCACATTTTGCTACTACACACCTGGCCAGAGGCTTTCTGTTTGAATGAATCCCATCTTTGTTTCTTGCTAAAAATCATTCTTTTAGGAGAAGTGAACATTGCTATTTAAAGCAAGCAGAAAATATGCATCGCACATTGAAGAAAAGCTCTAGTTGGTATATGCATAACAAAAACCAAAACAAAACAAGATTTAAATTAAAGACAAAATTGTTTTACCTGCTCTCAATACTGAGAAAATCAGTTTCTGAGATATTTTCATGTGATTAGCTTAATTTGTGATCATGTCACACATTAATAACTGATAATGTTATTTTTCTCACTTTTCCAGCTTAACTATATCACAAAACTGGATAATTTTAGTATCATTAAAAATAAGCCAGTTAAATAAACATAAGTATGTTTTCAAAGATAGTGTAGCACATAAGTACTTTTTAAATTTAATCCAGCTTCAACTTTGAAGTCTTGATTCTGAGGCTTTTCTGTTCTTTACAATTTCATTTATATTCAGTATCAATTAAAAGACTGGTAGGATAATAGCAGTAGGTTTAAAAAAATAATTTATATGATATATGAACTATAATTCCTGTAAAAGTCCTCCAATTCAACCATGTCATTTCCTCTATGTTAAAGATAATTATATTTTTCAACTCTCAAATTATACACTGTGCATTTACAAAATCTAAATGATGTTAATGTTTCTTTTCTAAAAAAGAAAAATGATGTAAATTACAGAGGTATATTTATTTTCTGTAGTGATTGGAACTACTCATAATTGCCACTGTAAAGTTTACTGTTCTCTGTAAAGTTCTGTAATATATACCCACACCTAGGTTTATAGATATTGAAAATGTTTTTTGTTACTTCTCTATCTTTAAAGGGGCAAGGGCAATACAATCAAACTATAATCTTGTAGTAAGATGTTTGTTTATACTGAATTGAAGCATCAAATAATATAAGGAAGCACCTATACAAGAGGACCAAGTAAATAACAAGAGCTCCTATCTTTTATTGATTACATTGGAGGTAATGACCATCCTGAGCAATCTCAGGAAACTAAGTATTATGTGAATCTTTTAGTCCAATGGTTATTGGAAATTTCCAAAGAATACGTTATAGGTATAAGGAACTGATAGGTAAGACACCTAAAAAACTAGATAGCATTTGTTGCCCTCAATGCAGAGAAACTAAAGCAGATACTTTAAAGCAACTGAGGCCAATAAGAGAAGGGGACCAGGAACTAGAGAAAAGATTAGATCAAGAAGAATTAACCTAGAAGTTAACACACATGCACAGGAATCAATGTGAGTCAACTCCCTGTAATACATTATAGGTATAAGGAACTGATAGGTAAGACACCTAAAAAACTAGATAGCATTTGTTGCCCTCAATGCAGAGAAACTAAAGCAGATACTTTAAAGCAACTGAGGCCAATAGGAGAAGGGGACCAGGAACTAGAAAAAAGATTAGATCAAGAAGAATTAACCTAGAAGTTAACACACATGCACAGGAATCAATGTGAGTCAACTCCCTATCCTAATGTCAACTAGCAAAAACCCTTGGTCCTTCCTATTATTGCTTATACTCTCTCTTCAACAAAATTAGAGATAAGGGCAAAATAGTTTCTGCCAGGTAGCGAGGGGGTGGGGAGGGGAGGGAGGGGGCGGTGGGGGTAAGGGAGGGGGTGGGGGAAGAGGGGAGAAATGACCCAAACATTGTATGCACATATGAATAAAAAAAAAAAGGAACTGATAGAGAAATCACATTATATTGTAAAACCATCCCCAGAGGACAGGGAACACAGCCCTTAGGAGGGCAGAATGGAAGGTTTTCCTTGGCACTTCCATGCTACTCAGTTCCCATCTGTGCCAGATGCTAGGTAGAGGCCGAGTGGGTCCATCATGGCACCCACCAAGGGAGAAGGTAGAGTACACTTGCCTCAAAGGCTTTCAGGGGTGGGAGATCTGGTGGCAAATGTGGGGTCTCTAGCTCTGCACATGTCTAGGAAAACCTAGGTCTGCAGGGCAAGGTATCTGACCCCAAATGGACTAAGCACTAATAGACCTCCATCAGCCAACTGCTGATATGCTTACAGATGTTAATCTAATTCCCAGAGATGGAGGTTGGCCCCAGAAATATCCTGGGGGCTACTACATAGCCAGAACAGGCATGGACCTCAGGCACATTGAACAGACCTGAGGCTGTACTACATGTGCTTCCTCAAGATCCTGTGAATGTCCTTTGTCCACACACCAAACATGACAAAGAAGAGGGCGTAAAGGAGAGCTAGGGATCATGAATAGTGGATCCCACACTTACTGCTACCTCCTGTGGGTGCTTGTGATCTAGACAAGTTACCAAGGTGTGGATGGATGAAATTTGCAGTCACCACAGAGGATAAAGCAAACAGTGTGCACACCAAATACCTGTGCTGCTTGCATTTATTCTATTTTTTCTCAGACTTTCTCATTTTTATAGTGTGATGATATTGTAATCTCACACTGATTAGGACTTTTCCCTTTATTCAAAAGTGGTACCCTGTATCCATGTCTGAAAACTAACAATAGCATCACCCCACACTTTAAAAAGAACCATGACTCATTGTATCCAGACAGTTTACCAATCAGTCCCATGAAAATGATAGCTTGCCCTGCGAATGTCTGAGGAGCTCCCAGAGGAGGAGAAGAAGAGTCATCAGCTTTCAGGGAAGAGCAGTGTTAGTGGTGAATGCTGAGTCACTTCATCTGCCATGCAGTATGCCACACTCCATATCCAGACCTCAAGCTTGTTGACAGCTGTCAGGATTACCTAGGAGGGGATAAAAGATGAGGTTGTTAGAACAAAAAAGAACCTGGCATTCTCATCTGCATCTTGATGCCTGTTTCTTGCCATTGCTGCCTCCCTGTCTTCTGATTCCTGTGCAGGAGAAAGGCCAAAGAGAGGGAAGGGAACAGGCAAGAAGCACTGCCATGTTGGTGTAGTGAGAAGGTATGTCTTTCATGGAGTTTTCCTTCCATGAGAGGACCTAGTAGAAGTAGACACCTAGGGCCTGAAGTTGCTGGGGGCCTGGAGTCAAACCCAGGTTTCAATTTCAGAGAACTCAGAAAGGAGCCTGTGGAAGGCTTTCCCAAGACTACCCACCTGTCCTTAAGAGCAGTGCCAGCATGGGATGTCTGCCTCCCGAAGACCTAGCAGCCAGTCAGCATCAGCTAAAAGAGCAACAGCAACCGCCAGGGGTGCACAACATCTGTCCCTTCCCTCAGCCCATTTCCAGGTCATGATCAGTCTGGGCATAAAACTTACAAGGGTATGGGGGAGACAGTGAGAGACACCTCTGTTTCCTGAGGTCATTTCACAAGCATAGCAAGAGATGATAGAAGGAACAGATTCAATTACATATGAGACTGCAATTTTAACTTAAAGTAGACTGAATTCTAATATCAAAAATATCACTACAGTTATGAAATCTCCTCAATATGACATTTGGGGATGGGAAAAGGAATTCAAATGAATATGGCTGAAAAGTGACTAGTAAAATATAAATCCATTTCATTTTCATAACATCAATAAGCCTCTTTTGTAATGAACAAGCAATTATGAAGTTAGATCAAAGCAATGTTGATTATTTTGTAAGGAAATCAAAAAAATACTAACACTTCTTAATAGGTACAATAATAGGAAAGTAGTTTGCTCAAATCTAAGTTCAAGATCTTATTTAATTATTACAATGAGTTACATATTACTTTCTTCACTTAGATGGAGACAATGAAGCAGAAAGAAGGTTAGTAGCCTGCTTAGGGATGCACAGCTAATGAATAATGGATATGGGAGAAATTTGGGTAAGCATAGTGTTCAAACTGGTACTTATCTTACTTGCACTCCACTGTCACCTGCTGAGCTGGACTGTCAGGCTTCCACAGTGTCTGCCTTGCATCTAATCTTGTATGAAAGTCATCCTATTATTATGATGTTCCTTAATTAGACCTGTCAAATATATATGATAATTCTTTGCCAGTTCAAACACTAATTCCTTATTTAAAATAAGAAAAAAGGTGTGATCTTGCCTTCACTGTGAGTTTCTTTGTTTGGCTAGTGTACTGTGGTGCTATGGAGATGATATCCATAGACAGATGTTAACACATCATTACAAACACTGCCTGTTCTTGCTTTCTGCTAAAAATGAAAAGTTCTGTTAGCATTTCATGGCACATTGCCATCTGGGTTTGACTCAAGACTTCTTCCTTGACATGTTTTCACCCTGAATGACTAGCTTCCTCTTTGTGTGCTCCTGGTTCAAATTTCTGAGGTCATATTTCCATTTCCATTTTGAAGAGTAGGTGGTGGGAGAAGGAGGAGGCAGAATGCGTGGTCGGGCAGGAAAGGTGGGACCTTTAAAACATTTGTTTTTTATCTTGGAGATTTTGGTACAATTTTGAAGGTAAGCATTGACTAAGTGCTTTATTCAGATTTTCCTATAGTAAGAATTACAGGAACTTAAAACACAGATTAGACTTTCTGTTGTTTACATCCCTTAGCTTCCCTAGATGTGATAATTGCCCAATTTTGAGAATTCTAAGTCTACTTAGAGTCATTAGTTTTATCATTTAAAGCCAGGCCTGACTTACACCAAATGCCTCTGGTACATCCTGTACTTTCATACTTTCCACTTGGGAGCCTGTCGGGGACATGTCCTCTCACTTTAGGTATTCAGTACTGTCATACCTTAAGCTTCATATGCTTTTACTTTTAACTTTAATATATACTGAGAACTTCTTTTTCCCATCACATATTTGGAGCTTAAATAAGTTGGGGTTCATTCAGTCAACAGCTGCTCTGAAAGCAGCAGGAAAATCTTATTCGCACACAGAAAGATATCACTGAGTTGAAGAGGAAAAGAAATGAATAAAACAAAAAGAAAGGATCTATATAGACACTATTAATAATGTATTAGAAATTTGGAGATTTAGTTCAAATATTTTCTGTACTTGAGGTGAATAAAAAGGGGGAAATTAAATAGAATCTTTCACTGCATGCAGTTTTAAGACACAACTTTTGAAGATGTATTTCTAGCATTCCATTGGAATTTCACATTTTGACCTCTGCTTTCACAGTTACACCCATGGTTGGCTAGCTGGAGGCCAGATCAATGAGTAGGATTTTTGAGGCAAATGGCCAGCCTAAACTTAACCATCTCAGTTAAGGTTTTGAGACTGTGTTTCTTATAGGAAGCATCAATTCTCATATTGATGTTTTCCACTCTATATTTATAAAAGCAAAAGAGGAAATGCTTTATAAAAGCCAAAGGTCAAGAAAAACATACAAGTAATCTCACACATACTACTTTATTGACAAGGATAGTGGTATTCTGAAATGAAGTCAATAGTCAAAAGGTCATCCAGAACCAGGTAACTCAAAATATTTAACTGCCAGATGCTGTATGAATGCCTGAATTTGACAAATAAAAGATGACTTAGCAATGCTAATGAATAAAATATTCAGGTATAGAGTGTATAAAAGTTGAATTTAAGACAATTTCAGTCTAAGATTCCAGGCTTTCTGTATGTCCAAAAGTAAAACCCTTACAAAATCTTATCCAGGTTACACAAGTGCCTCTGCTATCAAGGTTAATGACAAGTGATGTGCTGCTATTTCTAATCTATTCTCTGCAAAAGGTGGAAGTTTAGAAGTCCAGAGACAATGGCCACCATTGGCCTGCATGTGCTAGAAAGGGAAAGGGGCTCAAGAACTGGCAAAAGCAGAGAGCTGATTGACAAAAACTGCTGAGGCATAGCTATTCTAAATTCATGCAACCAATGGAGTGGCCATGGGAGTGCCTAATTGCACTATGGATAGCACCTCTTTACTCTTTGAGGAGAAAGAACAGATGCAATTCCCCAGATTCACTTTTTAAAATGATGGTATCTATCAGTTTCTTTTAGTATTTCTATGAGCCTTCCCTTCCAAGCAATATATCCATCTTACTGAGTAGTTATTTGAAAAGCTCAGTGGGTAAAAGCTCTTTGAACTGTATTTTTCTTTTTCACTGAATGACAACATCTGAAAGTCTATCTTCCCCCCTCTCCTTTTTTTTTCATTGACACTAACTCAGTTTGATGGTCTGCACCCCAGAGAGGTATACATCACAGTGGGAACTAGAGTTGGCCAGATTTTTAAATGCTCTGCAAGCCCTGAACTTTCAAGGTAATTTTAAACTTCTGTTTTGTTTGTAGACTGCTGCTCAAGGTAAGCTCATATGTAAATAGAGAAGAATTCACTTCTATTTATCAGACAGCCAATCTATATTTTTTCTCATTTGTTACATTGCAAAATATTTCAGTAAACCAGGAAAGTAATCTCATCTTCTTTTCCCTTCAATATTTATTCATTTGTAACTTTATGACAAGTCACATGTCCACCACAACCATGAAAATCAGATGCTCGTATCCTTGATAGATAGATATAAATTATGAACATAAAACTAGATGCAGTTTTAGCAATGAAATAGAATGTACACTTGAGACTTGCTTTATATCAGTCTAAATGAAAGAAACTATTTTTCCATGATTTTTCTTGATGCTTTTGAAACTTTTCCAAAATGAAATCCATCATTATTAGATAAAATTTATGCCATAAATAAAACCTAGAACTTTGATTATGTATGGGCTACTTCATTTAACTCGGTAGAGGAAATTTCATTGGCACATGTAGTATAGATTTTGTCCTGTGTCCCTAACTACAGCATCACATTCTATGTCTTCATTCCCAATTTGAACGTAGATCTGTAACCTGATGAAGCCATCTTTATCTCTCCACATTTTAATGCCTCCCATTTGGATGTTCCCTGAGTGATCTGATTTACTAACACAATGGGGACTTTGTTATAATTTGAGCTTTTAGTCTAAGTAATTGTTTCTAAGAAAAGCCCTTAAATTCTTTTTTTAAAAATAGCTCTTTGTGTCTGAATATGCAAGACATCATTTGAGGAATTTATCTTCTTGCAGGGATTAGGCATGTATAACAATCCAGGAAGTGCTGTTCTATCAAGCATTCAGATAAGTGTTGGAGAGCCCAGAGGGAGTAAAGATTGTCACAGGACTCTTTGAACCTTAGAGAATGCAACATATTGAAAGATAGTGAAGAATTTGAGCCATACAAATCAGGTTGAGGGAGGAAGTGGGCAAGATACAACAAACATTCCAATGATTTGGCTTTTCTTTTAGAACCAAATTCAAACTTTTTTCTTTTGCATACAAGGCCCACATCGGTGATTTTCTGTTTGGCTGAATGTCAGAATCTAATGCCTGAGGCTCAGAATCTAGCAACTGAACTTCCTTCCCAAAGATCCTGATTTATCTCATCCCAGGGTAATCCTTCATGTAGCACCAGAACTCATGCATAGTGGTCAGTGATCAGCCACCCCTCCCTTTCCTGCCTTGTTTCTCATCACAGTCTCTGTGTTCATTTAACTCCTTGCACCTGCCTACTCACATCCCCTGCCCAGAGATTTTTCAGTTCCTCAAAGTGAAACTTCCAAGGATAACTTGCTGGTGCCCATTCTTGGACTACATTTTCTGAGCTGGAAACGACAGTTGGCATTGACCAAACATGCCCGTACCCCTTGATTTGGATAACACTGGCCTTGAGAGTTCTCTTGACTCAGTTAATGCTCTCGGCACATTGAAAGAAAGGAGTTGGATGTCAGCGTTCTGAAGATCAACTACATCAGTTCAAACCCCAGCTCTGCCACCTGTGCACATCACTTTAGAACTGAGGAACCTGAGGCACAAAATTGGGAAGTGATGTGCACAGATAGCAGAGCTGAGATTTGAACTGATGTAGTTGATCTACAGAATGCCTTAATATCATTTAAGATTTTATCCAAATAACATCTCCTCAGAAACACTTTGCTCGACCATCCTGTCTAAAATATACCTCAACTCACTCCTTTTACTCTCTAGTCCCTTACCCAATAATGGTCATTTATGTTTACAAATACGTGAAGATTTTCTGGCTAGTTAGTACAAGGTAAACTCCACTATCTGGCTGTATCTTCTTGTTCATCACTGTGTCTCTAGCACTGTGACAATATCATATAGAAGGTTTTCAGCAAATATTTGTTAGTGGAAAATTATGAATTTCTGGTGTGAGATTGCTCCAGGCATTGTCTTTTTCTGATTTATGGCTGGCATAATGACCTCATGGTTTGAAATGCCAAAGGGAGGGCCAAGGCTGAGGAGGTTTAATTCCTATATTCCATCAACTTTTCTGTAGTCTCTGACCTGAAGCTTTTCTGTGGATGCCTGTAGCAGCTGTCAGGACAGTTGGGCTGCCTTCACTCTACCCTGATTCCTTGGAGGCAGAGCACTTCTATCATCCTGGTTTTCCGGGAAACCAAGAGGCTCTAGGACAGCCTGACTGCACATGAGCCCACCAAGGTATGCAGTTTCCTTGCCAAGGATGGCTCATGACAGTGAGTGTGACAGCTCTGCTAAGGGACCTCTATAGAGGCCTGTAGCGCAGGTCTTCTAGCTCTTCAAAATGCAAACAAGGCAGTGAGCTCCTCCTCCACCCTGAGACATTGCCGCATAGCAAGGAAATGGTCAAGATAGCCAGTAACAATTCTAGGACACAGTTCTGCATACAGACACTGTTAAGTGTCCTAGAATCCTGCAGGGCTTTAAAATTTTTTCATCTCAGGCTAAAGAAATGGGGGAAGCTTTGTGTTTTGTTTCCTTCCAAGTCTAGCTCCCATGATTAAAATTCTAAAGTCCAGAACATGCACTGTTTAATTATCTAACAACTACTGAATCTCATTCAAGCAAACACAGTTTGATCGATGGGTCCAGCTGTGACCATTGTGGAATATGAATTTCCTGATGGCTTTAAGATGTAAGGCAGTGCAGCTGTCATCGGGAACTTTTGAATATACTAGCATTAAAATGCCAAAGGTACTTTACAGGCCTGTCTGTACCATGAAAGAGACAACATTCTTCAGAGATACTTCAATATTCACTTTGATACATATTCGAGGGATGCTGTAATCAGTGTTAATCTTTTTGTTTCTCTTAAATGCCTATATTACTGTAATTGAGCAATTTAAAAACAGCTCAGGACAATTTTTTTTTTTTTTGCCTAGAAAAGAACTATTTGTTGAAGTCCCATTTTGCTCTTGCTTATATAATGTTCTTATGATGGCTAAGATCATGCAATGGGATTTCTGTTTTGCTCATTCCCATAATTTACACAATTTATTAGGGAGACAGAGGAGGAAAAGATGCTTTCAGAATCTTTCTTGACAAGGCTGTGAGAATTCATGGGGAAGACAAAAGATGGTTCATAGAAAGGAAAAGCTGCTTCCCTTTGAATCAGGGAAGTATGGAGGTTGAGAAGTAGCCAGCTGCAGGTGTGTTTCTTACTTGTGGTGTGTTAGTTGGAGTCATTCCCACCTCGCATTAAGCCACAGGCCAGTTCCCACACAGATGTAGCATTTCTATGACATCTTATGTGAGGAGTTTGCAAATGTCCAAGTAATGAATGAGCATGTTTTCACATAATACTGTAAGTGACACACATCCCTCCTTTACATGCAGCAACGCATGCCTGTTCCCCAAGTCCACAGAAATAAAAAGCAATCTGAATGTCAGTATGGTGTCTTGATGGCCAGCCTTGGACAAATAGATCACTTATTTGTTTCAAGGTCACCTTTCCTTCTCAAACCAAACGAGAAAACAATGATCATTTAGCAGGAAGTGTTTGTTTTGACATTGTAGAAAGATGAAGAAGTTTCTTTCACATTATTTCTATATGGAGTCTATAAACATTAATAATGTGATCTGCTATATAGATGTGTAGCTTTTCCTTACTTTCTTAAGGATCTTTCTACTTAAACCCAAAAGGTGGCTGAAATCACATGGGGACATGTAGTGAGCTTCACTACAAAGAGTCTCAGAGAATGCTTCCGGAGGTTCTTAGAGAAAAAATTGTTTGTAGATATGTGGAAAGCTTTGGTAACATTTATTACAGTGAACATTAAGACATTCTGTGTGGTGACTGTTTCACATGAAGTGGAAAATCCTCTACAGCTGTCAGTTATTTATCCACATAGAATATCTTGACCTTTGTTTTCTCTTAGCTAAAACTGAATTTCCCAACTGTGGCTTCTCTCTCATCAATTGTGTCTCTATCTCCTACACAAAACATTACCCACAAATGCTTTCCATTCTGTAAGTCTGAAGAAAAGTTTTCTTGTTTTTGTTATTTTTCAGGCCTAGAGTTAGGTTTAAGCTTGTTCATGGTCTCATGTTTTAATATGAGGGAAGCAATCCTACTGCAGTTTAGCTGGGCTGATAGCACCAAGAAGTCTAGGGCAAGGGAAAGAAGGGCTGAAATGGCACAGTAAAGAGAAGCCTGATGAACATGTGGCTAAGTTTGGATGATACCTTTAACTGTGGGATAGTGGTCATTGTTATAGGAGGGTGTGAATGAGATGGTCTTTCAGAAATGGTTCTTCGACTGGTGCCAGTTGTTTACGCCTTGCTAGTTGGTAGAGCTCAGTTAGAGGTCAGCCCCGACAAATAGTTTTAAGAGACCCACATCTCCAAAATAACCACAGCAAAATGGACTGGAGATAAGGCTCAAGCAGTAGGGTGCTGCTTTGTAAGGATGAAGCCCTGAGTTCAAGCTCCAGGAGGAGGTCATAAGACCAGGTTTTATACAAACATCAATGCTATGCTAACATTACAATGTTAGGATATTTCTTGCCAAACTAAAGAAAAATCATAAGGAATGTATTTTTTTAGGTGGGTTTTCTATGCTTTTCTATGCATCCTGGGCTGTACTGGAACTTGAGATTCTCCTGCCTCAGCTTCCTGTGCTGGGATTGCAGGTATACACCACCACACTTCATTAGACTATATTTTTTAAAATGAAAGCATGTTCATTTCTTTCACTCTAAAAGTGACTTGCATTTAATGTATGGAAATGATTTCTAGCTATAGACTTTTTTGTCCTTTGCTTCTGAAAAGCATGTTTCACAATTTCTATGATACAGAAAACTTTTCCTAAGTTTCTGTATATTTAAGCAGTCACATTGTGCTATATTTATATGCACCTGTGTATAACATCTTTTAAATTGCCCTGAACACTGTATAAAAACCTGTCATTCCCATTCTAGTTAGGTGACAGAGGGAGAAAAAGAGAAAGAAATTGAAAATATAAGGAGGTGAGACATCAAAGAGATATTAAAAGATACAAGACTTATTTAATGGGAATTCCAAAATGAAAGACAAAAATAGAGAAGAGACAAACTTAGGATAAATAATAGAGCATTTTCCCATACTGATAAATAAATAATTCTTCAGATTGTGGAAGGAATGTTAAGTTTCAAACAGTAAAAAGGCATGATATATTATAGATAAACCACAGAACAACAAAGATGAAAGTAAAAATATTAAAAGAAATAGTGATAAATCATTAACATAAGCAGTGAAAAATAAGAATTATAATTTTCTTGATAGAAAATTCTACATTAGCAAAAGTGATTATGGAAAGAATTTCCTTGAAGCTACTGAAAGAAACTAACCATTGACTAAAGAATTATTCAGCAGTGAGGGTGAAATAAAGATATTAAACACAGAAGTGAATTCTATCACTCATAGACTTTTTCCAAAACAATCACTAAAGTATGACCATGTGTTAAGAAAGAAACTGGGCCCAGAAATGAGTTATAGCTTTTCTTCCTTTTAAGAAGGGGGAGGAGGGTAAAATAAGAGAGTCACAGAGGGAGAGAATTTAATCAAAGTATATTGTGTGCTTGTATGGAAATATCACACCATCTGTACAATTAATATTCATATATTTAATTGTCCATATTATTGGGGGATTATCTGATATTTGACAGTTGGCAAACTTGTCTTTATAGTTTTTAAGACATGATATTTCGGCAGGTAGTTTCTTTAATGTTCATAGGACTTTTTAGGTTCTTTATCTTTTATTTTTGAGTCAATTTTGATAGTTTAGATTTCAAGCTTTGTGCCTTAATATTGACATCTTATCTCTCAGTTCTGTAATACTTCTTGGTTTTGCTTTTTCTATATTTGTGTCTCTCTTTTTCATTCAAAATATTGCCTTTTTATGGACTTGGTCTTTTTTACTGATCAGGCTTGTTAGGGTGACTATGCATTGCACTAGCCTTGAAAACCTTTGCTTTGGTTTCATGGACCCTTGCTGAAGTGTCTTGTTGTCAATCTCATCGACTCATTGTTTATTTCCTTCTCTTCATTGTCTTTACAATC
The DNA here is from genome assembly GCF_047511655.1 of Castor canadensis. Taxonomy (NCBI): domain Eukaryota; kingdom Metazoa; phylum Chordata; class Mammalia; order Rodentia; family Castoridae; genus Castor; species Castor canadensis. The sequence continues at coordinate 79,329,470 of NC_133394.1, read as the reverse complement.
AGTACTCTTCTCTCACAAATTTATTTAAGGCAATGAATCCTATCATTTGGATATGTATTGTTTTCAACCATTATTCTTTGACTACCTGTAGTTTGTTTTTGTTTTTGGTTATTTATTTCTCATTTTATTTTATTATGTGGAGAAAAAACTTTTACATGTTAGAGATTTATTAGTAATGTTTACAGACTTCCTTTAGGCTTAATACATGGTCAAAATGTACAAAAAATAAAGACAAATTATCTAACTTTATCAGAATATCATATATTCATATATGAAATTATCAGAATTTCATATATGCCCATTATATCCTGGTTGCTAATGCTGTTGTTTAAATATTTTATTTCTCAAATAATGTTTTTGTCTATTCTATTTGCTTTCAAGAGAAATGTGTAAAACTCGGTTATCATGATTGTATATTCACCAATTTCTCTGTGTATTTCTGCCAATTTTTGTTTTACCTATTTTAAGACTAACAGAACTCATAATTCATAATTTCTACATATGCTTCAAAGTCTGATGTTAGTTCATAGTTTAATTAAATTCACAAAGTACATAAAGAACAGAAAATTTAACTCAAATTTTTATATTATAATTATCATGTTTTTAGCTTTGTCTTTTTTTGTTTTTTAACTCTACCAGATTCTGATGGTATTTTGTGGCATCAATATTTGTTGAAATGTGCTCTATATTTACTTTTGTTTTACACTGCTTCTTGCATGTCAGAAGAAAAAGAAACCATGACAAAACATGGTAGCTCTTATGGGTCATGCTTTGAAAAGACTCAAGTCACGTTTGCTTTCATTAACTAAAGCAAGTTACACTTCCAGACTCAATGTCCACAGGAAGGAACAGAAAGTATTTGGGAATAATAACCCCACCTCACACAATGTGGATATAGTTTTGTTTTCCTGACCCCTTAATCTGCAATTGCAATCTTTTATCAACTCAGTATACTCTCATTACATCTCCAAATGCTTTCTCGTTTACTGTCCTTCTCTTCCTTTGGAACTTGAGTTAGTGGTTTTGAAGACTTTTTAAATTCTCTTTCAATCTCAAATTCTTTTTACATGCACTATTCCAAGTAATATCTTTAGATACACCTTCCAGTCCACTTACCTTCTGTGTATAAGATTCCATTTTTTTCATTACCCTTAAATTTTCATTGTGCATGACTCTTTAAGGTATGCAATAGTCAATACTGCAGATTCCCTCCCAAACAACACAAGTTTTAGTTATGTTTGCATAGTGTATATGTTCTTTACTGTGTTCAAAATCCCAAATTTGTCAGTATCATTTTTAAATTATTCTATGCCTCTCTCTCTTCTCTCTCTAATTACACACACAAACACACACACACATACACACACACACACACACACACACACACACAGGAGTTATACCAACATGTTCTTTCTCTCTCTTTATGAGAGAAAACCAAAAGAAAGGGAGATTTCAGTTTCTTTGAGCTGTGATTTCAAAACTGGGCACTAATGGTTTGAGGAAGAAACTTATAGACCAATCATAAAAATATACACACAAGAAGTCTAGTAATTCCAGGGAGCTATATATACATATTATAATATATAAAATATATCTATATATAAAATGTATATAGATAAATTTTTTGGCAGTAATTAGAGTTTGAACTCAGGGCCTCATGTATGCTAGGCAAGTGTTCCACCACTTGAGCCATGACTCCAGCACTTTTTGCTTTAGCTATTTTTCAGACAAGGTCTTGAGTTTTTGCCCAAGGCCGGCCTTGGACAGTGATCTCCTACCTACACTTCCCAGCAGCTAGACAGATACATACCCACCATGCCCAGCTCATTTGTTGAGATTGAGTCTCACTAACTTTTTGCTTGAGTTTGCCTCTGGGTTGGTTCATTTGATCTTTGCCTCCTAAGTAGCTGGGGTTATAGGCGTGAGCTACCACATCTGGCCAATTCCAGGAATTTTTAATGTTAGAAAACTCTATTAAGTATAACTAACTACATAAAAAGAAGGATGGGAAAATGTATGACTTTAATGTAGTGGAAAAATGTTCATAAACATGTCAAATTTCTCAAAATATGTGTATAAATCCAATGAAAATGTGATTAAACAGCCAATGGATTTTTTTTAACTCTTCGAGTTGTTTATAGTGAAATTTATACAGAAAAACAAAACAAGAAGGGCCAAGAACATTTAGAGAAGGAAAATGTGACGGTAGGACTTGCTTTGCATTGTAAAAGCTAAAAAATTCTAGTAAGCAAGTGGGCGTGGCTCTGGTGAAGGAATGGACAATCAGGGTGATAACACATCAGTAGCATCCTGTGTCTTGAGCACCCCCTATGTGCAATGGAACGTTCTACATTTCCTATGCAGACAAATATCCAAGCTTCACAACTTTGTAAGGTGGGATCTAATAGGCCAATTTAATTAATGAAGAGACTGGAGCAAGAGTAATAATTTGGCTAAGGTCAAACAGTTAATCAGGGTTCGTGGCAATATTGAACCCAGTTAAAGATGCCAGAGTTCCCCCTGTGTATTCCCATTGTGTGGTAAAGTAAGACAGATCTCAGAGACAGATGGACATACGTGTGGGAAACGAGACAGAAGAAATTAGAAGTCAGTAAGTAAAGAGGTACTAAGAATGTATGTATGTCAACATGAACATATCAACATGAATTAATGCTTCTCCACATCTCACATCATCTCTCTCGCAGCTGATTACAGATGCTTAATAATCTAATCTGCAAATCAGAATTTAAGAGAAAACTTGGAAGGAAATATACACACACACCCACAAACACACAGAACAAAAACAAGCACAAATCCTCAAGAAATTAAATGACAAATTTATATTTAATGTGGATTTCATAAAACAAATTACAGCACAAGCACAGGTAAAAAATGTGTGCAAAACTACTTTTAATTCAGTGCTTTTGTAACCTCAAGATAAAATTCCATGTGTGATAATGCATTCTGAGTCATGTAGCCTTTAATACTGAGTCTTTATCTTCTGTATACTGAGGAAGATTTATTTTGCCCTCTTTTGCTTATAAAACACTACGGCTGTAAGACACTATAAGCCTTCTTTCTCTGTACACTAAACAGAGTACAGAGTGTTCTCTTTTGTGTTTGCATTCATTTTATGGAAGAAACGAGCTTCCTTTTCATTATGTAGAAATGGTAAGAGGAGCTTGAATCATTTGGAATCCTTTCTGTTTAAAGTTCCAGCAGAAAAACACATTTTCTTCCTTTTTTAGTTGGCAAAGTGCCTTTACAGCTTAGAAATTATCATTTGCTATTTCTACCTGGTGACGACTATGGTACAGAAAATGTTGGGAAATGTGAGAGAAGCACATTTCTGCCCTCATGATCCCACTACCACAGGGCATAGGAGAGGAAGGATGCAATGGTGTACACAAGCACCATGCATGCATACCATTAATGTCTTCAAAGTGTTTCCCAGAAAGTCAGATGCTTTATTTATTCATTTGCCTAATCTAATAAAAAGTAATACATTTTTATACATTTCCTCAGTTTGGGGGGGTTTCTTGTAATTTCTGATTTTGAGTAGTGTTTTTTTCTTTTTTGTCTGAGTAGGTTTTCAATTTTGCTTTTTTCAATGAAACAAAGTTTTAGATATGTTAATCTATTTTGCATTTTGTTTGCTTGCCAGACTCCAGTCAGTACTTAAAATTTATGAATCCCTCCCTTAAGCTTTCTCTTGGTTTATGATGTACTTTTTCTTTTTTAATTTGCCTATTTTCCCTAAGTGTACCAGCTTAGATTGTTTGGTTTACGGGGTCCGACCAGGTCCAGACTGTGCCAGCCTCCTCGCTCTTGCCCAGAGTGCAGCCTGGGTGAAGATTCAGCAGTGGTTTTCAGATCAGCAATTGAACTCTCCACACCATGTGGGGACGCTGAAATTTGGGGATTACTACTTGTTTCTGCTTTTCTTCCTTGAATCTTAAGATTGTTAGACATGTGTTCACCTTTCCCCAGCTTCTTTCCACATAGTTGCTGTGATCATTTGTCTCTTGGTGTTCTGACCCCATCTGACTGTATGCTGGAGTTCTTAGAACATTGTCATTTTGGCTGTTTGTTTTGCTAGCTGTAATGCATTTGTGGGCTTTTTTTCCCCCTCCCTGTCTTCTACTCTATTTCTGTAGAAGATTAGAGACCTTCCCCTTGACTTACTTGTTTTCATTTTTTTTAAATTAAATTTATTTTTAAAGTATTAAAAATTGGACATATTAATGGGGTAGCATAATGTTTCAGTACATGTCTACATTGTGTAGTATTTAAATCATACATAACCGTCTCCACAAACATTTATAATTTCTTTATGGCCAAACATTAAAAATTCTTTCATCTACCTTTTTTAAGTGTGTAGTACATTTTTGTCATCTGTAGTCATCCTATGGTGCCATAGCACACCAGAGCTTATTATTCTTATCCACTTCTATGTTAGTATCCATGAGCCAACCTTTACCCATCTCTCCCTTCTCACCCCAGCCTCTGGTAATGACCATTCTACTCTCAACTTCTGTGAGATCAACCTTTTTAGATTCCAAATATGGTGAGATCATTCAATGTTTGTCTTTCTATGTCTGACTTATTTTCCTTAATATAGTCCTCTCCTATTTCATCCATGTTTTGTGAGTGACAGGATTTTATTCTTTTTTAATTACTGGATAGTATTCCATTGTACAAATATATCACATTTTCTTTATCTATTTCTCAGTTCTTGGACATTTAGGTTGTTTCCATTTCCTGGCTACTGTGAATAGTGTACAATAAACATGGGAGTGCAGATGTCTCTTCAACATACTGATTTCATTTTCTTTGGATGTATACCCACTACGTGGGATTGCTGGGTAGAAATTCTGTTTTTAATGTTTTAAGGAACTCCCTTACTGATTTCCATAATGGCTGTATTAATTTACATTCCCATCAACAGTGTACAAGGGCTTCCTTTTCTTCACAGCCTCACCAGCACTTGTTGTGTTTAATCTTTTGACCATAGGAATGAGGCGATCTCTCCTTGTGGCTTTGATTTGCATTAACCTGATGATTAGTGAAGTTGAACATTTTTTTCATACACTTGTTCACTATTTGCATGTCATCGTTTGAGAAATTTGACTTACTTTTAAAATGATCACTAACCACTGTAGTGAACACGCGTTGTGATGGTGCAGTTGAGAGATGATGGTGGCTTGGATACTTTGAAAATGTGATTAGAGAAGGTTTCTCCTAGGGGGACAACACTTTAATGGGAACCAAAAGTCTGAAAACAATACATTATGAAATGGAAAAAGAGTCTCCTGACAGATACAGGTGCAGTGGTGGTGACAAGGGGAACAGGAGCAGCAGAGACAGGGCAGGCAGGAGACTGTCCTCTTAAACCCACCAAGGGAATTGAAATGCACCTCAAGCCATTTAGATCACAGCTTCTGGAGCTACACAGGAGACAATTACAGCAGAATGAAAGACGGGTGGAAACAGAGGTATAATAAACTCATTGTTTTACCAGAGAGGAAAGAACAGTCTAATTTCACTTTGGCTTTAGCAAAAATCCTTTAGACAAAAATAGCATTTATAAGATATTTCGATGGGAGTGAGAAAGCACTTGAGAGCATTTCCTGTGTTTTAGACTGAGCACTAGATCCAATGAAACATTTACTATTGGGTAGTTTATTAAAATAACTCAATAAATGAATTCTCTCTTACCTTAAATAAGCAAATATCTCATCACTCTCAAAAAAATAAATTTAAGGCATGTGAAATTAGCCTTTATCCAAGTCTGTATCTAATCATGGATTATTTGTGACCACATTAAGAAAACTCTGATGGTAACAGTCACATTTATGTTTTATTTGGGCATTTTTTATCTGTCCAAAACACATAGAGGAAGTTGATTAATTTTTAAAGAAACAAGAGTATAATGCTTGCTTTTATGGTCTAAATTCACACTTCATTCACAATTAATTGGTGAAGATATTAACCACATTTTATTAGAATATAGTACAATAATAATAGTCACTAATAAAAGAAATATAAATAATTAAAATACACTAAGTGCTTTAATTGCATCATCTCACACTTCACTCTAACCTCTGGTAAGTAATATTATCTCCAGTTTACAAACCAGTCAATGAAGGCTCACTGAGGTTCACAGAACATCTAGGGACATTGATCTGTGAAATTGCCAAGTTGGGAGTCACACAAATTTCTGCCAGGGGACAATTCCTTGGTTACTACATTCAAATGGCATCTTTTTTTTCTCCTCATTGAATGTGAAAATGTCTTTATATTAGATTGCAAGTTTTTAAATGTATTAATCATATATTTCAAGAACTATTTGGCCTCCTTTCCTGGAAAGAATTTATTTTGTGGACATAAATGTTGTTGAAATAGACCCAATGAAATAAAGTGTATTAACACCACCAGAAAGGTTTCTTTCAAGTTCTAATTTTTTTCTCTTGTGCATCATGCTCTTTATTTTCATACAGGTTATCCCGCTATGCAAGTAGGATCAATCTCTGCTGTGTAGTTGCTTCAAAACTAGCCATGTACCATTTTAATGGAAGTCTTTGCAGGATGCTGGTTCATTACTTTCAGATTAGTTGATAACCACCAACTCAGTATTAAATTCTGTTCCTGTGAAAATGTTCAGGCTAATAGGTTTCATATGTTGTTGTTCAATTTATCTGCCTATTAGAAGAAGTCATTAAGTAGAAGAAAAGGACTTTTAGAAATAATGAGTTTTTCATTTACTGGTACAGGCATTTTTCTTTAAAAGGGTGTCATTAATCACATAGTTAAACCACTAATTGAAAATGCTTTACTTTGATTCGCCTTATTTTCCTGAACTATATTAAATGCTAGTCAGTCATGTGAATGGTGTGCAAAGATCTGAGACCTCTGTATTCACATTCATGATTAAAAATGCAGTAATGCCTCTGCTCTGCACCACTTTTGTCCTGTGCGTATGCCCGCGTGAGCATGAGAGAGAGAGAGAGAAAGAGAGAGAGCCAATGAAGTTGGAGCTCATGAATTTATGTTTTGCTTTATATCTACTATTCTACGATGTTAAGCTATCATTTTGTATCTAGAGAAGGAAATAAAATTTCTAAGAATAGAGGTGCACAGACAACAGTTTGATTCCTCATTCTACTATTTTGAAGTTTTTGCATTATGCTACTTGAAGGTTTTCAGTCTCTGAATTAAAGTCTTATATTGAATGAAGAAAACAATTGAAAAGGATAAATGCGTCACTATTTACCCTTGGTCCCTCCTCCTTACTAAAGTATGGTAATATATCAAGTGTTTTTCATAAGCTAGGTCTAAACACAAAGGCATTACTGATTACTGATAACGCTGCAGTAAGGACAGTAGAACGTTGACATTTGCTAATGTGCTGTATATACTTTGAAGTATAATCTTGTATTTAGTTCTCATTTTTGCATGTCAAAACTGAGAGCAGTAAAGAAATATAACTGAAAGTATAAATAGAGCACCATCTAGCTCTAAGTTCTTTGAAAACATTACCTATTTTTAGTTCAGTAGCTAGGTTGATAGCTAAGTTGTCATTGGTGGGTGTGCTGGTGAAAGAAACCATGGCAACAAGCGACAGAGGGAAGCAGCAAGGAATATTCTATATAGTGCCACACCAAAATAGTGACCGATTGTTTTTCGTTAGCTTTTGTCCCTCCTGAAAATTTCAAAGATCCTTTAATAAGGCAAGCTTATAGTTGGAAAACCGGATTAGTATTTAAACCTTAGTGAATCTAATTTATGTCATTTATGAAATGGGTCTAGAAGTATCTACTTCACAGAGCTATTTGATGACTAATTACAACTCCATCATTCATTCAACAGCATTCACTGAGTGCCGACTATGTCCCAGCCATGGGAATGCAGTAGGGAATATGAATGGCAGGATCCCATTCTAATGGATCTTACATTCTTGTGGAAGACAGACACTATGCAGATAATAAAAATATACTATAGTCCCTTATATTTGTAGTTATAAGACATATAATACTTGTAAGAATGATTACATCCCTTTCATATAATGCACCTATTTATTTAATGCTTGAATGTGTCATGTAATACACTCACTAACTGACTGCTTATACATGGCTTGAGCCTGTATTCTATAGTTTGAATCCCAAGTGTCTGCCAATGTGTTCATGAGGTAAAGGTGTGGTCCCCAGTGTGGCATATTGGAAAGTAGTGGAACTTTTAGGAGTTTGGGCCTAAGGGTCATTGTGGATGTTCCCTTGCAGGGGATTATGGGGCACTGGCACTTTCCTCTTCCTCTCTTTTTAACTTCCTTGTCACAAGGTGAGTGGATTTGCTATACAACATGTTCCCTGCCCTGATGTGCTGCCTTAACACAGGCTCCAAAGCAATAGTGCCAGCCAGTTATGATCCAAAATAAACCTCTCTTCATAAGTTGATTTATCTCATGTATTTGTTATGGTGGTGCAAAACTGTCTAACATAGCAGAGTCTTTCAGAACTTTCTCCCATAAGCTGTCTCTCTGAAGGAAGGGCTGAACTAAACACTTTCACAGGAACCCACTTCAGGTTTCAGGATAATCCACTAGACTTTGCTGCACACAAGAGACCTTAAAATACCTGAAGTCCTAATGGTCTTCCCTAGACCAGCCCTACCTCCTTAAATCGTGTCTCATTCATTTTTCTTTAGAGACTCATTTTTAATGTCCTTCAGTTTTCCCATTTCTCCTTTAAAATAAAAACTCCATAAGGTTTTGACCAGTAAAGAATGCAGTGTACTTATGAATATAAAGTTACTGTTCTCTGTCTGGATTTTTCTTGTTCCTTTAGCCCAAGCTCACATTAACTATTTGCCAGCCAGGTAACACTGTTTTTTGTTATGCAAGTTACTATTAAAACCCTCCAGACCTTTAAACATTTCACTTCAATCAAAACCTGTTCCTCTTTTCTTTTCTTTCTTTTTAGCTCACTTCCTCTCTTTGTCTGGAATTGCAAAATTAATGTTATAGATCCAAATGCAATTTATAAATTTCTTTTGATAAAACCAATTTGGAAAGATGAGTTTATCATTCAACTGTCTCTGAATTATGCTCAATTTTGACTGCTATCAATTCCACACTAGGGCCTAGCACAGAATCCTTTGGCTGTAGTTATTTAAAGATGTACATACTCACTTAAATTTTGACTTATCAGTATGGTCCAGAAACACTTCAGAAAATACATGAATCCATCTAATTTAAATGTGAAGCCTTGGTACATGGATATATTTCATTTTTGAATTATGGATTTTAAATGACAATGCATTGAAAGGAAGACAATAATTATGTGGGAACTTGATTTGGTTCTTCAAAAGTATTACATTATCATATATAATGATATAGCAGTTTATGTCTGCTATATTTATACATGTCATGTATTATCATGTATATGTTATATTTTTATAACTATACACAATGGCTATGCATATTCCATTTGTAAAATGTAGTATAGGTGTTTCTTAAAAGTTAACTTTTTATGAATATATTTTCTAGGCTCAGTAACATGAGGGATAAATAATTGACACTAGGTCTTAATGAAGCAACCTTCTCAGGGCATGCAACTCAAGTTTGTCCTTTCTCGTAACCAGAATCTTAGCTGCAGTTGGGTATCTGGGATTCTGTGAAGCAGATGTCTAGCAACAAACAATTTCTGAACTGTCTTCCTTTTTATTTTTAAATGAGCATTTGAAGGGACTTGTTGAGCCCTGAAAACAATCTTAATTTTAGAAATAAGATATATTTTATTCAATTGCATTGAATTGCATACAACTTTATGGGTTGTATGATTTCTGCATAATTTACATAAAACCATTCATGGAGCTTGCATATAAGCTTTCAGTTTTTCTTTATTAGGGATAATATAAGACTGGATGGCTGGAGGCTGTGCTTCGCTCTGGTTTGGTCTAGATTGTTCTCTGCCTCATGCTGGTGTGGGCTGGTCCCATGCTTCCCATCAGGTTCTGAAAGCTCAGTCTGCTTGTGCAGGGCTCCAGTTCACTGAAAATGGCTGTCATGGTAACCTCTGTGGGTCTCTGTATTGTGAGACCTCGCTTTCAGACTCTTCTTTCTTTCACTTCTTTCATTTCCTCTTCTCTTCTCTCCTTTCCTCCTATTCTCTTGTCTTTCTTCTCTTTCACTCTTTTGCTTTCCAGCTAAGACTTGAGGTGAGTTTTTGGAGGTGTAAGGACTTCTAATCCTTTGTCCTGTGTCCCACTCATTCTTAAATATCAACTCAGATTGAGCCTGATTAGCAGCTTCTGCCATACAGAAGGAAAAAGAAGAATGTTTTTGACACCTGTTGGTTAGAGTGACTTCCTAATTGAGGCCCAGCCTTGCACTGGGAGTCTAACAGTGCAGTGTTGAACATGTCTTTCAGTGAAAACAATGTCAGGAAAGTTTCCATGCATTGGAGAGTCATTTAGGAAAGTACAATGTAGCCTTAATTTCCTTCCATTTAAAGAATATTTACTAATACTTAGGAATTGGAACAATGCTTTATTTGTTCTGATTCCACAGAAATACATCTGCTTAATTAGTATTAATATTCATTATGTAAAAATTTTATGTACCTGTTCATCTGAAAGTTGATTGGACATGATTTAATGGGAATACTCTGTATACTCTCAATTTAAAATTAAATATGAAATGAATCTATTTCCTTAAAATTCACTCAGAAAACAGTATCTTTTCTTAAGTTCATTTTTTAGGTTTTTATTAATACTTTTTAGAATTTTTTTTATTGTTACAAATTTTAAAGTTCATATGCATTTGTAAGAAATAATACAGAGATCTTTTGTGCCCTACTCTCAGTTTTCCCAATGATAAAGCTTTGTAAAATTACAGTATTTTTATCACAATCAGGAAACTGAAACTGATGCAGTCAGGACACAGAACATTTCTATCTCCACAAGGACTCCTCCAAGCCATTTATAGCCACACTCACTTTTCTCCTTATATCTCTGTTTTAGTCAGCTTTTGGTCACTATAACAATAATCTAAGATAATCAACTTATAAAGAGGAAAGTTTTATTTTTGGCTCAGAGTTTTGGAGGTGCCAGCTCATAACTGGGCAGACACATTGCTTATAGGCCTGGAGTGCGGGAAGCACATTATGGGTAGAGAATATGGTGGAGCAAACCGTATCCTTCATGACCAAGACTGGAAAGGAAAAGAAGAGAATGGTCATGGGCATGCCCACGAGACTTGAGGACCTCCCCCTAGACCCCATCTCTTTAAGTTTCCATCAAGATGGGGACCAAGCCTACAACACATGGAACACTGAGGAACACTGAAGAAACAAACAAGAATTCTGGAGACACCAATCCATTCACCAATTTAATAATTTTAAATCTTTTGTAAATGCAATCATGCAGTACTTAACCCATTAAAATTGACTTTGTTCACTCAGCATATTTCACTAAAGATTCATTCTTGTTGTGTACCAACAGTTTTTCCTTTTTTCTTGTGAATAGTATTTCAGATTATGGTTATACCACAGTTTTATTTTGAAGTATCCACATATTGAAGGTCATTTGTCTCATTTCCAGTTTGGGACTATTATGAATAAAACATGAACATTTGTGTACAGGTTTTCTGGGTAACTCATTTCTGTGGGATGAATACCTAATTGATGGGTTGTATAATGATTATATGTGATAGTATTTTTCATTTTTTAGATTTAATCATAAAGTTCTAAAAATGATACAGGAATTTTTTTTTTTTTTTGCAGTAATGTGGCTTGAACTCAGGCCCTTCACCTTGAGTCACTCCACCAGTTCTATTTTTTTTTTTTTTGTGATAGGGTTTTTCGAGATAGGGTCTCATGAAATATTTGCCCAGGCTGGCTTTGAACTGCAATCCTCCCAGTCTCTGCCTCCTGAGTAACTAGGATTACAGGCATGAACCACCAGTGCCTGGCCAGGAAAATGACCTTGTACATCAAATTTTCATAAAACAAGTTACATTTTCAGTACAATAGTAGAGAGCTGTATTTTGGCAGTACTGGAGTTTGAACTCAGGGTCTTATGCTTCCTAGGCAGGTGCTCTACCACTTGAGCTATACTACCAGCCTTTTTTGCTTAAAGTATTTTTTGTATAGGGGCTCATGTTTATGTCTGGGGCCAGGCTGAAATCTTCCTATTTACACTTCCCATGTAGCTGGGACAACATATCCATGCCAGCACATCTAGCTGTTTGTTGAGATGGAGTCTGCAGAACTTTTTGCTCAGGCTAACCTCAAACTGTGATCCTTCCAATCTTCACCTCCTGAGTGCTTAGGTTTATGGGCAGCCATGAGTCACTGTGCCTCACTAAAGATCTGCATTTTGAAAAAGAAAAATCCATTTGTATTAGTGATAATTATTCCTTAATTAATAACTTTGTTCTACAGCTCTCTATAGGACAAAACTCCTATCCCTTTGTTTTATATATATATTTATATATAATTATGATATATATGCCACTATGTTGATGACCTCACAAGAGTATTCATTGGCATTAACTCTGTTACTGTGTAGACCACTCTGAAAATTGGTTATTATCATGGCCCCAGGTGTTATACTTATCTGGTCTAGTACTGAAATTGGTTTTAAGTAATTAAGCTTTGCATTGTTTGGATCGTTAAAAACTACTCATTCTTCTTCATTGCATTGTTCATCATCAAAAGGCAGGAGGCCATTTCAACACTAAGGCAGTTGGGAACATAAGAAAAACAAAGCATGAAAGGGTATTGGATGGTTCAATTGCTTGTGCCTTCTGATTCCTTGGAAAAACTTTTCCCTCCTCAGAGACCACAAATATAACATAACTCTTAATGTGAAAAAATAATTGACTCTGATAAACTATTTCTGGTATAGATTTAGTGGAATACTTTATTGCTGTAGTTTATTTTAGAGTTTTGTTTATGTTTGTGGGGATTGTTTGCTTTGATTTATTTGTTTGTGGTGCTCTAGGCAGTCTGTCATATGCTAGGCAGGTGCTCTACCACTGCTCTACTCCAGCACAATTTATATACATATATTTAAAACAGGACACTGTTCAGTGGGTTCTGCTCAGGTTTTTTCTTAAGCATGCAATGATATATATAGTTCATATCATTGTGCAAATTTATTCTAATTTTGGAGTCTGACTAAAATAATGTTCAAAATACAATAAATTTTAGTGTTCTAAGATACATTTAATTTATTTACTGCTGTCTTGCACTTTCTGAAAAGGACAAATTATTTAATCTACTGAAAGTTCTATTGCAACTTAGGAAATCACTATAATTAAGTCAGAAGACAAGGATATGGAATTAACAGAACCTGGGTAAAATTCTCTTTGTGCTGAATGCTCACAGCATGGCACTCCTGAGGGTCTTGCCTGACTTTCACAGAATATAGCACACTTTCTGTCTGTGTGCAAAATTAGAACAAAAGTAATCTGGTCCATTATAATTTTATTCTAAAATAATAAGTGTGGTCTGTTAGAACAAGCAGAAATTACACTAACAGATGGTTGAAGCAATGTAATTATTTGCAAGACAATCTAAAGAGAATATTATTGTTATTTTGTTCACTGTGAATTTTGAACTTAGTACAATGGTTAATCAAAAGAGAAGGGAGAAATGATAATCCGATTTATATTATTCAAATATTGTCAGGTCTCTCCTAAAGGGGTTCCTAAGAGTCTGTAGAGGCTCAGAGATAAAGCACCTTTCAATCACAAACAATGGCATTGCTGTCAAATCCTAGTCTGATTCTCACGGTGAGAACAGTGAGCCACAACGAGGACATTTTTCTCAAGTTCTGATGTGAAGCTCACCAGAACTTCATTGTTTCTTTCCTCCAGATCAGCCCTATAGAGCCAATTTAGAAACAGACCACTTTATCCTACCAAATCAGTAGCCCTGAAGGAAAGAGTAAGGTGAGGAAAACACAAAAGAATAAGCAAAGAAAGATTCAAAAGGAGAGCGCAACAGGCCTCAAGTGATTCTATTTATTTTCTTCCTTTTCCTATAAACTCAATCCTCTGGGTGAGCTATTTGTATATCCCAAGGACTCTGTATTTTCTTTGATATGGAACACCCTCTTCCCAAGCCTACACTGGGATAGGTGAGGAAGACTGATGGATTGAATTCCCAAGCCACGTAACCCAGAGAACTAGTGATCATCTCGTGCAACCTTCCAATTTTACATACCACGAGGCTTGAAGGTAACAATTTCCCATGCTTTCCAAAACTCATAACGCTATTTCAATTTTCATTCTGACATACTTTTCCAAAATTTCTTACTTGTCTATAACTGGGACACAGTTTTTTTTTTCTTTCTTATTATTGTATTATTGTTGAACTGGGGGTACACTGTAACATTTACAAAAGTTCTTACAGTACATCATAGTTTTATTCATTCCCTCCATCATTCTCCTTCATCCTCTCCTCCCTCCATTCCTGGAACAGTGTTAGCAGGCCTCGTTTTTCCACTTCTCTACATATTTCCATGGCATTCAGCCTCCTTTACTCTTCTCTTATGTTCTTCCTCCTCCCATTAGTACCAACCCCCAGGCAGGACCTGTTTTACCTTCCTGTTCTCCGTTTTTTAAAAAGGTCATTTTTGTTTATTTAAGATATCTCTACAGGGAGTTTCTTTGTGACATTCCCTGTATTTCCATGTATATATGCATCATAACCTGAATTGATTCATCCCCTCTATTTTTCTCCTTTCTCTCTTATTCCCTTTCTTTTTTTTAATCTGCTGAAGGATGTTTTTATATTTTATTATTGTTTTCTTTATTCATTTATTCATATGTGCATACAGTGTTTGGGCCATTTCTCTCCCCTGCCTCCCACCCCTTCCCTATCCCTCCCGACCCCCCTCACTTCCAGGCAGAACCTGTTCTGCCCTTTTCTCCAATTTTGTTGAAGAGAAGACATAAGCAATAATAAGAAAGACAAAGCATTTTTGCTAGTTGAGTTAAGGAGAGCTATACAGAGAGAGTCCTAGCATTGCTTCCATGCACAAGTGTATTACAACCCAAATTGATCTATCTCTATCTGACCTCTTCACTACTTCCCAGTCACCTTCCCATAGTGACCTCTGTCATTTTAAGGTTACTGTATTAGCTCCTCTGCAGTGGGGACATCAAACGCTTTCATGTTTTGGGTTTCTTACCTATCCCTATTCCTCCTGTATGTGATCTCCCCTTAGTATGTGACTCAAGTACAACAACATTGCTGCATGTGCCCTAGATCTAAAGTCTGCATATGAGGGAGAACATATGATTTTTGGTCTTCTGAGCCTGGCTAACCTCAGTCAAGATGATGTTCTCCAGTTCCATCCATTTACTTGCCAATGATAAGATTTCATTCTTCTTCATGGCTGAGTAAAATTCCATAGTGTATAAATAACACGTTTTCTTAATCCTCGTCAGTAGTGGGGCATCTTGGCTGTTTCTATAACTTGGCCATTGTGAATAGTGCTGCAATAAACATGGGTGTGCAGGTGCCTCTAGAGTAACCAGAGTCGCATTCCTTTGGGTACATCCCCAAGAGTGGGATTGCTGGATCATATGGCAGATCTATGTTTAGATTTTTAAGAAGCCTCCATATTGTTTTCCAGAGTGATTGCACTAGCTTGCATTCTCACCGACAGAGTATGAGGGTTCCTTTTCCCCCACATCCTTTCTAACACCTGTTGTTGGTGATGTTTTTGAATGATAGCTATTCTAACAGGGGTGAGGTGGAATCTTAGTGTGGTTTTGATTTGCATTTCCTTTATGGCCAGAGATGGGAGCATTTTTCATGTGTTTTTTGGCCATTTGAATTTCTTCTTTTGAAAAAAGTTTTGTTTTAGTTCAGTTGCCCATTTTTTTATTGGTTCATTGGTTTGGGGAGAGTTTAGTTTTTTGAGCTCCCTGTATATTCTGGTTATCAAATCCTTTGTCTGATGTCCTCATGCGTTTTTTTATGACACATGACAAGAAACTGTCAATGGCTCCTTCCATACATGGGCTCTCTGGCTGTGATTATGTGTCCTTCAGAAATATACAGCAGAATTGTTCTCTGAAGGTCTTTTCTGCTGTGCAAATGGTGCTAATGAAGATGATACTTCATCTTCATTAGGTCAACCTTATATTCTATGTGCCACCATTGGCAACTGCCAAGGGAATAGATAGGCCATTAAGTTCACATTGTATCAGATTGTTAGTTTTTTGAAGACATGAAATGAGTAGATCCATTTTTATCTATTGAGTAGGAATTTTGATACGTTTTTCCTTTATAGTGAATTGTCAAAGGAGAGAAGAATTAACCTTGCAGGACTGATGACAACTTAAGGAATTATGGACCGCCTCCATTTGCAGTAAAGCACCACAAGTATTTAAATAATGACACAAAGAATAAAATATAGGCTAACTATGAATGATCACAATGAAATATATAAATAATATTATGAAAAACATATAATGGAATTTATTGATATTTACTGAATTACAGGATTTAATGGAAAATATGTATTAAAAATAAGTGCTGGATTCTAATAACCTGATGCTGTAATAACTCTTGCAGTATACTAACTAGTAATATCCAAGAGCTAATTCATAATAGTCCTTCTAGACTAAATTATAAACTGTCTCTATATTATCAGGCACAAGTTTTCTTATGATTACTACACATACACAGTTTTCTTATGATTATTGAATAAAGGCACAAATAAAACCATAGTGACAAGATCCACATTAGTATAGCTCTTACCCAAAATATTAAGTAGAGAATAGAACTGGTTATTTCCAGAATTAAAGGATATTTTTCTTGAAGAAAGATTAGTAGAACCTTTCCAACTTAGGAAAGGATGAAGATTAAGAAATCAGTACTTGTTAAAAATTACTCAGAAACACTAAATATTGTTAGAATTTTGAAATTTACATCCATTTTACAAGTCAAAAGTTTAAAAAGCATATACAAATCTAATTTTGCTTAGGGTTTAACTATCAGTGTGCAAACTTGCTTTATACTTTTCACCCATGTGTGTAATGACAATCATGACACCCAGAGCATTAGGAATTGGCTAAAACTTTCCAAACAAATGCATAAAAAGATATAACTCATATATGTGCAAATTCTCTACACTGGTACCATAAGCCATTCTGTTTTCATTTAAGCATATTGTGTACAGACAAGAATGATCCTAGAGCTGACAAAATGTAGTTTGTGTTCAGTCTCCTTAGAGATCGGCTGTTATGAGGAAGGGGTTCTCAGGGAACAATTTGCTTCATAAGCAAGGTATAGTCACTTTTTTTCTTTTTTGCCATTTCATGTTATTTGTTTTGACTGTCAGTGTAGAATAAAAATGTTTCCATTTTTCTTTTTCAGCTGGTAATCATTAGTATGTATTAGTTACAATAAACAACTGTATGCCTTTTAACCCCAGTCCTCTATTGTGTGTTGGATTTTTCATCCCAGTTTAAAGGCCGGAAGAGTACTGCAGGCTACTTTATATTATCCTGTACTTACTTTCTCTCCTTTCTCACCCAATAAACAGAAAGTAGAGGAACAGAATATCTGGCACGAATCACTGTGATGTGGCTGTGATATGTCTGTTTTATTCTCATGTTTTAAACATTAAGTCCTGAATAGAAGAAGCATTCCTTTTGTGATATTGAATATGAGCACTTTGGCACCAGCGTTTCTCAGCTCCACTACATCTAGACACTCCTTCTGCTTGTGGTATGTTTCTATTTGTGTTGGATGATTGGAAAAGAAGGCTGCCTGCATGTAATTTCATTCCCTATGCATTTAGCTTGAGGGAGGCCATATTGATAAAATATGACTTTAAGCAGCTTTAGCATTGGGCTAGATTCTGCCATTGATCCACATGAGAACATCTTTTGTTGTTTTCACTGTAGTTTGGTAGAAAATGAATATGCCATTTATTCCAAACAAAGTATATACTATTTCATATACATTATCTCATTACCACTTCAATTTATTACATTAGTTATCTTCTTTTTACAGATGAAGAAATTGCAACTCAGAAAGAAAAAATATAGTGCACAAGGCCACATCACAATAAACAGTGAAGGAACTTAGACTCATGTGTCTCACTGTTGACCATTGCTGAGCTGCTGGGAGCTCTACATTTGTCATTGCCTTCTGAGCATGAAGAAAACTATTCAGCAAGTTAAAAGAATTCTGATGCTTTATCCAACTCCTCTGATGATACCTTAGCTATCACCTGCCAGCCACACTTACTTCTGAACCTTTTTTTAGCTAAGCAGTTCATGAGTGCGTGGCTGAGGACAGACACAGAGCACTTCCTTTACTATATAGAAAAAGCAATCTCTCTCTCTCTCTCGATTTCTGTTCTTCTTGTTCCCATCTGTAAGGATGCATGTATATTTCAAGCATATTTAGTATTTCAAATAGAAACAAAGTCCTTATGGATGATTTTTTGATTCACTAACATTAATTTCAAATTCTTTTAAGCTACCATAGTGAGGGGCACTTCATAATGCTGCACATCTATGACTTCTAATAGGCAAGACATTTTTAAAGCAAGTGATGCCATTGATTTCATTATGATTTCTATGTTTGTCACAGGGCAATGGTAATTAACATAAACAGAAATTGAAAAAAAACACAGCCATAATAATATTTCAGCTCATTAAGACCGTCCTTGTTTTTCCTGAATGGAAAAGGTAATCTTCTGAATGTCCACCTTGGGTTCCTTTTATATCCCATACAAAAGATAATAAAATATTTACTAACCTAAAACTATTCCTTATGCCTACTAGTGCTTTATAAACTTCATGCAAACCTTTAGCCCCACAGTGGCCATTTTCTAAGTTTGTTTCATTAATCTGGGAACTCTCAGATGACATTTACAAGAATTTTATATATGAAAGAGTAATACAGAATTTGTGCCTGGTCTAATTAATCTCTTTATAGTGGAAATGTTTTATGAGAAAGCAGGCCATGTAGAAAGTTTTTAGATTTTCTTACTCATAATTGTGCTGTTTATTATAATGAGCTTTTGATTTAATATAAAATGGCACAGTGCACATATCTGAGATGCACATCCATTTGGTTAACATTAAATTATTGTTAGACTATTTGTTTGCTAATCCATCAGGTTGTCATTTACATTCAATGATGACAAGGAAACCATTATTTTTTTATTACATAAAAGCCCAAGCCTTTTGTCCTCCAGGTATTTGTTGAAGCCAATGAAAGTATAAATATTTACAATAGAAAACAAATTCCATCAAGTCATTCAATGGTTCATGTTTATAGGGCACTGTAATTAGTGACTAAACTCAAGGGTGTCTTCTCCACCACACCCAATTTCTTTTTCCTAAAACATTTCCTGATTTTGCTGATACTATTCAATAAAAATATGACTGATGTTTTGGTGACCTTAGGGAATAATTTAAGGGTAGTGAAAGAAAATAAACTGATAGCTGGAACAGATGCAAAATAAGTGAGAACATCTGTATTTACTTGCAGTATCATTAGAGTTTTTCATAAAATGGCATGGCAAGGCAGACCATCAGGAACAGTAGATACGAATGGTTGTCAACAGCTTCACATCAAAGAAAATGTCAACCAAGTATGTTATCTAAGATCTCCTTAAGGGAAGATCAGTTTTCACTTTTACTTATAGGAGGAAAATCCAACATTCTCAATGAAGAACTTTTGTTTGGAGAAATACACTGTTAGAAAAATCACCCTTAATTGCTTTTGTCATCATTTATGCCAAATCTTACAAGTGAACTCCTTTACATGCATATATTTTTAATTAAAGTGTGAGGACAAAGCATTTTCTTTAATGTAGCTCTACCTCTGCATAACTTCAAGACAGACATAACAGGAGATGAAGCAGAAGGTAGTACAGGGGCCTTGATAGTAGCTTCTCTGATCCATACCTCTGGGTGCTCTTGGTTACTGTTCACACTTTCTTGAGCACGTACTGATGAGCTTTTAAAAGGACATTATTTAATGAAATAGTCATTCAACAGCAAGGAAGACCTAGAAAGACTCATTGTTACCTCTTGGCTCAGTCTGAAAGAAGAAATGTATATATGTATTATTTTAAATCATAATAGAAGACATGCATGAAACCCTTTATCATTCTGGATTTTGGATAGAGTTGGTCTTGAATGGAAACCATGTATTTCATTGCCTATGTAAGAGATGGAGGGCTACCCTGCCCTTGGTGATTAAGGTAAGGCTTTCCTGATCCACTCCCACAGCTCTGGGCTGGTCAAACCCCCTTCCCACCCAACCCCCCCAGAATTTCCATGGCTTTTTTTCTTGATTTTTCTTTGTCTCTACTTCAAAGACATGTTGATCTGTACCATTCCTTTCAATATCACACTTCACCCCATCATTTCTCCAATGTGAGATATCATGAGCATTGGTAAGATGTAAGGTGGCACAGAGGATAATCTTCACATAATGCATGAAAGTCTGCCACAGTCTTTGGAATTCTGTTCATTCACATTCTAACTCCTTCCAAAGATCTTGGGGAAGACCCTTTCAGAACACTCTGGGGAAAGTGGATCACTGCTACTACCACCACCACTCACAGCAATCAGCCTAAATCAGGAACCCTGGGATTTTGATGAATAACATTTTCTCTATGTAAAGTGAATAGATCATATTGATAAGAATAAACCATTACTCATTCCATACAAAGACATTGCTACTCTACAATAAAACTTCTGGTCTTGGTTGACCAGGGTAGGTAAGAACGTGAAGAGAATGCCAAGGCTTTTAGTATGTACTCTGTTTCTGCTAACTTGATAAAAGATAGAATCTGCTAGGAGATGGTACCTTCATTGCAAGTCGGTGGCCCTTGGAAATGCTGCATGGATTGTAAGCAAGGACTCCAGGGCAAAGATGCAACACCTTCTGAAAGTGGTTCCAAGCTATTGGCTCTTCTTGCCATGGCAGACAACCTCAAAGGAAACAAAAATGAATGGTAATGTAGAGACACAGGTCTTTCAGGACAAGAGCTGGCAACTTCAGTGGGCTAAGTTTAAGTGTTATTTAAAGGTGAGACAATTATATTCTGTTATAAAAAATTGTACAAAGAATCTGAGAGTTGAAGGATGAAATTTTTACTTAAAGAAATAGCCAAAATATTTAACTTGAATCTCTGTAATTTTAAAATTCTCCAATAATCCCTTTGAATTCGGAAATGGTTAAAAATTTAAAATACTGAGCCTGACAAGGAATTCTAGAAAGATGCTATTAGGTAGACTCTATAGAAGAGTTCTTTGATCTTCTCTTTTAATGTACAGATAGAGGACTGGTCTGTGGACACAGGGCCTGAGAGAGTACAAGTGAATGTCTCTATATATCTATTATATATTTATATGTCTGTCTATCTATAGATAGACATTCTGCCATATTAAAAATATTAAAAAGACATATTTTTACTAAAATCTTGCCAGCTTATTTTTCCTATGTTGTTCTATGTTGCAAAATTTAAAAAGAAAGATGTGATATATTTATTTATTTTCACTACTCAGTGTCCAGTTCCACAAAGTGAGTCCTTCTGTGCTTTTTTTAAGTTTCGTTTTTTGTTCTTGTTATTTTGAGACAGGGTGACACTCTGCAGTCCAGGCTGGCTTCAAACTTGCAATCCTCCTGCCTCTGTCTCCTGAGTGCTCTGAGCCATCTATTTTCAACCCAGGAAATACGACTTTATTGATGTGGATTTTAAATGCATTGTTTCTGAATCATTTAAATTCCTGATTTCATGTTGCCTATATTTACTTTTCTCCAACACTTTCTGTACTGACTTAATATGCAGATGATTTTTTAAGTTCAGTGCAATCTTTCAGAAAGAGATTCTAATGCCAAATGTGAATGCAACAAACTGCAAAGAACAGTTCGGGGTGAGAGATATGTGAGAGCTGGCATGTGTCACCCGGGAGCCATGAGAAAACAGCAGGAAACAGAGACTCCCGCTCTTACAGAAGAAGCCAGAGAAGCAGCTCCAGTCATGCTATGCTTTACTTCCTTGACTTAGCATAGCGTTCTCTGTGGCAGAAGGAAACATCACTGTTTCTTCTAGTCCTAAAGCTAGAAGAAAAGGGCAACATGGTGGCCTGAACAATAAAAGAGAATTGAACTATGGTCTATAAATATCCCCCTGCTCTGTCTGCTTTGTCTTGGCCCTCCCACACCCCAAATGGCTTCAGCCAAGCCTCAAAGAACCAGCAGGAAACCCTCAGCGCCCCACAGCTCTCTTCTCTCTGCAGGCCTCTAATGTAATAAATGATTCAGCCTGACTGCAGAGCTGATGAGCCCCACCGGGTGTTACAGCTCACAAGTAGGCAGACAGATGTCTTCCCAAGGGCTAAAATGTACTGGAGAATTTTCTGGAAAGCTTTGTTAAAAACAACTTTTCACCTGCTTGTAGTCACGATGTTTTTAAACAAATTTGTACTTCTCCTATCTTTGTACTACAGTCTACAGAAACTGCTTATTTAACTATCCAAGAGTTTCTAAGGTCAGGGAACATACTTACCTTTCTCTCTACTCTATCCCGGTAACTTATATAGTGCTTAATGTTTAGTAATCACCTATATGTCTATATCTGTACTATCTGTCTATCTATCTATCTATAGCTCTTCTTAGTGATGTTTATATCAATACACATGGAGCGTTTCTTACTCTATACCAGGCATACTCAAACAAACTCAACTTTACACATACTTTGGTGTTTTTATGCCTGAACATTCCTATAGAGAAGGCATTGCTTTGGAAAGATTAGATATCTTCCTCCAAAACACACATACATTTGTGGTGGGGCTATAATTCAGATCAAGTCCTCTGTGAATTCAAGGTTATTCCTCCCTGAGCCTTATACAGTGGAAAATGTGTTTACTTTATTTCATTTATCTGGAGATTCAAGGAAAATCAATGTCCTCAACTATTCCTAAAAGGAGTAATGTTGTAAATATAAATATGAATAATTACTGTTTAGCATGTTTGAACATTGGGCTTTCTGTTAGTCCTAATGCCCAGTAAAATGTCCTTAGAAGAATAAAGTCAGATAAGCATAAGAGAAAAGGAATTAGAAAATTGAAAAGACTATGACAATTCAATAAATTTCTAAAAGAGAGAGATGAGGGAAAAACTTCATGATATTATCCAGAAAACTTTTGTTCTATCTGCGGGTGAGACTCCTTGCCTAGTATGGATGAGGTCTGGTTTTATTGCTAGCACCATAAAAATAAATAAAACAAAATAAAACTTTTATAACCATTTTGCACATAAGTGACACAGGTTGTTGGCTCCTACAGTATACAAGAGATACCACTATTTGCTTTAAATCAACTTTTAAACAACTTTAAAATAACTTTTTTTTAACAAGATTCTTGCTGTGTAGGCGAGCCTGGATTCAACTTGTGATCTGCCTGTCTGTGCCTAATAAGTGCAGGGATTACAGGTATGTACCACCATGCTCTGCACCATCATGCCCTGCTAATATCATGGATTTTTAAACACTGGAACAACATGCTAAATTAGTGCTCAAAGCAGATTAGATGAGGATGAGACAAACTGCCTGGTTCTACCACAATCCTGCACCCACAGAGCTCAGAAAGTCCAGCATTTAACCCGCACAACAAACAAACTCTGTGTTTTCTTTAAATAAACGAAAAGATGTGAGTGTAGAAAACTCTTGTTGCTAGAACAGACAGCAGAGACTTAGAGATAAATGTGGCATTTGATGGATATTGTTGCAAAGACAAGTTTCCCCCCACAACTGCTAACCCAGAGAGGGGGCCTCTGTACAGAAACATGGGGCTGTCAGAGTCTAGGTGCTTAGAGAGTCCTGAGAGGAAATTCTCATAGCTACCTTGGTTGCATCCCATAACTCAATTTTTTTTTAAGACATTGTCTCACAGGTAGCCCAAGTTGGCCTCAGTGTAAACCTTCCTCCCTCTGCCAAGGGAGTGCTGGGATTACAGCTGTGCACAACAGCTGGGCTCAAAAAGTCTGTTCTTAAACATGAACTGAAAACCAAAGCTAGTCACACCAATGAAGAAACTAGTGAGAAAAGGAAATTAAATAGCACAATTAATGTGTGTTTGTGTGGCAGATAGGAATTTGGGGAAGAAAGAGAATGAAAACAAACACCTGCACATCAACTTCATAAAACAGTAATGGAAAGATCAATGCCAGTAAACAAGAAATGTCTCTTGGGTTTAAAAATATCAACATATTAGATTGCAAATGCACCTTGCCTTATGTATGTGCATTTATATATTTGAGAATAAACACTTGAAAAACTGGCATTAAAGACCAAATTGATTTCACTATTTTAAAAACTAATTTGGAAAAGCATTGGAAGAATGTTTTGTTGTTAGTGGTGGTTTTTGTTTTGGAAATTAGAATAAATTTTTATTTTAAATATGATCTCATGTTTCCCAAATTCAGATTATTCTGCTCTTCTCTCTGTACTCTGCAATTTACTTGGCTATATATAGAAATCATGTTTGTGGACAATATTATTATTTGGCAAATATGACTGATTGATATTAGGCACTGTATTACTCCAGTTTCTGTTAACAAAATGAAATTCTTGAGGGGGTACTTTATAAAGCAAAGAGGCTCACAGTTCTGGAGATTCAAGGCCAGGACACTGGCTTTAGCTCAGCTCTGGTGAGTACCTTATAAGGGATGACATCACAATTCCTGAAGAGTGTGCAAAAGAGAGAAATCTCCCCAAACACAGGTCTCCATGTCCCAGGGACCTCCCCTAGGCCATACCCCTAAAAGTTCCCACCATGTCTTACCATCATCACACTGAGAACCAAGTTTCCAACACAGTCATTGGGGGACAAACCAAGTGCAAACCATAACAAACATTAATCCAGCATTTGAACAGCATTTAAATATCATCTAGCCATTCAAGACTCTCTGTTGAATCTCAATGTTTTTATAGAACAAGAGAGAATAAGAGAAAACTTTAGTTATACCTCTTATATGCTTAAATATCTTTGATGGGTTTCTTTTGTTTCTAGCACTCCCATGACTTCACGCTACCAATTTTTTAAATGATGAATATTGATTTACTTATAGAATGAAAACAACAGCTTACTTTAAAACAGTATATTAATGTTCTTCAGTCAATTAATGTTTTTCATGATTCCCTTGTAGGTTAGTTAAGTACCATGTTCCACCCCCTACCTTCAACCCTAAATTTTAACAAACTGATGCCTAAGATTTTCCAGCTAGAAAAGTAAAAGCATTATCAGGGTTACGCTAATGATTTTCTTCTTCTTTTTTTTATGGCTCTACCCTTCCCTGCTTGACTGTTAAAGGACACAGTGTCCCAGTCACCTCATTGGCTGGACAAGAAACATTCACAATTGAAGTAAGGGTTTATGATTGGTGCTTTGAAATGGCATCAATTACCACGTCAAATTGAAATTTCCAATTTTTGCTTCTCCATCCTCAGTCTTGTCCTCTCTGGGGAGCTTTGTTCACTAAGTGGACAATATTTCATAAGTAACTCCAGCAAAATTCTTGCTACAACCCACAATCTAGTGCAAGGTGAGAGCCATTTACTATTATTCAGTAGAAATATCCTGAACATAGCTGTTCCTGGAGATACTCAGATTGTCTTCTTTATAGATTGAAAGGCTTCTAGATACTTCTCAAGTTTTTAAGGGATGGAATTCATACCTGTTACTGTTGATTCTGATATTTAATAGCTGAGAGCATTGTCTATTCCACCCAAGAAGGTAATTTCTGCATTTTTAAAATCTCTTTCTCTCTCCACATACCTATCAATCATCTATCTACTTATTTATCTATCTATCATCAATCTGTCCATCATCTATTTACATCTCAAGCATATAGTCTGACTATTTTTAGTGTCTCTGCAGAGAAAAGAAAAAACAAGTTGGCACTGAATGTCCCAAATTTAAGAAGAAGAGCAGCTGTATGTCATGATGGTAGATTGTGTGCTTTGTGTAAGAAGGGTCCCTCTTTCAGTTATGTGTGGACACTTGGCTAGCTAGGTAATGAACTCCCTTTTGTTGCTCCCATGTAAAATGGTACTGTTCTTCACTGCTCAAGTAGCAAAAGCAAACAAACAAAAAGTCTCAATAACAGAGGATAGAGAAACTTCTAGGTAATGCTGTTATATGATATTGTTTCTTAGATAAGAAAAGATGTTGCTTAAACTTCTTATAAACTTATTTCTATCTCATAGTATTCTGAAATCTCTAAGGACTACTTTAGAAAAATAATTATAAATTTACTCCCTTTTCTACTGGTATTGGCAAGCTAGTTGAACAATACATTTTAAAGTGTTAAATTTATTTAAAAGTAGTCACTTGTAGTTAAAAGTAAGGAAAATTAGAGATCAGAAAGGATAGGTAAATAAAAATGTAAAAAATGAAAAATTAAAAGCTCACTTTTGCTGTGGGAAATTTACTATACCTTTCTAGATTTGGATCTCATTTTAAAATTAGCCTCAAAGAATTGAGTTTTTTGACCATCAAGAATCACAAGTATGACATCCCAAAATACCTGGGAGCCAGATAAACAATAAATAGAAAAGTCAGAACTTACTTGAATGTGTATCTTAAGGGGAAAAAGTGTAAAGCAAATGTCTAATTTGAACTTTTCTATGTGACATATGCATAAATGGTAAAATATTTGACTATAACTCCTAGATTAGTAAGAGAGAGTAAAACAAATAATAGAAAGAGTTCAGCTGAAGAGTGGAAAGAAGGAAGAAAATAAAAATACAGAAAAAAAAAGACAAAGTACAAAACAAAATTGTAGAAGCAAATTTGACTAAACCAGTAAAGACAAACTTGAGTAAAACAGAAACCACAAATCAAATCAGTATGCATTAAACCTTTACACACCTAATAACATAGCTTAAAAACTATCTAAACCAAAAGTTATCAGAAGTAAATAGTGAAGTAGATTAATGCAGTGAAACAGTGGACCTTAACACAACTTTTTCAAGAAACTGATAGATTAAGTAGATTCCAATATTCTTAGAGTGACATCATGCATGTTCTAAATATTTGTACACTTATGTGTAACTTAATGATAAGGATACATTCTAAGAAATGCTATCTTTAGGCAATTTTATCTTTGTGTGAACATCGTATCGTGTACATATATAGCCTATGTGGTAGAGCCTACTATATACATAGTCTCCATGAGATACCCATCGTTCCTGGGCTATAAACCTGTACATGCTACTGTAGGCAACCGTAACACAATGGTAAATATTTATAGGCAAGGTACAGCTAAAACATTAAATGACAGAAAGTTTTCGGCCTTACTCTAATCTCCTGGGACTACCAGGCTAACATCCTTATCCAGTGGGTCAGTGTGGTATCAGACACTGCGACTATCCACAACCACGACTTTCTCTTGTTCTTGTAGCTACTGTTGTCTACTATCTCTTACACTTAAGACTACTAAAAAGTCTTCTTCTTTATAACTTGGCTATCAGGTATTTAATAATGGATTATATCAAATAATGTTTTGAAACCAAAGGAAAAAAACCTTAAAAAGTTAAATATTAGAAAAGGAACAGAGACAGTCTTAATAGTCTGTCTAATACCAAAATGATTCCCTTGTAGCCTATTCTTTTTATATTTATTGTACATTTTGTGCTGGTTAATGCAATGTCTTTTTCAGCCTTCAGCACAGGCAAAGAACCTGCAATAATTTTCCCAGGAAATACATTTGGAATGTGCTTTAGTTATTGGAATCACAACTTCTCCCAGATTCTTGTATACAATTAGAATACTGAATTATTAACAAATTAGTATTCGAGATTATATTATGCTGAAGTGCATAAGATTAATTTCTGATATTGGAACAAACAGGAAAAAAACCACTAAATGTTTTTTAAAAACTAAGCTCCTAATTCAGTGATAAAAAAATAAAAGTACATTTTTAAGTAGAGCAAATATTAATAAAATAAAGCAGAGATGCAAAAGAAAGAGCCTTAAAGGTATATGTCATTCTCTTTGAAAAGGATAGCAAAATAGATAAACCTGGGCAAAACAAAAAACAGAAAGTGAGAGAGGCACAAATACACAGTGTTAAGAATACTATAAATAAACTTGTGCCAGCACATTTTAAGAGATCTGAAAAGTATTCTTTTAAAATCATAAACTAACAGAATTTAATTAAAAGAATAGGGGAGAGAATATTAAAATACAGAATTTTTAAACCTGTTTAAATCACCATAAGAAGTAACTAAGGTAGAAAGGAGAAAAAAATAGAGGGGATGAACCAATTCAGGTTTGATACAGCATTCTCAGATCATTCAGAAAGGTAATTCGATTAAAACTTCTGCTATCAGAGAATTTCATTTTGATACAAATTCTTTCAAGCACTAAACAAGAAACTATTCCTAATACAATAATGAGTTCTAGTATAGTTTTAAATATAAATGCACATGAACTGTAATGAAAACAAAGCCCAGACTCAGCTGTGAACACTGACACTGTTACTTTTTGGACCACAATACACTGTTAGTAAAAAAAAAAAAAAAAGAAAAGAAAAAAAAAGCCAGAAATATGTAAATAAAGCCAAATGTAATGACCAAGTTTTATTCCAGGATGTAGAAGTTTTTGAATATCAAAAACCTAAAATATTCAGAAAATCTGAAACTGCATTTGACAGATTATAAAAGGAAAAAAAGAAACTACTCAATAGAAGCTGAAAGGCTTTAAAAAACCCAGCATTAATTTGTGATGATATTTCCTAAAGCTGCCCAGAGTATTTGGTAGGTATTTTGTTTCCCAGAAGCTCCTTCTGAGAAAAACTTTCATCAGAATCCCAAGAAGGTAGACGATAGTTTAAACAATATTTTCACCATCACCTAAGGCAGTCACCAATTTTTATACTAGCCAAACATATTTCTAAGAAGGAAAGATTTTCTAGTTGTTGTAGGATGAGAACCTGTTGTTTCCCCAGGATAATGGTAGCTATATGTACTTGAACCATCCATGGGAATAATGAAGAGAATAAAAACATAAATTAGTACCTGCCAACACAGAAATAACTAATCAAACCCAGTGGAACTAACTCTGGAACTCATAGTCCATCAAGGAGAGGATAGAGGGCTCAGTCAGAGGAAAATGTACAGAAAAGAGGAGGAATGAGAAAATGCCTCATTAATTACAGAAATGCTGAAAATTGGTTTGAAACTCTTTAGATTACAGCACTGGCTACAGGAGAAATAGTGACAGGTCAGGTGATTTAAAAGATGTGAAATGGCAGTTCTCAAAGAGTTTTCTGGAAAATTAAAGAAAAAGGAAAGGTGTTGCATAGATGAAAGTGGAGAGGAAGGAATGTGAGAAATAAGAATCAAACATTCCAACGCTGTCTTCCCACCAAGGTTCCACAAGAAAGAAGTGACACCTCCGGATACAGATCAGGGGATGACGTACTGTACTCTGAACTCTCACTCTCCAAAAAAAGGAAAGTTGCTGTAAGACAGAAAGTGAGATGCATAACATTTCAGTTGTGGTTATTTCCTCCTCAGCAACTAGTTGAATGAACCATTGACATGATTTAGCTGTTAAAAAAAAAAAAAGAAATCAATCCATAAGGAACTTTTCTGGAGTGATTTCCATGATGTATTGTTGAGAAGAGGGAAATGTAAGGAGTATATGTGATTTCCTTATTCTATGCAAGAAACAAGGGAATATAAGAATATAAATATGTAGCTACTAATTACTGTCAAAATAAGCAGAAAAGGATAAACTATAAGCAGATTACATTTTTGCCTATGTGACTGGAAGAGAAAAGAGGAAAGGTTGAAGGAAGTGATGTCTTTGGTGCTTTGGGGAATCAGAACACCTTGGTGGATACCTGAGGTCTGCACACAATGTTTTTGAGCTGTAAGAAGCAGGAGGGGGTAGGAAGGAGAAGCCCTCTGACCTTCTTCTCTCCTGTCTCCCATATTTGCTTTACCCCAAAGCAAGCCATAAAATCTAGAAAGATCACTCTTTGACCCACCTCCCCTGAGAGAGGATAGGGTGCCTGTGCTGTAACAGGGGTTCATTTAAAACTGCCCCTTGCTTCCCCTCCCTGATCCTTTTGACTGAAGAGCTGCTCTTCCTCAGGTGCTGGCTAACCAGCTGCAGAAGAGCCCCACTCATTGTGAGTTTCCCACCAGAGAAGATGAAAGAAGACTCACCGTAGGTCAACCACCCCACCCAGCACATGGACTCCCTGCCCAGGTTCTCTCTGTTCAACCCTGTTTTTCTCACCAGTGAAAGCTCTTTGTACCCTCAAGCCCCAGCTGAGACAAGGATCTAAATGGAGCTTCTCCTTTGTCTTCTTCAGGCCCATCTTTTGAATAAACCTGTTGCCTTCCATTCATTTCAGTTTCTTGACTGGTTTTTTGGTAGAGCATGGAGCAGAGGAAGCTTAGACTCCAGTCCTACAGCCTGGACCCCAGTAAAGAAGTGCTGCATATAGAGGCCAGGAAGAATCTGAGGGACCCTGCCTTGCTGAGTCTCTAGCATGGTAGCATTGGGCCCCAGCCCTTTTGTTCAAACTTGTTTCTCCACAGCTATCCACTTCTTTCCTCAGACTTCGTGTAAAAATTGGTTTTCTCTGGGTCTTCATTTCTGCAGGCTCCCAGATCAGGTAAAGCACTAATTGAATAAAGGTGTCAGGCTGTGTCTTCTTGGTCTGTCCTGGTGTCATTCAGGAACCAAACAACGGGGAAGGAAAAGAACCATTCTGAAGGCTTTTATCAGCCAGACCTGGAGAAATTTGAGTATAAAAACTAGTGACCAGAATAAATTATAGACTATTTTTATATGCAAAACATTGTAGTGAAAGTATAAAACAAAAACAAACATCTCCTTTGCAGTGAAAATACCAAATAATAAAAGTAGGAGGGGCATTAGAATGGGAAAATCAAAATTTTATAACCATCCTTTGTTAATTCAGCTCCCTTCCATTTGCAGGCTCTAGAGGCAGATTTGTTCCCTTTCCTTTTTCAGTTTCGAAGGCCACCTGCATTTCTTGTCTTACCATTTCTGCCTTCATTTTGGGAGCCAAAAGCATATCATCTGCAAGTCTCTTTCTAACCCTGCCCCACCTGCATCCCTCCTATAAGAACATTTGTGATTATACCTGACCCACCCTAATGATGTAGGGCAACCTGCCCTTCCTCAAGATGCTTAAATTACTCAAATTAGCAAGCTACTTTTTGGCATGTGAGTAGCATACCACAATTTGAAGAACTACTAACTGGACATCTTTGGTATTTTCCACATAGAGAATACAGAAATTCTTCATAATATTTTTACAACTTCTTTCTGGTCTGAAATGTCTTCAAAGTAAAACTTTATTTAAAAAGTACATAATATAAAACATTGATAACAATGTCAGCCTAAAATTCAGCATCATAATGATTATGATTAGAATGTTAAGATAAAAAAAGCACCGGTGAAAAAGTTTCCACCGGGAAATTATAAGCATATGACAACACACCCGTACACATATATACACAAACATTCACTCACACACACACACACACACACACACATTCACTCACATGCATACACATATACACATACACATTCACTCACACCACCATATATTTTTCCTAGTAATTAACCTTAAAAACAATCTGCTTCTACTGATTATGTACTTCTATTGAATATTATATTTTCTGATTGAGCAGAAATAATTACAAAGTCCTTTCACAACCCAAGGTTATATCATCATCTATTTGTGTAGATTTTTTTTTCTAGTTCTTTAAAAATACTTACACGACATTATAATGTAACTCCAACTTTTCTCTCCTCTGGGACATAATTTTGCAAGTAATCTAAATTTTTCCATGAACTATAAGTGCAATTTTTATCAAATATAAAATACCTCAGTACTATTTTTAATAAGCAGTTTCATCTGACTTTGAGACAGTATTTTGGTGTGGTTAATGCATTTTTTTGTCAAGTGTTTAGGTCTTTGAGATTATTGTACTTAATTGTGACACTGTCTAAAATCATAACACATTTGCTAAGTACGATGAATAATATCTCTGTCAGTCTCTGAAACTGAATACTAGGATTGAAAGATGCTGTTTTTTGGTATATATATATATATATATATATATATATATAATTTTTGATCGACCTAAAGGGCAATTTAAAAATTCATGTGGTGTATTGCAGAAAGACTCATAAAACTGACATTCAAAATTCATTATATAGAGGCTCTGAGTTATATATTAAACCTCGGTTGCAATTTAGCAGTAGAAAATTTCATCAAATGTTGGGGCCCCACGATATGTGACTGGAATTTCAAGCAAGTATTTTGAAAACTGCCTTTGACACTGAGCACCTGAGAATCTCAACGAACTGTTCATGTGTTAACTTTCCATGACGACCATATTGGTTTGTTAAGACAAAGAAGGAAAGGGCTGGGTAGAGAAACATGTACTTAACATTACCAAAGCCCCAGTTCAGGATACCCACTCCTCCAAAAGCAAAAAAGAAAGGAAGAAGGGAAAGAAAGAAAACATACAAAAAACCCAAAGAAAGACAGACAAGAAGGAAGAAAATAGGGAAGGAGGGAGAGAAAAATGAAAATGATTTGTCAATATCATCTGTGGCTGTATGCAGGTAAATTTTCACACACACTAGGTTCTGAGACCACCAAACTCAAGGCAAGTAAATATTTCTTTAATCACCCTTTCTGTAAATTATGTTAAAACCAAGACATATTTTTAAAACTCGGGAAAGAAACACATTGAGGAATATTAAGAAAAGTTAATATTTTACTGCATTCATTTAATTTTAAGTTTATGCCCATTTTTTCCTCTTGACATTAAGCCCTTTAAAAATATTTCCTTATGTGGACATGGTGACTTATGCCTACAATCCACACTACTCAGGAGGCAGAGATAGATCAGGAAGATGGTGGTTCCAGGCCAGCCTGAGGCAGGGTAGGAAAAGTTTGGGGCCTGGGGATGGGCCAGACCACCCTCACTTGGCTGGGAGCCGCCCATGCCCCTACCTCCCCACTCATTCATCATTGGGTGGGAACCTCCTGGGCCTGCCCTCCCATGAGGTAGTGTAAGTTTTAAAGGCATCTGATAAAGAAAAGCCCACTCTGTCTGCCAGCAGACTCCACTGGCACCCACCATGCCTCTGCTTCTTCTTCCCTTTCCTCACTTGGCAGAATGGGTGACTCCCCTTTTCTCAATAAAGCTATCCTACCTCACCTCATCCACTTGCTCTGCTTGGATTTTTTCATTTGGAGCACAAAACCCAGGATCTTCTGATCACAGACTGCAGCAGTGCCATTAACATTTGTGGCCAGCCAGCCAGGAGAAACTGATCAGTGATATCCCAATATGCTATCTCTGCCAATCTTTATTTTAATCCATCTTTCTCTGTCCTCTGGTACCATGTCTCACCACCTGATGCTTCAGAACCAAACACCACTTATGGCTTGGGTGGTAGGGGACTCTCATACTGGGGCATTCACCCAATTCTTGGACTCATTTGGAGCCCTGTTGCAGAATGACCATACCCTGATTGGCAGGATGCAACATTCACCATCAGGACTTGTGAGCCCCCACAAGCATCCCAAGGCACAGGGTTTATGTCTGAGTTCCCTGGTCCTGCCCTGGGGAATGGATTACATCAAAAGCTAGCAGCCCCTTCCCCAACCCTACCTTCCTTAACCCTTAATCCCCTAAAGTCTTTTCCTTCCTTGCACTGTGGGAGACCCTTCTCCAAGGTCTGTAACCCACCATGTGGCCAGGGACAATTAGAAGCACCCCCTCCCCACCACCATTTGGACTGGGCTGATCTTCTCTGCCTCCTCCACTATCTTTCTAATCTTCTCTTTTCTTCACCCCCCCACCAACCAGTCGTTTTAAAACAACAAATGAGAGACAAACCTCAGTCAGCCCATCCAGTGACAGTTTTTTTTTTATTTATATATGCATACAATGTTTGGGTCATTTCTCCTCCCTCCCCTCTGCCCCCTCCCTTACCTCCCCACACCCTCTTACAACCAGGCAGAAACTATTTTGCCCTTATCTCTGATTTTGTTGAAGAGAGTATAAGCAATAATAGGAAGGACCAAGGGTTTTTACGAGTTGAGATAAGGACAGCTATACAGGGAGTTGACTTGCATTGCTTTCCTGTGCATGTGTGTTATCTTCTAAAGCAATTCTTCTTGAACTAACCTTTTCTCTAGTTCCTGGTCCCCTTCTTCTATTGGTCTCTGTCGCTTTAAAGTATCTGCATTAGTGTCTCTGCATTGAGGGCAAAAAATGCTATCTAGTTTTTTTAAAAAAAAATCCTGCCCTGGGAAAGCACAGCTGCTCAAAACATGGGGGAGGGAGATGCATGG
Source organism: Castor canadensis (assembly GCF_047511655.1). NCBI lineage: Eukaryota > Metazoa > Chordata > Mammalia > Rodentia > Castoridae > Castor > Castor canadensis. The sequence goes on along the minus strand of NC_133394.1, from coordinate 79,295,046 downwards.
ACAGAGAGCAAATAAACTGCTACCCATGAGGTGGGAGGCTTGTGTGCCCCTTGTAGTTGCCCCCTCCCCTCCAGGGTGGGGAACATAAAAGTACATTTTACACCTGTCAGAAAATGCAATAGCAGTCAAGGGAATGGAGCCTTGCTGCCCCATCTTGAGTGCAGCATCCTGGCTGCTGCTGGTGCCTAGGGACAGGCATGCATACGTGGCTTCCTGGGGCACCCCCTTATGGCAGGTGCATGCAGCATGGCACAGCCGTGCAGCTTCCCAGCTGGCCACTCGTGGAATCCATCGCTGTGGTTTGCTATAGCGCCCATGCACAGTTACTCAGTTGGCCACTCAATTTAATGATATTCACAGCTCATGAGGTCTGCACATAGTTTCCCAGATGGCCAGTCCAGACAGCTGCATGGACAGCCACTCGTGTGTTTTTCTTGATTTTCCCCTTGGGACAGACAGAAGTCCTGCCCCCAGAGGCCATGGCTCTGGAGGGCCAGAGCAGGCCACCACTGGCTCAGGACCCCCAAAATGCCTACAGTTGCTGGTGTGGACCCCTCCTCCCTCCCCCACCCCGACACTGTGGGGTGCAATCCTCCAATCCCCTCCCTCAGGCCTACTGATGGCACAGGCCCTGCCCGACTTCTCAGCATGGTGTGGAGGTTCTGCCTAGCCAGCCACAGAGCATGGCAGTAAAGCACAGTGACCTGTGTGTATGCTTGGGCTGGCAGCCTCTGTCTACCAGCCTCCAACTGAAAGACTCCCGGTGCCTTAGCTGGCTGAGAGAAAAAATTCAGAGGCATGGCAGCAGCACTGCCAGGGGTACAGCCAGGGGAGCTCGTGGCTCTGGGAACAAGGTGGATGAGATGCCACCTCTGGTAACCCTGGCCCCCACGCCTACCAAAACTGCCTTCTTCCTGTCAGCAACCTTCTGTTTTCTTTCTCTGACCCACTGTCTTACACACTAACCTGCCATGCCTGTCTACCCTAGCCACTCTAGCTAAACTCTTGTCCATTCTTACCTGCCCCCACAGCCTACAGTGATCACAGAAACACTCACACCAAGGTCACATGTCCTTGTCCCAGGGCTAACAAGAACTTGTCTGCCTGTCTTAGCCAGAGAGTCTAAATTCCATTCAAAGGTAAAACCTAAATTAACATGTAGGTTGCATCTGCATTGCTGTCCTTAAATGTTAAATGCATTTTAATTCTCTAAAGCATGCTTTCTAAAATTAAAAACAGTGCCATTTAAGGATTTAACATTAGTCACCCATATATCTATAATAAGAAAAGAGCATTGTAACTTATTTAAAATTTATTTACTCTAAAGGCAAAGTTAAAAAGAAAAATTTGTTAATACAATGTCTTCTTTTTACACCAAAATATAGTACTAATTAATGCTGTCCATCATAATCATTATTCTAAAATGCAATATGCAATAAACCTTTAAAAACATTCTAACCTTAACTGTTCTCTGCTAATAAAATTAGGCTTACGGCCAAGAGGTTAAAGAAAATGCATTTTTATAGGTGGATATTTTGAATAGACAATTTAATTAGAGGTTTTATTCTTAATGATTAATTATTCTTGTTTTAAAATTAATACAGTTTTTTTTCTCCATAGCTCAAAGTAGTATATCAAATTCTAAACTTGGTTAAGGTCCTTTCCAAACTGTAGATCTGTGAATGGCTGGGTTCTACGGGGTTTGGATTCTTGGATTTCTAGGTAAAAACAAAGCCCATTTATAGGAAAATCCAGGATCTAATTATAAACACCTGCAGTAAACTAAACACTTGCAAAACCTTTCAAGTCCCACCTCAGCTTGCTTCGATTTATCTGATCTTTTCATTAGCATGTGTAACTCATGGACACCTGTGTCTCTGGGGAAGATGTTTTTTATTCCTATAACAGACAACTATTTTGAGCCTGTATGTTACATGTAACATGTCTTTGTGTTCTGTGTGAGAGACCATTTGGAAGGACCATGTGGTCACAGGAAATGCTATCATAAAGGAGCCACTGTGTGTCCAGCGCCATCTTGCCACTCCCTAGGAATAGGAAACTTGTGGGTGGTGCCATCTTGCCTTACTCTAGGAAAATTATAACTAACTTGTGGTTAAAATTCTCTAGATTGATACAATTTCTATACATGTTGTTTTTACTGCATTAATCTATTAAGAATTGGGCCAAAAAGAAAGTATTTATGTTAAAGATCTGTTATAAACTACTTAGGAATCTAAAAGTAATGACAAAGAAATGGTTTAAGAGAGCACTCTGAATTAATGCAATTGTTTTGTGTGTCACTGTGTGTGTTTTCTGTATGTCTTTATCTCCTACCAATTGTGGCCACTTAATTTTTATTTTTTTGAGCTCAGTATGCATGCTTATATTCTTTGGTATGCTTAGGTCATAACATCTATGTGTTTCTGTGTGTGTTTAGAGGTCTTTAGGATGGCTCTTAAATTACTTTTATAAAGTTAATGTGCACAACAGTCTCAAAGGTTATTTAAAGTTCTAATCCCAATTAGGCCTAATTATTCTCTGCTTTAGGACTAAAGAACATTTTATAAATAATAATTTCAATCTGTTTTATTCTATCATGAGTGTAATTTACATTTAACTCTTTTATAATTAGGTTTATTGACCCATGTGTCCTCATAAAAGCTATTATTAAAAGATGGTTTAATTTAATTTTCTTCCTAAGTCTTTTAAGTTATAAGGTTAGTAAAAGCTTTACTTAAAACAGTATTATCTAAATTCGGGTTTTTACACAGGTCACTTCAATATAAAAATTAAGATAAAGTTTACACTTTAAAATTTGCCTAAAAGTTTTCTAAGGTTAAAATTTAAGGTACCAACATGTATTTAAAAATCGGGCTCTCTTTTATCAAAATAACTATTAAGATCTTTTGATACTGTAGGCTAACACAAAATTTTACCAAAATCAAACAAAGCTTACTCTCCAGATGTAGTAATATGGCTAACCCCTTATCTCTGTTTCTGTATCTAATTATTTGAGACATTAATCCTAATTGGTTTATTATTAAAAACTATACATGTTCTCCCATTTTTCTCAGTTTACAATCTGACTACAACCCCACAGCCAGATATAAAAACTAAACACAAGCGATGGGTTTGTATCAGCAAAGATTACTTCGGTACAATTTGGGTTCTGTACTGACCGTAATATCTCTGAAGTTTTAATGGTTTAGTCAACATTCAGGATCAACAAAAAACCCTCGTGCTGGGGTGGATGAGGCTGGCCCTTAGGGAAACGGTTGACTGGGAAGCCAGGGTACCATGCCACTCGCTTGCTCCACAGATGTGCGATGGAAACAGATTGAAGGGCCTGTGTTGAGGCTTTCAGAAGATTCAAGAAGGACTTGTTGAGAATCTAGAATGTTCTCATTTTTCTCTTTCCGAAAGGGCAACCATCCACCTCCTTTTTCCTTCTCCCTATTTCCACCAGCCAGCACAGGGAAAGCCAACATATTCATTTGGCTGTATCCTTAAGTGTTGGGAGATGCTTTGATCTTGCTTACCAAAATAAGATGACTAGTTAGCTTCATTTTAAGATTATTTACTATTATTTATGTCCTGTTTACATTAGTCTCATGCCAGACACAAAAACCTAAGCTATTTTTCCAATAACACTAAAGAAACTAAGTTTAAACTAAGTAAAATTCCTTAAATGGTACTAATACTCCTAGTGCCTAATATGTGTCTCTAAATGTCATAAAATCATCTATAGAGTTAAAAGCTATCATCCTTTTATCTAAGATACCTTCTAATAGGGTCTTTGACATTTCTGTTCTTTATGACAAATGCTAAAAGTTCTATCATTTAGGCCTGACATCTGTTTATCAGCTAAACATTGGTTTATCTGACATCTGTTCATCAGATGAATACTGGTTTATCTGACATTGACTAGATAAACATCTCTTTATATATAACTGAATATCAAAACAGGGGCTATTTAAAATTACAAACACTGCCTTCCCTTAACCATTGAAAAATTTTAGAGTTTTTAACTGTCAGTACTATATTGACAGTGCTAAGTATCACCAAGTTGTCTTTACATAGCCAAAATTCAAGGTTTAAATTACAATTAACCATGATTATTTTGAGTTTTGTCACTACAGTTCTGATCCTTCAAAAACGTGGGCAAGCCCATGAAAAAAGACTCTGACAAACAATTACCCATCAACCAGGACAGACATTTTTAACTATTGGGGTCGTTTTTTACTTTCCTTGTAAAAGTTTGTAACTGTTACCTATTAACACTCTACAGCAGTTTACAGGTGTCAGTACATCCTCTGTGGGACAAGCAGTTAGATTAGTTACGCCCAGCCTAAGAGCCACTTTTTATAAATCTCTTTCTGCTTAATTTGGCCAAAAAGTTCACATTGACACTGACTTCTGATCTGTTCAAGTCTCTCTCCTTAGTAGGACAGAATCTGACTTTTTTGAACTTCCCCAGGGAGTACTCTGGCACCAAGGGACAGAACTGCCAAACTGACAAAATCTTCAGAGACAACTATTCAGAAAAACAGTTTAAGAAGATGCAACCCCCAAGTGGTTGCCATCTCCCAACTTCTCAGAGGAACAAGTGGCATTCAGCCACCCAAGACAGTTCAAAAGGACTGCACAAATGAGAGGACTTCTCCAGATCCAGATGGAGTCAATTATGCCAGACCTCTAAAAGTAACCAAAGCCAAGAGATTTTTAAAAAGGGGCTCTTACACATGTGCTTTAATATTTAAGCCTTCTAGGCTTTCAGAAAAAGGCAAACTCATGTCTTTGGCCAAGGACTTCTATTTAAACAAAGGCACTATAACTTTCTATGGTACCTGACTTCTGTTTAGGGATGCTGTGGACCTTCTTTCTGTACAGAACTGACTCATTGATGTTTACTTTCTAATTGAACTAACCTCTGGTCCCTTGCATACCTGGCCCCTAATTTAGTTTGCCCTCAACTACAGCCCAAAACATAGGGCCATCTAAGAGTTAATAATAGCTACAAGTATAAACACCTATAGGTAAAGTACTGTAAGACTCCCTGTCACTTTTCAAAATTACTTTGTCTTTCCTGCCACACCTGGCAAGGCCCCTTCTGATGCTCCTATCAGTGTTAAATGTTCAGGTCATGCCTTCTAAATCAGATTTATCTCTTCCAGAATAAAAGCCTTTAGGATCCAAATCATGAGGCAACAAGGCTATTGAGCTCTACAAACAAATGTGATCTCCATGAGCAACCCAGATCTCCATGAGAAACTTTAACTATGCTGGACAATAATTCAGATGCCTTGTGTCCAAATGAGCCCCAAGGGAAGGAAATAGGAGAGACAATTTCCCTTTGTAGGTAAGGTCTGCTGCCTCTTGTCAGCTTGAACAGATACTGAAACTGGATCACCCCTTTTAACAACCCCCCCAAAAAAGAACTTTTTGGAATACTGTCTTTCAGGGGAATTTTGAGGCAGGTTAGAAGGAAATGTTTGGGGCTCATGAAGATTGCCTAGGGATGGGCCAGACCACCCTCACCTGGCTGGGAACCACCCATGTCCCTACTTATTCATTCATCATTGGGTGGGAACCTCCTGGGCTTGCCTTCCCATGGGGTAGCATAGGTTTTAAAGGCATCTGAAAAAGAAACACATGTTCTCTCTGCCTGTGCACCCACCATGCCCTCTGCCTTTTCTTCCCTTTCCTCACCTTGTAGAACAGGTGACCCCCCCTTTTCTCAATATAGCTATCCTACCTCACGCCATCCACTTGCTCTGCTTGGATTTTTCCATTTGGAGCACAAAAACCAGTATCATCTGATCACAGACTGCACCAGTTCCATTAATAAGCCCAAGGAAAGAGTTAACAAGACCCTATCTCAATCAATAATCTGGGCATCCTGGTATGTGTTTGTAATCCCATCTGCCATAAGAAGCTCAGTTTGGAGTATTGCTGTCCAGGCCATCATGCAAAAAACATAAGAACCTATCCAAAAAATAACTAAAGCCAATAAAGAAATAAACAAATAAATTTCTGGGAGCATGGCTAGCAAGCATAAGGATCTGAGTTCATCCTTGAGATGAAAATATAAGGTTCTATGTTAAATCTTTCTTTTATATCATTCTATTCTGACATATCCTTCAATATGTTGTAGGAAAGACAATGAGTCATGTGATGCTTTCATTATTTTCATAGCATTTAATTGCTATTTAAAAACACTATTTTGCATAGGTTCATTTATTAATTTGGATGGGAACAATAATGGCATCAAATACAGTAACATACAGAATTCCTGATGAGTTCATATTTGGGCAATAAAGTAAAGTCTTTTCTTTGCACTCATGAAACAAATGTTCCAGTAAAAATAAGTAAAATAATTTTGAAAAAATTATTCCCTAACACTTGTAAGAGTCACAATAAATGAGTCACTCATCACTCATCTTTTCATCATCCCCAGTGACAGAAAATTCCAGCATCATTTATTTTCTTATAAATGACTTCAGACTGGAAGCTACTTGGGAAAGTTGACCAGTGTGACAGCAAGTCCAGTTTGTGTGGGATCTTCACATTTGCCCCATTATCCTGTAATAATTATTAACAGCATTCTTCTCACTTTCAAAGGATTTTGGTTTATGATTACAAATTATATAGTGGTCCTACTCATGACTCATTCTTTTGATGTGAAACTGAAAATCTTTCCAAAGTGCCATCTAGACAGATGGCAGAAAAAATTCTTCCCCAGATATCCATAAATATTTGTTGCTCATAGATGCCCCAGATATAAGAAGGATAATGAACCTTGGTCATTTCAAAAATAGGCAAGATTATTATTGCTGACAAGTTGAAACCTTTAGCTGTGATCATTAGTCATAGATTTTCTGGAAACGAACTCAACCTCTGGAAATTCATTGCCTCATCAAAATCATTTAACCATTCCAAGGACATGTTTGTGAGTGAAGAAGATCAACTGAGCCTTGCCACTAGAAGGGCACAGATATGCTTGGTAAGGACCTTGCCTCTGACAAAGAAAACCAGAGTCTAATTCCACATCAGACACTAACTTAAGGTCCCAGAGCCTACAGGAGTTAAGTGCTTCAAAAGTGCTGGGATGATTTGTGTATTTGTCCTATTTTGTTTTGTTTTTCAGATTTGATCCAGATCAGAAGTTTTCTAATGTAGGTCTGCTAATCACTGCTAATTAGTGTGACATTTCATTAGTCTTTCACATAATGTGAAAAACATAACAGTTTCTTTTTTCTTCTGAACTTAAATGTGCTCAACCTAAGCATTTATGTGTTACTCTCAGATTATGTACTTGGTATATTTTGATTTGAAAATCATATAAGGTAGTTGGCAAAACTTGTTTGGCCCTATTAACTAATTTTTTTAAACCTACTATTTCTTTTGTTAGCTGTACTCTATGGAATACCTGAGAAACAGATTAGTGGAAGGAAGGAAGCTTATTCATAACTGGCTCTGAAGAAGACAGAGAAAACTATTGGTCTCAAATCTCAGGAGGTTTTAGGGTACAATGAGCTTTCATGGGAATAAAAAATGGGGAGTGTAGAAAGACCCTGGGCAGGCAGGCCATGAACTGGGTGGGATGGTAGATATCAAGGTGAGTCTTCTTTCCTCTTCTCTGATGGGAACCTCACAGTGGACTGGCTCTCCTGCAGATGGGTAGCCAGCACCTGAGCAGAGCTTGTCTTCAGTTAAAAGGATCAGGGAGGGGAAGCAAGGGGCAGTTTCAAGACAAAAGGAATTATTGTGCAAAAGGAGTTCAGATGTATTGGTGGACATTGTGCTGAAATGGTTGTTACTAACTCCATTTCAATGCAGAGAGGCTCAGCTTTCAGCCTTTACAGAGCTTTGAATGTATGCATTCACATTGGCTTTACTTCTTTTCAGTGTAAAGGGAATACACAAAGAAGATGAGAATGTTAGGCCCAGATGAATAGCTTCCTTAGGATTCCATAGGCTTAGTTGTATTTTAGGATTTATAGACAGAAAATCACCCAGAATTGTAACAGAAATGAACGTCTATTGCTCAAGCATTATTTTGGGTTTAGGCAAAGCCTTAGAAAGAAGATAAAGATGTTCTTCCCATTGAGAAAGTTATTTCTTTTTGTGAGTAGTCAGGCATGCTCTTAAAATAAAAATTTGTATGATGTGCTTTCTTTTATCTTGTTGATTGTTCTTATATGACTGTTAGAATAAGCAAAGCAACACTATGGGAGGTGATTCCACTGGCCTTAAAGAAAAAGATGAGAGGCTGAGAGGAATAAAAGGAGAAAAGCTTTTACAGTGCTAGAGGAAAGCACTTCAATGCTCAGCTCCCATAAAAGCCACCTAATGCTTGAAAGACAGACTAAGAAGTCTATTAATAGTAAATTCAATGTGTAAAGATGGGAGTAAATGTCCATAAAAATAGTATATTACACAATTGTCATTAAGTCATTGTTATTCAGTAATTGTCATTAAGTTTGATATCCATTTTGAACAGAGAATAGAATATTAAAAAGTGAAGAATTATCATCCTTTTGTCAGCAAATAAAGTAATCTTGTAAAGACAAAAAATACTTAGAAGTCAAAGCAACTTTGCTTATTAAACTATCTGTTAATGAACTTTTAGTAGATACCAATTCTCCACAGGACTTTGTAGCTATTCTATGGAGTAGCTGAGAAGTGTCATTTAGGCAATGAGGAAATCACTTCTTAGTGACAAATTGAGAAGAAACGAACAACATAAAATACTTTAAGATACTAGAACATGTCACCCCAAAACATGCTCCTTTAGCATAATGGTTGTTATGAGATGATTATTTCAAGAGAGGGAAAGATACAGGTTGAGCTCTGAAAACACAACGGACCCTCATCCTCCTAGCAGACAGGAGGATAACCAACTCACCTGACACTATCACCTGTGAAAATGCATTAGCATAAATCTGCATATTGAAATTTCCTGATCATCTCCCCACACAACTAACTGCTCTCCTGCACACCCTACTCACTTTAGCTGAAAATGGCATTTAATCTGGAATTCTAACCACCCCTGAGAGATGCTTATTTTGCCCTGGGTATCTCCATATGCACAGGAATGTGTGTAAATAAATTTCAGTTTCTTTTTCTCTTTTTGATCTGTCTTTTATTACAGAGATTCCCAGTAAGAGCTGTGAAGAGGACAAGGGAAATAATAACTAGGAAAAGAGCTGTGAAGAGGACAAGGAAAATGATAACTAGGAAAAGGTTCATGTTACGAATCCTAAGTGGGGTAAGTGTTTAGATTACATAGTTTATGGGGGTCAGTAATTCATTGGGAATACTGCATGTGAGAGGTGAGACTGGTGCTGAGTTATAAAAAAGAGATATGAGGAAATGCATTGAAAACTGTTGAATAATAGGAGATGAGGTGAAAAGGTAAGGGAAAGTAATCAATCTATAATTAATCTGATTTAAGTTCAGTGTATTCACAGGTGAAATATCTCAGACCAGGCCCTTGGAGGTTGAGGAGGGGAAGGGGCAAGAAAGATAGAGACACTGGATACCTAAAAGGGAATTCCAATTCCCAATTCCCACAGGAGATCAGGCAGTGCCTAGTTATGACATAAGTGGGACCCTGAGAATGACAAGGATAAACGGACCCATAAACCACTTCATCCACTGCATTCTTGAGTGTCTAAGGAGGGTCAAGGTAAAACCTGTTAATTACTCCCAAGTCACAGCTGTAGAGCAAGGAACCTTAGAAATCCCAGTAGCTTTCCTACAGAGACTTATGGATGTGTTACAAAAACATACCAACATTGCACTGGAGTCATAGGAGGAGGAAATCATCCTAAAACATAAATTTCTGACACAGTCAGCACCAGATATTCATAGAAAGCTTCAAAAACTGATGGCTAAAGGGAGTAGAGATCTAGACCAATTGGTCCATGTAGCCACCTCTGTATACTATAATAGGGACTTAGAAAAAGAAAAATAAAAGACATGGAAGAGGAAAAAAGAAAGAATAAATGGCTGGAGTCTCTGATCACAGTGCTCTTAGAGGTCCTCTGGGGCACAGTCCAAACCTGTGGACATGTTTTGAATGTGGACAGGAAGGCCATTTTAAGAGGAGTGCCTCTGGAGGAAGCCTAGTCCAGGACCCTGTGCCATCTGCTGGGGAAATCATTGGAAGGTACACTGTCCAAGGGAACCAAGGCCAGAGCCTCACACCCAATGATAGGTCATGGGGCCTCCTATCCAGGCTCCTGTGACCACTATAAAAGCAGAGGAGCCCCTGGTAATACTTACTATTGAAAAGCACAAGGTCAGAATCCTTATCGATACGGGAGCTAGCATTTCAGCTATTCTTTTCTTTCCTGGACCCTGATCCTCTGAGAAAATTACTGTTCAGGGCATATCAGGTCAGCCCCTAGAGTGTTATTTTACTCAGCCTCTAGCCTGATCCTGGGGAGATTTCCATTTCTCTCACTCTTTTTTAATTGTCCCAGAAATATCTACTCCTCTGCCAGGGCAAGACCTTCTATCTAAATTGGGGGTGCTGCTTCTTTTACCCCCAGGGAGGTACTTTTGCTTGCCTCTGATAGAGGAACAAGTAGACCCCATGGTGTGGACAGATGGACATACTGTGGGACAGGCATGAAAGACAGTCCCAGTCCTAATTCATCTCAAGGGTCCCTCTTGGTTTCCCCATCAAAAACAATAGCCTTTAAGGCCAGAAGTTAAGGAGGGGCTAATTCCCATAATCAAAGACTTAAGAGACTGGTAATAGAATGCTCCAGCCCATATAATACTCCTATTCTTGGAGTCAGAAAGGGACCTAACAAATGGAGGCTGGTCCAAGATCTCTGCCTGATCAATGAAGCGGTAGTGCCTCTCCACATTGTAGTTCCAAATCTCTATATGCTTCTAGCCCAAATACTCCCAGGTATTGTTTACTAATCTGTCCTTGACTTAGAGGGTGCCTCTTTTTGCATTCTCTTATCCCCTGAAAATCAACCTATCTTTGTCTTTGAGGACCCCACACAAAGGCTGGACAGGTCACCTGGACTATCCTCTCCCCCAGATTTAGAGACAGCCCTCATCTCTTTGGGTTGGATCTAACTCAAGACTTGGCAGAGTGGCAATATCCACAAGCTACTCTGCTACAGTATGTAGATGACCTCCTCCTCTGTAGACCAACTGAGCCTGTCATTTCATGAGCCACTGATTCCTTACTAAACTTCCTACTACATAGGGGTTATAAAATTTCTAAAGAAAAAACTCAATTGTATCAATTTAGGGTTACATATTTAGGTCTTATCCTGGAGACAGAAATGAGGGTTCTAGGAGAAGATAGACTCCATCTGATCCTGACGTTTCTTCTACCTAAGATTCTAAACAATTGAGGGCCCTTTGGGAGGTTCTACAGTATACTGTAGAATTTGGATCATGGGATATGCGGAACTAGCCAGGCCCTTATATCAGATCCTTAAGGAAGTGCAGAAGGATCCACAGCCTTTTATTGAATGGGATGACAAATCAAAAAATGCATTCCACCAGTTAAAAAAGGCCCTTATGACAACTTTGGTCCTGGGTCTCCTGGTACAGGACAAGTTTCAATTATATGTCTATGAAAAGGAGAGACTGGTTCTTGGAGTAGTGACTGAGCTCCAGGCCATCATTCCCCAGCCAGTGGGCTACTTAAATAAAGAATTAGATCAGGTAACCAAGGGATGGCCAGGATGTCTTTGAGCAGTTGCTGCAGTTAGCCTTCTAGTGTCTGAAGCTCAAAAACTTGTCCTAAACTGCTCCCTGACATTTTACACCCCACATGACCTGGGGGGAATTTTAAACTCAAAAGGAGGATTTGGGCTGTATGACAGGTCTTTACTTAAACACCATTCCCAGCTTCTGGGAGGGATGAAAATAAATTTAAGGACCTGTCAGAGCTAAGCCCTACATTCCTTCTACCAGAGAGAGGGGGAAATCCTGAATACTCATGTGAGGAGGTGCTAATAGAAAATTATGCTGTCCGACCTGACTTGACTGATGAGCTCTTAAAAAACCCAGATCTAAAATTATACAGCAACAGCAGCTCCTTTGTCAAAACTGGTGTCAGACATGCAAAGATTACAGTTGTGACAGAAGTTGGCATCTTCAAATCAGGTCCTCTTTCTCCTAATACAAGTGCTCAATGGCCAGAATTAGTGGCCCTAACAGAAGTCCTAAAACTATCAAAAGAGCAGAGAGTCAACATCTATACAGATTCTAAGTGTGCCTTCCTGATCCTGCATGCTCATGCTGCCATCTGGAAGGAAAGGGGAAGGCTTACTATAATGGGATCTCCCATTAGACATGCTTGCTACATTCTAGCCTGCCTAGATGCTGTTCTGTTGCTTAAAGAGGTCTTGGTGATTCATTGTAGAGGTCACCAAAAAGGGGAAGATAAGATAGCAAAGGGAAACAAAGCGGATGATGGAGCAGCTAAATGGGCAGCCATGCAGGAATACACAGCTGGCCCTTTCCCCTGGGAGGGAACTCTCCTTCCCCTAGAGAGACCACAATATCAGTCAGAAGAAAGTAAACAAGCCTTGATCAAGAGTACCAGTTGGATCACCAGGGCTGCTGGGTGTCCCCTGGAGGAAAGTTATGGCTCCCTGAGTTACTCCAATGGAAAATTCTTAAGACCCTCCACCTACCTTATCATTTGGACTTAGACAATACTTTGGTTTTGGTCAACAAAATGTTTAGGGGGACTAAATTAAGGGATACCATCCAACAAATTGTGCAGGGATGTAAAACATGACCAAAAAATTCCCAATAATAAAGGACTCCAGGTACCAGGGACCCAGAGGTAGGGGTCTTACCCCAGGGAATACTGGCAATTAGATTTTACCCATATGCCAGGGGGACCAAAATCAAAACTACTGGTAGTATTGGTGGACATGTTCCCTGGATGGGTAGAAGCCTTTCCTTGCCAGTATAGAACATGCTACAGAGGTGGTCTGAGCTCTAATCACAGAAATAATCCTTCACTTTGGTCTCCCCAAGAAACTTCAAAGTGATAACAGGCCTACATTTAGGGCAAAGTAACTCAGGGACTCTCTAGGCCACTGGACATAAAATACCATATCCACTGTGCCTGGCATCCCCAATCATCTGAAAGACATGGTTCCTACCCTTTCTGGGGCCTAAAGTTGCCATTATTCTCTTACTTGTGTTTGGTCCTTGCATTTTAAACTTACTTGTCACATTTGTTTTCCTCTCATCTAGAATCCATCAAACTGCAAATGCCCCTGATGGAGATAAAAATGACCTTCTATCACAGTCCCCTTGATAACCCCTCTGTGGTCAGCCCTGATGCTGCGGGCCCCTTCAACACCCCCTGTCAGCAGGAATGAATCACTGAATAGACTTCATCGTCCCTATCCCTAACAGCAGTTAGGGTGATCATTGAGAGAGGGGACTTGAAGCGTGGACTGTGGGAGGTCCATGCATTCCCCAAAAGTGACAATTATCCAGGGAGAAAAACATCCCTTCTCCTTCCCAAGAAACATCTGTTCACACCAGAGAGACACCTCTCTTTTGATCTCTGCCCTTGTGCATAAAAAAGCTATAAAACCTGATTTCCAACCTGACTCAGTGGACCACTGGTTTCCAGGTCCCGCTTCATGACCCCATGTAGCCTTTCCTTTCTCTTCACTGCAAATAAAACTTTTCTGACCTTTGCCTCTGGAGTCTGCCTTTGATTTCCATCTAAGCACAGAACAAGGACCCTCACCACCTGAAAATTCCTAGTATTACTATTTTTTTCTGCCTCCTCAGAGGTTTCCATCCTTTAATCTTCAAGGGTTGAAGAGGGGTAAAAGTCCATTTTTCATAACTACTTCCAGCTGTCATTGGACTGTTGACTTGCCTGTAGAGGGAAAGAACATCTCTGGCTGTCTGATCTAGGGGAGTTAGAAGCACTACAGGTGGGTCTGAGGTTGAGAAAGCTTAGATATCTCACAGGGCCATCATTTTAATATGGAACTGTTCGAGACTGGAAGATACAAATTGTACAAGAAAGTTAAAAATGTAGGGACCAATTATGAGGAACAGAACAATGGTAACTGGGCACTCTAAGAAAGGCAGTAATCAGGTTAGGTAAGGTAAGGCAGTTTTTATTATTGGCCAAATGGTGTTTGGGATTGGTCAAACACCAATATTACCTTAAAAAGAATCCAAACATTTAGTTGTACAGTAAGAAGGATTATTATAAACTATAATGATTTTTTGGGGGGTGCTTAAGTTTAGGGCAGTGTATAGAAAGGAATCTAGCTTGAGACAAAGCCAAATAAAGATATTTATGGGTGTTTTTTTGTTTTACTTTGTGTTGTTTTCGTCAGTAGTAGGGATTGAACCCTGGGCTTAAGGCTAACGCTTGAGTCACACCTCCAGCCCTAGACTTGTGTATATGTATATATGTGTCTATGTGTGTGTGTGTGTGTGTGTGTGTGTGTGTGTGTGTGTGTGTGTGTGTAGCCATTAAGCTGTTAAACATCACAAACACCTTGGTACAACCTCTGCTATAGAACCCAGGTACCAAGATCTGATCTGCACTTTGTAGACCTAAAGATCTTTGCAATTGCTGGCTGGAGATAACCCAAACATACCAAGCCTGAGGTATACAACAGAAATTTGGTTTCTATAACTGATCAATAATTGAAAGGAGAATGATGGAGGGGATGAATTCAAGTATGACATATTTGATATATTATACGAACTTTTGTAAATGACATAAGGTATCCCTAGTACAACAATAAAAAAAGAAAATGCAGGTGAATATCTATAAATATAATGTCAATATGCTAGAAGGGCTAAAGGATACATTTCCAGAAGAGAGAGAGTCACAGACTGGGACTCTGGACTTTTTATGGCTGTAGGTGTGGCTGGAGACTGCTGAAATTTGCTAGTTTTCTTCCCTGAACAGTGTCCACTATTTTCTTTTCTTTTTTTTTGGTTCTGGGGTTGGATTCAAGACATTGCACTTGTTAAGCAGAGCCTCTATCACTTGAGACATACCATCAGCCCTTTCTGCTTTGGTTACTTTTGAGATAAGGTCTTTATTTTTATCCAGACTGGTCTGGACTGTGATCATCTTATTTATGTGTCCCACCATAGCTGGGATGACAGGTGCACACTGCCATGTCTAGCTATTGGTTGAGATGAGGGTCTTGCAAACTTTTTGCCTCCACTGGCCTCCAACTGATCCTCCTGATTGCTGCCTCCTGAGTAGCTGGGATTAGAGATATGAGCCACTTTGCCCACCTCTTGGTGACTTCTTTCTGGAGGGTCCTATAGTAGTTGGCATAGCACTGAGAGTCCCTGTTTAGATACAGTCTCACTCTTTTTGCCTTGCATTTTTACCAGTTACTCCACTCTGGTTATACTTTCCCAGAGTGTGTTTAAGATCGTGTAGGTGGCTAAAAGTTAACCTTTTTGTTTTTACTGTTAAGGTCAGTTGAGTCTCTTTAAGGGTTACTTATAGGGATTTATGAGGATCCCTTGCCTCCTTTAGTCTTTTTCCTCTGAGTTGTGCCATCTGCTGCGATGGGTTAGGGTCTTGCTATCCACGTGGCTTCTTTTGAAAGCACTGGGGACAGTCTCCTCTCCAATTGACCCCACTCTTTGAGAACTGGTGCTGGTTAGAGTCCAACTCTGGGGTCTCCGTGGCCTCTGATCAAGTTGATGGGTAACTTACTTGGCCTCCTTTTAGGGGAGTCCTGTCATCCCTGGGTTGAGCATTAGATTGCCTGCCTAGCAAGTCTTAAACCCTGAGTTCAACCCCCACCACTGACTTTCATTTTATCTTTAAAATGCATGTAGATTTGTATTTGTTTATAGATATACTCCCTAGGTGAAAAGTGTCCATTATCAGAGTGGCAGTGCTCAGAGTGCACAGCGTTTAGGCACAGCCAGCTATTATTGGTTAGTCTGTGTTCAATTGGCAATAAGGAGAAGTGAAGTTATCAGTGGACTGAGCATGTGTAGAAAGACCAGATGTCTTGTCAGTGGAGACTCTTGTTTATCTTTGAGGACAGGGTACTTATAAGCCAGTAGTCCCTTGACAGGTAGACTAGGCCAGGCCAACTGAACCTAAGACGACTGGCAGAGTGAGTGACAGACAACCTCTGGCCTCATCTTAGTTCCATCTGCATATCAAATGACAGCCCCAGCACCAGGACAGTTGACCATTGATGAAGACCAGAAAGAATCGAAACAGGATCAAAAAGAGGTAGCACTGGATTCCAGGAAAATCTCCATCATTCCCACAAGAAGTTGAGAAACTGATTTGTGAGCTCTGGCTTCCTATTCTTCCTATTCTTTGGCCAAGAATAAACCTTCCTTCAGTGCTCAGTGAGCACTCAGTCTAAGCAATTGATTACTCAATTCTGAGAGGGAAAAAAGGACTCAGTTTGGGTCAGAAATTGGTATTAGCCATGCACCTTGGCTCACTCTTGTAATACTAACTCTTTTGGGGGGTGAAATCAGGAGGACTAAGGTTGGAGGCCAACACTGGCACAAAAGTTCACAGGACCCAATATCAACCTCTGGGCTCAGTGGGGAAGTTCTGTCATCCCAAGTTACATGGGTGGCTGAGATTGGGAGTCATACCAGGCACAAAAGTTCTGAGATCTGATCTCAACAGAAAAAAGCTGGGTGTGGTGGCACATGCCTGCCACTTTAGTGACATTGGGAAATGTAAAATATGAAGCCTTCTGTTCAAGCCAGTCTTAGCAAAAAGAGAGACCCTATCTCCAGAAAAACCAGAGTAAATAAGACTAGAGGCATGGCTCAAGTGGTATAGTGCCTAAACCCTGAGTTCAAACCCTAGTACAAAACAAAACATAAAACAAAAACAAAAAGTGCCCAGGGACCTTTTCTACAAGTCCACTTAGGGGGATAGTGGTTTTAACCAGCTTGAGTCAGAAAAGTTTTCCTCAAAATTCCTAACAAGAAAGCCTTAAAATATCCATGACGACGGTGACTTTGCATCAGAGGTGTTAATCTATAGTAAAGCTGATTTCTCTGAGTGGGTTTCAAAAGAAAAGATGAGCTCTATGGTTTATAAATTTTAACATGTAAGAAAGAATGACTTAGCTTCTTAGAAGAGAAGAGAAGAAATTAATTTCGTTATGGAGATGTGGTTACAAGAGCACTCCTTTCTGAACACAATTTCACTTCCTCTGATTTCAATGACCTTCAGTCAATCAGTCTGAAAATATTAAATCAACAAATTACAGGAATAAATAATTCATATCTTTTGAAAAATTTTTATTACATTAGTATAGTTGTTCTATTGTACTATAGTTGCTACTATTTTACTATTAGCTGTTACTGTTAATCTCCTTGCGCCTATGGTATAAACGAGCTTTGTCAGAGGTATGCACCCATAGGAAAAATAGGATTCAATGCCATTCATGATTTTTGGGCATTTACTGGGGATCTTGGAACAGATTCTATGCAGATGTAAATATGTATATTATGTTTCATTTTAATAAATAGATCATTTTATTATATTCTCTTAGAATGCTCAATACTACACAGCAGTTATGTGTTGTTTTACCTTGTATCTTTTAATAGGTGCTTAGTATTAGAAACATTATAAGGTAGTTGGCAAGTTTTAAATTGTTTGGTTCTGTTAACTAATGGATTTTATTAATGCTACTTATATTTCATGTGCTAGCTCAAAGGAATAATTTTGCCAAAAGCAGTTAAAATGATTTTTTGGACACTGTACAATTACAAATAATATTAGGATGAGTAAATGATATACATATGAATACAATGGCAGCCTTGTAAGTGTATTCTTGGAAGCAGAATTGATGAATCAAAGGAAATTCCACTTTAAAATGTAATAGATATTGCCAGTTGTCTTTCATAGTGTTCCAATATTTATACCTTCTGACTTTGTTGAGAAGTCATTCATGTAGTTTGACAATACAAATATAACTTTTGGGATAATAAAAGCTAGTATAAAAATGTGGAAGAATGTCCAGAAAATTCTTTAATGCCTTTTAATTAGCCTAAAGTTAATATATAATTATAAATTACAGAGCATTTTATTACAGGTCAGCTTCAGGATGCAAGAATTTAACAACAACCTAAAATAGCCATAGTGACAGCTCTGGAAATGTTTGTCTTACTAGTTCACAAAGTTTTATTTGACACAAGAAGTAACTGTCAACTCAGGTTGGACACAGAATGGGTCCCTGGATCTGCCTGGGTTCTATGGAAGTGGTGTCCATGACAGTGGACTGGGCTCACTGATGGTAGTTTTTAAAGATGGAATAAAAATAGCAGCACTATTTGCTTATATGTAATGAGGGCAAGAGGCTGGCATCCATCCAGGCCTGGGGAGTAGGGCAGGCTAGGTCATAGGTCTGATTAGTATAGGGCCTTATCATGGTGTACCAGCTGAAGAAATCCCAGCCAAATGGTACTTGTAGGACCTTATTCTATGAAATCCCCATTAGAGGAACCAGTGTGTAGAGTGGTTAGCCTTCCTTGGGTGTACCAAGGGATGAGTGGGCTGTCTCCGTGGGTCCCTGTGGTAGTTAGAAAAGTTAAGCTGGACCCAAGCCAGTAAGTAAGCAGCTACTGGTTTTTCATAACAAATCCAACAACCTTTTAATGGAGACTTAGGGAAGGCAAATGCTCTGGAGAAATCTAAGAAAGTGTTTTTATCCCAGAGTTGTAGTTTGTTATGATCGTCCTCTGTTAGGGAAATTAGTGTAGCCAAAAGACTAAGCCCTATAGTAATATACCTAGCAGATAAAAAGAACATGTCAATGCTGCCTTTTCAAATCTAGTTCAATCAGAAGGAGCAGCAGTGGCTAGTTCTATTCCTAAAGTAATTACAAACAGAATGAAAAGCTTGATTAGAAGGTACTGAAGTTTTAGGTCAAGAGGACTCATAGAGGTGACTTATCTGTAACTATACATGTTTTCTTCTTGAACAGCAGTTTTCATCCATCCAAAGGTTCACATGAGAAGGTGGCAGGCTCCAGTTCTGGGTTTGGAGATGGAGATGAGACAGTCACAGAAGGATTCCAGCCTTTGACTCTCCAGTGATGGATCCAGGAATCCAGGCTAGCTATTCACATTGCTGTGGGGGTAGACAGAATAACTGGATAGGGAACTTCCCGAGGAGGTGTGTTTAGGCCTCAACCCTGGCTGAGGACTTTATCAGAACTAAGTCTCGTGGGCAGAAGAGGGGAGGGCCCTGCATGCTCTGTCTGTGGATGCTTTGCTTAATCTTAGAAAGCATCTTTTGGAATTTGGCAAGTTGAGTAACATGAAAGACTAACTGAGCTGCCTCTGGGTTGAGGAGAAGATCATTGGTAAGAAAGAGTCTTTCATATACAGATTGAAAGAGGTTTAGGTCTTGCTTCCCTGGGGTATTTCTAAGCCTGAGAAGGGCAAGAGGAAGCAACTTGGTCCATGGGGAAGGGGTCTCCTGAATTAGTTTAGTCAGGCATCTCTTTACAAGCTCATTTACGTTTCCACCTTACCAGAGGATTGGGGATGCCAAGCACAGTGGAGATGATAATCTATTCCCAAGACCCAGGAAAGTTTCTGGGTCACCTTCACCTTGAAGGCTGATTCATTTTGCTCTGAAGTCTTTTAGGGAGGCTGAAGCGAGGAATTATTTCTGTGGTTAAAGCACAAACCACTTCCTTGGAATGCTTAGTATTGCAAGGGAAAGCTTCTACCCACCCAGTGAAGGTATCTACAGTCTTCTCCAGTATAGGATCCTTGCCTCTGTGTCCCCAGGATTTGGAGAAGCCTATTGTTAGGATTGGTCCTTTGACATATTTCGCATCCCTATTCTACTCGTTAAACAGTACCTTTAAACTTTGTCTCATTGAACATCTTGTTAACCAGGAGTAAAGTATTCTCTGGTCCTAAATGATAGAGCTGGTGGAGAGTTTTTAATACTTTCTATTGGAGGGCCCCTGGGAGCCATAGCTTTCTATCAGGGAGACCACCAGCCATGGTGATATCTAGTTGATACCCCTGTTATGAAGCTCATTGAGCCTCCTCAGGCTAGTAATGGGGTTTTTCTGGTGGCCGTAAGGATGTTCTCCATAGGAGAGGCACAACTACAAATTCTTTCGTGGCAGTCTCATCAGCTGCTCTATTTCCCTTAGCAACCTCATCATCTCCCTTTTGGTGGCCTGGGCAGTAGAACACTGACACCTGATTAGGCAAGAGGACAGTGTGCAAGTGTGTCCTGTGCACACTTAACTGGGATCCAGTGGTAGTTAACATTCCCCTTTCCTTCCAAATGGCTGCATGGAGGATTAAGAAGGCATAGTTGGAGTCTGTATAAATATTGACCTTATTGTCTTTGGACAGCTCCAGAGCTTTGGTAAGGGCCATTAGCTCTGCCAACTGAGCATTTGTGTTAGGGAGTAGAGGGCCTAACTGAAGGGTGCCAAACTCCGTTACCACTGTGAACCCCACATGTCTGGTCCTATCTTTGACAAATGAGCTGCCATCAGTATATACCAGGTCAGAGATATCCAGAGGCTGATCAGTTAAATCAGGTCTGGCAGCATAGCTTTCCATAAGTACTTCCACACAGGAATGTTTAGGTCTTCTTACCCACTTGGTAGGAAGGAGGCAGGATTAAGACTTTGGCAGGTTTTTGAAGTAATTTCTGTCCCTTCTAATAATTGAGCCTATTATTTAAGCAGATGGCTATCAGACAGCCAGAGTCTTCCTTTAGAATTCAGAATACTCCCTATATCATGGGGCATATAAACAATTGGGGACGTGCTCAAAATGAGCTTTTGGGCTTCAGGAATTAAGAAGCTTACTGCTGCCACTGCCCACAGATCCACGCCATCCCTTAGCTACCTAGTCAAGTTCTTTGCTTAAGTAAACCACCAGTTGGGGAGTTTGCCCTCAGTGTTGGGTCACTACTCCCAGAGCTAGTCCTGCCTTTTTACAGACATATAGCTGGAATTTATCTTGAGTAGTGAGGCCTAAGGTGGGGGCCCTAGTTAAAGCCTTCTTTAATTATGAAAAGTGTTAGTGGCAGTGCTATATCATTCAATAAAATGTGGAGAGTGTTTTTGGGCTTCTCTAGAAGCTTGATATAGAAGCAGAGCCAAATCTGCATATCCTGGGATCCAAATTCTACAATAGTCCACCACTCCCCAAAAGGCCCTCAGCTGCATTAGTCTTAGGAGTAGGAAAGGCTAAGATTGGTTGGATCCTGTCTTCCTCTAGGACTCTTACTCCTCCTGCTAGGACAAGCCCCAGGTAAGTAATCTTGTGTAGACATAATTCGGCTTTTTTCCTGGATACCTTGTAGCCTTGGTTGGCCAGAAAGTACAAAAAGGACTTGGTGACCCAAGAAACAGTGTGCTTGGATAGTCCACAAAGAAGGACATCATATACATACTGTAGCAAAGTGGCCTGTTGATCATTCTGTTATGCTGGATCTTGCTTGGGCCAGGGCCAGTCCAAACTGGTGGGGACTGTCCCTAAACCCCTGAGGGAGGACAGTGCAGGTGACCTGTCCTGCTTTTCAAGTTGGATCCTCAAAAGCAAATATGGGTTGACTATCTGGGTGTAAGGGAATATAGAAAAAAGCATCTTTTAAGTCTAAAAGTGAATATTAGGTTGTATCAGGGTTTGGATTCTCAGGGTACAGAGAAATTATTGCCTCATTAACTAGTCAGAGGTCCTGGATTAGTCTCTATTTACCTGGTCCCTTTTTAACCCTTAAAATAGGAGCTGGAGCATTCATTTAGGAGTCCTTGTTACTTTAGTCTCTTGTTTATAGGGATTAGTCCTCCCTTGCTTCTGGCCACAATGGATGTTGTTTTTGGTGAGAGAACTGAGAGGTGGATCAAAGCCAGAGTAGCTTTTCAAGCTTTCCCTATCAAGTGTCCTATCAGCCCATATGGCAGGGTCTATCTGTGACTCTATCAGCAGTAAGCAAAAATATTCTACTAGGGGAAAAGAAGTCAGAACTTTAGCTGAGACAGAAGGTCTTGTCCCAACAAGGAAGTTGGAGTCTCAGGGACTATTAAAAAGGAGTGACAGAAGTGGAGATCGCCCCAGGAACAGGGAAGGGGTTGGGTAAAATAACGCTCTAGAAGCTGGCCTGATATGCCTCAAAAAGGAACTATTTAGGGACTTGAATCCAGGAGAGAAGGAGAAAGCCAAAAAGCATGCTCTTGTGTGTAGAAGGAAGCTAATTTCACACTTTTCAACTGTAATGGTGACCTGGTACTCCTCAGTTTGTACTGTGGTCACAGGAGCCTGGATGGGAGGCCTCAGAACCCATCATTGCTTGGATGGCCATGTACCCAACTCTGTCAAGAGCCAGGAGCAGCTTGCTTTCAAATGGTTCCTTTTGCAGATAGGGCAGTGTCCCAGAGTTTGCCTATTTCTCCAGGGGCATTCCCTCCTGAAATGGCCCTCCTGTCCACATTGGAAACAAGTCTCCAGTTTGGACCTCATCCAGAGGAAGCCACTCATAACATAGCAATCAACGCTTCCTGACACTTATCCATCCTTTTCTCTTTCTTTAGATCCCTATTATAGAACACAGATTTTTTTTGTCCAAATCCTTGCTCTTCTCAGCAGACAGTTTTTGAAGCTTTCTATGAATATGTGGGGTTGACTTTGTAAGAAATTTGTCTTTCAGGGTGATCTCTTCCTCCTGTGACCCTGGTATAACATTATAATGTTTTTGTAGGGCATCCTTAACTCACTATAGGAAAGCCACAGAGGGTTCTGAGTTTCCCTTCTGTGCAGCAGTGACTTGGGAATAATTAAGGGGCTTCACCTTGGCTCTTCTCAAGCCCTCAATGATGCAGTAAATGAAGTGGCTTTGATGCCAATCATCTGTCCTGTCCTTGGAGTCCCAATTAGGGTCACTTCTAGGTATGGCCTGGTCTCCAGTAAGAATGAGAACCTGGGAGGGAGTATGGGACAAGTAACAGTCATTTCCAACAGCTGTGGCCTGATCTAACACCTGTTGTTTTTGTAATGAAATCAGGATCTGACCCAACAGCAGCATCACATCTTTCCAGTCCAGATCAAAATTTTGACTGACCTGGAATTTTTGGATATATTGCTCAGGATCATCAGTAAAACTTCCAAAATCTCATTTAATTTCTTTAAGCTCATTTAATCTGAAGGGAACATGGACTTGCTCACATCCAAACTCCCCACTGGAAGGACTTGGAGGGGAAACAGCCCCATTCCTGGTCCAGACTTCCCCCCTGTCTTGGAATGAGTTTCACCTGGATAAGGGGTCAAAAGGGCAGGGGACAGAAGCATTCTACTGAGTTCTTCCAGATCAGGATAAATGTCAGGAACTCTCTGGGAAAGGGGTGTTCCCTTTTCAGGAGGCAGTTCATTGGGGTTCTTGGCAAGTAGAGGAGGGTCTAGAGGAGCCTCCAGATCTTGTTGTTCAGGAAGATCAGGAGATTTAGAAGAGGGTTCATTGCAGAGAACAGCCATGGTCTGGGAGTCCAGTTTACATCCTTACAGCCTTTCTAGATGGTCTCACAGGTAAAAGAAAACTGGACATTTACCCTTCTTTCTACAAAACAAGTCAAGATGTAAGATGGTATTAGAATTAATGCTTCCCCATTTGGCCATTTGTCCTGATCCCCCAGAGGGTACTGGAGCCAGGCCTGAGTGCAATAAAATGAGGATCTTCCACAAACTTTCTGGGTCAAAGTCCTTCTAATGTTTCAACAGACAGGCTAGAGGGGATCCCTTAGGCACCTGGGAATCTTGGCCTCCCATCTAAAAGAGGGACAAAAAAATTGGTCACCATGAGGATTTCCTTCTTTTGGGCATCCAGGGATAAAGTAGGGTGTCCCATTCTCCATCTGCTTCTTTTGCTGCCCACCCTATGACTGAGGTCTGAGGAAAGATGTTTGGGTTTGTCCATACTGAAGTTGCTTTTACTGGTGTGACTTGGACCATTATTTTGCCTGTTTGCCTTATGACCCAGGTATCTGGCTCTGTTCTAAGAGTGGAAGTCCTCTAATTCAAATATGATCCCATTTATAAAGTGTTGCAGGATGGCCAAAGGAACCTGCATGGATAGAGGAAGAATCCTCAGGGGGCCTGTTGGTGAAATTTCCCTTCCCAGATAGTCTGGAAAAATGTGGGTCACTCCAAGGGACACATAAGTCATCTGGTGGTACCAGATAAAATGTGAGAAAACTATAATGGTGGTTATTTCCGTGGAGCAATCAAGCTAGATCCCTCTCTTTCTCTGAGGCAGACCACAGAGACATGCTCAGCTAAATGCAGGACATACACATCAACTTCAGGTCAGAGAATATTTCTGCTCCATGCACCCAATAGAAAAGAAGACCGAAAAGGGTTTCCATGGGGCACAATCTAGTGACTAAGCCTTGGACAGCAATGTGTAGGGACCTTTTCTAGGCCTGAATGAAAAAGGAAGCCCATCTTGTTGTCTAGGGAAGAGAGGGTGGCCACTCATTCTGACCCACAGAAGGAGAGAGGAAAGGAGAACAGAAGTGAAAGAGAGGAGAGTGGAAGTGAAAGAGAGGTGAGCAGAAGTGAAAGTGAGGTGAGCTGGGGTTTCAACCCTGTCCTTGTAGTACATTGCAGTCCAGTATAAACCACTGGCAGGCCCCTGGTTTCTTGGTTGACCTGTCTGTTAGTTGTAAAATGCTAGGGTGTCCTCCCCAGGTTTCGAAGGGGAAATCCTCCTTATTGAGAGAAAGCAAGAGACTTGAGTCAGCCAGCGAGTTGGACTATGTTAAGCATAGTTGGGGATAACCCCTGGGAAGAGAGGCCACAGGAGTGCCGGATGATCATGGTCACTTCCCAGGTACTCTCCCCAGGTTTGGTGTGACTAATACCAATCTTTTGATGTTGATCGTGAAATCTCACAACTCAAGCCCCACGTGGGGTGCAAAGAATATTGCACTAGGGTGCAGCTATAATCTTGCTTGGCTGACGTGGGTTCTTGTTTTCTATTGCTTTAAATAATTAAAGATAGGAATGAGAGTGAAAGTGAGCAGAGGCAGGACCTGGAAACCCAGGAGTCCAGGGGTTTCTTTTAGTATAGACCTGATTATGCTCTCTTCCCGTTCCACTCCTCTTTCCCCTTGGGCCCTGGGTTGGCCTCTCAAGGTGTGTTGCCCAACTGCTGCAAATGCCAACTGGTGAGAGGTCCCATTGTGAAGTCCAGGAGCTGGGTACAGCTTGGGGAGTTGCATAGTCCTTTGTGCAAGGCCTTCTGGGCAGAAGATGACTTGTTGCACTTCCTCAATCACCATCTTTAGGAAGGATTCAGCAGTACCTTCCTTCAAATGAAATAAGGAAAAAAATGTTATTTTTGTTCGTGAGACAGTCTTGCTATGTAGCCCAGCTTAGCCTCAAACTTGATATCATTCTGCCTCAGCCTTCTGAGTGCTGGAATTCCAGGTGTGCGCTATCAAGCAAAGCAGGAAAGAATATCTTATAACAGAAAAAGTAATTATAATTTTAAATATACTCAAAACCTGAAAGGACAGAAATTGACTAAGAATTTAGGTAAAGAGACAAACAGATGACAAGAATCATGAATATATTTTCTTTTAGCTGTGGAAAGTAGACAACAGAGATACTATCTACTGAATTAGCTAATTGGTTCTTCTTAAAAAAAAGAATTATAAATTGGATTTGGGTGTGGTGGCACATGACTATAATCCCAGCTCTCCAGAGGCTGAGCAAGAGGATCTTGAGTTCCAAGTTTGGTCAGAGTACATAGGGAGATCTTATCTCAAAAATTAATTAAGCATGTAAAAATTGGAATAAATATTGGAACAAATATTCAGAGACAGAGGCAGTAGGGTGAGGATGAGGTGGGAGCTAAAATACTGAATATTGACCTCTGTTTGCAGATCTAGAGTTTATTAGTTACCAGGCACAATTACTGGGATGATGAAGTATTAATCAAGGGCTAAGCATTGTGACTCATGCCTGTAATCCTAGCTACTCATGAGGAAGAGATCAAGAGGACAAAGAATTCAAAGTTAGCCATAGCAAAATGTTCTCAAGATCCCATCTCACCAATGGCTATGAATCTGTCATCCCAACTACACATGGAAGCACAAATAGGAGGATCACGTTATAGGGTGGCACAAGCCTAAATAAAGATTTTATCTCCAAAATGACCAAAGCAAAAAGGTCTGGCAGAGCAGCCCAAGTATTAGAGTGCCTTCCTAGCAAGCATGAGGCCCTAAATTCCACTCCCAGTATTGAGAGAGAGAGAGAGAAAAAGAGAGAGAGGGAAGAGAGACAAGTGCTAATCAAAAAACATACAAACAAACCAGTTGTGGTAGCACAAGCTTGTAAGCCCAATACTGGGAAGGCTGAGGCAAGAAGATTGTGACTTTGAGGGAAGCCTGACTTCCCTCATATCTTTATACATTTCTTTAATTTGAAAGATAATAAATTTTATGGGATTCTTGGCAAAAGGAAAAGTTAAAAAGAAAGGAAAATGCTATAATAAATACTATAAATGAATAAATGTAGACCATTATGAGGCAGCATCTTAATGCTGATGGTCAGAGCAAGCACAGAAAGCATGAAATGGAGGACAGCAAACACACAAAAACACTCATCCACCTTTTGGTCACACAGCTGATCAAAAGACAAGGACATATAAAATGAGGCAGGAAGAAATTTAAACCTCCCAAAGAGGGACAATGGCTCAAACACAGTGTAAGTTAAAATAAAATTACTAGTTGTTAAATTTCACTACCATATTGACAATAGTGGATTCTCTATCAGTGTGTAGTGTGTTCAAAAAGTCACAAAGCATCATGCATCATGTAATGGATTTTTGTTGTTAGGGTCACAAAAGTCTACTTCTGGGTTTACTTTCTGAGATAGTGTCTCACTGTGTAGTCTAGGCAGGTCTGGAACTCTTAATTATCCTGCCACAGCCTCCTAAGTGCTGAGATTACATGTGTGTACCACCACACCTGGCTCCCCACTCCTGCTTCTAAAGACTATGGGCTGATTTTATTTTGCAGTCCCACAACTTGCCCCCTCAGTCTTTAATGTGTATTGATCTAAAGCCCACTTGGTCACAATAGTTCTTTCAGAAATGGGCACAGCCTACATTAGATTAGGTGAGACTCAATTTCAGGCCTCTGGTTGCAAGGAAGCTGACCATGCTATTATGTTTGGTGCTTCCATAAGGTAAACACAAACTGTGGGTGCTCAGAACTAGGAGACTGAGAATGGAGCCAACAACAGGGAATAGGTGAAGTTGAGAGTCAGATTCTGGTGGCACTGTTTTAACCCAGAAAGAAGGCAACCTAAAGTTGATTCTGACTCTAACCTGTTGAGTTATGTGCATTAATGGTTTGTCCCTAAGTGTGTTTGCTTTTTATAGGCAACATAAAGGGTCCTTCTTTAAAAATTCTTTTTCTGATGAAAACAACCTTCAGTACATTATTTTGAAGCATTCAGGCAATGAAGGAGATGTACAAATAACAGCTCTGCTTTTCCATTTGGACTTTTTTTTCCCTTATTTTATTTTTTCACTTTACATTTATTTACATATGTATACATTGTTTGTACCACCTCCCCTCTATCCCCCACCCAATTGAAAGGGTCTTAAGCAATATGTGCAATTTCCCATAACAACATGTGTTAGCCTTCTGTTACTGTAGTATATACCTCAGATAATCAATTGATAAGAGAAAAGATTTATTTTAGCTCACAGCTTTGTAAGTTTCAATTAATGGTCAGTTGACCTCTTTGATTTTGGGCTTATAGAGAGGCAATACATCAAGGTGGAGAGTATGTGGTAGAGCAACCTGCTCACCTCATGGCAATTGGGAAGTGAAAGAGCAAGCCAGAGAAAGGAAGAGATTGTAGTCCCACAATTACCTTCAAGGTTACAGCCCCTGTGATCCAACTTCTTTCCACAAGGCCCCACCTACTAAGATTTTATTACTTTTCCATAGTATTCGAGACAAAGTGCTCCACACAAGGAGCTTTGAGGGACATTCAAGAGTCAAAGTATGGGTAGATGATTTCCCAAGATGGCGACTAGAGGGAGGAAGCAGAAAGCATGCTTCCTAAAGCAAAATCTTGGAGAGATGCTGGAGATATGCCTGGCAGGAAAAACCACCAAGAAGAGGCAAGACTCCAACTCTTCCACACCCCCAGCCCACACATAGCATCCCCACTCCACGTTAAATGGAGAAATCAGGAGGGCTCCTGCACCACCAGATGCCAGCTCCTAACCTGCTTAGGAAACGCAGACCACCAGGTGAGCTAAGTGGCACATGGTAAATCAGCATAGCCCCCTGGACAGACTGACTCCCACCCAGGGAAGAAAGAGAAAAAGACAAATGGAATAATAAACAAGCAGCTGAATAAAAAACTAAATAAAATTAAATTAAAAAGACATGTAGCAAAGAGGGTGGGGCACCCTGAGCTCCTGAGAGTGGGGAGGGTACTCCCCATTGAACTGTAAATAAACAAGCTGGCCAGAGAAAGCAGGAGTGGCAGCTCCTCCCCCAGTGTGCTTGGAGAGGGAGAGGATTTTAACAGCGGCTAAAGTGTAGCATGCTCTACCTGAGAGTGGGAGAGGGGCACTCCTTCACATGAAATAAACAAGCTGGCTGGAGAAGGTGGGTGTGGTGCCACCTCCCCCAGTGTGCTTGGAGAGGGGAAGACTTGTAATAGCAGCTAAAGTGTGGCAAGCTCCACTGGAGAGTGGGAGAGAGACACCCCCCCATGTGAACTCTAAATAATAATAAAAAAAGACTGCACTTGCAATAGGTGGGTAAGGTGGTATACTGGAGAAAAGAAAACAAGCATGCAGCCAGGAGAACTCTAGACAAACAAAGCCTGTGGGGCAAGGTGAGTGTAAAGCTCATTCCTGAGATCTGCATGAATAAAGCCTGCAGCAGGAGCTGGCTGACAGTAGGTGGCAGGTGAGCCACAGCCTCAGATAGACATTCACAAAGCTGTCTCCAGACTCTGGTTTTTTTTTTGTTTTTTTCTCTCATCCTTTGATGACACAACAACAGAACTAGGATTGGATGCTCAAGGACTAACTGTAACTGTAGTGCATTTGAACTTAGGATTTATTTGTTTTGTTTTGTTTGGTTTTGGGGTTTTTTTTTGTTTTGTTTTTTCCCCTTTGGTGAGACAATGACAGAACTTCATCACAGACACCAACACCAGAACCTGAGGCAGAAGGACTAACACCAAAATTATTAAGACTGAAACTTTATTGCATTTGAACTTGGGGATTTTTTTTCTTTTTTCTTTCTGTTTTATTATCCTCTCTCTGTCTCTCTAAAGTCTGTTTAGCTCACCATTGTTTATTTAGCTCTCCCTGTTTATTTCTTTGGCTCTGTGTGTGTGTGTTTGATTTTTTTGGTTTTTTTTCCTTCCCATTTTCTTTACCTTCTTAGCTTTCCCTCTGCTCTCACCCTTCCATTCTAGATATCTAGAAAATACTGAAATACACAGAGTACAGGGCAGTAACAATAGCAAGGGCAATGATGGGAAGACAGAAAAAAGAGGGAAACCACTTCCCCCCCAATAATAAATCAGTACAGGAACCAGAGGGAAATGAAGAAAACAGATACCCAGATCCAGATTCCAACAAAAAGAAGATAAACTATGCCAAAGAACCCAATGAAGCCCATAAGAACACCCTGAATAAAGAAATCCTGTAAATAATCAATGAGAATTTTATAGAGATGATACTGGATATGGTCAACCAAAATGTATAGGAGACGCTCAAGAAATTCCAAGACAATGAAAATAGAGAATTTGAGAAAGCACAAGAACAAATAAAAGAAACTATACAAGCATTGTATAAACACCAAAGTGAAACAAAGAACATGATTAATGAAGAGATAAATGAACTCAGAACAAAAATAGACAATATTAAAGAGGAAGAACTCAGGATATAGAAAACCTCAGAAAAAAGAATGAAAGAGAAATCCAAAACAAAATGGAAGGCCAATCCAGTGGAAAAGAACAAGCAGAAGACAGAATCTCAGAACTTGAAGATGAAATGGTAATTAAAGAAAAAACCAAAGAACTATTAGTTAAACAACCCAAGACCCGTGAAAAGAAAATGCAAGAACTCCCTGACTCCATCAAAAGACCAAACCTGAGAATAATGGGCATTGAAGAAGGAGAAGAGGTGTAAGCAAAGGGAATGCATAATATATTCAACAGAAAATTTCCAAAATCTAGAGAAATTCATCCCCATACAAGTGCAAGAAGCCTCCAGAACACCAAACAGACCTGACCAAAGTAGAACTACCCCATGGCATATTATCATTAAAACAACAAGTAGAGAGACTAGAGAAAGAATATTGAAGACTGTAAGAAGAAAAAACAAATAACAGACAAAGGTAAACCCATCAAAATCACAGCAGACTTCTCAACATTCAGGGCACTGAATGAAAATAACTTCAACCCTAGGATATTCTCCCCAGCAAAAAATCATTCAAAATAGATGGAGCAACAAAATTCATTCATGATAAGCAGAAACTAAAACAATATATGACCACAGAGCCACCAATATAAAAGATCCTTCAAGGGATTCTGTACACAGAAAGTGAAACCCAACATAACCATGAAAGGGCAGGCAGTACCAAACTACAGGAAAAGAAAAAGCAAGAAAGTAGAGAATAACATTGATTTAGTTACACACAATCAAACCCTTAAATAACTAATTCAACTAAATGACAGGAATCACCACATTCCTATCAATACTAACACTTAATATTAATGGACTTAAATCCCCCATCAAAAGGCACTGTTTGACAAACTGGATTAAAAAGGAAGATCCAACAATTTGTTGCTTATAGGAGACCCATCTCATTGATAGAAATAAGCATGGGCTTAGGATGAAAGGCTGGAAGAATATTTACCAAGCCAATGGCCTCCAAAAACAGTCAGAAGAAGCAATACTTATCTTGGACAAAGTAGACTTCAAACTCACATTGATGAAACAAGATAAAGAGGACATTCCATACTAATAAAAGGGGAAATAGACCAAAAGGAAATAACAATTATCAACCTATATGCACCCAATGTCAACACACCCAATTTCATCAAACATACTCAGAAGGACATAAACCATATATTACTCCAACACAGTGGTCATGAGAGACTTTAACACCTCATTATCATCAATAGATAGGTCTTCCAAACAAAAAATCAATAAAGAAATCCTAGATCTAAAATATACAATAGATTAAATGGGCCTCTTTGATGTCTACAGAACATCTCATCCAACTTCTATACAATACACATTCTTCTCAGTAGCCCATGGAACCTTCTCCAAAATAGATCATATCCTAGGGCACAAAGCAAGTCTCAGAAAGTATAAGAAAATAGAAATTATACCATGCATTCTATCTGATCACAATGCAATAAAACTGGAACTCAAGAACAAAAGTAAAGACAAAAAACATGGAAACAACTGGAAACTGAAGAACTCATTACTTAATGAACAATGGGTCATTGATGAAAAAAAAGAGAGGAAATTAAAAGGTTCATGGAAGTCAATGAAAATGAAAACACAACCTACTGGAACCTATGGGACACAGCAAAGGCAGTCCTGAGAGGAAAGTTTATAGCCATGAGTGCATATATTAAAAAGAATGACAGATCCCAAATCAATGACCTAATGATACATCTCAACCTCCTAGAAAAACAAGAACAAGCAAATCCCAAAACAAATAGGAGAGAAATAATAAAAATAAGAGCTGAAATCAATGAAATAGAAATAAAAAAAAACCATACAAGGAATTAATGAAACAAAAAGTTGGTTCTTTGAAAAAATAAACAAGATCAATAGAACCCTGGCAAACCTGACTAAAATGAGCAGAGAAAAAACCAAATCAGTAAAATCAGGAATGCAACAGGGGAGATAACAACAAACACTATGGAAGTCCAGGAAATCATCAGAGACTACTTTGAGAACCTATATTCAAATAAATTTGAAAATCTTGAAGAAATGGACATATTTGGACTTATGGTCATCCAAAACTGAACCAATAGGACATTAATCACCTGAATAGATCTATAACACAAAATGAAATTGAAGCAGCAATCAAGAGTTTCCCCCCCCCCAAAAAAAAAGTCCAGGACCTGATGGATTCTCTGCTGAATTCTATCAGACCTTTAAAGAAGAGCTAATACCAACCCTCCTTAAACTGTTCCATGAAATAGAAAGGGAAAGAAAACTGCCTAACACATTTTATGAAGCCAGTATTACACTTATCCCAAAACCAGGCAAAGACACCTCCAAAAAGGAGAACTATAGGCCAATCTCCTTAATGAACATTAATACAAAAATCCTCAATAAAATAATGGCAAACCGAATTCAACAGCATAGCAAAAAGATCATTCACCACGACCAAGTAGGCTTCATCCCAGAAATGCAGGGGTGGTTCAAAATATGAAAATCAATAAACGTAATAAACCACATTAACAGAAGCAAAGACAAAAACCACTTGATCATCTCAATAGATGCAAAAAAAGCCCTTGATAAGATCCAATACGATTTCATGGTAAAAGCGCTAAGAAAACTAGGATTAGAGGGAAAGTACCTCAACATTATAAAAGCTATTTATGACAAAGCTACAGCCAGCATTATACTTAAGAGTGAAAAACTGAAACCACTCCCTCTAAAATCAGGAATGAGACAAGTATGCCCACTATCTCCACTCCTATTCAACATAGTCCTGGAATTCCTAGCCAGAGCAATTAGTCAAAAAGAAGGAATAAAAGGGATACAAATAGGTAAAGAAACTGTCAAAATATCCCTATTTGCAGATGACATGATCCTATACCTTAAAGACCCAAAGAACTCTACTCAGAAGCTCCTAGACACTATCAATAGCTATAGCAAGGTAACAGGATATAAAATCAACATAGAAAAGTCATTAGCATTTCTATACACTAATAATGAACAAACTGAAAAAGAATATTTGAAAACAATTCCATTTACAATAGCCTCAAAATAAATCAAATACCTAGGTATAAACTTAACAAAGGATGTGAAAGACCTCTACAAAGAAAACTATAAACTTCTGAAGAAAGAGATTGAAGAAGACTATAGAAAGTGGAGAGATCTCCCATGCTCATGGATTGGTAGAATCAACATAGTAAAAATGTCTATACTCCCCCCAAAAAATCTACATGTTTAATGAAATTCTCATCAAAATCCCAATGACATTCATCAAAGAAATTGAAAAATCAGCCGTTAAATTTATTTGGAAACACAAGAGGCCATGAATAGCCAAGGCAATACTCAGTAAAGAGAACAATGCTTGAAGTATCACAATACCTGACTTCAAACTATATTGCAAAGCATTAGCAATAAAAACAGAATGGTACTGGCACAAAAACAGACATGATGACCAGTGGAACAGAATAGAGGACCCAGATATGAAGCCACACAACTATAACCAACTTGTCTTTGACAAGGACACTAAAAATATATGATGGAGAAAAGACAGCCTCTTCAACAAAAACTGCTGGGAAAACTAGTTAGCAGTCTGCAAAAAACTGAAACTAGATCCATGTATATCACCCTATACCAATATTAACTGAAAATGGATCAAGGATCTTAATGTAAGACCCCAAACTCTAAAGTTGGTACAGGAGAGTAGGAAATACTCTGGAACTAATAGGTATAGGCAAGGACTGACTTTTTCAATGGAACCCCAGCAGCTCAGCAACTAAGAGATAGCATAGATGAATGGGACTTCATAAAACTAAAAAGCTTCTGCTCAACAAAAGAAATGGTCTCTAAACTGAAAAGACCACCCACAGGGCGGGAGAAAATATTTGCCAGCTGCACATCAGACAAAGGACTGATAACCAGAATATATAGGGAACTAAAAAACTAAATTCTCTCAAAATTAATGAATCAATAAAGAAATGGGCAATTGAACTAAACAGAACTTTTTCAAAAGAAGAAATTCAAATGGCTAAAAAACACGTGAAAAAATGCTCACCATCTCTAGCCATAAAGGAAATGCAAATTAAAACCACACTAAGATTCCACCTCACCCCTGTTAGAATAGCCATCATTAGCAACACCACTAACAACAGGTGTTGGTGAGGATGTGGGGAAAAAGGAACCCTTTTATACTGCTGGTGGGAATGCAAACTAG
Source organism: Castor canadensis (assembly GCF_047511655.1). Classification (NCBI taxonomy): domain Eukaryota; kingdom Metazoa; phylum Chordata; class Mammalia; order Rodentia; family Castoridae; genus Castor; species Castor canadensis. Next base: position 79,260,841 of record NC_133394.1, on the reverse strand, counting down.
TACAACCACTCTGGAAAAAAATTTGGGGGCTTCTTAAAAATCTAAACATAGATCTACCATATGATTCAGCAATACCACTCTTGGAAATATACCTAAAAGAATGTGACTCAGGTCACTCCAGAGCCACCTGCACGCCCATTTTTATTGTAGCACTATTCACCATAGTCAAGTTTGGAAACAGGCAAGATGCTCTAGTAATGACGAATGGATTAAGAAAATGTGGTATTTATACACAATGGAATTTTATGCAGCCATGAAGAAGAATGAAATCTTATCATTCACAAGTAAACGGATGGAACTGGAGAATATCATTCTGAGTGAGGTTAGCCTGGCCCAAAAGACCAAAAATCGTATGTTCTCCCTCACATGCAGACATTAGATCAAGGGCAAACACAACAAGGTGATTGGACTTTGATCACATGATAAACCGAGAGCCAACAAGGGAGGTATGAGGATAGGCAAGACACCCAAAAAACTAGATAGCATTTGTTGTCCTCAGTGCAGAGAAAGTAATGCAGATACTTTAAAGTGACAGAGGCCAATAGGAGAAGGGGACCAGGAACTAGAGAAAAGGTGAGATCAAAAAGAATTAACCTAGAACGTAACACACACACACACAGGAAATCAATGTGTCAACTCCCTGTATAGCTATCCTTATCTCAACCAGCAAAAACCCTTGGTCCTTCCTATTATTGCTTATACTCTCTCTTCAACTAAATTAGAGATAAGGGCAAAATAGCTTCTGCTTGGTAGCGAGGGGGTAGGGGGGAGAGGGAGGGGGTGGGGTAGGTAAGGGAGGTGATGGGGGGTAGGGGGAAGGGGGGAGAAATGACCCAGACATCGTATGCACGTATGAATAAAAGAAAAAAATTGAAACATTAATAAAGATGGACTGTTCAACCTTCAAAAAGAAAAAAGATTCAAAGTATGGCAGCCAGGAAATTCATCTCAAAATCTAAGTCTAGAGGCAGAGAGAGAGAGCATGGGCAGAATTATCACCACAGCGTGGAATGCACTGTGACAGTTAAAAACGGTAACATAAAAGATTCGTGAGTCATGATTCAATTGCAAAGGCAGCCTTTTAGAGTTTTTCCATTCAGACCTCACTTGCCTTTAGTTGAGGCCACTAGTGTCATGTACCCTGGCTCTGTTCACACTGCACCTAGAGTTGAGTAGAGTAAAGGTGAGCTGCAGGTTTGCCCTAGTCCTTCTGTATTCCTTATGAACCAGGTCCCCTCAAGTAGACACAACTGAGAACACGATTTGGTGCTCAGAGAGGACAGTAGTCCTGGTTTCCTACTTCTGTTCTTAGTAGTAATATCTGATTAATGGATTATGGACACTCTGATATTTTTACTTACTTAAGTTTTCTTTTTTTTCCAGTTAATATCATTAACTTTTGTAAGAAAAATCTTATTAAATAAGGAGCAATTAAAGAAATAGAATGAGACACAGGATAATGTGTTGGTTAAAGAAGCTCCCAACGGTGGAAATCTTAAGAGATACTGAAGAAAGACTGGGACGTAAAAATGACAGTCACATACAGGGGGAACAGAGCTTCGAAGACCACTGAGTGTATATTTGGGGTGGGAAATAATAAAAGTAATGGCCAGAGTGTTTTACAGAAGGGAAAAGAGAGATGGGGATTTGGTGTTCTGGGTAAAAGATCTGCAGCAGCTCATATTTTAAACTTGAGAGTGGAACATTAACAAATAGGGAAAAAAAATAAAGGTTTGCTAAGAGGCTCCAGCAGAAGTTGAATCAAAAGAAGTTTTAGGATGTTTAGTTCTCTGGGTTACCTCATATCAATCTGTCAAAAAATGGTCTATTAAAAGAACATAACCTTTTAGCTAAACCAACTTCTAAATTTTACAATTAAACAGGAAGAAAAATCCATAAATGTGTCGAGAATTTTTCCCCTGCTGAGAAAAACTTTCACCTTGACAGAACATCAAAATTGGTTTTTGTGGGGTTGAATTAATGCAGGTCAAGTGCATTTGAGATCACTCAGTGAATAGAATAATAAAACTTCCAAGTATAAACTCTTCTTTATTCTTATTTTTTGAGAGATTCTTGGATCTATCAGAATATAATTGCAGTTGTTAAGATAACATGTTCTGACAGGGTATGATTTTATGCATTTTTATTTATAGAATTGGCAAAGGAAACATTATTTATTATCTTAGTTATTTTTATTTTAAAATTATTAGTAAAAGATATTTGTTTAGAGCCAGGTACTCATGGCTCATGACTGTAATACTAGCTAGTTGTGAGGCTAAGAGTAGGAGGATCATGGTTTGAGGCTAGCCTAGGCAAAAAGTTCAGGAGACCCCATCTCAACCTGTGCATGATGGTGTGTGCCAGTCATTGCAGCAGCATGGGAGGCAGAGAGGAGTACTATAGTTGCAGGGCAGCCCAGACATAAAAGTTTATGAGACCCCCATCTCAATGGAAAAAGCTTGGCTTGGTTGTGCATTCCTGTCATTCCAGCTATGACAGAGGGCTAAAATAGGAGGATTGCTTTCCAGGCCAGCCTGGGCACAAAGTGAGATCCTTTCTCAAGAATAACCAGAGGAAAAAGGGCTGAAGATATGGCTGAAGCAGTAGAGTGGTTGTCTAGCAAGTGTGAAGCCCTAAATTCAAACCTCAATACTAAAAAGAATTGTTTAAAAAAAGATGTTTAAAGTTCTATAGAAAGCAATATGGCTATAATTTTCTTCCTATTCAGAAAAGTGAAGACCTTGTATTAGATTTTTTTGGGGGGTCACTGTGAACAAATACTTGAGAGAACAACTTTATGGAGAAAGAAAGGATATATTTTGGATCAAGGTTTCAGTTCATCATGGTGAGGCGGGTGTGGTGAAACAGTGCTATTCAACTCATCACAGCCAGGAAGCAGAAAAAACAGTAGCAGAAAGGGGCCAGGCAAGATATCTGGTAAAAACCAGTCCCCAAGGACAAGCCCCAATGACCCACTTCCTCCAACCAGGCTGCACCTTCCATGGTTCTACCACCTCCCAAGAGTCTGCAAAAAATTTTAATTCATCATGTTAAACCATTTATTAGTTCAGAGCCTTCATGCTGTAACCATCTCTGTAAGTATCCTCACAGACACACCCAGAAGTATGCTTTACTAATCTCCAGGCATCTCTCAATCCAGTCAAGTTGACAACCAAGTTTAACCACAACGAACACTGTTGGCGTTGGAAACAGCAATAACAAGAAGTGGCCTGACCTTATGACCACAGGTATCCAATATTTCATTTTATACTTAAAAGTTTTTCCTTTTTTAGTTAATTCATTATTATCTCATGGAGAACAGGACAAAATAAGAACTCCTGAAACTTAAATATGTGAATTTTTTGCCAAGATTATTTCAGTTTCAAATAAACATTCAAGATGTTTTGTAGTCACTGTCACTAACTTAATTACAAAACATTTTCATTACTACAAAAAGATTTTATGCATAGTAGCAGTTTTTTCCTTATTCTCATCTCCCAATCTCTTGTGACCACCAATCTGTGTTCGCTTTCTAATGGCTCACCTATTATGGATATCTCATATAAATGGAACAATATATTATGTGACATTTTCTGTCTGACTTCTTTCCCTTAGTAGAATGGTTTTCAAGGTTCATCAACATTGCAACATGTTACTTTTTCATTCCTTTATATTGTTTGTATATTCCACAATTTATTTACTCACTGATGGGCAATTGCATTGCTTAACCTTTGACTATTGTGAACAGTGCTGTTATGAATGTGTCTGTTTATGTATTTATTTGAATCCCTGTTTAAAATTGCTTTGGTTTATACATAATAATGAAATTGGTGAGGTATATAGCAATAATCTATTTTACTGATTTAGGAATTGCAAACTCTTTTCCATAGAGGAGAAAATATTTTGCATCCCCATTAGGAATGTACATAAGTTTCAACTTGTCTGCATCCTTCCTAGAGCTTTTATTTGATTTTAAATATCCTAGTAGCTGCAAATTTATAAAATGATAACAATGCTGAATATTTTTCATGTGTTTGGTGGTCATTTTTATGATCTTCTTAGGTTGCCTATTTAAATTGTTTGACCATTTGAAATTTTAGACTGCTAGGTTTTTCTTGCTGAGTTATGAGTTTCTTATGTGTTCTGAACATTTATCAGATAAATGATTTGCTAATATTTTTCTCATTCTGTAGGCTCTATTTTTCCCATCTCTTGATAGAATCTTTTAACACATAATAGTTTTAAATTTAGATGAAGTCCTATTTATCTATTTTTTTGTCACTTCTGTTGCTCATGCTTTTGTATTCACATCTAAAAATCCATTGGCAAATCCAAGACTGGGAAGAATCACTGTTCTCTTTTCTTCTAAAAGCTTTATGAGTTTTGTTTTTATATTTAAATCACTGATTGATATTGTGTTCATTTTTGTATACAGTGTAAAGTAGGGGTCCAATATCATTCTTTTTCCTGTGCATATTCAGTTGTTCAAGTACTATGTGAATTTGGACTATTCTTTTTCAATTAATAGTCTTGGCATCTTTGTCAAAACTCAACTGGCTACAGATGTATGTGTTGTCTGGATTCTCAATTCTATTCAATTCACCTCTCTTACTTTATCTTGTGTTGCTTTGACAGAATGTCTGAAATTGGTTAATTTATAAAGAGCATCTCTTGGTGCAAGTTAAAAAGACAAGAGAACACATGTAAGAAAGAGAGAAACCAAATCCATTCTTTTATATGGAACACAATGTTGTAATAAAAACTACCTCCTATGGTAATATGAATCCATTTGTGAGGGTCCATATATCATAATCACTTCTCAACACTGTTGAAATGGGGATTAAATTTGCAACACATGATCTTTGGGGGAGACGTCCAAATAACAACAGTATACGTTCTCTTACCACACTGTTTTGTTTACTCTCACTTTATAGTAAAATTTGAAATGATGTAGTGTGAATCTTCCAACTCCATTTTTTTCTAGTATTAGTTTGGTATTTTAGGCTGTTTGAAAATTCAATATTAACTTTCTTTTCATTCTAAAAAGAACATTGGAGTTTTGATAGGGATTAAATTGAATCTGTAGATTGTTTTGGGAAATATTATAAAGTATTAAGTTTTCATTACACAAATACTCCGTCTTTCTGTTTGGTTTGATCTTTAATATTTTCAGCAAGATTTTGCAGTTTTAACTTTGTAAATCATTCTCCTCCTTGGTTAAATTGATTCCTGGACATTTTATTCTTTTTGGATACTAGTATAAATGGAGTCATCTTATTAATTTCCTTTTATATGGTTTATTTCTAGTGTACAAAAGTACAACTAATTTTTGAGTGCTGCTCTTGTGTTCTTCAACTTTGCTGAGTTTGTTTACTCTCTCTAAAGGCTTCTACATGGACACTTTGGGGTTTTCTATATATAGGATCATGTGATTACTTTTTAATAAATGCACCTTTGTTTCTTTTTTCTATTTAGTTGCTCTGTCTAGAACTTACAGACAGTTTTGAATAATATGGGTATAAGCAGGCATCTTTGCTTTTTCTTTGTTAATTGAAACGAGCATATTTTAATGCTCAAATTATTAATGTGGTACATTTCATTGATTGGTTTTCTTGAACAGCCTTTGCAAAACTGGAACAAGTGCCACTTTAGTATGATGTTGAACTTGGTGTGCTAGTATTTTGTAAGGATTTTTGCATCTATGTTCATAAGGTGTATTAATTTGATTTTCTTGTGTTTTTTAAAATATCATAGCAATATTGGCCTCTGGAATAAGTTGGGAAGTGTTTCTTCTTTTGTATAGGAGACTTTGAAGAAGATGGAAGTTAATTCTTCAATGTTTGGTAGAATTTGCTAGTGAAGCCATCTGGTCTTGGCCATTTTTTGTTGCAAATTTTGTTTCTAATTCAGGTATTTGTTATATGTTTTATTTTTCCTTTCAACACTTTAACAATACCACCCATTCTATTTTAGCCTTGGTGGTTTCAAATAAAAAATCAACAGCTGATTTACAGAGGAATATTTTTACATGAGGAATGGCTATCTTCTTGCTGCTCCCAGTATTTTTTCTTTATCTTTGACTTTCAAATATTTCATTATAATTTGTTTCAGTTCAAAGCTATCTGAATTTATTCTTCTTATAATTTGTTGAGCTTCTTGAATATGTAAATTTGTGCCTTTCATCAAAGTTAGGACATTGATAGCCATTATATTTTTCAAATATTATATTCTCTCTGCTCCTTTTTTTTTCTCTTATCTTTTCCCAAGATTTTTATTAAGAACATTTTGGTATGCTTGATGGTGTCCTATTGGTCTCTTCAGCTCTGTTAATTATTTGTCATTCCTTATAATTTCTCTTCCAGCCTCAATAATTTCACTTGACTATCTTTACAATTTTTGAGTCTCTCTTCTGTCTGCTCAAATGTGTTACTGAAATCCTCTTCTGAGTTTAAAATTTTCAGCACTTTGCTTTTCAACTCCAGGATTTAAATGTGGTTTCATTTTAGAATTTATATTCACTTATTTATTTTGAGGTAGGAGAGGTCTTACTATTTTTCCTAAGCTGGCTTTGATCTGCTGGGCTTGCACCATCCTCCTGGTTCAGCCTCCCGAGTACTTGGGACAATAGGTGCATGTTACTCCATACTCTTATTTTTATTTCTTTATTGATATTCCCATTTCATTTGTTTGCTATTCTCCTGATTTCATTTAGAACATTATCCCATAGTTTTCTTTAGCTATTTGAGAATATTTAAGAGAGTTTAAATAAATTCTTGTTCCAGTAAATCCAATGCCTGGCTTCCTACAAGAAGAGTTTCCATTAATTTATTCTGTGTCTTATCCCTATTTTCTGGTTTCTTTGTATGCTTCATAATATATTTTTTTTTACGAACTAGAAATTTTGAATATTATAATGTCATAACTCTGGAAATGAGATTATTCCTTCCTTTCAAGGTATTGATTCTGCCACGTGACAGTCAACTATTTGTTTAGTGTCTTTTCTTAATTATTTTTCTATAGTCTGTATTCCTTTATGTTTTGTCTCTGAAGACTCTGTTCCTAAAGGAATCTAAACTTGTTCAATTATTGTATGAAAGAGATTTCTTTGAATGAATGTTAGCAGTTAATAAAGAATGAGGAAGAGTCAATAAAGAAGGAAGGAGGAGAAGGTAGAGGAAGAAGAAGAAAAAACACTCCCAATAATTTCCAGATTGATTTTGTATTGCTCAGCTGGGTCACTCCTTTTACACAGCCAGGTTGTATTCACTTCCAAGCTGTATTGAGCCTAGCTCACAGCCATGAGTGAGAACTTAGGGTCTTTCTAGTTCTGACTGAGCATGCAACCTGCCCTGGCTTTACAAATATCTCAGTATATCCAGGTACTTTTAAATATATTATTTCACAAACAAATTCTTTATCTAGCTTTTCTACCCAGGTTTTGTTTCCCTCTTGTTTTCATCAGCCAAAATTATTTGCCTCAATGTACACTGATTTGTTTGCCTTGCAATTATTATGATTATGATTATTATTATTATGCATAGCTGGTAATCAAATGCAGACTTCCATATGCTGGGAAAACATTCTACTTCCCAGGCCTTGGGTTTTTGAGATATGTAGCTCAGGAGACCTTGAAGTCCTGATCCTTCTGTCTCCACCTTCTGACTACTGGGATTATAGGTATGTACCACCATGCCTGGCTACCTTAAAATTATTTGTGGAAATCTTCCATTCTTCTGTCCTGAGTGAGTTCTTTGTTAGGTAAATATCCTCCATCAACCCTTCAGATAAGCCTCAGATAGGCTGGAACAAACACTTTCTTTGGGAATGAGGCCTACTCTATTTTTTCAAAGAGCCATAAAAAAGCTGTAAAGTAGGAATGCTGGCCACCATCTTCCTGACTTCTGCTTGTCTGGGAGAGAAGTAACACAAAGATAAATAAATACATTGCAAAGTTTAATTACCATTTCCTGGCTTTTTCATGATTCTAAGTACATTGACCTGGCTGTTCTGTCATTTTCACTGACAATACTATCTCCCAATAATATTCTTCAGTCTAATACACTTTTAGTACCAAAGTTACCACATACATTAGTTGAAAAGCATTAGTTGTTTATCACAGTATTCACAACTGAAATGTACAGCAAATCTTGCAAGTAAAGCAAGTACTTCAAGTTCTCTGATTCCTTATTTATAATTAGAGCTGGGGATCAGCTCTAATAATAATAAGCCTCAAATACAATAGGCAAGTGCTCTTCTACTGAGCTTCTTCCTTGGTTGAAAGTTTCAAAACTGATAAGGCATATTAGAAACACAGCTCAGGAGTCAATGAAGTTGCTCATCAACACACCTTAAGTAATTCCTTGTTGATACTCAAAATGGGGATACATTTTGGATTTTAAACAGGATGGGGAAGTTTACATTAGTATATACATACCTGGAGCAAAAAGCATATTACTGAAGACAGGACCAGAATATCTAGCACTGTGGTTCTCAAATATCAGAGATACAGAATAATATTTATTAAAATGCAAACTCCTAGGACCACCTCAGGCAAAATTCTGAAATAAGGAAATGGATGAAATACAGCCATCTGAGTACTAATTAATAATTAAATTTATTGTCTTCTTGTAGTTCATAAGGAAACTCTGAAACTACTCCAGAAACTTTTTTCTTGCAGTACCGGGATTTGAACTGTATACCTTGCACTTACTAGACGAGCACTCTACCACTTGAGCCATACCCCTAACCCTAGAAACTTTTCCAGGTCTCTCAAGATTTGCTTGGCATTGCTTTCAATTTATATCTATTGGTATCCTGTATTTCAAATATGACCACATTGGTGTTTTTCTTCATGCCAGCTGTCTTAAGTGAGTGATAGTCTCTCCATTTTTATTGGGAATATATCTATTTGCTCACCACAGACCTAAATATTCTTATTATCTCTTCTGTCAATATATTTTGTTTGTTTTTATAAGCATTCAAATGGAATGCTTAAAATATTTTGTTTAAAATTGTTCAAAATATTACTTCATTTTATTTTTCCATATTTCCATCATTTCACAATATACATACAGAAAAATTTTAGACTTGTAATCACACAATAAGCACAACTTAGTCTTCTTTTTTTAGAATATAACAGTGATTTAAAGAACAATTTAAAAAGTTTGCTGTTTATAAAATAACCTATTACATTACACATTTTATTTAAGGAATCTCACGTAACTATTGTTTCCCTTTTTCTAATTAAAAAACATTTTTCTCATTCTTCCTTCCTATATTCTTTCCACTGTAGTTTTTTCCTATTTTTCAAAGAAAGAACTTATATTTTAGGAAAGTTTAGGTTTATGGAAAAATTGAGAGGAAGGTGTAGAAATTTCCTAGGTCCCTCATATCTCCTACACATGCACCAGTGTTCCTACCAAAGTAGGACAGTTGCTATAGCTGATGAACCTATGTTGGCATATAGCCACCCAGGTCCACAGTTCCCATTAGGATTCCTTTTGGTGGTGTACATTTTATGGGTGGGACAAATGTATATGCCACATATCCATCAATATAGTATCATGAAGAGTATCTTAACTGTCCTAAAAAGCCTCTGTGCTCTGCCCACTCATGACCCTTGCCAATAGCTGATAACATCTGATCTTTTACTGTCTCCACAGTATTCTGTTTTCCAAAATGTTATTTTTTAGAGTCATACATCATATACCTTTTTAGATTGGCTTCTTTTACATAGTAACATGCATTTTGGTTTCCTCCATACATTTTCCTGACTTGGTAACATTTCCTTTTAGCACTGAATAATGTCCTACTGACTGGATGTACCATAGTTGGTTATCCAATCACCTACTGAAGGACATCTTGGTTGTTTCCTAGTTTGGACAATTTTGAATGAAGATATTGTAAACACTCATATATAGGTTTTTGTGAAGGCATAAGTATTCAACCCCTTTAGATAGATAACTTGGATTACCTTATGATAGGAGTATACTACCTTACCACAAATCTTATGGTTAGAATGTTTAATTTTATAAGGAATTACCGAACTATCTTGCAAAGTGCCTGCACCATTTTGCATTACACCATCAATGACTGAGAGTTCCTCTAGTTCCACATCCTTGACAGCATTTGGTATTATCAGTGTTCTAGATTCTTGTTATTCTAATAAGTGTATGGTGGCTTCTCATTGTTATTTCAGTTTTCATTCCTCTGGTGACATAGTGTGTAGCATCTTTTCATATGAAATTATGAAATTTGCTACTTGCACAGCTTCCTCTAGTGAGGTATCTATTAAAGTCTGTGGAACTTGAGATTGTTTGGCTGTTTATTTACTTATTGTTGAGTTTTAAGAGTTCTTTGTACATTTTGGACAACAGTCCTCATCATATGTGTCAGTTGCAAACATTCTCTCCTGGTTTTTGGCTTATCTTCTCATTTTCTTGAGTTATCTTTTACAGAATAATAGTTTTTACTATGATGTGGATCTTTTGGTAGCAGCATAGCTAGATCAGTTTCATTAATTGTGGTGGCTGTACTGTATGTTTTATATATATGCATCATAATTTAGTCACTCCTTATTAATTGCACTTTGCATTTGGGATTGAAACAAACTTTAAAAATCAAGTTGCTTCCTAACTTTCCAGCAAAAAAATGGTCATAGAAAGAAAGGAGAAAGTGTATATTTAATAATCAATACATAGTTCAGTGTATTGATTGAATCTCTGGAAGAATAATACATTTCATTTATTGACATGATTGTTCAGCTACAAAGAAAAAGATTGACAGATTCAATTTTTACATAAACTAATATCTTGCTAAATATATCAAATAACATTGTGTGTGAGAAAAAAATAACATTAAAAGAATGTCTTGACTGCCATTTGAATGGATAATAGCATTTGAGAAATATTACATTAAACATATAAATAAATGAATTATGCCTAGAATATTTATGTGACTCAATGACATTTATAAGAAATTTGAGTTCTCAAAAGATAAGTGGAAAAATTATATTTTCCAAAAGAAACAATGCTTATGGTAAACATGTTAATTTTAGTAACAATGAAAAATACAAATTATGGCAGACCAATATGAAGAAATATTACAAAAACCAACAGATATGATTAATGTAATACCCAGAAACAACAAAAACTTTACTGACATACTGTGAAGCATCTAAGTACACAATAAGAATCATTCCATATCAAATAATTATATATGTATATATAGTATGCATAGCAAGTCTAGAGATAAAATGCAAAAGTAAGATAGTTGTTTTAGTGTTGGGCACTGGTGGCTCATACCTGTAATCCTAGCTGCTCAGGAGGCAGAGATCAGGAGGATTGCAGTTCGAAGCCAACCTGGGCAAATAGTTCCACAAGACCCTATCTCAAAAAACCCTTCACAAAAATAGGGCTGGGGAATTGCTCAAGGTGATGGCCCTGAGTTTAAGCCCCAGTACCCCTCCCCCGAAAAAGATAGTTGTTTTATAATATTTTAGTTACAAGTAGTAATTTTGAATCTTTTATTTACCTTTAATGTTTTAGCATTTTATAAGGGTTAATTCTCTGTTTCATTTTTGTGCTGCAAGATTTTCCATTAGACAATATTTTAGTAGATGTCAGGACACATTTTTGCTGCAGTCTGAATGTTTCTGTCCTCACAAACTTCATATGCTAAAATCCATCCAGCAATATGGTAGCATTAAGAGGTAGAGCCTTTGGGAGGAGACTAGACCATGAGTGTGGTGGTCTCATAAATGGAATTAGCATATGAAGAGGATGAGGGAGCTCATTTGCTCCTTTAACCATATAAGGACATACAGAGAAGGCTTTGTCTATGAATCAGATATTGACCATCAACAGAAACCAAGTCTACCAGCACCTTGATCTTGGACTTCTCAACCTTTTGAACTATGATGAATAAATTTCTCCTCTTTATAAGCCACCCAACAGAAGGCATTTTAATATTTTTATGTAAAATTTTTGTTGTTACATTTTGAACAAATTTGTAAATTGAGTACCTTAAAAAGAAAGTTTCCTCCAAATAAGTATCTATAAGTGATTAATTTAGTTAATTAAATTGTTATTATTATTAATTTTGTTTACTGACTATTGGTAGCATTAAGGATTATGCTTAAGGAACAAGAACACATAAAAGAATAGTAACAAAATAATAATCTCTGAAGTTAATTATAAATTTATAGAACTTTTACAAAATTCCTTTCTTTTAGTCATGTATTCATGAATCTTATGCCCAGACTCCCAAATTATATTTTTGATAACCTATGACCAATAGTGATCAGCCATTAACCATACCTGTTCAATTATGTAGATACTTTTGTGACAGATCTAGCTGTAGCTGACATAATCCTTTGCTTATATATGTACTTGACCTTTGCAATTAATCTTATTACATGCTTCTTCCCTGTTCATTTTGACATGAATTGTGGCATTTCTTTCTCTATGGTATGTCTTCTGGACAGATCTACCAGGTCTGATAGCATGTCTTTACTTTTCATGTCATTTCACTTAATACTTTCACATATTGTTAATGGAAGCTCACCCTGTATGTTAGTTTGGAGTTTGTGGTTTAAAAACTTTAAAAAATAAATATACATCCCTTAGTTTATGTTGAAAACTGAAGCCTGTGATATTTCTCCTTGGGATTTCCAACCTCTTTTTATTTTGCTGGTTTTCATTTATGTAAATTTTCTTCTCTTTCTCCAACACAGACTATCCCTGGGAGAAATACATGCTTTGTATGTATTATAAAAATGGTTCCTCTTGCAACAGGAATTCTGCATGAGGATTTATGAAGTCCTTCTTTTAGCCTTCATTTTTCTCTGTGTATTTCCAAAGAGTAGCTCATATGTTCCATTTTTCAAGTGTTCTGTGATAAAGTGAGAAGCTGTGTCAGTATTTACTTCACTTTGGAAAAGAAGAATGGGGACCAATAAACCTTATATCTCTTCTCCTTGGAGAGATTGTCATAATTTATCTTCATCAGGGCACTGTAGCCGTTCATTGAAGGCAGTGGCTGCTAAAGTCTGAGGATGAGGCAGCAGAGCAGAGAGAAATATCAGCAAGCAGTAGAAAGACTCAAATTCTAAAACTGATCCAAGAAGAATTCAAAATCCTACACTAGATCTATAAAAAGTAAATAAATTAAATTAATGACATTTCCACAAAGAAATGATAATGTCTATTTTTTAAACCATCTTTATGAAAGGGACAGTTCTAGGCCTTCAGCCAGTATGAAAACATAAAATAAACACTTGTAGAGTTTGCTTAAGAAACTGACAATTATGTGGTCTGTATGTTTTTGTCAGTTGGGGAGAAGAATAAGATTGGTGAGGTAGTAAAGTGAGATTGTAGAAATATACACAAATTATTATTATCTATTAAGTGGAAATAAGTATTGAGTGTACAACTATTTATTATTAAATACTGCACAAATATACAAATACTGAGCAGGCTCTTCATTGGATAGGTAGTTTCCCCAAACCTCCTCCTGTCCCAGGTTTGAACCAGAATTTTGAGATAGGGCTAAATCCCAGAATTTTTAGTAATTTTCTTACTGATCCCCACACAAATAAAGTTTTTAAAACCTTGGCTTTCAGGTTCTAGGTTTTAGGATGTATATGTTTGCATATGTGTGTGTTTGTGTGTGAAGAGAGGGAGAGGGTGCAAAGTATAAATTTCAGACAACAATAGGGAGAACGTGAGCATGGCAGAGGCCCAGCCCCTGTGTGTGTGTACAGATAGAAAATGAGAGGTGTGACTTCTGGTCACCTGCCATAAATAGGACCATAGACTACATGAGTTAGAGAGAAAAATGATTATTTCTGCTCATGGTTCTGGAGGTCCAGAGCTGAAGTGCCACTTTTGGTGCTGGCCTTCTTCCTGGAAGGTACAGGGCTTTATGTGGCAAGAGACAGGGAGTGGGCATGTGTGTGTGTCTTCTAATCTCTCTCCCTCTTTTGATTCAGCCACCAGGATTTTAGTCATAGGAATTCCAGTAAAAGGACCTGCCAAAGACCTCACCTCTAAACACCATGGTTGATTAATCTTTCACACCTGTTAATATTTCACAGTGGGGATTAAATTTTATTTTTTAATTTTTTTTTTTTTGATTTTCACAAGTCAATTTATTTATTTATTTATTTTATTCATATGTGCATACAATGTTTGGGTCATTTCTCCCCCCTTCCCCCACCCTCTCTCTCCCTAACCCCCCTGCCTCCTCCCTCTACTCCCTAGCCCCTTGCTACCCGGCAGAAACTATTTTGCCCTTATCTCTAATTTTGTTGAAGAGAGAGTATAAGCAATAATAGGAAGGAGCAAGGGTTTTTGCTAGTTGAGATAAGGATAGTTATACAGTGAGTTGACTCGTATTGATTTCCTGTGCATGTGTGTTACCTTCTAAGTTAATTCTTCTCGAACTAACCTTTTTTCTAGTTCCTGGTCCCCTTATCCTATTGGCCTCAGCTGCTTTAAAGTAGGGGATTAAATTTTAAACCACAAACATTGGAGACACAGTAAACCACATTGAAACTATAGCAGTTAGTGGTTTGTAGAGAAGCAGAACCAATAGGATTCTTTATCTATAGCTATAGCTATGTAATTGTTGTGCTGGGTGGGGGTACATTGTGACATTTACAAAAGTTCCTAAAATGTATCAAATAAGAAGATATATATGTATGTTTATATTACATTAATGTATAAATTTCATACATATGAATTATTACAGGAGCTGACTTGTAGTTACGGAGGTTGAGAAGGACTACAATCTCATTTGCTGACTGGAGAACTAAGAAAGCCCGTGGTGTAATTCAGTCCCAGTCTGAAGAGAGAGAACAGGGGTAAGGCAATAGAGATGTAAGTCCTATTCTGACTTCAAAGTCAGTGTTTGAGGACAAAAGAAGACTGATGTCTCAGCTTAGCAGAAGCACACTTGTCCTTTCTGTACCTTTTTGTTCTGCTCAGATCCTCAGTGAATCCATCCTACCCACAGTGAGGAAGATAATCCCCTTTACTCAGTCTGCCCACTCAGATGGCAATGTCTTCCAGGTGGTACCCTCACAGAAACACCCAGAAATAACCCTTTACCTTTACCTAACATCTCTTAGCCTAGTCAAGCTGACACATAAAACTAACAATCGCGCATTTTCTTGGGGAAGAATTGGTTAACCATTAGATTAGCTGTCAAGGGCAGTACAATGCAGAGCTACAACTCCATCAGTGGAGGACAGAAAAATTCACACACTTAGTTAAAACAGGCACAATGCCACTCTAACAGATTAGCTAGGTTAAGGTAGGATGATATAATTGGCTATGACATTAGTATTATGATGACATAATTTTGTTATATGCTGCTTTGTAATAATGGAGATAAGAATATGATATTTTCTCTAATAAATAAGATTTTAAATTGATTTCTTAATGTTAATCTGTCCCTCTTTTTCAAGGATTAATCAAAATTCAATCATTTTATTTGCTTATTGAATTTATAACTAAATTCTTACTTTTAGGATTTTTCATATTTTTATCAAGAAGAATACATTTAATTTTCATTTCCCATAGTACATTTTAGTTTTGATAGTTATAAAATAATAAGACTACTATCAATGATGTGATTTGAGATTATGTCAAAGTTTTGTTTGCTTTATTGTTCTTTTCAGAGTCAGCTTTTGCTCTTTGAATTTCTCTACGTGATATAGGATTTTTTTCAACATGACTTACCATTCTTATTATTCAATTTTCAAATGGTTGTTAACTAATCAATTTAATTTTTCTAACTTTTTATTATATGCTTAATAAAATTTTCAGCCAAAATGTCAAAAACAAGCATTTAGTACTTTTCTGTAAGTACTATCTTCATACATTTCATATGCTTTGTTCTTATCAAACAACTCCTAGTATTTGTAGTTCATATTATATTATCTTTGTTTCCTAATTTACATAGAAATTTAATAAAATTTTTGAAATATATGACACATGATAATTGTACATATATAGGGTACACTGTGATATTTCAGGGTTTATTTGAAATGTGTAATGACTACACCAGGGTAATTCACACTTATCATCTCTCTGTGTTGGGAACATTCAAAATACTTTCTACTACATTGTTTGAATATACAATGAATCTCAAACACAGTTACCTTACTGTGGTGTAGAGCACTAGAAGTCATTCTTCCTATCCAGTTTTGATTTTATGTTGATTATCAAATAATTCCAATAATATGAGTGATATCAAGTATTTGGTACTTGTTAGAATCACTTTAAAGCCTTTATGTGGTTAATGTTTACAAAATTGTGCACTTAAAAATAATGTATTCTTATTCAGGTGTGGTGGTACATGCCCATAGTGCTAGCACTCTGGAGTCTGAGGCGGGAATATCAGGTTTTTGCAGCCAGCCTAGGCTACCTAACCAGACCCTGTTAAGAAGAAACCAAACAAAATGTGTTCTTAAAACTCAATTTTTCTTTCTTGACTGAATTTGTTTGATTAAAACAAATTAGATTTCTTGTAATGAGAAACTATTTTAAACAAAAATTTCTCTTTTCTTTTTGACCTGATAACATTCTAATATGTTCTCATTCTTGAATGATATGGTAAGAGGGTACAGAATGACAGCACAGCCATTTCCTGTCAGCTTTTTGCAGCTGTCTCTCTTCCAGCCTCATTGTTGTTCTTTCTGGATACTTCTCTTTTTCAATTCATGCTTTCAGTTGGCCCCTGTAGTGGGATGAGTTGTGTCCATTTGCCATAAGCCAGATATTAAGAAATAATTATTATTCAAAGATGTATATATTAGTTGCTTTCAAAATTTGTTATGGTAGCCACCATCAAGTCAATAAAAAAGCAATGGTACGTCTAAACAAAGTTATCTTCTTATCCTAACAAAGTTATCTTTTTATCCTTTATTCAAATAGAAGATAAGACCATCTGAGAACATCTATACATTTGATTTTTGAGATGATGCGTTTTCTATTTGTTGACATACTTGTTTTCTGTTACTCTGTTTCATCGTAAAAGTTAGTAGGATAGGACACAAGTACTGCAGCATTCTGATCTATCATGTTAAAATTAACCACAAGTAAGAAAGGCCTTACTTGCAGAGTGTAGTTAATATAGCTGACACTATTGGCACTTGGGTCTCCAATCTCTGGAAAAAGTTCCTATTGTGAAATATAAGAAATAAGCCTGCATTTCTGTAAGTCACCTTCTTTTAAAATAATTATGTAAAATCTTGTCTTTTGATCTTTGCTCCCATTTCCTGTGTGGGGAACAGAAAATGCTTCTGTCTCTCTTTTCTCCCCACTGATCTTCTCCTAATAAACTTTACTGTTACTTTTACTAAATGTTTATGTCTTGTTTGAAATCTTCTTCTGCTGGACACAAGAACCAAGATAATTTTCGGGATCATTTTTCTGACAATATACTTGGTGCCATGACTCAGATAACAGATGTCACATCTGTTTCATCCAGAGGTAAGAACCGTCCTCCCTGTTTCTCTCCAGGTTGGGGACATGGCTATTCTCACTTTGCTGCTCTGCCTTCCTACCTAGCTACCAAGTGCCAACTGCTTCCTTTTCCTACTGGGTACTCACTTGGATCTCTAGCCTACTTTTCAGGCTTTCCTACTACTTCAGGCTTTACACTCCCTTCCCCTGTCTGGGACTGGGCTTCTTCCTTTTAGAAGACTGCCTGAGAGAAGCTTACTCCAAGTGTGGTTTTTATATCATTATGAAGGCATTTCCTTGTTGTTAGGGTACTCTTCAATCTTTTGTGCTATCCAGAATGGCACAGGCTGTGAGAAACAGGCAAAGCAGCACTATTCCTTGGGACAGATTAAGAACCCAGTGGAGCTAACAAGGCTATAGGCCACATGCAGATGGCTTCACCTGCAGACCCGAGGCAGATTTGAGCGTCATTTGCAGAATCTAGGTATTTGGAGGCCAGTGGCAGGAAATGGCACTAGGGTACTTTGTCTTTACCTAGTCTATGCTCTAAATGAACAAACTGGGATTCCTTTGAACTTAAACGCTGGCTCCTCCAAGAGGCTCAATTTAAAAATAAAAGTACTGGAAGGAAAAGAGTAGCCAATAGGAAGAAATTAGATAGGCTCACTACACTAACTTCCTGGTCACTAGAAGGATGCTTCAAAAGTGACCACACGGGTTCATCTAGCTTGTGGGCTTGAGGATGTTCCTCCCATGACCTAGGCTCAAGGGTTCAACCTAGGCTCAAGGCTTTGACCTAGGCACAAGGCTGTCACTCTGGGAGGGGTCGCCCTGCCTGGATGACCCTTTGCTCTCTCTTCTTTCTTCCAGATGGGAAACATGTTATCTATTCCTTCAGAAATGTTCATCTTGAGCCATGTTGGTACACCCTAGGGATGATTGTAATCTGGCTAAACAATCTAAGAGTACTCAAAAATTAATATAATATATAAATGTGTACATTAGTCTACCAACCTTTGGGCAAAAACATCTTTGGCCTCTGGAATTCTAGAAACTGACTTAGTTAATTTTTACATGTTCTTGAGCTCTTAAATGTATGCACGCTTATAGAATTAATGTGAGGAATTGCTGCTTCTGTTCTTCTCTTGCCCACATCTTCTACTACTACTTTTTTAGAAAAAACAGTTTTTCAAGTGTTTATGTCAACCAGGCCTTATTTTATGGACAATAGCCTTGATCCATTTCACTCTATTGTAAGTGTAATTTACATTGAGCTCTTTTATAAATGGATCTATTAACAAATGTATTTTTAAGTCTTTTGTCATCTGCAGCTTTGATCCTTCTTTAAGGCATTTACAGTTAAGCTCCCAGAAAATGTCCCTAGCAAGTATCTATTTCTCAAACAGTTGTCTCTTTAAGTATTTACTATTATTGGTTTTGTTTTATATTTTCCTTGCAAAACCTTAACTGTTCTGTTGACTTAACAATGGGTGCTTTATAAGAAGTGGCTTAAGAGCCACTTCTTCTAAATCTCTCAGTTTGCTTACATTGGCCACAAAAAGGGTTTTATTGGCACTGACTCTCAAACCTGTCTGACATAGTCCCCCAACGTGGAAACACTTCAAGAACATCCAGGGCATCTCATCCCTGCAACCAAGGACTCTGCCAGAGCAGAGTGATTGGTCAATAGATATCTTCAGGAGGAAACTGTTGAGAAACAAGGGGAAAGTTGTCAGAATAAAGCCATGCTGGGCATGATGGCACATGCCTGCTAGCCCAGTGATTGGGAGGCTAAAACAGGAGGATCTGAGTCAAGGCCACCCTGGGTTACATAGTGAGTTCCAGGGCAACCTAAACTATATGAGATTTTGTATTAAACTAACAGCAAAATGGAGTCACTCCTGCCAGCCTTTCCAAAGTAAAGCCAAGAGGTTGAAAAGAATGGATCCTTATGTGTGGGTATTTTAAACAGGCAATTCAATTAGAAGATATTGTCTGGTATATGGAGACCATGACTAAATATGTCCAAAAAGCATTAAATGACACAGCACAGGGTATAGAGCTTCTCAACTCTGAGGTCAAAATGATGAGACAAGCATTCCTCCCAAACTGGATGACCCTGGATATTTTACCTGTTGCATTAATTAAAATAGGATACTGTGTGTATATTCCAGACAACTCAGCACATGTATAGAGATCCTCAGGGACCTCCATACCCAAATATGCACTATGTCTGATCCTAAAATGAACTTTAGAACCTACTTTAGTAAGGTTTTACAGAATTTACCTGGTGGAAAAAGGCATTAATGATCATCGTCATCATCATAATAATAGGCATCTCACTCTGTTGTTGCCTATACTGGTGTGCTGACCTGTTGGTGGAACTCTGTGTCTTCACAGTTTATGACTGCATCCTGATGGGCAATTCTTGCTGGTTACTGTGCCTGCTGGCTGCAGCTCCCACTATCACGGATCACTGGACAGATCTGAATACTAAAAGGTGACTTGTCTTCCTCTATGGCCCTGATTTAGCATTGTCCCATGCCAGCAGAAGCAGCTAATGGCTAATGACAAATTGCTACTCCCCTTTTCCCTGAAAGATTTCAGGGTCTCTAGTTCTTGAGTGGAGAATGATAGGTAGCAGTTAGACATAAGCGGTAGCCATAAGAGGAGATAGAGAAGTTAAACTATTTTAATAAATATTTAAAGGTCCGGACTTTGACATTGGAAAAAGGAGAGCCAAAACAGCTAGCCTCCTCCCATCTTTTAACTGCTAAAGTTACAGGAACTGGGAGACCTGTTTCTGCTTTCCTCTTTGAGATATTAACAAGCTACCAGGATCCTTGGATGGTTGGAAAGTAATGAAAGGAATTCTAAAGCCCACTTATTGTCTCTGTGACTTTGGGTGGGTTGTGCGTGTGATTGGGTGTGATTTGGGAGGATGACCCCTCCCTGTCAGTTATCTCAACCACCCAGATCCATTACCTTTGACTACATGTATTCCTCCAGCTCTCCAGTGTAAGACTAGGAATGGGACCACCATTTGAATCTTTGCTCCTATTTCCTGCATGGAAATAGGAAATTTCCATGGGGAACAGGAAATGCTTCTCTCTCTTTTTTCTCCCCACTGCTCCTCTCCTAATAAGCTTTACTGTTATTTTTACTAAAAAAAAATCTTATCTTTTATAGTTCAAAAAGAAAATACTATCACAGTATATTTAATGATGGGATTATACTAATCTTTCAGTTAGATAATGTCAAGTGTTTCTTTGGTTTTTGCTGACTTTCTTATTTATAAAAGCAGGGCACAAGGATATATTTTCTTTTAAATATCGAACTAGAAAGGAAGCATTATGTATGTAGGTCCAAAGTTATCTCCTGTAATGTGTAATTCCTAATAATGTGGTTTCTGTATTATTTTGTATTTAAAAAAAAAGTTTGAAAAGTATTCTGGAAAAATAAATATCTTGAGAATATCATTCAATGTTGTGGATTTTTAAAAGTAGATTATGAATGTCAAAACTAAAATTAGTTATTGCCTTAGTCCAATAAGAAATTCTAGTATAAAAAAGACTGAGGATAATGAGTACTGGTGATGGTGTGGAGAAAAGGGAACTTTGCACACTGTGGATGGAAATGTGAATTTGTAGGGACATTTGGAAATCAGTGTGGAGATTCCTCAGAAAATTAAAAATAGAACCACCATGTGATCCAGAAATCCTATTGCTGTGTACATATCCAAAGAAATGAAATCATTGTGTTCAAGAGACAGCTGCACTCCCATGCTCCTTGGGGCACTATTCGAAATAGCCAAGAAATAGAAACAACCAAAGTGCAGAGCAAGTGATGAATGGAAAAAGAGCATGAGGTACATCCGCATCGTGGAATACGATTTAGCCAAGGACATTATGTTAAACAAAGGATGTCAGGAATGATGCATGGATGACACATGCAGGAATTTCAGGTGCTCAGGGTTCTTGAGCCTGCTCTGAGAATGAAAGCACAGACAGACTCCAACAGCAGAGGTCAGAAAGATTTTATTTGTAGAGAAGAGAAGAGAAAGACTGCATACTGGGGAATGCAGGGGAACCCGAAACCTTTGATCCCATGGGTCAGAGAGGGGAGTGGGGTTTTACAGCCTTTTTTGCATTGCCTGAGGGCAGAGATGCCTTTCAGAGGCAGATGGGCATTCTCTAGGGAGGAGAAGTGTCTTCTTGACCTCCCGAGAGGTCTGTCCTTCAGGAACAGAAAAATAAACACTGAATATTAATCATATTAATCTGAGACATTATTATACATTTTTGTGGAAGAAATGGTTTCTTTTAAGGCACATTTTATGACAACAATTATTCCTGATAGAGTAATAGTATCTCCATTTTGTGAATTGGTCAAAATGGTAGCCCCGCCCCTTAACAGAAATTCCCATGCTGTAAGACAGCCCCACCCCTACCAGAGACTACTGCATGTGCGCTAACTTCCTTACCCTCCCCCTTCTATAAAAGCCATGCCTGGCCCAGAGTCTGTGCTGCGCCATCTTTTCCTGGCCAGCCTGGCAGTTTTAGCCTGCCATTAAACTTTGCTCTTGGACGTGAGACTTTTCTCATGAGCTTTCTTTGTGAATGGCATTTTTCCTAACATTTTGGTGTGCTCCCGGCACTGACCTTGTTCTCCTGGCCTCCTCTACCCCATCCCACTCTCTCTCAACTCCCATTCCCTTCCTCCAGGATCTGAGCTGCTTTGCCAGAACCCCCGATCCTAGAAAACGCAACTCTTTCACAACTCACAGGGAATTTCCTCTTCCCCAGCGCACTTCCAATTGCCATCCACCACCAGCCAATATTCCCTCAAGGTCCTCTTTCAGTGAGTCCTCCTTGCGTGCAGAGCCATGATCTCTTTCTCATTTCCTTGAAATCCTAGCGCTAGGTCTTGGCTTGCTCCCATCTCTGGGAACCGGGTTCCCAACTATGGACTGTGGACCCCTGTAAGGAAGACGTTCCTCCTGGGTGTTCCACATCTACTCTCTCCTGAGGACCTGATATTTCGAGGATACCCACCATATCTCTCCTCAGGAGTTGGACCATCCAAAATTCCTTCAGATTCTCCATTGGGATGTCTCCTGGCCAACCTTGGGCCTCTCCACCTAACACCTGATCTTAAGCCATGAAATTTCATTTTTCTCTATAATCAGGCATGGCCCCAATATCCATTAGACAATACCTCCAAATGGCCACTTAATGGCAATTTCAATCCCAATATTTTAAGGGATTTGTACAATTTCTGTGAGCATGCTGGTAAATGGAAGGAAGTACCCTATGTCCAATTCTTTTCCTATCTCCACACCAAACCCTCCCTCTGTACTTCCTGTTCCTCTGCACAGGTTCTATTAGCCTCTAAACCAGCTTCTAAAAGAACAAAATCCTCTCCTGAACCTCTTCCTTCCCCATGGAAGCAGACTTCTTGTGCTGCTCAGGTTGTTTGTCTCTTCCTATCTTCCTCAGGGACTTTCCTGTCATGGTGTTAAACCACTCCTTGCCAACTCTGGCCTCAAGGTGATTCCAACTCTGTGAGAGCTCATACTCCCTCCCTGTGGGCTGAGACCAAGCCTGGGATTTATTTGGATACGCCTCATGCTACATTGGTGGAGTCCTGTTTGATTATGGCATCTGACAACTGCTTCTCTTCTGCCACCCCCCCCACCGTCTAATGCCCCTTTTTTCCTGAGACAGCAACCAGAGAATGGAGGTTTCATGTTGCTGAAAGTGTTCCAGTACCAGTCAATCGGAGTGACCTAGAGGCACAGGTCATGGCTAATCCCTCAGGCGTGTGTCATGTCTCCAGGCTCTGTTTTCCCCTCCCTTACTTAAGATGTCAGGACACCTTTTCTGCTTCCTCTGTGGTCTCACCACTCTCACCACATGTCCTTTGTCTACATCTTCCTTCTCCTCCCTGGGTTTACTGGGACCCTGCCTCTCATGAAAAACTTGTAGCATGGTACCTTATGACTTAAGTTTTCCAACTAGTTTTCCAGGCCTCTCAGTCTAAAGTAACTTTAAGTCAGCTGCTAAGTAAAAATGCTTACAAAAAAACTGCAGTTGCCATGCTAACACCCTAACTCTGCCCCCACAAGGGGAGGAGGGAAAGCAAATAAGTGTGCTCATGCACAGTGGGAACATCTGCCATAGCTAAGAGAATACATAGACCAACCCAACACACATCCTAGGCCGCCAGCTGCACATGGAGGCAGCTGTGGCTCACTGCCACTTTCCCTAGAATAAACACGCACAGAGTACACAGGAAGGGAGGAGGGGTGACAGGCTGCAGGATCAGGCCTAGGCAGTCAGGCTTTCTTGTTCCAGGTGTGTGTGGAGGGGGTCAGTGCCTTTCACATGCCCTGCTCTAGCCCCACCTCACACCTCGGGGAACCAGACCCAGCCCTTGTAAGCCAATTGTTAGCTCAAGGTTATAGTCCCAGAAATCGCAAAATGGATAATATGGTACTGTTATTGGCCCGGGATGCCCTCGGAATGCCCTTCTGTAACTTTATAGGTGATTCATTCCTTTGTTAAAAAGTGGCCTTTATTAAAGAGGCTGCCTGCTGTTAGCTAAAAGGCAAGATTCTAGCATTTTGTTTTTTCTAGATGGGACCTGCACATTCCTGTCTTCTGGCTCGTATGTTGGAAGCTTTGTACTGAGGCCTGGCCTCAGTATGCCTTTGGTGACCAAGAGAAGTGGCCTTCACAGGGTTCCTTAAATTACAATACCATACTCCAATTAGACCTTTTCTATAAAAAGGAAAAAAGGGAGCTGAGGTCCCCTATACAAATTTACTTTTATCCCAGATTGGCTCCACAATTGCTATTTAGATACTCAAACGGTGGCCATTCTTTGTAAGCCACAGGATAAATATGGAAAGGAGGACCAGAAAAGCCCCTTATCAATGAAAAGGCCCACCCCTACTGCTCCACCCTCTCCCTCCTAATGGGTGCTTCCCCCTTCAATAGGTAATTGTAGGAAAAGGGCGAGTCTATGTTCCCTTCCAGCTATCAGATCTAAGGGAAATTAAAAAATATCTGGACAGCTATACTGATGCCCAGACAAATAAATTCAAGTCTTTACCTCTGTGATCCAAACCTTTCAATTGACATGAAAGGAAATTATGCTTCTACTAGACCAGACTCTTTCCTCATTAGAAATGCAATGGGTTCTGGCTCATGCCACTCAGGTTGGAAATGATTACCATTTACAATGAGCCCCAATATCCGTGGCATCTGGAAATGAGGGAATAAATGTGCCTACCTACAGGGGCACAGGCAGTCCCCTTGACAGATCCACACCAAAAGGGGCTGGTGATATGGCTGGAGCAGTAGACTGCCACTTTGCAGGCATAAAGTCCTGAGTTCAAGCCCCAGTGCAGCCAAAGGAAAGAGAAAAAAAATATTTGGGGATAAGGACATAGCTCAGTGGGAGAGTGTCTGCCCAGCATGTGCAAGGCCCTGGGTTCAATTCCCCAGTGTTGCTAAATAAAAAAAAAATGGTAAGGAAGATAAGTGGTGTTAATATCACTTCAGCCATCTCATAGTGGAAGAAAGTAGTTTAACCTAGACCAGATCCCTCCTTCTTCAAGTGAGGAAACTGAGGCCCAGAACGGTTCAGAGACCTGCTCTCCAGAGTATCAGGTGTCAATGTGAAATAACAACTTTGCTTTACAGCAATGTCCTGAAGAAAATCCCCTTACCTTTCTGCTGCATCTTAAGGATGCTATCAGAAAGCACACCATGGTGGACCCAGAGACACAGGTGAGAGAGGTTCTCCTCAAAGATAAATTTCTAACACAGTCAGCTCCAGATATTCGTAAAAAAACTCAAAGTCTGTGACTGAAGGAGAAAAGTCATTGAACCAAGTAATACATTAGCCATGTTTGTATGTATAGCCATGCCTGTGTCTGTATGTCCGGGACCTTACTAACAGGAGAGAAAAAGATAAGAGACACCATGGCCTCATTGCTGCTCTCAGAGAGGGCCCCACTTCACTGGGGCCTGCATCCTGAACTTGCTACCATGGTAGAGAATGCTCAGAAGGGGGACAGCCCGGGAATTAGCCCCGCCCCCAACCAGGACCCTGCCCTCTGCAAGGGTAACCACTGGAGGTCTAAGTGCCCCCGCCCATCTCCAGATGGAAGGCAAGGGGCCCCCTTCTATGGATTGATGGGTCCTGGCCTCCTGTCCATGCTCCAGTTCTTGGCATCAATGTTGAGGAGCCTTGTGGTAGCCATTATGGCAGAAAAAACAAAAGATAATTTTCTGGCTAGACAGTGAAGCTCATTTCTCTGTTTTACCTTTCTCTCCAGGTCCCTGGTCCAATGACAAAAGTTGTCATTTGGGGCAAATCTGGCTAGCCCCTAGAGTGCTAATTTACCCAGCCTCTGGTCTGCTCTTGGGGAGACCTCCACTTTTGTCACTCTTTCCTCATACTTCCTGAAACTCCAGTATCCCTGCTGGGACAGGATTTACTATCTCAATTAAAAGGTCAAATTATCCTCCCCCCAGACAGCTATCTCTGCTGCCCCCTCCTTCAGGAACAAAGAGACTCCACAGTGTGGACTGATGAGGAGAGTGTAGGGTGAGTCAGGCTGGCCTTTCCCATTCAAATAAAACTCAAAAATCCCTCACAGTTTCCACACCCAAAACAATATCCCCTCAAGTCTAAGGGACACAGGCCTTATGCCTATCATAAATTCCTTAAAACACCAAGGGCTACTAATTAGTTGTTTCAGCCCCTATAATAAATCTAAAATTCATATAAAAGTTAATTTTAAAATACAAGTTACACAGTAAACAACTGAAAAGGATATAGCTAGGTAGTGAATGTATTTTTTGAGAAGTTAAAGGAAAAAAGGAATGTTTTTTTGGATGAGAAAGGATTTTGTAAAGAAGGGGTTGTCCTAAAGATTGTTGCAAATAGGAGGGATAAGGACAAGCCATCAAAGGGTTTAGTATGTTATATAAAGGTCTGAGTAAGTTTTACAAGTGTATAATAAAAGCTTTGGTGTGTGATAAAGTTAAAGTTGACTATAATCTAAGAGCTGCCTAAATGATTTTTAGGTCATGTCAAACTAAAATCAAATTCTCTATGTTTATAAAATAACAAAGTTATCTTAATATTATTCTGCTCTGAGTAACATCTACAAAAAACCATTACAGAGAAAGATTTTATCGAAGAAATTATTTGTGTTTTCTGCTGATCTTGTCAAGCTTTAAGTACTACTACATCAGAGTTCATTTACATATTTGCTTATGTGTCTTAAATGACCACCTTGTAACAGTATTGTGTCTATACTTTATCTAAATATGTTACAAACATTTACAAAGTTAAAAATGTAAAGTTATATTAAAAATGAGCTAGAGCTCTCTTCTATCCAAGAGTGTTACATTTAAATCCTGACAGCCCCTGCTTCCCACAGTTCACCTACCTAGGTGTGGCCTTAACGAGACAGACTCACTCCCTGAATCATTAGTGCATCAACCCAATCTTCAGCTTCCCTCTTCCCCATATCATAAGTCAACTTAGAGCTTTCTTGGGAGTTACAGGATTTTGCAGAATCTGTATCCCTAGATATGCAGTCCTTTAGCAGACACCTTTTATGCTCCTTCTAATAAAATTTCCTCCAACAGACCCTGCTCCTCTGGCTGACTATGTACCTTATCTTAACCTTCTCAGGAAACTTCTCAGAGAGCATGCAGACCAGATTCTGCCCTACCCTATAACAATTTCTGTTAAACCAAGGGATCTTGTTCTCCTAAAGGATCTTCTACACTGTCCATTGGGACTTCGGTGGACCAGCTCTCATCTGGTCATTCTCACAACACCCACTGCTCTCAAGCTCAATGGGATCACCCAGTGGCAGCACCTTTTAAGGAATGGACTCTTGGAATCCTCTAGAGGACAACATTTCACAGTGGTTCTCCTGGCCAATGCCCATCCTAATGCCTATGTTCTTGCTCTCCTATTCTTAAGCTTCCTCCCTTGTATCATACTACATGTCTGCCATTGCTAATCAAAAGTTTAACCAGTTGTACCTCTAGGGATATCAACCTCTCCAAAACCATCCAGAGGACTGCTATGAGGGCCCCTACCAGGACGCCAGAGGAGGCTGAGGATCTCGCCCCATACAACACCCCCTGCCACCAGGAATCAGCTAAGAGGCTGATGCTTTGCCCCAATTCCTGATCCTCAGCCCCTACCCCCATCATTATTAAAGAAAAAATGGGGGAATGATAGAGTAATAATGTTGCCATTTTGTGAATTGGCCAAAATGGTAGCCCTGTCCCTTAACAGAAATTCCCATGCTCTAAGACAGCTCCACCCCTACCAGAGACTACCGTGCATGCACTAACTTCCTTAACCTCCCCCTTCTATAAAAGCCATGTCTGGCCCAGAATCTGTGCTGTGCCATCATTCCCCAGCCAGCCTGGATGTTCAAGCCTGCCATTAAACTTTGCTCTTGGATGTGAGACTTTTCTCGTGAGCTTTCTTTGTGAACAGCATTTTTCCTAACAATTCCTTTATGAAAAATAAAGGCAATGAAAAAAATTCTATGATTTCTTTAAGTGCTTATTTTGTATGCAGTAGGGAAAAGCTAAGAAATGGACTATTACTGCATGATTCAATGAAGTTTCTTCTTAGACTAATGTGAAAAGATCTTTCTTTTCTGTTACTTTTATTTCCTTGGATTTATTTGACATTCATCTATTTCAAAGTCTTGTTTATGCTTTTTCCCACTTGTTAAATGAAGGGATTATTTTTCCTTTCTTTTCTGCTTATCATGACAGCCACTTGATAAAAAGAAGTGATGTCTAGGCTGTCTACTGAGTGACATGAAGCTATGTTTCTGTAGCAAATTTATTCACATCCTTTGAATATCAGAAATCTCTGTCATGCATTAATTAGATGCATTTTAGCCTTCGGAGTCACACAAAAGCCATAAATCTCTGTAGCTTTGCTTGTTTCAATATCACACAGGCAGCCACAAATGCTGCATGTAGCAGATGACCACCATGGAATGTCAGACCCTGTCCCTAAATGGAAGCACCACAAAATAAGTACATAAAATACGATGCTGAACTCTTTCACTACTTAGTACTGCTAATTCTGTACAATGCAGACATTAACAAAATATGGAAAGTGATAAATTGCTTAAAATGTAATTAACATTTTCATGAATGTGAAAGTAATTATATTTCAGTAAACAGATTATTAAATGTATTTTCCTAAGACCTCAAAATTACATTCTGTACTAAGGAAATGTTAAATATATGCGTAGAAATTTAGCAGTTAAATATTTGGCACCAGCATAGTTTATAATTTGTAAATAAAAGAAAGAAGTATGAATGCAAATGAGCACAAATGAGTATATGAAGACATAAAGTGAAGAAAATTATGGACCTTAATAAAGGAGATCAAACATAAATTATTTTAAAAAATATAACATGCATAGGAAGATTTTAAAGTTCTACTCAAATTAATCTATACATCCAATGAAATTTTAGTTAACCCCCCCATGATGTTTTGTAGAATTTGACAAAAATTATAAGATCCATATGGAAGAATAAAGGATACAAAGAATCAATTGCCTTTAAGTAAGGTGGCACAAGTTGAAAGGTTTATTTTACAAATGCTAAGGCTTTAAACTATATTTCTGTGATAATATGGTATTGGTGAAGAATTGTAGCATACCTCTGGACGTGTGCATAAGTGTGTTTATGTCAAAAATACATTCATATAAAATATTTAAAAGGATATTTTCAAACAATTCAGAGGTTATCTGATCATATCCGGGATTGCCAGTAAATTTTGCTTTCTTCTTTTTTTTTTAATCTTCTCTAATTTCTTCTTAATGTGTTTGTATTGATTGTGTAAGGTAAAACTTAATGTGTCCTCTTTTCTATTCTTTTTGTTCAAAGCAGAAGGATTGGCATATGAAAGATGCCATTTTACATGCAATAGGATTCATTATATGGATCCTAGAGATTCCAATTCTTCTATTCTCTTTGCCCAAATATCATAATCCATGCAGGTGACTCATGGCACCATCATCCATTAACAATGTCAGGTAGAATTTTCAAAAACATTTTTTTGAGGCAAAATAAATGTCAAAAGAACTGTTCTATCAAAGTTCTAGCAAAGCTAGATACAGGTAAATGTTATAGGCATTGGTGGATTGTGCTTTTACAGACAAGGAATTCTGGGCCATTTTGAGCAAAAGTTTGCAAATTTACTAAAAGCCTCCTTGAATATGCCTGAGGAATCAGAGTTGACCCCTTCTCTCATGTCTTAAGACATTTTTGTCAAAGTGACCCTGTGGTCAAGAAAGAATAAATTAACTCTGGGGAGAAGGGAAGGGAAAAGAGAATGACTGAGAATCAACAATATCAAAATACATTACATCTGTGCTGGTTGAGGACCTAATGATATGTATCAAAAGCTGTTGAATAATGGGATTGGGGGCGACTAATGAAAGGGGTTGAATTAACCAAAGTAAAGTATACTCACAGAGGGAATACATCAAGAGACCCTTTGAACATCGACTTTGGAATTAATAATGAAAAACAAGACTGTAAAATAGATAGAGTATGGAAGGTACAGGTTGGCTGGGAAGGGGAAATGGAGAAGATGAAAGTGAGAGAATATGGCTGATGGGCTTCATATACATATAAAAAATAGAACAATGAAACCTCTTGCAGTTACTTTAAGTGGAGCAAGAGGGGGTTGCAGGGAGATGGTGGGGGCAATCTGACCAATGTACAACATAAGGCTATTTGGAATTGTCACAATGAATCCCCCTGTACAATGAATATATCCTAATAAAAATGAAGGGATAAATTTGCCTCCGTGAAGACGAGACTGTGCCCACTGTGTACAAGCCAGATCCTCAGGGCAAAGAACAGAGGATGGGTTACTGCACATGCACACAATTCACACAGGTTACACTTCTGGAGAGAGAAGAAATGATTAAGTCAGGATTCAAAACTCCAAAAACAGCAGGTGTAAAGCTGCAAATTTAGGAAAAAGAAGCTATCAGGGATAGAAGAAGCATAATAAACGAGAAGATATTTGGCATATGGAAGGATGGCTGACAGGATTAGACTAGCAAACATTGAAACTCTCTCTTCCATCTCTAATTTGACTTTGGAAAATTTATTAAAGCGGTTCAGCTATTTATTTATATTTATTTATTTGTTTGTTTGTTACCGGGAATCAAACTCAAGGTGTTGTGCTAAGCAAGTACTCTACCACTGAGCTACACCCCCAGCCACTACCTGTAAGGATAATGGAGGAAATATATCTATTTTTAAATGCCATGGCTAATCTGGCAAATAGCAGTCATAGTCATTATCTTGGATGTATGTGGGGTATATGGAGGGAGAGGAGGACTTTTTGATGGAACAATCTCACATAGCTCTCTGATGGTGTCTAGGTGTCTGATTGGATTTCAAAACTGATAGTTCCTCCTGGACAATATTATTCAGATAAGATGAACACACTCAGAAGGTCAATGGATTTCAGGTGTAAAATTGTTGTAATTTATATCAAATATCCTTAAGATATTTTTCAGTAAAAATTTATGTAATTTAAAGCAGGCAAACAGAAGAAATCTATACATAATAATTGGTACCATATACCAGGTATCTAGATTAACATTAAATTTATAAATTCATGAATATTACATATTATATTTAAGTTTATATTATACATTTAGGAATATACTACATATACCTAAAAGTTACATATTGTAAAAGTCATATATAGATATGTATATATGCATGTATATATGTATGTGTATATATGTATACACACACTGGTATATTCATACATACACAGTCATTTTACATATGAATATATGTATTTTCATTATACATAGTAGTCAGCATTCATCTTTGGGGGATGTGTTTCCCAACCCCTAATGGATTTCTGAAACTGTAGGTGGTACTAAACACTATATATACAATGTTTTTTTATACATGTATATCTAGATAAAGTTAACTTAAAAGTTAGGTACAGTAAGAGAATAGTAAAAATAACAATAAAAGTAGAAGAATTACAACTATGTACTGTAATGAAATTGCCAGCAAATCTGCGCTTGTATTCCAATGGCTTCAAAAAGCCATTAATAAGTAGAGTGAGGGTTACTTGGCCACCAGAACTGCAATACCATAAGTAATCTAATAGCCAACATGGCTACTAACTGATTAATGGTAGGCAGCAAATACACCGTGGATATGTTGTACAAAGGAATGAATCACATCCCAAGAAGAACAGAATGGGATTATATGAGACTTCATCACTAGGATGACATACAATTTAAAATTTACAAGTTGTTTATTTCTGGAATTTTCCATTTAACATTTTCAGAGGATAGTTGAGTATAAGTAACTGATACCATGGAAAGCAAAACCATGGATAAGGAGTATTATACATGTATAATGTATATACTCATCCCTTACTATCTGTGGGGCTTGGTTACAGGAACCCCCACAGATACCTCAGTCTGTGGACTTTCAATTCCTTTATAGGAAAATAGAGCAGCATTTGCATATAACCTATGCATACCTTATAAGTATATTGAATTATGATTAGTTTAACTCAGAAATGTGGAACTCAGTGAATATAAAAGGCTAAATACATGCATATATACACATATCTATGTATCTATGTATCTATCTATACACACATTCATCTAACACATTTTCTCTCAAGGATTGTACTAGTAGTACTCATATTTAACAATGGACAATGGACAAATTGAGTCTGAGGCTAGATTGCAATTCAGTCTTACTGTACAATCGAGAGCATCTAACATTGCTTTTCACAGAGGGAGTCCTCTGATCATAATGAAATTGATTACACTATTATATTCCACATGAATTGTATACATTTTCATGATCACCACTATGAGTTTATACAGGCTACTTGAACATATGCAACTTTTATCCAATAGAAGATATGCCCTTGTCTTGAATAATTCAGCAAACATTTTCCAAATGCCAATCATTTGCTATATTCTCTTCACACAGCTTATTTGGGATAAAATGAGATCCTTGATCATTGGTGTGCATATTGACAGAAGTAATTTCTAAAACATTTTGTAAGAAGTAATTAGACTGTGACAATTTTCAAATTATTGATTAATAAAACTTTCATTTGTGTTTGTGTCCTCACATATTAAAAAGGGGAAGAATATGAGGAGAGATGTAAACTTAGTTTAAGATTTAAATGTCTTGGAGTGTAAATGACAAAATATTTCTTCTATTTAAAAAATATATATACATACATTTATGTATGTGTGTTTGTATGCAATATTTAGTAAAGAAGAATCTTGCCCTTGACCACACAGGAAGAAAGCAAATTTGGACATATGGAAGCTGGCAATTGCCTTTCTTCCTCCCTCTGTTCTCAAATATAGGCAGGCATAAATTCTTGTCCCCTAGGGAGGGGAGAGTTGGGCAAAGAGTGATAAAGAGGGAATGTCAAGGCTTAGACAAAAAGAATCAGGGGAGGGGACCTTACTTTTGTTTTCTTGATTGGAAGACAAGGGTTAAAAAGAAAATTTCTTAGCCATGATTTATATTATGAAACAGAGGAAGATAACTTTCACTATGTATGTTAGAATTATATTGTCTCAATTTGTAGTCAGGTATATACATACATATGTACGTATGTTAGCTTCATTTTTAAGAAGAAATTTGAGGTAATGACAATGTAATTTGTGCATAGCAAACTTCATTTTCAATTATGTTAAAGGTCACAGGTTATCTTGGACTCTCTATATGGTTGAAAGGGAATTAAATAAAAGAATGACCTCTACTGAGTAATGTTTAAAAGACAGCCAAGACTTCAGGTGACTCTGATGAGCAACTTTGGTGGAAGTGGTTTCTGAGGAGCAGACTAGAAGCAGACCCCAAACCCACTTATCTTGAGAAGAAGGGAAAAGCAATGGGACAGAGCAAGGGTCAGAACATCATGCTGTTCTAAAGTTACCATAAAAGTGACCCAACAGTGAAGGGAGCTGTCATTTTGCTTATAGGAGGGAGTGCAGAGTCCCTCCTAAGAAAAAAAAGAAGGAAGAGGTTATGTCCTGCTATATAAGGATGGATGATTGCAACACACTGATAAGCTTTTCTTGCTTAAAGTGGAACAATGTGGCAAAATAATCCAATGTCTATCAGCAGATGTGTGAATAAACAAAATATACTGCTTATGTACAATGGAGGGGCTGGGGATATAGTTCACTGGTAGAGAACTTGTCTAGCTTGCTCCAAGCCCTGGGTTTAACTCTCAACAACAGTAACAAAACCATGCGTACAATGGAATTTTGTTTAGTCACAAAAAAGAATGAAATTATGAGGCATGCTACAACACAGATGAACCTGGTTGTCTTAGTTGGCTTTCCATTACTTTAACAAATTACTGAGATAATAAACTTAAAATGAGAAAAGGTTCATTTTGACTCACAGGCTTCGAGGTTTTCATGAATCATTGTTTGGCCCATTGTTTTGGGCCTATGATGAAGAGGTAGATCATGGCAGAGCAGATGGCAGAGGAAGCTGCCCACCTTATGGAGCTTAGTAAGACAAAAGGGAGAAAGAAGAGGGGTTAGACTCCCAATATTCCCTTCAAGAGTAAATCCCCCAATCACCTAACTTTGTTCCACCAAGCCCAACCTTCTAAAGGTTCTACCACCTCCAAAATTACTATGGGCTTGTGACCAAGCCATTAATACATGGGCCTTTGGGAACTTTCCAGAACCCAACTGTAGTATTTAGGAACATGATGCTAAGTACAATAAGCCTGACAAAAATGGACATATTGTGAGTGACACCTTTACTTACTAGACATACCAAAACTCAGTACATTCATAGAGGTACAAAATGTACAGGAGATTACTGGAGGCTGAGGAGGGAATGAGGGTCATTGTTTAATATGTAGAGAGTTGTATTTATCATGATGAAAAATAGAAAATAAAAAGCAGTGATGCTTATGCAACATTGTCAATGTACTCAGTGCCAACAGTGTTCTACTGAAAATGATTTAAAAATGTCAAATTTCATGATATATGTTTGCCGAATGTTTTTTCTTGAAAAAAAAGCATGTAGGTGAAAAATATAAAATAGTATAGAATAGTTGTAGAAAACATCTTTTTCACAAATTAAGAATATTTTAGAATTCTAATAACTTTAGTGATTCAAAATATTCGTTTTGTTTCCTTTCTAGCATTGAAATTATCAGTGTAATTTTCATGAATTTGTCTCTAATGTCTTATCTGTACATATTAAGTTTTCAAATTTAATTTCTTAACAAAAGTTGGTTGGATAACAAATATCTGTTTTTTACAATTGGAATGTTGACCATAGAACTTCATGACAGTTTATTTCCTGCTATTAAAATTTCAGGATTTGAAACAGATCATGAGAAATTATTGGAGAACAGTGGGCAATCAGTACTTGCATAATATATACAGAAAAAGTCTGTGAGGCAGCATGGAACTGTGTCCTCTCTTTACCTTGAACTGGAAAGAGTGCTTGTTTCTTGAGAGTAGATAAATTCATGAAGTTGAGTTAAAATTAAGATGTTTATCAATATCTGGTGACTTAGCTACATCCTAAATCGTACATGGACTTCAGGATACTTGTTATGCCTACCTACATTTTCATTTTGGTTTTAGTTCATAACACTTGGTATGTTTGTGTTTGCTTAGTAGAGCAACTTTTACATAGAGTAACTTTTTCTCCAAAGTTTTAAAAAAATGGCTAGGTTTTTCTTGGAATTAAAAAGCATTAGTGATTTGGATCATAGTTTAACACATGCCATTAATTTGAAAGATTTTAGAAAGGCTCTTTAAAATTCTAATAGTTAACCACTCCCCTGAGGAATTTACTATTCTACAATTGATTGTCTAGTAAATCAAGCTTTTGTATTTTGGTTTTAAAATTGCATGCACTTACAGAATTCTTTTTTTGTGTGTGTGTCAATACCTAAACCAGAAGAAAAAAAATATGAATGCCCTATCATTTATTCTTCACCAGAATTTGCATGATAGCAAATACTTTACAGCACACACAAAAAGACAGATCGTTTTGAAGGGAGCAAACTCATTTTATGAGAGTTGGCAGTTCAAATGTAAGAAAATCTAAACATTTTTTTAGGTTGGAAAAACCTAAATTAGTACTAAATTATAATGTAATCATGAATAATATAATCATGATTAAGCCTGGGATAATTTTTCTATCCCTTTAAAGACTTTTTAGTCTTTTCAAAAAATTCTCTCAACACAGTGAAAGGATGAGCTTAACAAAGTGGGTCTATTGAAATCTAAGTCAAACCAATTCTTCTCTCTCAAATTCCTACAGCTTTCCAGGTAGATTTGGGTGTTTCTTACATTGCTGTTGGCTATTTTTGTTAAAGCTTTCTACATCCCCTTCTGGAGCAAGTTCCTTTGGTCTGAAAGTTCATGGTAAGCATGCTACTTGTGAATTTTACCATTTTAAAGTCAATCTATTGTACTATTGCTAGTGATGGATTGGCGGTGGGGTGGGGGGCAGTTATTTCCACTAATGAAGAAGCTTTTAACTCTTCTGGTAAGGTATATGAACTGTGTGTCAAGATCTTAAACTCATGTTTTGAGTTTTTGTTTTTGTTTTTACTAATTAAGCAAACATTTTTGCTAAATACCAAAGAGCCTCTTTTGTCATCCTTCAAAACACTTTAACAATTATTCCCTATGTATTTTGCCTCTGCTAAGCACTAAGCTGAGCACATTGCACATATTTTCTCATTTGAGCATGATTTGGCGTACAATTGGCCATTTTCAAAATTTTTCAGGACAGTTCCTGCACAGTAAGTTCAATGACATAAGTTCAAATCCCAGTATTGACAAACCACAAAACCAAAAATAAATTTTAAAAAGGCTTCTTTGTTTCCAATTCTTTTCCTATTTTCATTTAGTTATTTATCTTTTAGTTGTAAGACTTCCCTATATGTTGTAGATACAAGTCTGTCATCAGACATAAGATTTGCAAATACTCTGTCCAATTCTGAGGGCTATCTTTTCAATTCCTAGTTGATATCCTTTGGAAAATAAACATTTTCAATTTTTATGAAGATATTGAGATTTTTTTTCTTTGTTCCTTTGTCACTTGTGTTTTTGGTGACATGTATCAGAAACTATTGCTTAACCCAATATCACAAATTTACTCACAATTTTTCTTCTATGTGTTTCATTATTTTAGGTCTTACATTTATGTCTACAATCCATTCTGCAGTAAAATGTATATATGTAATGTAAGGTTGGGTTGAACTCCTACTTTATAGCCAACTCTCCAGCACCATTTGTTGACAAGACAACTCTTCCACTGTTGAGTTGTTTTGGCTCCCTTATTGAAACTCAATTGACCATAATTGCTGGGTGAATTTCTAGACTTTTAAGTCTCTTTGATTTATTTATGTGTCTGTCCTAATGTCAGTACCAAACTTAAAATGAGAGAGAATTTAAGGCATCACTGAGTAATAAATGTTGAGCATACAATCATTTGATCACAGAAAATGATAAAGCTGTTTGGGTTGTTTTATACTCCTAACAGAGAAGCTCACTTATCAGTGATTGCTTCCTGTTAATTAGTTTCATGGTGGGTACAAATTAAAGTATCCATGAAATTCCCAAAATAATGGATTCTCAAAGATCTGCAGATTTAGTTGCAAATAATGTATTTGTTCTTTTTGAGAACACCAAGGATTTAACCATGCCATTCAAAGAGGACACATGGGTGCTACATTGATTGGAATGGAAAAAGCTAGAAAATTAGTATGTGTAAGAGATCCTGTAGAAAGCAGTTGCTATAGCAACTGTGACCTCTAGACTGTATTGAATGATAGAATGTATTTCAGCATAATCACAGTCTTTTGATGTGCATCCTTCACTACCAGAGACCAAATCCCTGTAAGATGGCCATGTAAAGAAAGTTATCTTAATTAGGAAGAAATCTTCTTCTTAATATATGCCTATTGAAGGTTTAGTATTAGTATTTGGTGTGAAGTTGTCTTTGTAGTTACTCTTTCAGAAACGTTTGGTTAAAACCTTCCATGCAAAAATCTAAATATAGTCATCTTTGTGTTTTGAATACAAATATATGAATATGTGGTATACTTCTTCAACAGGATCATAAAGTTATTACCTTTGGCTTTTCAGATAAATTAAATTTTGCTATGGCTACTAATTGAATTGGTTTTAGGCTCTTTCCTTTTCCTTTCTATATTGAGCTTTCCTTAGAGAATTTCAAATTCATGGCTTTAACTGAAGAATGGCTACAGTGCTTTTTCTCTAATTATATTATTAATAGTAAACTTCACTATTTTCAAGAGATAAAGAGTACCTTCACCTCTGCTCATTTTCACTGTGAAGAAAAGATTTCTGTTTTCATGGAGAGGAAGAGCTTTCATAACCCCCTGCTTCTCATCAGCAGGAGCACATTATTCTCAAATAATAGTCCTTGGACCATAGCCTCATAATTGTTCCACTGAAAGACATTTTTGTCACTTGCTAACAACAGAGTGGGTCAGGAGCACATCTCCTTTTGGTGTTTATGCCTTCTGACATCTTGCAGTATCTTTTCCAGACAGAGGAGCTTTTCACAGAACTAGGATGCTTTACCTTTTCAGTGTAACCTAAATAAAATAAAGCTTGTCTCTGCTCTGATTTAGGGGCCTGATAGTTTAACCCCCTGCCCTACCACAGACAATGGTCTTAAAGAAGCCATTTGCATTTTCACATATTGAAATTGATCCTGAGTGTCTGTTCCTCTTTCCTAAAAGAGATGATATGTGCCATAAAATGAGATTTCGCCTAATAAAATAGACTTATTAAGTTTGATATTTATCTTGAATTTAAATATCATTAGTTTACACTATTGGTGTGGCTCCTCATAAGAACCTCAAGAGGACTCATAAAATTCTAACCTATTTAAAGCAGTAACATTAGACTACTCTAATATACTATTTTTGCTATCTCATTTCAGCATGAAATCTGGTGGGTGATTTTTAAACCTTTCAGTACAAATGCCAGTAGCACCATCTTGGGAAAATTTGATTAAATCTTAATGTTCCCAGCACTCACACAGCTATGCTTCATCCCTGCCTCCCAGTAGCTGTCTGATTGAAAAATAAATGCAGGGTAAAACCAAAGGGAATGAAGAACTTTCTTAGACCATGAGGTAAGACATCCATTCTGTATCCTAAATTGAGCACATCCCCAAACACAACCCATTCCTTCTCTGTTATGGAAACTATACAGAAGAGATGTGCAGCGTTGCACTTTCCTGTTTTTGCCTCTGGGCCATGAGTTTGCAAGCATCAGACTTAATTTGCACAGTGCTGTTCCACTTGCCCCCACCACGCTGCATCCGTGTCCTCTTGGCCCTTATGGAAGCAGTCCGGAGGCTGGCAGGTGGCTCAGGAAGTGCTGCAGATGGGCTTCAGTAGTTTTAAATGTGCAACTCTATTCATGAACTTATTTCTGTTTTTGATTATGAGTTGTCTGTAATTTTCAATCTGTTCTCAGAATTTCATTTTAAGCTTTATTCAGCTACAGAAGATTACTTCTATTTATGTGACAAATTAGAGGTGAATTATGTCTATACCAACAAGAAAAACAATTCTATAATTCTTTTGTTTTAATTTTAGAGACAGGAATGAAAATAGAAAAGTAGAGTTTATTCTTCATCTTTTTTCTCCCACAGCAGCTATATTTCTCCTCCCTAAGGCCTCACCAGGAGTGTAGGTGTGGGGACTTCCTGGACCTTGATCTCTCATCTCTCCAACACTAAGTAGCACAGCAAGCCCATCTTCATTGTTTTAAATTTCAAGTCGAATAGGGTTACATTTGTGTTCAAACTTCACCATTCCATCAATCTCTGTCATTTCCAAGATGGTTTTTCAATTCCTCACATCATATAAACCACACATTTTTTCTATTTTCAACCAACAGAGATTCATCTGCACACATATTTTTAAAATATAAATATATAAATGCACACACTGTTAGTCAACTTTCCATTGCCATGATAAAATAGATGAGATAACATATAAGAATGAAAGGTTTATTTTGACTTAAGGCTTCAGTCCATGATCACTTGGCCCCATTGCCTTTGGGCCTGTGGCACCATTGTACATCATGAGAGAGGAGGAGTACATGGCAGAGGAAACTATGTACCTCATGGCAGTGAGGAAGCAAAGAGAGAATGGACAGAGGTTCCAATTCTCTTGGAATTCTTGAAGGAACTCAAGAGCACACCCTGAAGCATTCAACTTCCCACTAGACCCCAATAGTTTCATTGGTTGGCCACCAAGTCTTTAACACAGAAGCATTTGGGGAACATTCCAGATCCACACTATAGAACACATACATAGTGTTTTCTGTATGCTTTTGAATGTGCAGAATTCCTGCCATTTGAGGTTCTTCTTCCTATCCCACTGATCCTTAAGGAATTAGCTCAGATAAAACCAATGTCTTTTCTATTTACTCTTTTTTAATTGCCATAAGCATAGTTAGATGTCTCAACTCTTGGTTTCTTCTTTTTAATTCCCAAAGCATACTGTGTCTTTCTACTTAATACTTCTTACTCTGTTGTGTGACCAAGGTTTATCATCTTTTGCTCTTCATAACTGTGAGTTTATTGAAAGTAGGGCCTATTCCTAGTTGCTCTCCCATCTGAGGATGTAACCATGTTGGCATACACTAAGAACCCCACTGATATAACAAACATGAAGAAGGAATGAACTGAGCAAAGCTCTGATGCTTTGCTTCAACAACTACCTTCTAACAAGTTAAAGTTATTTGAATTATAATACATCATTTTTGTATTTTGACAACCCATTGTGGCAATTTCTTCTCTTTATTTACTTTCTATTGGAAAAATCTGTGAAAGCAAACCTTGTTTGGAATTAGGTTATTAACCTTTCAGTCTTTTTCTTCTGTAAATTGTAGATGAATTTAGAATGAGCAGTTCTAATGGGTACCCCAGTTATTACACATAGAAGTTGAAACATCATCGATCTTCAAATAGAAAAAAAACATGGCCCTATTTTATTTTCATGTAAAGTGACTTAAAGCTAGACACAGGAATTTCTTTCTTTCATGAAAGTCCTTTTAGAGCACATGTCATAGGCTTTCTGAATAGCAGTTCCTGAAATCCACACTTTTTATTCAAGTACAAGATCTTATACTTATAAAATCCTTACCGACATTCTAGTTTAGAAGATTGATAAGCATCCTTGCATTGGTCTTATTTAATCATTCTTCCTCTCTGCCTATCTTTCTCTAGCCATAATAATGTTTTTTGTTTTTTTTGTTTATTTCACAATGATACCAGGAACTTTTCACTTTAGAGTCTTAATGTTTTTCCACTCCAGTGGTTTCCTTTATCAATGAACAGTTATTGATGGTTTGATGTGGTGTTTCAGATTTTTAGGTAAACCAATGCTCCTTTCCCAAAGAACTTCTGTGATGATTCAAACTTAATTTGTCACACATCCCTCTGTATCCTTCTTTTAAAATGTTTATGGCATTTAGTGCCATTTAATACTTTCTTCTTATTCATTTATTGACTACTTCCTTCTCACGCCTCACAATGTGGTCCAAGAGGGTAGAGGACCATTGCTTACATTTGTGTTCTCTTTGGTAGAAGAGGATCTGGTTTCTAACCTCTGTTTAATAAATAGTTTTAAGTAAAGGAACACGTGGTAATTGGAAACTACTTTATTCTTGTATGGATCCCATTTCCTTCATTCATCTAAGATATAATGAAACAGAATTCTGGAGGAGGAGGACTGAAACAAGTCTTTGCTCTGTAGGACAAACACACAGTCTGATATTTAAAGAACAGTAAGTGAGCAACAGCAAAAATGGGTAGAGACACACAGTAAGCTTTCTGTATCTTGATCTAGAGCTGTTACCAACTCTGTAGTTTAGTATACTGGGATAAAAAGGTTCAAAAATTGTGGCAGCAACAGAAGGTATAATTCCATAATTTTAGATCCTATTTGGGGTCTTATGGGGTAGCCTTTGGAGATAATTTTCCTTTAAACTGGAAGGCATACCCATATTGTCATTGTTGAGTTTTGTCTGGTGGTACAAAGAGTCTATGAGTTCATTGAAGACAGATAAAGATTCGGCCAGACTAAACAGAATTGTCACAGCACTCATTTATCACACCATAGGTGCTCAGCCAACATCTGTTGCCGATTGTGTTGACTTAAACATGTCCTGCATCATGTATGTAGTGATTCTGACAGTGTGCTTAACTTGAATCTTTTAGTGAATAATGAATCACAAGTGTCCAAATTGTTGGAAATTCTGCAAAAATAGTTATGCTGTACTCTACAGAAATATGAATATCATGAAAAGCAAGGAAAGTGAATGATATTCTATGTTAAAAAGATGTGGTTTCTAAATGCAACAAATTAGTAATTCTCAATTGGGTTCTTGCTTTAAAGAAAAACATCTATACAAGCCGTTATTTGGATAATTAAAGTTTTGAGTAGAAAAATTAATATAATTGAATGATATTGCTACATTTATGCTAAATTTTAGGGGTATGATAGTTGTATTGAATTTTATTGAGGAAAATTGCCTTATTCTTATGACCTGTGTGCCAAATATAGAAGGGTACAGTTTTATGTATGAGTATGTCTTCAAATCATTCAAAATTTCAACTTGTAGCTAGTTAGCTAGAGAGAACAGCAAATGTTAAAAAGTGATAAATTTTGGTTAATAATTTGAATGTTCCTTGTACTATTCCTGCAACATATCCATGATTTGAAGTTATTTAAAATGAAACATTTAGATGGAAAAACACATGTAAAAAAAGAAGTAAATGAAAAGTTGTCTAGAAAGTTATATTTGTATGTGCATTTTTGTTTTTTGTTTTCTTCTTATAAGAAAAAAAGAAGGTTCACTGTATTTTGCAAATGGATATTTTCAATAGTTTTAAAATCTCATCCCCACAATAATAAATTTTAAGTAAGTATCTAGTCAAACAAGTCTTGATTATTTACAGCTATTTTGAAAAATGGAGTACAGTCTGAACATTAGCAAAATAGTAAGTATTTTATTTCATTAGAACCCATGGGATACACTCTATTTGGGATTATAATTTTATTATGAATGCTGCTCATTAAGGACCAATTATATTTAAACAAATATGTTATGCAGCTATTCCATCAGAAGAGATTTTCCTGACAAATATCATTGAAATTGCTGTAGAAATAGTTAGATTCACGTTTATTTTAAATGTTATCATTTAATGTATAGAAATAGTAATATTTTGTGGAGTTTCATTTAACATATTTAAAAATTAAATATATATTCAGTTAAAACATTGTTATCCTGTGTTTTAGGTCACTACAAAGCTCTTTGCTTTCTCCTTCCTCTCTCCCTCCCTCTTTTCACCTCATCCTTTCTTCCTTCCTTCCTTCCCTTTTGAGATAGTAATTCTCAAATGGATTCTTGCTTTTAAGAAAAAGAGCTATACAGCTGGCCTCAAACCCACAATCCTCCTGCTTCAACCTCCCTAGTCCTGGGATACAGATATGTGCCACCATACCTCTTGGCTTTTGTGTCTGTGTGGAGATTTGAACCCAGGGCCTTGGGTATGCTAGACAGGTCCTCTACCAATAAGCTACATCTAGACATTTTAAACAGAGAATCCACAGAGTATGCATTCATTTCTTACTATAAATTCCTTAACTGAAAACATACAGGTTGTTCAGGTGTTTGATTGTTGAGAAGGCCAGCTCTCAGAATGCACATATGGAAAGTCATCATTGTAAGACTGGACTGTGAGCTCTTTTGCTCCCCAGAGGCTTAGAAAGGGCACACCACATAATAGGGACTTTACAAATGTCTGCTGATTCATTTTGAAGTTAGTATTTTTAAGGTATTGACCTTACATTTAGTAGAAATGTAGTGTGATTAATTTATAAAAAGAAATATAAAGATATTAATGCAGTTATCCTCCTGTAAATTATGAATAATTTT
This sequence comes from Castor canadensis, assembly GCF_047511655.1. Taxonomy (NCBI): domain Eukaryota; kingdom Metazoa; phylum Chordata; class Mammalia; order Rodentia; family Castoridae; genus Castor; species Castor canadensis. The sequence continues at coordinate 79,217,287 of NC_133394.1, read as the reverse complement.
TAAAAAATCATTGAGTACATAGCACTGAGACTATAACCACCAGTGAACAGCATTCTCCTGAGGTGCTCTGAGGGAGCAGTTTTTTATTTCTTAATTCATCCATCACCAATTCTTCAGCAAATGTTGTCTACATGCCTGGCACTGTTAAAAGTTCTGGAGTTAGAGGCACCTGCACATCCATGTTTATTGCGGCACTATTCACAATAGCCAAGTTATGGAAACAGCCAAGATGCCCCAGCACTGACGAATGGATTAAGAAAATGTGGTATCTATACACAATGGAATTTTATGCAGCCATGAAGAAGAACGAAATGTTATCATTCGCTGGTAAATGGATGGAATTGGAGAACATCATTCTGAGTGAGGTTAGCCTGGCTCAAAAGACCAAAAATCGTATGTTCTCCCTCATATGTGGACATTAGATCAAGGGCAAACACAACAAGGGGATTGGACTATGAGCACATGATAAAAGCGAGAGCACACAAGGAAGGGGTGAGGATAGGTAAGACACCTAAAAAACTAGCTAGCATTTGTTGCCCTTAATGCAGAGAAACTAAAGCAGATACCTTAAAGCAACTGAGGCCAATAGGAAAAGGGGACCAGGAACTAGAGAAAAGGTTAGATTAAAAAGAATTAACCTAGAAGGTAACACCCACGCACAGGAAATCAATGTGAGTCAATGCCCTGTATAGCTATCCTTATCTGAACCAGCAAAACCCCTTGTTCCTTCCTATTATTGCTTATACTCTCTCTACAACAAAATTAGAGATAAGGGCAAAATAGTTTCTGCTGGGTATTGAGGGGGGGAGCGGGAGGGGGTGGAGTGGGTGGTAAGGGAGGGGGTGGGGGCAGGGGGGAGAAATAAACCAAGCCTTGTATGCACATATGAATAATAAAAGAAAAATGAAAAAAAAAAAAAGTTCTGGAGTTAAAGCAGGACATGGGAAAGAAAAACATCCCATCACTTAAATGTATTAAATAAAACACAAATTCAATAAAAGTATGTTAGTTAATGCTAAGTGTTACTGGTGATGTGGGAACAAAGAAAATATATTGGAAGTGCTCTTTGGGTGTGGAGGATGACAGGGAGAATAGCCACAATTTTAAATAGGGTTATAAGTAAGGCCTCACAAAAAAAAAAAAAAATGACATTTCAACCAAAACATGGAGGTGTCACAAACTTGAACTAAAGATGTTGGGAACACTGCTTAAGGCAGCAGAAATGGCAAATTCAAGGATTCATTCATCTCTTCCAAATTATTTTCTGTATAATTGACAAAAATTTCCTACCCACAAGACTAGGTGAGATTCTCTTATAGTATTGCTGGGTTGGAGAATATCCCCAGGCAAATACGAAAATCTGTGTATATAAAACCATAAATATAACCAATGTTTTCAGGACTTTTAGAGGACAAATTTTACTCCAATAATTATTACAATGATAAATAACCCCTTCAATAATTCACACACATGGTTCATTTCAAGTTGTGATTCATTTTTGTTTATACTAATGATAGAATTTTAAGTAGAATTATTGAAAACTAAAGATGAAGATTATCTATAAAACTTACTACGTCTAAACAGAAAAAATAATTATTACTTAATATATCCTTGATGTGGTCACCATGAATCATTGTAAAATGTAAGTGAATGACAGCTAATATTGTTTCTTATTCAAAAGTACAGTTACATAAAAATATAATGAAACTCTTTCTTTCTTTTAGCTGTCTATCCAACTTCCAACTTAGCTGCATGGTGAACACTTAGATTTCTGTAGCTCTCTACAGAGTTTCTGCAGCGTATTATCCCTCACTTTACATAGTTTGCAGGCACCTTTTTCTCTTAAATTTAAACTGGCAAAATTTCCATATTGGTAGGTGGAGAATTACATTTTTCCACACTGCATAGCAATTTATGATTTGGTCTCTTGTTAATGGGTATTTCTATTGTTTCCGATGTTCTTCTGGTTTATGTGCTTTTAGTTCAATGTCTAATCTTGCACAATTGTCATTTCACAAAGAGGCAGGTAAATTGCTGTTTAAATTTCCAGAAATGGAAGTTCTGCATATGCATATGTATATATTTGCATATGATAGATTTTTATCAAATTGAACTCAATTAAGTTTCGGAAATATGTAAGAATGTCTGCTTTTCAACCACTGAGCAACAATTTTTGAACTTACCTATTTTTGAATCTTGCCAAAGAAGACAGTTTCTATTTCCATTTACCTTTATTTTTTCTTGGTTTGCTTTTAAAAGCCATTTTATTTTTATGTGAAATACCAGCTTATGCTATTTGTCAACTATTAAAACTTTTTGTTACTGATTTCTTAGAGTTCTTTATATATTAAAATAATACTTTAGGAAGTTGAAAATTTTCTTATCAATTTGGCACTTTGTCTCAATTGCCTTTACTTACCAAATTTTTAACTTTTATTTTTGGTGTTCAAAAAATTAAATATTTTTTATTGCTTTTGTTTTTATTTGTTTGATATTTTCTAGGTCAAAAACCACTTATGCTATTTTATTCATTTAATGCATTTGGAGGATTCTTTTATGAACAATCTTTAAAAACTTCCCACTGAAATTCGTAAGGGATTTTGGTCCACATCTTTTATATGTATATGTGTGTGCGTTTGTTGAATATTTGTCAGGGAGTGTTGCTAGAATCACACGCATCATGTAAAAAGAATGTTGATGTCACCATTAGTGTTTACATATGAATTCTGGAATAATTCAAGCAACATTAAAAGTATTTGATTTCAAAAAGTTTCGCAAAATTGTGAATTAAACTGTTCAAGCTGTTTGGGAGGTGGAGGCAGATTGTTGAAAATTTTCTTTGATGAGGAAATCAACTTTCTTTTTAGATTTTTCTCTTCTAATGTTAATTTCAAGTTTGTTTAGAATGTTAGTTTATCTGGGCTTTCAAATGCATGTGTTTAAACATTAATATGTGTAGAAGCCATTATCATATTACATTATAGATTATGTAGCAGTTTGCCTATATTATTGTTGATTTATAGTGTTTATTTGTTCTAGTTATACATAAGCATGTATAACACATGCTAATATAATTATAAGTATGATTTATTTATAGTTATATTTATGATTTTATTTGTCCTTTCCCTTAATTTATTTTATTGAACTGTCACCAATTTTTGAGTCAATCTGCTAAATAATTTGCACTCTCACTTTTTTTTTTGGTGATACTGGGGTTAGAACTCAAGGTCTCATGCTGCCTAATCAGGCACTATACCACTTGAGCCATTCCTTCAGCTCTACACTCACTCTTTTTTTATTTATATAAATGTGTATGAACATTTCAGTAAAAGTACTGTTTTAGTTATAGTCTGAAGACTTTGATGGTTTTATTATTTGTACAGTCTAAGATGTTGCTTCTTATTTTCTCTTTGAGATTTGTTTAAGAAAGGTTTTGAGTTCTTGTTGAAGAACCATATTATTTTGTGTTTTGTCATTTTTTGTTTGCTTAATTAAATTTTGATTAAGAAATATTTTCTGTTCTATTTTTGATTTATTGAATTTATCTTTTCTTTGTGATCCAATATTCAGTGGATTCTTACATTTATAGTAGACATAGATTTGGGGTTTTTTTAAAATCAGAGTGAAAATCTTTTTTATTTTAATAGGAGTGTTAAACTATCTATATTTACTAATACAGATTTTGGTCTTTTATGTTTTCTTCATTTATATTTATGAAAGTAATTTTGCCTTGTAGTCAGTTTCTTTGTTCTGTGTTTCATATATGTATGTGCATCCTTCTGTTTTGAAAGGTTTTGATTGTGTTTTGAAAAGTTAAGATTCTTTTTATTCTTGTTCTTAGTATTTATATCTTTTTCTCTGTAATGGCAAGTTTTTATAGATAATCACTATTAATTTCCCACTACAAACAACTTTAAAATAGCTTTTTACCTTTTTAACCTTTCTACTTCTCTCTATATTACCTCTCAATTTTGGCAAATGGTATTATCTATATCAGTCTTTATTGGTTCTTTTCTATTCTCTATTTGCTTTGGGGGCTCAATTATATTTATGCTGACTTTTTTGGCCTTTTACCTGCATTATTTTAAAAGATTTTTTCGTTTCATCTTATTATCCTCATTTTTAGACTCAATAATTTTAATTGTGTTTTTCTTAAAAAAATATATTTTCTTAAAATGCATTCTCCCTGTGTTCTTGCACTATACAGTTTGTTTTTGCTAGACATTTTCCCACTATTTTTCCGCCAAGACCACTAGGTCATATTTCATCTCCTTCTATTGTCTTGACACCACTTTTTGGAGTTCTTGTATTTCTGATCTGTGATCTTCTATAAAGGCAATTATTTCATGATGACACTTTAATACATGGAAAATAACTTGCCCATGATATTTTAACTTCTCTGTCAGTTTTTTTTTTAAGTGAGTGTTCATTGATTTAATTTTTTTCTAGTTTTTCTTCCTTTGGTTTGTGTGTTGAATATTGTATTAGATGCTGCTTTTAAACTTATCATCAGATAAGTTGCATTTTCCAGAACGAGTTACTAGGAAGGAATTGACATCATAGATAAGGGGCCAGGGGAGTCATCCAGGCTCCACAGTCTAAACCTCCATTTGCTTCTTTTCAAAGCAACTATTTAATCATTTGTCATATAAACCTAGTGACTTTGACACCTTGAGTATAAGATACTCAACCAATGCTGCTGACCCAATGGCTCCTTCCCTCAGTGTGATAAAGATTAAACTTAACCTAACACTCTAGGAGAAGCCCTTCACTTTCAACAAATACATTGTTAGCTGAGATCTGCTGGCTCGAGCCATTGTCATATTTGTTTTTCTTTTACTTCCTCTCAGCACTTTTGTTCTATCTTACTTTCTCACATATCATTGAGCCCGAAAATTACATCTTTTAGTTTTGCTGAAAATTTTGTTTGTGACTTTCAAAAATTTCTTCCCTTTAATACAAATTCTAGGAAAATTGAAAGATAGAGTTATATTGTATCTAAAATCATCTTAAATTGACTTTAAACACAGACCTTATGATGATAATTACTTTAAAACTATATTTTGATTTTGTTAAAATCATCCTGCTATTTTCTTGGGGAAATGTATCTTAATTTTTTTTTAAAGTTTATTGTTCCTCTGCCATAGGATTCTGTTGGGGAAGCAAAAAATTACTTGTTTCAAACAGAGCTTCATAGGTACTTACAACTCCCACCATTCAAAAATACATGCTTATAGAAAGTTGTCATTCTCAAGAGAACAGTTATGAGAATATGAAGTTAATTGGGCTACAAAATAATGATCTGATAACATCAGCAGTCAAGATTACCATTTCAACAATGGAATAGTCTATGTGACATCTGATTCATGCTTTCCCAGGAATATGAGAGATGAGGAGCTTCAAATTCAGTCTAGATTCAACTGAAGAATCAAGTTTTAGTATCTATCCAATTTTCACACTTGAAAGCCTTTGAACTGAGAAAAAGTCCTTTCATAGACTTATAAAAAAGTTCTCAAACTCTTAGTCATAAGCAATCTGCAGAGCTTTGTTATTTTAATGCTGACATCATTAAGTCTCTGAATTAATAACCTATAGTTCTTCCATATGAATCAGCTTCAAAGTATGCCTTTCACTTAGGCATGATAAATTATCATTTATCAAATATGCTAGTAACTGAGCAAGCTTTTTAAATATTGTTAGTTCATTTAAATTAACCCAAGACCTCTTCCTTATCTTTAGGGTTCCATCACTTATATGAGGCCATAGGAATTTAGATAAAGATTCTAGGATCACAACACCAAGCTATGAAGATCAAAGTCTCACAGGTCTTTGTGTTCTAAAATCTATTTGCTTTTCAACACACCAGATGGTCCTCCAAAGGTTTTCTCATTGCATACAGGTGTCAAAGACAGAAGTTTAAAATTGAAGATTGTGATATATTAAAATAAGCCTTAAGAAGGAAACTCTCAGGTTTATTTTTAAGTTATTTCAATTTCTTTAAAGTAAATCAATAAGTATTCCAACTGTTGTACCCTGGATCTTATTTCCAATGAACTTTTCTCCTTTTGGAAGGTTAAAAGAGAGAATGAAATGTCAACTTTATAATTTTTTAAAAATATTAACAGCTTCTGTTCAGCTCTTCTGAGGTTATCATGGGGATAATTTCACACATTATTTATTTATTTATTTTGAGGTCAGACTCAGAATACTGAAAGATGAACTGAAAAATCAGCCATGCTTCTTTTCTGGCTTTCAGATTATTTTTAAATTGTAATCTGTTTCGACTCCCAGTGTGACTAAAAAAAAAAAGTTATAGTCTGAAAACCATCACTAGAAACAAGAGTGTTGTGTTACCTGATTGTTCTTTTTCAGTTTGTTGTTCTTTTTGGAAAAATGATGATCAAAGATACTCTAAGAAAACTCTGGATCCTCCCACATCAAGGACTGGACAGAAATATGAAGACAGTATAAGTTGATGAGACTTTGCTAAGATAACATTACCTGTTAAGCCACTTGTTATTTTTGTAAACTTACCCATAAGAACTCATAATGAGCAAGTGATTGATTTTCATAATACTAACTCTGCCACAGCTATGACTCGATGTACTATAAAAAAATCTGTGTGTATTGCTCAACTTTTGTTGTTTCTTTAAAATTTTACCAAGAAAATAAGTGAGGAAAAGTCAAAGTGAGTCTGAATGAAAGAAGTTCCCATGCTCCTAGTGGACTTCTATATCCTCAGGTGTCTTTACCTTCATGCTCACTCCATAGTTTAAAGGTAATAAGTCAGAGTGCTCAGCAGATATTGTCACGTGTAGATCCAACAGAAGTACGTATGACAGCAACTCTGAGCTTCAAGGTCCTGCAAACGTCCTTACATAGAAAACCAAAACATGGTGGTCTAAAGGGCTATTTAACCATCATTGATACTGAGTTCATGTGAGAAATGTACTTTGCACTCATTTTAAATTCAAGAATTCTCATATTTCTTGTTTTAAAAAGTAAAAACTAAAAAACAAAATTACACTCTGAAATGAAAGTTTACATCTTCCAAGGTACAATCTGGTAACTACTGAATATTATCTCAGAAAACCAAACCATCATCTACAAAACCACAGACTTAGTCACTTAAAACCATCTTGATTGAGGCTTGAGAAGCCATGTAAAACACTGCAGAGCATCAGAGCCATTTATGACCACAGCTGTGCTACAATTATGTCTAAAGCACTCTGTCATACAGACAGCAACTCATCAGTGGAGGAGAATGTACAGAGAAATGCTCTAAATGTACCAGAAAACCATCTGTTATACCCATAAATTCTTGTAAGACAATTTGTCTATGTGGAATTAAAGTAAGTTTCTATTAGTATCTCCTAATAAAATGTAAAATGGATTGTACCACTAGTAACAGAGACAGCTCTTACTGAAATAAGCATAAAGACATGTTTTCAGCTCAAAATTATGTTTAAATATGTCATATTAATAATTAGAAGACAATTTACAAAGAATCTTAGTGGTTTGATTGCTTAACTTAACATGGTTCTAGTTTTATGCATGGAATTATGAACAGCAAAGATAGGATACCTTGGAAAGGCTGGCAAAAGAAGATTACTGCCCATTACTGGGTGGGTTGTCTCTGCTTGCGTTGATGAAGGAAAGGTGGATACATGACCACACCCTAGGTTGTGTCACTTGGCCTCTCTTATAAGAACACCAAAATTAAGACTTCAGCTCATTTCATGGTCTTTTGGTCAAGTATATTGTTTGGTAAGAGATTAAATAAATGTTAAAAAATTTATCAATTTAAAGCCTGTTTTTGTTCTAATAAAATGGGTATTCTGTGTGCTTTTCTAAGCCTGATTGGGACTTAGGAAATAATTTAGGCTTTAAACCTAGATAGTTGACATACAATTTCCGGCACTCATGACAATTATGATGGTTATTTTCTTTTAGTATTGTTGTCATATTGTTTTCAAATAGCAACCAGCTATGTTTCAAGATTATATTATAGTCACTATTTTATTACTTGTCAAATCTCTTCCTTCTCTTATGATAGTGGAGTCCAATTTTGGCTTTATAGACTCATATTAGATCCTACATGTAGGGAAAATCACCAGCACAATGTCTTGAAAATGATTACTTTTTTTCTTGGCTAAGTATATTTTCAATTAAGTGACAGAACTGTTTCTTTAATAAGGAGAACTTCGTGATGGCTGTTAAGTAGAGAAGCCTAAGCAATTAGCCAAGAGTGATGAATACTGCTGTAGAATAGAGAATATGAGGCAGAGAAATAAGGAATCCAAGGAAGTTCTGAAAATGAGGACTTAAAGAGGCAGACCTGATCAGACATCTGAATTTTATTCCAAAACTATGGTCACAAATCATAAAGTTTTATTAAAATGAACCTAACATTACTTTTATGAAGTTGGTGATAGAACAATCTGTGTTGGAGCTATAAAAGGACACCATAGAAATCAAAGGTGACTCCATAGGGATTAATCTTGAAAATTAGTCCTGATCCAGAACCATAAGAAAACACACTAGGTGCTATTGGTTCTACATCCTCTTCCTCCTCATCACCTGAGAGACTCATGAATGCACTTGACCCAGACTTCAAACTAGATAATATGTGAAGACACAAGAGCACTCTTGACAAATACTGCCCACTAAAAGGTAGGGTGGAATTATAGAGTCACATGCATTGCTGAAATATAGAGCAGCTCCCAGGATAAAGAGGAAGGAGACATTTGCAGACAATGAAAAAAAATTGTAAAGGACAAGTCAAGATGGTGACTAGGGCACAGAAGCAGACAGAGTGAGCTCTGTGACTCCAAAACCTTGTTGAGACACTGGAGCCACACTTGGCTGAAATAAAGCAGCAAGGAGAATCAAAACTTCGACACCCTGAACCCCCAGTCCTTGGAAAGCTTCTCCATGCCACGTTACACTGAGAAAGCAGAGAAGCTGCTGACCACCAGACACTGGCTCCAAACCTGCCTGGGAGACATTTGGCAGACCAACAGGTGAGTGCCAAGCATGACGTGGTATTCTCCCAGCTACCTCTAGGATAAACCTTCATAGCCTCCTGGGCTACCTCAATATTATAAAGGTTGTATATGACAAACTGATAGTCAACATCATACTTAATGGAGAAAAACTGAAACCATTTCCCCTAAAATCAGGAATGAGACAAGGATGCCCACTATCCCCACTCCTATTCAACATAGTACTAGAATTCCTAGCAAGATCAATTAGGCAAGAAGAAGAAATAAAAAGAATACAAATAGGTAAAAGAAACTGTTAAAATATCCCTATTTGTAGACAATGCGATCCTATATCTTAAAGACCCAAAAAACTCTACTCAAAAGCTTCTAGACACCATCAACAGCTATAGCAAGGTAGCAGGATATAAAATCAACATAGAAAAATCATTAACATTTCTATACACTAATAATGAACAAACTGGGAAAGAATATATGGAAACAATTCCATTTATAATAGTCTCAGAAAAAAATCAAATACCTAGGTGTAAACTTAACAAAGGATGTAAATGACCTCTACAAGGAGAACTATAAACCCCTGAAGAAAGAGATTAAGGAATAGTACAGAAGGTGGAAAGATCTCCTGTGCTCATTGATTGGTAGAATCAACATAGTAAAAATGGCTATACTACCAAAAACAATCTACATGTTTAATGCAATTCCCATCAAAATTCCAATGACATTCATCACAGAGATTGAAAAATCTACCTTAAAGTTCATTTGGAAACACAAGAGACCACAAATAGCCAAGGCAATCCTCAACAAAAAGAGCAATGCAGGAGGTATCACAATACCTGACTTCAAACTATACTACAAAGCACTAACAATAAAAACAGCATGGTACTGGCACAAAAACAGACATGAAGACCAGTAGAACAGAAAAGAGGACCCAGAAATGAATCCACACTGCTATGCTCACCTTATTTTTGACAAAGTCATCAAAGACATATGATGGAGAAAAACCAGCCTCTTTAACAAATGTTGCTGGAAAAAGTGTTTATCTGTATGCAAAAATATGAAGCTGGATCCATGTTTATCACCCTCTAGGCAAAGTGGTTCAAGGACCTTAATATCAGACCCGAAAATCTGAAGTTGGTACAGGAAAGAGCAGGGAATACTATGGACTTAATAGTTATAGGCAAGGACTTCCTCAACGGAACCCCAGCAGCTCAGCAACTAAGAGAAAGATGGACAAATGGAACTTCATAAAGCTTCTGCACAACAAAAGAAATGGTTTCTAAACTGAAGAGATCACCCACAGAGTGGGAGAAAATATTTGCCAGCTATACATCAGACAAAGGACTGATAACCAGAATATACAGGTAACTTAAAAAACTAAACTCTCCCAACAATGAACCAATAAAGAAATGGGCAACTGATCTAAACAAATCTTTTTCCAAAGAAGAAATTCAAATGGCCAAAAACACATGAAAAATTCTCACCATCTCTATCCATAAAGGAAATGCAAATCAAAACCAAATTAAGATTCCACTTCACCCTGTTATAATATCCATCATCAAAAACACCACCACCAAGAGGTGTTGGTGAGGATATGGGGGGAAAAGGAACCCTTTTACACTGCTGGTGGGAATGCAAGCTAGTGCATCCACTCTTGAGGCTTCTTAAAAAACTAAACATAGATCTGCCATATGATCCAGTAATCCCACTCCTAGGGATTTACTGAAAGGAATGTGACTCAGGTTACTCCAGAGGCACCTACACACCCATGTTTATTGCAGCACTGTTCACAATAGTTAAGTTATGGAAACAACCAAGATGCCCCACTACTGACAAATGGATTAAGAAAGTGTGGTATTTATACACAATGGAATTTTACTCAGCCATGAAGAAGAATGAAATCTTATCATTTGCAAGTAAATGGATGGAACTGGAAAACATCATCTTCACCAAGCTTAGGCAGGCTCAGATGACCAAAAATCATATGTTCTCCCTCATATGTGGACTTTAGATCTAGGGCAAAGGCAGTAATGTTGTTGGATTTGGGTCACATGCTAAGGGGGGAGCACATATGGGAGGAATGGAGATAGGTAAGAAACCTAAAACATGAAAGTGTTTGATGTCCCCAGTGCAGAGGAACTAATACAGTAACCTTAAAGCAACATAGGTCAATATGGGAAGGTGACTGGGAAGTAGTGAAGAGGTCAGGTAGAGATGAATCAATTCAGTTTGTAATACACTTGTGCATGGAAGCAATGCTAGGAATCTCTCTGTATAGCTATCCTTATCTCAAACTAGCAAAAACGTTTTATATTATTGCTTATGTCTTCTCTTTAACAAAATTAGAGAAAAGGGCAGAACAGGTTCTGCCTGGAAGCGAGGGGGCTTGGGAGAAAGAGAGAGGGTGTGGTGTGCAGCAGCAAGAAATGACAGAAACAATGTATGTACATATGAATATATGAACAAAGAGAAAAAAACAATTCAAATTTCTTATATGGCAGCAGCTCCATAGGGAAAGTGGGATACTCACTTTTTTTTTTTTTTGGTCTTTAATATATAAATACTACCCAAGTAGTCACCAAATTTCAGGGAAGGAACTTGGAGAGCTTTTTATTTGGAAGCTAACAAATAGTGCATCATCACTTTCAGGAAGTTTGACTTAAAGATCAATTTACTTTGGATTTTATACAACCTATCAGTTTTGCCTCAAGCAAACAGATGAAGTCCATGCATTTCCATCATATAGTCACAGGTTCCTTGTTATGTCCTGAAGTGTGACATATGCTCACCTATGGCACCTTTCAAGTCAGGGTCGTTAATCACTTTATAGCTATTTTCACCTGGCAGGTGTACTTATCATCTTTTTCATCTAGAAAACTGGAGGCATATAGGTTTCTTCCCTGGAGCTTCATCAATTTTTCATCTGTAAAAATAGCTAGTTTATACTGGCTAATTTACATTTTTTGTGTCTAAATAAGGTAAAAATATAGGCTTGTCCATCACTCCTAATTACTCCTAATATCCCAAATTATGGTTCTTATTCCTTATCTAGGTGGGTCATTATAAGGTGACCTTTACAAGTCTTTATAGAAAGGTTTGTAAATTTTTAAAAAATATATATATTTAGTCCAACTGAATTCATCGTATCTTTCAATACATTTTATATCCTTACTAGTGTAAGGTCAGGGATTTCAATACCAAAGAAATATGTTCTATTAATTTTATAATACCTCTTTCATGTTTATTTAAACATGTCCTCCTTTCCTGTATTAAGAACGTGCATGAAAATGCTTTGATATTTCCCCATATAGCATACAGTCCACACTCACCCATGCTCTGAACAAAGAAAGAGCATCTGCAGCTGTCAGGAGAGAGAGTTAAGGACAGACAGTGAGAATAAGAGTTTTTTAATAGAATTTAACAGCTGAAGAACAGGCACATTGACGAGGGAGTATTTTTTGAATAAGCTTTGCCTCCTCAGTGCCCCGTTGTTTTGCTTAAAATGCAACTGGTAAGTAGAAAAGTGAGAGCTACTGTTCAAATCTCCCTTAAATTCTTTCCTCCATTTTCCTTTCTCACTTCCCTCTCAAGTTTCCCCAAGGGCGGTGGGAGCCCCAGTTGTCTGAGTGGTCACTACTCCCATAAGGTAGTTTATGGCACTTGTCTCTTTGTGAAACTAATCTGAGACCCAACGATAAATAAAATTTTTTAAAAAGTAAATCCAAAATATTAGTACATAGAGAAATGTAAAAAGTAGCTTAAGAATGATCTATTTTTTAAAATTTTATTTATTTATTTGTTTATTTATTCACTTGTGCATACATTGTTTGGATCATTTCGCCACTCTGCCCCCTCCCCCCTCCCTCCCCCTCCCCCCTTTCAGTTCCAGGCAGGTCCTGTTCTGCCCTTATCACTGATTTGTTGAAGAAAAGACATGTGTATAATAGGAAAGACAATGCGCCTTTGCTAGTTAAGGATAGCTGTACAGAAATATTCCTACTATTGCTTTCATGTACCCATATGTTACAACCCATGTTGATCTTTACATTGGTTCCTGATCCCCTGCTTATGATAACCTGTCATTTTAAGGAAGAATGATCCTTAATAAATTCATGATTTTCTAGGAAAAATAAAATTAGCAATATTTAACAAAGAGAGGTAGCCTGCTGGTGAGTAATATGGCCATCTACTAAAAAAAATTTAGAAGAATCTATTGAAAAACTATTCAACTTAATAAGAGGGGTCAACAATATAAAGTCAATACTGTGCAATGTGGGGATCATTGCTGTTTATGTGGAAAATTAGCTCATAATGTCATTTGTGGACACCTAAGGAAAATTCCAAGTAGACTATATAAGTAAATAGGTTACATAAAATAATACAAAATTAGAAGAATGCATAGAGTAATACCTTATTAAAACTACAGTGGGGATACTTCCTAGAATATTTGTAATTGAGACAACAGATAATGATGATTACTTTAATATTTGCTTGGGAAGATTTTCATCTTTTTTCTGCTGCAGCTTCCAGCTTGACCCGGAGTGAGTGAGTCATAAAGAATAACGAGAACAAAAGATCAGCCTTAAGGCTAGGCTGCAGAAAGTGAGCAAATATGAAATATTATCTGTTAGTTTTTACCATTTCTCTCATATCCAAGCAGCAGCATTTTGCCAACAATAAGATATACTTGGTAGGTTTTAGTGAAAGTTCTATTTGGGTGTTTCTTGGCTGGCAAGCAGAGAAGTAAATATATTTTTTAAATTCATATATGCCCTTGGATGACTTCAAATAAAATTTCATCAACACAGATTACAATAATTTGTCTTCCTTAGGTAACTAATGCTTTTATTTGTGAGCAAAAGAGGGAATACAAGGTGACCTTCCAACTCCTGTGTTTAATTTTGGATTTCTTTTGTTTCTTTTTATGTGAGGGATTATTGGTCATTACTCATCACAAATGACTTCTATTAAAATTGAACCTGGTGAAGTATATGAAAATAATTTCACCTCAAGATGGAGCTGTTTTATTTTCAGAAGAAAAGGGGACTTGCTGCACTTTTGCCTTCTTCTAGAATTTTGTTAGATGCTGAGGAGAGGTTCCTATTGTTTTCAATAAGAAATGACAGGAGATTACCAATCATCCTCCTTTATTTCCTCACTCTTATTCTAGAAGACAGTGATGGATGTCAAGTTCCAGTGCAACAATGATGCATAGGACTGTGTGAGTCCACTGTCCATTCAGCAGGCACATCTCCTCTGGGGATGTTTGGCAAGGAGCATGTCTTGATGCAGCTGGCTGCACAAAGTATATAAACCTGGATACAAACTCATGGCCACCACAGTTTGCCTTTTTAGACCTTCTAAAAGCATTGCATTTTGTGTGTGTCTTTTGTTGGACTAATTATAGCTGTCTTCAGCAGCTATGGCTGATTTCTGTAGCATCGTGATACAGCATATACTAAAGTCTGACATAGTATTTGTTTGTTTGACCAGCACAGCAGGTTTAGAAGTAATGTTAACAGCTACAGAGATAAACTCTCATCAGGTTGAAATCATATACATTTTTAAATAAAGAGTTCGGAGTGTAGCTCACTGGTATAGCAATTGCCTAGCATGAGTGAGGTTGACCCAAGCACTGCAAAAACAAACAAACAAAATGAAATATGTTTCCTGAGAGTCCCGGGAGGATGATGGACGTTGTAGGCTGAGGAAAAAGGTTGAGGAGAGTGAGATAGGGGGACAGCAGGCTTTCTCACTTTCTTTTACCTGCTTCCCAGGAGATCCAAATAGAACATGTTTGCTTCCAAACTAAGTCCAAATGCAAAGTGACTTATACCTGATCCTTCTAGCTAATATACTTATTTTCTAAGGCAATTATTAAATAATTATTTTAAAAAATCAAATTGGTTTTCAATATCTATTTCACTAATGAGATTATTTCAGTAGTCCAGAGTTACTTTCACAAGAACAAAATATCTAAATCAAGTTATAGAAATTAAAATCTAAAATACAGCACTGTAATTCCTTCAAGGTTGTGGAGTCACTCATAATGGCGTCTGTGTTATTTCTGTGGTAAACTACACTGTAAAACCAGAAAGCTCAAAAAAAAAAAATCCTACCAAAGGCTGAAAAACCTTAAGTTTCCAGGAAAATAAAAGATCTGTTATTGATGCCAGAGAACTTGAATCTCACAGTGACTTAATGAACTTATATTTTAAAAGAATATTCTGGTATTTAGTTTACTAGAAAATAGGATAAATGCTCTTTCAAATTCTTACAAAGCTAAGAGGACTTTGTTACTCTAAACCAAATTGTTATAAGATTATACCTTTATATTCTTTGCTATATTCTGCTAAAGCACTGTTTAATAATACATTCTTCAGAATTGAAGAGTTCCTATGCTTTTGCAAAAGAAAACTACTAAATGCATTTAGAATTGATCACTTGAATTTGGCTAGTGAACCTGAGAAATAAAAATTTAAATGTATTTTAATTTTTCACATTAACTTAAAATTATATAATTATTTTTGACTATTTTCTATCACTATTGACAGTGCAATTTGAGAATCTACATTAGAACATTCCCATGTTCCTCTCCATCTCAAAACTTCTCTGTCCAGTATCAACACACTTCTGAAAAATTTCTTGGTGAGAAGTTACGCTTCAGTTTTTGCTGTTAAATAAATTATATGTTTTCAGGAATACTATTGAACATTTTTCAAATGAATGATATACTTGAAAATGGCAGGCCTAAGAAAACACCGTCAGTTAGTACTGTCAGAACTCAATTTAAAACCTGATTTATGTCAAAAGAAAATGGAACTATTTTCTGTTTGTTCTTCCACAGATGTAAAGATTCATTCCAATGCCAAGTCAATGGGTTTATATTTTAAATGAATTCTGATTGAATTACTTATCCTTATAACTATGTACAGGTGCCTATGCAATAACCTCTTAATCTCCAAGTAAACTAAACACATGTTCTAGAAATTCCTGAAAGCAGTAGCTCTTCAGCATTATTCTAATGGTGTTCTAATGCAGGTAGGAATCATTGTCAGCCACAGTGATATTAAGTGTGAACATATACTAGAAAAGGTAGTTATTATGGCTATAGAAGCAAACACTTTGGAAAGATTCTCTCTTTTCAAATTAAGTAAGAAAAGTTTCCTATGCTACTTTTCACTATTTTTAACTCAAATATGAATTTTTAGAAATGTTAATACTGATGTTCCTTTCAGACTTCAAGTAAAACCAGTCCTAATTTTTATCTTAGTTGTTTTTGCTTAGAATAAATAAATGAAAATAACTAAAGGCATTGACTTAGAGTGATAGCTACTAACACCATTCTTTTGAGGTACTATCACTAATTAGTCAAAAGTTTGCTAAATGAACTAAGCCAACTGACACGCCAGTCATACTTCAAAGGTGAACATTGCATATATCATACATTCCAAATAATGACAGGTGATTTAGTGAGCACTTACCTGTCATAGAACATATTACAGCAGGCTGTCTCACGAATTTTATGTATTCTAACTCATTTATCACCAAAATGATACTAAGCTACAATATGTATGACAACAGCAGCCAGAGTTCACAGAAGAAGCAATAGCTGAGGCATAGAGAATCTAAATCACATATCTGTGGCCACATAGCTGTAAGTGATAACAGCAGGAGTCAACTCAGACAACTGACTTAGCTGTGAGTTTTAGTGGTTCTACAAGTGACACTCTTTTAGAGCAGCATTTTTTCAAACTCTATAAATTGTATTTTATGATGCAGCTTCTAATTCTAATACAGTAGTTTGAGATGTGGCTTCAATTCTGCATTTCTCCCTTCTACTTTTACAAAATTGGATACATACATATAAAGATAGTGCAATGAAAACCACCAAACACTGTAGGAAAAGGGAGGAGGAGGAGAGGGAATGGAAATATAATGGAGGGGGTGTGCAAGTTCAAGGTACACTGTACACACAATAAAATTCCCTTATGTTATTAATGCATGCAAAGTCAAAGATATAATAAAAAATTTTTAAATGGTGTATATTTATGTGTGTATCTGTATGTAAGGTATATAAAATGGTTATTTTGCATATGTACACTTTGTGAAAGTATACACACTTTTGAGTATACAAAATCAAGCTAATTAGCATACTCATTGCCTCCCAAAGTTACCATTCTGTGTGTATGATGAAAACACTTAGAATGTACATTCTGAGCAAATTTGAAGTACTCAGTACAGTATTGTTACCTATAGTCACCATTTTGCATGGTATATCTCCAGTCATATTCATCTTGCACAATTTAAACTTTGAACTTTTTGCTAGGTGATGTCAAAACTGCCATGCAATGGGCCAAACTTTGAATAGAAATTTTAAGAACATGGGTCAAAGAAGAAGCCTCAAGAGAAATTTAAAAATGTTCTTTTCCTAAATAAAATGACAATAAAACTTATCAAAATTTGTGGGACATATCTAAAGTAGTGCTTACAGGAAATTTATATAGTGAAATGTAAATATTAGAAAGAAAGGCCATAATCAATCACTTACTCTTCCACCTTTGCAAACTAGAAGACAAAATTAAGTCCAAAGTAAGTAGAAGAAAATAAACGATAAAAATTAGAGCAGAAATCAATGAATTTGGAAACAAGCTCATTCTATGAAAGGATTAATAAAATCAAAAAGCTTCTTGCCAGGATGAGAAAAAAAGACAATACAAACTATTAACATCAGAAATGAAAATAAGGACATCAATGCAGGTCCAAGTGGCGTAAAAAGCTAATAAAGGCATATTATGTGCAATTACATATCCACAAATTTGATATCCTAGATGAAATGGACCAATTTCATGATAGAAACAATCTTCCAAAATTCCCACAAGAAGAAATAAACAATCTGAGTAAGCCTGTATCTACTAAAGACATTGCACCAATAATCAATAACATTCCAAACAGAAGGTACCAGGGTCAGATAGGTTCACAGATGCATTCTTCTGAACATTTAAGGACAGAGTTATATCAATTCTCTACAATAAAATTAATGAAATTGAAAGCAGGAAATCAATAGAGAAAAATCAACAAAAAGAAAAATATATACCAACTGTACCAAATGTTTTCCTGAAAATTAAGACAGAGGGAACACTGACTAACCCATTTTATAAAGCCCACATTATCTTAATAACAAAACAAGACAAAGATGTCATGTAGAGAAACCTACAATAAACTTTTGGAATGAATAAGCAATTATAGAATAGTTGCAGGAGAAAATGTTAACATAAGGAAGTCAATTGTTTCCCCTTTAAAGCCGTGAACAAGTGGAATTTGAAATTAGAAACACATTAAAATCTATATTAGCAATCTCACAAATGAAATAATATGTAAAAAAAAACCTATATAAGAAAAACTGCAGGGCTGGGACATGGCTGAAGTGGTAGAGCACTGGTCTAACAAATGAGAGAGGCCCTGAATTCAAATCCCAGTACTGCCAACCAAAAAGAAAGAAAAACTACAAATTTCTGATGAAAGATATCAAAGAAGAGCTAAATACATGGAAAAAGATTTCATATTTAGAGAAAAGAAGACTCAGAATTGTGAAGATATCAGTTCTCCCCAAATTGACCTGTCAATTAAAAAAATTCCAAAAGAAAAATCAAGCAAGTTATTTTGTTATATAAACTTATTGTAAAGTTTATATGGAAGGACAAAGGATCCAGAATAGTTAATATAACAGTGAAGAAGCAGACAATGTTGAATGACTGTCTTTCTAAATAGAACAGAGAACTCTGTAGCTAGTGAGGGACATGCCTATTGCTTTGATTGTGACAGCAGTTTCACAGTTGTATATGTGTTTGAACTTATCAAATACATGCAATAAATCAGTTCTTCTGTTTGAATTCATGTAATTACATACCTTAAATATGTGCAGTGTTTCATATGTAAGTTACACATTCATGAAGCTGTTTTTTTTAAAAGAACTTACTATAAAGCTATAGTAATAAAGACATTGTAGTACTGGTGAAAGAAAAAATGGATATACATATACAGAAGAATGAAACTAGATGTGTATCTCTCACAAAACAGAAATATCAATTCAAATTGGATTAAAAACAAACAGGTAAATATGAAACTACTGGAAGGAAACAAAGGAGAAATGCTTCAGGGCATTGGCCTGGCAAAGATTTTTTTGGATATGACCACCAATGGATAGGTAACAAAAACAAAAATTTGACAAATGGATTATATCCGATTAAACAGCTCCAAACATAACATAAATTATACCATGGAACAGTATTCACTCATAAAAAGTCATGGAATCCTGTCTCTTTTACAACATGGATGGACCTAGAGGACATTATGGTAAGTGAAATAAGTCAGACTCAAAAGATAAATACCACATGATCCCACTTAGAAGTGGAATCTAAAAAACAAAATTGGTCTAACAGGAATTGGGAGTAGAATAGTGCTTTCTAAAGACTGGGGAGAGTACAATGAAGGATGGATGGAGGAGGTACAAAGTCATAGGATGGCAGGAGAAACAAGTTATGGTATTCTATGGTATAACTAACAA
Source organism: Castor canadensis (assembly GCF_047511655.1). NCBI lineage: Eukaryota > Metazoa > Chordata > Mammalia > Rodentia > Castoridae > Castor > Castor canadensis. Next base: position 79,197,721 of record NC_133394.1, on the reverse strand, counting down.
TGATTCATTATGAACCACAAAATAGTATGAAGGGATGCTTTGAATGTACTCACTATAAAGAAATCATAAAACTTTAAAGAGATAGATAAGCTAATTAACTGAGTTGATCATTACCTGATATATATGAGTCAAAACACCACATTGAAACTCATAAATATGTACAAATATTATGTGTCAATCAAAACAATGAAATTAAATTTAAAAAAAGTAAATAAATGATAGCTATCCTCATCACAATTAATTTTGCATAACTCAGCAGAAGATGTAAACAGACATTTAATGAATCAAATGGATGATGCAAAATTAAATGATGCCTTTTGGAAATATTTTTATACAACTCAAAAAAATTTGGAAAATTTTCTATAGATTCCCACAATTTGAAGGAAACCCCTCTTTTCCAAATAGCTTTCATCTTTCTTTCCCTCCCTCTTTCCCTCTCTCCCTCTCTTCCTTCCTTCCTTCCTTCCTTCCTTCCTTCCCTCCTTCCTTCCAGACTTGGGGATGGAAGACAAGGTATATCACATGCTAGGTAAGTGCTCTACACTGAGCTACACTCCAGCCCCAAACACTGCAATCTTAGCCTGAGGGCATTTATTTTTATGATATTTTCCTGCACTATAACTCCTTGGTGGAACTTTTTTTGAAGGTGGACAACAATGAAAGAAAAGGAGAAAGGAATCTTCTTAAATGTGCTTATCAGTTTCCATCAGGTACAAGCTTGGCATTTTCCTATTTATACAAAAATCTAAAAGCAGACTCAATTATATTCAAAAGTGTAAAAAAAATATGATTTAAAATATTAGGACATTAAAAAAAGAAAATGCTCCATTTGCTTTAAAAATGCACAAAAGGCTCCTCAGCAAAGATGAATATTTGTCATTATACATTTACCAAAACCCACAGGATGTAGAATACCCTGAGTGAGTGTACTTTCGGTGATATCACCCATGGAATCACCCAAGGATTTTGGGTGATAATGTGTTGTGGGAGGTGTCAATAGTAGAGGGGCTGTGGCAGGGGGAACAGGGTTTATATGGAAACTCTCTTTACTTCCACTTGTTTTTTCCCCATAAACCTAAAATTTCTCAAAAAATATAGTTTTGATTAAGAAATAAAAATAAATATCCTGAAATTATAAAGATGCAAGTATAAGACTGGTGCATTCTGAATTAAGATAAGTTTAATGATAATTATAAGACTTCAATATCAATATCCTGGTTATGAAATAAAACTATAGTTTTGCAAAATATTATCATTAGAGGAAATCAGGTAAAGTACACATGAGAATCTCTCTGTATTGATTTTTATGACCTCTTGTGAATATACAACTACCTAAACACACATTTCAATTAAAACATAAAGTAATGTCAGCTGTTCAAGAAGTTCATAGCCAGATCTAGAGGGTTACACACACACAAAAACGAAACAAAACAAAACGCAGCAAAGAAAACCTGTAAGAACCACTGAGAGGTGATGCATTACTTTAGTTACTTACTGTTGAATGGGGTAGTGGAGAAAACTTTCACTCCATGTGACAATTGGAAAATAAGAAGCATTGCAGTAACCCTGAGAAGTATAAGAAACCTATGAAAGGGCTGGTGGAGTAGCTCAAGTGGTGGACCACCTGCCTAGCAAGCGTGAGGCCCCAAATTCAAACTCCAGTACCATCAAAATATAAAGAAAGAAAGAAAAAAAGACACCTATGAAAAGCAAAATTTACAATCCCATAAACAAAGTTAGAAGATTTATGTTAGACTTGGCAGATCCATTAAACCTCAAAGCCACCAAGGAATGAATGGAATGAATTATATTTGATGAGAAAAATCCATAGAAAACCAAGCAAAAGGTATGAATAGACAATTCACAGAAGGAAAAATCTGAAAGACTAATGTATATGTGAATGTTTATCTCCACTAATGGGCAGATAAAAAAGAGGAAAGTAAATTTATACAAGGGAGATACTAGTTTACCTACCACTGAAAACAATTAGAAAGTTGGATATTAGTCAATATGGTAATTGAGTGGAGAACAAGGACCCTCAAGCATTGCTGATTGTCTACAGATGTAGACAGCAGTAAAAGAAGGTCCTCAAATCTAACATTTCACAATCTTATCCAGAGAGGCTAGCTGTAATTCCAACAGTGATCCACAAGAGGATAGTCTTTGCAATCTGTGTACGGTAGCAAAAATGTGAAAAGCAGAGCATATGCCTTTGCCGATAAAATATAACACACACATAAGGAGGAATTCTAGGCAGCAGAGTAGCTGAGGCAATTTGTATACAGATCCAATTTAGATGTCAAGAACATATCCATTAGAAAAGAAAGAGTAAGCAAGATGATACGGTTAATTACTCTGAACTATTTGTTTTTTTATTTTATTGTTATTACATTTACTCACGTGTGTATACATTGTTTGCCCACCCCCCACTTCTGGGACTCTGAACTATTTGTGAATGTGGCATACCAAGTATACACAAAAGGATGTATTTTCAATGATACTGGATATGGAAATGTGAAAAGTAGATGGAAAGAGGAAACTCTCCACAAGAAATGTGCAAAAAAGTAAAATAGAAGCAATGTGCAGAGATTGGTGAGAATTCTAAGTCTAAATTTCAATTCTGGCATGTGAGAACTTTAAAAGCAAAATGAAGGAAAGAAGGAAGTGGTCTATTGGGAATGGCAGTGGATTTACTGGCAGCACAGTTTCATCAAGACAGATCCAAGAAGAACCATGGGACTGTTCACCCAGCGGGAAGGGACATGGTGGAAAGGAGAAATGTTGACTTGCAAAGAAGCAGAGATGTCTGTTTTGGAGAAAGAGTTCTGGAAGAAGGCAGGAGAAAATGGGACTGGTTCGCAAGTGAAATGACTGTCCTTGTCAGGGGAAAGGCCAGGATTTCCTGGCAGGAACAAAGCAATGGAGTGAAAGTGAACTATAGAGGCATTTTATGGCAGAGGGAGGGTGGTCAGAACATCTCACTTTCTCTAATGGTTTTTCTGAGTGACTCTCAATTTGACACAGAATGGTACAAGTCTTGTCTCCGTTCTAAATCATCATATATATATATATTATTCTGGGATCCTTAACTGGACTGGAGTAATTTACACTTTCTCAGAAGTTATGGGGAAATTAAATTTTAGATCCAGAAGGAGTCTAAGGAAGCATGTCACGACAGTGATTAGCATTTATTACACCTGTTATGTGCTAAGCTCAGTTTTAAAGGTTTTGTGTCTATCTCCTGAGACAAACTGACCCCTTACTTTTTTTTTTACTCAAAGATGGTTGAACATGATGCAAAGAGGCTAAGAATACAGAAGCATGAATTTTGAGGTTTGGGTCTGTATTTCAGCTACTAATCCCTGCCCAGGACCAGCACCTCTGAATACCAAGTGCCGGTGTTAGATTTGCTGAGTGCTGGCCTGCTGAGTGAGAATTTCTATTTGAAGACTTCAGCTCACAGGGCTGGCTACCTGTTTCTACCTCAGCCTCTTCTGTTTTCCTTTTGCAAGCTTCAGTCCTGTAGAGGAGGATAATAGAGCGAATGCTGCCCTTGCTGAGTTTTTATGAGTTTCTGTGCTGAGAACTGCATGCCAGAAGCTATTTTGGGCTATACAACTAAAAATAATGAGAAAAACAACAGCCGCAGCTGGGTGAAGCGAGCCCCTCACGAACAGGCTGCAGGGAGCATCCTGTACACGGATCTCCATCCTTTTCACCCCGCACCCAGTACCCTATGCTTCCTGGGCTCCAGGTGCAGTGACAGCTTCAAAGATGGGCCTCCAGCCAGCAGTGAGGGAAGAAAACCCTGCTTCTGTGTGGTTTCTATGAGCACCTCTAAGGAAACACTAAATATTGTAAAAAAGAATTCAAGAGCAATGAGCTGAGAGAAGCAGGCTGCAGTCACCTCAATCAGTTCTATCAGTACATTGTCAGGAGGCAAAGGTAAATTCCAGACATTCTACCCACATTGACTTGCCTTGTTGGAATTTATATATTTCTAACAAGGGTAGTTAATTCATTTGGGAATTCTACATTTAAAATACCAATAATGAGATGGCTAAAATTCTGTATGTATTGATTATACTCCCAGAAGCAATGATTACAGAGTTGTTCTCATCCCCATCCCTTATAAGAACACACACACACACACACACACACACACACACACTGAACAAGAATTTTTACTTTTTTTTAACTTAAAAAATTCCTGTTTGAGGGATCTCAAAAAACTAAACTTCCCCAAAATCAATGAACCAATAAGGAAGTGGACAACTGCACTAAATGGAACTTTTTCTAAGGAAGAAATCCAAATGGCCAAAAAAACACATGAAAAAATGTTCACCATCCCTGGCCATAAAGGAAATGCAAATCAAAACCATACTAAGATTCCACCTCACTCCTGTTAGATAGAATAGCTACATCAAGAACACCACCAACAACAGGTGTTGGCGAGGATGTGGGAAACAGGAACCCTAGTACACTGCTGGTGGGAATGCAAGCTAGTGCAATCACTCTGGAAAACAATATGGAGGCTTCTTTAAAAACTGAACATAGATCTGCCATATAATCCAGCAATACTAGGGATATACCCAAAGGAATGCAACTCAAGTTATTACAAAATCACCTGCACGCTCATGTTTATTGCAGCACTATTCACAATAGCCACGGTATGGAAACAACAAAGATGCCCCACTACTGACAAATGGACCAAGAAAATGTGGTATTTATACACAATGGAATTTTACTCAGCCATGAAGAAAAATTAAATCTTATCACTTGCAAGTAAATGTATGGAACTGGAGAACAGCATCTTAAGTGAAGTTAGCCAGGCTCAGAAGGCCAAAAATCACATGTTCTCCCTCATATGCAGATTATAGACCTAAAACAAATGCAGAAATATTATTGGACATGGGTCACACACTAAGGGGAAAGCACACATGGGAGAAATAGGGAAAGGAAAGGAAACCTAAAACTTGTGAATAAAGTAATCTTAAACTGGCAGAGGCCACTATGGGAAGGGGACCAGGAAGTAGTGAAGAGGTCTGGTAGAAATGAACCAATGTGGATTGCATAGCTATCTTTATCTCAAACTAGCAAAAACGCTATATTTTTCTTATTATCTCATGTTTTCTCTTCAACAAAATTGGAGAACAAGAGGGTGGAACAGGTTCTGCCTGGAAGGTGGGGGGAGGGGAGGGGAGGAGGTAGCGCAATGTATACACATGTAAGTAAATGTAAAAATGATGAAATAAAAAGAGAAAAAAAAATCCTGTTTAAAATCCTTATAAGTTCTTTTAAAAAATCTGTAGGTCAAAGAAGCTATAAAATTTAGAAGGATGGTATTTCCATCTTTATGGAACTCAACGTGGGTCTCTACCATCAGAGAACAACAGACTTACAGTAGAAAGGGGATTTAACCTTAGTTACAATACATAGGGGGTATGGTATCCATGACAATAGAAATTCAAAAACTGGAAACATTGCCTTCATATAAATACAAGACGAAAATACTACAAATATTTTATTGGACACATGAACAACTAATGGAGTAAGTAAGATAGTAAAGTGGCTCCAAAAGCATTGAATGGGCACTTTGAGAAAAATAAATGTCAGAATATGCAACTTAGATTAGATTTAAAAATAAGTTAATATATGGTAATAAAATCATTCACATTCAGGTTATTTTCCCCAATGTACAGAAATAGACAAATTAGCATAGGACTTCATTTTGTGTAGGCTCTAATTTAAAAAAACAGCAATGGCAAACATAGGTAAATCATTCTAAATAATCTTTCAGAGCAAGCTTGTTAAACATCCCACCAACATGAGTTGAAAGGACACACTGTCCTTCTTTTACAAGTATTGGATGCATTTTCTTAACTGTTCCTTTATTTTAATAATGAATAATTTCCAAAGATCTTTCTTGATTCATAAGAAGCTTGTCCTTGGCATAATATTTTCCCTATATATAGAAGAGTTATGAATTAATTCTATGAGACTTCTTAAATGCAGAGAAATGAACACATACGGAAGCTAGAAGATCAACATGTGTGTGGAAAATTTGAAAATTAAGATTGAGCCTTTTAAAAACCTCTGTTATTTGCTCTTTTCTCATAACTCTAAGAAGCCCTTAAAATATGCTCTTTATAAGTTTTCACCTGCAATACTTTTAGATTTTGATGAATTTCCTTTTTTTTTTCTCCAGGCTTCCAAATTTGTTTAAATTCCTTATTGCTAGGAAGTGCTTGAGACAGTCTACAGTAGTTACAAGATCAACTGTTCCAGGAGGAGTTTTTCACAGTGGTTCCATGTATACTGCCCTTGTTTTTTAATGAAGGATGTGGTTTTCATACTGGATAGTCATTCTCAAATAAGACAATGAAGGTTCCACAATAAGAAGACTGATTCTTAATGAACCTCTAAAATAACTGTTCCATGTAAAGTAAGGGGAATCTGTAAAAGTTAGTTGCTGATTCTGGAGGTTGGGACAGGCCTTCTTAATATAAACACAAGGAAACAGACAACGCAATAATATTCCCACAAATAACCAAAACTGGGGTTCCCTTGCCCATGTATTTAGTACCAAGTATTATTTCTTCTTCATTGCATCTTGTGCTAGCATTCTGCATTCATGAAGTTGTCTGCTTTTGGACTAAAAAGAGTCCTTCAAATGTTTCTACATTACTTGTGTAAGTCTCAATATCCAAGGGGCTGGGGTGCAACTCAGTGTAGAGGGCATTCTTAGAATAGGCAAAGCCCTGAATTCAATTTCCAGTATCAAAAAATCAAAACAAAGAAAATTAAAATTTAAGCTGAAGCTTATGAAGTTGTTTCCTTGATAGAATGAGACTGTACTTATTATTAAAAATACAAATGATAACTGTAGCTAACCTTAGATCCTTTAGGGAAGAAACTGTAATTGAAGGAGTAAAAAAACCACCATTGGTTAAAACTAAATAGCTGTAATAAATTTATTCCACTAAAAGGCAATCTCGGACTAGAAGAGAGTGACATTCTCCACTGAGGGATAACCCATCACCATTTTATGAAAATCAAAACAGATTCTCTCTGAACGTAAGCATGTGTCATGGAAAATGAGCACATTGACAGTTTTAAGACCTTCATGTAGAGTACTGTCTTTGAAATATCAATATTAGTATAATTTTCAATGTGAAAATTTAACCTAGGAAGGGCTAAGTTTCTTTTTTGATTTGAGTAATTTCCACAAAACTCTTACAATAGTGTTGAACTAATTACTGAGTATGAAGATCTATATAAACCAAATTATTTCTGACATCAAAAGGTAAAAATATAAATCTGTAGTTCGTCAATGGTCCATGAAAATCTAAAATTAGTTTCAGATGTGTAAAATATTTTTCCTTAAACTTATGTCCATATCTTAGGAAGGTGAAAATTAAAAAATAGAACGCATTTGGTCATTTGCAGACAATATGACCATGTCTGTGTCAAACTATGTGGCTGTTTATTGAGTAAATGGGACGATGCAACATTAAAACAAATGTAGGCGTTTACACAATTATAAGGACTGTGCTCTTTGAGATGTAAGGAATATTTGTTATTATTTTTCTTCATTCATTTGTAGTAAGAAGGACAAGACAAAACTCAATGCAAAAACTAAAATTATTCTGATGTGACATGGAATCTCTGTTGTCTGAGTTGATTTCAAGGAAGACAAAGAATATTATTAATAGAAAACTAAATAAAATGTTTTATTTTAAAAAGCAAAAAATAATATTTGTAGCTTTGTATTACTATTCTACCTGGCAGAATAGGGCTCATAATTCCTCTTTTTAAAAAATCTGAATAAGGCTGAACGATGACTCACATCTGTAATCCTAGCTCTTCAGGAGGCAGAAGTCAGGAGAATTGCAGTTCAAAGTCAGCTGGAGCAAAATATTCATGAGACCTCATTTCAACCAAAAAAAGGAGATGATGGTGGTGAACACCTGTTATCCCAGCTATTTGAGTAGCTTAAAAAGAAGGATTGCAGTCCAGGTTTGCCCAGGCATAAATGCTAGAACCTATTTCAAAAATAACTAAAACAAGAGCTGGGGTCATCGCTCAAGTGGTAGCATAACAGCAAGCAGAAGACCCTAAGCTCAAACCCCAGTTCTTTCAGCAAAATACATAAAAATAAATAAGTAAATAAATAACTCTGAATAAGCCCATCAAAACTGGAAGAACTTTGCCAATATTTTGACATAACTTCTTGCTTTTTCTCAGATACATTCATTACAGTTATTATAACATAAATAAAATTTATTTAAACACTGCAACTTTGAGTTTTCTTTTGCCATATATATGTATATATATTGAGTTTCCATTGCCATATATATGCATATATGTAGTTTTGCCATATGTATGAGTATACATATAATTCTTCTCCATTGTGGAGTAACTAGACACTGGACTTTCAGACAAAGCTTCCCTCATTTTTTTCTTGATAGAAGCATCCATTACTGTCACGAACTTATACACTTTAACATTACTATCTCTAGAATAGTCTCAGTCACAATTAATCAAATTAACTGACTATTTATTCACAGAGAATACTGGAAGAGGAGTGGTTGAGTCCTGTCTAATATATACAAGTATTTTATCAGATGGCAAATTTCAACACCAGGCTTGCATAACCCCTGCAACCACCTACAGCACCACTACAACTTCAGGTGGCCAAGTAAAACACATTCATTAACAAAATCAGAACCTGACCCTTGGTATAAGCCTTCTATACTCTTGCTTACTTAAAAATTATCCATGGGGCTGAGGGTAAATTATTCACTAATTAATTTAATTTAGTTAACTAAATTGGACCTTATGCTGTAGAAAATAATTGTTGGGGATACCAAGATGGCAGATTCATTTGACTGAACACTTCTTTAAACCTTTTGATAATCCTAAATAGTTTGCAGAAGTAAGGATGCATACTGCTTAATAAACTAGTACAAGAAATATTAGCGGCTCATATTAACTACACTTTTCATAAAACAAAACTCGAATCTTACTAAAAATGAAAATGTATGGGCTAGTGGAGTGGCTCAAGTGGTAGAGCACCTGCTTAGCAAGTGTGAGGCCCTCAGTTCAAGCCCCAGTACTGCCAAAAACCAAATAAACAAACAAACAAAACCAAAATGAAAATGTATGTCTCTTTTGCATTGCATGTTGATAAAGATATGAAAATTATATATAGCACCTTATTTACATTTTGGACCCAATTAGTAAGCTATTCTTATTTATTTAAAGATTCATCTTAAGTTCATAAACTTGACTTTTTATTTAGAAATGTTTCTAGCCAGTACTTTTTGTGAAGATTGTTCTTTTCTTAAAAAAGCTAGCAAACTTATAGTTCAAATTGGTTTTCCTACTTTTATTAGAAAATTAGATTTATATAAGCCACTTTCTCTAAAAAAAACCTAAAACAGAGATCCTCTCATTTGACAGTTTTTATAATCCAGCATAATATTATCCCCCAGAAGTAAGAAAATATTTAAAATCCACACAAAGAGAAGTAGAGCCTATTCTCTTTTGCTGGCCTAAGCTTTTGTCAAGCAGAATAACAAAACACAAATACAGGTCTCAGAGGTCAGTTGTATTTCCCATTGTTCAAAAAACATTTAAATAATTAATTTGAACTCACACATAGCAAAATGAGCAAACGAAGGATGACTAACAAGATGTTCTGTTGTCTTTCACCTGACAGAACAGATTCCCTTAAGATGGTGGAGATTCTTAACTGTCTAGACACTTATGTGTACACAGTATTCCCCAGACTGTGGAATTAAAACACCTACTGCTCCACCAGTCTTGTCCCTGGTTGTTGAAAGGATACAAACCATGAATTAGACAATGCACAGACAAACTAACAAACTTGGCCAGGAACTGAAAACAAAAACAAAAAGTTAAGAGAACAAAAAAAACATTGCATCAAGCAGAAATGGCCAGCAATGGTAAAGCCCTAGTGCAGGCTAAGTGTTCCTCATGCCAAAATACAAAAATGGCAAGTGCTCCAGAAACCAGAGTGCTAATATTGGTGCAACAAGCTGAAAATTTTGTATCTGATCTTCTATGACTAGTTACTGTCAACATGTAGATACACTAAAAATATTGTATAAAGTTACACACACTTTCCATGTATAAGGTGTATATGAAACATAAATGAAATTTGCATTTAGACTTGGGTCCCATCCCTAAGGCCTCTCACTATGTGTTTGCAAATATTCCAAAATCCAAAAAAGAAATATGAAACACTAGAGGCTCCAAGCATTTTGAATAAGGGATACTAAACCTGTTTCACTAGGGAACACAAAATCCACTAAAATGCATGCTTCAACATGATAAAAGCGAGAGCACACAAGGGAGGGGTGAGGATAGGTAAGATACCTAAAAAATTAGCTAGCATTTGTTGCCCTTAACGCAGAGAAACTAAAGCAGATACCTTAAAGCAACTGAGGCCAATAGGAAAAGGTAACACACACGCACAGGAAATCAATGTGAGTCAACTTCCTGTATAGCTATCCTTATCTCAACCAGCAAAAACCCTTGTTCCTTCCTATTATTGCTTATACTCTCTCTTCAACAAAATTAGAGATAAGGGCAAAATAGTTTCTGCCGGGTATTGAAAGTGTGGGGCTGGAGAAGGAGGGGGCGGAGTAGGTGGTAAGGGAGGGGGTGGGGGCAGGGGGGAGAAATGACCCAAGCATTGTATGCACATATGAATAATAAAACAATAAAAAATAAATAAATAAAATAAAATAAAATGCATGCTTCACCTGAAGAATTAGTCAGACCCCTCTGATAGCACTGTTAGATTATCTCTGGAAGATGAGCTCACCTGGGCATCTTATGAGTAATCATGAGAACTGTCCAAGCTTAATTTTTAAGAAGTTAAAAACTTGACTCCTGTACAAATATTAAATAAAATATGTCTAATAAATGATTTAACTCATTAATTAATGAAAATGAGAGTATAGTGGTAAAGAATACAAAATCATTTCAAAGAAACAGACAATAATTCCTAGACATTTTAAGAGCAAAAATGTTAAGATAAAATCTTTAGTATGATATAAAAATATGTTAACATCGCCCAAGATAATAAAAGCATGACTTTTGTGATTATGATTTGCACTGGACTGAAGTTTATATGTAATTTTATACTGTCTCGTCACTGATCAAATAATAAATTGCAAAGTCAAACAGAAATTTTCCTAAAGGAAACCAAAATCTTTGGGTCATTTTTTAAAAAAAATGCCCCAGTGTGACACTTTCTTTTTTGGTAGTACTAGAATTTGAACTCAGGGCCTTGCTCTTACTAGATAGGCCTATGTCCTCACCCTTTTGGCTGTTTTTATTTTTTGAATAGTGTCTCACATCTATGCCTGAGTGGACCTGGACTGAATTTCCCCACATCTCCTGTATAGGTGGGATACAAGCATGTACCAGAAGCTTGGCTTTATTGACTAAGATTGGATTATGCTAATTTTTTGCCTAGAACTTCCTTGAATTACAGTCCATCCAATCTCTGTCTCCCAAGTAGCTAAGATTACAGTGTGACTCACCATGCCCACCCCAGTGTGACACTATTGATTTTTAAATTTTGGATATTTCTTTATAGTATTTTTTGAAAACTTATCTATACATTAGGAGATAATATTTGGAGAAATATTATGGTTTAAAATAAAAATATATGCTTGAAGATAAATAGTTTGTATTCAGTTAGTAAATACAATAACCAAATAAAATATTTTTAATGACACATTCAAAATCTGGCAATAATATGATCAAGTAAAGTCATTGGGAAAAAAAATACATGAATCTCCTGATCTGAAGTAACTCAAACTTAAGCATAATGTGCTTAGAATTAGATAAGTAGCTCTCTGATTATTGCTTTCAACAGGAAATTTATACCATTTGCTTTTTGATTGCATATTGAGACTTAATGGAATGAATCTCTTAGTCTTAACTGAAATTGGAATATAATTTTCTTCTAGTCAAAAAGATAAATTACGAGTTTTTTTATTGTGTTCAGTTGTATTAGTCAGACTTTTCATTTCCGTGACAAAATATCTGAGAGAAACAACTTAAGGGAGGAAGAAGTTAATTTGACTCATGGTTTCAGAGGTTTCAGCTTCACGCGGAGGGGAGGGCATGTCAGAGCAGAGCAGCTTGCGTCATGGCAGACAGGAAGGAGAAACTGAGAATGGCTGTGCTCAGACTTTCTTCTTTCCTCCCTTTTTCCCCCCTTTTAACTCCCATCTCATGGGTGGTACTGCCCACATTCAGGGTCAGATTTCCCACCTTAGTTAACCCTCTCTGGAAATCCCCTCACAGACATACCCAGAGGTATTCCTCACTGATCTCCTCAGGCTTCTCTACACAATCAAGTCAAGTGAACCACCAAGGATATCCATGACATACATAAGATACATGTGTCTCATATACTTGAAATATTATAGTTCTTTCAAAAACTCAGTTTCATATGAGCTGTACATAATTTATTTCAATAGAGCCAACATTTTCATATCTAATTGCCCCTATTTGAAATTACGTAAGGCAATGAGCACAGTATCTATTCAGTAAACTATCATTATAATGTTGATATTTTTGCTATTATACATTCATTATATGAGCAACAGAGTCTGAATTTCAATAAAATCTCCTGGTGATTTATATGCTCATTATATTCTGAAGAATCTTCTTTAGGGGAAATAATAAGAACTCAGATTTTGATGTTTCTTTGCTATTTAAGTAGCTTTGTAATCATGGATGTTACTTAACCTACCACCATGCGCTATTTTTTTAACCTATAAAATGGAACAGTAATGCCTACCTGTTATGATTTGTATGCGCTGTAAATATTTCTGTATCTATAAATTTCCAGGTAATTCCAACTCTCTGTAAGTATTAGCCATCCCAATAATATTATATATTAAGAAAAATTGAAGCTTAAATTTTCATGGAAAATATTAAAACTAAAGTAGGTAACCATGCCATTCAAGGTTTCAATTCACTCAATTAAGTGCATAGGCAAATGTATTTCATTTCAGATAAAGTTACAATTTCCTAAGAAATTGTGTCTAGAATAGGGGTTTCAGCTAGCAGCTCCTGATTCATCAACATTAGAATACTCCTTTTCGTTAGTAAGCTTTTTGTTGTGGTGACTAAATACTGGGGCAAAACTACACAAATAAAGGAATTATTTATTTTAGCCCACAGTTTCAGAGGGATCAGCTCATGATCACTGGGCTCTGTGTTTCTGGGCCTGTAGAGAGGCAGTACACCATGGTGGGAGCAATGAGCAGTGCTTCTTGAGTAGTGGCAACAGGAAGCAGAGAAAGAATCCTGAGCTATGGGCTTTCCCCTTCCCTACTTTACTCCATCCCACAGCCCATGGGATGAGGTTCTCCCCATTCAGGGTGAGTCATCCCCCTTTTACTTAATTCTCTCTGGAAACCCCGCACAGACACACACAGAGGTATGCTATACTAATCCAGGCACTTCTCAATCCAACCAAATTGAAAATCAAAATATATCATCACACCTGCAAATTTATTAAACATTCCAGGCCTCCAGCCCCAGCATTGATCTACTGATTAGAAACTCCAGTAACAGGGCCCAGTAACCTGTGTTAACAAGTTCTCCAGGTGATCCTGATACATGTGAGACCTGTTGAAACTATTCAAGGAATTGGGATGGGGGAGATAAAGAAGAACGATGGAGGGGTTAATTCAACTATGATATATTGTAAGGACTTTTGTAAATATCACAATGTACACCCAGTACAACAATAATAAAATTTAAAAAATTTCTACATGCAGTCTGAAAACTATTGATCCGGATCAAACAAAGTACTATAAAGAGATTTTCTAGTTAATATTTCTGGAGCAGCCAACCAAATCACAAATGTCACACAGCTAAACTTTACTTAACACATCCCATTGGCATCAGCTTGTTTTCCTGGACCTGAGTGATCACCATTTAATGACAGTGACTAAACGCTTGGTTCTCAGTGCTTGGTATTGTCAGTGTGATGAATTCCAGTAATGACTTTTCTATGAGAGAAGGAGTTTTTAATTGCTGGGAAGCTCCAGACAGCTGTAACCAGATTTCTTTCTGGAGGGCTTTTGGGTGCTGTAATCCTGAAGCTCTTAGCTCATGGTGGTACCATCCTGGCAGACCTACAGAATATTCTGCCTCTGCAGCATATTCTCCTTGGTAAATTTTGTGTCTTTGTTAAGTTTACAGCAATTTTTATTTTGAGCTTCATAGCTTGGGATTTTTTTTTAATGGGGCTAAACCTAATTTTTGTATTATTTTTGCCTAACATGAATTCACAGATATTAATTAAAATTTAATGTTTAAATAATCTTTTTAAAAATTTAGGACTCATTAATGGTATAAGGGAGTTTCATGTGAAAATCCATATACACATAATACTGTATTTTGAGCAAGTTTATACCCTCTGTTTTATGCCCTTAATCCCTTCCTTCCTTCTTCTCTTTTAAAAACAGAGTGGCGAGTTTCTTTATACCATCTCTCTCTCTTTCTCTCTCTCTATCTATCTACCATCTATCTATAAAACATACTATGATCCTCTCCATCCTACAGTACACTTTCTACTTTCTCCCTCCCTCCCACTGAAACCCATACCTCACCTAGTGTTCCTTTTGTACTCAAGCCTCATTATTGTTATTTTGTTATCATTTTGTTTTTATCTTTTTTGTTCTCTTTTTATTTTTTAAAAATAATGAATGCTTCATGAATTTGCATGTCATACTTGTGCAGGTTTTTTTTTTTAATCATTTTGATTCTAGATTCTGCATCTAGGTCTGTAACAGGTCCCTTAACTTGTAATGCAGAAATTATTGGTATAAAATCATAGATCCTGTGTTAAATGACATATTATCTGAGTCTGTTAGGGCTGCTACTACAGATCATCATAGTCTGGGTGGGCTACAAATGCTATACTTAGTCCTTGTAGTTCAAGAGGGTACAAGTCCAAGATCAAAGAATGAACAGATCCAATGCATACTGAGGACCTTCTTCTGGTCCATAAAAGAACAGAACTGCTTTCTCACCTGGTGGAAAGGTCAAAGAGGCTCTCTGGGGCATCGTTTGTTCCCTTCATTACCCCGCATGACCTCTCATAGGTCGCACATTCTAATGCCATCTCACATTGTTGATTAGGTTTCAACATATGAGTTGGAGGAAAAACAAATATTCCAACTAAAGCACTGATTTTAAATGAAATTTCAGATTTAGTGAGAACCTTCAGTATATAGAAAATATTGCATGTGTGGACTTTATAAATAAAGTATAGAATATCAAGGATAAGAGAATATATATGTATACACATACGCACACACACACACTTAGACAGGGTCTTGCTACATAGGCCAGGATGGCAAGAATTCTCAATGCTCCTGCCTCAGCCTCCAAGTGCTGGAATTCAGACATGCACCATCACACCCAGCTCTAGAAATAATGATTTTGTTATTTGGTTACCTCGTCAGTTATGAACTCATTCCTTTACAACACTGACTAAGGGAACAGTATTCATGAGTTGGCTTTCTTCACTGGAAGAACACTTCATGGACAACAAAGCTTTCATAGTCCAGACCTAGGCTGCTTCACTTTTCTACTATGTGTCCCTAGGCCTATGCTGTGTTTTGAATATTAAGTGCTCTCCTCAGCACTTTTTTATTAGACTGGAACGCTATTTCCCCACTTAGTACATGACTTACTAGCTCACAACATTCAAGTGTCTGTTTATATGATCTTGAGAGATTGCTTTTTTGATTCCAGACTCAAAGCACCCCTGGAATTATCTATCACTTATTCTTCTTTATTCATCTCTATAGAGCTTATCATTATAACACATATTATCTTTCCACCAAATATAAGTGACAAGAGGGCCGTGAACTTGTTTTTTAATTTCTTTGTGGCTATAACATCAAGATGTAGGACAGAGTTTCATATTGATTAGGCAGAAAATAGTAGTTATCAAATAAAAGAATGAAAAACATACTTAGAGTTGTCTACTTTTATTTGTACTAAATGGCCTACTTACTATCTTGTTAGACAAAAAATGTAATTTTCAACAATTCTTTGTTCAAACATTTTTCCAAAAGTAGAGTAAAAAAATCTGTATACTTTCCCCATTAATTCTATTTCTTATCAAAATCTTAATGTCATTCTTGAAATAGAAAAATAAATCCTAAAATTCATATGGAAGTAAAAAGATCCTGAATAGCAAAAGTAATCCTGAGCAAAAGGAACAATACTGGATGTATCACAGCACCAGATATAATTTAAAATTATACTACAGAGCTATGATAAGAAGAACAGCATGATACTGGCAGAAAAACAGACACAAAGACCACTGCAATAGAACAGAAGATCCAGAAATAAAAATCACACAGCTACAGCTATCTCATCTTTGACAAAGGAGCCAAAAGCATACACTGGAGAAAAGTCAGCAAATGATTCTGGGAAAACTAACTATCTATGTGCAGAAGGTTGACACTAGATTCTTATCTCTCACAAGAGATCAACTTGAAGTGGATCAAAGACCTTAATGTAGGACCTGCAACTTTGAAATTACTCCAGGAAAAAGTAGGGAAACTCTGGAAGATATAGGCATAGGTAATTACTTTCTGAATAGGACTCCAATTGCCCAGGAAATAAGAGCAAGAATTGACAGTGGAACTGCATCAAATTAAAAAGTTTCTGCATATCAAAGAAACAATTACCAGAATCAAGAAACAGCCCACAGAATGGGAGAAAAATCTTTGAATCCTATTCAAGAGATAAGGAATTAAATATCCAGAATACAAAAAGAACTAAAAAAATTAAACATCAAAACAACAAATAATTTACTTAATAAATGGGAATTAGGTTGAATAGACAGTTCTCAAAAGAAAAAAATACAAGTGGCTAATAAATACATGAAGATATGTTCAAAATCTTTAACCATAAAGGAAATGCAAATCCAAATAACACTTAGATTCTACCTCACCCTAGTCAGATTGGCCATCACCAAGAAAAAAAAAACAACAACAAATGCTGGCAAGGATGTGGAAAGAAGACCCCTCATACATTGTTGGTGGAAATGCAAATAAGTGCAGCCACTGTGGAAGTTAATATGGAGGTTTTTATGACCTTACCATACCACTCTTGGGCATATAACTGAGAGAGTGTAAACTAATACACAAGAGATACCTGCATTCCCACATTTATTGCAGCTCTTTTCACAATAATCAAACTGGAAATAACCAAGGTGCCCAACAACTGATGAATGGATAAAGAAAATATGGTATAATATACCATGAAATAGTACTCAGCCATTAAGAAAAATGTCATTATGTTCTTTGCAGGAAAATGGATAGAACTGGAGAGTGTTATGTTGGGCAAGGTCAAATATGACATGTTCTTGCTCATTTGTGGAACCTAAGCCTGATATGTTGATGATGGTGATGACAATGAGACACGAATATCAATGGGGGGCTATATGGGGAGGATCACTGGGGGAGGTTCATTGAGGGGGGAACGAATACTGAGGAGTGCAGAGGATCAGAGAATACTATTATATATAATACACACACACACACATATACACACACATAACAGAGCATAGTAAAACCTATCACAAACCTCTTTGGAAGGAGGAAGGTGGGGGGGATGGGAATATAATGGAGGGGCTGAACTTGTGCAAAATACACTGTATGCATGTATGGAATTATCAAAGTGAAATCCCCCACATTATTAATGTAGGCTAATTAAAAAACAAATTAAAATTAAAAAATAGTAGTTCACATTGTGTTCATACTATGATCTAGACTCTCTGAACTGTACATATTATTGTTTCATCATCAAAACCTATGAATACATGGAATTTTCAGTCTCCTAAACATAAGAAGAACCCCCAAAAATTTATCAATGCAGAAAACAACCCTAATTCCTCCATATGATAGTCCTTTTAATTAGAAGATAGCAGTCATAAAATCTCAGATATTTGATTTTCTCTTTAAATACCTTTGATTATTAGAAAAATTTCTCCTTATACAACTTACCCAGACTCTCTTTTCTACAGAAGCTCCACTTTGCAAATAGCCTCTTTACAATGAGTCTTGAGATGAAAGATGATATTCTAGCTATACTCTAACCAAATGTAGAGTTTAGGCAAGATAAGATGGAAATTATTCTGTGAAGGCAATCTTAGATTGTAGTAGGTTTTGAATTACTTGTAATCATTGAACAAGACTAAAACAAAACCACATATTCCTTCTCATTTCAATATTCTTAAACCAGTATAGTTGGGCATAAATGCTGAAATGTAATATTCTCTATAAGTATTTATATATTTACTTTTTCTTAAATTTCAACAAATTATTTCAGGCTGTTGGTTTATATATTTAAATGATAACTATCCCTACGGTTTTCATGACATCAGACCATGTTTAACTATGGTAGATGTTGTGGCTTACCTATGAAACAGCCAGTACATCTTTCTTTTACCCTAGCAGAATTCCATTACTTTTTCTTTCAGTAGGCCATATGTTAGGCACAAGGCATAGATCATACTGTGTAAATAAACTATATCGATCTCTTCCTTTTGCTATTCTAGAAGAGGCAAATAACTCTTTACTGATCATTGGGACATGGTACATGTTCAGGTTCTGTGCAAGACTTCTTTTTTCTGGTAATGAACATCATAGAAAACAGGAGGTCTTCAGGCCCACCTCTTTCTAGCATGGAATGATGCTGTGTAAATATTTTGACTCCTTAACAACTCCAAAGAAGTCCATTTCCCTGCATAAAGAGCAATTTATCTGAGAGGAAAAAGGACAACTTATTGAACTAAGCTACATTGAGTGTTTTCTATTACTTTCAACTAAAGGCTTTGCTATCAGTCAAAGTTCTTTCATATCATTGAATAGGAAATATAAATGACAGAGCCCAGGCTTCTTTCAAAACTGAATATTGATCCACTAAGTTAATCAACTTTTGGTGACACAAATGCTCAAGAGTTTCAAATCCACCTAGGCTATCTATTCCAATTATATTGCTCTTTTCTACTCAAACCCACAAAAAAAAAAAAAGACTAAGACTAATTAAGTGTATTTAGGAAAATCCCTGTAAGATATATACTTCAAATTTTCCAATTAAATTGACAATTTTTGAAAAGGAAGATAATAGAGTTTGTTATGGAATGTAGAGTTAAAATATTACAGTGTTACTGTTGGAATGATCACTGTGCAAAGTGCTGAAAAGGCATTTCTTCCAAAATCCATTTTAATCTATGTTTCCGGTATTGAAAGCAGCCACTGACATGTCATCTATGGCACATTTTCAAGTATTATGAGAACATTTTGTCTTTTCTAACTTGACAGTGATTTTTTTATTATACTTAAAATTTCTTAGATGCTGTCTGCAGTGGCTCTATGGCCCTATTTTAGTAAGTTTCTGTACTCCAGAATGTAATTAAGAAGATTGTGCTGCACTTGCTTGAATATATTGAAAGAAGCCAGACACTTTACTACCTAATGGAATTTAAATCATCATTAATGTTACACCCTCATGAAGTAGAACTCAATTTACCTTAAAGAAAAACTGAAATTGAGTAGAGCTGAATTATCACCATAATTATTTAATATTACATCTGCTTCAAATGTTGGGACTATCGTTCCTAGTCATTGTTCTATAAACAGTCTTCAATGGAAAAGATATTTTTATTCTAGTTGGCATTTTCTTTTGCAAATTTCAACTAATTTCTCAGCAGTTGGAGACACTCATTATTGGCTTCTTCCATGACCACATATGTGTTTATATATTAATTTTTTCATCATGAGATAGAAAATTTCATAAGTTTAAGCTATATCAAATGATGATTTGATATAAATATATATATTTTGTGAAATGCTTACTATAGTCAAGTTAGTTGACATGTCATCTCACCTAGTTATCCTTTATTACTTATATATTTTGCCTACATATTTCCAACTATAATGTATCTATGTGTACATGCTTAGAAGATACCATTAGGAATATTTATTTTATGAATTTTTATGGATTCACACAGGAGCATCAATTATTGACGGCTAATGAATAATGTTAACAAGTAAAGCAAGCTATGGAGTAGACTGATGGTTCGTGTGAGTGAGTGAGTGTGTGTGAGTGTGTGTGTGTGTGTGGTGTGTGTGTGTGTGTGTGTATGAGAGAGAGAAGAGAGAGAGAATGCTATCAATATTGATATTGCCTCCAGAAAATTTTCTGTTACACGAAATGTACCTTTAAGTACATTAAAATACATTTGGTGTACACTAAAGTACTGCAAATAATTCAAATTGCCTACAGAATTTAAAAAATCAGATTTAATATGAGATATTTCAGTATTTAATAAAACAACTTCCAATATTTGAGAAGAGCTATCCCAAAATTATATCTAAAATCATGTTTAAGTGCCAAATCTGATTGTTTATATTTGTGGTTTAATGTATATAGAATGAGATTTTAAAATTCTATAGTATATTTTAGGCTTGGTTTGCTTATATCATTCGGTAATTTTATAAATCCAGACAAATAATATCGGCTTCACATGCCCTTCCTTAAAGACTAAAATATGCATCTGAGGTTTTATACTGGTTATAACCTGCTATCATACGAAAGAACAATTTTCTACCAATGAGTCTGTGACAACTTTATCATCCTAATTTGTTCCTAAGTACCACTGGGCTCAATTTTTATTATATTTCTTTCCATAATGCCTGAGAGGCTACAGGTTTTATATTGAATTATACAATTTATTCTTCTAGCCAAGATGAAGCTACATAAAGCATATTTACAGTATCATATGAAACTACAAAACTGAACAAAACAAGGCTTCCAGAAATCGGGTATCAGGATGCTTTGGACAGTAATGATTGAGAAGTGGGGAACAACTGAGATAAGACATAACATCTGCCCACCTCACTGCATGGGATGAATTCCAGGTCTCAGCACAGAGAAGCAGAAGACAGGAAGATCTGGAGAGCTTTTTGAGTTGAGAAGAGAGAAGTGGAAAGATATGGAGGCAAAGACAGAGAGAGATTATAGGATAGAGTCCTGAAGATGGAGTTATGCAGAGTACTAGAAATTTGCAGGTCTGCCTTGAGTCTCCAGCTGATCAGAGACCAGCATACCTTAGAGTGAGAAAATTATCCAAAGCTAGAGAGAGAGAGAAAAAACAAAAACACTAACCAACAGTTGCAGATCAATACAAGGTTAGGAATAGTGTGTGTTCCAACCAGGCAAATTAGACAAGCACACAATTCATGTGGCACTGGGTAGAGTCATTGGAAGTGATTTCCTTTGGTAATAGGGAAAAAATAGGCCAAATAATGCCCTAGTTCTCTCTAACAAACTTTAAAAGTTTGTTAAGAATGAAACTATTTCCAAGTAATAAAGCACAGGAATATTTATAGTGACAAAAACACATACAGTAACTGGGAAAGTAAATTACAATATTAGACATCCAATAGAAAGTTACAAGGCAAACAAGGAAGCAGGAAAATATTACCCATGATGACAGAAAAAAGTCAATACAAGCAAAACCAGAAATGAAATAGATCGTAATAATAGTCGATAATGTCTTCAAAACAGTATGTAATTCCACAACAAATGTTAAAGAAAGTACTAGAGAGACTACCAGGTTAAGTACAGTAATAAAATATAGTTTTAAAAAGACAGAAATCAAACTGAGGAGATGAAAAATAGATGTCTAATAGGACAATCACAACAGATTAGACTCTGGAGAAAAAATTTAGTAAACTTAAGGATGGAGAAATAGAGGTTATCCAAAATGAACCGTGGAAAGAAAATAATGCTGAGAAAATAATAAGGGACTTCTTATTCCACATGTAAGGAGCTTGGAAGTCACCACACTTTCTAACAATTTCAACAAGGAAAAGACTGAAAACAGCCACTTTTCTGAGATCCACAGAAAGGTGAGTGTGCAAGGCAAACTGCCATGCTCACTATTGGGGTGACAGTGGGGCAAATTCAGGATAGTTTACAGGGGTACAGACTCAGGAGGGAAAGCCAGGGCAGGCAACAGTGTGGGGAACGAAAACCTGAGCTGAAGTCAATTTAAGGCTGGAGATTCCAAGTGTACGAGACTGAGAGAAATTCCAGAACACCCCGTCATGGGAAGGGTCACACTTCTCTCGGTTTTACTTCCAAGAGCTCAACAGGGGTCTCAGGTAAATGCCAGAAGGATCCATGTGTGCTTCATGCAGGCCGAAGGAAAAAGGAACTGTTTTGAAATACACAGAAAATTTGATTCTTAACAGGTCAGTCCTCAGGAGAACCTAAAGAAGCAGAGCTTATTGCCTGGGGTATTAGCAGGCTAAGGAATCCCGGGAAGGGAAACACCCAACTCCCTTCCACTATAGCCACCTATCCGACTAGAGAGGCTGGGGATGACTGAAAAACTCTTGCAAATGTCATAGTCCAAAGGAATAGACTCATAAAACACTGACACCTAATGTAGTATTACAGAATGTGCTGGCTTCCCTAAACCTTGCCATCTCATCATTAAAGCTGCTTTACAATAGCTCCTTTCACCTGGTACATCATTTCTGGCTATCTAGAAAAGAAAATATGACATATAAAAGTACAAGAAGAAAACCAACCACTGTTTGATGATACAGAACAAGCATTGGAGAAAAGCAGACTCATATATAGCAGGAATATTGGAATTGTGTCTAGGGACTTAGAATAATTGTGACTAGTATGCTAAGGGTCCAGTGGGTAAAGTAGATAACAAAACGATAAATGGACAGTATAAGCAGAGATAGAAATCCTAAAAAAGAACAAAACAGAAGATGGACATGGTGTCTCACACCTGCAATCCCAGCTATTTGAGAGGCAAAGATTAGGAGGACTGTGGATTGAGGCCAACCCAGGTAAAAAGTTAGCCAACAAGCCAAGCTTGGTGGTACGTGTCTATAATTCCAGCTACACAGGAGTCACAGGTAGGAGGATTGAACTCCAGGCTGGCTTAGGCAGAAATGCAAGACAGTATCTGAAACAAACAAAGCAAAAAAGGACAGGGGAATTTCTCAAATGGTACCGCACCTGCTTAGTAAGCACAAGGCCCTGAGTTCAAATGCTAATACAAAAACCCAAAAGAAGTTATAGATTTTAAAAACAACCAATCAAAATAAAAAACCCAAAAAATAATACTGTTGAAGTGAAGAATGCCTTTGGTGGGCTTTTTAATAAATGAAACTTGTTAAAGAGGGAAACAAAGCTCTCTAAAAGGGCAATAACACACCTCATACAGGATAACAATGACAAAATAGCAGAAACAATGAGATAATGTAAATGTGAGCTCTGTGGAAAAGCATTTCTAACACAGAGAAAGGGAAAAAATTCAAGTAGAATTCTTAAGAGACGATCTTAGTTCCAGGTCAGTCCAGGCAGATGGAAAAAAACCTGGGCGTGGTGGCTGGTCTGTCATCCCAGCTGTGGTGGGATGGACCATGGGCCTGACAGAAAGGCAGCATGGGAGGTTAACACTGCTGGGGAGGGTGGATACATTTAATTCAGCTATCCAGTCAATTCTTAAACAAATAAATAAGAAGTGATAACATCAAGCTCCAAAGAAGGCAGAGTGCCATTCATCCAGAAGTTCAAGGTTCTAACAAAGAATTTTAAGTCATGTAAAGAAACAGAAAGTCATGATCCACACACTGGGGAAAAGACAGACAAACAGAAACTACCAGAGTCTAAATATTACTGCAGCTAAGTTATTTTTCAGAGTGATGCTACCAGTTTACCTTCCCTACACCAGGGTTGAGGTTGTCTGTCTCTGCACAGTTTCATTCCAGACTGCTAGGAAGAAATCCCACTTGTATTTCCTATTAACTGAAAGACCTAGTCTGGAATGAAAATGTACAGCGACTTTTGTGTGAGATTGAGATGCTAAAAATCACACATGCTTCATGTTAGTGTGAGTCGGTACACGTCAAGAAAATGCAACTATGGTTATAGAATAGTAATTCCTCAGCAAGTTCAAGCTATCAACAAATGGAAATAGAGGCTGGGGATGTGGATCAGTGGTAGAGTACCTCACTAGCACATGCAAGGCTCTGGGTTTGGTTCCCAGCACTGTCCAAAAAAAATTATAAAATGAAAGAAGACATTTGCCTGATGTCATAAAAATAACTTATAACAGATCAAAGACCTAATGTAAGAATAAAATTACAAAAATCTTAAAACAAACAAATAAATCTTCATAACTTTGGATTTGTTAAAAGATTCTTAGGATTGGCACTAAAATCATGAGAAATTAAAGAAAAAGTAGATACTTTACTACTTCATCAAAATTTAAAAACTTTTGTGCTTCAAAGCACATAGCCAAGAATGAAAAGACAATACACAAAATGGAAAAATGCTTTCAAGTCACATATCATGGTAATTGTGTCCAGAATATAAAAAGAATGCTCACAAGTTAATAATAAAAAGCAAATAAACAATTTTTTTTAAAAAGCACAATATCTGAGTCAATATTTCTCTAAGAAAGATATACTAATGGTCCCAAGAGAAATGAACAAATATGAAAACATACAATATTATTTATGTAACTTGTGAGTCAAACAATAAATAAAAAGTACAATGAACAGGGGCATGGTGTGTACACTTATAATCCCAGCTACTTAGGGAGTAGAGACAGGAAGATCATGAGTTCCAGAACAAAGCTCCAGAACAAAGCATGAACCTGTCTCAAAACATCAAAACAGAAGAAAAGAAAATGAAAGACCTGGGAATGTAGCTTAAGTGGTAGAGCACTTGCCACACATACATCAGGCCCTGGGGTCCATCCTCAGCATTGCACCCTCCTACTTCTTCCTTCCTAGTGACTGGGATTGCAAGCATGCACCATCAGGCCTGGCTTAAGCACTTTTTAATTTTGAGAGGCCAAATTTGCAATAAAAACCGTTCACTGGAAATTTCTATCATCAGCTTGGCAGCATATACTAAAATTGTCTGTTCTCACCCACTGGGACAGTAAAGACACAAGTACAGACAAACACATAACAGAGCTTTTCCTTTCCTGTTTGACTGCCCTAGTATAGGTGTTGATATAGTTTAGTGATGTTTATCCCCATAGCTTCCTTCCACCATGAAGTTGAAAAGTCATTCTCTTTTCTATCTCCACTAGGTCACATTTGTTAAATTTTTTCCTTTGCAAACCAACATTTGTAAAAATCTACTCAAAAGATCTTGGAAAATTAACATTTAAATGTGCTACCCAATGGAATAGTTACTGACAACTCAGATGGGCTAAATGTAATTATTTAAAATTACATTTGTTCATCCAGAGAATTATGTCAGTGTGTTGCTTTGGTTTTGTTTTAGTTTCTACATGTCTTTAAGAATCTCAATCGGTCCCCACTTTGTTAAAGATCTAGGGATCTTTATTTTATTTTTTTTTCATTTTTTTAAATTATTCATTTATTCACAGGTGCATACGTTGTTTGGGTCATTTTTCCCTCCTGCTCCCGCCCTCCACCTTCTCCTCCCCTCCCCACTCCCTTCCAGGCAGAACCTGTTCTGCGCTTTTCTCCAGTTCTGTTGAAGAGTAGAAATAAGCAATAATAAGAAAGACACAGTGTTTTTGCTAGATTCCTAGCATTGCTTTCATGTACAAATGTGTTACATCCCAAGTTGATTCATCTCTACCTGACCTTTTCACTAGCTCCTGATCCCCTTCCCATATTGACCTCTGTTGCTTTAAGGTTTCTGTATTAGTTCCTCTGCAGTAGGGACATCAAATACTTTCATGTTTTGGATTTCTTAGCTATCTCCATTCCTCCTGTGTATGCTCTCCCCTTATCATGTAACTCAATTCCTACAACATTGCTGTATTTTCCCTTGATCTAAAGACCCCATATGAGGGAGAACATATGATTTTTGGTCTTCTGAATCTGGTTAACCTCCCTCAGAATGATGTTTTCCAGTTCCACCCATTTACTTGCAAATGATAAGATTTCATTTTTCTTCATGGCTGAGTAAAATTCCATTGTGTATAAAAACAACATTTTCTTAATCCATTCGTCAGTAGTGGGGCATCTTGGTTGTTCCCGTAACTTGGCTATTGTGAATAGCACTGCAATAAACATGGGTGTGCAGGTGCCTTTGGAGTAACCTGAGTCACATTCCTTTGAGTATATCCCCAGGAGTGGGATTGCTGGATCATATGGCAGATCTATGTTTAGACTTTTAAGAAGTCTCCAAAGTTTTTTCCAGAGTGGTTGCACCAGCTTGCATTCCCACCAGCAGTGAGGTTTCCTTTTTCCCCACATCCTCACCAATACCTGTTGTTGGTGCTATTTTTAATGATGGCTATTCTAACAGGGGTGAGGTGGAATCTTAGTGTGGTTTTGATTTGCATTTCCTTTATTGCTAGAGATGGTGAGCATTTTTTCATGTGTTTTTGGCCATTTGAATTTCTTCTTTTCAGAAAGTTCTGTTTAATTAAGTTGCCCATTTCTTTATTGGTTCATTGATTTTTGGGGGAGTTTAGTTTTTTAAGTTCCCTGTATATTCTGGTTATCAGTCCTTTGTCTGATGTGTAGCTGGCAAATATTTTCTCCCACTCTGTGGGTGTTCTCTTCAGTTTAGAGACCATTTCTTTTGTTGTGCAGAAGCTTTATAATTTTATGAAGTCCCATTTGTCCATTCTTTCTCTTAGTTGCTGGGCTGCTAGGGTTCTATTGAGGAAGTCCTTGCCTATACCTGTTAGTTCCAGAGTGTTTCCTGTTCCTTCCTGTACTAACTTCAGAGTTTTGGGTCTCATATTTAGGTCCTTGATCTATTTTGAGTTGATACTAGTACAGGGTGATAGACATGGATCTAGTTTTAATTTCTTGCAGATGGATAACCACTTTTCCCAGCAGCATTTGTTGAAGAGCTGTCTTTTCTCCATCGTATATTTTTGGACCCTTTGTCAAAAATAAGGTGAGTATACTTGTGTGGATTCCTATCCAGTTCCACTATTCTGTTCCACTGGTCTTCATGTCTGTTTTTGTGCCAGTACCATGCTGTTTTTATTGCTATTGCTTTGCAATTTTGTTTGAAGTCGGGTATTGTGATACCTCCAGCATTGCTCTTTTCGCTGAGTATTGCCTTGGCTATTTGCGGTCTCTTGTGTTTCCAAATGAACTTTAGGATAGATTTTTCAATCTCTGTGATGAAAGTCATTGGGATTTTGATGGGAATTGCATTAAACATGTAGATGGCTTTTGGTAGTGTAGCCATTTTTACTATGTTGATTCTTCCAATTCATGAGCATGGGAGATCTTTCCATCTTCTGTAGTCTTCCTCGATCTCTTTCTTCAGGGGTTTGTAATTCTCTTTTTAGAGGTCATTTACATCTTTTGTTAAGTTTACTCCTAGGTATTTGATTTTTTTTTTTGAGGCTATTGTAAATGGAATTGTTTCCATGTATTCCTTCTCAGTTTGTTCACTGTTGGTGGATAGAAAAGCTAGTGATTTTTGTAAGTTGATGTTGTATCCTGCCACCTTGCTATAGCTGTTTATGGTGTCTAAGAGTTTTTTGGGTCTTTAAGGTATAGGATCATATCATCTGCAAATAGGGATATTTTGACAGTTTCTTTACCTATTTGTATTCCTTTGATTTCTTCTTCTTTCCTAATTGCTCTGGCTAGAAATTCCAGGACTATGTTGAATAGGAGTGGGGATAGTGGGCACCCTTGTCTCATTCCTGATTTTAGGGGAAATGGTTTCAGTTTTTCACCATTAAGTATGATGTTGGCTGTAGGTTTGTCATATATAGCCTTTCCAATGTTGAGATGCATTCCTCTGTTCCTAATTTTCTTAGAGCTTTTATCATGAAGTGGTGTTGGGTCTTGTTGAAGGCTTTTTCTGCATCTATTGAGATGATCAAGTAGTTTTTATCTTTGCTTCTATAAAGGTGCTGTATTACATTTATAGATCCCTGCATTAGGGATCTTTATT
The DNA here is from genome assembly GCF_047511655.1 of Castor canadensis. Classification (NCBI taxonomy): domain Eukaryota; kingdom Metazoa; phylum Chordata; class Mammalia; order Rodentia; family Castoridae; genus Castor; species Castor canadensis. The sequence continues at coordinate 79,169,677 of NC_133394.1, read as the reverse complement.
ACCTTCATAATTTTCATGTGCTTGAGTTTTAATGTTATACACTATTGTTTATTCATTTTTTTTTTATTTATGGCAGTACTGAGGTTTGAACTCAGGATTTCACATTTGTTAACCAGGTGCTTTACCACTACAGCCATGCATCTAGCCCGTTTTGCTCTGATTATTCTGGAGAAGACAGGGCCTCACTTTTCGCCCAGGGTGGCCTGCACCACCATCCTCCTAGTTTAGGCTTCCTCCCATTGCTGGGAGGTGTGGACACCTTGTCCATTTTTTTTTTTCCCATTGGGATGAGATCTCACAAACTTTTTTTTTTGCCTAGACTGACCTGGAACTGTGATCCTCAGGATCTCAGCTTCCCAAGTAGCTAGGATTGCAGGAGTGAGCACTGGTTTATTTTATTTATTTCCTTGGAGCTGACCTTGGACTTTGTAAAAAAGATTGAAATGTTTTTAAAACGGCAGTTGGATTTAAGAGTCAGGTGCTTAGAACAGGAAACACAGCCTCATAATTAACACATTTATATTTTAGAGCTGGGAGATGCAAGAATACTTATGTTCCTTAAAAGTAACAATCTATCAGTTCCAACTTCTGTGATTTTAAATGTCCTGGTATTTTTCCTACAAAGAAGACAACCATTTCTCAACAGATTTGTCTCAGCTCTGATATCACTACATCATATTGTTGTACTTCACTAAGGCCTCCCAAGGCAAGAATTGTAGGGAGCTTCAGGCATTTTAAATCAAAAACTGTCCACTGTCTTCCTTGTTTCTGAGGATTTCAGTGCAACCTAGTAAATGAGTTTCTTCCTGCTGTGATAAAGATTATCCATAGACACAGGACATGCAGGCACATGTTCTTATAACTAACAATGACATTTCCTAGGTCATTATCACCTATACATAATAGTTTTCCTATACTGAATTGGAAAATTTATTCTTGTTCTTAAAAATACAATATTTTCAGAAGTTTCATATCTTGGTTATTCCATATGAAATAAAACAACAAATTATAGTGCAGTTTTATCATAAAATGTATGTAGAGTCCTTTCAGAGAAAATGCGGGATCTTGCACTATTACTCAATTAATGGAAAATAAAATTGTAGTCAGATTTCTACCAGTTACTAGAAAAAAAAGGGGGGGGGGTGTATGTTTTTAACAGGTGGGAGTTGACTGATTCTTCCAAAAAACTGAACACTTTACATGGACTAAGAAAGTTTCAGACCATCACCAACTCTCTCACCTCCCACAGAGCAAACAAATTCTCAAACAAACAGGAACTTTGCACTGCCCCATTTGAGACTGAGATTGGGTGAGAGACAGGAGCCAATCAAGAACTGTGTTACTGTGAATTTGTGTTATTGGTTTAACTCTAATGTTTTATTTTATATGTAATTTGTAGAACCTTCTCATTGCTTTATATTAGTGATCAGCACTGCTTTCTCTAGAGAGCCAGATTTGTAGGTGATATATCCCTCAATTGTGCCTTCGGGTGTTTAACATGGTGCAGAGGTGGCACAGGATGGTTCAGGATGCTCCCTTTCCTTTAAGACTTTTCATAAACTAGGTATGCTGTGCAATGACTCCAATAGGAGATTGTGGTGCAGAAATACCTTTTACTTATGCCTGCAGAGGAAAGTCCTCAGATTCACTTGGGGTTGAGAAAGTTCAGGGATGAAAAACACTATGACAGAATATTATTATTGCATAGGATGAATTTACAAATTTCCATACTTGGAACCAGAAAGGAGAAGATGAATATTGCACACTAACAGGCAGAAGATTAGGAACAAAAGATACTCACTATTTAGATAGCTTCTCTGAATTCATCTCTTTGAAATTTTATTCGGTAGGGAAGTTCACACTTAATCAGAGCCTGAGAGTTTTGATTAGGTAAAGAGTCAAATGGTTTACAATGGCCATATTGTTATCTAGAATTTGGCAGTGACTTAGTTGGGTTTTTCTGATTCAGACTCTCTCATGAGGTTGTAGTTAACATGTTGTCCAGGGCTTTAATTATTTTATGATTGACTGGGAAAGGAGGATCTTCCAAGATGGTCAATTTACATGTATATTGGCAGGCACCTCCATTTCTCTGTTGACTACTTTAGGAGGTGTCAATTCCTTGTTGTCTGTTGGCAGGATACTTCGGTTCCCAGGTTCTTGGGGTTCTTGAAAGGTATGGTTTAGATGTTGAATGTTCCCCAGAGGTTCAACCTCTTGATCAGTCCAAGAGTGGCACTATTGGGAAGTGGTGGAACCTTTAAAAGATAGGGCCTAGTGAGAGATCTTAAGTCATGGGGGTACACCTCTGAGGGGATACAAGGACTCCAGTTTCTTCCCGTCACTCTCTCCTTGCTTTCAGACTCCAGTTGTGAGCACTCACTTCTGCCATGATATGCCACCCTCACCAAATGCCCAAGTAAATCTGCCCATCAAATCTTGAACTTGAATCTCTAGAACCAGGAGACAAATAAATCTGTATTTTCTTCATGCATAGCCTGTCTCAGGTATTGCACTGTAGTAATGGAAAGCTGATTCATACACTGAAAGCCCTCATAGCAGCAATAGCTTCTACCAGACACAGCAAGAGATGAGGGAGAAAGACAGAAAACAAAGGATGATGCCATGAAGCACACTGTCACTTTCATAATTTATAGTTAGTACCACTCTCAGCTCTATCCAAACATGAGGAACCATGGGATAGGAAATCTTTGAGCACCATCTTGTAGACTGGCTACCCAGTGGCATTAGAAAGAATGGCAGGAGGGAAAACGTGCGTTTAAAATTCATCCAAAAGATAGTGGATTAAATAATCCGATTTTCATGGCAGAAAAGGAAAAGTAGAATTTGAATTGCAGGCTTTGGAGAAGAAAGCCACAAAAGTGAAGCTAAACAAGTTAAGAGCCTACTGGAACTGTCTGCCATTGTTCTTGGTGATAATACCCAAGTCTTGAGTCTTGAATATTGCTTTCAAATTTTAACATTGTGTAACATTGGTTCCCCATTAAGCTTCATTTCCTAGGGTGCTACTCCATTGCTATTTTTCTTTTTCAGAAACATCACCTGCCCTTGAAGCTCTTTAAAGAAGACATACTTCCTCCTTTACATATTATAGATCCTCGATTTGGAATTCCCTTCCTCATCCCTTTCCCCAATTGTTCTCTAGTAATTCAAGCACCAGGTCATCAGGCCAAAACCTCTTAGTCACAGATTTTCTGCTTTTCCCTCAAATAAGAAATTTCTATTACCAGGATCATTATTATTTCAGTTGCATATATATGTCTATAATTATATATTTATTTGTGTTCTTATTTAGTCTTTAAACCATAGTTTAAGCTACGTGGCATACAAGGGTCACATCTGCCCTTCTCAAGTGCCTAGCACAGTGCTTGGTAAATTACACGCACTTCATTCTTTCCTAACTAAGGAATAAATATAGTATTCCACGGGACAGAAAGACGGTATGAAGCAGTGCTAAGTTGGGACAATCCTAAGGATGGCATACTCAAGGCAGATGTCAAACTGAGAGCAAAGCATGAAAAAGGCCGCCAGGATGCTAAATTTCTGACCTTTGCAAACTGGATGATAAGAAGCGATGGCATTATAAAATAAAGACAACAACTCTGAGATCTTTATTAGACCCCATTTAGTAAGATAGAAAATAATGTTGTGCAGTAAAATTCACCCCCTAGTACCTTCTCTCCAGTAACAGACTAGTGCTTTGAAGATTTTCTTTAAAGCCCTGTGTGGTGCTGGGCTCGGTCGATAGAGGGCACTGGAGTCACATTACAGAATAAAGGAGTTCTCTTCTGGTTTTGGCTGCATTGCTTTGCAGTCCCCGCCCTCTCTGGCTTCTGCGGCGCCTGTCCATGGCGTGGCGTGGCGTGGGTGTGCGGTGGGAACATGTGGTAGAGCTCTGTCCAGCCACGTATCCAATGGGTTCAACGACCTCACAGCCGGTCCACGCCCTGTGATCACCTTCCCAAGGTCCCTTAGCCCCATCCAATTACACTGACCCTGCAGGCTCCAGGCCTGGCGTCCTCAGCAGCACCCTGGCTGCCAGTGTGCCGCGCCTCCCAGCCCAGCCCGCCTGCACCCTGCGCTTTGCTCATTTCCTTCCTGTCTGAGGCTGCAGACCAGCTCTGCCCCAGACAACCTAACTCACTTCTCTGCCACTTCAGGAGCTGCAACCAGGCCTTCTCCAGCAAGCTGGACCTAGGTTAGGAGAGGGTTCCCCTGCCTCAGCCCTATGATCCGTTACAGTTTCTGCTACATCTTTAAAGTTCTTCTCTTATCATAGCTCAGTATTTCTTTAATACTCAATTTCATAGTTTAAGTTTACTGTGTGGTTTCTGTTTCCTAATTTAACCAAGAATGGTGTAGGCCTTTACAATCAAAGGACATTATACGCAGGGAATTGGTTACACGGGTCTGAGGAGCTGAGAAGCAGACCAGCAGCCTCTCTGGACAAACCATTGATGGGTGCTGCCTTCTGTAGGGTGGAGGGACAAAGAGAAGACATGACGTTAGTTACTAGGGCTATGATACCCATTGGAAGAAAACCAGGTGGACCTCCCTTGCAAAATCCAGGGCTACAGAGAGAGGCCATTGCCATCAGAGCCCTTGTCCTGGTTTCCTTTACTTCATACCTCAGTTACCTGCAGGTGTCCCCAATGGTTGAAACTAGGTGACAAGGGAGCCTTGGAAATGGAGCTCATAAATAGGGTCACTGAACAACTGTAGGTCAAAGGAGTGGATCAACAGCAAAAACACCAATTTCTGACAGTTCCAGGAAGAATATACGCCCTTTTAGTTGGCCCATTTTCCTGGTGCAACTAGTCTTCCTGTGACTGATTCTTATTGTTTGAAATAAACATGCACATCCCTGAACACATGAAGAGATGCAGACTAGCACAGCTATACATACAACTTTTGACATGCAAATTCAATAGACAAAAATAACCTCAAGAGCATAGTAACAGTAAAACAATTTAAAAGTAATACTTTTACATGTGTTATAGCTCTGCTTCAAATACAGTTTTCTGTAAGTTTGTATGATTTAGTTTTTAATGATTTTTTTACTTGCTTACAAACTGCATCTTAAGAATTATTGTGTGCTGTCTGCCACACACTATTTGACTTTGTGGGCATTCAGTGGGAGATAAGGAATAGAAAACTGTCTATAGAGATCTGACACTTAGGAAAGTAGTCCAAAATGGTGATTGGTATTTGGGGACTATCAGCAACTAAGTGGCCCTAAAAACGGTGGGAGAGGGACAAGAGAAGCTGAAAGAGGCCAAGAAGCCAATCTTGATGTGACCAACATATAAGTGGTGGTGGCTGCAGAAGAATGCCGTGCTGAAGACAGTCAAGGAAGTCCCAGAGAGCAGACCCAGAGCTCTCAGCCTGATGTTTCTTCCCTATTGATTTTATGAAGCTTAGAAAATTCAATACATAAAAATTCAATATGTAAAAATGGCTCCCATAAAAAATGCACAGAGAAATCAAAGGCATTCATTTATTGTATCAAAGTACTGCAATTTAATAAATGATTCATCAGGTATTTAAGAAAAAGCATTCCTAATACATTTAAATTATGGCAAATTATTATGTTAATAATTATGCACATATTAATATATGTAACCTATTTTTATATAATAAATGCAATATAGTAATATACACTTATGTATATATGTGTTTTTTAGATTGCATAATATTTTTTGGACTGCACAAAATATAATCCTTTAAGCTAAAAAGTACAGTGTGTATATGAATACTATATTTTTCAAGTATATGCATGGGTGTCTTGAACAAACTGATTAAAATTATTAGTTATATTCACTTAACAGAAATTTCTATAAGTGTCTTTAAATTTTTAGGAGCTGATACATATATTATAATGAATGCTAGACATTTCAAAAGAAATGAATCAATGGATAATTAAAAAGTATGTATGGTTAAATAGGACATACTCCTTGATTCTGGGAAAGCAAACAAATATGAACCTAAGGAAAAAGCCAAAAGAAAACTTGCTCGTGGGCACTGATAGTGTAATTACTCTTTCTGTGTTTCTCATTCTACCCTACATGCGGACTTCCCCTGGGAAGGTGACTTTTGAGGGAGGGAGGGGCTGCCAATAGCACTTTTGATTGATATGAACAGAAGTGGAAAGTTGGGCAGTTTATTTTCCACCCGTAACTTACTTTTTTCATTTGCTTAGCAGAGGTAAGAAAGGAGAGCATCTGACCCTGTTTACTAGTGGAAGAGAATCTCTGGAGAAGTCATTTTGCACGTGTGTCACAGTCACTATCAGTCCTTTGTCAAGGTGCATGGTCATTGACTGTAGATGGGTGCTATGAGCACCACACTCCCCCTTGCCTCACATTTACCAAAGGCTTGATTTTTATTTGTTTTCTTGGTTTTGCAATGTAATCACAAGACATGATTCTTACATTATTTTAGAATTTGAACTCATCAGGAAATTATAGCTATTCTGTTAAAAAGCATAAGTTTTCCCTTTTTTTGGCCATGTTTTCATTCCCTTGTATGGAAATAAATAAAATAAAGTAGGAAAAAGAAATCCTTAAGTATTGGATGTGAATAAACTGTGTTAAACTTTACTCTGAACTTTTATTAGAAAAAGGCTTAATGGCTCTGAATCTCAGTGTTGGCAATCTGGATCAGGAAGTTGTCAGTCCAAAGAGTTCCTGTAGGGAAACCTTTAGTTAAATATGAAGGATTTAACTGTGCTTAGGGTTTTATATAAAGGTCATTTTTGCTGACATTGCCTAAGCACTAAGAATAGACTTCCTCCTTAAATTTTCTAGAATGAACATAAATTGCAACAGAAAAAATTTTAAATGCTCTTATAATAAGTTAAATGAATGATTTGATTAAACATCTGTATGACTGCTAGCCAATAGTAGTTTTCCAAACATCAATTACTGCATAAGGATATAGAAAAGAACATAACATATAATATGCCAGTTGTTTTTAACAAATGTGTTCTGCTGTGAATTGTTTGTGGAAAACATCATCTCTGTGCTTCTCTTTGTTAATTGGGCTTCAAAGACATTAATTTCTTACAGTTGTGGAGGCGAGGTAATCCAAGTTCAAGGAGTCTTATCATTGTGTGTAGAGGTCTTGCTTCCTACTTCATTGATGAAAGTGTTCTAGCTGTGTCTTCCAATGGCTGGAGGGCAAGAGAGTTCTCTGGGGTTTCCTTTATAATGACATTGATCCTATTCATGAAAGCTCTTTCCTCTGTTCTAATCATGTCTTAATAACATAACAACTGGGGGGGTGTTAGAATTTCAAATAAGAATTTTGGGGGTACAGAAACATTTAGTTTGAAGCATTCTGCTCAGACCCTGAAAATTCATGTGCTTTCACATGCTAACCACATTTCTTCCAGCTCAATGGCCTCCAAAGTCTTAACTCATTCTAGCATAAGCTTTTAGAGTTCAACAATCTTATTGGAATATCATCCAAATGATTAGTGAGGGAAATAGAGGTGTACTTTCTCCTTAGATAAAATTCCTTTCCTGGAGACAGGCCTCCAGATCCATGTACTCTTGGTCTGTAATAAGAGTGATAGTCCTGCCTGAGAATCCCTTAGTCATCTTCAGGGCTGCAATTCTATGGTGTCCAATAGTCCAATAATGCCTGGCTTCCATTGAGATGTGCTAGTTTCCTTATCAAATGGCCACTTGGCTGTACCCTCAGTGCTTTCAATTTTTGCAGTGTGGTTAGACTGAGAGTTTTCCAAATCTTTAATGCCTGCTTCCTTTTGCCTTAACTATTCCACCCTTAAGCAATTTCTTTGTTCTCATGTTTTACCATAATCATTCAAAAGGAACCAAGCTTCACCTTTAACATTTTTTTTAGAAATATCTTCAGCTACATAAATATTCAAGTTCATTACTCACAAGTTCTGCCTTTCACAAAACTCTAGAACGTGAACACAATTTATTGAAGTTCTTTCCATTATATAGTAAGAATCACCCTCCTCCAGTTCCTATTAGCATGCTCCTCACTTCTACCTGAGATCTCATCAGACTAACTGACCCCTACTGTCCATATTTCTATCAACTCTCTTCTCACAGTGACATAAGTATTCTCTAAGAGTACTCTACTCTTTGTTAGAATCACCTTTAAATGTTAGTTCTTAGCAATGCAGACTTTTCTAGCATGCACCTCCAAACTTAGTCACTACCCATTACTCACTTCCAAAGTCACCTCCACATGTTGAGGTATTTATTATATGAGCATCTCCACTTATTAGTAGCAATTTCAGCTTCTGCTTAGCTGCTACAATGAACACTATAGACTGGATTGCTTATAAATGGCATAAAATTTGTTTCTCATAATTCTGGAGTCTTGGAAATCCAAAAGGAAGGTGCCAGTAGATCTTGTGTCTAAAGGTAGCCCACTTTCTGATTCACAGAAAGCCATCTTCTTGTTGTGTCTTCACACAAGGGAAGGAGGGAAGGAAGTCTTTAAGGTTTATTTTATAAGACTACTAATCCCACTTATGAGAGCTCTGCCATCATTACTAAATCTTCCCCCAAATGGTCCACTTCTAAATACCATAGCCTTGGGATTAGTATTCAAGCAAATGAACTGTGAAGGTATAAATATTCAGCCTAGCTCTCTGTTCTAGGAGTAAAAGTGATTTACCCATAACTTTACATTATTGCATTTATTTACCTGTACCAGTGAGCTTTACACTTTTACTTGCTTCCATTTTGCAGTTTAGTGTCATTTAATTTCATCTTGAAGGACTCCTTTCAGCATTTTTTGTGAGATTGTTCTAGAGGTGTTCTGCTCCTTCAGATTTTGTTTAACTTGGACAGTATTTATCCTGCCTTCATTATTAAAGGACAGATATATCAAATATAGTATTCTTGGTCGGCAGGAATTTTCTTCCATCTCTTTAAATGTATCCCTGTGCTATGTTCAGGCCTGCAAGGATTCTGCTGAGAAATCACTGATATTCTCATGGAGATTCCTTTGTACATGATGAATTACTTTTCTATAACTGCTTTCAAAATCTTTCTTTGTGTTGGACTTGTGAGAATTTGATGATGATGTGTTTTAGTGTGGATATCTTTGGGTTCATCCACTTTGTGTCAGTTGGTCTTCTCAAGATATGTTGGGAAGTTTTCAGAGCTTATTTCTTTTTTTAAAATTTTATTTATTTTATTTTATTTTATTTTTATTTCCTTTATTCATATGTACATACAATGTTTGGGTCATTTCTCCCCCCTTCCCCCCACTCTCTCCCTTTCCCCTGCCCCCTCCCTCTCCCCCCCACCCCCTGGCTTCCAGGCAGAAACTGTTTTGCCCTTATCTCTAATTTTGTTGAAGAGAGTATAAACATTAATAAGGAGGACCAAGGGTTTTTGCTAGTTGAAGTAAGGATGGCTATATAGGGAGATTCCTAGTATTGCTTCCATGTACATGTGTGTTACATTCTAAATTGATTCTTCTCAAACTAACCTTTTCTCTAGTTCCTAGTCCCCTTCTCCTATTGGCCTCTGTTGCTTAAAAGTTTCTGCATTACAGAACTTATTTCTTAAAATAAGACGTCTAATGTTTTATCTCTCTTCTTCTGGGATAGGTGTAATGCATATATTGGTCCACTTGACAGTGTTCCATTAATCTCTTAGATTTTCCACATTCTCTTTTTATTTTGCTTCCTCTGGATAATTACAAGTGACATACATTTGCATTCACTGATACTTTCTTCTGCTTGATTAAATGTGCTTCTTCTGATGAATTTTTTAGTACTTTGCATTTAGTTGTTGCCTTCAGCGTCTTGGTTCATTTTCCTTCTTTTTATTTCATTTTTATTGAAAAATTTTTTTGAAATCATGAATAATTGTTTTGAATTCTTATCTGGTAATTAATATACCTCCATTTTTTCCAGAATCAATTTCTGGAGAAACTTATTTTTTTTTTCTTTGACAGCACTGGGGTTTGAAGGGCTTCAGGCACTCTTACCATTTGAGCTGCTCCACTAGCCCTCTTTCTGTGGATAGGTTTTTTCGAGATAAAGTCTCCTAAGCTCCTTGCTCAGGGCTGGCTTCAAACCATAATCCTCCTGATCTCTGCTCCCTAAGTAATTAGGATTATAGTGGTGAGCCACTGGTGCTCGGCCATTTTGTTCTTTTGATTGTACCATTTTACCCTGTTTCTTTCTGTGACTGGTAACATTGTGTGGGTATTAACACACTGGACCAAGCAGCCACATCTTCTAATCTTATGAACTGACTAATCAGTCTGTTTAGAGTTTCTAAAGGACTCTCAAACCTTTTCTCTCAATTTACCTTGTCTGGAATTGCCTATAGTTTACTAATTAGAGGAGGTGACTAATTTCCTTCTAGGAGTTTATAATCTCTTGCTCTCTGTCATGTCTGTACTGTATCTTGGATTCTATGAAAGCAATGGCAAGCTGCCCAGTTGTTTTAATTACTCTCAGCAGCCCCAGGCATCTACAGTATGCTGGATCCCTTCATTTGGATTAGATAGAAACCAGTCACTATAGTAGGCCCTGAAACATTGGACTGCTCTCCAGTCTTCTTTTTAATCACTGAGGCAGAGTCTAGTTAGTGGTGTTTGTCCCCATTCCTTGTACTATAGGTCTTCAGCTTTATACTGATTATTCTTACCTTGTCAAGGTCATATCATGCTGTGATATTTGTAACTCACTTATTTTGCATGCTGACTGAAGCACACTGCAAACAGATACAACATGGCTTTCAAAATGGATTAGATATAAATTATTCATGATACAACCATATTGAGTGTTGATGTTCCCCAAATTAGAGCAGAAGTCATATATTTCATGAATGTTTCCTTTCCTTCAAAAAAGCAAGTTATACAGCTTGCTGAAAATTGTCATGGGTAAGAAATGTTGATAACACTTCTCTCCTGAAATGTCAGGTCTTTCCTGTGGAGATAAGGAGCAGCAATATGTTGGTGCCTTGCAATTCTTTGTACTAACAGGATGCTTCAACAGTGTCCATAGTGCTGCTTACTAATGACACAAGGAAACAGGTATTTCTACCGGGATGAGAATATTTGATTTCATTGTTCACACAGAATATTTAAAATACAAGTACAGGTGCAAACAGCACTGACTAGACATCATTAGTTTTACTTAAAGATTTTCTATTATGAGGTAGAGAGTATTAGTTATTGCATCATCTTTGGAGGGAATTTTTCATTTTTTCTGTATATTATGAGAGCAATGTAAATATGCAAATGTAGAAGACTACCTTTCATTTATTTTAATAATGTAGCAAAGTTTTTCTCATTAATTTGAATGCTTAATGAATGGACAGTAAGTTAAGTGTGAAGAGCTAAAGCCTTATTTATCTCAGGTCAATAATCAGAAATGGAATGAAGGTGCATATATATCTTAAAAATAGGAAGATTAGTCTTTAAGCATCTATTCAATGAGATGCCTTGCTCAGAGGATAGCAATATTATTCTAAACAGCTTCTTCTGGCCAATAATATTATAGCTAATAGTATGTGTTTATTACATTTCCTGTCTTCAATGCAGTTAAACACTTTGGAGGCTGCACACAGGAAATGACTAGGAGGAAATAATGTACCACATTTCAAATCAAGTGTATTGCTAGAAAGTGCAAGTAAAATTGAGGAAGACTGTATTGTGCTTATCTCAACCTAGGATGTCTATTAATGCTACTTTTTATTACAGTACAGAACTGAACACCATATGTGAATCTAGCAGCCACAGTGAGTTTAGATTCTGCACATCCAGTTAAAATGTGCACAGAGCAGAGTGGATTCTGAGGTGAAAGCTGGTTCCTGATGAAGTCTGGTTTCTAGTTTTAGAAGCATGTTTCCAGACAGCTGTGGTTTTACTTCCAGAGTTCTTGGAAGTTTGATCTGCATCTTCTGTGAGTCTTAGCTTCAAACACCAATAAAAGATCACTTTTACACTGAAATTCTGGTTTGTGGTATATGCAAAGGCATTAAAGACATACCCAGTACCATTTCAAGAAAGATAAGGAATTCTTATTAACTCTCTTCAGAAGGGGAGGCTTCTTTCCTGGATCAAAATGTTCTTCACACAGCCTCAGTATTTCTAGAAAGCACTCAATGTTCTGACCCTCATTTCAAATTTACTAACATTTCTTAATTCTGAGGTTTACTCCTTGCTTACTTAAAGGAAGTTTAGGATGGAATTAGCTAAAATATCTCTGATTAAATTATGAATTACAGTTAATTTTTTCTTCTCCTAGGTAATGATGGGGGCTTAGAGTTAGAAATAATTATTCAAGTAATTCCAAAGTATTTACTGAGTATCTGTTACTTTGTGTATACTAGATAGGCTTCTGGAAGATGAAATAAAATAATGGAAGTCACATTCTTGACTAGGAAGCAACATGCATACACTTTGAATCATGTTATAGTAGTTTTGATGCTAAAGGGATTCAGAGAAAAAGTAAATCTGGATGGGCTCCATGACCACAGATGTCTTGAGAAGACAAGGTTGGAGTCAGATGTTAGAGGATGCAGGTAGTTTGTATGGGTAAAAGCAAAGGGAAATGTTCCACAATTATACGCAGCACATGAACAGACAGGGCTATCACACATTCTGAATAAATATGGCTATGAAAATTTTCCTGTTAGAATTTTGAGTAGCTTACCTTTTCAGTCTCAGAAATGTCCCAATGCATGAGAGATTGCACAGCGTGTGAATGGGGCAGTGATAATATCAGAATAACTAAATGAGAAGCATTCTGGGTGATTAGAGGTTCATCAAGTTTTGTGATAGAGCCCAGCTGGGTCATATGGGCTCTTATGCTTAGATATAAAGCAGACAAAAGGAAAATAATTTAGTAGAATTGAGAAATGGCATAGTAACAGTGATGTTGAGAAACAAATCTGATATAAAATAATAATAATGACATATGTATATATCTCTATTTAATTATTTGTAGATACTGCTTAATAAGAAAAGATAAGGAAGTATATGGATCTCTGAGAAAAAAGCATCAACTTTAAAGAATGGAGTCAGTATCTTTGCTTAGCCTCTGTCTATCTCTATAGCTTTAGGCAAACAATTCTAAAGACCTTCAAATGATTACATATCATGAAGAGATAGGTAGACACTAATGAAAGTGTAATGCCTTGCTTAAAAATGACACTGTTCTTGTTTCTGTTAAAAACTTTGTAGTTTACAAATCCTCTTTAACTGTAGAAGCTTAGAGTCAAAGAGCCCAAGAAGCTGGTACTGTGAGATCCATCTGTAGAGAACTTTTAGCCCAAAAGAGTATGGTTTGCAAGAATATGTTGAAAACTAGTCACTTATGTGTGATCCTTACAAGATTTGATATAAAAAGCAGAAGAAAGGAAAAAATAAAAGTAATCAACTCAAAAATTTCTAGCCTTTCTTATAGGAAGAACTTTGGGAAGATTAACTAGATTGGATTATGCTGAATGAATGCACCGTGCATTAACATGTAGCTTACTTGGAAAGAATAAATGTACTACATACCATGCATTAACATATAGCTTACTTGGAAAGAGTAAAAGTACTACATATTGAGCATGTTGTTCATGTGGATCAATACTAATAACCCTCACAATAGAAATTATTGATGCCCACAGTTTACAAGTGAGGGTACAGCAGCCAAAAGAGGTGCCATAGCTGGCCTAGAGTCAGTGGTAAGTGGAACAGCTGGGATGTAGACTTAGGGCCTCTTTGCCTGTGTAGTGCATTCCACTACTCACCTAGTCTTTTCTAGACCTCAGCTGAACTATTGAGACTGGTCAACAGTTAAGACTTTCTTTTTCTGTACTGGGGATTGAACTTAAGATCTTGTGCTTGCTAGGCAAGTATTTTACCCCTTGAGCCATCACTCCAGCTCATGACCTTCAAGTATTTGAGAAAGCATGGTTACTGAGAAAGAAATACAAAATTTAGAAGATTTTCAGTAACCTGAAGATGAGAATAACTAGCGAAGAACTCAAGAATTAAAGAGGATTAATTATGGAACTTTTTTTTTATAATTAGTTACTAACTTTTGATCTATAGCCTAGGATGAGTTTTAAAAACATGCCAATTGAAAAGGCAGTGTTGATTGAGAGCATTAGGTCTGTGATAGTTGCCTTATTGGATTAATATCATAACATTATTATATAAATGATAATTAAACATGTTGAGCTTCCTAAGCTAACCTTTACATTTAATATAAGATCAGTCTGAATTGCAAGTCATTTTTGGGAACTTCATAAACTGACTCTAAGGTTTTCTAGAAGAGTAAACCATAAAGAATAGGTGAGGTAAGACTCTGGGGGGAAAAATGAAGACTGTAGTAACAGCTTGACAGCTTACTCTGTTTATACTTCATAACTCACCTTAATTTTAACAACGTGCTATTACTGTGTGAATCTCTGTGTCCAGAATAAAAAGTATGGGGAAGGAAAGAGAAGCATCACAAATGGGTAAAGATAAGTAATGGTAAATTGTGCTGGACTAAATGAATGAGTAGTTGGAAACAAAAAATTATATCCTCACATCTGACCTTGCAATAACATGCCAATGCATAAAAAACTCCTCAAGTGAAGAAAGCGAATTGTGAAAGTTTTAGAAGGGAGGTACTTGTTTGCTTGTTTTGTACTATGTTCATATGGGGCATGAAACCCAAAAACAATAAAAGAAGAAAAGCCCTACCAATATTAAAAAATATCTTATATAGAGCAAAAATAATTCCATCACTAAAAGTTTAAAGTTAAGAAAATGAGCAACCATAAATTTCAAACATACAAACTCTTTTCAATTTCTATATAGAAGAGGCAACCCAATACAATAATATAAAATGCACATATTAATCAGAAAAAAGAGTCAATCTCTAGATTTTTACAAAAGTATGAAAACTCAGAACAGGATAGAAATATACGTTGTTCATATTAAGTAACATCAACACAAGGAAAATAAATATTAATGTATAAAAAAAACCTGTTATTTTCATGTCAAATTTACAGAGACTGTACAATTGATTATACTTAGTATACAGAATATTGGGAAGAAGGACAATTATTTAGTGCAAATGGGCAGGCAATTACACAATGATGACTGATATTTAAAATGTTGACAGTATTTGATGTATCAGTTTCATTTCAAGAATTATTATTGTGTCTGTACAAAAAACTAAACAGCACTGTTAATTATGTGAAAAGAAAAATGCAGATGTAATCTAGGTTTTAATTATTAGGACACTGTTTAAATAAATACATTCACATAGAGAACATACAGTGAGTTCCTGGCGAGTCTTATGAAGAATGAGATAATATATTATGCATATTATTGAAAAATATCTACAATATTTTAACAAGTAAAAACATTTTTGTGTCAATAAATCATATGTCATATGAATTTATGTCTTTAAAGAAGTATAATTTTATTTAATATGCTCAAATGCACATTGATTTAATGAAAATGTCTGGAATGGTATTCACAAAGCAGGTCAACTTGAGAAACTGTGGAAGAAGAAATGAGGCGTTGTATTTTTACTCTGTGCATAGCACTGTTTTACAAATTATTGATATTTGTCCCCAAATTTAGGTACTATTTTTTCTTTTTAACAGTTTGCATATAGCCTTTTTATAATGAAAATAATCTTAAAATATATTGGTTTTATTTTAAATAATTGGTTATTATTTTAAAATTGCTTTCTTAAGTAAGTAATGAACATTCAGAATTAGTTGTCCACTAAATTTTTAATATTTAAACTTTTTTTATAATTTCTTTCTAGTTATATTTTCTTAACTACCCACATTTTGCTCTATTCATCGTCTATGAATACTAATAATTTAGTTTTAAAAAGTATATTTGTGGAAAAAAAATCTCACATGGCCCTATAACTTTAAAACTTTGTCATCATATTTTAATATTAATGCCTTATGAACATTGTATTTTTTTTGTTGTTGTTTTAAGGTGATTTGTTTAATAGAATATTCATTTGACTTTTGCAGTCCCACAAAAGCAGTGAGGAAAACCCTGCTTTACGGTATTCCTCATAACCTTTAATTGCTAATTTCAGCAGAAGGTTTACTTTTTTGTTTTTTTTTTTTTTAATTATTCATTTATTCACATTTGTATACATTGTTTGGGTCATTTCTCACTCCTGTCTCCCTCCCCCACCCTTTCCCCCCTCCCCCCTCAGTTTCAGCCAGGTTCTGTTCTGCCCTTATCACTAATTTTGTTGAAGAAAAGACACAAGCATAATAAGGAAGACAAAGTGTTTTTGCTAGTTGAGTTAAGGATAGCTATACGGAAAGATTTCTAGCATTGCTTTCGTGTACACTTGTGTTACAACCCATGTTGATTCATCCCTAACTGATCTTTTACACTGGTTACTGATCCCCTTCTCGTGTTAACCTCTGTCACTTTAAGGTTTCTGTATTAATGAACATTGTATTTTGAGGTAATATATTTGGCAGAATTATTAGTAACTTGAAAAATTGTTCCATTTTGGTGTACTTATATTGAAATACTTGGTTACAGTGAGATTCATTTAGGTTCTGAACCCCTGGGTCTGTGTTTATTTTCATAGTTCAGCTACACAACTTCTACAGTCATGTTGTTCTGCAATAAACAAATGGTGCCCTAATAATACCCTAATGCACCGAGATAGTTAATTAACTGTCCTTGGTGAGCAATACACTCAGGAAGTAGTTTAAGTAGCTTAGTTGCTAGTCAAGCAGCAAAATGTTTACAGAGCTTTGAACTCTCCTAGTGAACTAGTGAATTCATGTAAGTCAACCAAGTGTTTGTGTTTAGTGTTCTTTAACTGGTTTGTTAAGAAATAAGAGAGAGATATCCTTAACTCATAGCCAACATGCAAAGCACCTTTCACTTTCTCAAATATTGTAACACTTGAAACTGAAGTTATGCTTTCTGCTAGGGTGCTAAGAACCACAATAAATAGGTGTTCCTAGAAAGCTTAAAAAAGTGTTATTCTAATTATTTTACTTGAAAATGTTAATGTCTTACTCATTAAATAATAACATTCTAGACTAACCAATTTGTAATTCCATTGTTAGTTTACATACTCTTCTTAAACTACTAGATATATAAGTCATGTGTGAAAAATCACTAGATAGATCCAAGAATTTTATTATAAGCACCTTTAAAAAGCAGACATTTGGAAGCAGTTTTCTATGAGTAATCAATCTGCACATAAGTAGCATGAACTTACTTTTTTAGTCTTTTCCAGTAAATATAATTTCATAAAATATTTCTGAGCTAGAATGATTATTTGTAAGCACAAAACATGTACACATTGGAAGACCTACATTGTTATGTAGACATTCTTATTCTGAGGCTAATGAAATCAATCATGTATTGGAAGTCACAGATGTATCAAAATTTAATGTTATTTAATATAACATAAGAAATGTGTCAGAGTTTACAGTAAAGTCACATGTACTACCAAAGTACAGTATTCTCTCAAGGAAGGAAGGCTTTGCTAGAGATACCTTAGTGAACAAACAAAATACTAAGTAAAAGAATCAGTGTGAGACTGGCCAAGTCATTAAGACCACTGATAGCGCTGATGAAGGGAGATTTTTGGAAAGCTTATCTTCTTAGTCCCCTCTAGGAAATTTTATATTAAAGGTGTAATGCATACTTGACTTTTGGGAAAATAAGATGAAGAATAAAAGAATGTTCTAGACCCTTCAAAATCAAACAATAGAGGATGTGTCATTGTTTCAGATCCTCAGAGATTATCCTCATCTGCTAAAAGACTAATATACTGTCTTTTAGATCTTTAACTTTGTGTTTTCTTTTTGTAGTAGTGAATTAAGAGAGATTTCTTTATCTAATAGGCTACCTCTTTCCATGAAAACTATAGAACTAAACCTAAACTCTGTACGAGAAGTAAAAATGCATTTCTTTCAGCTTCTCTTGTGACTATAGATAGTCTCAATTGGGTGTTTGCCAGTGGTGAAATGTATGCTAGATATAATTATTTTAGTTTTTAATTTTGTGTTTTGTATTTTTTACCAGCATTATTGACATATACTTGACAAATATTTGTACATTTTTATGGTACACAATTTGATACTTTTATACATGCATACATTGTGAAATTATTATCACAATAAATCTATGGGTATCTAACAGAAAGTGCTTGTATGTGTATATATATACGTATCTATCTATACATATGTATGTATAGATATGTATACACATATATATTTTTCCCTCTTCACACTACCAGGGATTGAATAAAGGGCCTTGTACTTGTTAGGCAAGTGCTCTACTACTTCAGCTACACTCCCTGTCCTTTTATCTTTATTTCTGAAATAGAGTCTTGCTAACTTTGCCTGGGCTGCCCTTGAGCTCCTGATCTGCATTCTCCTCAGGCAGTGTATCTTATTTTTGAGTAAGAATTTTTAGGATCTATTATCATTTTGTGTGGTAAGAACACTTCTAATTTATTCTATTAGTAAATTTCAAGTTCATGATACAGTATCATTAACATACCATACATTAGATCTCTAGGAATTATTCATTATTTCTCACTGAAACTTTGTACCTTTTGACCAGCAGGGCTCCACTACTCTACCCATCTCCCAGTTCCTGAAAACCACTTTTCTACTCTCTACTTCCATGACTTCAACATTTAAATTCTACATGTGAGAGCATGCAGGATCTATCTTTCTGTGCCTGTCTTACTATAATGTCTTCTAGTTTCATCCATGTTGTCACAAATGACAAGATTCTTTCTTTTGAAAGGCAGATTAATCTTTTATTTGAAGAAAAATGTATGTGATATTTTAAGTGAATAATGTGAAAGATAGGTTGCAAATATAGTTCTGCATGGTGTTTGTAACTTTCTCTTTACATTTATGTGTGGCAGGAAAATTTACTGATACATTACTTCTAACAATTTCATGTATAATCACCCCCTCTATTCTCAGTAGATTGATATATAACTCCTGCCTCAGGGGAAATTAAAGACAGACCTCTTTTTGACTTTTGTTATTGAGTTTCTCTGCTCCTGGAGAAGGATTATCCTGGGATTAAAGAGAGGATCTACTCAGAATGGAAGGGCTAGAGGGGTCAGAATGGGTCTTCAAGGTCAGAGGCATTGTGTCACTTTGAAGCTTATGAAACCTGTCCTGTGGGGTTTTCAAGTACAGGAAAGTTTTAGAAGTTCAGAGCCTAATTTCAAAATCATATATTTTTTCCTAAGCTTTTTATTGTTATATAATATTCACATAATAAAATACACAAAACCTGAGTGAATTACCAATACATGTATCATAAAAACCACCTCTCAGATGAAGACACATAATTTAGATGTAAATAGATTCTCCCAAACTGAACAACTTCTACTTCCTATAACGTTTTGATACTTCCTTATTCAAGGCATCAAAATTGAAAAGTGCTATGACATGAAGTGAAGGCAAGATTGCCTGAAGGCATCTCTCTGCATGGTATACATAGGGTGGAACAGATCCACCATCACTCAATAAGATTCTTGGACATAAGAAGGATTCAAAAAAGTAGCCAGATCCTGTCTGTCCAAATACCAGTTTGGTACTTATATGTTGTATTTATGTATTCTGTATTCTATATTAAAATACATATAGATACTGATGTATTTTTTTAGGATAATCAATGGGAAGAAAGGAAGAAAAGGAATTCCCTGATGTTATGCTGCCACAAGACATCAGAATATCAGTGATGTTTAGGAAGTGGGAAGTAAATCCCCATGTATGATTAAGTTAAATTCACTACCTGCCCAAAAAGAAGAAATCATTAAGTTAAATTCTGAATCAGTTGAAGGAAATAAAAGACCATGAGCTTCTGTTTGGTTGGTTGTTTCTTACAAGCCTGGATTTGTGGGGTTGAATTTGCACTGGTTTGAGTTGTGAGGTTAGGAGAGGATTGCATCACTCCAGCAAACACTAAGTCCCAGAGCCTGAAAACACCATGGACTTCTCCTTTAGGTGGCACTGGCTGACCCCAGGTCTGTGCTGGTCTTTTCATGGGGAATACCAGTGAGACAGAGACAGCATTCTGCCTTTCTGCTGCATACATCTGTGGTCAGGCAGCAAAGGAAGGAAACCTAACCACAAGCACAGGAACTCTTAATCTTATGCCACAAATGACACATGTCACATTGCCTCTCCAAAATTCAAAATGAAGAAGTGCAACCCTACCATAGGGTTGGATGAACAGTCCTAGCAATCATCCAAAATTTGTTCCAGTTATAACAGCTAGAGCTTTTCAATTTTCGTCAACGGAATGTTTGAATGCTAATCCTGAAAAAGTGCATTACCTTTTAATTCAATTTAGAATGTTCTAAAGAACATGCTAATCTGTTGTGTGTCATCTAATAGAGCTCCCTTTTTTATTGTATGGTAACAAATTGGGAAATAATTGTTTTTTTCAAATTCTCAACAATCACTTGTCACCAATGACATTTTTATCAGGTTTTAAAATTGTATGCCAGGGTGAAATCTTTAATTGTCCCTTGCAAATACAGAGGCTATATTCCTTTAAATACTGATTTTAAGGAAGTGCTTTACAAGAGCTTTTGGGTGATTTATGCTTTATTTTGTATTCTGTTTTTATTAGAAACAGGCCAGTGGCTTCTAATGTTTGAATTGGAATTTGGTTCACTGACAGTAAAATAACAACCATCTATCATAAAGTTGCAATCCATTCTTGTTGTCTTTATAATTTCAATGTGGATAGGGTTCATAAAAATGAAAAGTAGCTTTCACACTTCAGAATAGACTTTCCACTTCAAACTAGAGAGTCAGTGGAGTGCTGTCTTTAAGTATGTACATTTGGAAGCTGGACGGATTGAGTTGAAATCCCAGCCTTGCCACTGTGTCATTAGGAGCAAGTTGCTTAAATTCTCAAGACTTGATTTCATCTGGAGATGCTAATAATAACTGTATGCATAGATGAATTTTAAATGAATTAATGCTCATAACATATTACAGAGAATGTTTGATGCATTGTAAGCTGTATGTGTCTCTTTTCTCTTATTGCTCTTATTGCTGCTATTATTTCAATTGGGGAAGAACACTGAATGAATATTTGCAAGCCAAATGATTTTAATGTATTAATAAAGTAGTGGAATTGATACACGTGACCCCAAAATATATAATGCGATGTGGTATGTTTATGTCTGAGTGTGTCTATGAGTGTGTATATGTGGGAAAAAAATAGGAAGAACTGGGAATGGTAGCCCATACCTGTAATCCCAGCACTCAGGAGAAGGCAGAAGGATCACAAGTTCAGTCTGGGCTACATGGTAAGAAGAAAAAAAGCCCAGGGTTAAGGATGCAGTTCAGTTCAAGCCCTCAGTTCAAGCCCTAGTACTATAAAAAAGTGAAAAATGCTAAGCAATTCATAAAATGTTGGGTAGCTCATATGTGGTGTTGTGTACATACCAGGGCAGCCCCAGTCAAAATCAGAGGTCTGAATACAACATACAAGGCACCTCAACACTTATTGACAGATGGGACCTGAAACATGTGACTGATGAAAAGTGAGTTTATGGAATAAAGGTCAGCTGGGAATGCAATGGTAGGTGAGAACGGGAGTATTTTGTTCTTAACAGCATGGCAAGAGCAGTACATGTACGTCAGCCTTGTCTATCTGGGATAATAGTGTTCCAAAAACATTATTCCCATTATGAACAAAAGTAGATTCACTGTCCTTTGAAATACAAATGTTTTCCTAATAAATAATTATAATTTTAATTCCCCAATAAAACAATTTCTGCAAAAGTGCTTTTGTGATCAAAATATTTTACATAAGCTTACTCTCAGTCTTGCTTCTGGTTTTCTACTTTATATGTTTCTCTTTTTAATATCAACTGATCAAAGACTCTCTTTTTCCTATCGTGTTTTCAGATGCCAGATGTTCTAAAAATGAATCTTTCTGTTACAAATCTGATTTTTCCAAAAATCTAGGTATCTTGAAAAACAGATTTTAACCTTTGAATATGCTCAAAAATAAGAGATATGCTTAGTATCTATATATTCAACATATTTATATCTACACATGCTTAGTTTCTGAACCTGAGACCAGATCCTTTGACTTTTTTAGAAAAATTATCTCAGTGAGAAAACTAAGGATGGAAACCATTTGCCTGTGATCTCTTACGTTGTTGGGGTTGACAGTAGCTTAAATGGAAAGACTTAAATTTCACTGATAGGTGTCTTTATTTCTCTTGCCTGGCAATCACTGAACACAATCTATCCTGATTACACATGAACTTGAAAACACATTGTAGTGTGTTTCAATCTATTCACTAACAAAAATCCGTGACATCTACTACACAGGAGAGTGTTTTTGAATAGAATTTTAGACTGGGCGTCAACAATGTATTTGAATATACTCAATAGGATAGGGGGATTTAGGATGAATGGATTAGAATGATGACTTCTATTTGAAGCTTGCTGAGATTGAGGGGCTTTTGGAAAACTAAGTAGCCAAATGATGGAGAAATTTTCATGTCTCATGTCTCAGTGTAGAACCACGAGAGAAAACAAGATTAGAAATATGGATTTATGTACTAGCTTGTTACCTTAAATTACTCATAATTCATTGAGAAGTCTGTACAACATCAAGACAAAGATGGTGAAAGATTAAGAGGAAGTAGTAGGTAGAGTCTGGGGAACAGAAGAGTATATGTTTTAGAGTTCAAGGAAAGAGATCTTTAAGAGTAGAAAATTCTCAATTGCACTAAATGATAATGATAAACTCAGACTAGGTGTGATAAATGAACAATGGGTACATTATTGGTTACAGTAGCCAGAAGGACTTCAGTGAATTATTTATGGTAGAAGGAAAATCAAAGTTGACTAAAGAATTAGGGCCAGGTAGAGAAAAAGAAGGAGTGGCTAAAATAATTGTGTTGTTAAAAGGTGACTATGAGGAAGAGAAAAAGTCCCCCCAAAAAAGCTCAGAAAAAAATGGGGCCAAGGTTTTAGTTGGGGATCTAGTATTTTTGTATGATGACGGGAAATAGTGAGAAGAGAAGGTTGTAACAGAAATCATAGTAAACTTTAGAGTTAAGGAACTTTGTTTGAATCCTGCTGTGTATATATGAAAACTTTAGTGCTTCTGTTGTAGGACTTGCTGAACCATTCTGAACCTCACATTTTTCTTACATAAAATGCATACAATAATTTCTGTCTTGCAGACTTATTTTTTTAGTTGAATGTAGTAAGGTCTATAAAATACCCAGCAGAATATCTGCTAAATAATAGTAACTCAAAAATGATAAACTTTATAGGTTCACACCTATAATCCCAACATACGGGAGGCAGAGGCAGGCAGAGTATGGATTTGACCTTGTCTCAGAAAAAGGATATAATAATATTTTTATCAATAAAATATTTTAATATACTCATGTGTTAAGGCTAGTGTCTGTATATCTTATGGCATTGATTAATCTCACACAATTTACAATATTGAGAGATCAGAGATGAATACATAACTCAGAAACACAAGACCAAAAAAAAGACTTGATTTACTGTAATTTGTGCAGTTGGGACCCAATAAAATTGCCTTGGAAAGGAAATGTGGGATGAAAATTTCTGAATAAAGTTTTCTGAAAAAGGATGTGCCATTATGTAGGTCCAGCTTGCTTACTTCTCTCAGTTTTAATCTTTGGAATGGATATATTTAATACAAATATTGGTAGAAAATAAACCTGCTTTGGATTATTGTAATGGATGTGCTTTTAACTTTGATTTAGCCAAAAATTGCTAATTTCTAATGAGAGGCTGTGTGCTTAGAAAACTTCACAAATCTGCTAACAGCCTCTCACCAAGACATCCTCAACTTCTTTGTTCTTACCAAGAAGCAGAAGGAAACATCATATTCATTCCCAGGCCTGTTTACAAATTATTTTTGGGCACAAAAATAACACTGCCATAAATTCATCATTTCAAGGAAATTCCCTTTGCTTGAACATAAAGTATGTTTCTTCCACTGTACTGAGCTTATAAATTCTTATGATTCCTTATTTGGAATTAAACTTCTGAGTCAAAAGCAGAACATAAAATCTGCAATAGTGCAGAGTAAACATGAGCAACATGCTACGACTCTCCACCAAAAGAACAAAATGAGGACTCGGTGTAGTAACTTAGAAGCAGAAAAACATTCTAGTGCAAAATGAGGCAAAAACTTTAAATCTTTTTTATGCTTCATTTTTGCTCACATTCATTGTCAAGTTAATAAGCACATATTTTTCTCTCTTATTTTAGCAATTTTATCTTTATTGTAAAATCATTTTCATTTATAAGATTCTGTTATGATGAAAAGGACTTTTTCTTGTCTTACCATCTGCTCCATAAAGAAAACAAATATGCAAAGAGACATGTCATAAAAATTGCCTGTGTGTGGTCTTCAGCCTGCTTAATGTAAAATCAAAGGATTCCGTAGGACTTCAAGAGACTTTTCAGTTCATTCCAACACAACAGGTAAGAGTACACCTTCTTGGACAGACTAATTTATAAAGGATAGAGGTCGGGCATTTGTGTAGTTATACTAACTATATGAGTTTATTCTCAGGTTTAACTCTCTCTGAAGTACATCTCTCAATATTTAGACCTTCATTCTCAAGTTGGTTCAAATGGGGAATCTCTGGATGTTTAAATTTCTGTTTTGCATAATTTCTAACACTCTTCCATCTGTGAACTGTTCACAATAAGAAATCAGTGATCTTGTTGTGCAACCAGACATTTTAAATACCAGCAGAACCTTCAAACTGAATGAAAGGGGAAATAAGAATAGAGATGCAAAGTCTAGGAATGTGTGCATGTGCAGAGATTCACAGAAGCAAAGGGGGCATGTGAAAAAAAGAGTACTACTGCAGTCTTTTAGTGTAGAATAAAATCAAATTTAAAGAATTGTTTTTAGAATCAAAAATTTGTCAAACTTTATGCTGAATAGAAAAAAATTATCTTTTAAAGGCAGGATAGCTAACATCTGCAAGTTAATGAGATGGCACAGATAAATGGATAACAAGGGAGTGCACTCATTTTTAAGAACATAAATGCACTCTTCACCTTCAAAGACTTGTAGGTATCAAATTCGTTTTGAAGTTTTACTATTTGAAACATGGACATGTTCTCATTAGCAGAACATAAGCACCCTCTGGTCTACCTGTTTATGAAGTTGTGTAGCAATCTGGCCAGGTAGGCAAAGGTGATCAGGGACCCAACTTGCCTCTTTGAAGTCTTCCTGATTGAGAAGCATTAACAGCCAAACTTCAAAGAGCAAGGCTTCATCATTTTTGTGATCCAATCACCATATTCAGCTGCAATTTATAGGCTGGTGATGTTAAATGGGGAATGGTTGAGATGCTCCCAATTAAGCTTTGCAAATGAAATTAAAAGTTCAAAGTACTCAGCTGCCTATAAAGAGAGCTGGCAAAGTTGGGAGAAGGCTGTGGTTGTTCACTTTGAAGTTTGTTTTCTTTCGAGCACATCTTTGAGTTGAATTAAATGGGAAACTTGCTTGGGATCATAGTTTTTAAGACACTACAGTGTGGGTCAAAACACAGTTTATATTGGACAACATTCTTTTCGAATTGTGAGATGGAATGGTATTAAACTTAAACTCCCTAAACACATTCACACACAACACCCGTTCTCCGCATACCTATGGGCTGACAAATGGAATCCTGGAGGTGAACTGAATTTCTAAATTTACCTCGACCACCCTGTGTGTAGCTCTCAAGATTCCCTGCCATCTACACCATTCACCACACATGTTCTGCTCCCCATTTAAAGGCTTTGGGGAAGGAAGGTCAAAAGTTGCATTTTCATGAGGTTCAGCAGGGGTAAGAATTAAAAAATCAGATTCCAGGAAGTAAGTAAATGAGCACAGTACATAAAAATCCAATGGGCCCCATTTGATCAAAAATGACGGATGAAAGTTGCTATTTTGTAGCAGAGCTAGATTCTTAAATATGAAAGTGATCTCAGAGTGGGGGCTCATGGCAGTTTTTACACAGAATGATCACATGCGTTTTGGAAGTGTTTGATTAAATATGACTCTATAAATGAGTGCTGATGTTTTATTTTTGTGGAGGAGGAAGGGAAAACTCACCAATCACCTGTCATTGCTTTTTCCTTAAATGCTTTATAGTTTATTATGTAAGTGAAATGTGAGACAGATATTAAGTTAAAGCCATCAGGCCTTTATACACACATCCAACAATTCTGGTTTCCTGCCACAATGCATGTGTACCTCCACACTAAGTCACCTCACACTTTTCTATTGCTCTCTCTCCTTCAATGTGTTTTTCAAGTTGGAACCTACAACTTTCTACTGTTTTTCTCTAAGTGGAATATATTTTATCTTTTTAGTACAAACCTGAACTCTTAGTAGCACATCATAAACTTTTGATAAATCTCCACCAGTTTTCTGGGAGGCAGGGCATTTTTATCTGCTAGAGAGAAAAGTGAGAGATGAGCAAGTTGCAGAGAGCCCAGGGCAAAACCAGGGCAGGAACTCCAGTTTCCTGACTTCCAACCCAAGGCTGATGCCTGGTCTACAGCCACCCCAATAAAATCAGTAGCAAAAACAAACAGAGAAAGAACTGGGCTATGAAAATGGTTACTTTTCCTAGGAGGCATATGGGGAGAACCCAAAAACCTGCCTATTTTATAGTATCTTTCAGCTGCAATTTACATCCTGATGAATCATCAGGAAAAGAAAACAAAAGCGCTTTTAATAAAATGTCAAGTTGAAAGCCGACTTCCATTCTAAACTAAGCTGGGCTGCCAGTTAGGGCACAGACACTGTTTCCACTGTTGTTCCTCTGACATCATTGGAGGCGCTGCAGTGGGTGACAAGCAGCTGCAGAGCCCTTGGCTTATTTATATAATCCCTGTGAGATCAGGAGCGTGACATGTGAGCCAAAGAAGAAGCAGTTACTGCAATCCTAATCATTAATTTCTTGGTATACATAGAATTCTATTGACATTGGGGAAAAACTGAGTCAAGGAATACAGTGGTCCCTATGTTTCAAACCTGCTGAGGTGCAGCACTGGAATGGCAACTTCTGAAGGTGGCCGAAAGGCTCCAGAGGTTGCTGAGTGCGTCCCCTCCTCCAACAGTAAGGATGTCCTTCTGCTGGCAACGCCACCTCGGGAAACTCTGCTTCACAGTGCTACCACGAGCAGGGAGATGCAGATGGTGATTCTGTGGAAGCCAAATTCAGTTATATAGCCTTCTTTTCCCGCTCTGATCCAAGGGAACCTTGAGGATAAGAAGATGTGAAACTACTCTTGGAAGTAAAAGGAATTCATTTTAAAAAGTGTGGGTACTGTTGGGCATAAAAAGTAATAGTTTATTTTGCCTCATACTTTCCAGGTTGGGTGGTTTCTGTTTGTTCTGGGCCCTCTGGTTAGGGGAACACAAGAGGGAGGCAAGACAACTGGCAAGCAAGAAAACAAGGAGAATCCAAGGTACCAATACACCCTTGAATGGTCCACTTGCAACCTAAATGCTTTCTACTAGAGCCCACTTCTCAAAGGTTCCACCATC
Organism: Castor canadensis; assembly: GCF_047511655.1. Taxonomy (NCBI): domain Eukaryota; kingdom Metazoa; phylum Chordata; class Mammalia; order Rodentia; family Castoridae; genus Castor; species Castor canadensis. The sequence goes on along the minus strand of NC_133394.1, from coordinate 79,142,092 downwards.
TCTCAGTAGCACTACAGGCTGGCAACAAAGCCTTTTTTGAGAGACATTTAAGATCCAAATCTAACATTTCATCCCTATAAGCTTTTCTAAGTTCCATGAACATCAGCGGCCTCCCAATGCTCAAAGAAATAGGATAGTTCACAAGTTATCTATTATATCTCAACAGAGGTGGAAATCATGGCTTGAGCTATATCCTAAAATATCCTGTAGCTGTGCTGGACTATTTTAGCATCAACAAAACCAGAACAGTGCTTACTTCCTAACTCTATTGCTCTTGGCTAATGATTCCTCTTCTATTATTCTTGGCTAACAGTGCTTTCTGCCACAAAGGATTGGTGGTAATTATCACCTCCAGTCACTTGTAGCTGAATATGACACCTTTCCAAGAATGTTCCTCTTTCCGTCCTGAGTAACGCTCATCCTTCAAGAGGATGTTTGTCAGCCATTTATTACTATAACAAACGTCTGAGATGAGTCATGTTAAAAGGAGGAAACATTAATTTTGGCTCACAGGTTGGATCCATGTACTGATTAGCCCCGTTCCTCTGTGGTAGGATAGGTGCTTCATGATGGGTACATGTGGCAGGGGAGGCCTGTTCTATTTTGACTAGGAGTAAAAGAGAGAGCAAGACACCAGCATCAACCATTTCATTCGGGGGAACACTCCCAATGACTTAAAATCTTCCAGTAATCCCCACCTCTTAAAGTTTCCACCATCTCTTAAAAAAGCCAATCTTGAGATCAAGCCTTTAATACATGGGCCTTTGGTGGCCATTCCAGATCAAACTTATCAAAGGAGATGATCTGACATGGATGTAGGAGAGGCATTCTGCCTGGGATGGGGACCTATGTGGAATAGATAAATTCTGTGATGAGGATTAAGAGAATGGAAGGAAGCAGGCACATAATAAATGATTAATACTTCCACACAATCTACTTTATGTATCTAGAAGACAGCTAGATATTTTAGGGTAGAAAGCTGGCTACTATCTCCTCAGAAGAGTAGTGAAAAGTAAAAATGCATATTATTTTCTGTCTAGGATACTTCTGGTCTATTTTGGTAGACTATGTCAAGCTGTTAAAGAAGAAGCCAATGCTCAGGGAGCTTGTAGGCCAATATTTTTCTATTATTAGTAATTTATATTTAAGAACTTATTTAAATTATATGCATTTATTTAAAGATTGCTATATTTTCTATAATCTGCATTTAATTTAAAATACCTTGACATAGTCAGTGTGACATTGCTATGATCTGAATGTTCCCTTTAAATGCATATGTTGGAATTCTAACACTGAAGGTGAGAATATTAGGAGATGGGTCTTTTTGGAGGTGACCAATCACAAGGGCAAAGGCCTCATGAATGGGGTTAGTGCCATTACAAAAGAAACTCTTGGGCACAAGCTAGACCCCAGGCCTGGGAGCCATATGAGGCTAGAGGGAGTAGACAGCTCTCTGGGTGAGGAAACATGTCCTCATCAGACAGAAAATTAGCAGTGTCCTTGGTCTTGGACTTCCCAGCCCCTGTGAGAAATAAATTTCCATTCTTTATAACCCCTCTGCTTTTGGTGTTTTGTTATAACAGCCTGAATGGAAAAAGACAGGCATATTTGTTTATTTCATTTTAAATCATAGGAGCAATTATTTAATATTTTATTTATTCTAATTGGAAATTCACATTGTGGGTAAATTAGAAGACACTTAGTTAGCATTTGAAAATGGAAAACACCTAAATAATAGAAGTAAACAAACAAATAAAGGCAAAACTCCAGAAGAGTTTTTTTTCCAAATAAATCTATAGCTGCCTTTTATTTACTTAGTGTCATTAAAATGCCAGCAAAGTTGTTAGGAAAAGTATGTACTTTCAACAGGCTGAAATTGGGTCATCTCAGAAAGAGAGATTGGAGACCCACCTCTGTAGCTGTCTTTTCTTCCCCAAACACTAAATAGCTATTAAACAGCATAGAAATGTTAGCAGTTACTTTTCACTAGTGAAAAAGGTGATATTCAGGATAGGTGGACAGACTGAAAATCTTGTGCATGCACCCCTGGCCTTGAGTAAGCAAGATACAGAGATACAGTAATATAACGAATAATGGAGATGTAGCTCAATGGTGCAGCACTTGCCTAGGATGCCTGAGGCCATGAGTTCTATCTCCTGTGGGCCAAAATAAAAAAAGAAAAGAATACAGCCAGACAAGTAGCATATAGATCCAGAATGACTTTGGATTCCTTCCTCCTCTTGCTTTTAGTCACTTAGGACTTCTGAGGAAAAAATTAACTCAATTATTCCATTAGCCTATTTTTGTAACTGCCTTTATAAAAATTTTTGTAGTGTACTGACTTACCAGCTAACATTTCAGACAAATGAGTTTTATTAAGTTTATACAATAGGTTACATGGCTGCTTTGTTATACACTTAGTAAAAGTATTTTATGTCTAATAGATTTTATTGGTGATTTTTATTTTCACTGTATCTCAAGGGAAGAATGGGGAAAAATCTTATCTACTTCTAAGTAACTGAAAGTTAACAGTATTTTAAAAAGTAACAATAATTCTGAAAAAAACAAATTGATATGTGCTATCATTTGAATGTTAAATATACCCCCCAATCCATGTGTTAAAGGATTACTTCCCAGTCCAAGGTGCTATTAGGAGGTATGGAAACGTTAAGAGTGGGACATGACAGGAGGTCCTTAGGTCATTGGGGCTATATCCTCAAAGTGGATTGTGGGAGCCTGGCTCCTTCTTCACTTCCTTTTGTCCTTCTTCACCATGAGGTTTTTTTCTGCCACACACTTCCAACATGACATGCTATCTGACCACAAGCTCAAAGCAATGGGCCAGTCAGTCATGGACTGAAACCTCCAATGTGGTAGACACAATAACACTTTTTTTCTTTATAAGTTGGATATCTCAGATATTTTGTTGTAGTAACATGGAGCTGACTAATACACATAGGCCATAACAATATTCCACCTAATCTATACTGGGCCCCAGGATTCAATCCCAGGACTCACTCACTGTCTCCTATACATCATCATTATGTCTCCTTGAAAAGTCTCCTATGTATTTAATGTTGTTTATAATTATGGCATAACCTTAGAAATAAATACACTGACCATGTGGTATGAATCTGTGGCTATTCACATTTCTTGGTTTCTGGAAGTAGCTCATGGCTCACCGTCTTTGACAGAAGTTTCAGACACAAGTTTCCCTGATTTCATGGTAGTTGTTTGGTGAGACAAGAATTGTGTTTGACACAATGTTTGACACTGAAGCTTTTCCTTAAAATTTTCTTTGAATAATCTAGTTTTGGAAAATTAATCTGGTGGATGTTTTCCCCCAGATCTATGATATTAGCTATAGGACTGTGGTTGCAGTAGAGGTAAGTATAACTTCTGTCAGCAAGAGAGTCAGAAAGGCATGGAAGTTAAACCAAACTGCTTCCTAACTTGTGTGACTAAAAAATAGAATTACAATGTCATTATAGAAAACTTTTTCAATAGCAAAATTCTGGGAAAAATAGACCTTTCTATCCCATTAGGATAGCAATTGATGAGCAATGGTACAACCCCCAAACCATAAAGCTACAGTTCCATAGTTTTATATAGTTAAGATTGTGGGTCAATTATACACAGGGACTTTACTGAGATTCTCTGAGACACAGGATACACTTAGTACTGTTAATAGCAGAGAGAACCTCAACTCAGAGCAGTTTTCCTCAGTATTATTAGACAAAGTGTATGTATTTGGTTACTTTTGAAATTAAGTTGATGCTTGCACTTAGATTTACAGCTATAGATCATAACACTTAGAAGGATCCATTTGTTTTTTCCTTTTCACATTAGAGAGTATAAATTTTCTTATGTGGATGGGTTGAATAAATCAAGTAGTTTTTTTTTGAGACAGGGTCTTGCTATGTAATTCAGGCTGACCTCAAACTCACCATCCTCCTGCCTTGACCTCCTGAGTAAAATCCAGTTTTATTCAGAGTGAATGATGTAACTGAGTCTCTTAAATCTGACTTTTATAGCACTTGTTCATAAGAAGCTTATAGTGTGCTGTGACCTAGGACCTAAACATTAGTCTTTTCAAATATTGGAGAAACAAAGTTTTGTTTCTACTCAGAAAATTAATAAGCAAACAAATAGAACAATAATTCCTCTAATAAATGTGATGAGTAGCTCAAAGAAGACTAAACCAAGCAATCTGAGATTTGCTTGAGTACCTTGCATAGGCAAAATATCACTTCCTTTTTAACAGATGCTAAGGCTTTTAATAAATTCTTTTTTCTCTCTTTTTCTTCTATTTTGGTGATATTGATTACGAATTTGACTGAATTCCTAAGAGGGACTCTGACAGATTATTCTAGTTATTTTTGAACACATATTACTGGAAAATATCCCCTCAAAATTCTAATTTGTAAAACATATATATATGTATATATATAAAGCTTTTTTCTTTTTTCTTTATGTCATTCTTTTTCCTTTTTGGAGATAAGGAGAGGGATGCTGGTGGGAATGTTAAGATGAGGATGGAGGACTGAGAAGCATTGTTTTGTTTTCATAACTTATGTTTCCATCCAAAATGGAAATTATGGGTTAGTGTGTATTTATACAGTTTTGAGACCAGACAGATATATTGCAAAACTGCCTCACTTGAGCTTTTATCAAGTTACTGCCAAACTCCCAATAGTGTGTGTCTGGATCTGTTACTCTGAATATGCAAGAAGTATTAAACTTCATGTTCATCTTCAAAAGAATGAAGAATTTCATTAAAAACACCAAGCAAAAAGCAATAATCCAACAACACAAGCCTGTGGTATAAATAAGTCCTTCGAGTCCAGGTGGATTTTACATAGCTGCTAAGAACACACAATATTCTACTAATGACACCATTTTATCAGACATATGACACCTTCTTATTTATTACTTACAGTTGGTTTTTGTTTGCTATTCATCACAGAAAAATTAATTTTTTTACTAAGTGGGCTCGGTCTTTTCTATAGTGTTGTGTTTCATGATGACCAATCATCAGCTTCAGTATAACTCAGCTTTACCTTCTATTGTTTGCTCCTTGGCCTTACAGTATCACTAAAGTTTTTGTTGAGTTGTTGGACTTTTGCCAGAAAATATTCAAATTTTTATCATATATCTATGTCAATATAAGAGAAACCATAATTTTCTTTTTTAAAATTATTTATTCTATTCTACTGAATCATTCGTCTTTTTTTTATTATTCATTTATTCACATGTGCATACATTGTTTAGGTCATTTCTCCCCGCCTGCCCCTGCTCCCACCCTTTCCACCCTCTCCCCTCTCTTCCAGGAAGAACCGTTTCTACGCTTTTCTCCAGTTCCGTTGAAGAGTAGAAATAAGCAATAATAAGAAAGACACAGCGTTTTTGCTAGTTGAGATAAGAAAAGCTATACAGAGAGATTCCTAGCATTGCTTTCATGTACAAATGTGTTACATTCCAAGTTGATTCATCTCTACCTGACCTTTTCACTAGCTCCTGATCCCCTTCCCATATTGACCTCTGTTGCTTTAAGGTTTCTGTATTAGTTCCTCTGCAGTGGGGACATCAAATACTTTCATGTTTTGGGTTTCTTAGCTATCTCCATACTTCCTGTGTATGCTCTCCCCTTATCATGTGACCCAAGTCCTACAACATTGCTGTATTTTCCCTTGATCTAAAAACCCCATATGAGGGAGAACATACAATTTTTGGTCTTCTGAATCTGGCTAACCTCTCTCAGAATGATGTTCTCCAGTTCCACCCATTTACTTGCACATAATAAGATTTCATTTTTCTTCATGGCTGAGTAAAATTCCATTGTGTATAAAAACCACATTTTCTTGATCCATTCGTTAGTAGTGGGGCATCTTGGTTGTTTCCATAACTTAGCTATTGTGAATAGTGCTGCAATAAACATGGGTGTGCAGGTGCCTTTGGAGAAACCTGTGTCTCATTCCTTTGGGTATATACCCAGGAGTGGGATTGCTGGATCATATGGCAGATCTATGTTTAGACTTTTAAGAAGTCTCCAAAGTTTTTTCCAGAGTGGTTGCACCAGCTTGCATTCCCACCAGCAGTGTACAAGGGCTCCTTTTTCCCCACATCCTTGCCAACACATGTTGATAGTGGTGTTTTTGATGATGGCTATTCTAACAGGGTTGAGGTGGAATCTTAGTGAGGTTTTGATATGCATTTCCTTTATGGCTAGAGATTGTGAGCACTTTTTCATGTGTTTTTTGGCCATTTGAATTTCTTCTTTTGAGAAAGTTCTATTTAGTTCAGTTGCCCATTTCTTAATTGGTTCATTGATTTGGGGACAGTTTAGTTTCTTAAATTCCCTATATAGTCTGGTTATGAGTCCTTTGTCTGATGTATAGCTAGCAAATATTTTCTCCCACTCTGTGGGTGGGAGAAACCATAATTTTCATCCTAGCTTAGCCAATGAAAAATTACTTCTATGTATTTCTAAATACTACTTGTCTATTTCTTCTCAGGAGCATCACTTATTTACAAACCCATCCTTCACTTCTGGGGATTTCTTTGTGCTATGGAAGACGTTTGTCAAGGTCTCCCCTGTATGAGGTGTGGTGTCACACTCCTATAATCTCAGCATACTGGAGGCTGAAGCAGTATCCTGAGTTCCAGGTCAGCCTGGGCTACATAATGACACCCTGCATTTAAAAAAGAGTCTTTTATATTAGGTGCTTTTATAATTCTATGAGTAGAATTCTGAGAATCAGTGCTCTGATTACATTTTAGAATTCTAAGATTGGGCATGGTGGCATAAGCCTGTAATCCCAACAAAGATAGGAGCATTGCTATCTGAGACCTGCCCTGGGCAGAAATTATGTCCTTTCCAGCTAATCAAAATTGAAGGGAGAGTACTTACAACGTTGACTTAGATATGTGCCCAAGATTACAAAGGTTTTGGAGTTCTTTTCAGATGGTATGTGACCAAAACTGTTTAAAAATACTAATCTATAAAATGGAGGCTGATGTCATGACTAACACTGTATCTGTGGAGGTCAGAAGAGGTAGAAGTATTTGATAGGTGTTTTGGTGATTGAACTAACAGGACTTGGTGATAGCTGTATTTGGGTATGAAAGGGAAATGAAGGGGACAAATAATGCCAACCTCTTCATATTTAGCTTGTCTGTTTGTTCTAACAAGCCAGAAACTCTGGGGAGGCACAGGCTGGTATCAAGGACTTAAAAGCTTGGTTTGAGATGTTGATTTATCTTCTCTGTGACCATGTCAGTGGTACTGTATGTGAGTCTAGAGCTCAGGATAAAGGCTTAACCTGCATAATTCTAGACCAGTTCAAATCTTCAAACTAGACCACCCACAATAATCAGGTGAAATTTTCAACTATTAAGTCAACAAAGCAAATATCTGTGTCTTCTCCTACATAGTTCACATATATTAATTCAGGGGACTTAACTAAGATAATAGTTATAAAAGTTATGAAAATTGTATGTTATTAAGGAGATCAGTGGATTCTGCCACCTTATGAAGTACAAAAAAGGTAAGTAGACTTCTTTGCTTTACTACAGTACTAAAAGTTGAAATTCTTGCCTCCATCTTTTCCTAATGCATAATTTCTTTCTGGTATTGGAGTATTATTTGCAATATTTTAGAGTAAATTCATGAAAAAAATTGTCTGTTTTATAATTTAATATTTTTTAGGAAAAAAAATTAAAAATTAAGAACAATAGCCAATATTTGTTTAGAATGAAAAAAAATCACAATGAAACATATACTATTAAGTAGTACAGATACCATAAATAGTAACATCCAAAAAATAATGTGATACATTTACAAATGAACTTCAGGAGGCATAGCCACTTTTTTGGGGGGGTTGTTATGATCCATAATTCTGATATATATGTAAAACTAACCTGAAATAAGTGGTACACTGCAGCTACTCAAGTTTCTTATGTCACCTTGTCACTGTGCAAAACAACATACTTGCAAAACCAAGTCAGTGTTATACTGCATATTGCCTCACTGAAAGCCATGAGTAGGAAATTTGTCGATGATTCTATTTTGAGGGCTGCTAAACTCTTCTAGTGACAGTTTGTATGGTATCTACTTGGGACCAGCAGAACATGCCAGGTCAAGAAGGGGCAGAGATTGTAGAGTGCTACCAGGTCCTGGTGTACCAAAGTGTACCAAGAGTGCTGGGTGTCCCAAAAACTCAAGGTGAAAGACACATACTTGATCACTTAGAGGCCAAAGCTGCTGTGTGCAATATTACTACAGTATGTTACCTACCACAGCAGAAATTACAAAATGAGATTCTTACCCCAAAACAAAGAGCACATATGGAGAATTTACAGTCCTATGTGTTGTATTATTGAATAAATTTCTGGCAGCAGGCAATGATGAGAATATAATCCTCTACTTAAACTTTTAAATTCCAATTAAAAAAACAGAAATGTCCTCACACTTGTTTCTAACTCCATAACTTCTTAAAGTATCTTTCTCCATTATCTGCATATTCATGTATTTTGGGGGCAAGAAAATACAGGACACATATTGCAATATGACTTTTGGTCCTGAATTTTGGTGTCAGTGCCCTGAGGGATTCCACCGTGAGGCCCTGGAAGCCGTTCTTACAAATCATTGGTAAACAGCCATTGGTTTGCTTGGCACAGAAGTGACTGTAAAACACAAGAACCTGTTCTACCAAGAACTTCTACTTCGATGGAGCCTTGTGGGACCCTGACATTATAATAGTACCAGACAGGAGAGGACGTTAGTGTGAAAGTAGCAAGTCAACAGATTGCACTTCAAATATCCTTTCTGCGTATTTGACAGAAACAAATAGTCACATGAATGCCATGACAGAACTCTTCTTCCACATACTAAAGTGTGTCTACTGCAACAGGAGACCCACATTCAGGAATATGAGAAACCAGGCTGAATGATAAAGTACCTTTTTCTTTCTTATATAAGAAGCAAGCCCCTGTTTCTGGGATATGAATTCTAAAGGAAATAACTCCTTTTTGCAAGGTTAGTTCTAGATGACCAAATGTTTCCATCAGGCTGTACCCAAACATATTCTCTATTAACTCTACTCTTAAAAACCTAATTTTGACAAACTCAAAAACAATAACTGAAAAACGTAATAAAAATAATGCAAGGAATGAGCAATTAAGTTTATCTTGGAAATGTAGCTAGACTATCTGACATCAAGTATTTATTTGGTATACTTCAAAAATATCTAAATAAATAGGGAAATAAAAGAATCATTCTGAAAAACAAAAGAAAGAGGAAACGAACTTAGAGCTATTGAAAGAAGATTTGACTCAAGTTCATGATGTTTTGGTTTTGGTTGGCCTTGAAGTCGTGATCCTCTTGCCTCAGCCTCCCCAGTGGTGGGATTACAGGCTTATGTCACCATATATTATTACTTTATATCATATTATTTCATCTGAAACAATTTTAAAAATATTTTATGGTGTATTTTCCTTTTACTTTTATTTGTGATGTTATTTTCATGCCCAACAGTTTCTAATATTTATGTAGCAAAAGTTGTCATACTCTTTCCACTCAGTTACTTTTATGATTAGAAAGTTTAATTAAGCTTATATTCTTGAGAAATGTAACTTTTTAATTTTCCACAAATGCTATGTTTAATTAAACCTCTTATTTTCCTGCTCATGAATTCAAACATAATTTTGAATTTATAACTTTTATAGTATTATTCAGTTATTGATATTTGTGCTGTACACAACTTCTTATTCAATAAATGTATTTCAGCACTTGATGTCAACTCTGTGTTGATGTATATGACACCAGTTTTGACAGCTCAATAGGTACCAGGCTTCAAGGGCTTCCTGTAAGCCTGTATATAACTTCAATTTGTTTTTACATCTTTTCTTACATATGAATTACTTCAGTAAGGAGAACTATAACTTTGACTACATTTTGCAGAGGTATGACTATATAACATATTTTCTGAGTGCTGCATGAGAAGTGCATTCCTTCATTTTTGCATATGAATCATCACTTGCCTTTGTATGGAATTTTTGTGTCACAAAAATTTCTTTAAAAATTTTACACGTGGCATTTTATTGCTGTGACCACCTTGTATTATGTGAAGACATTTGAGATCAACCTGTTCCACTGATAGAAGGACTTTTGTTGTATATATTGTGCTGAATTTTTTGATGGTTTTTGTTTTACTGCCATGTTTGAAAGTTAAATAAGAAAAAAATCATACTGAATTTGGAAACATGAAGGTTGATGATAAAATGCAAATAGATTCCAAATTCAGTGAATTGGTGGGGTGAAGCCCAGTTGCAGTGGGTGGAGGAATGCATTAGGAATGAGTCAGAAATTGACAGTGAAATGGAGCATGGAGGGCTTTTATGGGCATGTGTGGTAAAGGACTGGAAATAAAGTAGTATTTTTTGTTAATTCCAGTGGAAAATACAAGAGTATTTCCACTGTATACAAGAGTATACAGTGATAATACAAGAGAGAAAAAAAATGACAATTTTAAGTACTTGACAAGGGGAATAGCTTTGGGGAACAGGACATAAGTGGAGAAAGTGAAGTTTCACAATGAGAGCATACCCTCCACTGCAGCAAGTCTTGAGAGAGAGCAGGAAGGAAATGCTGTTGGAGAGGGTTTGGAAGTGGGAAGCGTAGAGGGTTTGTATTTGATGATCCATTTATTGCAATAAAATAGGAAACTTGGGCATTAGACATGGTGGAGAAAGGAGTATTGGAGACTTAAGACAAAATAAGGTATGAAATCCCATTGAGAAAAGAAGAATTGAAGCAATGGATTTAATTTAAATTCATTGTACTATTCAGCACTATTTACAATGAATGTAAGTATAAATACATATGCCTATTTTCTTTCACAAAGAATATGGTATATGTGTGGGTGCAATACAGCATTTTTGATTTAAAGACAGTCTTATCTGACTTGGATTCTATGTTTTATCAGTGTCAGGATACTGGATATAAGATAATGAAAAATGTTAATTAGAGGAAGAGACCTCTGGGAATAATTTCAGCATTATTTAAGGATTTCAAGTCTTATTTGTTCATATGATGTCAGGATTTATCAGATAGCCCGACTCTAGAAGACATCTAAAATATTATAAATTCTTTGTTACAGAGCTCAGCCCTTCTTTGTATGTGCCTGCTTTATGTCAGGAGCCAAAGTTTTTACCAGGCATGTAAGTGATGGAACATGTACAATTACAGATATTTAGTTCCTGAAAAACTTCAATATCCTATTTACAGAGTATGTTTTTAAACCTCTGGCTTATTACAGTGAAAAAAATTAGAAATGTTTTTTTGTTTGATTTTATGAGAACTTCCATGCAAACTCTAACAAAAGTAACACCTAAAATTTAAAAAAATCTCAAATTCATGTTTTCCTAGGTGATTCTTAATAATAGAATACCTAAAGCAAAATATTTATAACAAAAATTATTACTAGATGAATGACTATGGTACAATAAATATTTTCAGGAAATAATGGAACACTTTTAGGTAGATTTAAAAAGCACACATCAAGCGTGTGTCAAAAAGCTGTAAGACTTCAGAATACAAATGAATATGTTAGAATTTCAGGTTTTATATAAACACTTCTGGTCACATCGATTTTCATGCTTTCTTCTTTCCCATGATATTTAAAGTTGACAAAATGTATAGAAAAAATATTTTTAAAGGTTTTATTTAAAAGTACATATCCAGATCCTCTAAAAATGCAACTTAATTGACTTCATCACCACAGGTAAGTCTAAATATGAGATTAAAGCATTTTATCTATCATTTTTAGAAATGAATAGCATTGTTCATTACTGTATAACATTTTTCTTTAAAAAGGGTACTTGTTCTCAGAGTGGCAGTGACAAAAATTCTGAGCTATCTATCAGATAAAAAATTGACAAAGATATGTTTTCTTCTTTGTAGCTTTCATTTCATTTTAAACCCAGACTCAATTCCTTAGATAAACCACTTCCAGCTATCTTACTACACTAAGAAATCTTTTGTTGTTGTTAATACCTACTTCAGATTTCTAGTCTGTCATTTCACATTTTATGGCTTATTGAAAAAATCTTTAGACAAATTAAAATTAAGAGAGTTTATTTGTACAAAGGACGATTTATAAATAGTGCATCACTGAGAACCAAAAGAGTCAATTTGAGCAATACCTATAGGCAAAAAAATGGAAGTAAAATGTAGACATTTGACTGCTTACAACCAGGCCTTTGACTTATTTGGGTATGGCCTAATCAGTTGGCAACTTGTGATTGGCAGAAGTTTGATTGTTTCTGATTGGTTTAAACATAACCGTCTGTTACAAAAAAATGTACCGTTAAGTTGCAATTTGTTGTGCAGGAACTCAAAGAAAGGAGCTAACTTCAGGCCAGTAGCTTCCTGCTTATTTAATCTTGAGGTTCTGATTCTTTAGTGTCTTTATTTTCTTTATCTATCACAGTCTTATTCTTTGGAGGCTGGCCCTTTCTCTGCCTTCATTTTAATAATCAGTGACTTCAAAGTGAACATTGAACTTAGTCTTATTAAGCTGAATGCTTTTGTGATGAGAGCCTCCAAAGAGTCAGAGATAATAATCCAAGTATGTTAATGCATAAAATGTAACATATTTTCTTCATGATTTATCTATAAAACTAAATCAAGAAAGAGATCAAGCTGCATTTTCTAATACCTTTATTTTGTAGATATGCTTGTTAAATCTTTTTTTATTTCAAAGACTTTAAAACTGGTTTTCAAAGAAATAAATATCAGAGGACATCCAACTGGTTCAGGGTTATAATGTAAAGAGCTGTTCAGTCTATAGGGAGACTGGATCTCTGGATGAAAAGCTTTCCAGGTCTCTTGCTGACAGGTACCCATCATCACCTTAAAAATCAGAAGACTGTCAACACTGTATTCTTGAAATCAACATTAAACAGCATTTTGTTCTACTTCTGAAATTTCAAGGTGAAGATGAATTAAAATACCATTCTTAGAATCAATACTAGTAAAAGTGAGAAATGTTTGATCTTCTCCCTTCTATTCTGATTAACTGTAACAGAGGGAAACAGTGTACAAAAGAGACTGAAAAGTTTTAAACATCAAACTTTTTGTTTTGAAACTCTGAATTGGGCCATTTTATCTACTAAGTGATATCTTTTATTTGCTCTTGCCACCCTGGGCAGATGGGAAAGAAATGTCCTCACCAAGTAATAAGGAAGTCACTACACAATAGAATCTTGGAGTCAGAAACATGAGAATCCCACAAATTTCTTACTGTGTGATTAAAACATTTGAGATTGGTCATGAGAACCACTTGGGTCATGACTTACTTTAGGTGATTATTTTCCCTCAAAATGATGGAAAATCCCATAATATGTGTCAGACAACAAATTGTTGCATGGCATTTAATTCATTTAAAAGACACTATTTTGCATAGAGAGTTTACTTTATGATTTGTTGGTTTCTATCTATATTTCTAAAGCAAAATTTTGATAGTTTAGCACCAACACATTAACACATTACCTTGATGGATGGAGTGAGGTAGTAAGAATAGCAAGTGTTGTGTAGATTATAAAGCATTTGTGGTTATGATCTGTTTGAATTAGCTCTTGAATCACAAATTCTCCTGTCCTGACAACCACAGTCACTATTGTTCTCTAGGATATCAGGACTCCTGCCCTGTTGCCCACATTGCCAGCCCACCCTTCTCAATCACTGGTGTGGGCTCTTTTTCTTCTCCCCATGCCTGAAGTATGAGGTTTTGACAGTGTACTCAAGAACCTCTCCTGGTCTCATCACCATGGTTTCCTTTGTGATGTTACCTGTCACCTGCATCCTGGTCAATCCCAGATTTTCATTTTCTGCATTCTCTTTGGGGCTGTCTCCTATGTTCCCAGTAGTTATAATAAATGACCTATCCGACAATTCTGCATCTGTGGCCCAAAAAGTTCTGTGTTTTCCAGAAAACTTTTCCCTTATTCTTCTGATTTCTGCTTTGATAAAGAGCATCTTTTAAAAAATACAATAGCTGTAATGTACAACCAAAATAATTAGACTTGTCCTCTTCTGCTCCCATACATCCCAAATGTATTCTTTACAAGGTCCTATTGATTCTGTGCTTAATCCTCTTATATATTTCCATTGGTCTCCTCCATGATGCCGCTGCATGTGGGCATGCACCGACTTTTCTGACTGAGACCATGTAGTTTTATCTAAGAGAAGGATTCTCTCTCTTCTCTAATGCTTGAGACCATTAAGCCCTAGTTAACTTTATTTATTTTTAACTTATTTTCCAGCATGGTCATCTTTCTACAATCAATACTCTCACATCAAATAAACTGAAATTGGATCCAAGAATGAATAGCCTACCAAACTCAGCAATCTATACATGTTTAAATCTACTTATATATGTACATGTATGTATATGAATGTATATGTGTTGTTACTAAGGATGTTTAACATAAAATGCCCTTATTTTGCAATAAAATAATGCTCCCTTTGTTTAACAGAGACTGTTAAGTGACTAATAGATTCCTATAAACATACAGTACTAGTATTTGAAAATTAATGTGGAAATAGAATCAACTAAATATTAAAATACTATTCATTCACATGACATTTTATTTGTACTTTAAACCCAATCGTGTCTTTAATGACATTCAAGAACCAATTTTCTAGAACTAAATGACCAAAAGAAACATTTAAGAAAAGTAGCTAATTGTATTTTCTTTGTCTACAGATAATAAGCTATGATTCTTGTTTGTAAGGAGTCCATAGCCTGTTGGAGAAGATTGACTTCAAGGCAAACACACTAAATGCAATAGTGCTTAAGAGAAGCACCCACCAAGAACTTCAGAGCACAACACAGAAATAGTCCCCTCTATTTTGGGGATGTTTATGACTGCACAGAAGTGTCAAACATTGTGGAAGTCACTAATCAGGTAGAATTACCATGAGTAATAGTGCCAAATGTTTCATAATACAGGGTTAGGACTGGTGGCAATTTTTTTTCCATAATTTTCTGGCAGCTCAGCACTGAAGAATTCCTTTCCTTCTGAAAGGTTCCTAGAAATACAGAACTGAGAACTAATTTTAATCCAGATTGTGTCCTTCGTGTGACTCATGCCTCTTTGACTTGACTTCTTGTATGTCTGGTAGACTGTCACATTTGCTTCAGGAGGAGAGAATCAAACAGTAGTGGACCTAATGGGATGAGATGTCTGGTCAGAATTGGGATTAAAGACTTAATGCAGAAATCACTGTGTACAGAAACTGACCCATAACTATTGCTACTAAGAAATGTCAAAGAAGCAAACAAGATTGTCTCTTGAGAAAGATGTCTTACCTATTTTTGATGAAATAGTCATTATTACATTTATGTTATATTAGATATTTTATTTAAATGCTATTAAGGTGAAAATATACTAGTAACATACAATATTAGGATCAATATGTTTAACTAGTTACTAATAATCTTAGGACACTGAATACTTAATATTATGTTTTTGAAAAAGTTTAATGTGACCAAGTAATGTATTTTCAATAAAAATGAGGGAGACATTTAATAAATGCCCTTTGATATTGGATATTATTGCTTACATTTGAGGGTATGGGGCCAAAAGCAGTCATTTACTATCACTATAAACAAGCATGATTTTATGTTTTATATATATATATATATACATATATATATATAGTAAATATATAGCTATGTGTAGGTATTTTTTAAGGCAGTAAGTTATTTTCAAAATGTGTTGCATTTTAAATTTATTCAGTAGACATATTAATATTTATCAAATTTTGGAAACATCATTTTCTATCATTCATTTGATTTAGAGCATGTTTCTAAAAGTTCTTTTATCATCTTGCTAAGATATTAAAAATTAACAGTGAGGAAAATCTAGAGGATTTAAAATTCCAGAGATCAGTATGGGTTGAAATGATATCTTGAATACATAAAATATTATACATTATTCTTGTCTTTTCTGTAACTCTTATTTCTTTCCTTTCCAAATTGTATTCTTTGAAATTTATATTAAAATGGCATTTATTTCATTAAAGCTCTTGCTTTTCAAGATTTAGAAAATGTTAGTGAAACTAACTAACTACAGGTCTGTAACTACTTTGAACCACCTTATCCATGTTGACTTAAGTTTTTTAATCATTATGAATGATGGGCCTTGTGTCATTTTACTCTCTGGACTTAACTCATGTGCAGGAATGCTGAGTACTTGGTCAGGGATCTGAATTTAATAGCCAGGATTTGAGAACTAACACAGTTACTAAGTGTGAGGAATTGCTAAATCCTTTGATGGCTCTAAGACAAAAGTGTTCTCAGATAACCATAAATCCTTCATGTTGTTGTAAACAATGAAATTACTTAAGAAGGAACCATTAGTAAGCTGCAAAGCATAAGAAATGTTGAATTTCATGTCCTTCATAGACTTTATCTTAGTTCATATCCCTAAAATATTATTTTCCAAAGTGATCCAGTGATATCTTACAAATATTTTTTTGGAGTAATGGGATTTGAACATAGGGCTTTGTGCTTGCTCTACCACTTCCTGGGCTGGCCTGGACTATGATCTTCCTATTTGTCCATGTAGTTGGGATGACAGGAACATAACACCATGCCCAGCTGTTAGTTGAGAGGGGATCTTGTGAAATTTTTTTGCTTAGATCAACCTAAAACTGCATTTACCAATCTCTGACTCTCAAATAGCTAAAAGTACAAGTGTGAACCCCATGGTCTAGTGTAAATATTCTTTAAAAGTAACCTTCATAGTTATATAGGTTAAGAAAATACCACATTCTTTAGTTCCTCTTTTAAAAAGTAGGCTCAAAGTTGTTTTCACTAGGAAACTAATGCTTAACCCAGGCTTTCTGAACTTACATAATTCAGAAAGCTTTTTTACAGTAATATATTCCATAAATTAACTTAAGAGACAAATAAATAAGAGGATGATCAATATTTGAAAATAATTTTCATACATTAAATGAAAATAATACTTTATACCAATATGTACAATACCTAGATTTGTAGAAATATCTGACTTTCACATTTTGATATATTTAATATAGGAGAACCAAGAGACATACACAGAGAACCTACACTGAGCAACTTATTTTATACCTTGTAGTACTGGGTATTTATTTTTTTTGCAGAGATGAGCAGAGCAAGAAGTAAATAATTATAGGAAGCCTCCAGGTAAGGCAAGATGTAGAGAGTACATTTTTTTGAAGGAATTTAGAGAAATGCTTAGGCAAGTGGGGTGGAAAGAGAATTTCAGTGAAATTCACTGAAATTCACAGTGATTAGGCAGTAAGGAGACCTCCTGTGTAGATAAAACCTAGCAAATTAACTTGACAGATAAGGAATGTTGGGCTGAGAATGAGTGAGAACACTGTAGGACTGACTAGATATAAAGTCTTTGGAGTCAGATAAGCTCAGGGGACTAATGCTTTTCATGGATCTGAAATATCAAAACATCTAAACGCATTTAATCAACGAGTCAGAAGTATTTCTAATCCATCACGTGTCCTTTACTTTAAACACTAATTATTCCTGTCTAGACATTCAGCGAGTTGTGTGTATGGATTTTAGAAAAGCTTCATAAGTATTTTGAATTTGGTCTTGTGCATGGATCAGAAAGTTTTTGTGTGACTTTCCAGTCACACATGTCTCTAAGTGAGGAGACATGAAAAACAAGTAGAGGTGTCTTAATGAGAGTTATCCTTATACACTCACCATTCTGCAAACACCTGGCTTTCATGAATCCACCTGCTCACCCTTGGAGCCTTATTTCTAGGAATTCTGCCAACCTTTCTGTTTTCAAGTATGACAGCAGAACACTAGGGAGCAAATTCCATGAAATCTCACTTACGGTAATACATCACACACCAGGGTAAATCTTTAGAGAGATAGCCAAGGAGATACTCACATACTTGTTTTCCAGAATATTTCAAAGAAAGGAAGTAAGATAAGATATTTTAACATGCTAAAAATATACATACCCATACATTCATAAACCTACAAATAATTTTAAAATAACTTCTCTGGTAAGGCCAAATATGATAGAGTGAGTATTTGGCACACTATGCTACTATCTTGCGAAAATTGCTCCCATAGTTATTTGGCAATAACAACATTAGAATTCCATGATATATTCCACAATCTTTAATCCTTCTGAATTTTAATGTATCTTCTGTCAGTTATTCTGAATTAACTAGGTGGGGCATATGTTCAAAATATTGTTAAACAAATTGTATAAGAAATTTCATATAAATTTAAAGAATTATTGTAACAAGGAAAAATAGATGTGAAAGTCTAAGTTTGCTTTAGTCAGTTATATTCTTCCAAAGAGCTATGCTGGATCCCTGTGAGAGCAGCGTTTGGCTAGCATGCCCTAAAGTTTACCTTGACAAGTTATATAGACTTGACAGGTCCAAACATGTGAAATTAACTTCTGTGAGTAGAGAAACTGGAAGAGGAAATTAAGATTCAGGCAGTTGGCTTCTAAAGCCTATTACTGGAATCAGCATGCTGGAGAATTTTAGATATGATACAGCACGAGAAGCAAGTAGTTAAATCCTTCATTCAGGAATCACAAACGTGCAATAAAGAACTCCAGCAATGGAGGCTTGATCAAGGGAGCATAGCTATTAGAATGTCTCTTTATTTTTAAAACCAGATAGATCCAACAATCTGAACAAGACAGACAATAAGGAGGAAAACAAATCATCCATCCAGTGGCAAGTTAGGGACCAAATGCTTGAACAGTGTGGCAGGGACTATTTAATGTTCATCAATAAAAATATGATTGTGCATAATTTTACTGTCAAAGAATAAAAGAAATTATCATGAAAATCATTAGTCCATAGGTGTGTCATATTTTGCCCTTCTTTCCAATAAAACCCATAACAACTGTAGCAGCAATAATGATCTACCAAGTGATTAAAATGTTGGATTAAAATGCTTGCACTAATTCAATGAAGCAATATACACCATCTCCCTTGTTATAACTGTTGAAAGTAGGCACGGGTGGCACACAACAAAGGTCAAATTTCAAAGCCCATGCAGTTGAGCACACACACATGTGCACATGCAGACATAGACACATGATTTTAGATGGAGTCCGTTTTTAAAATCTTTCTTGCATGTACATGTTTGCCAATACTCTTGGGGACAAAAGTTTTTAAGAAATTAGAAGACCTCTGAATACTACATAAATAGATTAGTTAATAACATGCTATAAATGATTATTGATTTTCAATAATTCATCCATTAAAATCTCAAGGATAAAAGCAGAATTATATTTCAGAGCTTGACCAGAGTTAGACATTTCTTAATTTTCATGGGATATTACAATGTGACTTTTCCAGGTTTAAATTGCCTGGCAAGTCATGCACATCACCAACTACAATGAGACACATATCTTGTAGTGACATTTTTCTCCTATAGAAAAAAATACTAAGAGTGTGGACTTTTTTAAGGAATATCAAGTGATGACCCTACAGGTAATAATGCTTGTTTTTGCAACTGGCCACATTTTTTAATTGATTTCTCAAGGAGAGAATGTGTCTTGGATTGAGATCTACTGTTGTGCCCACTATCTACATATTATGTCCCTATTCATGCTGTAAAATGACGTATTTGGAATAAATTCTATAAACATGACTTCTGTATCTCATTTATATTTGAAAGAAGGTAGAGCAACACATGCTACAGTACAGTGAATGCAAATTTCACAAGTATTTGTAGCTAGCTTGGAAAATTTACTTGAAAGCACTAAACATGCTTAGAATGTCATTAAAATTTGATTCATTTAGGTGAGGTTTAAACTAATGAAACATAAGATTTATAACTAATGTTGGTAGGTTCTTTTGATAATATTTAATTTATAGTTGATAAGAGCTTCAGCAATACTTTAAAATAAAGTTTAGGAATAATTGCAAAATCTCTTGCTATGAAATAATTTCTTACTGCTTTCAAAATTGGTCTAAATTAAGAAATCTTTCTTCTAAAAGGAAGTAGTTATGAATCTGTTCAGTTCTAAACTGCATAGTGGAGTGAATATTTCTGAATATGAATGTTGAAATCACTGCTCTGCAGAAAGGCACTGACCATATCAGCTCTCATATGGTAATAAACAATAAACCCATTTTAAGATTAAGTCAATCTTATTTAATTTTTTTCCATTAAATCAGATTAATTTTTCCATTAATTTATTTAATTTTTTTCCATTATTCATTAATTTCTATGGGAGGATACATAAAAGATTTTGTAAAGTAAAGTAAATTTCCAAGCAGAGTTAGTATCATGTAAGTTTTATAAAAATAGTTTTTTCTTGTTTTGAAAATCATTAGCTCTTATTTTATCTTTTTTAAATCTAAATTGATTTTTAACTCAGACATAAAAACTGTAAAATTAATTAGGTACCAGTGATGTTTTGACATATGTATGAGCTGTGTATGTTTAAATTGGTTATACATATCTATCTCCTCAAACATTTATCAAGTTTTTTCCATACAGGTGACTGAACCCAGGGCCTCATGCTTGCAAACACTATCCTACTCCAGCTAAGCCTGGAGTCCTTTCTTCTTGTTCTTGTTGTTTGTTTGTGTCCTTAACTTTGCCTGGACTGGCCTAGAATTTATAATCCTCCTACCTATGCCTCCTCAGTAGCTGAGGAACTACAGGCAGGAACTACCACACTCAACTCATTTATCAATTCATTATGGTGAAAACATTCAAAATCCTTTCTTCTACCTTTTTTAAATGGACAGGACATTATTGTTACTTAATGTTACCCTAATATGCACATCAGATCTTCTTGCTTCTATTTAACTGTAAATTCATCCCCAGTGATGAATATTTCCTTATCTTTCCTTCTCCTCTCCCCAGCTTCTGATAAACTTTTCAAATATTAATTGAAAAATGTAGTTCTCAAAATTTGAGTACAAGAGCAAATTATCACAAAAGTACTAAGGAACATTGGCAAATTCAATTAATTTCTGCCCATAGTGAATTCACTAAGTACTTTATTGATGTGCAATTATAAAATGGAATATATTCTCTTCCTCCCAGTTGGAAAAACTCTGATGTTAGAACTTATCCAGATAGTATTCTGTTCTTGAGTAAGTTATTTCAATTATATTGAAGAGGTATATCAGGTAGAGGAGCAATGCTCATATCTTTAACAGGGCCTGGTTTTGTTCGTCTTCAGCATAGACCATAATGAAATATAAAATGAAACTATAAGCTGCTCTATGACAAAGATTTTATGTATTCAATGTAGTTCTTACATCATGTAAAATTTGATTTTCATAGTTGCTTTGCATAAACCATTTCATTATCAATTGATAGCTGCTACTATTCAGTCTACACACCATTGGTTCATACATTTGTTCATACTTTTCTTTTATATCTTCTAGAAATCCATAGTGCTTTTTATGTTTTTATTTTCTTGCCATGCTGGGGATCCAAGTCAGGGCCCTATATATGCTAGGCAAAGCTAATTCCTCAGTCTTGTGGTGCTCATTTCTTATGTGACAGACAATTGTCATTTAGAATAAGAAACATTATACTATCTTCCTACAATGAAGAGTGGAACATATTTTAAAATCCTTTAGCATAAACAGAGTTTATGAGAAAATTCCAGCTTCATGTCACAGGAAAAGTCATTTACTAAATGGTTGACTTGACTGTTAAGGATTTAAAAAAGCAAGTAAAGGTAAGTTGTATTGAAATAACTAACAAGAGTGTCAAATTTGAAATAAACGGACATAGAGTAGGACTTTGCGGTTCCCTAGAACTTGCAGTGAAATTTTTCTAACCTTCCTTCTGAGGGGCTTTTGAACTACTTGTCATTCTAATGAAGGGGCACAATGATATATTCTCAGTGGAGCAGTTATCAGAAATTGCAATTTGTGCTCAAACCTGGCTATTCCATTAACTTACAATAATCCTGAATCTGAATGCTTCAGTGTGTTTAAGTTGTTATTAGTCAGGTGGCTGGAGGGAGGACCTCCAGGAATCTCAAGGTTGGCTTTATCCTAGCCCTTCCTTCTTTTCTGAACCCGTTGGGAACCATTTATAACAACTGTGGAAAGAGCCAACACACACTTACTCCTTCACTGGGGGAAGCACTTACCTTTAGAAAGGCACTCAAACCTGCAGCTTCACAAAGTACACTTTGCTAATATGCCTGCAGAATATCACAGGGCTTATGAAAACATAGATCAATGCCAGCTCTTTTATGACATGACATTGCCAATAGCAGTCACCTGCAGTGAGGTTTTCTGTTTTTAGAAAGCTTTTTTTTTGCACATACTTGTATCTTTGGGTGAGATATTTTATACCATGCAACCTCCCACAAGTTATTGCTTCAGATCTGAGCTCATAATTCATATTTTAACCACATCGTTATGATTGGCTATATTGAAGACTTCTTTAAGTCACCAAAGGAAAAATATAAACCAACCTTTATTTTAGGAAATAAAAGAAATGTAATATTTATTCTTGATGTTTTCTTATTCTTGTAAACCATCAGGTCGCTCTGCGTTTTCTTGCATGCTTAGCACAAATGCTCTGCAAATGACCAGCCACAGGGTATTCTAGGTGCATATTCTTCTCTTTACTATGATAATTCAGTGTTTCTTAAATAAAGTACTGACAAGTTAATCTTAAAAGAATTAGCAAATACTCATATCTTTTTTTTTTTTGCTTTTCAAGCAGCTTGGCACTTTTAATCATTTAGAGAAAACATTAGAATTATGTCTACAATAAAGACTTAAGGAAAACTTAACTCAGGACTAGAATCTAGTAACAGTTACAGGACTTAGTAGCATCTCACAATTCTTAACAGAAACAATTCATATTTTAATCATGTCATAGCATACCATCAATTGACTTGTTTTTCTCATAATCCCAAAGCTGCCACTTTAATCACTCACATTTTCCTGTTAAAGAAAGGACATGCTTAGAAATAATTCTAGTGATGTATTTGAAAGGAATCTGTGGCCTGATGTATGTGTTTGCCTTTACACACATCCATCGCAGCTCAGAGAGTCAGTCCAATATTACTTTTCAAGTACTTTAAACAATTTCTTAGGTTTGGGAATGATTTTATACACTTAATGCACTCATTCATATGAAATGAATCTTTTAGGGTATGCTAGCATTTGTATCTGTGTGTGTGTGTGTGCGTGTGTGTGTGTGTGTGTTTTGGCTGTACATAAAGATAGCACTTTAAAAATGAGAACTTAATGCTGGCAGTCATTCAGACACAGACTGCTAGCTCCTGAAGGGGCAGATAATGGTTTCAGGGCTCAATAAATAATTCAGGCTTTTAACCTTGCTTTCATTTGAAAACATTTCTCTCCTAATAAAATTCTACACATTGCGTGCAAACTTCCAGCTTCCTGTGGCTCCATATAATCCCAAGGAGAATGCAGTAGAGTTACTCTCATGCCACAGACTTTGATATATAAAACATCACCATCGGAGTCAGAAACATCTTGTATGTTCAGTCCTGAAAGACTCTCTAAGGAGCATCAATTTTTGTCTGAGTTGAAAAATATAACATGAATTTCAGTAATTATATTATTCAGTTCAAGGATTTCTATTTATTTTTTAGAAATGATTTCAGTCTGTATTAATTGTTGTCATCATTTATTATCTCCTGATTTAATTGAATTGTTTGTATACATTTTCTTTCAATTGCTGAGCCTCCTTCATTAATTATTTTGCTTTGTCAGACAGATGGAATATCTGCATTTCTTTAGTTCAGCTATTGGGAATTGTGTTCCTTTGGTGGTACTATGTCTCTTTGGTTTTTCATATTTCTTATTGCCTTATGTTGGTGTTTGCATACTTGAAGAAGGAGGGTCTATTTTAGCCTTTACGGACTGTATTTCTCTGGGAAATTGCTTTGCCAGTAGGCTTGTCTGGAGACTCTGGGCTTCTCTACAGGTATGATTGCTGCCTGAGTTCTCAGGCAGGCTAGCCTATTGCCTAGGACAGCTGGTAATCAGGCCTGAAATCCCAGGGATACTGAGGCCAGCCTGGCACTAGAGCAGGCTTGGAAACTGAGTCTGCAGAGATGGCAGAGGGCCTGGCCTGCAGCATCTGGCTGAGCACAGGTGGAGTTGGATGTTCAGATTTCATGTCATGCCTGGATATGGGAATGTGGGGAATACCACATAATGAGTTTTACAGGGCAGACCTATATTGGGACAAAAATAGAGTTCCATGCTTAATTCTTTCTTGTTCTTCCAAACACAGGTATTTCTTTCCATGCCACGCTGCCTA
Source organism: Castor canadensis (assembly GCF_047511655.1). Taxonomy (NCBI): domain Eukaryota; kingdom Metazoa; phylum Chordata; class Mammalia; order Rodentia; family Castoridae; genus Castor; species Castor canadensis. Next base: position 79,117,751 of record NC_133394.1, on the reverse strand, counting down.
GACTGGGGAAGGGGTGATGGAGGTGATGTGAAAATGACCTTCCTGGCCTTTCCCATGCATCTTTTCCTATTTCTTTCCTACACCCAGTTGTGTGGTCTCTCAGTAGGTTGCCTCAGCTCTTGTCAAGTTGTTTTTGTGTGTGGACAGTTGTTCACATTGAAGTTTCTGCTGGTGGGTAAACACTGGAGAATCTTATACTACCATCTTGCTTCACTTCTATGCTTCCAATATTTTTACATAAACCTCTAAATTTTGGGATTAAAATGTTAATGCTTTACTAATCATAATTTGAGTTGTCATATATATATATATATATATATATATATATACATAAAGTTTACTATCATATACTTCTTTATATTCCAGTCTACTTAATATTCATATAATAATGTTTACACATATGTTTTCACTAAATAATATTAATGGCTTTATTTTGAAGCCTTCCCACAAATATGCTTCTAGTTTCAAATGGTTTTAAAGATGAATTCTGTTGAACGTTTAGGAAAAATTAAGATAGATCTTAAATTTAGGAAAATGGAGGGTTTGGAAAAAATAACTTCTAACTGGTTTTAAAAAATCAGCATTATGCTGATACAAAAATGACACTAGAAAAAAAACTATATATACTGATATCCTATGACTATACAAGCAAAAATACTTAACAAACACCAGAAAACTGAAAACAGAAATAAAGAAAAATGATGATACTTCACTCCAAGGCATGATTTATAAATGAGTTTTAAAAGTCTACAAGATACTAAGTCAACATAAAAAAATTAATTGGAATTCATTTACTTTATAGCAACATTTGGAATATTAAGTATAAAATTGCTATTAATAATAACATGTAAAAAATATAAAGTATTTAAGAGTAAATTTAATAAAAGCAAGCCAGACATTTGTATCTAAAAATATAAAACACTGATGAGGTACATTGAAGAAGAAATAAATGTGGAGACATTTGTGTCAGAATATTGGAAATATTATCCAATATTGGAAAGCTAGAAGGATCAACACCATTAGGTTGTTTTCCATAGGTTTATTGACAAATCTAGGCAATCCTAAACAGTAGCCACACAGGCTTTCCTGACACCCTTTAAAAGCTATATGAAATGAATTTGTCCAGTATATGCAAAGCAACCCTGAAAATGAGATGGAAGAATTCTGTCCACCACTTCCAAGATTGCTTTAAAGATACTATAATTAGGAAAGCAAGACACTGATATAGAATTAATAAATGGATCAGCAAAACAGAAAGGGATACCTAAATATGATCCTTTCATAAAAATATGTCTATAACAAAGTCTTTCTTTACATCTCTTAATTCCATTGTACTGAGCTTTACTTTGGCTTTAGGTACTTAATGTTTGTGTAACATATATTTCTTATCCTTTTACATCTTATCAGTGTCTTTTCATTTATATCATATCTCTTATAGAAAATATGTAATTAAATCTTGTTTTTTGAAAAGTATTCACTCTGGCAATTTCTTCCTTTTAATTAGAGTATTTCCGAACAAGTCGGCTTCTTCCCAGGGATTCAGGAATGGCTCAGCATATGCAAATCTATAAATGTAATACAGCACATTAATAGAAGCAAAGACAAAAACCACTTGATCATCTCAATAGATGCAGAAAAAGCCTTCGACAAGATCCAACACCACTTTATGATAAAAGCTCTAAGAAAACTAGGAATAGAGGAATGTACCTCAACATTGGAAAGGCTATATATGCCAAACCTACAGCCAACATCATACTTAACAGTGAAAAACTGAAACCATTTCCCCTAAAATCAAAAATGAGACAAGGGTGCCCACTATCCCCACTCCTATTCAACATAGCACTGGAATTCCTAGCCAGAGCAATTAGGAAAGAAGAAGAAATAAAAAGATACAAATAGGTAAAGAAACTGACAAAATATCCCTATTTGCAGATGATATGATCCTATACCTTAAAGACCGGAAAAACTCTACCCAAAAACTCTTAGACACCAAAAACAGCTACAGCAAGGTGGCAGGATACAAAATCAACTTACAAAAATCATTAGCTTTTCTATACACAAATAACAAACACACTGAGAAGGAATCTATGGAAACAATTCCATTTACAATAGCCTCAAAAAAACCCAAATACCTAGGAGTAAACTTAACAAAGGATGTGAATGACCTCTACAAGGAGAATTAAAAACCCCTGAAGAAAGAGATCAAGGAAGACTACAGAAGATGGAAAGATCTCCTGTGCTCATGAATTGGAAGAATCAACATAGTAAAAATGGCTATACTACCAAAAGCAATCTACATGTTTAATGCAATTCCTATCAAAATTCCAATGACTTTCATCACAGAGATTGAAAAATCTACCCTAAAGTTCATTTGGAAACACAAGAGACTGTGAATAGCCAAGGCAATACTCAGCACAAAGAGCAATGCTGAAGGTATCACAACACCCAACTCCAAACAATATTATAAGGCAATAGCAATAAAAACAGCATGGTACTGACACAAAAACAGACATGAAGACCAGTGGAATTGAATAGAGGACCCGAATATGAATCCACACAAGTATACCCACCTTATTTTTGACAAAGGTGCCAAAAACATATGATAGAGAAAAGATAGCTTCTTCAACAAATGTTGCTGGGAAAAGTGGTTATCCATCTGCAAAAAAATGAAACTAGATCCATGTCTATCACCCTGTACTGGTATCAACTCAAAATGGATCAAGAACCTTAATATCAGACCTGAAACTCTGAAGTTATTGCAGGAAGGAGCCGGAAACATTCTGGAAGTAATACATATAGGGAAGGACTTCTTCAATAGAACCCTAGCAGCCAAGCAACTAAGGGAAAGAATGGTCAAATGGGACTTCATAAAATTAAAAAGCTTCTGCACAACAAAAGAAATGGTCTCTAAACTGAAGAGACCACCCACAGAGTGAGAGAAAATATTTGTCAGTTATACATCAGACAAAGGACTGATAACCAGAATATATAAGGAACTTAAAAAACTAAACTCTCCCAAAATCAATGAACTAATAAATAAATGGGCAACTGAACTAAACAGAACTTTCTCAAAAGAAGAAATTCAAATGGCCAAAAACACATGAAAAAATGCCCACCATCTCTGACCATAAAGGAAATGTAAAACTACACTAAGATTCCACCTCATCCCTGTTAGAATAGCTATCATCAAAAACACCACCACCAACAACAGGTGTTGGTGAGGATGTGAGCAAAAGGAACCCTCATACACTGCTGGTGGGAATGCAAGCTAGTGCAATCACTCTGGAAATCAATATGGAGGCTTCTTAAAAAACTAAACATAAATCTGCCATATGATCCAGCAATTCCACTCCTGGGGATATACCCAAAGGAATGTGACACAGGTTACTCCAGAGGAATCTGCACACCAGTATTTATTGCAGCACTATTCACAATACCCAAATTATGGAAACAGCCAAGATACCCCACAACTGATGAATGTATTTTTTAAAATGTGGTATTTATACGCAATGAAGTTTTACTCATCCATGAAGAAGAATGAAATCTTAGCATTTGCAAGTAAATGGATGGAATTGGAGAACATCATTCTGAGCGAGGTAAGCCAGGCTCAGAAGACCAAAAATCGTATGTTCTCCCTCATATGCGTACTTTAGATCTAGGGCAAATGCAGCAATGTGGTTGGACTTGTGTCACATGACAAGGGGAGAGCACATACGGGTGGTATGGGGATAGGTAGAAAACCCAAAACATGAAAGCATTTGATGTCCCCGCTCCAGAGGAACTAATACAGAAACCTTAAAGTGACAGAGGTCAACATGAGAAGGGGATCAGGAATCAGTGTAAAGATCAGTTAGAGATGAATCAACTTGGGTTGTAACACATTTGTACATGAAAGCAATGCTAGGAATCTCTCTGTATAGCTATCCTTATCTCAACTAGCAAAATGTGTTCTCTTTCTTATTATGCGTATATCTTCTCTTCAACAAAATTAGAGATAAGGGCAGAACAGGTTCTTCCTGGAAGCGAGGAGGGTTGGGGGGGAGAGGGTGGGGGCAGGGGATGAGGAGAAATGACCCAAAACAATGTACGCACATATGAATAAATGAATAATAATAATAATAATAGAGTATTTCTATGAAATATTTTTATATAGTTGGGCTTTAAGCATATAATATTCTGCTCAATTTTAAATTTGTCTCTTTTACAATTTTTTTCCTTTTCAAAAGCTTTCTTTTCAATTGTTGACATGTTTGTTAGTATTTCACTTTTAAATCTGTTGGCATTTTAGCTATATTAGTATTGTTTTCAGTTAAAGTTTTATAGAAGAGATGGAATTGCCTGAGGAGCAATCCCAGTTTGTCATCTACATTTGCAAATTAAAATTTGCTCATAGAAATTCATGCTCATTTGTTTATGCAGTCTATGGTTGCTGTTTGTTACAATAACAGAGTTGGATGGCTATAAAAGAAGCCATCTATCCCAAGAGACCTGAAATGTTATGTAGTTCTTTATTAAGTTGTGTGCTGACCACTGCTTTTGAGGTTGTAATAGGTATCTTATAGTCTATATAAGTAGACTTATAGTCTACTTATGAATATTATACTTCATTACCTAAAATTTAAGATACTCACCACAATATAAATTACCCCACTCTATCATTCATGCTATTTTGATCATAAATTTTTCTTCTTTATAGATTAGCTCCCATCATACTTTGAGTTTTTAATTTGGCCTTTACTCAGTCTGTTATTATTTAAATAAATTAAAATAATAATATCAAAATAACTACTATATCCGAGGCTTTTATTTCTTTTCTAGAGATCCATGTTTGCATAAACTATCACTGCCTTTCAGTTTTTAGAATCTTCTTTAGCAATTCTTGTTGACGCAAGTTTAGTTTTTGTTTCAAAGACATGGCTTTACTTTACCCTCAGTTTTAAAGGGTATTTTCACAGTATATAGAATTATTGCTTTCTTATTTTTTCTTTTAAACTTAAAAATATTGCCCTTTGCTTTTTTTTCTCCAAATAATGAGGTTTTCAGAAATTTTGTTTAAAATTCTCCATAAGTATAAGTATTTTGTGTTTTGGTGTAACACCAATAATTATTTATATTGTAGTGTGATAATGAGTCCCTTTTCTCTAGCTGCTTTAAAGATTTTCTTTTTTTTGTCTTTTTCTGTTTTGAATTGTGAATAGCCATTTTAAACATCTTCTCCCCTTCTCCTACAAAATATAAAAAAGAAAGCTATTTGTGACTGTCTTTAACAATTGTGACAAATAAGACTTAGAGAAAATCTGCTGAAATTCTTCTGGAAAAGTCAGATTTGTTGTTAAAGGAAATAGATAACAAGAAGTGTGTCTAGGGTTACTTGAGAGGTTGTCTTTTCTTCCCTTGAATACTTGGATAAATATTTAATTTTGTCGCTGTTTAATTTGAGTTCTCTAAAAAACAGTCAAAATAGGATTATACACTTGGGGGATTTATCTAGGAAATGAGTATAAAGGAAAAGGGAATGGGAGAAATTTGTAAGCATGATGCAGACTTGACAGCTATCAAGGGTGAGAAAAAAACAAGAATAGGTAAGGAGAACTCAGACCACAGTGACCATCTGTAAATATCCTAGCCAGGCCAACAAGGAGTTGTAAAAAATATTTCCCATTAAGGAAACTGGGACTGGGTTTGGAATGTCCCCAAGGTGGCACACTTACTGTGTCTACTCATTGATTTTAGCTGCATGGTAATGTGACATCAAACCACAACAGATATGAACCCAGTGCGGATTCTATAAAGAGGAAGCAACAAAGCATAACTTTAAGGAAGCCACAGTTTTGTTTTGTTTTGTTTCTTTTCAGGAAAATTCATATCAGAAACCATATTCTCAAAATATTTATAAATCAGGATGTTAATTTATATATTTGTAGATATGACTTTAAGTCCAGTCCTTAAACTACATATATCTATCTCTCCAGTCATTTTTGGTGAACAAATTCTTCATGTTTTCTATGTGCCTCTTTTTCTGAAGTGAAATTTAGAAGAGATTAACTAAATTCAATGGGATTAGCTGTACTCTCCATTTCCACAGTGAATCTATGGACTGCCACTATAAATCCTATTCCTTTTACATCATCCAACCTCTGTCCTCTTTATAGTATAGCCATTTTCTTGCCAGTTCTTAGTAGCTCAACTATGAGTGTGACTTAAACTTTCTTCTCTGAGGCTCTGAGCCTTAGTCTTTTCTCCATCAAGTGTTGGTACACATATTTATTCACAGATTAGTGATTGTGCCATGCAACAAATTACCAAAATGTGAGAAACTTAAACTGCATTCATGGGTTCCCACCATTGGGCATTGGTGGTGCAGGATGATGGAATTAGAGGAACCTAGCACTGGAGAGTGGTGGCTTGACTCTAGTACTTCTGCCTGGCCCAGTCTTTAGTGGGAACAGGCTAGGGGAACTGTTATCTCAATTTTCACATAGTGGGTCATTCAAGGTTGCAGCAACTAGAATTATCATTCAACTCTTTTTTTCCCTGTAGCAGACTCTGAGGAGAATTTCTGAGCACAGCATCTTCATGGCTGTCAAATTTTTCCTGTGGAGATCACTTATTTCTGAATTTCTAGTTAGGCTAATAATAATTCATTCTATTTATTCAAATCAATTTATTTTACTAATTATAGGACACTTTTGCCTGAAAATAAGTGGCCTAGATTGGCTTAACCAAATGTTTTACATAATCAAAAATTTATAATTTAGAAAGTCAAGGCAGGAGACATCGTGTATTAATGATAGAGTTTGCCTAACCTGTGTGAGGACCTGGTTGCCATCCCCAGAACTGCAAAGAAAAAAGTTAATGAACTTGTTCAAAGATTTCTGGAGAAATCTAATTGTTTCTTTTACCACTTTTCACTACCCTTATTGTTTAGACTCATTCTCATGATTTTCCTCAGTGTCAACAGAAGGTTATATCTGATATCTACAAGTTTCTTTCCACCTTTCAAGTGCATAGAGGACAAAGAATAAAGGAGGAGAGTGCCATCCGATCCTATACCCAAGACCTCTTCCAGAAGCCATGTCACTTATAATTTGCTGTCCAGAGTTGGATTATATGTTCCTTCTAGTCACAGGAAAGTGGTTAAAGAAACATCTATTGTGTTTGAGAATTGTAACTGCTAACCAGGATTGCTTGCTACTCACTCTGAGTTGCCATTTTCTGTTATGAATGCATTTAGTGATTATAATTATCAACAGATGAAACATAGAATTGTAGTAAAAGCTATGGACATTGTGCGAGGATTTGTTCATTTGCCCTGTGGAGTATTAAGAGATGCTCTTTTATGTTGATGAAGCAAAAACTGTAAGACTGAGAAAAATAGTTCATTTTATGAAGTTAGCTAATGTAACAAAAGTACATAATTTTCAAAACTTGCAGAAAGATAAAACAGGAAATTTCTCACCTTAAAGAGGAAAGGAAGAAATATAAGTGAGGTAATTTGCCATGATTTGTTGAGATGGAAAGTTCAAGTATCTTCTAAACTGGATAGTTGAAAGCCAGGGTCATCAGTGAATTAATGAGGTAATGGTTAAAAAACGTAAAAGAAGCAATTATCTAAAGTAGTTGCCTCTGAAGAGTAAGAGTAGGGTGGGGGACCAAATATGGGCAAGGAAAATAGAGTCCTTCGTTTTATACCTTTCCATACTATTTCTAAAGGATATTCTGCCCCTGGTATAATAATTTTAATCAGTAAAAAATACTAGATATTTTGTCTTTACACAATCCTCCAAATTTCTTCCAATCCTTTCCCCACAGCACTGAAGAGACAATGAACACATCAGACTTTAATTTGCTGGCAAGAGCCTTGCTGAATTATTTAATATCAGATTGCTTTGCAGTTTGTGATTAGATTGCAACATCAAATTCTCTTTCTTCCTTTTGAATTTATTTTAAGGTCTATAGTTTATAGATTAGCATTTAGTCACAATTTTAGATTAATGTATCCATAGCCTTTGTTTTAATTGCTATCATTAACCAGTAGTTGTATTACCACAAACAACTTTTGTATATATCAAGTAATTGACTACATATTAGTATATGCTGTGCTTTAATGGTTCTAAAACTAAATAAAATGATATAAAATAAAATCAAGCATCACCTCTAGTTAGTGCTATGATTGTCTCTCATTTTAATGCCAAGTAAAATCATTTCCTTCCAATTTGATGTTTTTCTTTATAAGTGCTAAGTAGTCATAATGTACAGGTACTTTTATTTCCACTTGGAATCCTTGCAAATTACTGCAATAAATGTTTCCATTGCTAGTTCTTATTTTTGTAACCTGTACTTGAATTGTCATGACATTTTTCATGTTCAAAAATGTACACTTTCAAAACTTAAAACATCAAGGACAAGTTCCTCAGAATATGTCTCATCTATTTTAATTAGTTCTTTTGATTTTAACTTTACAACTGGGATTCTACTTTTCAGTTACTAGTTATTGTGCTTATGCTTTAAAGGTGCTGTTGTCCATTGGCCAATATTTAGAATTCTAAGAACAGCAAAGTTGCATATAGTTGCGTGTAATAATAAATAGTGGATGACTATCAATAAAATAAATTGTTTAAAAATACCAGTGATAATGGGCTAAATATTATTATTAATTGTCTGTTTGGCATGTGTTTCTCTCTCTTGTTTACTAATATAAATAAATCACAATTTCATTAAAGATGTCTCCAGCTACTAATAAAAAAGGACAATGGTTGGTGCATCAGCCACTATTTTGCACCATGTTGGAAAAACAAAAAATTCCCAAGATATGTTGAGTCACTAATCTGAAATCAGTAATCTCTACTTTATGATTTTTATGTTATGGATAAATTTTTCTTTGTTCATTGCAAGTCATTATTTCTGTTATTTGTCAACTAAACATACATAAATATGGACTTAACATGTAAAACTAAATATTTTATAGTGTACAGTTTTATTGCCTAATTCTTTCACATGATGATGTATATGTACAGTGCAAAAGAAATAATATATAGCCCCCACATACACTTAAGCTATGCCCACAAATAGTGATTTTGTCCTGCAGTGCTACCTTTGAACAACAAAATTGGAAGTACTATACTGGTTAATCCAGTCAGAAAGAGAATTATATTCAATAAAAACAGAAGAAAAACTTGAAGACATTTTTGAGACAGAAAGATTCATAGGAAAATGAGGTAAATTCGTGCTATACACATAGCTTATTTACCTCTGCTACTATTATTGTTTTTTAATTTTTAATTTTTAAGGATTATCTATAAAGAACTCAATTAGCCATAGCTCTACTGACAAAGTACATATAAGGGATATGAATTTTCTATAGAATAATAAATGCTGCCATTTTTGTGTGATGCTGGGTTTGAGTTCAGTTGCTCTACTACTTGAGCCCCTCCTTTAGCCTCTGTCACAGTTTTAAGCTTAGTCAGTGGGTGTAAAGTTTAGGACAAGTGGACATATTGTATACAGTTGGTATTCTTCAAACTTAGAAGAATAACAAAAATTGGTGTTATAGAAAGTTCACAAAGATCTGGGAATGGTAGCAAAGGCCTATAATTTTAGGATTTGGGAGGCTAAGACAGGAAAATCATGAATTCAAAGTCAGCTTGACATAATAGAGAACCCCTGTATGAAAACAAAAAAGAAAGAAAGAAAAGAAAAGAGGAGAGAAGAAAGTTGACAAATACTCTTGGAGAAATGGGACCTGATTTAGCAGGTCCTTTTCCTGTGGGGAAAAAAGTCATGTGACATAGGACAAAATAAACCAGAATAAATAACTGAATGCTATAACGAAGACATTTCTGGTCAGCACATACGAATGATAAGCACAAGAGATGTTGATGCTATGACCTCCTTTCTTGCTTTTGAGTTTTGTGTAACTCCCATACATGGTGGGAATATATGGATGTATGTTCATGGGGCACAATATGTGAATACAGCAGCAAACAAAAGTAGATGGCTACCATGTGCCTGTCTCCTCTGCACCATTCTCCCATCAGACTTCACTTACAAGACACAAATTTAAAGATAGAAATTATCAAGTGTCTCAAGAAGGTGACAGTAACATCCTAACTTAACCATTGAAACTGAACACACCTTATGCCCAGGAAGCCAGCAGTGAAAACCAAGAAATGAATCTAAAAATAGTCCAGAATTAGTGAGCCGCTTGCAGAGAAAGCAAACTCAAAACTTGTATAGTATTAATGAGAAAAATCAAACCAATTTGTTTTATAAGATATAAGCATTGTGTAAATATCACTATATCAGAACCAAGATATAAGAGCTAGCATATAGACATCAAGGGCATCTTTGTCTGAGATTTGCAAAGCACTGCATGTAGCAATAATTTATCATTTTCACTTCTGCAGAATATAGCATTGTTAATGCAACTAATTTACTACTTATTTATTTCTATTTAGTAGTCTGTCATTTGAGTTACTATAACAAAATTTCACAAACTGGGTAGTTTATAAACAACAGAAGCTTATTTCTCACAATGGAAGAAGCTGGGAGGGTCAAGGACAAAGCATCAGCTGGTTTGGTGTCCAGGAAGGCTTGCTTTCTAGCTTGTAAATGGTGCCTTCTTGTTGTTCCTCTCCATGGTAGAAGTGGCTACCAAGCTCCCTTGGCATCCTATAACAGCACTGACCAAAATCTTGAGGGCTCCACATTTATTACTACTCAGTTCCATAGACTCTATGTCCTAATATGATTAAACTAGGATTTCAATTAAAATATTTATAATATTTGTGCATTAGGTCATCACATATTGTAAACAGAATATTTTACTGTCCTAAAATGGAGAACATATAATCATAAACTTTTAAAAGAAAAGTATGCATTTCTTGTATTGCTGAGGGGAATGTAGCTTTCTGAATAGAAGTGGAATCATTCTGTATTAAGTTATATTATACTTGCTTATTTCAAGTTGTACTGCTTCCAAACATCAGCATAGAGCTGCAGTAACAAAATATAATTATTTGAGGAGTTGTAGTTTACAAAATATGTTCATAATATACGATATTTGATTTCTAGCACAATCCTCTAAGTAAGGTAGAGCATAGATTATCTCTATTTTACATATGAAAAAACTGAGAATTAAAATGCCTTCATCTATTTAATATTTAATGGCTGAATTCAAAGAATAAAACCAGGGAAAATCTCATTCTTGTCTTCCCTGACTGCTATGGTTTGAATATGGTCCCTCAAACTTCATGTATTATAGTTAATCCCCTATAGGTGGTACCAAGAGGGTGAAACTCAATCCAACTATGGTGCTCAGAGGTGGACCTTTGTGAGATGGTGAGTACTAGGTATGATCATCAGGTTGGCTCCTTCATGACCGAATCCTGGTGGCTTTATAAGAAGTGGGAGAGAGACCTGAAGAGACACAGACACACCTGTTTTTTGTCTCCTGCCATGTGATGCCCACCTTGTCTCAAACTCTGCCAGCAAGAGGCAGCTCATTGATGCTGGACCAGAACCATGAGCCAAATAAATCTCTTGTCTTTATAATGCTTGCAGTCTGTAGTATTGTGTTACCAGCAACAGAAAATTGTCTAATATGATAACCAGGCTCCATGTTATCTCCTAAAAGAACACTCCATGCTTTTTAATTGCCTTCAGTTCTAAGTTCCATTTCCATAAATAGGACTCACTTTAAGGGAACAAAGTAGAACAATCCAGCATAAGCAGATATTGCAGGCTTACTTCTAGTGGCTGCTTTAGTCTCTGCATCTCAGTCACCTTCTCCCTCATAGGCCCCAGAGTCTGGGGGAGGTGTCATCTGTAATTTAGTACTTCACACTTTTACTCTCTTTTCAGGTTGGAGAGCAGTGACAGTTAGATGAAAATAGCCATAAGAGTAAGATAGTGATGTCTTTTCTACTTCTATGTGTCTAAGAGTGAGAGTTGTTGACGGTCCCTCTGTGACATGGCATGTTTATCAACTCATCCAATTATATTATAAAGAAAAAAGGTTTATTTTGACTCTTAATTCTGCAATTCTAGTCCTAGGCTGGGTGGCCCCTTGTTCCGGGTCTCTGGTAAGGACACCACATCATTGCTGGAGTGAACTGTTCATCTCATGGGCTAGAAAGCAAGAGAATGACTGGACAAGCCAGAGCACCAATATTATATTGGAGGGCATCCTGCAATGACCTAAGGACCTCCCATCAAGCTCCATCTCTTAAAGGTTTCACTTCTTCCCAATAGGATCACACTGGTACACATGAATCTCTGGGTGACACTCATCCAACTCTAATATTTTGCTTTTTTGGAGGGTATAGGAGCCAAAGGCTCTCTGTGGATCTCATAAAGAGTGATTTTGCTTGCTGCCCCAGCAACCCTTTTGCCATGGTGAGTGAATAACTTTTATTTTTATGCTTTGAGGAGCTCGTATCTTAAATGCCTTTTCTCACACCCAAGACACATTTAAGATGGTTGTATCAGTTTGCCATCACTGCATACAAATTACCACACACAGTTTTTCTTTTCTTCCTTTTTTTTAAGCTGTAGTGGGGTTTGAACTGAGGACTTCATTCTTGCCAGACAGGAGCTCTAACATTTGAGCCTTTTGCTGCTTTCGTTATATTTTGGGCAGGGTTTCATGTTTTTGTCCAGGACTGGCCTTATACTGTGATCCTCCTATCTATTTCTTCTGCATAGCTGGAATGAGAGTCATTTTCCACAATGCCAAGCTCATTGATTGAGATGGGAGTCGCAACAACTTTTTGGCTAGGCTGGCCTTGAACTGTGATGCTCCTGATCTCCACTTCCTGAGTAGCTGTATCACAGGCTTGCACCACCATGCCTATCTTCTTGACCTACAGAAATTGGACTAATAAATGATTATTGCTTTAAGCCATGGAGTGATTTGGTTTCTCATTCACCATTAATGAAAACACTATATGGTACAAGTAGCAATGCTTCCACAGGCACCAAAATTACCTTAAAAATACTTCCATTTTACTCACTTTATGGTCTTAATGAATCGTGGAAATGGGCTCCCAAAGCAGCTGTCATGGGGAAATGTAGCTTGTGGTATAAGATCCTGAGCAGGGGTATGTCAGGGGCATCTTAAATCACTAAGTCCTTGGATGAATAATGTCATTTCACTTTATGTCTGTGTTAGTCAGTCTTCTGCTACTTTCATGAAATTCCTGAGATAACTAACTTCTAAGAGAAAAGATTTATTTTGGCTTCTGGTTTCAGAGATCAGATGGACTCATTGCTTTAGCATCTGAAACATTTGAAGGAAATGACAGTGAGTGTGTAGTAAAACATACTGCCTATCTCATGATCCAGGAAGCAAAGAAGAAACCCAGGTCACACAATCCCCTTCAAGGACATCCCCTCAAAAAACCTAAGGACCTCTTAATAGGCCTCTTCTCCTAAGACTCCTCTATACCTCCCAATAGTCCAATAGCACAACCTTGGTGACCAAGCTTAAGCATGTGGACTCTGGGGAGATAGTCAGCATCCAAATTATAGTAACATGTTTATTGACAACAACACAACACAGGCATGTTCACCTGCCAAATTGCAAGTGAGCCTGAGAAAGCAAGATTAGTGTAGTGGTGTTGATGAAAACCAGCTTCAGGCTTGGAGGGCTGACAATCTCAGTAAGCTCTGTAATACAGGGTTCCTTCCTGTATTCTCTATGATTCACAGGTATCTTATGTTTACTTTTTCATCTAGTAGATTTACTAGAAATTATAAAACAATGGGAATTCTCTCATTTCATGCAGATAATAAATCTAGGCATTGTGTATGAAACTCAGGTTCTCTTCCTCAGGGAAAATTTAACTTGGCATCAGTAATCTTGGGGTCTAGTCCTAGTTTTTTACAGACCTTGATCAAAATGCTTACTGTATCTAGCAGATCAAGACTTCACCCACCTAGCTTTCTTCTCCAACCCCTCCTTACACTATTCCTCTTAGCACAGTGGACTGTGTTCATATTTCCCATTTTCAATGTTCCACCATACTTTCAGCTCTAGTAAAACTCTTATGATTCCTTCTCTCCTCACTGAATTTAATATCATCAAGTCTCAACAAAATTTTTCTTCTTTAATACAATGCACAGTTTCTGATAACCCCACACTGTTGCAGGTTTTCCTTCTTTCAAATCAGAGACTCATTTGCTTTCTTTCACACCTATTAATGCTTGTAGCTACATGTATTTCTGTGAAACTTATATTAATGTTAGAGCTATGGGGTTAGGGACCATGTCTGTTTTGCTTGTAGTAAGATCTTTGCTACTTAACAAGTGCATGACTCATTAAATAAATAATTAAATATCAGACAAGCCTCATCTAACTGTGTTTGTACACTGGGGAGATTTCTAAGGCCCGTCAAAATCCAACAATGTCTGCTGTAGTATGGGCATAGCTAGAGAATGATTTTCTTCAGAGGACTGTATTCTTACATGGAGTGATGCCTCTCCATGATTGACTCAGCATGGAAGAATGTTTCTCACTACAAGATGACAAGAGCAGACATGGAGCCCTTAGTTGAATTCTCTATGGGTATCTAGGCAGAACACTGGCTGACCGACAGGAAGAATTCAAAGGAGGGTAGGATAACCTAGCTTCTTCCCTCACAAGATCAAATTGCAGCCCATTATAATTTGGAATGTGGCAGAAAAACAAATGGATACCATATTTAAGTAATACTCATTTAATGTTCTCCTACTTTTTCTCCCACAGGGGTTCTACTCTTGAGTAGTTTTCTTTTCCTGTAGCGTGTGTGTGTGTGTGTGTGTGTGTGTGTGTGTGTATCTGTCTGTGTGATTTTTTAATTTTTTTTTGAGATCAGTATTCAAAATCAATCAGGGAAAAATAAAGCCTTATAAAACACAGCATAGAAGTTTTCATCTGTCTTTTTTTTTGGAGGTACTGGGGTTTGAACTTGTGGCCCTGCCCTTTCTAGTCAGGCATGGTACTACTTTGAGACATTCTGCAGCCCTTTTTTGCATCAGTTATTTTTGAGATAGGGTCTCATGTTATCCCTGGGCCCACCTGGACCATGATCCTCCTGTTTGTGCTTCCTTGCATAGCTGGGATGATAGACACTCGCCATTCCATCCAGTCATTGGTTGAGATGGGGGTCTCATGAACTTTTGGCCTGTCTGGTCTTGAAATACAATTATCTTCATCTCTGCCTCCAGAGTAGCTAGGAGTACAGGCTTGGGTCACCTTGCTGGTCCTGAAACTCTGTCTCTCTGTCTATGTCTCTCTCTCTCTCTCTTCCTATCTCCGCTACTTGGATCTTGTACTCCATTCTATTTGCTTGCTTTTATCCAATCTTCAAAGAAATGGATGGTGGCTATAAGGCGGAAGACTGACCCCTGAGATTATAAACAGGGAGAGAGAAGCTCATTTGAGGGCTGGGCAGTCCACTAACATCTGAATCTGCACTGGATTCCAGACACTTTAGTTATATAATTTCATTTAATT
This sequence comes from Castor canadensis, assembly GCF_047511655.1. Taxonomy (NCBI): domain Eukaryota; kingdom Metazoa; phylum Chordata; class Mammalia; order Rodentia; family Castoridae; genus Castor; species Castor canadensis. The sequence continues at coordinate 79,102,255 of NC_133394.1, read as the reverse complement.
CTCCTAGTAAACCTATTCTATAGTTGAGTATTACTGCCCTGTATTTTCTAGATGAAACATCTGAGTTTTAGTGTGGAAAGCATTTTGCCCATGGATTAAAAAGGCTCTCTATCAGAGCTGAAATTTCAATATAGGCTGGGCAGACTCTCAGCCCACAAGATTATCACCTTGCTAATGAAGAAAATAACATGAAACGAGCAGAAAAAAGATCAACAGTAGGTAAATCTCCTCCCTTCTGATTGCATGATGTAAGAATGAGCTAGAAGTCAGTGTTTATGTTTTATTCCAGTTACAGAGGATTCTCTAATTTCAAAAATGTTTAAGTATCTACTAGTATTTATCTGTTATGTACTTCAGAAAAAAAAAAGAAAGCAATGAAAAAGATAAACTTGAAACTCACAATTACTGTGTCCACACAAAGGTATACCACTGATTGTGCTTTGCCACTACAAATGGGCTCTTGTGCTTCAGATTTTTCAAATGAATTTTGTAATTTACTTGCATTTATAGCAAAACTTCTCACAACGCTTCTTGGTCATTTTCAAATCCATGTTGACACAAGCTTTTCTGGAGTTTCCTGTAATTCCATAGTAACCAAAAGCCTCTCCTAGCTGTTTTCTTGGCTTTCTTCATCTGTTTGCTCTTCATTTTAGGAATTTGCAATAGAGTTGGGTTTGCATAATCTTGGTTATTTCCTTATGCCCAGAGGCAAAATGGGAAAAAAAGAGTGTGGAGAACTGGGGAATTGTCAGCCAAATTGAATGAGAAAGTTGAAGCAATTATCTGAAAATACATGTGAAAGCCTGTTATCACTAAGAATGAAAGGTAAATGTCTTCACATTTCTGTTTCATTTGGACTAAGAAGCCTGGAAGAGATTGCAATCTTCTTCTCATGCATAAATCATTGAGTTGCACTTTTGCAAGGATGAAGGTGTCACTGAAGTACTCGTTTAAAAATAAATATTGCTTCACACAAAAAGGCTGAATTAGTTCTCCAGGGAGCGGTAGTCATGGTAATGACACTTCTTAACTAAAATCAGCATTTTTTGCTTCTATGAAGCTAGTTACTGCATGGTTTACATAAATACACATATTTTGTCTATTTAGTATTTAAACCATTTAAATTAATGCTCTTGGACATTGCTTGTTGTTTTTAAATTTATTTTCTTCAAAAATGTGACTTTTTTGAAGTTTGTTTTTAAATTTTTATTAGCATTTTATTGTTGTACAGGGGGTACACTGTGACATTTACAAAAGTGCTTATAATATATCTTGTTAAATTCACCCACCCCATCATTCTCCCTTATCCCTCATCCTCCTCTGTTTAGAATAGTTTCAACAGGTCACATTTTTCCATTTTCATACATGAGTACATAATATTTTCAACATATTTGCCCTCCTTCACTCTTTCTGTATGCTCTCTCCCCTCCCATTGGTACCAAATCCTTAGACAGGACCTGTTTTTACCTTTCAACCCATTATTTTTTAAAAAAGACATTTTTGTATGTTTAAGAAAGCTGTATACATGTTTCATTATGACAGTTCCATGTATTTATTATACTCCAAATTGGTACATTCCCTTCATTTTTCTTCTTTCTACCTTAGTCCCCTTCATATGGTGGTTTCAACAAGTTTAAATATTCTATATCATTCTTAAATAGAAATTACATCAACCTTATTTTAACCTGATAATAAAGGATGTGATTATTTTATTAATAAGATGAACTACTAAATATGGGACTGATTATTTTATCTGACAAAAAATTTCCAAACATAGATTACAACTTTTTGTCAAGTAAAATTAATGGGTCTCAAATATATGTTTTTGTCCTTCATATATGTATATGTATTGTAATGGCTTACTCAATACATTGAAGAATCAAAATGCCACTTTTTGATTTCTTGGGGTTTGGGACAGCATGAAACCTTCAGTTTTTTAATATTTTATTTCCTGGTTATTTGGGCTCATGATAAAAAATTTTAATATTGCCTAGATGAAGGAAAATGCAAATGCCTCTAGTTGAAAACTTATAGAGAATTCAGATAATATAATATGTGACATATGCATATATTCTCAGAGAGCTTATAAAACATATGCATTTTTGTGTCCTATTTTGCGTATTTAATGTCTTAGAACATTTCCCCTCAATGTTATTTTGAAATGTTCTCTTCTCTTTAATAAATTGAATACTATTTCATGTCCTAAAGATTATAAAGCACACTTAATCATTCTCTATATACTTAGATATTTGAATTTGAGTTATATAATACTAATTATTAATCATTTTTACTTATACAACATTTTCAAGATTATGTTTTTTATAACAAAGATGAAGTAGTTTCTTTTTGAAACAACAGTAGAAAATACCAGCAATGTATTTTTTCTACTTTTATCTGGAACTTTATTTCATCAGTTGTATCCTTAATATTGAAGTCTTTATTTAATAAAAAAAAAGATCAGTGCCTGGGACATCAAGTAATGCCTTTGTTAAAAATATAATGAATGCAAGTAAGACAATGATGTTTTTACTTTTCATATACAGTAGATTTCCCACATTTCCAATGGCATAATTCAAAACACTGATCTCTTTTGATTCCTTTGCTTCATTCTCTCTCTTATGTAAGATTTTTATTAGGAAATTGTCTTCTTGAGATTTGAGCCAAAAAGAACTTTAATTCACTCTTAACAATTTTTTTTTTTCTGTTTTGTGGTTTGAGTGCCAAGGAGGGAGACCCTGTGCATTTTCTGAAAAACAGGGCTTGGCTTCTCCCAAACATCTCTGTAAGCAGTGAGCATGTGCTGAGTCCTCTCCTATTCTGCCTTTTTCTCCACCATATTACTTTTTGGGAGCCCCAGTGGCAGGGGATACAACAGGAAAGGAATGGGCTATCTCATGGATCATCTGTTTAAGAAGGATTTCTGTGATTTATTTTTATAACATAAAATTGTATATTTTCACGGAGGACTATGTGCTGTTTCAATACATGTACACATTGTGTAATGTTTAAATCAAGTTAAATATCTCCAACATTTATCATTTCTTTCTGATGAATACATGCAGTATCTTTTCTTCTAGCTTTTTGGAATATATAGTGCAAATTGTTATCTAAGGTTACCCTACTGTGCAGGAGACACCACCTACCGCTATCTAACGTAACTGAGTACCAATGAGCAACATTTCACCATCCCTCTTCCCCCACATTTTTGTCTCCAACACCTGTGCTTTTGATCATCACTAACAGAAAACAAGGACTTTCTGAGGTAAGTAAGATTTAATATCCAATATATTTACAACTTCAAGACCACTAACTTTTCTTGCTTGGAGTACTAACAATAACTATACAAACTGAATTGTGCTGATTGCTACCCCTCGTTTTATTACTTTTGAAGCCTTATCAAGTGCTGTTGGTGATCATGAGGAAAATAAGAAGAAAAAGAGGGACAATTTCTTATTTTTCCCTTTACCTGTATATTTGACACAGAATAAAATGTCTGAAATTTTGATGGTAATTCATTGATTAGTACTGACAGTTCTTTGATGAGCCTAGAAATAGGCTGCTTTGGGCTACAAGAGCCCTGAGGAAGTTACAGAGCAGATAATTTAGAGAGGAGGTTTTGGAGAGGATGAAATGGGGCAGGAGGGAGAGTAGGGCCCAAGGGGATATCCTGCTGAGCAAGATGCAGTGTGAGAAGATGGGACAGGGCCAGGCACAAAAGTGTGCAATAAATAAATGACAATTTTGCTGGCAAGATTGTCTTAAACTGTTCTCTGAGACTCCTGCCCTGTTTATCACTAGAGTTCAAGGGAACATAAGTGATGAAGAAGATTGTGAGCAAACCACCCCCAATTAATTAATCCCCTGCTGCTCTGGCTGATAATCTTTCTCCCACTGAGTGTCCTCTTCAACAAGGTCAGACAAAATACAGAATAATGAATTTAGCTTCGCCTCTGTTAACTTGCCAGCTATTTACCATATGTTTTCCTCTTAATTGTCAGGTCTTTTTTGTTTTTGTGATTGTTTTTAATGAAGATTAACAGGCATTACTGATTTATAAAATGACTTTATCCATGCTTTTAAGTATTAATTTACATTGCCTAAAATAAGACTGGAGTCATCATTTTTTCTTTATATTGCACTCTTTCTTAATAGCTATTTGCATGAAAATATGCTGAGTGGATATGTTTTTAGTTTTGTGAAAATAAGCACATTTGAAATATATATTGAGATTCTTGGCTTTATTGAAGAGTTTGGAGGCATCCCTTATCCTTATATATTTTACGTTCTGTTGAAACTCTTAGAAACATATGTTACAGAGAAAGAACACAGATAATTTCTACATCCAGAACATTTTCTCAGCATATATGAAATGTGCTATACCATCACTTGGCAGTATGGTTGGTTGCAGATGAAAGTTGCATGCAATTCAAATATACTAATATTTTCTATGATTCCTTTTGAAAAACCACCCTTGGCTTTTTCTTTATTTCAGATGTGTTTATGTATAGTTTTGGCTCAAATACTATGTGCCATATGAACATGTAGACATAGTTTTATTTCTTTTATCCAAAAAATCTTTCCAATGCAAGAAGGTAACTGTAGTTTTGAAGCAGCGATATGGAATTTTATCTAATACAAGCTTATGCAATAAATTTAAAACACATTTTTGGCTTATCATACGCCTTCCCTTGCACTCCCACTTGCTGCTCTGTGCAAGAAGATGCAGAGGCCAGAGAACGCAGCAGAGGATTGAGGGTCTTTCTATCTCAGCACTTTAGGCACACAATTCTGTAATCCTTTTTCTTCCTAATACTACCCCAAGAAGTGGTGGATTTTCAAGGAGTCCAGGAAGTGTTTGTACACAGCAATGAGTAGAGTGGTTTTTGTAATTATTTTTGGTGGTACTGGGGTTTGAACCCAGAGCCTCACTCTTGTTAGGCAGGTGCTCTGTCTACCACTTGAGTCACTCTGGCAACCCCGACAAGAATGTTTTAAAACTTTGCATGGTAGCAATTGATCTTCCATTTTTCTAATGAGTGGTTTTCAGTATAAAAAAAATTAAACTATCAAAGTGACAATCAACCTCTTGAAACTATTGCCAGTGGACTGAAAAGATTCACCTTTAGAATCTATAAGGTTATTTAATATAACCCTCTTAGTTTTATGATGGAAGAAACTGAGTTAGAGAAACTCAAGTCACTTTTGTAAGATCATCTAGCTGAGCAGCAGTAGACCTTGACATTTTATAACTGCTACCCAGTCTTTCTCTGCTGAAAAGAAATCATGCAAAAATATAAAACTTTGTATTTTAGTCATATTTCAATTTATAATATAAAATTTATATTGTATCATTGATTTTTTAAAGAGAGATTTGTGATTTTCTCAATCTTGCTTGCACCCAACCCATCTTTATTTTCTCAATGTTAAAGTCATGAGAACTAATATTTCCCTTTGTCATTTATGGTGTATCTGAGACTCTATAAACACTGGCAAAAATAAGCTCAGAATGTATTGTAATGAATTAATAAACTTGATCTTCCTTTCCAATGCATATCTAGTTAGCATGATTCATTTCTGTTACACATGTCATACATACAGCTGGAAATCTTTTCCCAAAACTTATGCAAATAGAATCATAGATCTCATAAGGTATCATTTCTTTTTTCACATGAAGGACTTCTTGTGTAAGTTGCATGTGATGAAAACATCCACATTTACATTTGTTTTTAAAGATATTTGTTGTTATAAACTGATAATCATGGTAAGGTGAAGGATGGGCTTTTCAAGATGTCTGTCCTTATCCCTGGGAATTGAGTATATTTTACCTTATGTGGCTAAAGAAACTTTATGGATATGACTAAGTTAAGGAGCCTGAGAGGGGAAGAGTATCCTAGTGAGCTCAATTTAATAAGTGTCCTTAATGAAAAAGTGATGAAATGTTGAAAACACATATCTGATAAGAGGGGAGATGCTCCATTGCTGATTTCGAAGATGGAGGGAGGCTCCAAGGGACACAGGTGGCCTAAAATCAGGAAAGATATACAATAAATTCTCCCCAGGAGCCTCCAGGAAGAAAATAATTCTGCAGATGCCTTAATTTTCACTCAAGGAAACCAATTTCAGATTCACTTCCAGAAATGAAAATAACAAAAATTTATTGTTTCAAGCCACTAACCTATGATCATTTGTTATAATGGCAATAGGAAATTTATGCAACAGTATTTCTTTTAATAATTTAAGGATGTTATCTTACAATATTTTCACTTGAATCAGGGAGACAGGAAAGAGTAATGGAGAGGGTCAATATGATCAAACTTCATTATATGCAAGTATGGAAATATCACAGTCACAATGAAACCTCTTCATGCAATTAATATTTGCTAATAAAAATAATAAAAAAGGAAAACTGTTTTCATCCTTATCTTTATTCACTTGTATATAAGTTATATTTTTCCTTGGTTGCTTTTTAAATGTTCTTTTTAGCATTTGTTTTGAACAACTTGATTAATATATCTTTATATAGTTTTCTTCATTTGTATTCAGAGTTTGCTGAGGAGCTTAACACTGTTGACTATAGTTTTACATTTTTGGTCATTATTTCTTCAATTTTTTCTCCTCTATAACCTCTTTTTCTTCTTTCCTTCAGTTGATTTAACTAAATGTACTTTAAGCTACATGATGTCCCACTGCTGAATAATGCATATATTATTTTTTTACATCCTTCTTTCTCTGTTTCATTTGTTAAGTTTTTATTCCATCTCTGAAAACTCACTGATCTTTCTTCTACAGTGTTTGACTTGCCATTAATCATTAATCCCATTTACTGTTTTGTTGTTATTGCTGTATGTTTTCATAGTAAACTTTATTTTAGAAAAATTTATATTATGATCTGAATTTCCAGAAAATAAGTCATTCAATCATAGAGCTTGCTTCATTTGTTTTACCACATTTTCTTTTGTTGCCTGCCATCCATTCTCTTGAAAACTATTATGCACATATTTTTGTATGCTTGTTGGTTATTTTAGGTGGTGGTGTTAATTTAGCCTCTTTTATTCCATGTCAACTATGAGCAGAAATTCTATACAGTATTTCCTTATTTTGTACATATACGATATACTCAAGAAACATCCCAATTTACTTAACAAATTTAATTGATCTTTGTTGCAATTTTTCATTAATTCTCTAAATATATTTATAATTTTGTCTGATCATTGTCCTTCATATTTCAGTTATATATCATGAAAAAGTAGTAAGTCCAAACTTTCTCCATGTTCTCACCTGCCCATTGTTCTTCTGAATAATCTACACACTGCTTGATCTATACAAATGAAAACTCCCTAGCCCATGCCATTAGTGATTTATATGTACAACATTTAATGGGTCTTTTTCAGGTTTCTCTGCTATATTTCACATCACAGGCTACTCATATAAAACCTTAACAATAGGCCTAAAAACAATTCTACAAATGAAAAACCATGACAATGGAGAAATGTTGCTTATATAATAATTTTTTTATGCAGCAGAATAAACTGTATAGGCATTGTTATGTCTTTGTCAACTTGCTTTTGGCGTTAAGTCTCATATAACTACCCAAGAAAACTTTGGGTTAATGGACATTTGTTAGTGAGCATAGCAGGTGTCAAGGCATATCAAGGAGGCCAAGGCGCTGGGAGTGTTGAGAGGACTCATAAACATCTAAAAAAAGGAATCAGAAGGAAATCTGAAACTTAGGCAACTATTCTCCTCCAAGGGTAAGATGGGGTTGTAGCTCAGTGGTAGAATATACACATCATGTACTGAGAACTGTGAAACTCTGGTTTCAATCCCCAGCACCCTTCCCACCAAAAAAAGAAAGAAAGGAAGAAATGAACTCTGGATAGCAAGCTCAGCTAACTTCAAATCAAAGTCATGCAAGTTAAAAACTCACATTAACATTAAGCAATACTGTTCGTTAGTCAAGTTAGTTAATTACTAATTAATTATATCTAATATTCATAAAGGGTCTTTTAAATTGATTCTCTCCTTGCTAATGTGGTTTTACATTAAGTAATAGAAAACCTTCATAAAATGTTTTTGACAACATATTGAAAGGTCATGAGAAGTCACATTTTTAGTTCTAGTATTGTGCTGCCTTGGCCTCACAAGATCTTAATCTTATGAATATAAGAAAACTAAATATATACTTTTTCACATCATTGTTTATAAACAATAAAACTTTGAGGGCATAATTTAAAAGTGAAACAATATAAGAATCAGTAAAAAAGAAGGTATCATTATTTCATTATATTGAAATCTCATGTGATCAATAAATGTATGTTTACAACCATGATAAAATAGCATTTTACATAAAACTTTTAATAATACTTTGGGAAAAAGAGATTTAAATAAATGTACTGAAGTACTAGTAGTTTCAGTTATCTTTTATATGTGAGGTCAGTAGTCATCGTTTTATACTTTAAAATAACTTTATTCTGAGAGTGTTTTCCTTTCTTAATGGAAATTTTATAATATTCACAGCCATTTAAGCTGGGTATGGTGGTGCATGCCTGTATTCTCAGTACTCCAGGGTCTGACACAGAATGATGAGTTCTAGGCCCTGTCTCAATGTATATGTATATGGGATACAGTTAAGGCAAACTTTGAGTCTAAATGATTTCTTTAACAATTATAAATTCCATTACATGATGAAAGTGATCTTACAAAAATAAAGAAGTTTCTGTTGTCATGTGAAAGACCAAAATTCAAGGCCTTTGTCCTAGCACTGTGAATATAGAAGGCTTAATGTTCACTTATTATTATTATTTATGAGATTATTTTTGAGAAAAGTGGGAATCCACACACATATTTAAGTTACATTGTGCTAAAGTGAAATGGTAGAGTCCACATACACCATTAAGATGGAGATATAATCATGGATTACATGACAGTTTAATTATCCAATATAATTACATGAGTCATTAAAAGCTCAGACTATTCCAGGCTGGGTCAGATATATGTGATGACAGAAAAAGGAGAAAAGAGCCAATGTGTGACAGTGACACAATCAGCCATTGCTGGCTTTGGAAGAAGAGTGGCTTTCACCATGGCCTGAAGCCAAGAGATGTGAGTGGCTTCTAAAGGCCAGGAACAATTCCCAACTGAGATCTAACAAGAAAATAGTGATCCCAGGTTTGTTACTTCAAGGCACTAAATTCTGCCAATAACTAAGTGGAAAGGCTATCTAGAGCCTGAAGAAAAAAAGCCTTTTCCAGTGAGGCCCATATCAGACTTCTAACCTAAAGAACCATAAATTCATAAATCTATGCAGTTCATACCACTAACTTTTTGGTAAATTGTCATGGCAAGAGCAGGGAACAAAAACATTGGACTTGAATAGTATTTATTGTGCTGATTCTACTATCTTGCTTGAAAAAATATCTTCTAAGGATTAAATTTCCTTACTCGAAGTAGCATCAAAGCTTCTCACAAATTCATTCCTACCAACTACTCCAGATACATTTTACCTCTTACTTATTTTATATACTTTAATAGTTTTATAAAAAGCAATCATGATCTTTAATAAAAAGATTCCTTCTCCCATGTTATTTTCTTTGCTCAGAAAATCTTTGTAGCTTTTCTCCAAACCTCTAATTTTCAAACAAGATGTAGGGTATATGTTGCATTCTGTGTGTATAACCATTACTCCTATGCTCATTATTGGTACTTCTTCCTCTCAGACTCCACTGCAATTTGTGGCCCTCAAATAGAAAGGTTATGTCACCTCTGAGTAAACTATTTTTTTTGCCATAATAAAGGCATTTCTCTGGCTTTTAAAATACTGAGAAAAGGCTAGTTCTTAAATGTTGTATTCTCCACTGTTGAATACATGCATGTATAGGAAACAGCACGTGATTTGGAATTATACTGATTGATTTTGGTTTATATATGACCACTATTGGCAACTTAACAGTCTGCTTCTAGTGAAACTAGAAATTAGAATCATTTGGATGAACCCAATTAAGTAAAATCTGGATTTATAGCTCATCATGGACTGAACAGCTCAAAGGTTTTAGACAACAATATTGTTTTTACAATTGCTGCTTCTTAAATGTGTAAAAAATTGATAACCATTCTTGACAATTTCCTTGTGGACCTTTCTCCTAGAACATGTAATGCTGATCTTTCTTTAATGACCAGTTGAAAAGTTAGTATTATCAAAGCTTATTTATGGCCCAAGAGTTTGCAAAGTAACCTGGAGTGATAGAAATTGTGATGTGGCTGTGCAAGTAGGCAGTGTAGATTGATTGGAGAGGGACATAAGTAAAAATTATTGGAGGGGAAGGACTTAATAGCCCTTGAGTGACCAAAGATACCTTTTCAATCATTCATTCCTTTTGTTCCCTCTCCCTTATCAGTTCTGTTTGGGGTTGTCACTGGCCTTGATGTAGAATGATGACTTAGGAGCTTCATTTACCTAAATTTTTCAAATTTTCTCTTTATTGTGGGAATGCTATTCACATATATATTTATATATTTCTTCATGATGAATGCAGAGTTTAGTGTTAGTGTATTAAAAGAGAAACTTCCATGTATTATTCCTTACTCATTAGTAATACTCAAATTAAAGAAAATCCCTTTCAGTGACTCTTGCTTTTAGTAATCATTTGAAATAAAACAATACACAAAACTTCACTTATTTCAGAAAAAGAAAATTATCTACACTGACTCCCTACATTCTAAGAGCATGCTTTTGAAATCTGAAATATGAAACTGGCTGCCTGAAACTTGCACATTTGAAATTACACATTCATGTAATTAAATCAATAAATTTAGAGCAAAGTTAAAGGTGATAATGGGTTTGCTCATAGTAACATAAACCAATCATACTGGAGGAGGAATGTGCAGAAACTGAAATGGTTCCACAGTTCTAATTAAGGCAGTGGTGAGAAGTGCAATTATAGGCAGAATGCCAAATGACCTAGTTTTCGAAGAAATATTAAGTAATCATTTGTACAATCAATGCTGTAAATAATTAGTACATAGTTTCACCTTTTTTTTTTTGCAGTACAGGGGCTTGAACTTGGGGCCTAGACCTTGAACTACTCTGCCAGCCCTTTTTTATGAGGGTTTTTTCAAGATAGGGTCTCATGAACTATTTGCCCAGACTGGCTTCAAATGTGATCTTCCTAATCGCTGTCTCCTGCGTAGCTAGGATTACAGGCATGAGACAGCAGAGTCCAACTTAGTTTCACTGTTTATAAGACATGCTTTGGTCATTGCTCACTGTCTTAGAACTCTGATTCTTCAAATATTTATAAATGTATTACAAACCAAATAGAGGAATGACAATGAGACAGAATGTAGGACCAGCCTCACCAAATCATAGACTCCTGGAAGCCTGAAGATGAAAGATCACTTTTAAGGTTGGTAGAGACTAGAAGTAAATTGCCACACAGTATTAGATGGGCTTGTTTGCTTTTCTGTCATCAATTAGCCCACCTAACTAAATTCCCTCAGGCAGGACCAAAGCTCTCCCACTTTATGTGTTTTGAAGACTTTTTTCTGGAGTGAACTTAAATTGTCCTTGCCTAAGTCTGGGATAGAAGAAATATGGATATTTGCTCTTTCGAGTAAATTTAAAACTGGTATAAAATAATACATTCAGCATCTCCAAGTTGAATAAAAGTACAGCCAGGAAGGATTTTGTAATTTCTCCTTGTTTGTATTTCTTAGCTTTCTTTGTTAGCTTATTTGTTTTTTCTTGCAGTGATTTGTAAGTTTTTTAGGGTATATAGGACTGGATATCTTTCTTTGGAGACCAAAAGAATGCTGGACATTTGTTCTGCAACCTGTCTGGGAGCAATAAACTCTGAGAGAATAAAGTAGAAAGGAGGTGATTAACTTCTCTTCCTTTCTAAGAGAACTCATTTATTCAACCTTGCTTCACAGCACCAAGCACAGTTCTTATTATAATGTGAGAAATAAATGTGTTCACTGAATGCCATCTCTTCACTGCCAGGAAACAATTGTTGGAGGTATCAACAGGCTCCAAAAACAATTTCTTTCTTTGTAAATACAAAGACAGTAAGTATCTATTTTTCCTTTTCTTCTTTAAACATGATATTCTACTGAAGACAGGTAGTAATAGAATAATTGAAAAGTAGCCCTTCACTGGCTTTTTAAAAATTTTTGCTCTAGTGGAACATGTAGACAGTCTAGAGCTTGATTTAACATCTTTCAGATAAGTCATTCAAACTAAGCATGCAAAGGAAACATTCCAAACTCTTAATTTTCTGATATTTCCACCATGATTATTAAACCACAAGAAAACACAGAAAACCTTTAAAACACAAATAAGTATAAAGGATAATAGAAGCTGTCCACAATTAATCAACCTAGAAATAATTACTTTTAAAGAAGTCTGTTTTTCATGATATGTATATGAAAATAGTCCTTATATTTAAGAAAAACAGAAGGAATATTAGCTCTTATTAGTAAATAGTTATTATGATTCTTATATATGATTTTAAATTGTTATATGGAGTCTATCAATTCTATTGTTAGACATTTACGTTTTATCATATGTGTTTTTAATACTGTGTGTGTGTCTGTTTGTGGTGCTGGAGATGGAAACCAGGGCTTGTATATGCTAGGCAAAGACTACCACTGAGCTATACCCAACTGTTAACATTTTCATGTATGTCTCTCTACATCTCAGAATATTGCTCTAAATATATAAAAGTAAAAATACCTGGTTAAGGCAGAATAATTTTAAAAAGATTGTAAAACATAATCTGAAATGTCCCTCTAGGTGTAGGATGTATGCAATTTTATTTCAGCAACCAGATGGCCATGTTGGTTTGCCTAAGAAAGCTAGGTTTTTTCCTTTGGAAAAAAATGCCTTTAATTTTTGATAGATTAAAATAGCAACCTATTCCTTAAATGTGTGTTTTGGTCATTTTTTTCCTGTTCTTTTTCTTGGTTCTTGGCCATATTTTTCCCTTTTCTTTCAATTTTCTACTTGAGAAATTGTCGTTTAAAAATTTGCTAGATATTAAAGATTGCCTTTGGGCGTAAAGTTTTTCTTTTCCTGGTTTTAATTTGATTTTTAAAATTTAAACATCAGATATTTGTACGATTTATGTACCCAATTACTTTTCACATATTTTAGAGACAACATACACAGGAATGGAAAAAGTCAAATGAAAATGTTGTAATTATCATCCAAGTTTTTGTTCCCCTAGGTCATTATGAGAACTTTTTTCTCTTTGAATTGATTCTCAGTTAAACAGAAGGTCAGAATATTGAGTGACTGTTTTAGAATGAAGGATGTTGCTGGGTTTCCTGGTGCATGCCTGGAGTCCCAACTCCTCAGGAGGCTGAGGAAGGGAATTACTTGAGCCCACAAGTCCCACACTAACCTGGGCAGCAAAGTAAGACCTCTTCTTAAAAAAATTTTTAGAAAATCAATGATCTTATTGAATATTAAGTTATACTATTTTTTTTTTAAAAATGTAAGTAATCCTGTGATGAAGAGCTAAAAAGAGTAGAAAGAGATAGGAGGAATACCAAAACTTACTCCCAGATCAATGGATGCTGCACACATGGAAATTGTTTAACAGATGATATCTCACAAGATGGAGTTTGTCTTAGTGTATTTGAGTTGTTACAACAAAATATTATAAAATAAGATGTTAATAAATAATAAAAAATTATTCTCACAGTTCTGGAAGTTGTGATGTCCAAGACCAAGGCACCCACAGATTCAATGTCTGATGAAAACTGCTTCCTGCTTCTGAGTCTTCACATGATATACTATGCGAGCAAGCTCCCTTGAGCTCTTTATTTTATTTTTGATTTACTTCCATCCTCTTCACCCCTTAGTACCCTTTGTTTTTCCCCTCTTACTTCCTGCTGATCCCCACCCAGACAGTCCCCCATGTATAAGGGTAATAATCTCAATACCTGAGTACTTCCTGAAAGCCCCAACTTCAAAATAACATCACTTTGGTGGTAAGGAATTCAACACATGAAATTTTGTGGTGACAAGGCATTTAAGTCACAGCAGAGATGTTTCCATTTTACTTTATTTCTATTTTCTTCTCTTTAATTTTTTTATTAGCATATTATACTTATTTAGGAAGTACATTGTGACATTTACAAAAGTGCTTACAATATATCTTAGATTCACCTCCTCCTTCTTTCTCCTTTATCTCTCCTTCCCTGCTTCTTAGAATGGTTTCAGCAGGCCTCATTTTTCCATTTTAATACATAAATATCTAATATTTCCACCATATTTTCCATTCTTCACCCTTTCCTTAGGCCCTTCCCCCTCCCACTGGAACCAGCCTCCAGAAAGCACATGTTTTACCTTCCTTTTAAAAAAGCTGTTTTTCACAAGGGAGGGGTGAGGATAGGTAAGACACCTAAAAAGTAGCTAGCATTTGTTGCCCTCAATGCAGAGAAACTAAAGCAGATACCTTAAAAGCATCTGAGGCCAATAGGAAAAGGGGAACAGGAACTAGAGAAAAGTTTGGATCAAAAAGAATTAACCTAGAAGGTAACACCCACGCACAGGAAATAAATGTGAGTCAATGCCTTGTATAGCTATCCTTATCTCAACCAGCAAAAACCCTTGTCCCTTCCTGTTATTGCTTATACTCTCTCTACAACAAAATTAGAAATAAGGGCAAAATAGTTTCTGCTGGGTATTGAGGTGGGGGGGAGAGGGAGGGGGCTGAGTGGGTGGTAAGGGAGGGGGTGGGGGCAGGGGGGAGAAATGAACCAAGCCTTGTATGCACATATGAATAATAAAAGAAAAAGGATAAAAAATAAAAATAAAAAAGATGTTTTTGTTTGCTTATGATAGTTGTATAGGGAGTTTCATTATGATACTTACATATATATATGTGTATATAAATGTATTTATTATAACCAAAATTGGTATTTTCCATTATTCTCCTTTCTCCTTAGTCCCATTCTTATGACAATTTCAACAGGTTTGAATGTTTCATATTCGTGCTTGTATAGAAAGTGTATCAACCATATTCATCTTCTTTATTTTCTTCATTTACCTTGCCTCTCCCATGAGTGCCCTTTCCTTACCAAGACTTATGTTACATTCTTGTACTCCATTGTTCAGGTGTCTGTTCTTTGTTCAGTGGAATTTTTGCCTTATTATGTTTAAGTCAATCTAACCCCTCCACTGTACTTCTTCATCCTGTGTTTTTCCACAGTTTTCATTGTATTTCCTTGTGTCTTATTCCTAAAGAGATGTGATGTACTTCATTAATATCCACTGTTTTTTCCTTATTTTCCTCCATCCTTATTCTCCTCTGCCATTCACAATTTTTGGTATATAGTTATATGTAAATATGATATTGCTTGTATTTTTGTTCCACATATGAGAGGGAACCCGTGTCCTCTGTCTTTCTGAACCTGCCTAACTGCATTTAAGGTGATGTTCTCCAGTTCCATCCATTTACTTACAAATGACAATACTTCATTCTTTGTTCTGGCTGGCTGAATAAAATTCCATTATATATAATTACAACATTTTCTTAATCCATTTATCAGTGTGGGGCATCTTGGCTGTTTCCAGAGCTTGGTAATTGTGACTAATGCTGTAATAAATATTGGTGTGTGAGTGTCTTTATTGTAATCTGATTTACATTCGTTTAGTAAATTATTGAATCATATGGGAGTTCTATTTTTAGTTTTTTGACAAATCGTCATACTGTTTTCCATAATGGTTGCACTAATTTACATCCCCCTCAACAGTGTGTGAGGGTTCCTTTTTAACTACATCCTTACCAGGATTTCTTATGTTCTTGATGATAGCCATTCTAACAGGAGTGAGGTGAAATCTTTTTCTTTTTCCCAAACAACCCAAATTGATTTATTAAAGAAAGGGGCTTGTATTTTAGTCATTTTCATGTTCTAGTAGCTTATATTCAGGTTGTCATGGATTAACCATTTAAGAAAGACATGAAAGAAATGCATATTTTTCTTTTTTTATTATTGTTGTGATCAGGGTAACATTGTGAAATTTACAAAAGTTCTTACAATATATTGTAGTTGAAATCACCCCCTCCATCATTCTCCTTTTCCCCCCTGCCACCATGCCTGAAATAGTTTCAGCATCTCTCATTTTTCCATTTACATACATGTATACACATTATTTGCATCAAGTTCACCCTCTTACATTCCTTCCCCTCCCCTCTCACTGTTACCAAGCCACCAGACAGCACCAGTTCTGAAGAGGAATCTTAATGTGCTTTTGATTTGCATTTCCTTTATGGCCAGGGATGTTGAGAGTTTCTTCAAGTGATTTTTTTTTTGCCATTTGCTTTTCTTCCTCTGAAAAAACTGTTGATTTCATTTGTCCATTTCTTCATTGAGCTATTGATTCTTTGGGTATTTAGTTTTTGAGCTCCCTGTATATTCTAGCTAATAATCCCTTGTCAGATGTATAGCTGGCAATGATTTTCTCCTATTCTCCTATTTTGTGGTCTGCCTCTTCAATCTAGTGAGCATTTCTTTTGTTGTGCAGAAGCTTTTTAATTTCATGTAGTTCCATATATCAAACATTTCTTTTAATTTATGAGTCACTGGAGTTCTATTTAGGAAGTTATTGCCTATGCCTGTAAGTTCCAGTGTATTCCCTACTGTTTCCTTTACTAGCATCAAATTTTCAGGCTTTCCATTAAGGTTCTTGATTTAGTTCAAGTTGATACTTGGAAGGGTGAAAGACATGGATCTAGTTTCAATTTTAACAGCATGCAGAAATCCAGTTTCCCCAGTGATACTTTTTGAAGAGGCAGTCTCCATGGTATTTTTTGGTTGATTTTGTCAAAAATCAGGTGGATGTGGTTTAGTGGACTCATATCTGGGTCTTCTATTCTGTCCCATTGGTTTTCATGTCTGTGTTTATGACAGTACCATGTTGTTTATATTGCTGTATCTCTGTAGAATAGGATAAAGTCACGTATTGTGATACCTCTAATATTGCTCTTTTTTCCTCAGTATTCCCTTGGCTATATACTGTCTTTTGTGCTTCCATATTAAGTTTAGGGTTAATTTTTCAATGTCTATTATGAATATCATTGGAATTTTTATGGAGATTGCATTGAACATGTAGATTGTTTTGGTAACATAGCCATTTTCATAATATTGATCCTCCCAGTCCATGACCATGGGACTGTCAGATCCTAGACTTTACTCTTTTGGGAGATTCTTTATTTCTGTTTCAATTTCCTTACTTGTTATAGGTCTATTAAAGTGATTTATATCCTCTTGGTTCAATTTTGTTTGCTCATTTGTGTCTAGAAACTTATCTGTTTTTCCTAGTTTTTTCAATTTATTTGAATATAGGTTTTCTAGGTATTCCCAAATGATACTCTATATTTTGTTGGTGTTTGTTGTGATATACCTTTTTTCTTTTATAATTTTGTTAATAGAGGTCTTTTCCCTCCTATTTTAGTAAGGCTTGCTAAAGGTTTACCAAGTTTTAAATCTTTTTAAAGAACAAATTTTTTTGTTTCATTCATTCTTTGTATGATTTTTTTTGTCTCTATTTTTCTGGTTTTGGCCTGTATTTTTTTATTACCGTTCTCCTACTGGTTTTGGATTTAGCTTGTTATGTTTCTAGGAGTTTGAAATACATCATTAGGTAGTTTGTTTGAGATCTTTCTGCATTTTTTTATTATATTCATGCATGGCTATAAATTTTCTCCTTAGCATTGTCTTTGATGTTTCCTATAGGTTACCCCAAACACTTCATTTTCCTTAGATTATGGGAACTTTGTGATTTATTCCTTTATTTCTTTGATAAGTGACTTGTTATGAAGTGGCATATTGTTCAGTCTCCATGTGTTTGAGTATTTTCTGCTGCTTCTTTTATTGTTGAGTTCTAGTTTTATTCTATTGTGGTCAGACTGTATACAGGGGGTTACTTCAATTTTCTTATATGTGCTAAAAGTTGCCTTGTGTTCTAAAATATGATATTTTGGGGGGAAAATTCCATGAGGTATTGACAAAAATCCATATTGTGCTTTCGTTACATGAACTACTAAGTAGACATCAGTGGGGTACCTTTCATTTATGGTGTCATTTAATTCTGATATTTCTTTGTTGATTTTTTGTATGGATAACCTATCTACTTATGATAGTGGATTATTGAAGTCTCCCACCATCATTTTTAAGTCTAATGCATGTTTAATGAACTTGGGTATACCAACATTGGGTACCTGTAAGTTAACAATTATTATTTCCTCTTGATGTACTCCTCCTTTTATTAGTAGAAAGTGACCTTCTTTGTTTCTTCTGACTAATTTATGTTTGAAGTCTGGTTTATCTGATATAAATGTAGGTATTCCTGCCTGTATTAAGGGACCATTTGCTTGGTAAAACTTTTCCTATCCTTTTTCTAAATCAATGTTTGTTTCTGTCTGTCAGATGGGTTTCATGTAAACAACAGTTCATCAGGTCTTCCTTTGTAATCCAGCCTCCCATTTGATGTGTTTTGATGGAAGGAGTTTTGATGGGGGAGTTTTGTGGTGGGGGAGTTGAGACCATTAATATTCAATGTTAATATGCAGAGATATGTGGTGATTCCTACCATTTTGCTGTATAAGGGTTTATGTGTGTGCAATTGAGTCTTCGATACTTTCTAATTACTTATCTTTTCTTCTCTTGAGATTTAAGAATGCCCATCTTTTTGTGACTATGTTTATTTTCATTTTCTGTGTGTAGAATTCCTTTGAGTATCTTCTGGAGTGCTGGTTTAGTGATCATATATTGTTTTAGTTTCTGTTTATCATGAAAGACTTTTATTTTTTATTTCAATTTAGGAATGCTAATTTTGCTGGGTAGAATATTCTATGTTTGAAATTGTTTTCTTTCAATGTTCAAAATAGCTCACTCCATGCTCTTTTCACTTTCAAGGTTTCTGTTGAGAAATTTGCTATTATTGCTTCAAGCTCACCTCAATGGGCTGTAACCACCTCTTGGTGGTAACAGGTCAGCAAGCTGAGGTTGCAGGCAGCAGTCAGCAGTTCTGCAGCCATGATTCTTTTCCTTGTCTCAGGAGAACAGGACTATCCAAGCACTTTCATGATTCAGTTTGCAGTCCTGTGTGTTGCTATTTGCACTTTGGAGAGAGGGGAAGAAAAGTAAAAGAAACTATTCCCCAGTGGCACAGCATGCAGCCACATCTACAAGTTTGGGGCTGTTTTGTCCCTTAAAAAGCTTATTTAAAGGTTGATCATTGTAGATTTGGTTTGCCTATATTTTAGCAACTTCTTATTTGATGGAATATCCAGATCCACTCCGTAGCTCCATGAACCTAAGGTTTTCTTTCAGGCTTCTGAGTGCTCAGTTCTATCAACAGTTCACTGCTTTGACTGTCTTCCTTTACTTTCTGTGATAGTTGCAATACTTATGTGACATTTTCCTAGGAACCATATTCCATAATTTAAGTTTTGTTTATCATATGACAACAAGAGTCCAATGCTGCCCACAGATTAAGGCTCTCCTTTTAGAATACACCTTTAATGCAATAGAAAGGTCATTAGCACACTTTCAAGGAATTTCCACCATATCATCTTATTTTTTCTTCATAGCCTTGTGATTTTTTGGAGTGGTTCTTCCCCATATTGGTCCCAGAGATGACAGAAGCCTTGACCAACACCTTGGTGGTGTCTTTCTGACAGATCCTTGGATAGTGGAACCCTACCAAGTTGTTCACAGATTGTGATCCACTGAAACTATAAGATAATACAGGTTTGTTGTATTAAGTGGCTAAGCTTTGGGGTTAACTTGTAATATAGCAATAGATCATAAATACATATTTTGGTACATGGAAGGAGTATTGACATAACAAATATGAGGTGTCTAAACATGTGGGAGTGGATTAGAATCCAGGCAGATCACAGAAGCTGAAATGATTTTGAGGAAAATGCTAAAATTCCCTTGAAAAAACTGTTAGAAGAAATCTGGGCTTTGAGAATGCTGCCAGTGATGACTGAAAAACAAATGAACAAGATGAAATTGTAAATTGGAAGGAAGAGTAATTTTTGTTTTGTAGTGGCAGAAACTTTATCAATCTCATCATCTGAAGTAATGTGAAATATAGAAAAGATATCTCATAATGTATAGGATGCAGTAAAGGAAATTTCTAAGCAATATATTGCCTAGTTGTAAAATGTGAAAAGAGAAAAAAACATTAAGAGAATGATTGTTTAATAAAAGAGTGCCAAAATTTGACAGTTTGGAAAATGCTCAGCTTCTCCAACTGGCAAATGATGCTAAAATTAAGAAATTTCTGATTACGATGAGGGCAAAAGAATAGTCTAGAGGTAAATCTGAAACTGATAACTCATCAAGTTGACAGACAAGTCAATGGCAGTACCTCAGAATAGTTTCAGTCACACAAAGACATTTTAAGGGAAGCTAAGTCTAATATCTAAGGTAGTTGTGAGTATAGTTTCTGTCTATTGGAGTGAACCCTACTGAAATTCACAAGAACCCCATAGAGTGACAGTACAGAGTGAGCACAGGTTGCTGAATTCTTTCTTTTCTCAACAATTCTATTGCCAATAAGCAGCATTGGAAATTATTCAGCTGAAAATAGGTGTTACCATTCAAACAAAGAGGGAAGAACCAAGAATCCTGAAGGATATGCAGAGAGCGAACAAGGTTTATTCCTTGGCTTTGAGACCTATTGAGGGACATTCTAACATTTAATACTTGCTCCAACTGCTGTGTACCCATCATCAGTGTTTGGTCTCCATTTCTCCCTCTAATCCTTGCCACTCACTTTCTCTTTACTCCTGTTCCAGTGCTAATCATGATCCTTAAGATAGCTCCCTGAATCAAAAGGAATGTTAAAAGAATCCAGAATTCCTCTCTTCACATTTAAAAAAAAATCCATCTCTCATTTGTTCTTATTTATCTTTGGCTTTATTTTTTGAAAAGATACTATGGCCTGAATGTTAATATTCCCCTGAAATGCATATGTTGAAATTCTTATTCCCAAGGTCATGGGAGTAGGAGATGGAGCCTTTGGGAGGTACTAGGGTTTGGATATTATTTGTTTCCCAAAGGGTCATGAGCTGAAAGCTTGGCCCTCCATGTAGTGATGATAAGGGAAAAGACCCAAATTAACACAATTACAAATGAAATAGGGGAAATCACAACAAACACTAAGAAAATCCAGGAAATCATCAGGACTATTTTGAAAACCTATATTCAAATATATTGGAAAATCTAGAAGAAATGGACAAATTTCTAGATACATAAGACCATCCAAAACTTCACAAAGAGTATGTTAATCACTGAATCAGATCTATAACTGCTTGTATGAAATCGAAACAGCAACAGTCTCCCAAAAATGAAAAGTTCAGGACCTGATGGATTTACAGCTGAGTTTGACCAGAGTTGAAAGAATTAATACCAATACTCCTCAAACTTTTCCATGAAATAGAAAGAGAAGGAACACTGCCAAAGTCATTCTATGAAGCCAGTATTACACTCACCCCAAAATTGGAAGGACACAACAAAACAAGAAAATTACAGATCAATCTCTTTAATGAACATAGATGAAAAAATCCTCAATAAAATATTAGCAAACTGAATTCAACAGCATATCAAAAAGATCATACACCATGATCAAGTCACTTTCATCCTAGGGATGCAGGGATAGTTCACCTTATGCAAATTACTTAATGTAATACAGCATATTAACAGAAGCAAAGATAAAAACCAGTTGATCATCTCAGTAGATGCAGAAAAAGCCTTTTATAAAATTCAGTATCCTTTCATGGCTTAACTTTCAATCTCCTCAACATAAATTATTAATGAAGTAAAGTTAAACTCAAAGAAAATTAATCTAGTAATGTTATTTAGATTCAACAATCAGCTCACGGAAATGTGATGCATGGTTCCCTTTGATACACAAACACAATTTAATATCATTAGAGTATTCACTGGTTGAGTCTTATGATGTTGATATTTTTAGGAAAAGAAGTGGCCCATTATAGGCCATTGCACATAGATGAACACATGCCTGATTATGAATTTGTCACTATGGAAAGTACTGTCTCTAGAAGACTTTTTCTGTTTAAAATCATGAAGATATAGAACAATGTGGAAAAAAACTGTTCATATTATTATTACTTTTTCTAATCCAAACATAAAATCATTTTCTTAATTAATTAGGAAATAGATGTCATACATTAGTATTTGTTCATGTCTACTAGTCATAGTAGTAGACATGAAATTATTATTGTAAATGTCAATGAGTTAAAAAAATTAATTTCCATCATGCTTCTTGCTGCTCTATGTCCTGTGTCTTCATTGTAGGACCTGAATGACTGGACACTGAAATGCATGCACCAGAGGGAAGCAGTAACACAGAGAAGGGCAAGCTGGGATCATCAATCTTCTGTTGGAAAGTCAGGTGGTTCACTTCTGTTTGTATTTTTTTTGGCCACAGCAAGTCATATGGCAAACCAAATCTATGAAAATTAAGAACCAAAATCCTGCCAACATCTCCAAAAATGAAAAACCAGAATGTAAGTAAATAGCTCTAATACCTACAATACCAAAACTCTAAATTAGACCTCTTAGTTAGTGTGAGGTCCACCAGAGAATGCTAACTTTCAGTGATGCCTGGCAGGACTCCAAACATGATTAAAGAAGGATATGTAAGTACTCATAAAAATTGAATGCTGGAGACAGTGAACTTTGTTACACATGAAATCTAGCAAAGACAGTGAAAAATACCATGTCTTATGAAGGAAAATTTACCCCACTATCGTGTTTGGATAAACTGAGTGTTCTAAGGTTAGATTAGGTTAGCATGTTCTGCAGTAGGACTGGACCTAGTAAATCAGCAGATGTGGTCTGAAGCAGAGTCAGATGATGGTGCTTCCAGAAGTCAAATTAATTTAAGACTGCAACTTTCTGTTGTGTTTACACCAAATAGTCACCTTACTTCTGTTGTTTCAGTCAGGACCGAATGGAGAAAAATAATCAAGTCCATTTGGCTTTTGGATTTGGGGGGCTTATCACATGTTAAAATAGATGCAATAAACAAAAGAAATGGTCTCTAAACTGAGGAGAACACCACACAGAGTGGGAGAAAATATTTGCCAGCTACACATCAGACAAAGGACTGATAACCAGAATATATAGGGAACTTAAAAAACTAAATTCTCCCAAAGTTAATGAACCAATAAAGAAATGGGCAAGTGAATTAAACAGAACTTTCTCAAAAGAAGAAATTCAAATGGCAAAAAAACACATGAAAAAATGCTCACCATCTCTAGCAATAAAGAAAATGCAAATTAAAACCACGCTAAGATTCCACCTCACCCCTGTTAGAATAGCCATCATTAGCAACACCACCAACAACAGGAGTTGGTGAGGATGTGGGGGAAAAAGGAACCCTCTTACACTGTTGGTGGGAATGTAAACTAGTACAACCACTCTGGAAGAAAATTTGAAGGCTATTTAAAAAGCTAAACATTGATCTACCATTGGATCCAGCAATACCACTCTTGGGGATATACCCAAAAGAATGTGACACAGTTTACTCCAGAGGCACCTGCATACCCATGTTTATTACGGCACTATTCACAATAGCCAAGTTATGGAAACAGCCAAGATGCCCCACCACTGATGAATGGATTAAGAAAATGTGGTATCTATACACAGTGGAATTTTATGCAGCCATGAAGAAGAATGAAATATTATCATTCTCAGGTAAATGGGTGGAATTGGAGAACATCATTCTGAGTGAGGTTAGCCTGGCCCAAAAGACCAAAAATCGTATGTTCTCCCTCATATGCAGACATTAGATCAAGGGCAAACACAACAAGGGGATTGGACTTTGAGCACATGATAAAAGCGAGAGCACACAAGGGAGGGGTGAGGATAGGTAAGAGACCTAAAAAATTAGCTAGCATTTGTTGCCCTCAACGCAGAGAAACTAAAGCAGATACCTTAAAGCAACTGAGGCCAATAGGAAAAGGGGACCAGGAACTAGAGAAAAGGTTAGAGCAAAAAGAATTAACCTAGAAGGTAACACACACGCACAGGAAATCAATGTGAGTCAACTCTCTGTATAGCTATCTTTATCTCAACCAGCAAAAACCCTTGTTCCTTCCTATTTTTGCCTATACTCTCTCTTCAGCAAAATTAGAGATAAGGGCAAAATAGTTTCTGCTGGGTATCGAGGGGGTGGGGGGGGAGGGAGGGGGTGGAGTGGGTGGTAAGGGAGGGGGTGGGGGGGGAGGGAGAAATGACCCAAGCATTGTATGCACATATGAATAAAAATAAATAAATAAATAAACAAAAATAAAATATATAAAAAAAATAAAATAGATGCAATATCACAAGCATTTTTCTTTTTCTTTTTCTTTTACTTTAGCTGCCCCATTTCAGCAGGCTGAATAGTCAGGAACAGCAGTCATTATCACAAAATTTTTCACTTTATTTTGAATTTCCGTTTTTCTTTCCTTTTTTTTTTTTTTGTTTCTGGCATTGGAATTGAACCCATGGCAATCCATGGCCTCATGCTTGGTAGACAAATCAAACGAGCTACCACTGAGACACAGGCTCAGTATGTTGTTTTATTTTGCAAAGAAGCAGAAAATTGTATGTACAAATGACCAAATAACAAAGATGGTAGAAGGAGAAAATTCTTTAAAGAAAATTTTTAAAAATTCAAGAAAAAACAATTCTGAGTAATATAAACAAGTAAAACAGCATAAAAAGGGCTGTTTCTGGTAAGTAAATGTTGATATAAACATTAGTGTTTTAGGCTAGAACACTAAATTTCTTTAAGTTAACTAGAAAAAAATAATTTGAATAACTTGTATATTTTAAAATAAACATTAATGACACATTTAGAACTTTTATGGGTATCAATATTATGATATGCTAGTGTTTTAAATAAATTACTTTTTAATTTTTCATTCCAGAGTGTTAGATCAACACTGTGCTAGTATCACTAACTGCTCACAGAATAGTTAAAATGGACAAAAAGACTAAATCTATAGTACACCCAGGGCCCCCCGAGTAATTTTCTCTAGCATGCAGCTTACCTTTGCTTGATTTAAAAGACATATGATATTGTTATAGGCTGGATAGCTAACCCATTAGAAAGGAATGTGAAATTTTTGCTTAGAGACAACCTTACTGCCATGAGCAGATTACAAAATCACTCCAGCAAGCCACAGGGAAATCTCAGCGTTAGTGAGCCTGTGTGTGAACTATTCAACTTACCTTCATTCTCTCTGATCTGAGCATACTCACTTTTCTTGGGTATTGATTTGGTTTTTAAATTTAATTACTCTAACTTCAAGGAAGAGAAAACATTGTGACAATATCATAAATATTAAGGAGCATGGCTCGGTGATAGAGAGCTTGTATAGCAAGAGTGACACCTGGATTTGTTGGGGATCAAACCCAGGACCTTGTGCATGCTAAGCAAGCACTCCCACTGAGCTATATTCCCAGACTAAATTTGAAATATGATAGTAAATATATTACCAAAAGAAATGTATGAATGTATAACACAAAATAACCAAAGTGATTTTTCATAGAAGCATTCCATCCTTTAATGAGTTACAATTTATTGATGGCTGGAACTTGTACAGTTTTTCTCTCATAGTTTAAAATTTTGGAAACTAAGTTGTGATAGGCTTTAAATAACCTGCTATTTTCCATGTCTGAATCTGTCTAATGATGAGTAGAAATCTTTTGATATTTTCTCCATTCCTTTCAGTTTTTTCCATGGATTCTCTTTTTATATCATACTGTTTTCTAGATGGTAGGTCCTTGCCTCTGAGCTATGGCTCAAATATTTTGATATTAACTTTCTAGATCTTTCAGGTAATACATACCTTATCCACATGCTTCATTGAGCTCACTGTAGGCTTTGTGGCTCCCATGGTATGACCGTCTGTAGATACAATTTCATTTCAAAAACCTAAATCAATCCCTTTCTCATATGCTGCCTCCAAGATCCAACTTTCACACTCCAGCTGAGCAAGATGGCAAATCAATGATTTTAACATGTTGTTATTATTATTTTCTGACATTGACATTCCCTTCAAATGTTCTTAATGTTCCTAGAGTTCCAAGAGGATCTTGGTCAACTTCTCTACATTTACTTATGTAATTCAATCTGTTCATAAAACATCCTCCCTCCCAGGTCCATTTTTTTCACATTTTATAATCTGTGCATTTTATAAATTGTTAATTAAATTAAGCTGAAAGTTGGTAAGACATTTGCAAAGAAAAATTTAAAATTATTATTGTAAGGATTTTATTCAGTATTATAAGAATTTAATATTTATGTGGATTCATCATTTATTTCTTAACCCAGTATATTTTAAATAAAAAATTGTTAACTTTATTATTTGGAAGGAAAAATCATTTTATGCATGGGATTTGGTTTTTACCTTTTGATGTGCAACATTTACTCTCTTTATGATAGAGCTATCTGCATTAAGGAAGATGTTATGGCATGAATTAATATTGGCTCTTAATTTCTCACTTGCTCAGTAGGCATATTCTTAAGAAAGCCTTTCTACAGAATATCATGGGTCCACTTCTCTTGCACTTGTACTTAGGAACATCTAAAGATTTTCTGTACTTCTGTCAACAAACTCTAAGCCCCAAATCTCTGACCCTAACCATGGAGAGTGGTTCTTCACAACAGAGGTTCTAAGCTTCTGCTAAAAGAAATTTACAACTTACAATGTGAAAAATTCTTGTCAGCTCTTATTCTAGAAATAAATTTTATTGTAGCCAACATAAGCTTAGTGTTTCTTAAAGAAATTTCATTTTGAAGGTGAAATCAAGTTAAAGGAATAGATATTTATAAAATATTATGGTTCAGACTTTCTCATAGGTATAAAATACATAGTGCTTTTTATTATTCTTCATTCTAATGCTTCTTTTTTATTTTATTCATCATTTTTGCATTTGCTTACATGTATATACATTTTTTGCTATAGGATGGTTAGTCTTTGGTCTGATTCCATACCACAAATGTGTGTTTAGTTTAGACAGTAAGTTACAAAGTTCTTTTCTAGTATTATTTTAAGATTTAATTGGAAATCCCTCCATTTTTATGTTAAATCTCATTCCAGTACACAGGCAGGACAATACTAATGTAATTATTTAAGCAGAAATAAAGAAGATTGTGTTCCTATTTACAAATACTTTTGGTGCAGATTTGCTGCCTTGGTGCTGAGTGATGAGTGCTGGGCAGATAAAAGGCTGGAAGTCCCACAGAGCCTCATTTAGGGAGCAACTTCAGTGAATGGTCACAGCACTGCAGATATACAGCATTCCTTAAGGGAAGATTTGATCCTAAGTTATACACACAGGTAATTTTTGACTAAAAGCAAGTAAAACAGTTTAAAGATCTTCTACATATATTTTTTCTATTCAGTAGTGCAAAGTCCTTTTTTTTTTTTTTAACAATAGCAGTAGCTATAGTAAGAATGAAACATGGAAGGGGAGGCCAAGAGGGCTTAGTGACAATTCAGTGGACAAAATTAACAGTTTAAGCATGATTTGGTGGCTAGTTAACTCAGTGAATCTTTATGTGATTAAAACTTACTTGGCTTATTTTTCTCTGGTTAACAATCTTAAAGTTATTTTTAAGAAAGCAGTGAATAAAGATAATCCTGTATAGAGTTAGAGATCTAGGCTTGCACAGTTACCCTAACAGTCTGACAGGTGTCCACACAGAGTTGGACTTTAACACATGCATAGTTCTTGAGGACTAGTTTCTTCAAAAAGGTAGGAAAAACTACTACTACTTGAAGGATTTTTTTCTTATTTTTAGGCATATACTAAGGGGTGAAATTAGATTATGCATTTGAAATTTCTGTGCTACTTATAGGACAACTTAAATTCTACTAAATTCAAATGCACTTTCTATTTAATACCATTTCAGGACTGCAAACTGCCTCTGTATCCCATTTTCTCACCTGTTGCTGTTTTAATTTCAAATAACTTTAAATATTCTTGAATAGTTGTTAGCATTTTGACTTTAAATAATTTCTTTATATCTCATTTTAAGTAGCAAATTTATAGAATTTTATAATATAGTGGTGTGTTACTGGACACAATGTTTTCCTCTGCATTTTTATTTTTCTCTGATACAAGGTACCCTTAAAGGAGCAGTACTGGTAGTATGTACCATACTAATATATACAGATTGTAATTGCATTAAAAAACACAAAATGGATACTATGGACTAAAATGTGTCTACTCATAAATTCACATGTTGATATTTCTAACCCCCAACACTAATGTTTTGGAGGATAGGATCTTTAGGAGGTAACTAAGTTCAAATGAAGTCATAAGGATGGAACACTTATTGAATATGATTAGTATCCTCATAAGATCAGACAGGAGAGAGCTCACTCTTTCTGATACGTTAGGTTGCAGTGTCTGACTGTTGATAAAGGATCCTCCCCAGGAAATGAACCAACTGGCACTCTGTCTTGGACTTCCAGCCCCCAGATGTGTGAGAAATAAATGTCTGTTTTTCAAAACTCCCAATCTATGTTATTTTTTGGTAGATTTCAAGGTAAGCTTTAACCTTATCAAGAATTTTAAAAGGAAAATTGTAGCCTTTCAACTTTATTCTAGTTATTTCCATCCAAAAAAACAATTTTCAATAAATCTGTCATCCAACCATTAGAGTAAGACTTGCTACCTTGCTTTGTCTGTTGACAAATTTCATTAATGTACTGGAATTATAAGAGTAAATCAATTTGCTCTGTAGGAAATTGGTCATGGTTCAAGTTGGCAAATGCTCAATAAGATCTTTTACAGAGGCATAAGTGGAGTAAGAAGACAGAAAAAAATTAAATATGGAACCATTTTCTTTCAATTATACACATATTCTATAATTATTATTGAGAAGTTTTAGCACTATATTTGCTAAAGAACTTGGAAGAACAACATTGCTGACATATGTCACTGGGTTACAAGTCCATTAATGAGCTTTTATTAGAAGCTGGCTTCTTTCAACTTGATCAGGCATGTCTTTTCTGATGATTTAAACATGACTCTTTAAAACCAGTAGGAAGAATATAAAGCACTGCAAGGCAAATGACCTTAAATTGCATATTAATGATTTAACAAATGACAAGTTTGGTCCATCTCATTAGAAAGCCTGAACTTGAATTTTCCCTCTGAGATTCTATTTCTTCAGTTGGCTTCTGCCCAGTGATGTGGTGACATATACAAATCATCCTCATGGACGAAGAATTATCCTAGGCAGGAAAGAGAGACACAATAGAGCTGATGTCATAGACTAGAACTATGTCTTAGAAAAAGGGCATTTTCACTTTGCTTTACTCTAAGTATTCTGTCTTCAATATGTGTGGGATAGCAAAGGCACTGACCTTCATGTATCAATGAATTCTGTGAACTGGCACTGAGATAAGCACTTTACATGCATCCCTTTTTTTTTTAATTCTTTACCAATTTTATTAGCTTGATAGTAATATCATAATTGTAAAAATACAGAACTAAAGCAGAATTATCTCAGTAACACTTCTTATTAATGGTGATATCAGAGTTTGTCCACCTCCAATGCCCATGTTAACTGACTTCGTTTATATGGACTGTGTAGAAATGGGCCCTTTCACTAACACCAGTTAGTGAACATTCTGTCACCAGATAAACAGGACTCTGAGAAGATAGAAAAATAGAATTTATATAAAATTAACAGAGAGTGAAAACTTACTCTCCTCTATGATTTATACTCTTGTTTTAGTTTTAACCATTCTAGTGTTCTTCTGATTATTCGTTTTATGATTTGATAGCTTA
Organism: Castor canadensis; assembly: GCF_047511655.1. Taxonomy (NCBI): domain Eukaryota; kingdom Metazoa; phylum Chordata; class Mammalia; order Rodentia; family Castoridae; genus Castor; species Castor canadensis. The sequence continues at coordinate 79,072,408 of NC_133394.1, read as the reverse complement.
GATGTGGGAGATCAGATGTGGCTTAGATGCAGCAGGTCCCTAAGGAGACTGACCTACTATAGATGATGCAATGCATTAAGTCTGATGAGCAAAACAGAGTTTAAAGCAAGTTGTAAACAAGGGTCTGAGATAAGGAAATTGGTTTCCCAGCAGATGGCAGCAAAACAAAAACACATGAAGGCAGGATGCCAGAGTCTGGACAATAAAACTGAAATAAGGCAGGGAGCAGACTCAAGGTCAAAATGGCATGAAATTGGGGTACCAATCTCCAGATGACTTTATTGTGAGTAGGGAAAGGAAATAGATCTAACAGGAAAATGGAGCAGTAAATCCTCACCATCAGAGAGGCTGTGTTGATGGAACTTGGGCAGCAAACATAGATTAGACTTGAGGATATGCACAGTTACAAAAGTAAGCCCAACATTTAGAAATAGATGAGAAGTAAACCAGAAAATGCCAGAAACAAGGCCAAATCATAGAAGATTAGTGCTGATTAAAAAAATCTTGGCATAACACAAAGCAGGTGATACCTGGACTCCAATGTGAGTCTTTCCCTATCACATACAATCCATAGTTATCTTCTTTTTGTTCTTCTCCTGTTGTTTTGTTTCCTTGTCCTCCCACTGCTCTAGGCAAACCTATCCTCCCATGTACCACAGCAAATACATTTGGAGAGAACAAAAGTCCTCATCTTTACCTTATGTTATATTTCTGTTTTTGTGGTGTCATACTGCTCCTTCCACCTTTGGTGTTTTTCCTTTTTTCTTCTTGACTTCATAGCTTTCTCTCTCCACTTTTCGTCCTTTGTATCAATTTTTCATCTTGCACTGCAGCAATTTAGGGCAACAAGCAACTTGGAGCACATGCTGGACAGCCTAGGAGATGATGTCATACCTGTTAATTAGTGGGGGAAAAGGTAGATATGTCAATTTATTAGTATAGATTCTATTTCTTCAATACCATTTTCTAATTCAGTGGCATTAGCAATGGGTTTATAACTTATTGGTCATCCTTTCTATTACATTCAAGAATTTTCTTAGCACATTATGAAATGCACTATTTGCTGAAATTATAATATTGTTTTGTTTAGCTTTATATTTTTGCAGTTGTGGAATTGAACCCCATGTGCTCTACCACTGAGCCACATCACCAGGCCTGAAATTATAGCAGTAAACAATAAAAATTGCCTGTTTTTATGACCTTCCTAATAAGGCTGGACTCTATCAACTATTCTTTGCTTTTTAGGATAATAGGTGGGTGGGATTAAAAATAAGACATAAACGAAATGATAAGCATTCTTTTCACTGTTTGACATTTTTCCATGTCAAAGATTCTATTGCTAAAACTTCAGAATGAATAAAGAAAGCATCATTAAGAAATGAAACAGCACTGATCTAATCCTAGCTAGTAGGATGCATGTAAAGTATTGCCAATGCAAAGTGCTCAGCTATAAATGAATTCACAACGAGGACAAATTTTATCAGTTTCAATGATGCTGAGGAAACCCAGGCCCCTGAATTCTACATTTCCCCTGCATTACTGTCTTTTGTTGTTTATTTTTAGAGACTAAGTTTTCACATACAGTCACTGAATAGATATTAAATTCACAATGTAGTAATTTTGATGTTTCCAAGTTGTTTTTGAAAAATAGCTATGACTACATAAGAAATTCTAAAGCTAATATTTAATACATTTTGACTACAATTAACAAGCACATGCTAATCCTCTTAACATTATCATTAATTTTGTTTTGACTATTTTCTGTATTGAAATAGTAGAATATATAAAACTTTGAGTATACTTTTTCTTTCAGTGGAAATTCACATATTCTGATTGAGGAAATCCATTTTAGGTCTAAATAACAGAGCAACATTTCACACAACTTAGAGCAGGATTTAATATGCTCCCCCTTTTAAATAAAGAACCAAATAGTAAATGTTTCTGCTTTGTGAGCTATATTACCTGTGCTGCAACTATCTAACTGCCATAGTAGCATCACAGGAGCTTGGGACAGTGTGGAAATGAATATATTCTCTATGCTTCAGCAGTTTCTATTTACAACATTAGGCAACAGTCTGGATTTGGTACATGGACTACAGTTTCTGAACCCTCCATTAGAATTTCTGTCTCTTACTACTTTTGACATTAAATCATTTTCCATAGCTTTATAAGAAGTTGCTTATATCACTTTTATTATCATTGGAAGAGCTATAATTCATATTTGCAGTTCTAACATTTTACCAAATTCATTTGGGTGTTTGTGGTTATCTGACCACTCTTTCCTTTCAGTATAACAGATAGCAAAGCTTAGGCCAATGTCACAGTTGAAAGATGGAAAATAATGTCTCCCAATAAATTCATTCTTCTCAATTTCTTGTGTAAAACAGCCTCATAGTGGAGCTCTGCCATTTGTGTAGTCATCGAATGCTAGATAAAAGGGACCATAGAACAGTCTTTTAGTGTAAGGTCTTATTTTGCTGGCCAGATTCTCTACCACTTGAGCCATACCTCCAGCCCCATAAGGTCTTATTTTGCAAATGAGAATATTGGGGTAAATAAATTAGATGATTCCCAAATATAATGAAAATTCAACAAATAGACACAAAACTATAAACTTGAAGTCAAGCCTTCTAACTTTTTGGTTGTATTCTTCCTATAATTCACAATAAGTAATATCCTAAACAGGAATAAAAAAGACACAGTAAAAGCAGCCTCACTCTGGCTATTAGCAAGAGCCAACCAATGTTGATTTCACTCATCTGTAATGTCAGAAACTAATTCAAAATAAACTTGTATTTTCCATTAGTCATTATGATATTGACAAATATTGACAAAATATATAATGCCTAATTATAAGACATCACATATTAAGTACAGAATAAAGGGAATTTTGTTTTCAATTTTAGTAGTGGAAAATGTATACTCATGTCTTTAATAAAAGGAATCCTTTAACAGGAAGCTCTAAAGAAGGGGGAAGCAATTTATTTTATCTGCATAAATTGTCATTTGATCTCTTTAGCATCAACAACCACCCAGCTCTGAACTGCATGTGGAAGGATCTCATAGCAATGCATAACTTGTGAACAATGGGGCATATCTTATAGAAAAATGGTCCAATTCTGGTTGTGGTTTTTGTGATGTGTGTGTGTGTGTGTGTGTGTGTGTGTGTGTGTGTGTGTGTGTGTGTGTCTGTGTTTTCCCTTCTGAACTTGTGAAGATGAGCAGAGTGCATGGAATGTGATCTCCAGGAGGGTACCAGAAATTGGATGTGAGGTTGCTAGGCAATTTCCCCTATTGTTTTAAACAAACTCTACAGAGCTGGCAGCAGCTGTCAGAGTTTCTGGCTCTTAAGAATAACAGAGCTGAAAAACACAAAGAACAAAGCTCTTCCACAATAAATGGCAATAAATAACTGGAACTTTCTATGCCAGTAAATGCAAGCACTTGGATGTTAAAGCAATTAATAAGGTTAACAAACACAAGAGGACATTTGATTTCTATTTGTTGTCAAATACTTCTTCTCTCTAGTTTCTTTTAATTTAAATGGTAAGACAATCTGAAAAGAGAATGGTGTGCAGTGATTTTGATAAATTATTTTTCTAAAATCACCATTTGCTCACTTCTTTACTTTGATTTTATTCATGGAGAATTTCATCTCAGGGACAACAGTATATACATCCTGAAAATAAGTTTCAAAGACCATAAAGAGAAACAAAATATATAATTTATGTTACAAACAATTCACCAACTGTGTTACCACAAACAGGCTTTCTTTACCCCTGATAGCCCTTCTACTCCCTCACCCATTCCCTCTTCATCATGGAGGGAGGTGATTATGCAAGGCTACATGTGATGAAATTTACAAGAGTTGCAGAGACAGAAGTGAGACCATGTATATCTGGTAAAATCTCAAGAGCCTCCCTGGGCTGTAGCAACATCAAGATCATGGTTGTGATATTGTCATTGAAAGAGGCTATAATCGTGCAACTTTGTACATTTCTGTACAACCTTCTATAAACCTAGAATTACTTCAAAATAAAAAGTTTAAATAGACCAATCAAATCGTTCCTTTCTAATATTTCAAACTTAGAGAATTTCCTCCTCAAATAATGAATCATAGTTCTGCTGGTTTAATTTAATTTCTACCTATGTATGAGTATTTTTCCAGTGATTTATGCTTAGGAATATGTTTCAAAGTTGAGATGTAGTAACTCAGACATTTCCTCTAGTCTCTATTTCTCTCTTTCTCTCTCTCTCTGTCTCTCACACACTCATACAAATACATACACACACACATACACTTGCATACACACACACACATCATGGTTCTCTTTTCTCATACACTTTAAATCATATCAAGATTACTTCTAATACCTAACACAATGCAAATCTATGAAAATTGTTGTTATATTGTATTGTTCATGTTTTGCTTGAATATTTTCAATTTTTAGTTGTTTGAACAAGATGCAGAACTGTATCAACCTGTGAGTTCAGAAATTTTAATTTTTTCCTTAGTTTCTTTCCACCACAGAAGAACAATTAAGCCCATAACATAATACACATAGGGGAGTGTGGAGTTTACTTATGCCTTTCCCCTTCCTTCTCTTTTACCATTCCTTAAAATTAAATATAACATGTGGAGACCTGAATTTGAGGGTTATTTCTGCAATATGAAGAGTTTTCACATAAGTTATAATGAGCAAAGTTGTCTCTAAAAGTCTCTTTGAATTATTCATGCTTGAATGGTTGGAGGATAAACTGAAAAAGTATAAATGAGCCATAGAGATTGAATAGAAAGTACAAATTATATTGAAGTTAGAAAAATACTCTTCTTTCACAAAAACCTTACTGTAAATGTAGGTGGCATCCACAACTGCTATCCTATGTGACAGAATTCATTTTTAATTTTAATTAGCCTGTAAGCAATTCCATAAATACTGCAGTATTAGAGTATTTTCACTGGTAGTGAAGGTGGAGTACTTTCTAAAGTGTGTCAACAAGAAATAGTTTTAATATAGTAAATGAAATGTCCATATATGTTGTTAGAACCTTACATAAAGTCTGAACACATGACAAATTCTTCCAGGAATAATAGAGTACCTCTGATCCTCACATTAAATCACTTATCTGAGTGTGAAGATAATTTTGAACAACTTTCTGGAAATATTGTGGTCTCAGCACTTGAATACTGGAACAGTATTCTAGACTTAAGGAACTTTTACAAAAAGATTTATAAGAGTTTAAAATACTGTTAATATTTGTTTCAAATGAATGAATTGTGATCTTACTTTTCTGTATTTTCCTTTGCATTTAGCATAAGGTGAAATGAGGCAGAGATTCAAAATGAGAGCTTAATACTATGTGCCAAGCACTTTTTTAAGTATATGATGAACAATGAATCATTTAAGATATATCACCATACTCATTTACAAGATTTGGAAGTTGAGATACCAACAGATACTAACAGCTAATGAGACACCTTTTAAACTCATGTCTGAATCCAGACACCACACTTCCAGCCACCACACTGAGTAGACAGAAATGGATGTAAACATTGGAACAAGGCAGAACATGTTTCAAACTCTACTCGTAACCATTTTCCTTGTGTACAGTTCTGAACAAGTTAACTATTCAATGCTGATATAGAATAGAAGCATGAAAATGGAATAAAAATACCTAATTGAAAACTTTTAAGCATTAAAGACATGTTTATCAAAACTTCTGGCACCACTTAAATATGAAGAAATAGTCATTATTACGCTTTGTGTTTTATTTTTGAACATGTGAATGAAATTAACTTTTGTGCATTTTTTGTTTTAGGTATGATAATTATATATTTTAAAACTACTGGTGCATATTCCTGTTTCTCTTCCTCAATAGATCATAATGGATTCCTCTCTGCTCCCCCGTCTCTTTATCTGCATCTTTCATATACTGTCTCCCCCAGAGCCTCACTTACCATTTGCATCTCATACTTTGTCAACAGCCCTGCAATATAAACCTGGTGCTCTTGCCTTCTTAAATGACCTGAATCATGTGGAACTCATTCATCACTTTTCACTTCCATTCCTGTTGTTTTCTCTGGAATGTGTTTTACCCAGTTTCCTCTCTACCTATTCAAATATTCAGAACTAAAGTTTCGGTTGAAACCCTGTCTATTCAACAAAGACTCCCATCTGTTCTGTCTGACAACATGAATTAGTACAACCTTGCCATGACCAACAGAACGTCTGTTAAGTCCCATTACCAAGGACAATTGTGTTTCCTTTGAGTGTCTGGTTTACTTCCAACTTATTTATATTGCTGATCATATAATAGTTTTTTGTTTCTTTGTTTACTTGGTTATCAGGATTGGAGGCCAAATCTCTGGCCCATTTGAAAATCCTTCAAATCATGCTAATTATTATTCTAACTCAACATATAAATGAACTAATTTTATTGCCTTTATTTTTCCCTTTTTGTCATCACGTTTCTTAATTTTGCATGTATTGTAAAGGTAAAATAAAATAAATAAATAAATTTATTTATCTCATGAAAGATACAATTTTATAAAAACAAATGCTTGTAAAAGTCTTTGGAAAATTGAGAAAATAATGTAAAAGAAATTTAAAACTTGTAAATAAATACCCAAAAATAACAATTCAAAAATAACTACTTCAAATATTTAGATAAATTTATATTGTATTTTATACTAATTTTGTGTTTGTGATTCTTTTATCAAGCTTAGAATATATTACAATGAAATGTTATATTATAGTTTTGGATATTACATTGCTGTGTCATTAAATATTCTTTGAAAACAATAATATATTGCATGAATGTATAGTGATGTAATTGCATGACTATGCTGTTTAATCATAACACATTATTGCTATGACAAATAGTAATGTGTGGAACACAATTGCCAAATCCTCAACTGCATATTCTTTTTTCATTTAAAAAAATTTTTATTATCATATTATTGTTGTACATTGTGACATTTTAAAAAATGCCTACAATATATCTTAGATTCATTCTTCCATCATTCTCCTTTATCCCTTCTCCCTACTTCCTGAATAATTTCAACAGGTTTCATTGTTCCATTTTCATACACGAGTACCTAATATTACGTCCATATTTGCCCTCCTTCACCCTTTCCCTATGTCCTTCCCCCTTCCACTCACACCAACCCCCAGACAGGACCAGTTTTCTCTTTCTGTCCTCCTTTTTTTTTAATTATAATTTTTTAATTAAGGTATATTCATTGTATAGGGGGATTCATATTGACAATTCTGATTAGAGTTATATCATACATTATTTACATTGCCCTCATCATCTCTCCTCCTCAGCCTCCTCCCCACTCTAATTAAAGCAATTACAAGAGATTTTTGGTTCTGTTTCATATAGGTAAATGAAGTCCACCAACCATACATTGTCACCTTAATCTCCTTCCTTCACCCTCCTCCTCCCACTGATACCCGCCACCTGACAAACACACATACACTGTACCTATTTTACAGCCCTGGTTTTTGTTATTAATATTTAAGTTGACGTTCAAATGGGTGTCTCAATGTATGCCCACTGTGGGTGTGCTTTACTTTGGTCTGTTTAATCACTTCAAATACTCTCTCTTACCTCTTTACCTCCCACCCTCATTTTTCAACAGCTTTCAATACACATTATTATATCCTCTACCTTCCCATCTATGGTATGCAATATTACTGATGCTCTATCATTCTCTTTTCCTTTCCTTCTTTCCCCGAGTTCCATAGAGTAGTTCCACTGTTACAAACATGGTCTACATCTGAGTTTTTATATGATCATGCTTGTTTTTGTGTATATGTTTATCTTTGGAGCTATCTTCCACATATGAGAGAAAATGTGCATCTTTTGTGTTTCTGATCCTGGTTAGCATCACTTAACATGATGTTCTCCAATTGCATCAATTTACCTTCAAACCCCATGTCATTATTCTTTGTGGCTTAATAATACTCCTTTGTGTACATATACCACAATTTCATTCATCAGTTATAGGGCATCTGGTTTGTTTCCATAGGCTGGCTATTGTTAATAGTGCTGTGATGAACATCAATGTACAGGTGTCTCTACTGTATCCTGTTTTCTGTTCTTTTGGGTAGATGCTCAGGAGCAGTATCACTGGATCATATGGCAGTTCTACCTCTAGTTTTTTGAGGAATCTCTGTACTGATTTCCATAGTGGTTGTACTAATTTGCATTCCCACTAGCAGTGTATAAAGGTTCCTATATTTTATGTTCTTTTATCATTGCTATTATGTTTACCTCTTCATGTAGGTTGAAAACTTCTTTTATGTTAGCACTGTCTTCTAAATCTCTATGGTTTCATATTTGTGGGGACATAATTAGGGTCATAGCAACAATGGTGGGGGGAAAGAGAATAGAGATGTTTATCCTAAACTAATAGAAGGATTGTGAAGAAAATACAAATAACCATAATCTCACTTGTCCAGTCATCAACACTACATTGTGGCAGCTAAAACAAAATCTTTCTCTAGTCTTTCCTTATCCAAGAGTGTTAGACAGTGACATTAAATTCTTTCCCAAATTCTGTTCAGAACTTTTTATGTATCATGCTTCAAGACACTGAATGTGTAGTATAAACAACATGACAAAGATCTTTCAGTTGTCTCTTCTCAAAACTATGGGATGAAGAGATATACAACTTGAAAGTATGTTATTTAACCAAGGGAAACACATAGAATATACAAGAATGAATGAAGAATCAAACAGCAAGACTGCATTGAGGAGAATGACATAGAAACTGGGTCATTCCAAACCAGTAGCAGGGACAGGATTGCTTTGGGTTGAAATGAACAACTCAGTGAAAATGATCACACTGAGGTTTTCAATTGTGCTTTCTAAATATTTCTTTCCTACTCAAGAAAACCAGTAATCCACAGAGAAAGGAGTACTTTCAGGATAGGAGGAAGAAAATATATAAAATAAAATTGGCTCAGCTTGATAAGACAAAGAAGAAAGAGTTTTTCACTAATGTTAAAATCATGCCTAAGTACACAGAAGCCATGTGGGAGAGGTTCCCATTGTCAAAGAAAGGATGCTTGGTGAACTGATAAGAACAAGAACACATCAAGCAGAGTAAGGAAGCAGCTTGCTCCAGTTTACAAAACATGTTATGTCTCAAAAGCCACTTTCTAGATTCTAAAAAGTATCTTTCTTGTATAACTATCTCAACTCTTCTGTCCTTAATTTGCTGTGTATATATTATGTATTCACCACCATTTTACAGGTGCTACAAAATCAGTGGAGGGAAACATGCATGTTCAATTTTCAGTATTTACCTGTATGAAACCTGGATCTCAGAATTATTCTTTATAAATTTTAAGAAATCCTGCATGTGCACATATCATGTGTGTGCCTGCAAACACACCATCTGTTCCTTAGACAAAAACAGTATTGAAAGTACATTTGGCTTTCTTTAAATAATAGCAAGGCTTTGTGTTTTTCTGTCTTTTTGTCTTTTTGGTGGTGCTGGGGTTTGAACTCAGGGCTTTTCACTCATGAGCCACCCCCAAGCCTGAGCCACCTCCAGGCCTGAGCCTTTCTATCTGGTCCAATTTCATTTTTGCCATGCTTTTATTCTAATTTTTCATTTGAATAAAAAGAATGGACATAATTTGGCCATATCTTATGAAATAAATTTCCTTGGTTTTTATCTGTATGGCTATTATGCCATTTCTATCTTAGAAATTAGACAGTAACTTTAATTAGAATTTCTTAGGTGTTACAGTGTGGGGAGCTATATTAGGTCTGTATTCCATATATGAGAGAGAACAAGTGGTTTTTGAGCTTCTGAGCAAACTTCACTTAAAATGATGTTCTCCAGTTCCACCTTTTTACCTGCAAATGACAAATTTTCATTCTTCTTTGTGGCTGAGTAAAATTCTACTGTATATAAATACCATATTTTCTTAATCCATCCATCGGTAGTGAGGCATATTGACTGTTTCCATAGCTGTGCTATTGTGAATAGTGTGGCAATAAACATGGGTGTGCAGGTGCCTTTGTTGTAACTTGACTCACATTCCTTCAGTTATATCCCTAGGAGTGGAATTGCTGGATCATATGGGATTTCCATTTTTAGTTTTTTGAAGAGCCTCCATACTGTCTTCCATAGCAATTGTACTAGCTTACATTCCCAACAGTGTGTGAGGATTCCTTTTCCCCACATCTTCACCAACATTTGTTGTTGTCTTCTTGATGCTAGCCATTCTAACAGGAGTGAGGTGGAATCTTAATGTGGTTTTGATTTGCATTTCTTTTATGGATGAGGACGGTGATTTTCTTCAGGGTTTTTTTTTTTTTGACTATTTGGACTTTTTCCTTTGAAAAGGCTCTGTTCAGTTCATTTGCCCATTTTTTAATTGGGTCATGGATGTTTGGGAGTTTAGTTTTTTGAGCTCCCTGTATATTTTGATTAGCAGTCCCATGTTAGATGTATAGCTGGCAGAGATTTTGTTCCATTCTGTGAGTGGCTTCTTCAATTTAGAAAACATTTCTTTTGTTTGTGCAAAAGTGGTTTAATTGCATGCAGTTCCATTTCTCCATCCTTTCTCTTAGATGCTGAGCCACTACCGTTCTACTGAGGAAGTCCTTGCCTATGCCTATTAATGCTGATATATTCCCTACCCTAGCTTCAAAGTTTCAGGTCTGATATTAAGGTCCTTAATCCATTTTGAGTTGATACTTGTACAGGGTGAAAGACAAGATCTAGTTTCAGTTTTCTGCTCACAGATATCCAGTTTTCCCAGCAATATTTATTGAAGAGACTATCTTTTGTCGATCATATGTTTTGGCACCTTTGTCAAAAATCAGAAGGTATAGCTGCATGGATTCATATCAGAGTCCTCTATTCTATTCCACTGGTCTTCATGGCTGTTTTTGTACCAGTACCATGCTGTTTTTTATTGCTATTCCTCTGTAATACAGTTTGAAGTCGGGTATTGTGATATTTCCAGCATTGCTCTTTTTGTTCAGAATTGCCTTGGCTGTTTGTGTTCTTTTGTGTTTCCAAATGAACTTTAGGGTAGATTTTTCAATCTCTGTGATGAAAGTCATTGGGATTTTGATGGGAATTGCATTGAACATGTAAATTCCTTTTGGTAGTATAGCCATTTTTACTATGTTGATTTTGCCAATCCATGAGCACAGGAGATCTTTTAACCTTCTATAGTATTCTTCAGTTTCTTTCTTCAGGGGTTTGTAGTTTTCCTTGTCAAGGTCATTCACATCCTTTGTTATTTTTATTCCTAGGTATTTGACTATTTTGAGGCTATTGTTAATGGAAGTGTTTTCCTATATTCTTTCTCAGTCTGTTCATTGTTGGTGATAGAAAAGCTACTGATTTTTGTAAATTGATTTTGTACCCTGCCACATTGCTGAAACTGTTTATGGTGTCTAGGAGTTTCTTGGGTCTTTCAGGTATAAGATCATGTTGTCTGCAAATAAGGATACTTTGACTTCTTCTTACCTGTTTGTATTCCTTTTATTCTTTTTCCTGTCTTATTGTTCTGACTAGGAATTTCAAGACTTTGTTGAATTGGAGTGGAGAGAGTGGACACTCTTGTGTCATTCCTAACTTTAGAGGAAATGGTTTCCTTTTTTCCCCATTAAGTATGTTATTAGCTATGGGTTTTCAACATATAGACTTTATTATATTGCGGTACCTTCCTTCTATTCCTAGTTTCATCAGAGCTTTTATCATGAAAGGGTGTTAAATTTTATCAAAGGCTTTTTATGCATCTATTGACATGATCAACTGTTTTTTTGTCTTTGCTTCTGTTAATGTGTTGTATTACATTTAATGATTTGCATATGTTGAACCTTTCCCGCATCACTGGAATGAAGCCAACTTGATCATCGTGTATGGTCTTTTTGATACGCTGTTGAGTGCAGTTTGCCATTATTCTGTTGAGAGTTTTTGCATCTACATTCATTAAAGACATTGGCCTGTGAGTCTCTTTTTTTGCTGTGTCCTTCTCTGGTTTTGGGATGAGTATAATACTGGCTTCATAGAATGAATCTGGTAGTGTTCCTTCCCTTTCTATTTTGTGGACAAGTTTAAACAGTGTTGGTATTAGTTCTTCTTTAATGGTCTGATAGAATTCAGTGGAGAATCCAATAGGTCCTTGATTTTTCTTTTTTGGGAGACTATTGCTGTTTCAATTTCATTGGTGTTATAGATCTGTTTAGATGAATAATATCCTCTTGGTTCAATTTTATATCTAGAAATGTGTCCATTTGTTCTAACCTACATTCCCTGGATTTCCTTAATGTTTTTTGTTATCTCCCCATTTATTAATTTGGGTCTTTTCCCTCCTCATATTAGTCAGATTTTCCAGGGGTTTGTCAATCTTGTTTATTTTTTTCAAAGAACCAGCTTTTTGCTTCATTGATTCTTTTTTTTTTTTGGTCTGTATTTCATTGATTTGGGCCCCATTTTTATTATTTTTCTCCTTCTGCTTGGTTTGAGTTTAGCTTTTGGTTCTCCCTCCAACACCACTGTGGTGGAGGTCTCTGAGTTTTTATGTCCTTTAGTGTATGTTTAATGAAGTTGGGTGTGCTAATAATTGGGCGCATATAAGTTAATAATGGTTATTTCCTCTTTATGTGTTGCTCCTATTATTAGTATGACGTGACTTTGTCTCTTTTGACTAATTTGGGTTTGAAGTCCATTTTTTCTGATATAAGTATTTCTACTACTGTCTGTTTTGAGGGTCATTAGATTGGTAGGTCTCTTTTTATCCTTTCCCCATAAGACAGTGCTTATTTCTAAGGTGGGTTTCTTGTAAACAACAGACTGTAGGGTCTTCCTTTTTAATCCAGCTTGCCAAATGATGCTTTTTGATGGTGGAGTTTAGTCCATTAACATTCAGTGTTAATATTGAGAGGTATGTGGTGATTCCTGCCATTTAGTTGTTTTTGGTGTTTACGGATTTCTGTGTGTGCACCAAATTCTATGCTGCTCTTTGATTACTTGTCTGTTCTTCTCATGAGTTTTAATATTTCCTATTCTTTCATAGTTATGCTTATTTTCTTCTTCTGTGTATAGGATTCCTTTCAAAATCTTCTGTAGGTGTCATTTGGTGGTGATATATTATTTTAATTTGTGTTTATCATGGAAGACTTTAATTCCTCCATCAGTTTTGAATGATAGCTTTGCTGGTTAGAGTATTCTAGGACTGAAATGGTTTTCATTCAGTTCTCAAAATACCTCACTCCACGCACTTCTTGCTTTTAAGGTTTCTGTTTAGATATCTGCTGTTATTTTGATGAGTTTATTTTCATGTGCTGTTTGGTTTTTCTCTCTTCTGGCCTTCAACATTCTTTTCTTGTTTTCTGTGCTTGTTCTTTTAAAGTAATATGCCATAGAGAAGTTCAGTTTTGGTCATATTTGTTTGGTGTTCTGAAGGCTTCCTGTATCTGAAAGGGCATCTCTTTCTCAAGGTTTGGGAAGTTTTCTGCTATTATTTTGTTAAATATATTATGTAAGCCTTTTGTTTGCACCTCTTCTCTTTCTTCAATGGCCATGATTCACAGGTTGGGTCTTTGAATGGAATTTCTGAGTTCTTGAATATTCCTTTCAGTGTTCTTGAGTTTTTTGTCTAAGAATTCTTCTGTGTTTTTCTTTAATATATATATATTTTGTCTTTAATCTCTGAAATTCTGTCTTCTGCTTGTTCTAGTCTGCTGAAGTGGCTTTCAACTCTATTTTTTATTTGATTTAGGGAACATTTTATTTCCAGGCTATCTGATTAAATACTTTTTTTGTGATTTTCCATATCTTTGTTTAACTCTTCTTTCATATCTTGTGCTATGTTCTTTATTTCATGTCTTTCTCTTTTTTAGTCTCAGTTTCATTTTGGAGTTTGTTGAAGTTCTCTCTGAATTCATTTGGTTGTTTCTGTGTCTTCTCAAAGTTTTTATTTGTTTTGTCTTGATATTCTTTGAGTTGACTTTGTTCTCTTAAGCTCCACCGGTTCCTCTTTGAGCTCACTTCTGATTTCCTCTTTGAGAACCTCTTTGAGGTCTTCATTAACCTCATTGGACATACTTGTCACCATTCTACTGTAGTCAGCAAGTGGGTGTTCATTTCCTTTATTTTCCTTTTTTGAGTTATGCTACACTTTTGAAGGATTGTATTCCCTTGTCTTCTTCATCTCCCCATGTTTCTATTTTGTGCCTTGCTCCTGTTATATTGATTGACTACTCAGGGGTTTTAATCACCTGTTACCTTTCCCTTGAGTATGCTGTGACTGGCTTAGTCATTAGTTAGGCTGATGTCTTATTTCTTTTCCCTGACCTGGAGATATAATTTAGCAATAAGAAATTCACAGATTCAATACCAGATTAGTTATTTACATAATATACAAAGACCCTCTTGGTAGTATTATCTATAAATAGTAGGAACTGGGAGACATCAGTTGTTTGACTAGAGAGAGATACTTACATAATTAAAAATTTGGTACTAGAAGGGGGGTGGAGAGGGAGGTGTGATGAGGGAGGGAAGAGGTGTGAAGGGTGGGGCTATAGCATAATAAGGTTCTAATATGTTTTAAGGTGCAATACAGTTGTTGTGGAGAAGGGTGCTTTTGTAAGGGATTGCAGAGAGTTAGGACAGAAGGGGTAATGTGTAGAGTTGGTATTGTGGACTATTCAGTGAGTGGTGGGTGTAGAAGATGTAGGGACAGTGAGGCAAGAATGTATGCAAAAGCAAGGAGGGGAGAGTGGAGAAAGGAGGAGAGAATGGAAGAAAAGAGCAGAAAAATAGCTGGGGGAGAGAAAGGAAAGTGGGGAAAGAGAGGACCAAGCAGGTTGATATTTGGACAGAGAGGAGGAGGGAGGCAGGTAATACTAGATTGTAGCACAAAAAAAGGGGAGAGAAAATGACGAAAGTGAGATAAAGATAAGTGAATAATGGTAATAAAATTTAAAATGTTGTTGGGACAGCAGATTCAGTTTGGTGGAGTTGGGTCCTGTTGACATTGTGCCAGTAGGCTGTGTTCATGTGATACAGGTCCAGTTCGTCACAGAGTCAAGTTCAGATCATTCTGTAGTCCTTTCTTCTTCCAAGAAAAAGAAAAGAAAGAAAAAAAAGAAAAGTGGCCAGCTTTTCCTGAGGCAGACCTGCAGCCGTGCCAGTTCCATCCCACACTACTTCCCTAACCAAGCCTATTTACCCCAAGTCTAGCTACCTTGACTCAGAAGAAACTTTCTGAAAATGTGGAACTTAGAGTTCAGCTTCACTCAGCTATCTGTCATCTTGGATCCTTCCTCTGTATATTTTAAATGATAAGGTTAAATGATAAGAAAAACATTTTGTTTAAGATGTACATACATATTCTGACATGATTATATAAATTGATTATATTACCAAAAAATTTTACTATTCAGCCCAAATTTTGAAATATGGAGCTAATAAATTCTACAAGAAGTATGGTTGATAGTTTCTAAGATTTGAAAAGAAATGTTATGTAGAAATGACTGAGCTGAAATTTCCACATTTATGTTACATCAATAGTTGTTGTGAAGGAAAAATTAATTACCTTACTCAGAAAGGATTGCTTAGGCATTTGCCTCAGATGAGTAAGGAAACTATATTTCATACTTTGCTTGTTTCTCAAACCAAAAAGTACCAGTCAAATCATTAAATGATAATCATCCTTATTTTGGTAGTGCTAAAGTTTGAACTCAGGGCCTATGCTTGCTAAGCAGGCACTCTACCACATGAGCCACAATGCCAACTCTTTTCTGTGTCGTAATAGGGTCTCCTGATTTGCCCAAGGTGGCTTTGAACTGCAATCCTCCTGATCTCTGCTTCTTTAGTAGTTAGGATCACAGAAGTGAGCTGCCAGTGTCTGTCTTATTTCAATGAATTAAATTACACAGTAATGGGGTAATTACTTTGGGGTAGACATAAGAGGGTTATGGGTCTGAGGACAGCTTGGGCAAAAGCTCAAGACCCTATCTGTAAAACAAACTGAAACAAAAAGGTCTGGGAGTGTGGCACAAAGGCAGAGCACCTGCTCTAATTTCAAACATCAATTTCGCCAAATAAATAAATAGATAAATAATTACATAACACCATAATGATTCATTTACATTGGTTTTAAAATTTTGTCTCATATATGACTGTGTGTTTAACACTACAACCAATAGCACTCATATAGAAATCTAGTCTATCAACTTGTTTGTTTTATAAAGTAAATACTCTTTATAGCAATAGTATGATTCAGCCATAAATTTTTTAAATTCTGTACTCTCTGAAGCAATAAAAACGTTCATTGAACAATGTTGACATAATTGTTCAAATATTGCTCCCTTCAATCAATTTGTTGCTTTTTGAAGTACAATAAAGCACATAATTAGACACACTGAGTAGTCTCAGGGTGTTTGACCAGGACAGAGAGTTAGACATTACTAAATCCAACCTTTGACTCAGGGAGATAGCTTATCTGAGTGCAGACATCTAAAAATAGCTGACCAGAGAACAGGCATCCAGGTGTGGGGTTGGATGGATATCACCTCAGCTCTGAACCACACTTGGAGCTACATGAATGGAATTGAGCCATTGAGTTGGGGACAGGGCATGTTGGAAATATCATATTTATTATTCTTATGCCTATTGCAAAATAAGATTTAAAAAGATGCTTAATTTATAGAACTATAACTAGGTAACATAAATTAAAAATGGGTAAAGAAAAAGGAAAGAATGGAATCACATAATAAACCCATATGTGAATTAGAAAGTACACATAAAAGTTAGTTCTGCCTTTGACTCCAGCTTTCCTATTAGCCAATGCTCGGAAAACCTCTCAAACACATAACTCATAATGGACATAGAATAAAAACACACCAACTTTTGGCAGAGATATAAGCATTCTTGGTACCAAGAGCAAAAAGAAATAGCACAAAAAAGATAAGAGGCATAGAATATATTTTTGCAGGATTGCATGATTCAGGGCTTAGTATGTCAAGATTTAACTACTCAAGATCAATCTATTTTATTCAAAAACATTTCACGTATAAACATAGATCAAATCATTTTATAGCTGAAATATGTTCTCCAACAGCTTTACACACACACACACACACACATCCATACACATACACATGTATATATGTTTAATCTTATGTTACTATTGGTACTGAATTATATGAATACCTAATTTTTCTTCTTTTGGACTTCTAAGAGGAGAAAATTTTCCCTTTTCAGGAAATTCCAATGCCAAATCAAAGAAACATACTGCTGTGCTGAAAGAAAAGGAAGAACAAAGAAAGTACTCAACTGTTTCTCAAAAGAGGTTGCCACAAAGGGAAACCTGAAATTCCCATAATTTAAAAAAATTATGATTGTTATAAAGCTTGATGCTACTATGCACTAAAAATTAAGGTTCTACAAATTGCAAATGATTTAAAACATCCAGAATTTATTTTATGAAAAGAGTAGAATTAAACTAGTAATTATTACTAGGTACAAGGATAATAATAACAAAAGAACTAGAATATTTTCAATTTTGTGAAACCGCAGTAACACAATTTGAAATAATTAACTGGCTAGATTTAGGTCCCAATTGCTGGTGGCTCATGACTGTCATCCTAGCATGGGATTCTAAAACCAGGAGGATTGCAGTTGGAGGGCAGTCTCAGCAGCAAAAAAAACCCCAAAACCCAAAAACTGAGACCCCCCATGTCAGTGGGAAAAAGCAGGCCATGGTGGTACACACCTGAAATCCTGCAATGGCTGGACACATACAGTAGGAGGGTCAAAGTCTACACTGGCCTGCGCAAAAAGTGAGACACTATCTAAAAAACAACCAGAGGAAGAAAGGGTTGGGGGCATGCCTCAAGATGTAGAGCACGTATCTAGCAAGCTCACAGTCCTGAGTTCAGATCCCAGTTCAACCAAATAAATAAACATGAAAAACATTCGAACTAAATTGCAATATGAATCAAATAATAGAACTTTATCCACTAAACTAATTAATATTCTTAATTTATACATTAGTAAAGAAGTCTGAAAATTAATGCCAACTAAGTTATAAAAAAGAGTCGATAATTAAACACAAAGATAGGAAGAAATTGTTTTTTAAAAAATCATGACAAAATATCAAGAATGTAAAAGTTCTTGTGAAAAAATCAAATGCAAAGAAATGATTAATAAGAAAAGGGGAAGACACAAATTATCAATGGCAAGAATTAGAAATGGGACATCATGTCAACTTTACCAATATTAATGTACATAAGACATAGAAATTATAAGCAAATTATGGCCAACCTGACTATTTGGACAAAATAAGTTTATTTTAAAATAAAATTTACTATATATGAAGGAAAACAAGTGACCATTAAAGTCCTTGTCCTGGCTTACTTTGTTTAACATGATGGTCTCAGTTCCACTCATTTACCTGCAAGCACATAATTTCATTCGTTTTTTTCATCATCCATTTATCAGTTGTAAGACATCGGGACTATTTTCAAAGCTTGGCTATTGTGAATAATGTTCCCATAAGCATGAATGTGCAAGTGGCTCTATTGTATCTTGACCTACACTCCAGGAGTGATACTACTGAATAAATGTGTGCATAAATACATATGCAATCTCATACATGTGCATATGTGTATATGTGCATATATGTAGGGGCAGAGAAAGCGCACGATCATAATAGTGGGTATGTCTGAGGTGGCTACAGGGGGGCAGGAAAGGAAAAGAGAATGACAGAGTGTGAGTAATATTGAAACACCTTGCATCTGTGTATAAAATAGTATAATGAAATGCACTAAAAGCTATTAAATAATAGGGGAGCAGGGTGATAGAGAAAGAGTAAGTAATAGAGGGGGTTCATCTGATTAAAATGTGACATATCCATGCTGAAATACCAAAGCCAAACCCCTTTGAACAATCAATATACAGTTCAAACATGAAGGACAAGAAGGTAAAACAGGTCCTGTCTGGTGGTGGGTACCAGTGGGAAAGGGAGAGTAAATGGAGAGGGAGGGTGTGGTGGATACATATATGTGTATGAAAACAGAACTATGGAACCTGTTGAAATTTTTCTAGGAAGTGGAAGAAGAGGGATGAGGGAGAATGATGAAGGGGTGAATCTAATTAAGAAACATTGTAAGCACGCATGTAAATGTTGCAATGACCCCCACACAACTAATACATGCTAATAAAAATTGCTAAAAATATGTGCTTTGCCAAAACTGAGAGAAAAATTAAAAACTTGATTAGTTCATTATTTGTCAAAAATCAAAAAAATTAAGGAAAACCTCCTTATAAAGAAACCACTATATTCAAACGTCTTCAATGCTGAGTTCCACTTAGAAGCTAAGTAAGAAATGCCACTCATCTTACACACAAAACCTTTCAAGTAATAGAATGAAAGAGAATATATGTAAAGACATTTTAGAGAGCCAATGTATCCTTGACATACAAAGTTACAAAAATATTGCAAGAAAGAAATGGTAGGAGTAATTCTTTCTCACACGAATTAAAAAAATTAAATTCAATATGGTAAAGCAAATTTAATCTTGCAGAAAAAGGTAACATTCCATAACTAAGTGAGTGTTTATTTAGATATGCAAGCTAGGCTTAATATTTTAAAATTTCTGTGTAATTCACCACTGAACAGAAAAAAAGAACAATTATCATCTAAATAGATAAAGTGTAATTGATTTAACTTAATATACACTGATGATAACACTCTCAAAAAATTAGAGATAGAAATGGTTTTCTAATCTGATGAGACAATCTTGCAGCAAACTGACAGTAAATATCACACTTAATGATAAATATTGAGAGTTTGGGCCCTGAAATTCAGCAAGAAGATAAAACCATATTTTATAATCATCACTATTTAATATGTCAGTACCAAAAGGCAAGGTAATGGAACATGATATGCAAAAATTGGAAAGGAAGAAATAAAGTCTCATTAGTTGAAGACAACATGATTTATAATACAAAAATGTACAAATTATTAGAATTAACTAGTGAATTTAGGAAAATTGCTGAAAACAAAGGCAAAAATTTTAAGAAAGAAAAAATGTATTGAAAAATTTAAGATAAATCAACTTAAAATAAAGGTGAAGAGTAAAATTAAGGATTCCCTGAATAAACTGAGCTACATGCTGTTGTGATCGATCACAAAGTTTAAGCATGCCAGTTTCCCCATTCAGCAACAGATTCAATCTAATGCACAGCTTACGTACTCTAAGCTGTGATTCTAAAACTCACAAGAACTGCAAAGGTCTAAGAATCAAGGCAATTTTATGAAGAGAAAGAAAATAAATAAGGAGAATGCAGTGATACATATAAGATTAATGATAAAGATGGAATATACATACATATGCTAATACAGTGTACAATCATGCAACTGAATACTAATCATTGTATGAAAATGGACAATCTAAAACACATAAAATCATTGATCAATTTTGCAAGATATAATGTTGAGCAAAAGACAGGTAGAGAAGATACAAAACCAAATATCTATCTATATACATCCAGGTATACGAAGCTAAAAAATAGGTAAGATTAATCAAAATGTTTAGGAATCAGGATAGGGAGCACACATTTGGGGATAATTAGTGCAAGAGGATCTGACTTTGGAGGTTCGAGTAATATTTTGTTTCTTCTTTCTTTTCTTCTTCTTTTTTTTTTTTTTTGGAGTGGTACTGGGACCTGAACTCATGGCTTTACACTTACTAGGTTGGTACTCTACTATTTGAGTCATGCCTCCACCCCAATATTTTGTTTCTTGATCTGGTCCTAATTTCATGGTTATACTTCTTTTGTGAAAAGTTTAAATTTGTGATAGTCCAATTTGAATTATATAATTATGTAATAATTTAATTCAAAATCTGAAAATTATTGCATTAATTAAAAAAAAGACAGCAAGAGAAAAAGAAACATAGTAGATGTGGGAGAAGTAGATATCAGTTGCAAGATGGAAGTTGTACACTCACAGAATGTCGTATTCACATGAAATTTATACTCCAATTTAAGGGCAGAAATCACCACACTGGATAAAACAAAAACTGTATGTGACATATTATGTGTGTGTGCTAGTGTAGTTATCAAAATCAGACAGATGCTAAACAAGAAGCATTAGCAGAGATCTGGAAAAATAGTCATAAAATATAAGCATAAATTTGCATGAAAATTGTAAGTGTTCCCCAGAATCCAAAGTTTCTATCTGCCTAATAACATAATCTCACAATATAAAAAGCTCAAAACAACTGAATTAAAAGGAGAAACAGAAACCCTTTGGTCATTGGAGGTTTTAGTACATGCATGCTGCCTTTGAAGCACTGATGTATTGAAACAGACTTCCTTTCAGTACAGAGATTAATGACAAGAGATTAATAAACAAGTACTTAGCAGATCTAGTCAACATAATACCACACACCATCCCTAATAATGGGACAATACACATCCTTTCCACAGCATTTACAGCCTTGAACAAAGTCATCTGCTGCTGAGCCATATCCATTAAAAGGACTTAAAGGAAGGACTGAATCAAAAGAAATACATTCAGATGCCACAGAGGACTTAAACTAACTACTCCACCTCAACTTCATTTCTCATTCTGGTCCATGGTGTGGCAGGCTCCAGCAATGCCAAGGCTTTCATGTTTGAATATGTTATAGTCATTCCTGTCCTAATCTCCCTTTCCTATTTGTTATTTATTTATTTTATGTGCTAGAGGCTGGGAGGGAAGCCAGGGCCCCAGGCATGTGAGGTAAATGCTGTGTCACTGAGTTAAATCCCCAGCTCTCTCATGGTTTTCTAATCATTGTTGGAAATTTCTATCCTTATACCTATGCACTGTTTTTTTCGTTGTTTGTGTTTTAGGATTCCATTCAATTGGCATCTCAACAAATAGGCTTTTCATTGAACACACTATCTTAATAGAGAGCCACCTCTAACTTACTCTCTTCCATCTGACCCATTTTGTATTTACATTGTACCATTGACTTCTGGTGTTGTCTTATGTATTTTCTAAAACCTGGTTGGCATGGATGGCAGGCCAATCTCTGTTGGTTACTGTATAGGGCCTAGCCTGTAGAAAGAGTGCAAGAAAGAGCTTCTCAATGAACTAATCAGCTACTGGTAACTCAACTTCTATTATGAGGACCCACAGCTACTCCCAAGAGAAGGACATTGAATCAGTACTTTCATGATGATGATGACACATTTTTAAAATACTTTTGTGTTATTAGACAACTGGAATTATAGATTATTAGAATTATCTAAATCATGGCCTTAGCTCTCTACTTTGCTATGATAATGTGCCCATAGCTTAAAGGTCAGGATAGGGACACATTTCTGAACCTTTCATTCTCTAGTCTTAGAGAATGCTGCTACTCTGAGCAAGCATGAATTTTTCTACCCATTTTCAGTATTTTCCTTATTTTTGTTTACATAAGATTTCCATTTCACATTAAAACTGATTTCTGAAATATACACTTCTCATTTCCAGAATGAAGTTATTGTTCTAGCAATTACTGTGTTTCTATGTTACTTATAGATTACATACTTGTTTAATTGAGCCACTGTTATGGTTTGAATATGAAATGTCGCTACCGGTTTATGGTCCCAAACTGGTAATGAAATTTTGGGAGGTTGTAGAAACCTTAGGAGATGGGACCCAGCTGGAGAAAGCAGGAGTATGCCTTTAAAAGGATATACCTGGTCCCCTGAACCATGCTCTCTGCTTCTTATACACCATGAGGTGAAGACGCTCCCCTGTCACATGCTCCCCATGTTGACTATCTTCCCCACCCATGGGGCCAAACAACCATGGGCTGACATCTCTGAAACTGGGAACTAAAATCAATCATAACTCCCTTCAGTTGTTCCTTCAGGTGTTTAGGTCACAGCTACACAAAAGTAAGTAACATAGCCATTCTGGGTTTTTTTTTTTTATTAAGTTTTAACTTTTACTTGGGAATTTCATAGGTTGTTTGTAAAAGACTTTTAGTACCTCAAAATATTTTGGTGGGGGTGAGGGGATGGTGGAAAGAAATCTAGTGAGGGTTTTTCTTCTTATTGAGAGAGTGAGAAAGAAGTTACCCTTGACATTTGGGGAGTAGTGATGAACGAATGGAAGAAACTCAATGGATGATGAGCTATTTTGCCTTTTACTTATAATCTAGATATAATTGCTCTTTTTTCAATCCAATCATAAATCAACAAATATAGAAAGTGATCGGGTTTATGCAGACATTCTAGGCTATTTTACTAGTTAGTATTTTCTCAGAAACTGAAGAAAAACATTAGGTATGTTATTCCTTTCCAGGTGTCCAAGTACATTCTTGTTACATCTGACAAAAGTTTTGAAAGCTGAGTGTTTTTAGGGATTTTGTGGCCCCATAATTGCATGTTGCAGTAATTCATATGTAGCTGTGATGCTGGCAGGAAAATGCTAACCAAAAGTTTGAAACATTGAGATGTTTAGACATTCATATGCCTAAACTCTTTTTGTTGCTGATTGTTTTAAATTTAAAAATTGTCATGATTGCTCTGGCACCACATTATGTCCTCTAAAACTTGGCTTTAATTGAATTTAGCTAAATAATATTTTCACTTTATGGATGAGGGTATTAAATTGCTCTGAGCAACTTATTCAAAGTCAATTAGGAAACCTGACTTGGTTACATGCAGCATTATTAAATTCATATTTCTAAATAATCCATATACATACATAGTTCATATATATATATATGGTACATTCCTTTCTATCAAGCCATTCCAAATATGCTATTTTGTTTTAGTGAGAGCTGAGTAGAGACATTGGCTCAGAAATTTATAAGACATAGGAATGTGGTCTGTCCTTTTAATCTCCCACCCTTTTAACCTCTCGGACTCTCAGATCCCCCATGTGATTTGGTGGCATAAGCATATAAAAGGGTAAACAGGTATAATAAGCACACTGTACGCACATAATATGCTCAGTTATCTCTATTACTTCTGCTTGAGGTAAATTCACTTATTTTTTACTAAAATTTCTTGTTTTACCCTGCATCACTTTGTGATTATCTAGGATTAAGGGACTAGATCAATTAACAAATAAATTATAAGTAAATATTTCCAGGGCCTTGTGCATGGCAAGCAAACATTCTACTGCTGAGATCTCCAGTCCTGCTTTAAGGATATAGGCTTTTATTCCTTTTCAAATTATAAATGCACTGGAGTCAGCAAATATTTTAAAATAGAAATCAGGGTTTTGGCCAATTCTATTCTTGCAACTAGGCTCATTTAACATACTCTATTACATCTGCTTTTTGTATGGTAGCATCGCATATTAAGAAATAATTTGCTATTTTGAGTTAATTGACTAAAATTGAAATTCTAACCTAAAATGTGAAGTTGAGAAATCGCTGAATAGGGAATTACCAGGCAAATATCCAGCTCCCCTTGTTTTCTATCAGTAGCCAAATTTCAGAGTATGAACTATGGCTACAGTGTTTAAAGAAACACCTCTGATGCCAAGTTCAACTGCCAAAAAAGAAAACAAATAATAATACCAAACATCAAAAGTTACTTTTCACAGCTCTGCTCTGAAACAGAGGATTATGAAAACATTATTTGTTACAGTCATAACCACAAAACAAAGTGTTGTGTCAAGGCAAGAATAATTCTAAGCCTTTTAAAATTCCAGCTCAAAATGGGACCCCTGATTAAAATATTAAAAATAAAAAAGGTAACTGGTTTGAAATGCCAGGATGAAGGATAATTGCTGGTGAAAATCTCCACATTTGGACCATAATTTAAGCAACACATTTATTATACTAAGTTATAGGTATTATTCCTTTGTTGCATGGCTTTTAGACAGTATAACATTAAACTTTGTCTAAGTGCATGTCTCTGAATTTAGAATATGAATAGATGAACTGTTTCTAATCACCACTACCTTCCATTTTCAATCCAGAGTGATGTGGAGAAAAGATGTGACTGTCATTAACAGTTTCACATATTTTCTGAGCTTTTTAAACCAAAATAATTTAGTCATTAAAAAAATGTCTTTTTAAAAGTCTGTAATTTAGAATTAAAAATATTAACACTGACCACTATGTATATTGTGAGACATGGGTTAGAAACATAGTATGTTAGCTGGGTGCTGGAGGTTTACACCTGTAATCCTAGCTATTTGGGAGGCTCAGATCTGGAGAATCACAGTTCCAGGCCAGCCTAGGCAGATTTCTTGAAACCCTGTCTCAGTCAATAGCTAGTCACAGTCATCCCAAGCTATCCTCCTCTCAGGAGACTGAGATCAGGAGGATCATGAATCCAAGTCAACCCAGACAAAAAAGTTCGGGAGAGACTAGTCATGCCAGCTAGGTCAGGAAGATTAAAATAAAATTGTGGTCCAGACCAGCCTGGGCCAAAATCAAGACCCTTCTCCAAAATAACCAGAGCAAAAAGAGCTGGAGGTACAAATCAAGTGGTAAAGTACCTGCCTACCAAGTATGATGCCTTGAGTTCAAACCCAATACTGCCAAATAAATAAATAAATAAATAAAATAACAAAACTATACCTGTATTTGTCATCTATCTATCTATCTATCTATCTGTCATCTATGTAGACATGTATATGAGCTTCCTAAGCCAGATAATCACATTAAGTAGGGATATTTTATCATTGAAGATCTGGATGTCCAGTGAGAAATGTAGCATATGAAATGAACAAATTATAAAGGACACTTATCACAAGGAATTGTCTTCCTATCTTGACTGTGTTATCTTTGCCTTTCATACTTAGTCAGCTGGTGTGAGTGGACTTTCCCTTTACAGGGTAAATTTTTGCATGGAGCAAGTTCTCCTGTCCCAAGCAAATCTGAAGGCACCCCATGTCAAATGCTTAATTCCAGTCATCACTGCCACCTGTGTGTACCCTCAGTTTACAATCTAGCTCTACCTCATCAATAAGCTCTTGTTACCATAA
Organism: Castor canadensis; assembly: GCF_047511655.1. Classification (NCBI taxonomy): domain Eukaryota; kingdom Metazoa; phylum Chordata; class Mammalia; order Rodentia; family Castoridae; genus Castor; species Castor canadensis. The sequence continues at coordinate 79,046,423 of NC_133394.1, read as the reverse complement.
AAGTTTAATGTTTTCAAAAAAATTTGCACCTAGATAATGTACGCTTTATTATACTACCAGCAGAACCCAAGGGTGCTCAACAGCACACTAGTTGATTCACATAGAAAAAAGAATCTGAATCCTATGGCTAGACATGTTTACAAATACACTAAGTAAAGTTAAACAATTATCTTTACAATAAGATTCAATGCCTTAGAAACAACAGAGGCATGTGCTACTATAGAATTTACAGAAAGCCAGCAGATTTGAGGCCTAAAAGGAATTGTATTTAATAACTGGAAAAAGAGGGAACAATTTAATATCCTTTTCTGGTTATGTGATTTAGATGACAACTTAAAGCATAATTTACATAGGGAGAAATAACCAATGGGAGATGATCACTAGCATAAAGAGAGTGATGGGCAATTTATTAATGAGTCCATGTGTTGAAGGGAGTAAGGAAAGAGAACACTGCAACTAGAGTTAGAATCCCATTATAATTAGAAGAGTTACTTAGGTATAATTGACATTAATATTAAGAATGAAATTAAGATTTTTAGTACACTTTATGATTTTTAATTTTTCTTTTTTAGGATGGCACCCAGGGATGTAGCTCTACCTCAGAGCTACTTCCCAGCCTTCACTTTGTGAGTTTTTTTCTTTTTTCTTAATGTTTAATAGTCCATAAAACTTTTAGAACATCACCCAGAGATAGTATCAGAAGCTTATAAATGTGATTTTCCTTCCCTTTTCTTACTAACCCAATGAGTTAAGTAGTTTTTGGATTGACATCCTATGTATTTTGATTCCTGGTCTTTCTTGTCATCCAAAACTTCAAAATATTAACATGTCAATTTTAAAAAAGAACAGAAAGATTTGTATATGCAAATGTTTCTCGTGAAATATCAAAAATCTAAATTTGGTAAAGTTCATTAAGAATTTTAATTATAACCACAGGACATGGAAGACATAAGCTACAATGCACTGGAAGTTCTTTTCAAAGAAGAAAACCAGTTACTGGGGGAACTGAATGGCGTTAAACTAGAGTTAAGGTTAGGGTGCTGCCTGGTTCTCTGGGTTAAAATTTAGAATTGCCCTTCCCTGGGCATAGCCACAAGTGAAATAATTAGGCAATAGCAGCCACATACTTAGGGGAAATCTGAAAGGAGTGGGGGCTTGTGCACTACCTTCCACTTGGCACTTACAAAGGAGGCCATTACCCATGTGCTCCATGACTGAGCAGGGTGATGCTATTCGATAGAATACAGCCTTTCTGTGATGAAGACCATGCCTGTGTTAATACTCCCTATCCTTGTTTCCCCCATTATAGGAGAGAACTCAGTCACCTCCGTAGCTAGATGATGAACTCATAAATAGGAAGAGGGCTGGTGACTAGAATAAGCCTGGTGTTAGAGGAAGTGGTGTGGAATGCAGGACACTGGGACTCACAGCTATGCAGGAGCCACAGATATCTGTACAGATGCAATGCAGTGCCAATGGCTAGGAGGGATGATATCTAGAAGTCAGCTAAGACCTGAAGAACAGTATTCAGAAGAGGTTCTTCCTTTCACCATCATGACACTGTATGTTTTAACCTCTGCCTAAGATATCAAGGTTGTTTCTTGACTGAGATTTGAATTTACATGCTGTAAGTAGAGATTCTGGCAAAATCACTCATGAGTAGTTAAGTTCCAAATGGAAACACAAAGACAGATCTACTTCATCAGAATCATAAAAACTATTATAAAATGCAGGTATGCATGCAGGGCATTTGAAACGTATGAGCTCATTTAATTCTCCAAGCATTTTTTGAGGTAGATGCTCTTTTATTACCTGCTTAAACATGAGCAAGCTTACGTTATAGACTTGACTGCTGTACTTCACAGTGAGCACTTCCCATCTCTTTAATTTTTCACACATTTTCCTCCATTTATTACTGTTCATAGTCACTCTTTATAACACATATCCCTTGTTGAGAAGGAATAGTTATGTAAAATAATTACAATTAATACAGCTGTTATATTTCTTGCTTGACCTTTAGCTTTTTTTCTTGAGAATTCTCCTCCTTCAAATCTTGTAACTTTCTTTACTTGTGATTTATTTCATCAAGCCAGTTAAGTTAATAAAAAAGTTTCTACTATACATGTTTCATTCCTAAAGAATTTAGTTGTATCAGAGACTTTCATAGCCTACTCCTAAGAATTAATTTGCAGAGTTTATAAAGTGAATTGAAGTGGAATAAATGATTCACTGCATCAAAAATCAGAATAACAGAAAGTCCAAAAATGAGCATTGTTTACTGACCTGTGCCATACTATGTGTCATATGTGGTATATAATGATTGCATAAAATAGTAAATTTATTTCCTTTATAGATTAGCTGTTAGAAGTATGACATTAACTTACCCAAATTGTAATATGCAGGAATTATAACATAGTATCGTGCTATAGTTTGGATCTTAAATGTCCCCCAAAGCCCATGTATTAAAGTCTTGGTTCCAGGTGTTACCTTTAAGAGGTGGGGCCTAGTGGGAAGACTTTAAGTCAATGGAAGTGCATCCTTTTAGACAATTGTTGGAGAACTCCACTCCTATCCTCTGCTTTCTTTGCTTCCCAAATACAAAGTGAGTTGTTTGTTTATCCATAGACTCCTGCCATGTTGTAGTGCCTCCCTCAAAGCAGCAAGATTAACCAATTAATTTTGCACTGGGACTTCAAAATCTGTGAGCCAAAATAAACCTTTTCTATTTATAAGTTAATCACCTCAGGAATTTATTATAGTAACAAATAGCTATCTAGTGTATATAGGATGGATAAGGGCATAGGCCTTGAAGTCTGACAGATTTAGATTTTAGGCCCAATTTCATTGGCTTAGTAGCAGAATAATTGGAACAAGTTACTTAATTTATTGAGCAATGGTTTTCTTATTAACAAAATGAGTGTCTTAATAGCTATGTGCCATAGTGTTTATGGGGAGGGTTAAGTCAATTGTGAAAGTAAGTTACTTAGCTCAGGACAAAAAATTCAGAATAATTACTCCTTCTTCTTCTCCTCCTCATCCTCCTTTTCTTCTTCTTCTTTGCTTAATCATGTTTTTCTTCTTCAAAAACCCATTACAAATATTTTTTGAGTGTTTCATGTGAGATAATCATTATTTCAGGTAATTGAAACACTTTAATGAACAAAACAGATAACTGTGCTTTTGTACTGTTTATTTTCTATAATGACATAGTGAGAAATCAACAAAAAATTAAGCATGCAAGTAAATCATCTTATGAGGCATTAAACATCAAGAAAACTAATCAAAATTACACAGAATAAACCATATTTTGACTGCTTATTTGAAGAAACTGGTTATTCAATGGGTTACAAGTAGAAATACCAAGAATTTTCTAGTATTTTAGGAAAATTCTTGAAAGATGTGAGAAAGTAATTTCAAGCAGAGGAAATGGTTGGTATAAATGTACAAAGACCAGAACATATGTGAAATTTCAGGAAAGCAGTGTGTCTGGAAAGAAATGAGTACCTAAGAGAGTAGGTGAGGTCAAGCATGTATCAGTAGAGACCATTGTAGTAGGTATATATGGATGGGATACAGTAACTGCTTGATTTTACTCTGAGTGAGATTAGGGACCACTGAGGTTTTGTTCCAAGGACTGATAGTCATCCTATTCCTAGATGCAATGAATTAGTGCTTGCAACACTGTCAGCACAAAGCACAGATCTCCCACAGGAGGTCTAGGAGAACTGAATATTTGAATTGATAAATTTCACTTTTATATAATCCCACAATTTTCTAGCAGTTTATAGTAAACCAATTTAAAATATCTGAGAAAATGAAATCAACATAGGCAGGATGTTTAAATATGCATTGCATGAAGGAATAGCAAGGATGTATTTTGATGAGATAATAGAGTTAAAGTTTTACATGTCACTTAAACTATGGTCAAGAATCTATTTCCAAACACTCACATATAACCATTGATATCTTAGTTCATAATCATACTGGCACTGCAATGAGGCTTTTTGACTATGTGGTAAAACATACACTAGAATAGCTATAGCATGTTTCACAAGTTGGGTGCACATCTGTTTGAAATATACATAAATAGGAATAATTTTGTCTTTTAGCAAACTGTATCAAGGGTAGTGATTTAAAATATCGAATATAAAACTGATTTGCATTGATTTTCTCTCTTTTATCTTCCCTATTAAGAAATTGATCTAATTTAGAAACATATCGTCAGGGCCAGCCTGGATTTATGTTAGGATTAGAAGCACCTCAGTTTAGGTCACTCAGGTATTTGCTTGTATAACTTGTATGAACACTGGGATTTGGACAATGGCAAAATAATATTGTGCATCAGGGCATGAGTAGCACACCTGTAATCCATCCTACTCAGAAGCTAGACACAGGAAGACCGAGAGTTAGAGGCCAGCAGGGACAAAGGTAGCAACACCTAATCTCAAATACAAAATAAAAACAAAAGGACTGGGGTGGTACAGCTCAAGTAGTAGAGTACTAGCCTAGCAAGCACAAGGCCCTGGGTTCAATTCCCAGTACTGCAAAAAGCAAAAGCAAAAAGATATTGTTGCAAAGTATAAATGGAGAAAGGCAATCTCATAGAAATACAGTCCAGAAGTCACGTCAACTCATTTCTTACTTCAGTTTTGTCATACTTAAAAGTGTTAATTATGACTCAACAAGGACTTGAAAACTACATGTAATCAAATTTACAGTCCTACAGTTTAAAATACAAACATCTTGAATTTTCTACTTCACAAGTCTCACTCTACTTCTTTTAGTATTGAGTTTTCAAGACTCACAAAACTCCTGTTTAGAGGCAGCCTGGCTCTTTCCACAGAGTAAAATAGAAGCATTTAGTGGGAGAATCTAAGGACATGCCTTTAATCCACAGCTTGTACAGAGAGTATACTCAGACTTTTGGACACATCCCTGCATGCTGACACAGGGTTGGATTGACCCAAATGCAAGAAAACAATTCACTTTAGGTTGAAATGGTCTGCTGCAGTTGTTGGATATATTGAGTAGACTGTTGTTATAAAGGATTAGAGAGGAAAAAGTAAAAATCTTAATGACTCATAAGAGAGGTGCTTGCAAATGGTTAAATCTGCCAACCAAACTGGAAATTCCTTGATGACTCAAGGCCTTCTACTCATCTGTCCTTGGAAAATGAGCAGAAACTTGAAACCTTGCCTGACAGGAAATGGGACTTACTGGGGAGTGAAGTAGTAGGACTCAGCTTTGCAAAGGAAGAATAAAAAAGTCCTTATGTCAGGAAGCTAACATAAGCCTTTAGTCTCCAAGAAGATTATCCACTCTGGAAAATTTATTTCCATGGAGGTGACAAAGTTGAGAAGTTAGCTCAGAAAAGAGGTGAAGAAATTAGGTGTTAAGAAATAAAACCTTTCAGATGGGAAGACAGGATCAAGATAAAAGGTATTTTGGAACAAAGTTTTATTGGCTCATAAATAATCTAATTATTGAAATTAGACAAATTATATTTTTATTTTTTATTCTTATTTTTAGTTTTTTTGAGGCAGAGTCTTGTTATGTAGCCAAGACTATTCTCAAACTTGTGATCCTCCTGCCTCAGCCTCCCCAGTGCTGGGCTTACAGGCAAGCACATCAGACCTGACTTTAAATTATCTTATAATAATACTGAAGAATAATGGTTTTCTAATGTAGCACATTTCTTACATCAATGATGTGTAAAGTGTTTTTTGTACTCAAAATGTACAGAAAGTGCTGTAAGCTTTGAGAGATGAAAGTCAAGGATGCTAAGAATTTGGCAATATAGCAAACAAAGAATCATCCCATCCGAAATGCTATTGGTGCCCAAGAAACAATGGAAGGACAAGGCAAAGGAAGTCTTTATGAGGCTTGCAAGGCTCTCTCCCCACCGCTTAGTCCAGAGGCAAATAGAAGATACTCAAAACATGTTAAGTGAAACAAGTGAAAAAAATCCCCACAGTATAGTGATAGAATTCATCACTATATGTTTATATTTTTCTTTCTCATTAACATTTAGTTACATGTTGGAAAAGGCCTAAAATATTTCCTTTAAGGAGCTCAAACATTTTCTAATCTAAAATGAGTTCAGAGACCTTGTTCATTTCAAACAACTTAGTGGCAGGCCTGAAACAATGGTTTAGTAAACTAGGAGTGGTAGATGAGGTGGTGAAAGAAAGTGCTCTGGCTGCAAAGGTTCCAGTAGTTCCCAGATTAGCAGCAAGGCACAGAGGATTAGGTATCAATGCATCTTTTTCCAAGTATCCTACAACTGTGCACAGTGACTGCAATGAACAAGGGGAGCTGGAAGAGTTGAGTGGAAAGTGGTGGGAAAAAAATCAGAATCAAAGCATTGCCCAGATCTTCCCATCTCTGTTCTGGAAAACTGATCTGAAGCAGATGTCCTTAGTCAGTAAAAGATCTCCTTCATCCATCCAAATTAATTGCAAGTCCTTAGGGAGTGATTTTGAGTGGTTCTATTTGATCAAAGTGTTGCTTTAAAAGTCAGGAGAGAATAAGGAGCCAAATAACTGCCTCATCACCTTCAGAAATACATAGACTGATTAGTGACCCATAGCAAGCTTCTCACCTCAGTCAGTAAATGATCCCATCATAGCTGTCCTCTAGAGATGGTAATATGGGAAAAAAGAAAAAGTGAGAGTAATGAACATGCTATTGTCTAAAAAGATTGTAACTAAAATCTTTATGTCCATTGTTACATGATATGTTTTTACTCCTATTCTTACTTTGCCAATTTATTGACAAAAAGTATCAACTTCATGAAGAATCTCTACAAACATTTTAGTATCCGTAATCTCATTGTACAAAGCACTTCCTAATCATTCTTCTGGTCAATTTTCAAAACTGTCTGTCTTACCAAAACTTCAAAAATTAAATGCTATGAAAGAGCAGGAGGTGAAAGGTCTTGTGCACTTTCACTATTTAACTTCTACTGACCTTATGAAAGACCTTGGAAAAAACCCAAATTAGACATTAGGTATATATTTTATGAATAACTAATGATACAATTATAAAAATTTGTTGAAAAGTACAGATAATATGTCCTTGGAAGATATGCTGACTACTAGGGAATGACTTGTTCATGCAAAAGAAATATATTCACCTATTGGAAGGAGAACATTTTAATTTATTATAAATAGCTTCTTGTATACTCAAAAATATTTTAAATCAGTGACAAATGTTTTCCATTTTTTAAAATAAATATCATCTTTATGGAAGGGTGTTGAGCTAGAATACCAGCTTTCTTCCCTGGAGCCTAAGATCTCTTACCTCTAATGTGACTGTATATCTACCCTCAGGTAATTCTTCTGATGTGGGTACCTCACACACTAGGAAAAACTTTGCCATGCTACAGATAGAAAAGTTTTTGATTAGGTATTAATATACTCTAGCCATTTCAACAGGTTAAGTGTAATTTAAAGAATTATTATCTCGTCCTGTGGTTCAAATATTCAAATATGGACAAAGTCCTCCAGGGTTCAGGTGTAAAGACTTAGTCCCTAGTGTGGCATTATTGGAGGTGCTATGGACCTTTCGGATGTGAAGCCTTTGATGATGTCCTTAGGTCATTGGGGGTTGACTTACAAAGGGATTGTAAGGTGGTCCTCTTTCTTTACCTTCTGACCCATGATGTGAGCATTCTCTTGGACATGTGCTTCCACCATCATGCACCACTTTCCCTAGGGGACCAAAACAATGGGGCTGTCTGGGCATGGACTGAAACCTCCAGATATAAGAACTTTCGGATAAAAACTTTTTATTTTATAAGTAGCCTATCACAAGTATTTCATTATAGTGGTAGAAAGTTGACTAATACACCTAGGTGTAGAATAATTAATTAAAAGGACAGGAAATGCTAAGATCTGTCAGCAATTGCTATGATTTCCCCTAGGGCCATTGAGAGGACTCACAAATATTCACACTGAAGGCTGTGATTTATCATAACAAAGGAGATGAGGTAAAAATCAACAGAAAGAGAAAAATCATGGATGGAATCAGTAGGAAACCAGTCTTAAGCTTTCAAAAGTCTTCACTGAAATCACACTGAATGCATTTCATTCCTCTGGTGATGAATTGTGACAATCCATGTGAAATGTTTTCTACCAAGACTGTCGTTAGAGATTCAGTACCTAAGTCTTTCCTGTGAGCTGGTCATCTGTGCAACCCTAACCTATCACACACCAAATCGCCAGACTCCAGGAAGAAAGGTGCTTAGTATAAACTGAATTAGTGAATGCAGTTTAGGCACAATAAGCCATTCTTATCAGGGAATTGTGGGGAACTTCTTGAAATCTATCTTTTGACAGTAGCCAAGGACCAGCCTTAAAAGCACAACTGTCTAAGGATAATTCACTAGGCTTGCTTTGTTAACTTCTTTCTCTGGATAAGGTGTCATAGAAGTGGCAACTTACAGGAAACATTTACCATCCTTACAGATAGGAGAACTTGAGATGAAGTTGTTGAAACTGAGGAGTTCGGGAGGAGGGCCCTGCTGGAGTAGAAGATGGTGGTCAGCTGGCTTTGTTGTCTCCAAGTCAGTGGAGTTATATGGAGTGAGGTTAAGCATTTGGTGTTGTATGGTAACCAAGTGACTCATGCTGGCTGGATGAATTGGTTCTTCAAGGGTTGAGAAAAATTCATTCTCGAAAAGTTTCTGATTATGGATCAATCTACTATTCCCAAGGCAAAGAAGGAGAGCTCCTGTAGAGCTGAAGAGGAACCAGTGATGGAAAATGAAACAAAGAACAAGTCTTTCCCCCCTGTCTTCAAATCCTCTCTCTAGCGTCATTTGTAGGCAAAACTTAGAGGGGTATCTGGCAATGGAAATACAGTGCAGGTTTGCAGCCCCAGCATCAGCATCACTAGTGTAGAACGGTGGATTTGGAGCTGAGTCAGTTTAGTAGATAGAACAAAATTCTATGACTTTTCGCAGGTCTCGCCATTAAAACCTAGTTTTAAGAAAGGAAACTGTGCAATGATAAAATTTTAACCATAACTATTTGGAGTAATACTGTAAGAGTATCTGTATGGCAACACACACTTATACAGTGACCCATGAAAAATAAGTGACCTTTGAAAAGTAACATGAGCACCAAATGAGGAGACTGCAGCCATCAGGTGGCTCCTAACACATTTCCATGGGCAGCTAGTTAAAAAGTGGCTGGGATCAGAATTATGGTATGTTATCCAAAATGACAGAGGCTTTGTCATCCTCTGTGTTTTCTTCTCCTCTGCTATTGGTAATTACGCAATGGCAAGTTCAGCAGTGTCTTCAGCCTTTAATGTCATCTGATATTACTATATTATTGAATATTGCATTCTGACTTTCCCTTAATAGAAAAATACACTCACTCCTTATGTTCTTAGTTTTCTGTCACACAATTCGTGTGACTCCTATTAACTTTACCCTGGTTAAATGCAATCTGGGTTGCATTCTGCTAAGGTATCCCTGTGTACAAAGTCTTGAAAATGTCTGTTAGTTGATCTCTTAGCATGAGGCAGATATTGTCTCAGTTATCTATGTAGTATCCCTTATGCTTCTAAGTCCTACAGGACATATGATATTTTCTCTTTTATAAACCCTAAACTCAAGTCCGTAGAAATTTAACTCCTTTGTTCTTTATTGCAGACCACATTGTACCTAAATATTTCTTATTTAATTTCTTATTTGCTTTCTTAAACATCATAGTTTTCTAATATTATGCACAGAGCCTTGGTTTAGTAGGAGTCCTGCAATAGGAATTAAAGTTGATAATCTGTTTATTTTTTCCATAACTAATTGAGTTACTATTTGTTTCTCCAAAATTAGCATAGATATCTGCTAAGGAAAGAAATGAGCTACATACCGTGAAAAAATTATCAGCTTTGCAATCGGACATACAAAAATTTTAAGTCTCAGGCAGTCCTAATTATTTGAATATATTAAAAAGACATTTGGCTAATTTTCTCATATGCAAGCAGAAATAATACTCAATTCACAAGATAACTGTAAGATTTGAAATAGCACATGTAAAATGCTGGCTACACCTCACCTAATTTGTGAAATTGATTCAATAGACTCCCTGTAAGTTTTAATTGTATGCTGAAAGTTTCCCATCACTTTTAAAATTGCTTTTTGACTGTTTGGCAAGTAAATAGTTAGATCTCTTTTTTTAATCTTTAAATTCAATGAAATGCATTTGTAGATTCTTATTCCTCATTTCCATTTGGTCCCATGCTTCCAAGGTCCTGGCCTTTAAAAATAACACAACAAACCACATCCATCCAGTGTGCTATGTTCTTGCTGTTTCACCACCATTTCACCCTCACATTTTTCAGAAGGAGTTGAGATCTTTTATTTTGTTTTTAAAGCCAAAAGTCTAGGTTGAATCTAAAAATAATTTCATGAACTCTCATGCCAAAAGAATATTTTATCGTTAAAGCACCATTTTCCCATTAATACATATACAAGGATGATACAACTTTATTACTCAACTTCAGAAGTCAATGAAAATGTGTGCTGTGGAAACAGAAAAACCAGGAGGAACATTAGTAAAGTGTGAGCTATTTCTTAATTGAAAATCCAAAAGGATTTTTTTATTCTGTTGAAGAAAAATCTTGAATGATGTATTTTAATTGAGTTAAGTCATTTTCCTGGACTGAGTAATCATGTTATTCATTTTCCTCTATGATTGTTATGTTTGTTATGGACTTTCTTCAATTCAGACTGCACTTTCACAAGATTCAGTCTCATAGCCTGTTAAAAAGATTTATTCTCCACATGACCAATAGTAATTTTACAAGCAAAGGAAAAATTTGAACAAACCATTAAGACTTTACTGGGAATTTATCAAATTAGGTCACAAATTAAATGAAGGATGTTTTTTTCCAGAAGCAAAGGGTTAATGTTTAATGATATAGATCTATCATTTTTTTCCTGGGGATAAAATTAACATGCATAAAATTAGTGTTATGTGCTAAGCACTGAAGATATTACAGTGATCAAATGGAGATGTCTTTCTTGTCCTCATATATCTTACTGTTTAGAAGGAAAGATAGATCTATACCTAACAGTTCCCTCTCTACTCTCTGTTTCTTCTTCTTCTTCTTCTTCTTCTTCTTCTTCTTCTTCTTCCTCTTCCTCTTCCTCTTCCTCTTCCTCTTCCTTTTTCTCCTCTTCCTCCCCTTACATCTGCTCTCCTCTCCTCTTCCTCATCCTTTCTTTTGTGGTAGGAATCAAACCTAGGGCTGCTGCTCCTAGGCAAGCATTCTACCAGTGAGCTACAGCCAAGTCCTCTCCTCCTACTTCTTAAACAACAAACTATCCAGCTGTGTCCCAATGCATTATTAGCTTGGTTCATTATCCAAGCCAGATGGCTAGTAGGTTTCATGCTTTGTCTGAGGGTACAAAATTACCTCTGTCTAACTTTGAACTACAAAGTTTCTTTGCACACTTCAATGTTAATTCTAATCTAAACAAAGTTATAGTCTTAAAGTATTTAGCAGATGGCTGCCCAAGAAAATAGTTGCTCCAATTTGACATTTCATTATACACATACATGTTTTTATACATGTACTCACTTTTATATAAGTGGGTTGGGTTCAGTCAGTGTTATATTAAATTCCTGGCTCCAAATCTGGCTAAATAGCAGTGGACTTGCTGCTCTAAATTCTATAGTACATTCAGCCTCAAAAGAGGAAATATATACAGTTGTATAATGATTCTGGGGAATGGCTTGAATACTAAGTACCTTGTGCACCTGAGGGATCCAGCATCCTGGCAAATCAGTCAGTTCAAATCCTAAGGCTTCTTTCTGAAGCCTCTGTCTGTACTGGGCCAACCATATCTGTGAACAACTCTGGAATGGCTTTTAAATAGGCTTAATTTTCATATATTCTACTAGTCTCAGGAATTATTATCCTTTTCTGTTTCAGATTTTGTTTTCCTTTTTTGCTAATTTGATTGTTTACTTCTGATTATCATTATTTGGACTTTCCCCCACTTTTAATGGAGTTGTCTTAATTTCCTTTACTGTATATTTAGATCTAATTAATTCTGTTAAATCTCTTTAGCTTCTTTTTTTCAGTTCAGTTCTGTGAGGTTTTGTGTTTTTTTATTTGATAGAGGATTCCCTTTAAACAAAACAAAACAAACGAAATAACCAGCTTCCAAGCTCTCTTAGGTCATTGACTAATGCTTAAAACAAGCAAGTCAACAAAAATAAAGCTTAGATATGAAGCATCTAGTTTTTATGGTTATTATCTTCTTCTATACCATTAACTAATCCATACTCCCCATGAAACCAGAGCAGCAAGATAACCCTTGAGCCTGTGAAATGAAATCTTTGAACTGGCCACAGAATTTCTCTTCACAATTACCAAAGAAAAGCCATCCTGAATGATGAGACATTGTTAACAAATGTGCAATTAGATATAAGAGGTCTGAGCTGTGAGGTCTCAACATCTAAAAGCCATTATTCTAAGTGATTCCTTGCCAAAACTATTTATCTCTTGGATTAAATTACTCCTGAGAAATACTGACCATGCAAATAATTCTCCACTGAATCAAATCACAGACTTTCCTGGTGCTTGTAAAACCACTGTTATTTTGACTTTGGAAACAAGTCTTATAGGAATGGATTCAATTGTATAAGGATAATCATGCCACTATTCCAAAATGAAAAAGAAATAGTTCAAATGATTCTTTTCTTTATTAAGCTTTGAAACCAGAACAAATGCATTAAAAAATAAGGAAAAATGAAAATATTCTTGTATTAGTCAGCCGAGTCTGCTATAGAAAAATACCATAGATAGCCTTGCTTAAATAACAGAGATTTCTTACAGTTCTGGGTGGAAATCCCAAATCCAGGTGCTAGCAAGTTATATTTTATTCTAGATCCTTCTCTTACATTACAGGCAGCTGCCCACCTCCCTGTTTGCTCACATGACCAGTGTTTTGGTTGCCTTTGGTTGGGGGAAGATTGTTCTGTAGTGCCTGCTCTTTTAAGGGCATTTTCATTGTTTTAATGGGAGGAGGTACATTGTGGCATTTACAAAAGTTCTTACAATGTATCAAATCCGCTTTCATAACCTCCTCTAATCCTGATTTCTTCCCAAAGGCCACCATCCTTGATACCATTACATTAGAACTAGAGCTTTAAAATATGAATTTTGGGGAACTCAAGCCTTCAGTCCATAAGACACATGTAAAATGGCATGCGCATTGCTATGTCAGAAATAGAAAAAAAAAGCACTAGATATAATCATTTTCCTTGAGGAGCCTCTAAGTTAGAGGACTTATAAGCAAATCCATGAAATAAAAAATAATCAAAATAAGATCATATGTAGAGGTAAAGTAGCAGATCATAAAATATGCCATTCAAACAGTGAATGGACAATCATGTAAGCCACTAAACTATAAGTTTTATAAGTAACTTTTGTTAACTTACATATCTACAATAATAAATTCAAATGCATATGCATTTGTGATAAATATACAGAATAAATATATGTCCTATAAGGAAATACATGGTGCATAATAGAAAATAAAAGTGCTGCTGGGGAGGAAGCTCAGTAGTACAGCAACACAGGCCCTGGGTTTGATCCTCAGCAATGCAAAAAAAAAAAAATAGTGCTATATGAATTTCTGGGAGAAACAAGTTAGACAGATAGATGATAGATGATAGACAGATATAGATAAATATATAGGTAGATAGATTATGGATTAGATAGATTGCTAGATATAGATAATTAGGTAGATGATAGATAGATTATAGATGGATAGATAGATATGGGGTATTACATTAAAAAGAACAGTATTAACTCTAGTTTAAAATTGCAATCAGTTTTGTTGCCTATCACTAATGAAGATGTAAGAAAATATTATGTCTAGAAAGAGGGATAAAAGATGTTTATAGGAATTAAATGGGTAGTAATTATAAACCACTTTAAAGTGTATAGAACAGCTCTAAGTATGATTTTTATTTATTTATTTTTGCTGTGGCATCTCTCCAAACAAAAGGAATGGGAAGGTTAATATTGTCCTTTTGGGTCTTTGCATTCTACATCCCACAGTGAGACACAGAAGGCCAGGTAGAGCCTACAAGTACAACGGAATATATCATATAAGAAATTAGGAAATCCATCAAATTCAGGGAATTCACTACTTTAATACTGAGTGTTATACTGAGTAGTAAACAAGTCTATTGTTTCTCTGGGGAAAGACTTGGTTCATCTCAGGAGTATGTGGTAGGTTTCTTCACATATGAAATTTGCCAGCTATATAAGCAATACTGGTAAGAAGCCTGGGTGGAAAATAAACCAAAATCTTGTGATTGATGCACACTCATTGAGATATGCAAGACATCCATAGAAAACTGCCTTTCACTAGTGATCTCTTTAATGCCATTTGATTTATGTGCAAAGATGATATAGCAGAGGTAAGTTGGTGGATAGATACATAGTCTGTGCGTCATTTCTATTCATTGCTAACAACAAAGCTATAAGAAAGAAGCAAAAATTACTAATCATTTTCCAAAAAGGAATCTTAAAAACATTATTGTGACTAAGGAATTACTGGAGATTGATTCATGAGTCTGAGTGAATTCAGAGATTATTTTCAAACTCTCTCATCTAGGAAGAGAAGCCAGTCTGTAAGAATTGCTTTAGGTAAATAAAAATTAATCCTTTCAACTATATTGCACATCTAAGCCAAAAGTATTAGTTATGTAGCAGGATTATGTGTTGAGATGGTAATTTAGTTAAAAGAAGGAGAGCTATATCTATTCAGTCCTTTACATTGTTCTCCTCTTCGATTTCAAAAAGATAGCTAGTCCTTTTGTGTTGCCATGCCTCAGTGATACTGTGGCCCCAAGACATTACTTTTCTAAAACAATGCCTCTTCTGCTTGGGGATGAGCAAGAGCTTGAAAATTAGAGAGACATTTTAGGTGTGTTAGGAAGTAGGGTAGGGGTGAAGAGTTGAAAGGCAGGTGTTTCGGGATAAGAAACCAAGAGAATACATAGACAGTGGAGAGTCCACAGAGCTCAGAAATAGCTGGTAGTTGCTCGTGTAGTGGCATCACAGGAAAATGGCAATGTGACAAGTATGAGGTGAGACTTGTGGTTAGGGTTCATGACATCGCTACAGCCAAACTTGTGCATACTACATATCTATGGTGATAGGAGCTGTTGATTTAATAACAATAACTACTAAAGAACTGTGCATCGATTCTCCAAGAGACATTTACCAGATGCAAGTGGCAGTGTCCATAGTAACCCCCAAAGAGGAAACAACTCAAATATCTACCAACATAAAATATATGGTGATGTATTTGCATAGTGCATACTACAGACCAGTAAAAAGGAACACTCTACAACTATACTCAATAATATGGAAAAAAAATGTCTTAAACATAAGATTGAGAAATAAAAGCCAGACACAGAAGAGTACATTCTTTTATTCCAACCTGTTGGAGTTCCAAAACAAGTTGAATACACTGATCTTATTGGAAACTAGAATAATGTCAGCTCCCTTGCAGGAACTCCAGGGAGACACAAGAGTGCTTTTGACCATGTAATCATGATCTTTTTTAACCTAAGTATTTATGACATTAAATACCTATGGTATTTACGTTTTTTTGTCATGCATAGTTTATCTCATTTGCAAGTAAGAAAATAAATTTAAATGATGTGCCTAAAGTAAACTTTATCATTTGACCCCAGGTTGAGTTTTCATTACAGTACATAATTTGGTATTGTTTCTATATTGTGTATTGTAAACCTGTATCTCTGAAATAAGAGGAACAATTTAAATATGAAAAGGTGTGAAACTAAATGAAGTTCTAACTAAATTTACTTTCAAATAATTTTACTTACTATACAGTAAAAAAGTCAGTTGTATCTTGATATCAATTTAAAAAGTAACAAAGGAAATAATTCAAATAAATGTAATTGGAAATGTTAATTGTTTTCTTTGGATAAACTCATTAACTCTGTTCAGGCAAAATGGGGTAGCTTTAATAAACCATTTACCTAAGTGTACATGATCTTTGCATGTATTAGAAACCTTCTAGATATGTATAAAATGATGAACAATATAGATACATAATTATTTAAAATAATATAACTAAATTCCTCTCATGCATTTTTTTTTTTGCTTTTGGTGGTACTGGGATTTGAACTCAAGGCCTCAACCTTACAAGGGAAGTACTTGAACTATGTCTCCACCCTTTTTTTTTTTAAAAGTAGTTTTCACCTTGGCTGGTCTGGACCACAATCTTCCTACCTATGCCTCCTGCATAACTGGTATCACAAGTGTTCACCACTACACTAATATTTTTCACAGACTGGCCTTGAACTGTCATCCTACTGAACGCCCACTTCCCCAGTAACTGAGATTACAGATTTGAGCCACCGTGCCCAGTCTAATGCATCTCATTTTGTGTAATATTTCTTTTCCTTGGAGACTTTAGAAGTTTATCAAAAGTCTTTGTTTACTGGTAGTTTAATTTTCATAGTCTGGTCTTCTGAATAGTGTTTGTGTCAGTCATTTTTTCAACACTGTAACAAAATAACTGAGATAAAAAATTCATTATGAGGACATGTTTATTTGGGTTCATAGTTCTAGAGATTTCAGACCATAATCACTGGGCCTGGAGTGAGGTAGCATGCCAGGTGGAAACATAGGGTGGTGAAAGGTACTCACCTCATGGTGTCCAGTAAGCAAAGAGACAGACAGGAAGAGGGTAGAGTCCCAATAACCTATTCTCGGACATGACCCAACTTAGTGACCCAATTTCCTTCCCCTAGGCCACATCGCTTGAGGTTTCCACCACCTCCCAATAGTGCAAATAGAAACCCTTCCTTCCTCCTTCCCTTTCCCACCTCTCTCCTTTTCCCTCCTCTTTCCTCTCTCAGATTAATTGAAATATAATTCATCAAACCCCAGTCCCATCAAAAAAAAAAAAAGAAATATAATTCATGTACCATGCCTTTTACTCATTTAAAGTACGTAAGTTTGGGTTATGTAAACATCATCAGAATCCAGTTTTAAAACATTTTCAGTCCTTCTATTTTAAATAATATATATACTATTAGCAGTCAATCTGACCTTCAGGTGCATATCTTTTGGAGTATATATGTGCATATTTCTTTAGGGTGTTTCAAATCTCATTAACATCCAATGTTTACAATAAATTCCATTTTAGCCTTCTGGTGGCTATGTGGTGCTATTTCGCAGGATAGAACTTGCATTTCCTAGGCACCATATAGATTTTCTCATGTAAAACATTTATCTAAGCCTTTTTGTTTATTGTTCCATTGGACTTTCTAATATTTCTGTCTATCTTAACAGTAATGAAAAAAGAAATGGATCTCCACTTGACGTCCTTTAAGTTATCTTGTGTTCTATCACTCTCCAATTACAGAAGAGCCCCTTAGAATAACCTAGGTCTTTTTAGGTAATGCACACTCACATCTTATAATTTATCCATCAATAAATGGTTATATATACTTTTAATTAATTAATTCTAGCTTTATCCCATGCCCATTCACTGTTTGGTATTCTCCCTTCAGGTAGAAAGAAAATACATCTTTTATTGCAGTTTATCCTACATTAAAGTGTCTCAGGTATACATATTTTAAATTATTGGGTGCTGTTCTCATTCAGATTTTTTATGTTGAAGGATGGACAACAGTTTAAAGGGCAGTTATATAATGTACTCAAGAAAGAGGGAGGAACATATTAAAACACAGAAAATGGTATTATCAGAGAATGAGAACTTATGTTTAGACAGAAAGTAATAGATAAGATCTAAGGGATGGGAAAGAGCCAATTCATGAAACTTTATAGTTCTTATGCATGTTAATACATCATATTCTTATTTAAAGAAGCAATTAAATAAAGAAACCAAACAATGATAACATAAAAACAGGAAGGTGAGAAGGAAGAAAGGCAGGAAGAGGAAGAGGGAAAAAGGAAGAAAGGTGATAGGGAGATGATAGATAGATAGATAGAGAGATAGATATTCATTGCAAAGAGCCACTCTAGTAATTCTTTCCATAACTATGAAAGAAACTACTTGGGGCTTGTGTCTCTTGTAATATTAGTCAGAATTACTTAGATCTTCCTATCTATCTTAATTTGGGCTGCCAAAACAAACTAACATAAATTGATACAAATTTTTGTAAACAACAAAAATTATCTTACACTTCTGGAAGTTAGAGATCCAATGTCAAGATCCTTAGCAGAGTTGTTTCTTCCAAAAGCTCGTAGATATTTTTCTTGCCTCTTTCCTAACTTCTGAAGGGTTCCTGGAAATCATTTTTGTTTTTTGCCTTATAGAATTATCACCCCAATCTCTGTCTCCGTATTTACATAAGATTGTCCCTGTGTACTTGTTTGTGTCTAAATTTCCCTTTCTTATAAGGATACCAGTCAAATTGGGATAAGATCCCACCATACTCTAGCATGATCTCATTCTCAGTTAACTAGGAACATCTGTGACAAACCTGTTTTCAAATAAGGCCATACTCCGGGGGACTGAGGGTTAGGATTCAGTGGTAGACATTGAGGGAACACAATTCAACCCACAAAATAATAGCTAGTGAAAATAAGCATGTTGGATAAAATATTTTAAAAACTCCATCTAAGTGTATTTAAAATTAATAAAAAATTAAATATATGCTTATTTGTATGTATAAATGTGTGCATATGGAAATAAATATTCTATACACATGCATATATATACATACACATGTATGATTATATATATGTATGTATAGATATACATATGTGTGTATATATATATATATATATATATATACACATTAAGGATCTAAGAAAATAGAAGGGACCTTTGAAATCAAGGTCTAAGGAAAAGAGACAATCCAGATACATAAATAATTCCTCAGAGCAAATGGAGCAACTAAGAACTTTTTCTGTAATATCGTAATCAGGCAACGAACTTTACAATTTAGGCCTTTGAAGACCCAGGGCTCACCTAAAGTGGCATATCTTCTAAAAGTTTTCTCCTTATTAGATGGCAATCTAATGCATTAAAGTCCCTAGGATGCCACTTTGAAGATTAGCTTACCACTGAAAATTACATGAAAAGTAAAACAAAGAAAAAACACAAATAACTGAAAATTTGTTGTGAATTTTGCATCAGTTTATGGTCCAGGTTATATTACCAACATAATGCATGAAACCCAAGTCACAATCTGGTTTTATGACGGGCTTGACTCTATTGTGCCTACAAGACTGACGAGTACACACAACATCTTCCTAGCAGAAAATGCCTTGCTCTAGGTGTCTAGACACTGTAAAAAATAGCTGAAAACAATGAGAAGATCTCATAAAGAATAATCTAAATGTGCAAAGACATAAGAAAACATATACTTAAACTAGTAAACATGACAGAAACCACCTCAAACTTCAGCTACTTAAAATTTTTAAAAACAGTTTTTTGAAAAATGCTATTTATAATCCTTAAGGAATTACAAATAAGCTTGAAAATATTAAACATAAAACACCTTAAACATATCCTACTGGATTTTAAAAGGTAAAATACTTCTAGACATCAAATACGCAACAACTAAAATCAAAAGCTTCATGAACAGAAATATCATCAGGTTATACACAAGTGAAGGGGCAAATAATGAGCTAGAAGATGGGCCAGATAAAATTATTCAGAGTGAAACACAATGGTATGTCCTTCCTAGATTTCTTTGGATCTGAAATTTTCACATAGGGAATAAGGTGACATTGATGACATATTGGATTAGAATTTAAGGAGGAGAAGAGGGAGACAGTGAAGCAGTCAGTATTTGAGGAGATAATGGCTAAACTAAACTAAAGGATGAACATACTTCTTCATGAAAGTCACAAGGTGTGAATGGTAGACTGAAAGCTTTCTTCTTTTGTATCCCTTATTTTGACTAATTAGATCATGTTTTTTTCAGTCAAGCTTAAGCTATACTTTGAAAACCAAATACAATTATATAGGGCAGCTTATTTATTTATTTCTTTATATTTCTTTATTGTACTGGAGGTACGTTGTGACATTTAAACAAGTTCTTATAGTATATCATAGTTGAATTCACCTCCTCCATTATTCTCCTTTATCCTTCCTCCCCTCATTTACATACATGTGTACATAATATTTATACCGTATTCACCTTCTTACACCCTTTCCCTATCTTTTCCCCCTTCCACTGGTACCAACCCTCTAGACAGGACCTGTTTTGCCCTCCTGTCTCCATTTTTGTAAAAAATAAAAGACTTTTTTTTTGTTTGTTTAAGTAGTTACACAGGGAGTTTGATTGAGGCATTTCCATGAATATATGTATTATAACCTGAATTGGTCCATCCCCTCTATTTTACTCCTTTCTACTTTAGTCCCCTTCTTATGGTGATTTCAACAGGTTTGAAAATTCTACATTCATTCCTGTATAGGAAGCACATCACCATATTCACCTTAACTTCCTTCCTTTATCCCCCCTCTCTCTTTTGTGCCTCTCCTTAGTGTGACCTGTTTTTCATAATATTGCTTGCATTTGTATTGGGTCTTGTAAGTTGACAGATAGTGAAAAGTGATATTCAATGTATAGAACAGGATAGAAAACTGTATTCCTACTAGTCTATATCAAACAAAAATATCTTCAGTAATGTGAATGGTATGAATTAATGCTCAAGAAACAAACATTGCTACCATTTGCCTCTGGTACAAGGCAAATTGTTCCAGATAGAAGGTCTGAGAAGGAAGAAAGAATGAAGGTCAAAAAATTGGTGAATGTACAGTTAAATCAAAGTAGATGGTGACTGCACCAACAAAATGAGCAGTGCATTGTCCAAAATGGTAACATAGACAGCAGACCATGATTACTATATTCTGGCCCATATACTAGACATAAATATCAAATTATCAGTAAACTTTTAATGTAAGATAGATGTAATTTTTTAGCATATTCACAAAAAGAAATGAAAAAAATCATACATTCTAAATAAATAGATACCAATATTTTATGATTTTTATGATGTTTACATTGTTTATCGCACCACCATTACAACAATCTCAAACTGGAAAGAATTCAAATATTTATCAATATTTCTTGAATATTTGCCTGTTAAATCAATAACAGTGTAATTTAAAATGAAGTTCTATATATTACTATAAAATAACTTTTTAGATATCAAATAACTTTTAGATATCAAACTCCTCAATCTCCACAATGCCCTGAAAAAAACCCTAAAACCAAAATAACTTGTAGCTACATGCAAAAAAAAAAAATAGATGAAATTTCAGAAATAAAATTTGACATGAAAACAGCATGACCCAGAGATTTTTGCATCCTTTGATGTTATTTATATACAGATCTATGAGTAAGTAAAAGCAAATTACATTGTTTAGAGATAAAGTGTAAAAGGAAAAGTGGATTGATGTTTCTGAAAAGAGGGACACATGCATTCATCTTAGAGCAGGATACATAAATGACTACTGTGTTTCTGGCACTGTTTAATTTCTTGAAATGAGTGATGATTTCATGAGTGTTAACTTTTCAATTACTCATTAAAGCAGATATTTTGCTGAGTGTATAACATATATCATAGAGAAAGATGAAAATGAATGCATAGTGAGGATATTGAGGGTAAATGATTATGACTAAGTAATAGGTTTAGTTAAGAATTTGGATGGAGATGATGTTTGAACTTTTTTCAATATTAGGTTATGAATTCAAACCTAAATAAAGAATATCTTATTCTTTGAATTTGAATTTATCCTGAATTATTTAATTACTCAATTAGCAATTTATATTTTCACATACATCATTTTCAATATTAACAGCAGAGTTAAGAATTAATATTATCCACAGAGATGAGGGAAATGAAATTACATGACTATATTTTCTTAAGAAACCAGAGTCTGGGACTCATGGAGAGGCTCAAGTAATGGTTGCCTAGAAAGCATTAAGGCTTGAGTTCAAACTCTAGTACTGCCAAAAAAAAAAAAAAAGAAAAATAACCAGAATCTTGGTGTTAGGTTTGTTTGTTCTCTGTCTTCAAATCTAGATTTTTACAATGAAACTTGCATTTTATAGCTACTCAGTTTATATATTATAAACTGGCATTCTTCTAACAGAATGAAGACAAATTATTATAAAACAAACCAACCATACTATGTGATCTTTTCTATAATATTTTTCCTTGACTTTTCTCCAATTTTTTTCTTTACTGTAATAAGTATTTCTGGGGATTTTGTTCTTTAAGAAAAGAAGAATGTAGATCGATGTCTAGAGAGAGCTATATTCTTATGACCAAATTGGAAATGAGGACCCTGAAATATCTCTTGAAGTATCTGTCTGACACCTTGTATAGCAGATGTGCCTATGAAGAAAATGTCTTATGAAATGATGATTGTTTAGTCTGTGTTTATAGCATCTTTTCTGAAAAGAATTGTGAAAACTTAAAGCCATTATGCATCCTTAAGCCAGTGGTTAGCAGTCATTCAGCCATTCAAATCAATCATAAGTTGATGGGAATATCAGAGCTTCTTTTATATTTAATTGGAGTTTTAATAGAATAATAATTATTCATCAATTATCAACTATATCTTAGTAAGGACAAGTTAAATATTAAAGATTTCCTCCCTAGCTATAGCAACAAATTTGAAGATGCAATGTGATTGTACACATAAATTCAAATGACTCTATTTATGAGAACATCTCCAAAGAACTCAAATATGTCTTAACTGAACAATTTAAGTTACCCTCAACCCTAATGTACAAAGATATCTTTTGGTGTCCAATCTAATTTGGATTAATAAGGTTGTTCAAAACATGATTGTTGTTCAAATTATTTTGGTTTTGCTCAATAGATGGAATTTGAATAAATTATAATGTTGTGTACTGGGAATTTTTCATAAGTATCTCATTTGCCCAGACTGTGATATAGGTAATGTGGAAGGACAGAAGGACATAGAAAGAAATGGGAGAATTTCCTCTGCCAGGAAAAAGCTATTTATAATTGTGAAAATTGATATTCTCTTAACTGAGGTTGAATTTTTTTTTTTAAAGTTAGGAATGGGTGCAAATGATAATAGATTACATTTGACTGTTTTGCCCATTTTGAAAGGGCTTAACTTTTGTATAGAGCCCTGGTAATATTCCAGATATAAAGAGAAAAATCGTCTATCACTCGTATTCTATAAATAATTTTGATAGTGAGAGAAGAAATATGAGCCAAATTAAATATGTTTTCTTGCCAAAAATGCAGTTAGCTATGAAGACAGTGCCCAGAATACATAAAAGTAAAGAAGTGTTTCTGTCAACTTTCAAAGGCAACCGTCACATTCCCTTACACAGGAGGGGCAAACTCCTAGCTGAGTCAACAGTAACACGGCATGAGGACAAATTCAGATTATTTATCCAGAGCTGTGTTTATATTAAATTAGGATAACTTGAGCCTTGGGAAAACTGTAGACAAGAAAAGGAGTTTTGGTTAAAATTCCTCTTTGGAGATGAGCAAATTTCATTTGTATTAGTTCTGGCAAATAGGATCAAGTTGTGTTGTTTAGAGTAGATGTGTTCTAGAAAAGAGAGTGTATAAAGAAGAGCAAGGTGTTCACAGAAGTAGAAATAACC
This sequence comes from Castor canadensis, assembly GCF_047511655.1. Taxonomy (NCBI): domain Eukaryota; kingdom Metazoa; phylum Chordata; class Mammalia; order Rodentia; family Castoridae; genus Castor; species Castor canadensis. Next base: position 79,022,772 of record NC_133394.1, on the reverse strand, counting down.
AAAAAGTGATAGTGGTGCTCTCTTTCAGTTCACATATGATTAAAATGTTTCTTTAGTTCTGAGTGGCAAGTGATATCTTTGCTAAATACTCTTTTCCATTAAAATATGGAGCTGTAGTTTGGCAAATGAATGACTTCATTATATTAGTTATAATTGAAGTACATACATATCAAAAGAAAGAAAGAAAAAGGAAGGAAGGAGTGGACTTTAGAGATAAGATGTTTTTCAGATATGTGAAAATTTATTCCAAATCTATTTCAGAGGATTTTTTTCCTCTAATGAATTACTTTCCTTCTTGTAGAGACATAAATGATCATAACTAAAGATTACAGTAGATCTTCATCTCTCACTTCTTCCAACTTCTTGTACTATAGCTTCAAATTAAGAAAAGATATTTTCTTAAAGGAAGAAAGGTAAATAATCTTTTTTTACCTTAATTTTTCAGTGTAATTTTCCTTCTTTTTCATAGCTAAGTGCATTTATTTGAATTTGCTAATTTAAAAAGTATAAATAATCTTTTCAATTTGTTTAAAGTAGAAACTCTAGTCTCAATTTATTATTAAACTACATATTTATGAAAACCCACTTTGTTAAAAACTAAGAATGCACCACTGTCTCTTTTCTTTTTAAATCTAAAGAGGTTATTACAGGTATATTTTCTGAGATTGGAGAAGAGACAAGTCCAACTGTGTCTTATCTCACAGTTGCTCTCCCCATAAGTATTTATGTGACTTTGCTCTGTTCCACTACTCCCACAATTGATCTTCTTCACACTAAAAATTTATCACTAGTCATATACTTAATTTGGAAAAATTGTTAATTTTTTTTGTGGTACTGGGGATTAAACCCAGGGCCTCCCTAATGTAAGAGAGTATGCTAACTCTTGAACTATCCCCCACTCCCTTTTATTTTTATTTCTTTTTTTTCCTTCATTGTTTTGCTGAGTGGGGGTACATTGTGGCATTTACAAAAATTCTTACAATGTATCAATGATATCATACTTGAATTCACCCCTTCCACTGTTCCCCTTTATCTCTACCCCCACCCTGATTCATGGAACAGTTTCAACAGGCAGAATTTTTGCATTTACATGCATGTATACACATTTTTTGCACCACATTAATTCTTCTACCTCTTCCCACGCCCCATGTACTGGTGTCAACCATCCCCTCCCTGGGAAGGACTTGTTCAGCCTTCCTGTTCTCCAATTTTACAAAAGAGAAAAGATAAAAAGAAAACATGACATTTTTGCTAACTTGAGATAAAGATAGCTACACAGGGACTTTCCTTGTGATATAGCCATGCTTATATGTGCTAAACCCTCAATTGGTTTATTTCCTCTAATTATCTACATTCTCCCTTAGGGTTTCCCACTACCTTTGGCCAGGTTGACCTCAAACTCATTCTCTTCCTGCCTCCTGAATAGCTGGGATGCCAGGCATGTACCATCCTGCTTTCTTTAAATATTTTTTGTTCATTGTCTTTTACCTACAATATTCAGGTCAGATTACTTAGCTAAAAAAAAAAAAATAAAGCCATACAACAGATAATGTAAGTAATTATATTGAATATTGCAGAGAGTTTAGGCAGAGTTCGTGAGTTATTCTGAAAATTGCTTTACTTCCCTGGTATTGAAAATCCAAACCATCTTTAAATGATGTAGAAATGCCTATTTTCTTATGGTACAGGCATAAACAATTTACTAAGGAAGAAAAGCCATAAAAATTATTTCTTTTGTGGCAAACACTACAATGAGATGTCCCAAAAGCATGAAAGGGAGGATAGTCTAAAGCACAGAATATTTCTTCTTGAAATTATCATAAACTTTAAACTAGCTCTAAACTAGATGATGATTAAATATTATATATCAATAATAAAATTATATTTCCACATTTTTAGAAATTTACCAATGCAATTAGTTTGTAATATTACATAAGCATAGTGATGATTGTTAAACAGTCATGACAATGTTGTGTTTTTATTATTTCCCGGTCTCAAAGTTTTGACCACATTTTTATGTCAATCATTTTTGCCTTTGACATTCTGTACCATTCATTTAGACTTATAATAAAAATGTCTTCTATGGTAAATTATCTTCCTGTTTACTCACATCTTGCAAGTGTTTTGAGATTAAAAACATTTATTTATTTGTATGCCCTTTAATATCCAGTACAGGGTTTGTTAACTCTCAAGCATGGGCAAAGTCTGGCCTGCAGGCCAAATTGGGCCCACTATCTGGTTTTGGAACATTCATTGGAACAAAGCCATGGCCTTTGTTTACAAAGACTAGCCAAGTTGGAAGTCAATATAATAATTACTCTATTATTAGAAGCTGACATTGTGCAAATGTAGATGAAAAGCTAAGACAACAGTATTTTCCCATTAAATTTTCTCTCAGAAATAACTAGTAAAGAAAACTTTTAACATATTAAGAAGGAATCATTACCTCAGTAATATTATCACAGGACCATTTCTTCACTATCAGTATAGAATGTTTCAGTCATATGAAACTAGTAATCTGTTTTCTTATTGAAAATCTTTGATACAGTAAGTAGGAGAAAAGGAAGTTTGAAATTTCTTCACAGCAATCCAGAAGACATCACAAGTATTACAATGCCAAGTGCCAAATGATGTGAAATGACCTCAGTATCACTTCAGAAATGATTCTGCCTGCTACATGTCTATACTCATGCTTTTTACTTTTGGTGGAACTGGGAGTTGAACCTAGCACGAAATAATTGATGCAGGTGCTGTACCACTTGAGCCACACTTCCAGTCTATTTTTAGTTTTTTAAAGAGCCGCCATACTCTTTTCCATAGGGGTTGTACTAATTTGGATTCTCACTAATAGTGTATAATGTTCCCTTTTTTTCCCACATCCTCACCAACATTTACTGTTTGTGTTCTTAACCATTATAACAGGAATGAGGTAGAATCTTTTAAAATTTTTTTTCAAGATGGAATCTTTTTTCCGCTTTATTTTATTTCATTCTTTTTACATTTATTTACATGTGTATGCATTGTTTGGGTCACCTCCCCCCTTCACCCGCACCTCCCTTCCTGGCAGAACATGTTCTACCCTCTTGTTCTCTGATTTTGTTGAAATGAATACATAAGACATAATAAGAAAGACATAGCATTTTTGCTACTTTTTAATAAAGATAGCTATACAGAGACATTCCTAGCATTGCTTCCATGCACTTGTATATTGCAACCAACATTGGTTCATCTCTGCCAGAATTCTTTGCTACTGTCCCCTTCCCATAGTGGCCTCTGCCAGTTTAAGATTACTATATTTGCTTCTCTACAATGAGCACATCAACCACACTCAAGTTTTAGGTTTCCTTCCCTTTCTCTGTTCCTCCCATGCATGTTCTCCTCTTACTATGTGACCCATGTCCAGTAATATTGCTACATTTGTGCTTTTAAGTCCTTTAGTGTATGTTTGATGAAATTGGGTGCACTGACATTCGGTACCTATAGGTTGATAATTGTCATTTCCTTTTGGTGTATTACTTTTATTAGTATGAAGTGTCCTTCTTTATCTTGTTGGACCAATGTAAGTGTGAAGTTTACTTTGTCTGATATAAGGATTTCTACTCCTGCTCATTTTGTGGGGCCATTGGCTTGATAGTTCTTCTTCTAGCCTTTCACCCTAAGCCAGTGTTTGTTTCTGTCAATGAGGTTGGTCTCTTGTAAACAGCAGATTGTCAGATTTCCTTTTTAATCCAGTTTGCCAAACAGTGTCTTTTGATGGGGGAGTGGAGTCATTCAGTGTTAATGTTGACAGGTATGTGATGATTCCTGACATTTAGTTGTTTTTGTTGTTTAAGGATTTGATTGTGTGCAGCTGAATCAATGCTACTCTAATTACTTGTCTTTTTTTCTCCTGCGATTTGATACTTCCCTTCCTCTTGTGTTTTGTTTGCTTTCATCTTCTGTGTGCAGAGTTCCTTGTAGAATCTTCTGTAGTGGTGACTTTGTGGTCATATATTGTTTTTGTTTCTGTTTATCGTGGATGATTTTTATTGCTTCATCAATTTTGAATGATAGATTTGCTAGGTAGAGTATCGTAGGGGTGAAATTATTTTCATTCAGTGCCCAAAATACCTCACTCCATGCCCTTCTTGATTTTAAGGTTTCTGTTGAGAAATATGCTGTTATTTTGATGGCTTTATCTTTATATGTTTTTCATTTGTTCTCCCTTGCAGCCTTCAGAATTCTTTCTCTGTTCTCTGTGCTTTGCTTGGTTTTTTTAATGATAATATGCCATTGGGAGGTTCTATTATGTTCAAGTGTGTTTGATGTCCTGAGGCTTCCTGTACCTGAATGAACAAAACTTTCTCAAGATTTGGGAAATTTTCTGTTATTATTTTATTGAATATATTATGTGTCCCTTTGGCTTGCACCTCTTTTCCTTCTTCAATGTCCATGATTCTCAGGTTTGGTCTTTTGATGGAGTCACTGAGTTCTTGCATGTTCCTTTCACAGCTCTTGAGTTGTTTGACTAAGATTTCTTGTTTTTTTCTTTATTTTCTAATTTACCTTTGAGCTTTGAGGTTCTGTATTCCACTTGTTTCAGTCTGCTGGAGTGGCCTTCTACTGTGTTTTTTTGTTTGACAAAAGGGACTTTTTATTTCAGGATTTCTGTTTGATTCTTTTCAGTGAGGCTTTCCATATCTTTGTTCAACTCCTCTTTTATATTTTGCATTGTCACCTTTAATTCACATATCTCTCTTTTTATAGTGTCTTTTGTTTCACTTTGGTGTTTGCTGAAGTCCTTGCTGAGCTCATTTATTTATTTCTCTGTCTTCTCATGCTCTTTATTATTGTTGTCTTGAAATTACTTGAGTGCATCTTGTACATTCTGGTTAACCATGTCTAGTATCTTCCCCATGTGTACTCAATGATATCTTCCAAGATTTCTTCTTTGAGGGTGTTTATGTGGGCATCGCTGAACTCCTTAGTGACATTTATCATTGTTTTGTTGGGGTCAGGAACTGGGTATACATTTTCTTCATTTCCCACTGAATCCTGTATTGAATTACTATTTTTTTTAGGAGAATTCTTTCCATTCCTTCTTCTTCCCATCACTCCACCTGGTGCTGTGCAGCTATCTTCTTGATAGGTTAGTTGGTGGTTTTAATTGCCTGTTTTCTTTCCCTTGATTTAATTTTTGTGTTGTGACTGACTTGGTTGTTAGCTAGGTTGTTGTGTTCTTTCTGTCTCTGGCCTGGAGGTGTAATTTAGCAATAACACATTTAATGCCAGACCAGTTGTTTACATATTATATAGAAAACCCCTTGGTGATAATTATATACAGTGGGAGTTGAGAGGGGGTAATGGTTATTAGGCTAGATGTAGAAATTTGGGAAATTGGTAAAGGTGGCATTAAAAGGGTGGGTGGGTGAAGGAAGAGGTGTGGGGGCTGCTGGGTTTTGTGGCCATTGAGCGTGTTTGGGTGCATTTCTGTTAAGTGATGTGAGGTGGTGTTGTAGTGGAAGGTGTTGTGTGGAGGGATTGTGTACAGTTGGTATAGTAGGCTAGTGAGCTTATTGTGAGTGTGTAGAAGGGAGAGGTAATGTGGTGACAGGTTGGGGAAGGAAAGAAGGGGAAGGTGAAGACAGGGGTAGAGAGTGGATGAGAAGTGGCAGAAAGAGTAGTTAAGAGGGAGAACAATGAATTGTAGCACAGGAGAAAGTGGGAAAGTGAAGGAGGTAAGAATAGGCATATGAAAATTGTTATGGTGAAGTTAATACTGCAGGAGGAGAGAAGAAAAAATACCACAAAAAAGCAAAAAACAAAACAAAAGAAAAAACACAATAAAAAATGTCAGGTTCATGAACCACAAAAAGTTCAGTCTTTTGGTAAAAGTTCTGGAGTTATTCCTTAGGTATCCAATCCTGGTATTGTGTACAAGCAGAAGCTCTTATGTGGTCTCACCAAGTGACTGGTTTGTGGGAAGTATTTGATCCTCTGTCCATGAAGTTAGCTGCAATTGTGAGGAGAGGTAAGTCTGCTGCTTGTGCAGGTTGGTAAGAACTGCTGTTGTTTGCACCAGGCAGCAGCTGTGCTGCCCTTCAGCTGCAGCTGTTTGGTCAGCTCCTTCCCTAGCAAGATGGGGCAACTCAGTGCTGAATGCTGCCCTCTGTCCCACGAGATCAGCCCCAGGATCAACCAACTGCCCTGCTTTGGGAGGTTGGTCTGTCACCCCACTCCCACTCTCAGCCCTTTTTGCCTCTCCCTACCTCTGCTCAGTGCCAGTGGCTCCTTTGGGAGGTAGGTATGTCATTCCACTCCTGCTGTCAGCCTTTGTGCCTCTCCTGACCTCTCCTAGATGCTAGTGTCTCCTCTGGGACTGTACTCACACTTTCAGTTCTGTTTTATGACTTCTTTTTTACCTTGAAGCCAGGGCAACCCAAACTTAAAAAGGCTGAGTATTACTGAGATACTCTAAATAAACAGGAAAAAATAGGCCTTATAATAAACAGTCTAAGTTATTTTTAACTGAAAAAAGATTTATTATTATAGTAATAAATCTATAGCATGCATGCATCTAAATTTGGTTTACTTTTAAGGTCTCAGTGAAGTTCAGTGAAAACAGTAAGATTTAGGCATAATATTAACAGTATTCAACCAATAATTTTCTCCCATTCTTATTTATTTCTTGTTATTCCATGTCAACATAAAGAGAATAAGAAAGTATTTCTTTCACACAAGGATACAGATTCAGGTCATCATATGTAGGAGCAAAGTGTGGTTAGTTGGTTTGTTTCTGTACTTTGGGAGTTTTTCCATACTGCAGTGCAATTCTTCCCACTTTCTGGTCAGTGATGTTAATATGACAATCTAGGATAAGTGGGGATAAAGCAGTAGAGTTATTTTTTGTTTGTTTGTTTTTCAGTGCTGACCCAGGGCCTCACACCTGCTAAGGAAGTGTTCTACCAAATACAATAGAATAAAGAGTGTACTTTTACTGTGCAATCACAGAAACAATGCAGAAGATATATTTTCATTTTCTCATCTTATTATTAAGTTGTAGTACATTTGAGACTTTCTGTGCTTGAAATTTTGTGAACTTCATTTACTTTTTAGGTCAGACATTATACTGAATGTTACCCACAGAGGAAACAGTTGTAGTCCCCAGGGCCCACACTAAATAGAGGGGTAGTGCAGAGCTTAGAAAGAGGAGGAATGGAGAAAATGGTTTGGGGAGTTTTTTCTTTGCTTTGAGAAAAGTGATTTGCTTGATTTTTCTCTCCTATGAGATAAAAGAAAAAATAAAATGAAAAAAGCTAAACTACACACATGGGTACTCACATGCACACACATAAGTATATACACAAGAGATTATGTCATTCAGGTTCAGAAAGGTGGAGATGGACACACTTGATGCTGGAGAAACAAAAACCCATGCTTTGACTATGATTATTGCTACCAATGAAGAACAAGTGCTACCCCAAGGTAACTGAAGAGCCTAATCCATGGCCTCTTTTTTATGTCTGAACTCAAGAATTCTCCAGATTTCCTCCACAAATTGCTGGTGAGCTGGGTATTTTTTAAATGCCTGCATTTATCCAAGCTTTTAATTTCTTTCAACAGTATCACACACATTTTATGCATGTTTCACTAACTTCTATTGGGCAGAGGGATTTCCTATGCCCTTGCTTTTCACACTTAAAATGGGGAAATCCCAAGCTATACACATGTTACTTTTTTCCCACTCTCAAACCTTTAGAGCTAAAATAAAAGACACCATGTCTGCACTAGAGATAAACTAAAGGCCGTTAACCCTCAGTTGCTTGGAAATTATTGGCTTTGTTCATTTTTACAAAACCCAGAAGGAACTCTTGCATTGAACAAAAAGGACGAGCTGTTTGATTTTTGCAGCTGTCATGCTGATCTGATCTACTCTGAGCATTTCATCTGTTCTTTATACCTTGTGCTTCTAAATATCCTGCCTTACTATTTTTCTCCTACTATAACAGAAACAAAGTTTATTTGGCCCACAGTTCTGAACACTGCAAGTCCAAAGACATGGAGCTGGCTTCTGATGAGGCCTCCAAACTGCTTCACAACATAGCAGAAAGGCAAGGGAGCAGCAGGAGACAGAAAGGAAGTCAGCCATGTACTTCCTCCTGTCAGGAGGCCATTCTCATGGTGCACAACTCACTCCCAGGCTAAGGGCACTAATCTATTTATGTCCATGGGGCCCTCCTCCTCATGACCTAACCGCTTACTAAGTGACTTGTGTCTAAATATGGCTGCAGTGGCAATTAAAGGCCAACAAGAAATTTAGAAAATTCAAATTACACCAGCCTTCTCTGTATAGAAACTTTTACTTACTACCTAAATAATTTACCTTAAAGGAAGCTGGCTCTTGCTGAATGAAATTCCAATGAGCTTGATCAGCATTACCCAAAAGAGTTAGGCTGTCTTTCAACCTCAGTCGTCCTACCAAGATGAATTTCATCATCAGGCTGACCTGTGATTTATTGGCCATAGAACAAATGTGCATTTGAAAGCTGTATCTTATGTCTAAGTAGATATTGTAAAACAAGGTCATAAACTTCTAAATTAAATATACTCTACACCACATACTATAAAAAATACGTCTTAATTTATAAACAACATAAGCTTGGTGGTAGAGCACAAGCCTAGGATGTATAAGGTTGGGGGTTCCATCTACTGCCTCAGTCCAGCTGCAGTGGGGTCTCCGACTCAAGTCTTTGGGGCTCGAGTGGTGAATAACTGTGCAAACTCAAGGAAGTTGTGCAGGCAGCATGCCTGGCTATGCCACGCAGCAATAGTGTAGTTTATTTTCTGAAGAGTGTATTTAAGCAGTGCAGAAAAGCAGGAAGGAGTATGTGGCAGTCCCCAGGTGTCCTTTGACCTCTGTACTAGGGTTGGCTGTCACATTGCTATGGCTACGAGTCCAAGTGTGGAACATCATGTTCTTGGGACCAGGTTTTCCCAGTCCCATGCAGAGAGAGAACAGTGGAGTTCAGCAACTGTCCTCTTGGACTGTTGCAATCTCTCTTAGGGCTGTTGCACAAAAGCTACAGTGACTCCACTCTTTTCCAGGAGGCTTTAGGGGTCCTGAGGGTTTCCCACATCTCTCCCTTTTTTATAAAGGTGTTTAGAATTTTTTTTTGTGGTGTTTAGTTTTTTGAGTGATTAAGTCCTTTTAGCTATATAATGCTAAGTAGACCCAAAAGCATGAGTCCACCTATGCCCATTAGTACTTTAAGTCCAAAATTAAACCAATGACTAGGATTAAGTTTGTCTAGCCAACTCTTCATGAAGTTCAGGGAGATAGTAGAGAGATGGGAAGCTTGCAGGTCAAGAATATGTTAAGTCAGGCTCTGGATGTGTATGGTTGAATTTTGAGTACAAGCTCGCTGAATATAATGTTGTATCAAAGTCCAGTTGTGGTAAGTGCTATTCCATTGAGCAGTGGTAATGCAGATGTGACAATACTGAGAATCATAGGTGAGCTGTATTTATTGGACTACTCCAGTGAGGGTTTTTTCCATAACGTTTATTTTTTTCTTTGTAGTTTGAGGATCCCTAGTTGAAGGTCCTTGTTAAGGTCATTTTGAGAATGTAATATGTTAGAAATGTTTTTGGTGAATGTGTTTACATAATGAACTGTTTGAATTTGTTGGGTTAATGCCACTGAAGCAGTGGTTGTGCTGGCTATAAGAGTTATAAGAGAGACAATTCCAAAGATGAGAGCACCTAAAAATCCCTTGGGCAATGAATCTGTTCCAGGGCTGGATGTAGTAATGCCAACCCATTGTCATCAGTATAGGTATGGTTTAAGGTAACTGGTAACCAAGCAAAGGGAGGATGGTGCACAATTAAAAAAGGAGAGATAACTGAGGAATCAATACAAGTGCATAAGGTACAGTTTTTACATTGTATATTTCCTAACATCTGGCTTGCAGTAACAGAAAAGTTTAAATTACTGATAAGAAAGGCACAAGGAGGTCTGACACAACTGGCAGAAAAGTTGAGTGAACGATTAGAATTAGAAGAATCCCAAGAGAAGGTAAGATTATTAGGAGAAACAATGACATTGCAAGAGGAAAGGTGATAAGGTTTCAAAGAACCAAGGAGTATATATATGGTGATGTACACTTGAGACTGATATTGAATAATGGAGTGGCAGAGGGTGGGGCCATGTCACATGTTGGGTCTAGATACCCAGATAATATCAGAGAACTATTGATGGTAAACTGATTTAGAGGGATTAGATTCATTCCAAGTAGGGAGAAAGGTCCAAGACATAAAAGGCACCTGAGGATGTATAGGTGTAGGGTAAAGTCCTATGCAAGTTGTCCAAGGTACATGATCAATATTGAGGCCTTGTGCATAAGCTGATACCTTAGGGCAATGGGGGAGAAAAGGAGATGATGTAGGGGGTCTAGTGCAGTTAGCATCAGTACAATTGTTAACAGGGATGACTGTGGACAGTAGGAGCCCTACTCCAGTAGAATTGTCCCAAGTATATCTATAATTAGGTTGAGCCTGCAGACAAGGTATGGGGCAAGTCATGTTAACATCTGTAGGGGGACAGAAGCACATAAGGTGTCCTACAAAGGAACTGTCATACTGAGATAATTGTAGTTGTTCAGAGATATTATAACCATCAGGCAGAAGTCCACCTCTTAAGGCATGGGAAGCATTATTCCAAAATACAGGCAATGGTTCTCCCCAATGGTTCTCCAAAGGATTGGAGGATGAGGCACAAATGACCAGTGTGTGTAATTTTTCTCTGCTTTGGCCCCCTGGGAATTAATGGTAAGGACAACCAACAGGCAGACAAGAAACCTCTCAGGTGTCCAGTAGTAACACCCCAGCATTCAGCTTGGGTGACCAATCCTTTAAGGTCTCCCCAGATCACTGGAGGGGATGAGTCCTTTTTCTTTTTTCTCAGTTGGCAACAAGATACTGGCCATTCATCCAGCCAATGTCCTTTCATGGGTCCTGTCAATGTCTGTGACTGGTTTGATGCATTGGAGAGGCAGCCATCTTGGTCATTGTTCATATTCTGGAAAGACACAAGCATACCCTAGACCTGTAGTTAGAAAAGGGTCAGGTCCCTGCCATGTGCTTGTCTCTAAACTCTTCCAAAGAACACGCACTGATGGGCAGGTGTTTTATGCACAGAAGTGCTTTTCCACAGGTGTAATGCCTTGATAGTCAAGTGAGAAAAAAATTAAAGTTAATAGGATGAGATGTAATTGGTTATATGGAGACTTGGAGGTGAATTCTCCCTTTTTTATTTTTAAAAGTTGGTTTTTGATCCTTTGATGTTGACGTTCTACAATAGCCTGGCCTTGAGGATTGTAAGGAATCCCAGTATTGTGAGTAATGTCCCATAATATACAGACTTTTTGAAATTTTTTATTTGTGTAGGCGGACCATTGTCCATTTTTATGGACTTTGGAATTTCAAAGGTTGCAAAAGCATCAAGCAGGTGACCAAGAACATGTTTGGCAGTTTCGCCGGTGTGGGCTGAGGAAAAGAGGACACCAGAGTATGTGTCCACTATTCCATGAACATATTTTAAGGTGAATATGAGTGACATCAGTTTGCCAGAAATGATTTGCTTTAAGACAACGAGGGTTGATGCCAGTATTAGGGCCCAAAGGTAGAAGAGTACTGCAGGTGGGGCAGGCCCTAATAATATGTTTGCATTGGTCTTGGGTCAAGGTTGGGAATTGTTTGTGTGATATGTTAGCACTCTGGTATAGTAAAGAGTGACTTTGTTAGGCCTGTTGAAAAATGGAAGAATTTTAAGAGTTCTCAACAGCAGTGAATGAGATGAGCTGGTCTACTGCTTGATTTCCCTCAGCCATAAGGCCAAACAGGCTTGTGTGTGAATGGATACGAGTAATAAAAAATGGAGAAGTACGAGTCTGAATGACCAACTGAAAATGAGTAACTGAAAAATGGTAGAATTAGGACTGTCTTTTAGTCTAGCTGTTTCAATAGAGTTAATGGCTTTAACCACATATTGGGAGTCTGAAACCAAATTAACTGGACCAGGGAGAGCTTGCAGGGCTGCAAGAACCACTAAGATTTTAACATGTTGTGCAGTTGTTCCTGGGGTTGCAATGTTTGTTTATTTTGTACATGTCCCTGAGGAGGAGTAAATGATGTAGCCAGCTCTCCCTTCACTGGTGCCATCAGTATATACCGTGATTGCATTGGCTAGGGATTTGGTGGCTGTGATGTGAGGACGAATCCACGCCTGAGAAGTTAAAACTTTATGGTAGGGTTTTTGGGATAGTTATTGTCAAATTGTCCTGTGTAATTATTAATTGCAATTTGCCATAAATAATTCTGTTGATAAAGATAGTCTATCTGAATATTGGTGAAGGGAGTAATTATGAGTGACAGATCATTGCCAGATAATTGTTTGCATCTTTTCCTTCCTTTCATAATTAGATATATTATCTCTTGGATAAAGGGAGTAATAGTCCTAGGGGATGTGTAATGGGTAAAGAACATCTTTATCGTCTTATTTGGCCACTGTATAATAGCCCCTGTTGGAGTAGTTGGAGTTCCCCATATGAGTAGCTGGAGGGGCTGACTGAGGTCTATCCTGTTGATGAAACTATGTTGAAGAGTAGCTTCAATAAGTTGCATAGCCTGTTGTGCTTTTGGAATTAATCTTTTTAATGAATTTAATTGTCAATCTCCTTTTAATAGTTTAAATACAGGTTTTAAAGAGTCCGAGGGAATCTTAAGAAAAGGCCGAATCCAATTAATGTTTCCTAATAATGTCTGTAATTCATCTAATGTCATAACCTCTTTTATGTCTAATTTTAGTTTAGGAGGTTTGACTATATTATCAACTATAGTGTGTCCCAGATATGTGAATGGTGGACAGAGCTGTGTTTTGTCAGGAGCTATACTTAAACCTTCCTTTGCTAGGCATCTTTCTAAGTCTCTGATGGCCTGTTGTAATAGGATAAATGAGGGATGAGCAATTAAAAGATCATTCATATAATGAAAACATTTAATTTGTGGCCATTTTTTATGAGAGCAGCATGGACATAGGCCTGACATATGGTAGGACTGTTTTTCATGCCTTGAGGTAATACTTTCCATTGATATCGTTGAGCTGATTTTTCATTATTAATGGATGGCAATGTAAAGGCAAATTTTTCCTTGTTGTTGTCATGTAATGGGATAGTAAAAAAAAATCTTTTAAATCTATAATTATAATTATAAATCCTGCAAGAATCATGCCGGGAAAAGGGAGGCCAGGTTGTAAAAATCCCATGGTTTGCATGGCTTTGTTAATGACTCAAAGATCATATATTAATCCTTATCTTCCTTTGGCCCTTTTTCTATTATAAAAATAGGACTTCCATGGACTATTGGAAGGCTCCACATGTCCAACCTTTACTTGTTCTTGTAACAAAATATGAGCTTGTTGTAATTTTTGTCCTGAAAGTAGCCACTGATCAATCCATATAGGCTCATTGATTAACCATTTAAGTGGTAGAACTGTGGGCTAGGACTTCATATCAGTATCCCCTAGGAGTGGGGGTGGTTACAAGAATAACCAAGGCCACAATGATAGGAAGAACATTGGTAAAAGGCCTCCTCCCTTAAACTTAAAGGTTGAGCTTTGCGTGTGGTAAGAGTCATGTACAATTGCTGCGTAATGTCTCTTCCCTATATAATTGTAACCCTGTAATTATGAAAGGTTGGAAAGTTCCTGAATTGCCTTCTTCATCTTCCCATTGGAGTACCTCTGCACTAACTTTGGCTAATTGTGGTCCCTCTACTCCTTGTACTGTAGTTCCTCTTTTTGTTCCCCAATGTTTAGGCCATAATGATTGAGTGATAATACTCTGATCTGCTCCTTTGTCTAGAAGATCTTGAAAAGCTATTCCCCTAATATAGATAGTGGCTAATGGCCTTTGATCTAAAGTGGGTTGAGTCCAATATATTTGAGGAGAGGTCTCAGATGGTAAAGGCAAAAATATTGCAATCTTGGCATCCTTCTCTAATACTAACTGTTCCCTAGAGCTAGAAACATATACTATTGTTGTAGATTTGGATTGTAACATCGTATAATAAGGATGTGCAGTTAGCCCTTGAAGAAGATATTTTTCATTTCCCATGATTATTCCTGTGCATTCTTTTACAGTGTTTTGGACGTGACATGTCATCGAGACTGGTGTATTACCTGGAGAGATGGTTAATGCCTCTAAGACCAGGAGATCAAATCCTGAACTCTGGGAGTTTTTCTACAGACACAGGAAATTGTTCCTTCTTGGAGTGGGGCTGAAGGTTGCCCCCAGTCCCATTTAATGGTCTCTTATCAGCATGATATTAGGATTTACAGTCTTTAGTCCAATCTCTATTCTTTACTGGTGTGATAGCTTGTTTACATTTTTGGTAGCCCCCTCATATATAATTTGGTGGACCAAGAACCTTTGTGCATCTGCATGTTGAAATTTGCAGCTGATAGCACATTTTACACTAGCCAGGAATTCAACCCATGGCTCATTGGCCTTTTGTTTTGGTTGCAAGAAACTTTCAGTTGATTCTCTGCCAGAGTCAGGGAGGCTACTCCAAGCTCTCTTGGCACAAAGTCTTACCTGATCGTAATATTGGGGTGAGCCTTGCATCTGTTGAAGAGCATCAGCAAATGTGCCAACCCCCTGTAGTTGGTCCTCAGTTAAAGGAACCCCTGTATCCCTATTTCTTTGTGCCTGTTCATCACATCCATCATAATATTTTGCTTCCCATATAAGGAAATCACCAGGGCAAAGGCAATCTCGGGCTAACTGCTTGTAGTCCCATGGTGTACAAATTTCTGGACTCAGATTTTTTAATAGAGTAAGAGTGTAGGGACCATTAGCCCCATTCTCCTTGACTGAATGACTAAATCTCTAAACCTTCTAATAATCTCAAGAGAAATGGGCTCATGCCATCATTGTCCCTGAGGCCTCAGGATGACTGGAAAGGCCAGAGGGTTCTCTGAAGATGATAGAGCCAAAGGAAGAGGAGAAGGGTCATTATTCCCATACTCAAATAAGAGTTGCCTGAAAGTTGTTTCTAGGGAAACTTCATTTTCCTTTTTCTGTTTTGTTCTTGTCTTAGGTATGGCACTGGTCTGAGGATCAACCTGAAATGGGGCCAATGATGGGTAAAGGTCAGCATAAGGTGGCACAGAATCCTTCATAGAGGAAAACTTAAATTTTACAAGTTTTTGTGGAGGAGGCTTTTTTTCCTCCTTACTGTCCTTATTATCTTCCTTATTGCCCTCCAGAAGACTTAATTCAGGAGCCTATTCAGAAGAATCAGTTAAAGGTCCCATGCAAGAGTGAATAGAGGACCACATGCCAAAAAAATGAATAGGAATATTGTCCCCTTTTTGGTTAGCTCTTTTTACATTTTCTCCTATTTGTTTCCAGCTATCAAGATCTAAAGTTCCATGCATAGGAAACCAAGGATTAAGTTGGATAACTATCTCTATACAATCTTCAATTTGTCCCTGGGTGTAAGATATGCTCTTACTTTCTAGCAAACAGTGCAGTAGCTATAAGAAATGTCTATGTTCTGAACTCAGTGAGCTCTGCATTCTGTCCCCCAGCTTACAGTTAATGATGCGTTGGGTTGGGGTTCCACAGCAAACCTTTCCCTCGTTGAATTATACTACCAAGATGTTCAGAGCAGATCCGAGTCACAGCACCACTCGCTGCAGTCCAGCTGCAGCAGGGGCTCCAACTCTGGTCTTGGAGGCTCCAGCAGCGAACAACAACATGAACCTTGGGTTGTGCTGGGAAGCAATGGCATAGTTTATTTTCTGAAGAGTGTATTTAAGCGGTGCAGAAAAGCAGGAAGGAGTACGTGGCAGTCCCTGGGTTTCCTTTGACCTCTGTGCTAGGATTGGCTGTCACATTGCTATGGCTACGAGCCCATGTGCTGAACATCATGTTCTTGGGACTGGGTTTTCCTGGTCCCATGCAGAGAGAACAGGTGAGTTAGCAACTGTCCTCTTGGACTGTTGCAATTTCTCTTAAGGCTGTAGCACAAAAGCTACAGTGATTCCACTCTTTTCAAAGAGGATTTGGAGGTCTTGAGGATTTCCCCACATCTACTGCAGTAAAATTAATTAGCAATAAAAAATCCCAAGTGTGTAAATTAAGTAGTATTAAATTTAATTAATATTGTGTATATCTAAGTATACTATTGATGAGCCAGAAATGTTTAGATTAGAAATTAAATAATAATATTCATCATTTACATTTATTTAATGTTATTTTTATATTCCTATGTATACAAAATAATAAATTATATTAGTCAATATTTTCACATAATTTGTGTTCTATTTTAACTGATCTGGAGATTTAGGAATAAGATAAATTGAAGGTATAACCATTAAAGATGTAAATTATGCAAAATTTTTAAAAAGTAATTATTTTTGCTTTTAAGATGTTATTTTTCTTTTAAAATACTAAATATTACCTTTAAAATGAAGTGGTAAATATAATTTCTAAGTAAATTATCAAAAATTTAAATCAAAATTATTTAAATGATTATTTAACTTTTGATAATGTACCTTGATTTTTCTAAACATAAAACAAATGTATTATCCATCATAGTAAATGTTGGTTTAGGAAAGAATCTTTAAATGATGCTAAATCTAGATATTTTAATAAGGAACACAATATTTGTGTTTTCTGAAACTGTCCTTCCACAAGTTAAATTTTTCATTTGAAAAAAATAATAACTTTATGATGGAGAGACAGGAATAACCTTATGATGGAGAGACTGGAATAACTTTATGATAGAAAGACTGGAATATCTCTGCACTTGGTGACGAAGATGAACAGCACCAGTGAGAATCAGATGGACAGTGCATGCTTCTGAGGTGACTTTCTAAGAAGAACATAGCATCCCCTAAGTATTTTTCATCTAGGAACACAGAAATGTACACCTTGCATCTCATCACAGAGCAACATCACACAAACCCAAACTAGGCCATGCTTATTTAAAAAGTGCTGAGGAACACTGACTTGGACCCACAAATCAAATGAAAGCAGGATAAAAAAAGAATCACCCCAACCTCCAATTTGTATCTGTGTCTTTTGCTCTGTGCCAATCTCTCCTGTAATCACATTGTAGTCATCTTAGAATCCAAGAAGTATCTGAAAGGAGACAAGATCACCTGCTAGGCATCAATAATAATTCTTATTGTAACAAGTCCCCATCTAACCAATCTTGAGACAATTTATTTTCAGTTGAACTCAGAAATTTTAGGAAAGCTTTAAAGTTCTATGTTCTTAAGGACTATCTATTTTCCTGGACAAACTCTCTGAGCCACTGCTCAAGGGTTAGGGAGAGAACAGTGAGTCACTACTTGGTAACATCCCTAGTTGATGAGTCCAGGGCTGACTGGGGGTAGTAGCCTAGGTCTTCTCAGGTTCTTTCCCAGTTTGGAAACCTTATCTTACCAGAGGGCCATATCAAGTGCAAACTGGAGCCCAGGATTTTTGTCTTGCCAAATCCATGATGGGCTCTGATTCATGAGTTAAGGCCAGGTAGAGAAAAGAAGTTCTTGCCCTGTTGGCTTCATTCACCTGAAAATCTCAGCTACCTGTAGCTAAAGGAAATGAGAAATGAGAAGTGCTGGCTCACTGCCCCTCCCAGAGAGAGACTACAGTACTGATTGGGAGCTAGGAGGAAAGAGAACCCACTGTGGGGAAAGGAAGACCACCTTTCCAGCCACAACCATGCCAGGAAAACTTCAGTAGTCTGCAAGTTTGCACTATGTCTGGGAGAAGAAGAGGATTGTGGCTCAAGTGCCTTTGGGTGTTCTCACCACAATGTAATGGGTTTTCTTGAATAAATGTTTGTTTTATGCCTTTAAGACAATTTCCAGAAGCTTTAAAGTATTGTTTTCTCATATAAATTTGGATGATTTATGGTTTTCCTACATATAGCTGTTTCTCAAGGGTACTAGACCACCAAACTCTTCATACCACAATTCTAAAAGTAGAACTATATCAGATCTCTTTATCTAAAATCTCTGTCTGCGTTACTGTTTAGTTTTTCTATGCATTCTTTCAGCCATTCAACATGTACTTCAGGGCAATCTTTGACAAAAGTTCTGAATGAGGGAGCAAACATGGTAAAAAATACTAACCTCTGAATCTATATAAGCATATATAATATTTCCATAAAATAGCACGTGATTGATTGTTAGGAAATTAACTGTTTATTATAAATATATTCTCACTATAATCACTACCAAAATGAAGAAAAAGTAAATTCGTAAGAAGCATAGCTTGAAGTTCAGAGCAGAAATGTTAAAACAAGAGCTTTGTAGTTGAATTCCAACCATCATTTAATGATGTGTTAGATGAACTCTCTCTGCCTTCATTATGCTATCAATAAGATAAGGATAATTATGAGTTAATATATACAAAAGGCAAAGATTAGTCACTGACATAGAGTAATTATAGCATAAATGTTTAATATTTTAAACTAATAATGAAATATATGTTAACTACATGATAGAGCTCAATCCATTTATACAAAATTATTCCATAAGCATGGTTTTTTAGAAACAATTAATTTATTAAGCTTACTGTGCCTATTTTTAGTAAGATAATGAGAAGCTGTAATTTTTAAGGTTTATTAGATCCATATAATTTCCAAAAACAATTAATTGTAAAGGAAAGCTAATTTGAGAACTTCTTCCTTTAATTGTAAGTATATTTTAAAATCTTCAACATACTTGGAATTTTTGCTGAAGTCAAGTGGCTCGTATGGTCTAAAAAGAAATAAAACTACCCTAGAAAATTTCTAATTTTTAGGCATTATATTTCTTCTGTAAGAGATTCAGCTATATTTTCCAAAATGCATTTAGCATCTGAGATATTTATTCTTTGCCTAATGTATTTTGCTGAATGACTTTTTCATCCAAGAAGCTATTAAATTAAAAACAATTCAGGACATATCAATTCCTAGTATATGAATGTATGCAGTTCTTAATCATCACACATGAAATTGATTATGTGTCTGGACAGGAGGAATCCCATCACACCAGCTCCCTTGAGAAAAATAAGGTTAGATAAGATTGCTATTGGAAGGATTTTAGAAATGGAATCCAGAAACTACAGTTTTTTCCTGATAACACAGCTGTGAATCCAGAATAGGTGATATCTCTCCTTTAGGTGTTCTTTTTTCTTTTTCAGGTCATATGTGATTAAATTGAAGGTCATGATAAAGTTAAATAAAGTAGAGAACTAAGTCAGGCTGAATAAATCTGTTTCTAGGCCTGATATGAAATATCTGACATTGAGATGTTGAACTTACCTCCTACTGCAGCATTTTTCTTCTTATTTAAATATATTTTCTTCTCTCTGTAAATTCTCTCAAATGAGTACACCTTTTAAAGGGACACAGATCCACTGTCCTTTGCTTTATTAAATCTTGGCCTCTTCAAATATTGTCTTCTGAGACTAATCATTAAAAATTAACAAAAGCATCCCTCTGTTTTGCAGAGCCCTGAAAAAGGCCATAGAAGACCAGAAGGATAAATGGATTCAGGGAAAGTATGTAAAGTTTTTGACATGTACTAGGATTTTTGGTTGTTAGTAAATGTCCTTGCATTTAAGAGCTACCTAAGAAGCAAGAAATGAGGTTTAACTAGAAGAAAACAACTTTAGATTAAGTTGAACATAAATTGTTCTTGAAAAGTAGCAAAATGCAAGGCAAGTGAATTCTACAGTTTGTGTTTCACCAACTCAGTATCAATGAAAACAGACCTAGAAGGAGCATTACCCAAATACTGGGTATTTTATTATTGAGAATAGGTTCAGAAAAAGGGCTCAGCACTTTCTGGAATATTCATTTCAATGGATACCTTATAGGTTGTTTATTTTGATATTCTGTTCTTTGTTTTACTTGGCACTTTTTCTTTCTATTGATGTTTAAATGAAATTAACTTCTTTTTTTAGTTTTTAAATGAATATTTGATTTAATGACTTGCATATAACCATAATATTAAGAAAAAATCTCAATGTTTTTTGTTTCCTTTTCTAAAGCTGATCATATTGATATCTCTGTGATTCTACTACTACTCACAAAAATGCTCAAGCTTCACAAGTTTTCTTCCAGAAGCCTAATTTTAAAGAACTAAATCCTCTATAGAAAACTCACAGTACTGAGATCTCCCCCAAAAGACTAAAAGCAAACAAAAACAGACTTGCCAAATGCATTGAGAAGTTTCACTGTGTGGATGTCTTATATTATACAATTTTTCCCAAGAAAGAAAAATGTTACATAAGAATGTCACTGGTGGAGAGATTCCAGCAACAGCAGGCTGACAGCAGCAGGCAGGCAAGACGCAGTTGCAGATACCATTCTCAGAACTGTCTCCAGACTCTTTTTTTTGTTTTCTTTGTCTCCCTACCTTTGATGAGAGAACAACTGAATTACACCTGCAAGCTGAAAAACTTACTGAAACTGTATTGCATTTGAACTTGGGACACTTGGTGGGTTTTTTTTTGTGCATGTGTGTGTAGTTTTGTTCTACTTTATGTGTCCCATTTGATGAGACAACTACATAACAACATTTGAGGCACCATCTCCAGGATTGGAGACTGAGACGGACACCCAAATAATTAAGACTGAAACTTCATTGCATTTCAACTCAGAGGTTTTTTGGTTTTTTGGTTTTTTTAAAATATTCTATTTTTTCATTTTATTTTAATACATTTTTATGAAGAGATTTTTCTTTCATTTACTTATTTTTCATTTTTATTCTTACCTTTTTTTTATTTTTGATTTTCAATCCTCTCTCTGTAACTCTAAGGTCTGTTCAGCTTACTGTCGATTAGTACACTAAAGCTCCCTGTTTATACCTTTGAAACTCTCTTGTCTGATACCTTGTACTGTTTTCTCCCTCCAGTCTGTGTATTTGTTTTTCTCATTTTTTTAACTTCTTGCTTTCAATCTCAGCTCACTCTTCCATTCTAAATATTACCATTGTTATTATTACAAGCTAGACAATACTTAATTGCACACAGTACAAGGACAGTAACAACACCACAGACAATGATGGGAAGACAGAACAAACAGGGAAACCAGTTTCCCCACAGCAAAAAATTAGTACAGGAACCAGAGGGGAATGAAGAGAACAGAAACTCAGATCCAGACTCCAACAAAATGAAGATAAACTATGCCAAAGGACCCAATGAAGCCCACAAGAATAATTTAAAAGAAGACATACTACAGGTACTCAATGAGAAATTTATAGAGATGATACTGGATAGGGTCAACCAAAATGCACAGGAGACACTCAAGAAATTCTAAGACAACAAAAATAGGGAATTTGAAAAAGCAAAAGAAGAAATAAAGGAAACCATAGAAGCACTGTATAAACACCAAAGTGAAAGAGAGAACACAATGAATAAACACATAAATGAACTCAGGACAAAAATAGACAACATTAAAGAGGAAACCAGCCAGGATATGGAAAACCTCAGAAAAAAGAACGAAACAGAACTGCAAAACAAAATGGAAGGCCAATCCAGAATAGAACACACAGAAAACAGAATCTCAGAACTTGAAGATGAAATGGTGATTAAAGGAAAAACCAAAGAACTATTAATTAAACAACTCAAGACCTGTGAAAAGAAAATGCAACAACTTACCGACTCCAACAAAAGACCAAACTTGAGAATCATGGGCATTGAAGAAGAAGAAGAGGTGCAAGCAAAGGGAATGCGTAATATATTCAACAAAATAATAATGGAAAATTTCCCAAATCTAGAGAAAGATATTCCCATACAGATGCAAGAGGCCTCCAGGACACCAAACAGACCAGATCAAAATAGAACTACCCCACGACATATCATCATTAAAACAACAAGTTCAGAAACTAAGGAAAGAATATTGAAGGCTGTAAGAGAGAAAAAATAAGTAACATAAAAAGGTAAACCCATCAAAATCACAGCAGACTTCTCAACAGAAACATTAAAAGCAAGAAGAGCATGGGGTGAGATCTTCCGGGCACTGAATGAAAATAACTTCAACACCAGGACACTCTACCCAGCAAAACTATCATTCAAAATAGATAGAGCAATAAAAGTCTTCCATGATAAGCAGAATCTAAAACAATATGTGACCACAAAGCCACCACTACAAAGGATTCTTCAAGGGATTCTGCACTCAGAAAGTGAAACCCAACTTAACCATGAAAAGACAGGCAGCACCAAACCACAGGAAAAGAAAAAGCAAGAAAGTAGAGAGTAACCTCAACTTAGGTACACACAATCAAACCTTCAAACAACTAAGACAACTAAATGACAGGAATCACCACATACCTATCAGTACTAATGCTTAATATTAATGGACTTAATTCACCCATCAAAAGGCACCGCTTGATGAAATGGATTAAAAAGGAAGATCCAACAATGTGTTGCTTACAGGAGACCCATCTCATTGACAGAAATAAGCATAGGCTAAGGATGAAAGGCTAGAAGAAGATTTACCAAGCCAGTGGTCCCCGAAAACAGGCAGGAGTGGCAATACTTATCTCTGACAAAGTAGACTTCAAACCTACATTGATCAAACGAGATAAAGAAGGACATTCCATACTAATAAAAGGGGAAATAGACCAAAAGGAAATAATAATTATCAACCTGTATGCACCCAATGTCAACGCACCCAATTTCATCAAACATACCCTGAAAGACCTAAAAGCATATATAAATGCCAACACAGTGGTTGTGGGAGACTTTAACACCCCATTATCGTAAATAGATAGGTCATCCAAACTAAAAATCAATAAAGAAATCTAAGATCCAAAATATACAAGAGATCAAATGGACCTATTTGATGTCTACAGAACATTTCATCCAACCTCTACACAATATATACATTCTTCTCAGTAGCCCATGGAACCTTCTCCAAAATAGATCATATCCTAGGGCACAAAGCAAGTCTCAGCAAATATAAGAAAATAGAAATCATACTGTGCATACTATCTGATCACAATGCAGTAAAAGTAGAACTCAACAACAAAAGTAAAGACAAAAAATATGCAAACAGCTGGAAACTAAATAACTCATTACTTAATGAAGAATGGATCATTGATGAAATAAAAGAGGAAATTTAAAAGTTCCTAGAAGTGAATGAAAATGAAAACACAACCTACCAGAACCTAAGGACACAGCTAAGGCAGTCCTGAGAGGAAAGTTTATAGCCATGAGTGCATAGATTAAAAAGACTGAAAGATCCCAAATCAATGACCTAATGATACATCTCAAACTCCTAGAAAAAGAAGAACAAGCAAATCCCAAAACAAATAGAAGGAGAGAAACAATAAAAATAAGAGCTGAAATCAACAAAATAAAAACCAAAAAACCATACAAAGAATCAATGACACAAAAAGTTGGTTCTTTGAAAAAAATAACAAGATCGATAGACCCCTAGCAAACCTGACTAAAATGAGGAGAGAAAAAACCCAAATTAGTAGAATCAGGAATGCAAAGGGGAGATAACAACAAACACCATGGAAGTCCATGAAATCATCAGAGACTACTTTGAGAACCTATATTCAAATAAATTTGAAAATCTTTAAGAAATGGACATATTTCGAGATATACATGACCATCCAAAACTGAACCAAGAGGACATTAACCACCTGAATAGATCTATAACACAAAATTAAATTGAAGTAGCAATCAAGAGTCTCCCCAAAAAGAAAAGTCCAGGACCTGATGGATTCTCTGCTGAATTCTATCAGACCTTTAAAGAAGAACTGATACCAACCCTCCCTAAGCTGTTCCATGAAATAGAAAGGGAAGGAAAACTGCCAAACATATTTTATGAAGCCAGTACTACACTTATCCCAAAACCAGGCAAAGATACCTCCAAAAAGGAGAAATGTAGGCCAATCTCCTTAATGAACATTAATACAAAAATCCTCAATAAAATAATGGCAAACCGAATTCAACAGCATAGCAAAAAGATCATTCACCACGACCAAGTAGGCTTCATCCCAGAAATGCAGGGGTGGTTCAACATACAAAAATCAATAAACGTAATAAACCACATTAACAGAAGCAAAGACAAAAACCACTTGATCATCTCAATAGATGCAGGAAAAGCCTTTGATAAGATCCAACATCATTTCATGATAAAAGCTCTAAGAAAACTAGGAATAGAAGGAAAGTTCCTCAACATTATAAAAGCTATATATGACAAACCTACAGCCAGCATTATACTTAACGGAGAAAAATTAAAACCGTTCCCTCTAAAATCAGGAACCAGACAAGGATGCCCACTATCTCCACTCCTATTCAACATAGTACTGGAATTCCTAGCCAGAGCAATTAGGCAAGAAGAAGGAATAAAAGGAATACAAATAGGTAAAGAAACTGTCAAAATATCCCTATTTGCAGACGACATGATCCTATACCTT
The DNA here is from genome assembly GCF_047511655.1 of Castor canadensis. Taxonomy (NCBI): domain Eukaryota; kingdom Metazoa; phylum Chordata; class Mammalia; order Rodentia; family Castoridae; genus Castor; species Castor canadensis. Next base: position 78,998,297 of record NC_133394.1, on the reverse strand, counting down.
AAAGACCCAAAAAACTCTACTCAGAAGCTTCTAGACATCATCAATAGCTATAGCAAGGTAGCAGGATATAAAATCAACATAGAAAAATCATTAGCATTTCTATACACTAACAATGAGCAAACTGAAAAAGAATGTATGAAAACAATTCCATTTATAATAGCCTCAAAAAAAATCAGATACCTAGGTGTAAACCTAACAAAAGATGTGAAAGACCTCTACAAGGAAAACTATACACTTCTGAAGAAAGAGATTGAGGAAGACTATAGAAAGTGGAGAGATCTCCCATGCTCATGGATTGGTAGAATCAACATAGTAAAACTGTCTATACTCCCAGAAGTAATCTACATGTTTAATGCAATTCCCATCAAAATTCCAATGACATTCATTAAAGAGATCGAAAAATCTACCATGAAATTTATATGGAAACACAAGAGGACACGAATAGCCAAGGCAATACTCAGTAAAAAGAACAATGCTGGAGGTATCATAATACCTGACTTCAAACTATATTACAAAGCAATAACAATAAAAACAGCATGGTACTGGCACAAAAACAGACATGAAGACCAGTGGAACAGAATAGAGGACCCAGATATGAAGCCACACAACTATAAGCAACTTATCTTTGACAAAGGAGCTAAAAATATACGATGGAGAAATAGCAGCCTGTTCAACAAAAACTGCTGGGAAAACTGGTAAGCAGTCTGCAAAAAACTGAAACTAGATCCATGTATATCATCCTATACCAAGATTAACTCAAAATGGATCAAGGATCTTAATATCAGACCACAAACTCTAAAGTTGATATAGGAAAGAGTAGGAAATACTCTGGAATTAGTAGGTATAGGTAAGAACTTTCTCAATGAAACCCCAGCAGCACAGCAACTAAGAGATAGCATAGATAAATGGGACCTCATAAAACTAAAAAGCTTCTGTTCATCAAAAGAAATGGTCTGTAAACTGAAGAGAACACCCACAGAGTGGGAGAAAATATTTGCCAACTATACATCAGACAAAGGACTGATAACCAGAATATACAGGGAACTTAAAAAACTAAATTCTCCCAAAACTAATGAACCAATAAAGAAATGGGCAAGTGAACTAAACAGAACTTTCTCAAAAGAAGAAATTCAAATGGCCAAAAAGCACATGAAAAAATGCTCACCATCTCTAGCAATAAAGGAAATGCAAATTAAAACCACACTAAGATTCCACCTCACCCCTGTTAGAATAGCCATCATTAGCAACAACACCAACAGCAGGTGTTGGCGAGGATGCGGGGAAAAAGGAACCCTCTTACACTGCTGGTGGGAATGTAAACTAGTACAACCACTCTGGAAAAAAATTTGCAGGCTACTTAAAAAGCTGGACATCAATCTACCACTTGATCCAGCAATACCACTCTTGGGGATATACCCAAAAGACTGTGACACAGGTTACTCTAGAGGCATCTGCACACCTATGTTTATTGCAGCACTATTCATAATAGCCAAGTTATGGAAACAGCCAAGATGCCCCAGCACTGACGAATGGATTAAGAAAATGTGGTATCTATACACAATGGAATTTTATGCAGCCATGAAGAAGAACGAAATGTTATCATTCGCTGGTAAATGGATGGAATTGGAGAACATCATTCTGAGTGAGGTTAGCCTGGTCCAAAAGACCAAAAATCATATGTTCTCCCTCATATGTGGACATTAGATCAAGGGCAATCACAACAATGTGATTGGACTTTGAGCACATGATAAAAGCGAGAGCACTCAAGGAAGGGGTGAGGATAGGTAAGACACCTAAAAAATTAGCTAGCATTTGTTGCCCTTAATGCAGAGAAACTAAAGCAGATACCTTAAAGCAACTGAGGCCAATAGGAAAAGGGGACCAGGAACTAGAGAAGAGGTGAGATCAAAAAGAATTAACCTAGAAGGTAACACACACGCACAGGAAATTAATGTGAGTCAACTCTCTGTATAGCTATCCTTATCTCAACCAGCAAAAACCCTTGTTCCTTCCTATTATGGCTTATACTCTCTCTTCAACAAAATTAGAGATAAGGGCAAAATAGTTTCTGCTGGGTATTGGGGGGGTAGGGAGGAGAGGGAGGGAGCGGATTGCATGGTAAGGGAGGGGGTCGGGGCAGGGGGGAGAAATGATCCAAGCCTTGTATGCACATATGAATAATAATAATAATAAAAAGAATGTCACTGGTGATTTTTGAATTGGTGCAGTGCAATTATTGGCCAGTATCAAAGGAATTACCTGTCACTGAAATGTGGTCCTTATTTTATTACTGACAAGAAATAAAAGGAAAAACCTATTGTGTGTTGAATGGTACTTCTACTTCCATCTTTAAGTTCCCTAACAGGATATTTTATTTATAAGCATTTTATTTCTTCAACATTTTTTATTGATGTTGGATTATAAGTCCTACCTTGCCATAGGTTTTCTTTGCTTTTTAGTTATATCAGTAGATATCACAATTGTCTTTTAAAAATCAACCATAAAATGTTTTTGACAATCTATAAGTATTGGTATGTTTCATGTTTAAAAATATTATTTGTTCAGATAATTTTAGACAGTCACCACTAAGGTGTTACAGAAACAGTTATATGTCCTTTCACTAACCAAATATTTATTTTTATCTAAATAAAATTGTTTTCAGATGGCATGCATATTCACTTTAATCAGAGCCTGTTAAGCTATTCAGACACTGTTTCTTTCCTTCTCCTTCTTTGCAACATGCCTTGTTTTTCATGCTGCACAATTTGATTCCACTGAAGAGTGTCTACACAGGAATTCACTGTATAATTCATCAGCACTGACAAACTTCAATGGGTAACCAAGTTTCTTATAGAACCCACATTCTACATGAAATATGCCTGTTCTAATTACATTATTCTAATGAGATCACCAGATATATTAGTGTTCCATTACTGTGACATACACCTGAGGCAATAGCATTACATAAAGAAAAAAATATTTTGGCTGAGTTTTGAAAGTTTCAGTCCATGGTCAGTGGCTCCATGGTCTTTAGACATGAAAAACATTTCACCTCTCTTATGATATCAGAACTTTTGCATGAATTCAACACCTCCACCATTCTTCTTTATCCCCCACCTCCCCCCATTTGAGAAATAGTTTCAACAGGTGTCTTTTTTCTGTTTACATTCATGTGTACACAGCATTCACACCATATTTACTCCTTATACCCTTTTCTCACATGTTCTCCCCTTCTTCTGGTATCAACCCCCCCCTCAGCCCTGTTCCACCCACCTGTTCTCCAATTTTGAAAAGGGAAGGAAAAGAAGTGATGTTTTTGCTTGTTTAAACTGGCTACACAGGGAATTTACATGTGGCACTTCCTCTCTTTTGGTTGTATCAACCAGTTTAAAAATTATATATTCATTTTGTATAGAGAGAACATCAACAATATCACATTAACTTCCTTCTTTTACCCTCCCCCCTCTGTTTTGTGACCTTCCCTTGACTTTTCCTGTTTTTCACAATATTGCTACATCCTATTAGAACTATATTCAACATTTGAGAGAGAACATGTGGCTTTTGTCCTTCTGAACCTGACAAACTTCACTTAATATGATGTTATCAAGATCCACCCATTTACCTGCAAATGACGAAATTTCATTTTTTTCTTTGTGGCTAAATAGAATTCCATCATATATATGTACCATATTTTCTTAATTCATTCATTGTATTTTGGCTGTTTCCATAGCTTAGCTATTGTGAATAGTGCTGCAATAATCGGGTGCATGTGCCTTTGTTGTAACCTGACTTACATTCCTTCAGATATATCCTTAAGAATGGAATTGCTGGAAGGTATGGCAGTATTATTTTAAGTTATTTGAGGACCCTCCATAATGTTTTCCATAGTGGTTGCACTAATTTACATTTCCAACAGGAGTGTATGGTTAGAGGCTATTGTAAATGGAATTGTTTCCATATATTCCTTCTCAGTTTGTTCATTTGTGTATAGAAAAGCTAATGACTTTTGTAAGTTGATTTTGTACCCTGCTCCCTTGCTATAGCTGTTTATGGTGTCTAGGAGTTTTTGGGTAGAGTTTTTTTGGTCTTTAAGGTATAGGATTGTATCGTCTATAAATCAGGATATTTTGAAGTTTCTTTACCTATTTGTATTCCTTTTATTTCTTCTTCCTGTGTTACTGCTCTGGCTAGGAATTCCAAGATTATATTGAGTAAGAGTGGAGAGAGTGGACACCCTTGTTTGTTCCTAACTTTAGAGGGAGTGCTTTCAGTTTTTTTCTGCTTAGCATGATGTTGGCTATAGGCTTGTCATATATAGCCTTTATTTTGTTGAGGTACATTCCTTCTATTTCTGGTTTCAGAAGAGCTTTTATCATCATCAAATGATGTTCAATTTCATCAATCTTTTCCTGCATCTATTTAGATGATCATGTTTTTTGTCTTTGCTCCTATCAATATGCTGTGTTACAATTATAGATTTATGTATGTTGAGCATCCCTAGGATGAAACCTACTTGTTCATGGTGTATGATCTTTTTGATATGCTGTTGAATTTAGTTTGCCAATATTTTATTTTTCAAGTGACCTGCTCATCATACAGGAAGGTTTAGTTGAGCCTCCAGTTGTTTATTTTCTGCTGTTTCTTTTGTTGTTGAATTCTAGTTTTAATTGCGTGTGGTCGGACAATATACTGGGGGTTATTTCAGTTTTCTTGCATTTGTTAAGACATGCTTTGTGACTTAAAATATGATCTATTTTGGAGAAGGTTCATGGGCTGCTGAGTAGAATGTATATTGTGCTGTTGCAGGATGGAATATTCTGTAGACGTCTGTCATGTACATTAGATCTATGATGTCATTAAACTCTAGAGTTTCCTTGTTGATTTTTTTGTCTGGATACTCTATTGGTGATAAAGGAGTACTGAAGTCTCCTACTACCACTGTGTTGGGGTTTATCTGTGTTTTTAAGTGCAGTAGTGTATGTTTAATTAAGTTGGGTGCAAGACATTTGGCACATATAGGTTAATGATTATAATTTCCACTATTGTATTGCTCCTTTTATCATTATAAATTAGATTTGAAGTCTACATTATCTGATATAAATATTGCTACTCCTGCCTGATTTGGAGGGCCATTAGCTTGGTAAATCTGTTTCTACCCTTTCACCCCAAGACAATGTTTGTTTTTGTCTGTAAGGTGGGTTTCTTATAAACAGCAGATTGTCTGGTCTTTCTTCTTAATCCAATTTGCTAATTGGTGTCTTGGTGGAGTAGTTCAGTCCATTAGCATTTGGTGTTAATATTACAAGGTATGTGGTTGATTCCTGCCATTTTGTTCTTTTCATTGTGTAAGAGTGTGTGTGCAACTAATATGCTACACTCTGATTATTTATTTGGTCTTCTCTTGAGATTTAATAATTCCCATCCTTTCATGTCTATGCTTGTTTTCATCTTGTGTGTGTAGGATTCCTAAGTGGTCCTGCATTATTTTAGTTTCTGTTTAGCATATAAGAGTTTAATTCCTCCATCAATTTTGAATGATAGCTTTGCTGGGTAGAGTATCCCAGGGCTGAAGTTATTTTCTTTCAGTGCTCAAAGTACCTCACTCCATGCCCTTCTTGCCTTTAAGGTTTCTGTTGAGAAATCTAATGATATTTTCATAGTTTTACTTTCATATGTTATTCGATTTTTCTCTCTTACGGCCTTCAATATTATTTCTCAGTTTTCTGTTCTAATTGTTTTAACTGTAATATGCCATACAGAGGATTTATTTTGGCAATGTCCATTTGGTGGCCTGCTGGCCTTCTTTACCTGAATGGACATCTCTTTCTTGAGATTTGGGAAATTTTCTGCTACTATTCTGTTGAATATATTACATATAACTTTGGCTTGGACCTTTTCTCCTTTGTCAATACCCATGATTTGCAGTTTTGGTCTTTTGATGGAGTTGCAGATTTCTTGCATGTTCCTTTTACAGCTGATGTCTTTTGCTTAAGGATTCTTCTGTTTTTTCACATATATCTATTTTGTCTTTTGCCCTGAAATTCTGTCTTCTACTTATTTCAGTCTGTTGGTGTGGCTTTCAACTGTATTTTTAGTTGATTTAAGGGACTTTCTTATTTCTAGGATTTGTGTTTCATTTTTTTTTCCTGACACTTTGCATATCTTTGTTATACTCCACTTTGGTATCTTGTGGTGTTTTCTTTATTTCATAAACTTCTTTTTTCAAATACTCTATTTTCATTTTGGAGTTTGTTGAAATCCTCTCTGAGTACATTTAGGTGTTTCTGTGTCTTCTTGAGTTTTTTTTTTTTTAATCTGTTTTCTCTTGCTATTTGTTGAATTGTTTTTCATGCTTTCTTTAAGCTCATCTTCAAACTCAGTGAACTTCATTATCATTATTCTTTGTGGTCAGCATCTGGGGATTAATTATCTTTGCTTTCCATTAAATTTTCTGTTATGTTATTGTTAGCCTTTTGAGCAGTCATATTTCCCTGTCTTCTTTTTATTCTTTTATTTCTTTTTTGTTCTTTGCTCATGTGCTGTTATTGGTTGTGGGTTTTAATCACCTGCATTCTTTCTCTTGACTTAATTTCTATGCTCTGAATAGCTTAATTGTTAGCTAGGTTGTTGTAATATTTCTGTTCCCTAACTTAATTAGGCAGTATCAAGTTCACAAATTCAATGCCAAACCAATTGTTTACATAATACATAAAAAACTCCTTGGTGATATTATCTATCACCAGCAGGTATTGGGAAATCATAGTTGTTGGGATAGAGATAGATACTTGGATAACTAAAAAGATGGCACTGGAAGAGAGGCAAGGTGGGGAAATGGGACAAGGGGCAAAAGAGGTGTGAGGTGTGGGGGCTGTAGGGTAATGGGCCCTAATATGTGTAAGTTGTAGGTCAGTTTTTTAGGGATAAGATGCTATTGTAAGGGATTGCAGGGGGATAGGATGGATGGGGGTAACACATAGAGTTGGTATAGTAGACTATTCAGTGAGTGTTGAGTGTAAAGGAGGTAGGGGCAGTGGGTGGAAAGATAGGAGGAGTACAGCAGGAAAAGGAAAAGAAAGGAGGAGAAGATAGAAGAGAGAAGAACAAAAAGTTGGGGGAGAAAAAGGAAAGTTGGACAAGAAAAGACTAAGCAAGTTAATATTTCTACATAATGGAAAAGAGAGATAGGTAACAATAGATTGTAAAAAAACTGAAAAAAAATGAAGAATGTAAAAATAAAGATAAAATAATAGTAATAATAATTATAATAATAATAAAATGAAAAAAATCAGTTTCACTGAAAGTTCTGGACTCTTTCCTCTTATTTCAAATCCAGGTGTTGAAACTTTTGACAGGGGCTTTCAGCATCCTTGTCCCTTTGTAAGATTGGTATGCTGGCCTGTGTGGCAATGGATGTTGTCCCTCCCTATCAGACAGTTTTGGAAAGAATTGGCTCAGGGTGTTTTGAGCCCAAATTTTCCTTGGTGATATGGACTGTCTGGTGCAGGCTGGTTTTCTGAGGTGGTCCCACAAGAAATTGATTTGTGAGCAGTTGTCAGACCATTCTGTCCACAGGGCACTCTGGAGGAGTTGCAGATTCCCTCTGATGGAATTGGGTCAGGTCCAGCAGGACACAGGTAGGCAGCAGTTCAAGGCTCTGTGTCTGTGTTGTATAGTGGGTCCGATTTGTTCTGCAGTTCTCTGTGTTGAGCCTGTCACCAGTCCTCCAGCCCTGATCATACCTTCAGATGACTGCAACTTCATGAGATATTGAGCCAGAATGATCCAGATAAGCTGCTCTGGGATTCCTGATGCTCAGAAACTAGCATGCACAAGATCCTGGATCAATCCCCATCACTTTCCTTCTGCACCATGCTCCTTGTTGCATCACCTGCAGTGGCCAGATGGAGAGAACCCACTGCTTACTCAGCAAGTATCCTGGCCCTGGAGACACAAGATTCACCAATTCTGGCTTCCCTTCTAACTCAATTTTATAAGATAAAAAGCTCTTGTTTACTGAAAATTTAAAGAAACATCACTATTCTGATCTTTCCCTTTTTCTTCCTTGTTATTATTTATGAATTTATTAATTTGAGCAGTTGTACATATTTTCTTTCTAAGTGTATATATTAATAAGTTCATCAAATTATACAGCAGAACACAGAAATGTTTTCCAAAATTAAAATGTTTACCATATGAAAGAAGACAGGGAATATATCTTTCTAGCTACCTTGCCTCTACACAGGTGGGAGAGGACAGAAATTCTTTGTTACCCTTTTCAACTTAATCTTATCACACTACACTACTACACTACTGGACTTTGTATTTTGAGACTTACAAACGTGCAGGTAATGTTAGTAATTCTTAGTTTCCTTAACACAATACAATTATATTAAACACACAATATGAAGCAATTAATTTTATATTTGGCCTGTTTGTTACAGGCTGGCAAACTATTTAAAATCTTACCTTTAGAAAATTAATTAAGCATCTGTCTGAAACACATTCATTGGACACAACATATCTGCATTTAATTTGAACATATTCATTCATAAAGAGTAGAGTTATGGTTTTATGCCTTTCCATCACTTTAAATATACCAATATAACATTTGACCAAGTGACTTCTTATATGTTCATGAGTCCTTAAATTCTCAACCATGTTCCAAGTGTGTTTGTGTTTAAGACCTTCTAGAAAAAATTCTTGAAGTGAACAATTTTCTATACTTGATTTAATCTGGACACAGCTGAGGGTTAAAACACATGCCTCATGCTTTTGAGATAACAGGACTTCTCTACTGGAGGCTATGTGAGAATTTCTAAGGAGGAAGAACTTCAGGGCTGTGAGAACTTACCCAGGAGACTCTGACATGCTTTTGGAAGAGGAGTCACAGCTTCTCCATTGCCACCCTTCATGAACACATACTCACTCACATTTAGGGATTACTATTTTGTATCTCCATATCCAGTACTTTCTAAAATGATGGGGAAGAGTTCTGGAGACGGTATTGTAACTTGTCAAAGATGCCAATTTGATGATTTTCATAGAAAAATGTTACCTGAGTTATTTAGTTTATGATTTTTAAGATGGAAATCATTTTTAAATTAATGCCTAAACTATATCTTTGCTAGGTAATCTGACATGCTTTGAAATTTTTTCATTTCTCCTGTCTTCTTAATTCAATATAATATTTAGATTTTTCTTATTTAATTGATTGATCAATTTTATTTATTAAATGAAAATAATTTCATAGTAAAATGAAAATTTATTTTATTTAGTCTGAAATTTATTTCTAGAGAACAAATTAAGAAACAATTAGATAAATAATTTAATTTCCTAACTCTAATGTTATTTTAAATATTTACTGTAAAATATATGTTCTAAAGGGCATTGTTTCTCTTCAGTTCTCTGATTTCTTGGGCTGGGAGCTTCTCTAGGTAATTCCTGCCCAACTACCCATTCACTTCCTCTCCTCCTACAGCAGTACAGCAACAGTCAGAATGTGTAGCTCTGTTGTGTCCTTCCTTGGAAACAAGCCTGCCTTAGACATATATTCTGCTCTTCCATGTTCTAAGCCTTAATTGCTTGGTTCCTCCTTGTGGGACACTTGTTATTGAAAAAGTGGGCAGGTTTGAAAAATGTTGGTTCTAGCAGTAGGTCCTTTTGACTTTTACTCTGAACCATGTTTTTCTATCTTGCTGTCATAAAAGATGTAGTGTTACTTTAGCTCTTACCTGCCTTAGGTTTTTTCTTTTATTTTTTCTATTACCTCAGTATAAAAGAGGGAGTGTTTGTCCCTGAAGCTACTCCAAGGCCTCAGAATAAAGTGAAGATAGAGCATGTTATTCAATTTAGCTGGATGGAAGACATAGTCCAAGGCATACAGTGTTAGGACATTTGAATTAAGTCCATCTTCAAATGGCTGTATTACCTTGGGTAGGTGATTTCTAATCTTTGAAACCCAGTTGTATCAATAGAACAGCAGAAATAATAACACCCACTCTGTGAGGATAGAAATTGGAAAACTTCTGTACCTGGTGCTTACTAGGCACATAACAAATGGTGGCTCAAATAACATGAAAACATAAATCAGAGGTCTTTGGCATTGAAAATTAACATGTGCCAAACTAAGCTCCATATTACTATTATCTCAATTTTAGTCTGATATATGTGGTAAATAGAATTAGCAAAGCTCTATCTTTGTGAACAATTCACCAATGAAAATACTTTCACGGAGAAAACAATATCCATTGGGAAGTCACCAGCTTAAGTACAGAATATCAGAATAAGTATGTATAAAACTGGTATTTATTTGAATGTCAGATCTGTGGAGCTGCATGGGACTTGAAGGAAAAAGATACTTTCATCCTAGATTTATAAATGGAAAAATAATTGATTAGTGCCATCATCATTAAAATTCCATAATGTATGATTTCAACTTAACTCTAGTGAAAAATGTTACAGCTTCTGGCACTGGAAACAAAGTCCAAGAGGCATCCCAGGCTGCCAGGAATAGAGTTTGGCTACTGTCTAATTGTCAGCTTTGGTCACTGTTATGCCACTTCTGCTTGGAATTTTTTAAAATCTTCATGAAGGTGTGATTCATATACAACCCAATTTAATAAGTTAAAATATGCAATTCAATAGATTTTGGTACATGCAGATATGCCATTTCTAGACAATGTTATACATACATTACTTGAATATGAAGAAAGAAAAGCATATACTTTTTTATGTATGCACTGGAGAGAAACAATATGTAAAAAATGTAAATAGGCTCAAAGACAGTAACACTACTTGTACAAAAGGAGTAGAAGGCAAAGTTGTGGAATTAAGTTCAATCAGTTCTTATATTCATAGTCAATATAATCAAACAGTTATTCAGTGAAATGTTTAAATGTTCTTTCACTGTTCTTAAAGATTATCTTCATAAAGTAAAATACAGTAATGAAGTAGAAAAACAGTAAGTTTTACAGAGACCAGATTTACCTCCCCAATAGATCAAACTGATAAATTTTTGTTGCAGAGTTAATATAGAAAGGGTCATAACATTTTAAGGAGATGAGTAACAGAAAAGAAAACATAAAGTGAAGAAAGATATCTGACATTTAAAGGGTATATTAAATGTCAAAGCTAGAATACATGCAGAAGAATTTGAACCCAAGGAATTAAATTATAAAAATAATCAGGAAAAGAGTATTTTTGCAACATTGTTTGCTTTTATCTTATACATTCCAGAGCTAATAGTTAAATCACATACACACACACACACACACACACACACACACACACACACACACATACAAACACAGAGCTGGGAAAGAGATGGGAAAGAGAAAGAAAAGAAAAAATCCTTGGAAGAGAGCCAATGTGGAAGGTCTAAGTGTAATTAACCAAGCAACTCATGCAGTTGCTCTTGAATTTATATACATTCAGGACTTTGTTCTTAAATAAATGAAAAATTACTTTATTTGAAATTCTTATACTTTTTAAAACTTGAATATTGTTATAGACAAAAATGCTTGGCTTTTAAAGTTCAATTTTCATATAATTGACATGAGTTTTAAGATTTTTACCCTTTCTTTAATGTTAAGTCAGTTTTTTAATTATTAAAAGAATGAAATATTGAGAAACTTTTAGTATTGCAAGGTAGTATGAAATCAAGCAAATATAACAAAAAAAGGTTACCTGGGTTGAAAATAACATGCAAAATTCTCAGTGCCAAAAGGCTATGCTATCTATTTCCTACAGTATTTAAATTTTTTACTAAAACTTAACTATATGCTTGGAAAATCAGCTAGTCAAGAAAATAACATAGATATCTCCATCTACCTATTTATATATAAATTCACATATTGAGGATATAAGATGGATACGGTGGATAAATCATTGATCTTGGAACATATGCAATAATTCCTTTCCACACAGTATGTTTGTAATGATTTTCTGATAATAACTTATAAGATTTCTATGAGTACTAGTGTAGTTTTAGTATACTGATCCATATTTTCAAAGTGAAATTCTACTCTTACAAAGTACATTAAAATACTTAACACAATAAATATCTTTAAATATTACAGTTTTCAGCTGTCCTTAGGAAAAGGCATCACAGTTTATACAAGTTGATTTTCTCATTAGTAATGCATAATCTGTGTGCATATTATATTCCTAGTTATGAAAAAACAATGCATCTAAAATTATAGAAAAATTTAAAATACACTTCAAACTATTGACATGAATCTTAAAATTGTTTTCTAACTCTTTAATATTGCATTTATTAATTTTTGGTTTATACTTTATGCATATTTCATAAAATTGACAATGAGTTACTACCATGAATTTACAAGTGACAACTGGAAAAGACACAAAGGATGTAACATTAAATTTCTACCTCAGTAATTCTGTTCTACAAATAAGGCCTCTTCTTTTGGGACTTTACTTCTTCCTTAATCTTATATATGAGCATACTTCATTATTTTATATACCTTAAAGCAACCTATCTGTACAGATCCCAAAAATCCAAAATTCTAAGTGAGGTAAAAACCTAAACAATTTAAAAGAATTATTTTCTTTTTGATTGACATATTAATTCCACTCATTAATTACATTCAGTGTGATATTTCCACACATATGCAGTATTCATTCATCAAATCCAATTTCCCTTTCTGAAGTCCTCAGATACTTCCCAACTACTAGTAATCATTATTGAACACTTGAACTGACATTTTTTTATCTCCACACATGAGAGAAAAGATATAGTGCTTTTCTTTTTCTGTCTGACTTGTTTCATGTAAGATTATATCCTCTAAATTCCATAATAAAAGAAAATACACAAAAGAGAAATAGAAAAGTATCAAACCTTATCAATACATTAAACTACCAAAAGATTAAAAAAAAAGGAATGAGAGAACAATGACTATTCAAAATAATTAAAAGAAAATCAACAAAGTGACAGGAATAAGTCATTACCCATCTATAATACCCTTGACTTTTTTCATAATTGTTAGGATATATTCATTGTATGGAGGGGATTCATTGTGATAATTCAGGCTTACTTTGTAAATTGGTTAAATTGTCCTCACCATCACCCCATGCAACCCCATCCTCACCCCATTTAAAGCATTCATTGTTTGATTTTGTATATGTATATGAAGGCAATTAACCCAATGCCTTTTACCTTTATCTCTTCCATTCAGCCTCTCCCTCCACGCACTGTAACTCCTTTACATTCCTGTCTGACTTTGTTAATTCCAAAGTGAATGTTCAAAAGGGTTTCTCAATGCATCTCCAACTATGAGTTATACTTTACTTTGGTCTGTTCAACCCCTTCTGTTACTCTCCCTTACTCCTTCCCTCCTGCCCAGCATTATTCAACAGCTTTCAATACATATTCTTATATCCTGTACCTGCACGGATGTATTTTGATATTGTTGACTATCTTTCTCTTTTCCCTTCCCTCTTCTTCCCGGGGTTCCATAGAGTAGTTTCATTTATTGCAAACATGTTAACATATGAAATTGTATTTGATCATATTTGTCATTAAGTGTGTATTTATCTTTTGGATCTATTTTCAACATATGAAAGAAAATATTCAGTACTTGTTTTTCTGAGCCTGGTTTACTTCATTTAATATGATGTCCTTTAATTGCTTGGATTTACATTCAAACTGCATGGCATCATTCTTCCTTTTGACTTAATAAAACTTATATATATATATATCCCATAATTTCTTAATCCATTTTAATCCATTCATCAGTGGTTGGGACTCTGGGTTGTTTCCATAGCTTGGCTATTTTAAACTGTGTGATAAACATCTGTGTGCAAGTGTCTCTATTGTATCCTGACTTATGACCCTTCAGATATATGCCCAGAAACAGTATCATGGGATCATATGGAACTTCTGTTTTTAGCTTTTTAAGGAATCTCCATACTGCTTTCCATAATGGTTGTACTAATTTACATTCCCACCAACAGTATATAAAGGCTTGTATTTCTTTGCATCCTTGTCCACATTTGCTGTTATAGCTCTTGAAGATGGCCATTCTAATTGGTGTGAGATGAAATCTTAGTGTAGTTTTGATTTGTATTTCTTTTATAGCCAAGGAAGCTGAACACTTCTTCATGTATTACTGGGCATTTGCTCTACTTACTTTGAAAATTCCCTATTCATGTGCCCATTTCTTCATTGGTGTGTTGATTCTTTGGAGGTTAAGTTTTTTGAGCTCCCTGTAGATTCTGGATAGTAGTCCCTTAGCTGGCAAACATTTTCCCCCATCGTGTGGGTGGTCTCTTAACTAGCAACTGTTTCTTTTTGCTGTGCAGAAACTTTTTACTTTGATGCAATCGCATTTGTTCATTCTTTCTCTTAGTTTTTCAAGCATTGGAATTACATTTAATAAACTGTTGCTTATGCCTGCATGTTCCAGTATATTTCCTACTACTTTCCATAGTTGTTTTAAAGTTTCAGACCTTATATTAAGATCTTTGATCCACGTCAAGTTGATATTGGCAAAAAGTAAAAGACAGGGATCTAGTTTCAGTCTTTTACACATGGATATGCAGTTTTCCCAAGAACATTTGTTGAAGGGACTGTCTTTTCTCCACTGTTTTTTGGGCTCTTTTGTCAAAAATTAGTTGACTGTAGCTGCATGGATTTATGACTGAGTATCTATTCTGTTTCATTGGTCTTCTCGTCTGTTTTTGTGACAATACCATGCTGTTTTTATTGTTATGGCTCTGTAGAATGGTTGGAAATCAGGTATTGTGATACCTCCAGCATTGTACTTTTACTCAGAACTGCTTTGGCTCTTTGAGTTCTTTTGTTTCTATATGAATTTTAGGAATTTATATGGAAGAATATCATTGGCATTTCGATAGGGAATGCATTGAACATGTAGATTGCTTTTGGCAGCCATATTCACAATGTTGATTCTGCCAATCATGGCATGGGAGATCTTTCTATCTTCTGATGTCTTCTTCCATTTCTCTCTCCAGTGACTATAGTTTTCATTGAAAAGATGTTTGTTTCCTTCATTAAATTTATCTCTAGGTGCTTTATTATTTTCTTGTGTCTATTGTAAATGGCATTGTTTCTCTAATTTCTTTCTCAGTCTGTTCATTTTTGGTATATAGAATGGATATGGATTTCAGTATATTAATTTTGTATCCTGCTACTTTGCTAAAAGCGTTTATGATTTCTAAGAGGTTTTTGGTGGACTTTTTAGGGTCTTTTAAGTATAGGATGATATAATTTGCAAATAAGGATAGTTTGTCTTCTTCTTTCCTTATTTGAATCTATTTAATTTCTTGTTCTTTTCTTTTTGCTCTGGCTAGGAATTTCAAAACTATGTTGAATAAGAGTGGGGAAAGTGGACATCCTTGTCTTCTTCCTGACATTGGTGAGAATAGTTTCAGTTGTTCTCCATTTAGTATATTGACTATAGCTTTGTCATCAGTAGGCTTTATTATGTTGAGGAACATTCCTTCTATTCCTACTTTCTTCAGTGTCTTTATTATGAAAGGCTGCTGAATTTTGTCAATGGCTTGGTCTACATCTATTGAGATAATCATGAAATTTTGTGTTTGCTTCTGTTTATATGCAGTATTATATAGATTTGCGTGTATTGAACCATTCTTGCATCCCTGGAATGAGATTCACTTGGTCATGGTACATGATGTTTTTGATATGTTGTTGAATTTTGTTTGCCAATATATTATTGAGAATTTTTACTTCTATAGTCATTAAATATATTGGTTTTTAATTCTCTTTTTATGTTGCATCTTGTTGGGTTTTAGAATTAGTGCAATACTGGCTTCATAATACAAATTTGATAGTTGTGCTTCATTTTCCACTTCCTGAAAATTTTGAGTGGTGTTATTGGTTCTTTAAATTTCCAATAGAATTCAATTGTGAATCCATAAGATCCGGAGCTCGTCTTTTTTTTGGAAAACTCTTTATTACTGCTTCAATCTCACTACTTTTAATCAATTTTTATTGATTTATTTAGGTGGTTGATATCTTTTTGGTTGAGTTTTAGTTGGTTAAATCCATCTAGAAATTTATCTATTTCTTCTAGATTACACAATTTACTTGAATATAAATTTCCAAAGTATGCCCTAAAGATGCTCTGGATTCTGTTACATTTGTGGTTATGTCTCCTTTTTAATTTTTGATTTTATTAATTTGGGTCTTTTCCCTCATCTATTCAAACAAGTTGGCTAAGAGTTTACTGACTTTATTAACCTTTTTGAACAACTAACATTTTCTTTCATTGATTTTTTGCATAGATTTTTTAGTCTCAATCTCATTGATCTTGGCACTGATCTTTATTATTTCTGTCTGCTAGTTTGGAGATTGGTTTGTTCTTGTTCTTCTAGAAGCCTAAGGGTATATCATTAGATTGTTTATTTGAGATTTCTCAATTTATTTAATGTAGGTGCTCATAGCTATAAACTTTCCCTTTGCATGCCTTTGCTGTGTCCCACAGGTTCTGATAGGTTGTATTTTCATTTTCATTCGATTCTGGGAACTTTTTGATTTCTTGTCTTATTTTTTCAGTGACCCATTGGTCATTCAGCAGTATGTCGTTCAGTCTCCATGTGTTTTAATGTTTTCTGTATTTTCTTTTGTTGTTGTGTTCTAGTTTTATTCCACTGTAACTTG
The DNA here is from genome assembly GCF_047511655.1 of Castor canadensis. Lineage (NCBI taxonomy): Eukaryota > Metazoa > Chordata > Mammalia > Rodentia > Castoridae > Castor > Castor canadensis. The sequence goes on along the minus strand of NC_133394.1, from coordinate 78,981,637 downwards.
ATACATTGTGGGGGCTATTTCAGTTTTCTTAAATTTGTTCATACTTGCTTTGTGTCCTGAAATATGATCTACTTCAGAGAAAGTTCTTTGAGCTTCTGTAAAGAATATGTATTGCATGGTGGTTGAATGAAATACTCTAAAAATGTCTATTATGTCCATTTGGTATAAAGTTTTTATCAATTCTGATGTTTCTTTGTTGGTTTTTTTATATGGATGACCTATATATTGATGACAATGGGGTAATAAGATCTCCCACTATTACTATGTTTGGATCTATATTTGTTCTTAAGTTTATTATTGTTTCTTTATGTAGTTAGGTACACTGATGTTTGACACATATATGTTAAGAACTATTATTTCCTCTTGATGAACTGTTCCTTTACTTAATATGAAGTGGCCTTCATTTTTTCTTCTGACAGATTTTAGTCTGAAGTCTACTTTGTCAGATACAATTGTAACTACTCTTGCCTCTCTTTTGTGGTCCATTTGCTTAGAAAATCTTTTTTAACTCTCTCACTCTAAGCCAGTTTTTGGTTTTCTCAGTGAGATGTGTTTCTTGTAAACAACAAATAGTTGGATCTTGTTTTGAATTTGATTTAGTATTTTATGCCTTTTGATTAGAGCTTTGAGGTTATTAATATTCAGTGCTAGTATTAGAGATGTGTGGTTTTTCCAGTCATTTTTATTCCCCTGATGTTTACTTTTCCTCTATTCCTTGTTTGAAAGACTGCTTGGTCAAAGGAGTTTATTGTTTCTTGCATTATGCTGGTTGACTCTAATTTCTTCTTCTGTGTGTAGAGTTCTTTAAGTATTTTCCGTAGTGCTGGTTTGGTACTCCTTAATTCCTTCAGTTTGTATATTATGGAAATTTTTCATTTTTCTTTCATTTAGGGAGAATAGTTTTGCTATACGGACCTGTCTAGGTTGACCATTATTTTCCTTTAGGTCCTGAAACATTTCTTTCCATTACCTTCTTATATTTAGAGTTTGTGTTGAGAAATCTGCTGTTATTCTAGTGGGTTTACCTTTATATGTGATCTGTCTTTTCTCTTTTATAGCTTTCAGTATTCTTTCTTTTTTTATATTTAATAAGTGTTTTGATTATAAACAAATATATGGCATGTTTCTTTTCTGGTCTTGAAAGTTTGGTGTTTTGTAAGGCTCTTGAACCTGGGTATCAAGGTTGAGGAAGTTTTCATCTATTATGTTACTGAATAAGTTATCTATGCTTTTTGTTTTATCTCTTCTCCTACTTCTGTACCCATGATTCATAGATTTGGTCTTTTGATGGTGTCCCAGAGGTCTTGCATGTTCCATTCATATTTTCTTAGTATTTTTCCATGTTCTTTGACTGTTTGGTCTAATTCCTCTACTTTATCTTCAGTTCCTGATACTCTGTTTTCAACTTATTCCACTCTGCTTAGCCAAGGTTTCAATTAAGGTTTGTACTTGGGATATTGAGCTTGTCATTTCAAAATGGATGTTGTTCAGGATTACTATCTCTATTGTTTTTCTCTTTCATATCCTACACAGTCTTCTTAATTTCATTCATCTGTTTGTTTGAATTCTCTTTGAGCTCTTTTAGTAGTTTATTCATGTCCTTTTTGAGATCAATCACTAGCTTATGTGTCTCCTCTTTGAGTTCATTGATCATTCTTACTATTATTTTTTAAAATTCAATATTTGCTGTTTCTTCCTCTTTGCTGTCATTTAGATCCTTAGTGATGGAGTTATTTTTTTGAAGGAGAGCTGTTGCCTGCAGGCTTCTTGTTTCTGAATTGAGATTTATGCATCTGGGGTTTGTTTTGGTTGGAGGTTCCAGTCATGTGTGTTCCTTTACTTGGGGTTTTATGAAAGACTATAAGTAATGAGTGGTGGTTGAGCCTTGGTGCGTTTTCTTGTCACTAGATGGGGGGATTGTGATTGAATAGAAAAACCTTCAGTTTCTTATTCTCAAGATGCTGGATTCTATCTCCTGTTCCACATAGAGCATGAAGACATAGCTGTAAAAGTATCACAAATGTTAAGCTGGAGCCTTGAAATTCGTCATCCCTAATGATAATCAGTTATCACTACTCTTATATTATCTTTAGTTGTTTATTGGGAGCAATGATCAATCTTTGTAGTCCTGGAAGACTAAAGTGTTGTGATAGGAGGGAGACAGGGGAATAGCTCTAGTAGACAATATGAGGTAAAAAATTTATGCAGCAGAAAGGGGTTGTAGCTGATCTAATAGAAGTGGTCAGTTAAGAAGCAGACTGGGATATGTAGAAAATTTCAAGCTAATTTTAAGACGGGGAGAGAGGGAAGAAAACAATTGAGAAAACTGAACAAATAAACAATATAAACATTACAGATCTGGAAAAAGAAAAACCTGGGAATCTTTTTATCTATTGAAAATATTGACACTGAAGGAGGATTGTGTTGGTAGGTAGAAAGACAGAAGGAAAATTGAGACCTAGAATGTTACTCTAGTGGTTGACAGGTGGAATGTATAAATCCAATAGGGTGATAGAAAAGAGGAGAAGAAATAGTTTAGGGTTGCAAACTTAAAGGTGGGTTATGGGATTTTCATATGATGACTACAGTGATGGGGAAGGGAAGAAGGTAGGCCTAGAGAGAAAATTAAGGAGCAAGAATGCAAAACTGCTTTTGGAGTGTACCAAAAAGAAGCTACAAAAAAAACAAGTAAAAAAATCTAGATTACAGACTTAGCAGCAACAAACACAAATTACATGTAAAACTTGCAAATTTTCTATTGCTCTTCTGAGTAGTTGATCTTCCACACAGACAGTATTTGTCTGTTTTTCAGTCCACTAAATGGCAGGTTAATTGAATGCCTCCCTCTGAAATGGTGCCTGATGCTGGGGAGATACGGGTGTTTGGAGATCTAAGTAGGATCTCTGGAGTTTGTCAACTTGCCAGCTCTCCTCATCCAGACTTGCAACTCTCAAGCTCCCCAGAACTTACAGACTGTACTTATACACAAATACAGGGTTTTGTTCAGATGTCTTCACTTATACACAAATACAGGGTTTTGTTCAGATGTCTTCACTGGTGGAGGTCTGTGGCAGGATCCCTGGGCATCTTTCTTGTTTGGTCACTAACCTTCTCCACACAATTCTTATGGTGAAGATTTCAGCTTCCCCCTCCCAGTTATAGGAGCTGGTGCTTGACTCCAGGATTCAAGGAGTGCAAATGTGCAAGCTGTTTCTTCATATATTTGGTGGCTTCACTCTTGTTGGATTTGAGCAGAGTTCTGCTACTTGCTGACTGTGGGACTTAGCAAGGATCTCCAAGGGCTCTCAGTTTCCACCTTTATTTAGGTTTATGAGAGCTCCTAGATTTGAGGTTGTTAGCAATCTTCCATCTTGCATTTGTACAATACCCTTTAATTTAAATGGACTAAATTCTGCAAAAAATACAGATTAACTAAATGAAGCTTACTAACTATGATCCAACAATATGCAATCATAGGGCATATACAAAGACTGAAAATGAGGGGAGAGCAAGATGGCCGCTAGAGGTAGAAAGCAGAAAGTGACCCTCCTATAGTGAAATCTTGGAGAGACGCTGGAGACACACTTTGCAGGCATAATCACTGAGAAAAGGCATAACTTTGACCCCTCCACACCTCCAGCCAGTGCAGAGAATCTCCACTTCATGTTAAATGGAGAAACGAGGAGGGCCCCCGGGGCCGCCAGTGGCTGGCGCCCATATGGCTTGGGAAGACACGGACCAGGTGAGCTTCGCGGTACCTCAATACCCCCACAGACAAGCCTGGGCCAGAGCAGCATAGCCCCCTGGACAGACTGACCTCCACCCGGGAAAAAAAGAGAAACTGAGTAATAAGCAATAAGAACAGTTAAGACACGCTGGAAAGAGGGTGGGGCGCCCTGAGCGCTGAAGGTTGGGGGAAGGGAATCCTTCCCGGGACTGTAAATAAACAAGCCGGGCAGGCCGGAGAGCCTCTGGTGGGAGCGGGGCACGCACCCAGCAACCAGGAGCGGGAAAGCTTGTGAGAGTGGAGGAGGGAGGAAAACTCCACAGGAGAGGAGGAAAGACCCACTTCCCACGTGAACTGTAAATAAACATGGTGGCCAGCAGGAGCAGCAGCACCGCCCAGTAAGCAGGAGCAGGAAAGCTTGTGAAAGTGGCAGTGGGAGGAAAACTTCAGAGGAGAGGGGGGAAGACCCACCTCCCACATGAACTGTAAATAAACATGCAGGCCTGAAAATGCAGGTGCAGTGTCACCTTTCCCAGTGCTTGGAAAGGGGAAAGCCTGTAGCAGAGGCTCCCGCACAGGAGAACTCTGAGCAAACAAAGCCTGTGGGACCAGGTGAGTGCTAAGCTCACCCCAGAGATCTGCATAAATAACACCGCCAGCTACAGGCTGAGAGCAGAAGGCAGGTAAGCCACAGCTGCAGATACCACTCTCAGAACTGTCTCCAGATGCTTTTTTTTTTCTCCCTACCTTTGGTAAGAGAACAACCGAATTACACCTGCAAGCCAAAAAACTTACTGAAACTGTATTGCATTTGAACTTGGGACACTTGGTGGGGCTTTGTGTGTGTGTGTGTGTGTGTGTATGTGTGTGTGTGAGTGTGTAGTTTTGTTCTACTTTATGCATCCCCTTTGATGAGACAACTACAGAACAACATCTGAGGCACCAACTCCAGGACTGGAGATTGAGACGGACACCCAAATTATTAAGACTGAAACTGCATTGCATATAAACTTGGAAGTTTTTTGGTTCTTTTTTTTTTAATTTTCTATTTTCCATTTTATTTTAATTCATTTTTATATATAGATATTTCTTTCATTTACTTATTTTTTTTATCTTTGATTTTCAATCCTCTCTGTCTCTCTAATGTCTGTTCAGCTTACTGTCGATTAGTACACTAACACTCCCTGTTTATACCTTTGAAATGCTCTTGTCTGATACCTTGTTCTGCTTTCTCCCTCTTGTCTGTATATTTTTTTTCCCCTTTTCTTTAACTTCTTGCTTCCCATCTCAGCTCACCCTTCCATTCTAAATATTACCATTGTTATTATTACAAGCTAGAAAATACTTAATTGCACACAGTACAGGGACAGTAACAACACCAAGGACAATGATGGGAAGACAGAAAAAACAGGGAAACCAGTTTCCCCACAGCAAAAAATTAGTACAGGAACCAGAGGGGAATGAAGAGAACAGAAACTTAGATCCAGACTCCAACAAAATGAAGATAAACTACGCCAAAGGACCCAATGAAGCCCACAAGAATAATTTAAAAGAAGACATACTACAAGTACTCAATGAGAATTTTATAGAGATGATACTGGATAGGGTCAACCAAAATGCACAGGAGACACTCAAGAAATTCCAAGACAATAAAAATAGAGAATTTGAAAAAGCAAAAGAAGAAATAAAGGAAACCATAGAAGCACTGTATAAACACCAAAGTGAAAGAGAGAACACAATGAATAAACACATAAATGAACTCAGGACAAGAATAGACAACATTAAAGAAGAAAACTGCCAGGATATGGAAAACCTCAGAAAAAAGAACAAAACAGAACTGCAAAACAAAATGGAAGGCCAATCCAGCAGAATAGAACAAACAGAAGACAGAATCTCAGAACTTGAAGATGAAATGGTAATTAAAGGAAAAACTGAAGAACTATTAATTAAACAACTCAAGACCTGTGAAAAGAAAATGCAAGAACTCACTGACTCCATCAAAAGAACAAACTTGAGAATCATGGGCATCGAAGAAGGAAAAGAGGTGCAAGCGAAGGACTGCGTAATATATTCAACAAAATAATAACGGAAAATTTCCCAAATCTAGAGAAAGATATTCCCATACACATGCAAGAGGCCTCCAGGACACCAAACAGACCAGATCAAAATAGAACTACTCCACGACATATCATCATTAAAACAACAAGTTCAGAAACTAAGGAAAGAATATTGAAGGCTGTAAGAGAGAAAAAACAAGTAACATACAAAGGTAAACACATCAAAATCACAGCAGACTTCTCAACAGAAACATTAAAAGCAAGAAGAGCGTGGGGTGAGATCTTCCGGGCACTGAATGAAAATAACTTCAACCCCAGGATACTCTTCCCAGCAAAGCTATCATTCAAAATAGATGGAGCAATAAAAGTCTTCCATGATAAGCAGAAACTAAAACAATATGTGACCACAAAGCCACCATTACAAAAGATTCTGCAAGGGATCCTGCACACAGAAAGTGACACCCAACTTAACCATGAAAAGGCAGGCAGCACCAAACCACAGGATAAGAAAAAGCAAGAAAGTAGAGAGTAACCTCAACTTAGGTACACACAATCAAACCTTCAAACAACTAAGACAACTAAATGACAGGAATCACCACATACCTATCAGTACTAATGCTTAATGTTAATGGACTTAATTCACCCATTAAAAGGCACCGCTTGATGAAATGGATTAAAAAGGAAGATCCAACAATGTGTTGCTTACAGGAGACCCATCTCATTGACAGAAATAAGCATAGGCTAAGGATGAAAGGCTAGAAGAAGATTTACCAAGCCAGTGGTCCCCGAAAACAGGCAGGAGTAGCAATACTTATCTCTGACAAAGTAGACTTCAAACCTACATTGATCAAACGAGATAAAGAAGGACATTCCATACTAATAAAAGGGGAAATAGACCAAAAGGAAATAATAATCATCAATCTGTATGCACCCAATGTCAACGCACCCAATTTCATCAAACATACCCTGAAAGACCTAAAAGCATATATAAATGCCAACACAGTGGTTGTGGGAGACTTTAACACTCCATTATCATCAATAGATAGGTCATCCAAACAAAAACTCAATAAAGAAATCCAAGATCTAAAATATGCAATAGATCAAGTGGACCAAGTAGATGTCTACAGAACATTTCATCCAACCTCTACACAATATACATTCTTCTCAGCAGCCCATGGAACCTTCTCCAAAATAGATCATATCCTAGGCACAAAGCAAGCCTCAGCAAATATAAGAAAATAGAAATAATACCGTGCATACTATCTAACCACAATGCAGTAAAAGTAGAACTCAACAACAAAAGTAAAGACAAAAAACATGCAAACAGCTGGAAACTAAATAACTCATTACTTAATGAAGAATGGATCATCGATGCAATAAAAGAGGAAATTAAAAAGTTCCTGGAAGTCAATGAAAATGAAAACACAACCTACCGGAACCGATGGGACACAGCTAAGGCAGTCTTGAGAGGAAAGTTTATAGCCATGAGTGAATATGTTAAAAAGATTGAAAGATCCCAAATCAATGACCTAATGTTACATCTCAAACTCCTAGAAAAACAAGAACAAGCAAATCCCAAAACAAATAGAAGGAGAGAAATAATAAAAATAAGAGCTGAAATCAACGAAATAGAAACCAAAAAAACCATACAAAGAATTAATGAAACAAAAAGTTGGTTCTTTGAAAAAATAAACAAGATCGATAGACTCCTGGCAAACCTGACTAAAATGATGAGAAAAAAACCCAAATTAGTAGAATTAGGAAAGCAAAAGGGGAGATAACAATAAACACCATGGAAGTCCAGGAAATCATCAGAGACTACTTTGAGAACCTATATTCAAATAAATTTGAAAATGTAAAAGAAATGGACAGATTTCTAGATACATATGATCATCCAAAACTGAACCAAGAGGAAATTAATTACCTGAATAGACCTATAACACAAAATGAATTTGAAGCAGCAATCAAGAGTCTCCCCAAAAAGAAAAGTCCAGGACCTGATGGATTCTCTGCTGAATTCTATCAGACCTTTAAAGAAGAACTGATACCAACCCTCCTTAAACTGTTCCATGAAATAGAAAGGGAAGGAAAACTGCCAAACACATTTTATGAAGCCAGTATTACACTTATCCCAAAACCAGGCAAAGACACCTCCAAAAAGGAGAACTATAGGCCAATTTCCTTAATGAACATTGATGCAAAAATCCTCAACAAAACAATGGCAAACTGAATTCAGCAACACATCAAAAAGGTTATTCACCACGACCAAGTAGGCTTCATCCCAGGGATGCAGGGCTGGTTCAACATACGAAAATCAATAAACGTAATAAACCACATTAACAGAAGCAAAGAAAAAAACTACTTGATCATCTCAATAGATGCAGAAAAAGCCTTTGATAAGATCCAACATCATTTCATGATAAAAGCTCTAAGAAAACTAGGAGTAGAAGGAAAGTTCCTCAACATTATAAAAGCTATATATGACAAACCTACAGCCAGCATTATACTTAACAGAGAAAAACTAAAACCATTCCCTCTAAAATCAGGAACCAGACAAGGATGCCCACTATCTCCACTCCTATTCAACATAGTACTGGAATTCCTAGCCAGAGCAATTAGGCAAGAAGAAGGAATAAAAGGAATACAAATAGGTAAAGACACTGTCAAAATATCCCTATTTGCAGACGACATGATCCTATACCTTAAAGACCCAAAAAACTCTACTCAGAAGCTTCTAGACATCATCAATAGCTATAGCAAGGTAGCAGGATATAAAATCAACATAGAAAAATCATTAGCATTTCTACACATTAACAATGAGCAAACTGAAAAAGAATGTATGAAAACAATTCCATTTACAATAGCCTCAAAAAAATCAAATACCTAGGTGTAAACCTAACAAAAGATGTGAAAGACCTCTACAAGGAAAACTATACACTTCTGAAGAAAGAGATTGAGGAAGACTATAGAAAGTGGAGAGATCTCCCATGCTCATGGATTGGTAGAATCAACATAGGAAAAACGTCTACACTACCAAAAGTAATCTACATGTTTAATGCAATTCCCATCAAAATTCCGATGACATTCATTAAAGAGATTGAAAAATCTACTGTGAAATTTATATGGAAACACAGGAAACCACGAATAGCCAAGGCAATACTCAGTCAAAAGAACAATGCAGGAGGTATCACAATACCTGACTTCAAACTATATTACAAAGCAATAACAATAAAAACAGCATGGTACTGGCACAAAAACAGACATGAAGACCAGTGGAACAGAATAGAGGACCCAGATATGAAGCCACACAACTCTAAGCAACTTATCTTTGACAAAGGAGCTAAAAATATACGATGGAGAAATAGCAGCCTCTTCAACAAAAACTGCTGGGAAAACTGGTTAGCAGTCTGCAAAAAACTGAAACTAGATCCATGTATATCACCCTACACCAAGATTAACTCAAAATGGATCAAGGATCTTAATATCAGACCCCAAACTCTTAAGTTAATACAAGAAAGAGTAGGAAACACTCTGGAGTTAGTAGGTATAGGTAAGAACTTTCTCAATGAAACCCCAGCAGCACAGCAACTAAGAGATAGCATAGATAAATGGGACCTCATAAAACTAAAAAGCTTCTGTTCATCAAAAGAAATGGTCTCTAAACTGAAGAGAGCACCCACAGAGTGGGAGAACATATTTGCCAACTGTACATCAGACAAAGGACTGATAACCAGAATATACAGGGAACTTAAAAAACTAAATTCTCCCAAAACTGATGAACCAATAAAGAAATGGGCACGTGAACTAAACAGAACTTTCTCAAAAGAAGAAATTCAAATGGCCAGAAAACACATGGAGAAATGCTCACCATTTCTAGCAATAAAGGAAATGCAAATTAAAACCACGCTAAGATTCCACATCACCCCTGTTAGAATAGCCATCATTAGCAACACCACGAACAACAGGTGTTGGCGAGGATGCGGGGAAAAAGGAACCCTCTTACACTGTTAGTGGGAATGTAGACTAGTACAACCACTCTGGAAAAAAATTTGGAGGCTACTTAAAAAGCTGGACATCAATCTACCACTTGATCCAGCAATACCACTCTTGGGGATATACCCAAAAGACTGTTATTCCAGAGGCACCTGCACATCCATGTTTATTGTGGCACTATTCACAATAGCCAAGTTATGGAAACAGCCAAGATGCCCCAGCACTGACGAATGGATTAAGAAAATGTGGTATCTATACACAATGGAATTTTATGCAGCCATGAAGAATAACAAAATGTTATCATTCGCTGGTAAATGGATGGAATTGGAGAACATCATTCTGAGTGAGGTTAGCCTGGCCCAAAAGACCAAAAATCGCATGTTCTCCCTCATATGTGGACATTAGATCAAGGGCAAACACAACAAGGGGATTGGACTATGAGCACATGATAAAAGCGAGAGCACACAAGGGAGGGGTGAGGATAGGTAAGACACCTAAAAAACTAGCTAGCATTTGTTGCCCTTAACGCAGAGAAACTAAAGCAGATACCTTAAAGCAACTGAGGCCAGTAGGAAAAGGGGAACAGGTACTAGCGAAAAGGTGAGATCAAAAAGAATTAACCTAGAAGGTAACACCCACGCACAGGAAACCAATGTGAGTCAATGCCCTGTATAGCTATCCTTATCTCAACCAGTAAAAACCCTTGTTCCTTCCTATTATGGCTTATACTCTCTCTACAACAAAATTAGAAATAAGGGCAAAATAGTTTCTGCTGGGTATTGAGGGGGGGAGGGGAGGGAGTGGATGGTAAGGGAGGGGGTGGGGGCAGGGTGGAGAAATGAACCAAGCCTTGTATGCACATATGAATAATAAAAGAAAAATGAAAAGAAAAAAAAAACAAAGACTGAAAATGAAAGGATGGAAAAACATATCTCATGCAAATGGAGACCTAGAGAAAGCAATAGTAGCTGTACTTATATCTGACAAAATATACTTTAGATAAAAAGTATAAGAACCGACAAAGGAGGTCACTAAATAGAAATGAAGGGATCAATTCAATAAAAATGTACATATCATTATAAGTATATATATATATATGTTTATATATAAAATATTGCAGCATCCAATTTTATAAAGTAAATACTATTATACCTAAAGGGGAGATAGACTCATTTACAGTAATAGAGGGAGATTCCAACGCTCTCTTTTCATTAATGGATAGATAACCCTGACAAAAAATTAACAACAGCAACAGCAAAACATGAACCTTAAAGTATACTATAGATCAAATTTAATTAAATGTTTACAGAAATTTTTATTCAACAGCTTTAGAATATGTATTCCTTTTACTAGTACATAGAACTTTATAATATATTAGGCTACTAAATAAGTTTGAACAAATTCAAAATAATTGAAATCATATTTTGCATATTTTCTGATCACAGTGAAATAAAACTAGAAAGCAGTAACAAAAGAAACTTTATAATAAAAATACTTGGAGAATGAGCACACTTTTTGAACAATGGATCATCAAAGAAATCCAAAATGAAATTTTAAAAAATTCTTGAAACAAATTTGGAAACATAATACATCAAAATTTAAGTGATACAAAATCCAAATTATTTTGAGCATGAACGTGGTACCCACAAGTAGAAAATTCCACACCTAACCCCATATGGAAATTCACAGCTGAAATATAGGCACACTAAAAATATTATATAAAAAGTATCTTTAAGCTATGTGTGTAAATCATATATAAAACATAAGTGAATATCATATGGAAGCTTGGACCCTATTACCAAAATATCTCATTATGCTTAGACAAATATATCAAAATTTTTAAAAATCTGAATTCTGAAACACGTATGGTCATAGCATAAGGATAAAGAATACCTGACCTATGCTTAGGGCCAGAACCAATACTCAAGCTATCAAATGTCAACTTACTAGGGCAAGAGGCAGATCTTGTTTATGTAGAACAAATAACAATGTTTATATATATATATATAATTAAACTATATTAATCATAATTTGGGCAAGAAATTGATTGCATAGTTTGAATCAAGCATTTTCTTTGAAGAATATAATGGATTAACAAATTAGCAAAATTTAACCCATGAATGAGAAACCTTGACAAAGATTGTTTTTATAGTTTAATAGTACTCATGACTTGCTCAAAGAATGAAGAGGGGTTTAAGGAAATTCAGATAGGATATTTTTTAAGAAAATTAAACTGAGTTTCAGGAATGAACTATTTCCATTAAGTTTGGAAAAGATTGGGGAAGAAATATGGCAGAGATTAAAAGTGATGGAGCATTCCCAGCTCTTTTTGAGGAGTAATGGGCTGTAGGTAATGGAGTGAGTCCCAGATTAAACAGTGTCAAATGCTTCTGGAGTTCAATTGGTGTACAGAAACAAATTAGATCACTGAACTTTGTAATTTTAAATCATTAATATCTGATATAAAAGCATTTTCAAGTACAGTGTGGGTGGAAGGCCCAATCTTGAGAAGCTAGATAAAATGAGTATTTTCTTAATAAATAATCAAATATACATATATAATTCATATTTGAAGGAAAAAGAAAATGGAGGGGTAACTTCTTTGAGCTACTAGATACTTGGTTTCTCAATATGTGTAATTCTTATGAGTAATTATTGGTCTTCATGAATTATTAATAGCATTCAAAGTTGATTTTGCTATGAGAATGATTAAACTTCAAAACAAATGGGAAGAACCAATGTTTGCTTTCTTCTGTTTCTTTCTTTTTTTAAACTTTGGCCCATCAAATTATCTCTATATTTTACTAAACGTAGGCTTTCTGCAATGGAGAAAAATCTACCTTGCTTCCTGGAAGAATTTGGTCATCCAGAAATTCACCAACTATTCTGCTATTGGATGGGTGAGAGGTAAATATAATTATAATGAAAAATAAACAGCAGGAACCTATTGGCAGAGTGAACCACAGCATTTATTCATTTACCATCCACATATTTTTATATTTCTTATCTATAGACAAAGGTTAAAATTGATAACATCCAACATAATAAAAATAAAACCTAAAAGTGTCATTGATAGTAAGAAAATACTGATGATGAAAACATCCTTTTCTAAATCAGTTGATTTGATCAATTCCTATGATGAGATGCTTAGAAAAACAGGCGAACAGATCAACTTTACACCATAAATATGTGAGTACATTTTAAAAACGTTTTTGTTAGTTAAAAATCAAAGTGATGATTCACTTTGCCCTGAGGCAAATGTAACCATTTCCTTCATGCTTGCAGAAATGTAATTTTTTCCTGCCCAGTATTTGGACTTGGATTTTTCCTAACGTGACTTACCAAGAACTTGTTTCTCCTGAACCTCATCTTGTTTAAATGTGCTTCCAGCTCTAACATGATTCCTTGTAGGAAAAGAAACAAGTGAAGTAATTCATTTTAGCATATCTCTCACAAATAAGTGTACTAAGATTTAAAGATTCCTAAATATTTAACCAAACTTGTTTAGGGATAATTTTTATCTAAAGTGAAGATAACACAAAAATGGATTTTGCAGAAAAAAAATGAGTATAGAGCCAAATTTCATGAGCTGATATTAAATGAAAAGGGAATTTCCTTGTTAGGTGGAGTGACTTACATCTAATCAGGACTGAACCAGCAATTTTCAAGTCAAATATTAAAGTTAAGTATATTATATATCCTCTTTTAATAATACTAAAATTTCATCGGAGATAGCATTTTAAAAAATAAAAGAATCAGAAAAACCAATAATATAGATTTTTCTTTTTTATTAAAAAGAAAAAGTCTAGAAAATATTTGATCCCAAAATATCAAGTGTTTTCCATTCTATTTGTCAAGTGAAAGTTGAGTATTTGCTAATCAGCATTAACCCTGATTCTATTACTTACAGCAGTAATAAGCCAGTCATAAGCAAGACGTGGTAGAACATACCAGTAATCCTACCTTCAAGAGGCAGAGGAAGTAGAATTGAGATTTCAAGGCCAACTTGGGCTACACAGAGCGAGACCCTGTCTGTATATAAATAAACTAAGAAAAAGAAAAGCAGCAGCAATAAACTCATCTCTTTCTGTATTTTCTACTTAGTATTTAGTTGAAATTCTCCATGTGGCTATAATAATGGAATATTCAGCATTTTATACTTTGGATATACCTACTACTTTTTAGAGAAAAGGAAGAAATTCAACAATTGTCTAGTACGACAGGAGCCAGCAAACATGGAGACATGAAAAAAATCCCTAAACCCTAAACCAAAGTTAAATTTCATCCATAAAATTATAAATTCAACTTGTAATTTTTGTGAAACACAACAAAAATATTTAAAAAGTAATATAAAATAACAAATGCCCCTGACCAATAAACAATTTTCAAAATAAGGCCTAAGAAAATGCTCTTGCTATAACAGAACATACTCAGTACTTAGCCTCAGGCTTTATGCCTGTGTGTGTGTTTTTGACTTTGGAGTAGACACCTAGACTATCACAGCAGGCGAGGGGTCAGAAACACCAGTGAACTAATGGAAGCTTGACTTGTGATCCAGCTGGCACAAAAAATTTTGGGGAGAAAAAGAGGTAATATTTTAATAGTTTAAAAAATTATGTGGCTACCTGGAGAAAATTGAATTTTATCCTTATCTTCCTTACTATCCAAGGGTGAATTACAGATGTAGGTGTAAATGAGACAGTAAATTCTTAATCAAAGGAAACCTAATTAAAAATTATACAGGAAAATATTTTTTGATATTGGAAAGAGGAAAAACTTTTATTAAAAATTTAAAATAACAAGAAATATTAACACAATATAATATTAATAAATGCTATGTTTAATATTTGAATATTGATCATTAATATTTAACCATTAATGAGTGTTTTCAAAGAATACCATAAAGTTTTTAGATGAGTAAAAAAGAAACACAAAGATAGAAATTCGTCCTATGAGTGAAAAACAGCCCTGATGAAATTGTTTAGTTCCTCCTGATTCACTCATTTTATGAAAAAGAGATAATTATCAGAAAGATTTAATAAATACATGAAGAAATGCTCAATATCTCTGGCCATAAAGGAAATGTAAATCAAATCCATGTTAAGATTCTACCTCACTCCTGTTAGAATGTCTATCACCACAAACAACAACAAATATTGGAAGGATGTGGAGAAAAAGTAACCCTTCCACCTTACTGGTGGGAATGTAAATTAGTACAGCCATTATGGAAAACAGTATGGAGGCTCCTCAAAAAAACTAAAAATAGAAATGCCATATAATCCAGCAGTATCTTTCCTAGAAATATACTGAAAGGAATGTAAGTCAGGTTACGATAAAGGCACCTGCACATCCATGTTTATTGCACACTATCCACAATAGCTAAGCTATGGAAACAGCCAAGATTCCCCACTACTGAAGAATGGATTAAGAAAATGTGGTATTTATATACAATGGAATTCTACTCAGCCACAAAGAAAAATGAAGTTTTGTCTTCACAGGTAAATGGATGGATCTTGATAACATCTTAAGTGAAGTTAGCCAGGTTCCGAAGGCCAAAAGCCACATGTTTTACCTCTGTAATACAGACATAATATAAATGCAGCAATATTATGAAAATCAGGAGCAGGTCATGCTAAGGGGAGGTAACATAGGAAGCAGGGAGGGAGGTAAATGAAGGAAGTTAAGGTGGATATGGTTGATGCACTCTGTATACAAGAATGAATACAGAATTTTTCAACTGGTTGAAACAACCATAAGAAAGGGACTAAGGCAGAAAGAAGAAAAATAGAGGAGATGAGCCAAATCAGTCTATAATACTTACATACGTGGAAATGTCACAATGAGACTCCCTGTATAGCTATATTAAGCAAACAAAAATGTATTTTTTTTTTACATAAACAGAGAACAAGAAGCCAAAACAGGTCCTGTGTGAGGTTGGAACCAGTAGGACGGGGGGATATAAGGAAAGTGTGTAGGAAGGTGATTGCAGTGGAAATATTATGTACTCATGTATGTAAATGGAAAAATAGGACCTGTTGAAATGAAACTATTCTAGGAATTGGGGGAGAGGGGATAAAGGAGGATGATGGAGGGGGTGAATTCAACTATGATATATTGCAAGAACTTTTGTAAATGCCATAATGTACCCCAGTACAACAATAAAAAGAATCAAGTTGCCAAAAATACAAAGTGAATATCCAGAAAAAATAACCTAGAAATATTATATAGTAAAAATGTTTAAATAGCAAACCATTTATTTACACAATATCTACCATACAAAGTACATACACAGTAATACTTTTAAAATAGGCAAAAAATATAAACATACAGGAAGATCAAATCCAACTTAAAGGTATCAATTCACATAAAATTCAGTCAATTGCTTAGATTGCTTTGTCATTCAAAACAAAAGCACATACCCCATGGCATGTGAGACTCTAACACGAAATATTCTCCCAGGGATATATGCTTTGAAAGCTAAACTTATTTTATCTGAATGTTTTTGAACTTACTATTGGAGATCCGTAACATCAGGAATGAGGATATATCTCATTGGTATAGCACTGGGTTAGCATGTATGAGGTCCCAGGTTCCATTTCCAGCCAGCACTGCAAAATAAAATAAACAAGCAAACAAACAACAAAGGAAACACAATTTAAGTCAAAGAAAGATGACTCAGATTCAAGTCTACAAAGTGGAAGCCATGAAAAAATATTTCCTTTTAGCTATTATGCATAAACCCTTCAAAAGCAATGCATTAGTGAATTAGTTTCCAGAAGTTTGTCTTACACTGTTATAATTTCTATATGGCAAATGTCATATATTCTTCAACATCAGAATGTTCAGCAGATTGGTTATACATAATCCGTGCAATTTCTCCAACAAATAATTTCACTTTCTTTATATAGCTGTTTAATCAAGAGTGAAGCAGTAAAAACAAACAAAAGACCTGCAGAATGTGTTAAGTCTCATGTCTATCCAAATAAAACTTTACTTCTTCAGAAATACTCACATTCACCCAGGATGCATCTAGGGTCTCCATCCAAGTGTGAAGTCCTTCATAAAGCATCTTAATCTTTTCTCCATAATTTGTTAATTTCTATTTACCTATATGTGGTCTTTTCATCCAGTAGTGATTTGCTCTTTTTTTATTTTTAAATTCTGAGTCATTCTCATATTTATCACCATTGAGCAGGATGGTTTTCTGTCCTATGTAAAAGTGCAACAGATTATCATCGTTCTTTAAGAATTGTATTTGCTTTCTTTTCTTGTTTGCATGTTTATCTTCTGTCTTCTCTGTTGGCAGTTCCCATCTTCACTTCATCATTTCTGTATGCTTTACTCATTCCTTCTTCCATTTCACAGAAGACTGGATTTCTTTTCTTTTTGGCGATGCTGAGAGTTGAAATCAGGGCATCCCACGTGCTAGGCAGGTACCCTGCTACTACTTGAACCATTCTGCCAGCCCTCCTTTGGTTATTTGTCAGAGAAGGTTTTACTTTGTTATATCTGACCTTGGATCCCATTGTCCTCCTATTTGTGCATCCCCATATGGCTAGGGTGACAGCTGTGTGCCACTGTGTCCAGCCATTGGTTGAGATGGCATGTCCTGAACTTTGTGTATGGGTTGGCCTCAAACCACAATCCTCCTCATCTCTTCCACCTGAGTCGGTATGATGGTGATTTAAGACACTGAGCTTATTCACATTTTGGGGGTTTTGCTAAAGGTCAAACCTTCATGCTTAACAACTTCAGCTTCCACTTGGTAACTATGAGATAGCCAGGCTACTCCCTGTTTGTTGTTCTCTTCTTCTCTCATGACCTTTACTCTGTATTAGCTTCCTGTTCCATATACCTGGTCACCACCCAGAACAGTTATCCTTCTGAAATAGTAACTTCAAAGTAATTATACTCTCACTATATATGTGTATTACTTGCTTACACTGATGCTTTCTAAGATTTGACCTCCTGGATATTACCTTTCTGCTTTTTTCTTTTCTGTTTCGCATTCACTTTTTTTCCCATTCAGCTTTGATTCCCTAAACATAAACTTTCTCTCTATAGTATTTTCAAAACCATATTTCTCTTATCACTGAATTGTCTGGAAAAGTCTCAATATTTGATGAATAAAATTATTTGATTAGTCTACATATTTTTTAATGTTGGTATAGCTTCATGGTATGAAATTAGTTTTTAATAATAGGAAACACTACTCAACTCTTTCTACATTCTTTTTTTTTTTTGTAACAAGTTGAAGTTTTCTTTACTATTTTCAAAACTTCTGAACCTAGGTATGTGTTTGCCTATAGTTATTCTTTCTTTGTCCATGGCCATAGTATGTATTAACAAGCTCTTCATTTTTCTATGGCTAAATCTCTCAGTTATGTTCTGAACCTCATCCTTTCGTGCCTTCTCAGAGAGACCAATATATTAATCTATCGTTAGGTAAATTATTCCTATCACATTTAACTTGATTTCTCAATCAATGAATCTATCTTCAAAGAAGGTAAGTTCTATGAATAACTCAACAAGTGCTTCTATTTGTATTTATTTTCCTGATAAAATAAATAACTTTTAAAATTTCAAAACTTTTTTATCAGGTCATCTATGTAGAACAGTGTAATTCTGAATAACATAAGTTTTATAAAGAAATTTGACCTATCAATGAAAATTTAATCCTCATTCACTCTCTCTAGTGTCATTGAGTCTCTAATTTTTTTGACTAGGCAAAAACAAACATTGTCTAAAACTCACAATACTGAAGACTGTTCTAAACGAAAGTGTTTTAATGAAGATTTAAACTAATACTGTAGTAGCTTGTAGACTGCATTTTTCCCCCAGAGTTAAGTCTCTCTTGAAAGTTTTCCCAAGGTCCAAGGCTTATTCTAGGAAAATTTGCCTTTTTGGAGCAGACTTTAAATGGTATTGTAAGAAGCCTGCAGAGGCAAAGAGATTTCGAGCACGTTTGAAAATAAACAGAAAACAAAACTATGTAAGATATCTCTGTTTGAACAGCTTGCTACCTAAAATTTGTGACACTATCACTTCTTGTTGGTTACATGCCTAAGTTTTCCTTTATAATAATTTGCTTTTATTTCTTCCTCCTACTTGATGGCAGAGAAATGCCTATTTCCTGGGAAAGTTCAGATAGTTTTGATGCTCTTTTAATTTTGGACAAAAATGAGAAAAGCCTTTGAAATCAGTCTTTGGCAGTGTGATATGGTGCAGATACATAAACATAGCTCTCTGGCTTTTCTCCTCATACCTTGAAAATTTCTACTTCAGTTTAAATGAAATATTTTGTGAGAAAAGAGGAATGGTTTATCCATTGATGAAGCAAAAGTGAAGCTTTTTCTCTCCAAATTGAAATAAAACATGAAAGTTCACTGAAAAGTAAACGTAAAGCATTTAGTAGCATAGAAGCTTTTAGTGGATTATGACTTGATTTATTGATAACTAGAACAAAGAGTGATGAATTAAATTAAAACAAGGAGGCAAATCTTTGAAGTTAAAATTTAAAAAATGACTCAATCATTTTTACAATAAAGACAAAAGTTTCTGTTTGTTCCTTTGGGTGGGGCAAGCAGGAGGCACTGGGGGAAGGAAGGGATGAGCAGCAAGGGAGGGTGTGCTGTGTTGCTTGCTGCCTTTGTTCTTTGAGTGCTTGTAATCTTTAAGAATTTACAATGTGCATTATCCATGCATGAACCTCCAGGGAAATCCAACATGTGCTAGAAGGCTGAGGTAGAGGAAGACCTTTTCCTTCCAACAGAAAGATATGTGACCTATACACAAAAGCATGAAAATAGTGGATGGTTAAAAACCCAGGCTGTGGCTTTTACAAAGGAATTCAATAGTACCATGCAAGGAATAATTCATGAAGTAAAGGTTTCTTCTGTAACTGAGGTTCTTTAACATTCTAATTAACCCAGAAGTAATTTCTTCATAAATGTACCTCGGCCTCTTCTTACAGCAGAAACTAGACCATTTAAGCAATGCATGCACAACTGCAGGTATTTTTGCAGAGCAGCCATGCATTTCCTTATGTTTACAAAGTGTGATGATATATTTCACAGCCACTTGGAATTTAAACAGTTTTTCTGCATTTGTACTTCAGTGAGTGAAATTGTTCACCCACCCAACAAATATTTATGGAGACTTTGAGTACTTGAAATAAGAATTTGCTTTTTTTTTTTTTAATGAGTGTTGATATTTGTGGATTGTCTGTCATGGAATGGTTTATAATGTACAATAGGTGGGAAAGGGAGATCATTGGAGAAGCTGATGATTGTGACAAGCACAGATTACCTTAACAAAAAGATTGAAGAATTTATCATTGGTACAAAAATGTGAAAATATTCAAATTTTATTAATTAGAAACATCACTAATAATTATATGTTCACAATTCTACTTTCTACTTCTATCAATTTGACATTTGGAGATTTCACACATAAGTGAGATCATTCATTATCCATCTTTCTGGGCCTAGGTTATTTCACTTAGTACAGCAGACTCAAGATTCATCTCCATGCTGTCACAAATGACAGAATTTCATTTTTTTAAGACTGAATAATATTACCGTGTGACTATCACTACTAATGTTTTGCATTTTAAAATTACTGAAAGAGTAGATTTGAAATGTTTCAACACAGAAATAGTAAGTTGGGTATGTTAATTACCTTGATTTAATCCTTCTCCAATGTATACATTTATCAAAATATACATTGTATACCATAAATAGATACAATTATTATTTATCAATTAAAAATAAAATAAGGTAAAACAAATAAGAAAGCAAACTATGTTAAAATAAGCATAATAATGGAACATAGTTAATTCTGTTATGTCTTTAGATGGAAGGCTACAGCATGAGAACAATCCCAAAAGAATGTTCAAATTTGGGAGAGAAAAGGTAGGATGTTATAGAGTGTTAGCAAAAGGAGTCAGCCAAACTTCAACTGCTTTAGAAAGATTTGACCAAAGGTCTTCAAGGATGTTCCCATGGCTCAAAAACCATTGTTCAGCAATTCGGGATTAGCAAGGAGGGATGGGAAGACTTGAAGCACCCAAGATCGTTTGATGGCCACAGTGAAAAAAAAATGTTCTTCATGTTCTCTAGTGCTGTGAATTATAGTTTGCAGCATATGCTTAGGTATTGGTATATATCATATCCATATGAGTGTTTATGCCAGGGCTGGGGTTATAGTTCAGTGGTAAAACAGTTGCCTCATATGTGTGAGGCCTTGGGTTAGATCTCAGTATCACAAAAAGAAACAGTTTGTGCCAGTTTCTGTCTCTGTCTCCGTTGGCCTTTCCTTTGGTCTCCATCTCTACTTCTATTCTTCCTTGACTTCAAGTTCTGTTCCTTCTCTGCATCTCCTTTCTCTCCCATACTTTCTACATTTCCTTCTATATCTCAATCTTTTTATCCAACAATGAATGTGTTGGTTCATCTGACATTTGAAGATTGTGTAATATGTGTGTGGAAAATGGGAATAGCTTCATGAAAAATCCCTTAGTTATGATCCTTTCTTTTGAGAGCATGACACATTGCTTAATTTGGAAAAATGGCAGTATTACATTAATTTCTTTTGTTTTTTGATATAAACATAATACAAAATTTTAATTTTTTTATTCATTTATTCACATGTGCATACATTGTTTGGGTCATTTCTCCCCTCTGCTTCCCACTCCCACCTTCTACCCCCCTCCACTCTTGCTTCCAGGAAGAACAAGTTCCATTGAGGAGTAGAAGTAAGCAATAATAAGAAAGACATAGTGTTTTTGCTAGTTGAGATAAGGACAGCTATACAGAGAGATTCCTAGCATTGCTTTCATGTACAAATGTGTTAATTTCAACCATTTGAAATATAGTTATTTACATGGAGGAACAAATTCATTTTAGTTTCCTTGGCATTCTAGAAGCTCTCAATTAAACTTTTAAACTCCCATAATGAAGTCATCACAGAGGACTGTTCACAGAGCAGGAAGGTAAGCAAATCAATAAATTAGATAACTTAGGACAACACTGAGTATACTTTTTCTGTAGATTCAAATGGCCTAACTAAGAGTTACATACAATCTCTCTCACTCCAAAGTCCCATATTTTAATTAATTTGGTCCCACATCCCTCTTAGTTAATACCTATCTTCCTGAGTCTGGTATATGATCAGTCCCTTTGCATTGTTTGTTTTTTTACTGGTAGAGCCTGATTGATTTAGTTGTTTGCAGTGAAAAATGCAACTACTCTATCAATTAAATCTACATTAAAGCAATATTGCTGCAACAAGCTTAGTCATCTATTTTTGTATCAAGTAAATATGTTTCTATACTTCTAGGGACTTGTAGAAAAGTGTTTAGACTTACCATAGAAACTTCTTAGTAGTACATCTGCAGCTTCGATGCTGCTTTACCCTTTCTCACCCCATGTACAACCCATTTTAGCGGTCTATTTGTGGAAAGAGAGCAATGCTTAGGAGCTTTGGTATTTTTGCCACCACACCACATGCATGTGACCTGCCTAAAATATTTTATACTAGAGTAAATATGTTGACTCATTTCTAGAGACTAAATTCTAGCACAACATATTTTTTAAAATAAAGTCTAAAAGAAAAGAATATACATTATATTTAAAGTTTTACAGTTTTAAATAAAAAACTGCTTTTCTTAAAATACAATTATGCCTAGAGACAACAGATTTATTTTCTATGGAAAAGTGCATTTTTCAGAACATCTTACAAAATGAGAATTTGAGTTACTAAATCTGAAACTGTGGATAAAGTATGTGGTCATTACTGAAAAAATTCCTGTGGTGCTCATGGTTAGCTGTTGGCACCCACAGTTACAGAAACTCTGAAGTCTTTCTAATTTTGGAAAATATGGGTGGGATATTTTAGTCTACTTTTGCTAAACAAAATTCTTGTCTTTATCAGTTTAAACCTCAAAATATGTCTCTGTCATTTAAAGACGTGGCAGATACAAGAACTTGGAACCTAGTGGAAATAATTATTGATGTTAGATTTTTATAGTAAGGGCAGAAACATGAGTATTTGGTATTTTAGCTACTTATTAAATTAGGGACCCGAATATTAAGAATCAAACCTCTTCTATACAGCAAGGAACATGTATTCCTCAGAGAGTTCAGATTCAGAAACTTTTCCAGGTAAATCCCATATTTGATCTAGAACCTAATGAACTTAATTGGCAGCATGCAGTAAATGCCTAATCATATTCTACACTTTATTAAGACACATTCACATTACAGGTGGCATTAAGACCTATTGGGATAAGGGTTGGGTTGTGTGGTGGATTATAAAAAAAACCCAATCCTTGGATAAATTTCCCTTTGATTTTTGTTCCTCCTTCCATCAAGGCAAAAAGTTCATCTATTTATATATAAGTTGAAGTTGAACCGATTACATGAGTTGCTTTAGCCAATGAGATAGGAACAATGTGTTAAAGCAGAGACTAGAAAAACACTTGCACATTACCACTTTCTCTCTTACTGCTCTTGGAAGACAGAGACCATGTGCATAAACCCAGTATAATCTGTTGAGAAATAAGGAAGTGGAAGAAGACTGAGTCAGTAGTTGCCAGTACACTCCTGATGACCTCACAGCTCTATAGTGTACAGCTTTCTTGAGATGTGATGGATAAATGGTGTCTTTATAAAAAAGATTATTATTTTTAAAATCTAGATATCAGCATTGTTTTTTTCACCTTACATGTATTAAGAAGGATTCACAAAGTGCAAAGAACTCCATGTTTTCATGAGAGAATTGGATACTCATTTATGTACACAAAATAGGATCAAGAAGGGTCTTCTGAGAAGTGGCTGATGAATAATTGGTTATTGCAAATGATGTGACCTCATTTTTCCTGTGATTACTTTTTTCCTTTTTAAAAAAAATAGCTGATCTTGATTATTTTTTCAAAGCTTATATAATTCTCAAGAATGTATTACATATTTGTATTAATATTTATGTATTATGCTTCGTAAAGAAAAGAAGTTGCCAATCCATATGTTTCACTGTTTTCTGAACACTGAAGAAGATAAAGGCTAGAAATTTACTGATAGACTGTCACTGTACAAATCTGTGTTTTTGAAATATCAAAATGGTGATAATCATTTGCCTCATGCTCTATTGTAATGATATTTCAAGATAAAAATCCATAATGAAAATTGTTGACTATTATAATTTTCATAAAAGTTTACAAATGAGAATGAAAACATACCACTTTTCAAGCTATGATGGTGCTGCTCACATACAAAATAATGACAAAGGACTGAACATGTCAGTAAATCCTAAGATTTTCTTCTTTGTATATATAATTTTATTTTTAAATTTATTTAGGATTCATAGCAAAGAAGACATGAACTTTAAATTAAAAAATGCATGGCTGTGATTAAATTTAACCTGTAAGTCTCTTAGGCTTTCTTTTCTTAAATCTGGATTATACTACCTTATAATAATATAAAAATTTTCATTTTCACATAGCAATATTAACAAAGTTAAAATAATCTACACAAAAAAGTAAGTGGACTAGACTGTCCCTGTCTATTTGACTTTCTCCTTACCATCTGTTAATTCTTAGTTTATGCAAGCAAGACTGTAAGAATTATAATTATGTATGAAAATGATGAGAAGAATGATTTATAGACAATTTAAAATTTTAATATACAACACATACTTTGAGCAGGCTTTGACTAATTGCTTTGCATTTAGCCATTTCTGAAAAATTCTTTACTAAGTAAGTTAACAGAATTAAATATTAAAAGAAAAAGATCTATGCTATTTACAACCACTTTGGAATTATATTACACTGCATAATATCATATACTTCGGGTATTGGTCCTTTTGGTTATAGTAAAAATCTCCACAAAATTTGTATTAGGCAATAGTTCATTAAATACGATGACCATTTAGCTCAACTAAAACTGACTTCTGTGTTTGGATCTATAAGGTTATTCAGGAGCTAGATAAGAAATATATGCAATGAGAACAATATTTAAACATATAGGTTCTGGACTTTATAGTATGACGTGATGAGAAAGTCACTTCTTTCAATGGTACTTGATGCTACTTGTCCCCTAAACATATATACCAGTCTAATTATCAGGTACATTGAAATTGAATATCATACTACAAAATACTTGAGAGTACTTCTCAAATTGTAAAAGTTATAATGTCAAAGGAAAGCCTAAGAAACTGTCACAGACCAGGAAGTCTAAAGAAATGTGATAGTGTAATGTGTGTCCTGGATTAGTTCTGGAATAGAGTAGGTAGTGAAATCTAAATGAAGTGTGCAGTTGGTTAGTGATGTATCAAGGTTGGCTTTCAGTTTCCCCTGATAATACAAGATGGTAAAATTAGTGGAAATTAGGTGAGGGGTATATGGGGACTTTGTACACAATCTTTGAAATATTTTTATAGTCCTAAAATTTCAAAGAAAAATTTATTAGAAATTCTAGAGATGTATTGTTTTTATACATGCGTAAGAATTTTTGCTTACTTGTACACTGGGGTTTTCAATAGGGAAAAAGTATTTTTTGTAATGAAAATTAGAATGACAATGGAGAATCCTAACATTGTTCATTAAGCAAAAAATGACTATACTTTCAACTTATGACAGTAGGGAAATTTAGATTATATGTAAAAGGCTGCCAGTTGCCCCAAATATTCATTCTGTCTTGTATGCAATGGTGCCCAATAGATTTATTTGGGAAAATGACTGCCCAGAACAAAGTTTGCATTTTTCAGATTATCTTTCAATAGAAATGGCCTTGAATCTGAGATTCTAAGTGGAACTGGCACATGTAATTTTCAGGCTGTCCTTAAAGTAGTTGTACACTCTCTTTTGCCCCTGTCTCCTTCCTTATGGCAAAGTACAGACATATTGCTTGGAGTTTAAGAAGCTATATTGGATTATAATGTAGAAGCCACATGTTAAAAATAGCAACAACAACATCGAAAAGGCAAACAAATAGGCAAGAAGACTATTGGCTTCGATAGATCATCGAACGTTCTCGCCCTGATCTGTCAATTTACAGCTTTCTTTATGTGAAGGAGAAATAAATTCCTATCTTGTTTACATTATCATAATTTGAATTTTCTATTCCTCACAGCTCAGCCAGATCATATATCATATATGAGATGCATTTCATTTTATTTCAATATAAGATGCTTGAATGTCTAATATTCATAAACCTTAACATCTTCTACAACATGAATCTGTTGCTACTTCTAGATCAAATCCTAAAATATAATCTGAAGAGTTAATTTTTTCTCTTACTATGACCAACGTTTGGTTTTACCAAAATCCCTCCTTAATACATTTTATCTAATTCTAGCTCTTATTCTGCTTTATTCTAAACTGGAAGTGTATTTTGTTTCACTATTCCAACTATATTTTATTCTCTCCAACTCTCCCTTACCCACAGACCATACCTTACACTGCAAAGCAAATGTTCAAAGCATTTTTACTCAACTCCCTCCTACACTTTTTCATATATAAAATAGGAATAACACTTTCTTAGATACAAAGTGCAAATCACAAGAGTCATAAATGAAGAAAATGAGGTCTGACATTAGTTAATTTCCATTAATTTTTCCAATATAGTCTCTATATCAATATGCTGAGAAGCTGCTTCTTTGCCTTAGCCATTATTTTTATATTAAAACATTTAAGTGAATTTGGGAAAGAAATTTCCTAAGTGCTTTTCTGTTTCCTTACTTCAGGTCTGAATGAAGTTACAGAAATGTCATACGGACCTGGCTAATTCATTCACACTGACCATTGTTTCCCACATTTTTTCATATCTGCTATGAAACAGACAGTCCAGAAGTTCTTTTATTTTGCTAAATATGTACATTGTACAATGCCTGCCCATCATTTTGTTATGTGAGAAAAGCAGTTGCAGAACAGCATGCACAATACGAGCCCATTTGAATAAAAATATAGACATTTAGCAAAGTAAAAGGATAAATGATATTTATCAAAATATTAACATTCATTATATAAACAAATGTTCAAATACAATAATTGTTGATTTTGCTTAACTATTCTCTTCCTTTTTCCTTATGTGAAGAATGAATTCGAGTACAAATAGGTGATTCATGAATTTGCAGAATCACATTCGTGTGGCAAACTCTACCTACAACTATAATTTGTTTAAAATACTACTTTTTCATATGAAAAGTAAATAATACTGTGTAAGTCATCACAGAAAATTAGATTTGAACTCCAATCACTAGCTGCTGATCCTGAAGTTGATAGTATAAAATGCAAAGTAGAGAGGCTACAACCAGTAGATGTGGACTGTGAGTTCCGTGAGGGCAAGAACCACTGAGTTAGTTGGCTTTCTGTCACTATTATGAAAATACATGAGAAAATAAACTTATAAGGAGGGAAGCTTCATTTTGGCTAACATTTTGGAGATTTCAGTCCATGGTTACTCAACCCTGTGCAGTAGGTCTATTGCAGTCAATACATCACGGTGAAATCGTGTGGCAGAGAAGCTGTTCATCCTGTGAAAGCCAAGAAACAAAGGCAGAGACAGAAAGAAACTGAAGTCCCAATCTCCCTTCGAGGTGATGTCCCCAATTACCTTACTTCCTCCCCCTAAGCCTTACCTCTACCCCCTCCAAAGAGCAGAACAGGTTGGTGACAAATCTTTTTGCTGCATGGGTCTTTGTGGGATGTTTAAGAGCCAAACCATAACATGCTTATTCTACTACAAACAGAAATGGAAAAACAAGAATTATTTGTTCTTTATTATAAACTATCAAGTTTATATAACTATAAACTGTATAAAAACTAGAATAACTAAAAACATACCATAGTTGTTTCATTTACATTAGAAAATAGATATTAGCATGGATTCAACATTTCTGACATTACACAGCTACAAAGGACAAGACTCAGTATAATTGTATAATTGTAATCATTATTTCAAGGTTAGGGTTTATTTTTATTTTTCTGGGTTCAAATGCATTTGTATTATTTCAGATTTCTGAGGGTCATAAAATTGGGCTGGTTTTCTCCTTTTGTTGGGCTTCAAGTTGAAACTATAAAATAATAGAAACATTTCAGAACATTACCTACTAAATGGTAAGTGAAAATTTAAGTTATGAAGTCAGTTTAAAAATTCTATTGAACTTGAGAAAACAAAGACCAAATTGGGCAAGAATTATCAATAAGATTTTACATTTTTCAAATGTCGCTAACAACAGAATTTCCATTTATTTAGTACTTAACATTTTATGATATTGATATACATTGCTTTATGCTTAAATGTGGATTTCAAAAGTGATCTCTCTAAAAATAACTTCTATTGAAGCCAATCATCATAATTCCTCAAAGATAAAGTTCTCATTGAATCACAAACATGTTAAACTATGGACTTGCAACTATGAAAATATTAAGAGTATATATGTACTTTGGAGTCAGTTATTTAATTTGGCACTTGTATGCCATGAGTATAAGCATATTAGTGACATTGTCTACAAAATTACACATTAGTATTAAATGTCTAGGCTGAATAGTCCCATCATTCATTTTTATATTATATACTTTACATAAAACAATGCTGAAAATTTTAAGTGCATATTTTATTTTAGCATATACTTGTTTTTATTAAATAGCTCTGGGAATTTATTACAGTTAAGGAAATCTTCACTAAATAAGCATTTTTTTTCCCAGAAACTTAAATTGCACTTAAACATCTCCATATTTTTTAAACACCTTTCTTTAAATTATTGTAGGCATGGTGGCTTGAGACTCTCCACTGTTCATGAATTTTAACTAATGGTCTAAATAAAAAGCAATGGGAACAACAAAACTCCAGAGAAAAACTTACAGCAGAAACTGTAAGTTTCTTTCCAATTCTATTTGGAAAGAAAGCATTAAGTAAATGTGTTGGTTCCGAAATTTAGGGCCATTTGTTAACAGAAAATAAGGAAATCAAGCAAATGTAGAAATGCTTTCTAGAAGGGAATGACCAAATCCACAGACCATATTATCTAATTATTATTTTAAAATATCTAAGTGATTAGATTTAGGGGTATTTTTCTTACTTGCTTTTTTTTTTTATTATGACATTTTCATACATGTATAAAAGGTGTTTTCTTGCCTAGATGGCCTCAGACTCCTGAGCTCCACAGATCCTCCTGCCTCAGCCTCCTGAGTAGCTGGGGCTACTGGTATGCAGCACCAAGCCCTGAAATTGCTTTTTAAGCAATGACTTGTTTATTAGCCAAATAAAAGCACTTGTAGTTTTTAAAGCAAATGGTAGGTTGATAAGAAATAAATTTCCATTTCATTATAGTCAAATGTACTGTCCATTGTCCTCACTGCCCCCTTTAAGCAGGCATTGGGAAGTTGGCTTCCCTCAGGCCTTTACACTAGACTATATGAGGCCCTGAACAGATATTTGAGAAAGTAATATTCCATGTAGACAATTTTACCTAACACATCACTAAATTTAATATAGGATACCCTTCTATACCAAATATACTAAATGTTTAATGTTTTGGAGATGTTTTGCAGATTTTAGTGATTTATGTTGTGTTGACATAAGATCCTCAATGCATAAATCCATGGGGATGAAGCATGGACAGTGAAGATAATGATCCAAAATATCAATGATCACCAAGTATAAGAAATAATTCTCTTAATTAACCTGAAATCTCATGTTAGGACCAACATTTTTTTTCTTAAGCCAGGCTTTTCAACCCAGGCTACCCATTGGAATCATAGAACATTTTTCAATAGCTGGTCCCATCATATAACACTTACATGAAAATATGTGTATGTGGATCTTAAGCATTATTTTTTACACATCAGGGGATTCTGACATGCAGCCTGTCTTAGCCTTCCTTATCATTCTGCCTTGACACAGAACAGTGATTTTCAACTGGGAATGATTTGGCCCCTCTGTGGACATTTGGCAAAATCTGGAAACACTTTTTGTTGTCACAATTTGAAGGTATTGGAAACAAGAGGGTAAGGCCAGGGATGATGCTAAAGAGCCTTACAATGCACGGTCCACCACGATCAGTAATTATTTCAACCAAAATGTCAATCATACCATGACTGAGAAATCTTAGACACAATTATTAATAACCCATACCTTGGGAGACTAAAGACCATGTCTATTTATCTAAGAGTAGTAGAAATATTTAACCTTTACTTTCCACTTTAGGTTGCTGTTTATAAGGCTGTGTGTCATTCACACTGCCCCTGTGAAAGTAGATAGGATACAAGGCTCAAGAAAATAATTAATTCATTTCGCATATTTAATACTTATTTATATGTGGCCAAAATAATTGGGTTTTTATGTTAATAGTAATTGAACTTTAAAAAAGTCAAATTCATGTACAAATATACAGACTGCTGGATTTATCCTGCACAAATGATTGTTTGTCCCATATATCCTCATTGTAATTTTATATAGGTGGCCAAAGGAAAAAAGTTTTCCTGGAAAGACCATTCTGTACTGCAATAAAATATCATATAATTATACAATTGTATTAATTTTTAACCTAATAAGTTTATCAAAAATAGATTGAAGCTTATAAAAAATAGATTAATTATAAGCCATCACTGTGAGGCAACTTGAGGTGTGATTTAACAGAGCTGGTGAGAGATTAAATAATAGGAATTTGGGAGGAAGGTCAAGGTTACCAAACTTTAGGAGTTGTTTTTCTTGTGGGGAAGAATTGTGGTCTCTGAATTCCTCTAGGGAAGGCAGTTTAAGGAAGAACAGAAAGTTTGAGAACAGGACTTCAGTAATGGAACAATGTTTATGTTAAGAAACAAAACTGCAGAGGAAGTCTAAAGACAAAATACAAGTGGAAAGTTTTATAATTACCTGATATTCTAGTTAGTTGGTGAACTGAAGCCAAATGAATGCAATTCCTCCCTGAAAGATGTTTTATTTTCAGAAAGATAAACAGGGGGCCTTAATTATTTGGGTATTTATTTTATGCCTGTTGGATTACAGTTGCATTCCTAAGGCTGTGACGTCTTCTGCTTGGTTAAGGTAATATGGCTCCAATCTTTTTAGTAAAGGCCACTGTAGATTCAAATTATTCATTAGAAACTGTCTATGTAATTTAGGGCAGCTGTAGCTTCCATGAAGGCCAAGAATTGGGAAGCAATACTATAAAGCAATTCTTTGGTTGTCAGGCACTCAGACATCAGTAGCGCTCAGACCCTGGACAATGAGTTTTAGTTGGAGCACATCTATGTCTCCCATACACTAGGGAAACAGCTTTTTCTTAAATATTTTTATTTCTGCATAATAATTGCCCAATGCATGACTGTACTTTAGCCTTGGTTTTCTGGCTTGAACTCTACTGAAACTGGAGACCTGCCCTGATATCCAGCCCCAAATAACCCTTGCCAAATCCCTGATCCTTAAACCATAGCTTCTGATCTCCAAAGCCTCCAGCTGAGCAGAGCTGTGTAAATGTGATGGACAATGAATCTAAGCTTCCCAAGTGAATGAGTGAGTGAGTAAAAACACAGCATTAAAGAAAACGCACAGTATAGTTGTCAGTGATTCCTGACCAAAAACTTAGGCCCTTCTAGCTCATGAGAGAACAATTTTGCTTTCATCATTTTGATCCTGCACCCAAAAAACAGAAATAAAACATTCGCGGTGATGCAAGCTGGCTTTGAAATCAGGACGCCTTGGCTCACACCATTTCCCAAATTGGCACATTCATTGGAAATGATGTTCAAAGCAACTCACAGAGGAATGGGAAAAGCAGTTTTTGCTTCCCTGAAAGAATACTCAGCAGCATTTCCTTTTATTATGCACATTCACGCTTACCATTTTATGTTCGTTTTGTGTGCAGCAGTAGGAAAGTACTACAGATTCAAATTTTATTCATTTGCTTTTAATTAACTAAGTTCTCTGTATGAATCAGGGCTAATAAGTCAAATAACAAGTCTACTTACATCATGTTTTAAAACAGTTTGTGGAGTTTCTAATTTCACTCCATTTGTGTGTAGAGACTCAAAACCAATTAAATGAGATATTATGTATTTTATGGTTCAGAGTTGGTTTGCTCACAAGATACTGGGTTACAGAGCTGACACAGGCCAACCAAAGGAGATGAGGTTGGTCTTTGGCACAGAGCTTCTCTTACACAACCTTTTGTCTTCAATTCTCACTATCCCAGCCTTACAAAAACTCTTTACAGCACTGGCCCATAAAAATCATGTTGTCAAACTAATGTGAGTATTAGAACAGTAAATTTCTGCACATATTTCCTGTATAGCCACACTACAAAATTAATAATGAGCATATAAGCAAATAGTATAGAAACCATATTTACATGGAAAAGTTCCTCATACTTAAAATTATATTATGTAATTACTACTTGGATTACTTTTTGATTAATTTCTCATAGATTCTTATATTTGATAAAATAGGGGTATCTGATTAATAAGCTGCCCAATATTCTTTGTTCCTGAATATGATTGGTAATTAATTGAGTTCTCTTTAAGTACCAGTTTGACCTCCTCATTTCTGTGGGTAGACCACAAGAGTTATAGCTGCTTAGGTTTAACATTTCTACATGAATACTTGTTAGTGATGGCAGCAAAGAAAAACAGGATTAATGTCGAGAAAATCCCATATTATAAAAATGTAGGACCACAAATCCCAGATGGGACAAGTTTGCTTTTAGGACAAATTTAGGAATAATCACATGTGACCATGGGATAAAAGTGAATCAGCAGAGTGGAGTGGAGCTATAACAAATAAAAGAAAAATGATGCAATGGCATTTGAACAGTGAAAACAATTCACCTGTTGCCTTTTTTTTTTTAATTAACCCATATTTCACTAGAAGAAATAAATTGAAATATTTGGGAAAGGATATTAAATGTCATCTCTGTTTTTAATGTCAGGATCAATTTCTGCTTTCAAGAAAGTTGTGAATGTTAACCTCAGTGTCTACAAACAAGAAACAGAAAAATAAATGGATAAAAATAAAAGTACACTTAAATCAATTTAAAATCTGTGAACAAAGTCTTATCTTACTTCATTGTAAAAATGGGTTTACGTCTATTGAAATTTCATAAAAGTGAGTAGCATTTGAAGGACAAAACTTCAGTTTGACTCAAAACAAAAGTAAAACAATAGCTAAACATAATAATAATAATAAGCAAATAATAAAATACCACTGTGTGTTTTCTCTCCATTTTTTAGGAACCTACCTTTTTTATTCTTTAATAGAATTTGATTTTCTTTCTCCATCAACATCTTAATAATATGTTCAATATAAGTCTCATGGGAATTGTATCTTATTTCTATTTTTTTCTCTGTAATTATTGATGTTATGGGGGAATTTTGTTAATTTTCCTATTTACAAATTTCTATAAAATCTATTATTGTGTTCTATTACTTAAGATTTTCTGTGAATGATATATCATTTGCAAATGAGTGTGAATGTGGTAGTGTTGGGGTTTGAATTCCACATACTAAGCAAGTGTTCTACCTCTTGGGCCACACCCTCGGGCTCTTTGCTTTAGGAATGTTTTGAATAGGGTCTCACTTTCATGCTCAGGCTGGCCTTGACAGCAATCCTGCTATTTATGCTTTCTGCCTAGCTGGAATGGCAGGTGTGTACCACCATGCTCTGCTTTTAGTGGCTGAGATGGGATCCCATGAACCTTTTTGCCTAGTCTGGCCTCCAGCTGCTATCCTCCTGATCTCCACCTCCAAAGTAGCTAGGCTTATAGGCATCAGCCAGTATGCCTGGTCACAGATGAATATATTTCTATGTAATTTTTATTCCTTGTTTCCTTTTTCTTATCTTGTTTGTCAGGATCTGTATTATAATAACTAACAGCTGCAGACTTCATACCTATATATATATATGTTATATATATGTTTTATATATATATATATTATATATATATGAAACACCATATTTAATTTGGAGACCAAAAGACTTACCGCATTTAAGAATAAAAGTAAGCGCCTGCTTAGCAAGCTTGAGGCCCTGAGTCTAAACCCCAGTGCCGCCAAAAAAAACAAAAATAAAAAAAAAGAATAGCAACAAGCAAAGATATCATTTATTGTATACATTTTAGTAATTTAAAAATCTTCATATTGGTTAATTCAAGCTTAATAATTGCATATTCTTCTATCATTTCCATTAGTTTAATGTATTCTTATGTTCTCTGTGTTCTTATACCAGTACTTACATTTTATGTTTTCCTGTAATGTATATAGTCTGTGTTTTCACTATATAGCTAATAAATAGCTCTTCATTATGCTTACTTTAAAGTGTGCTATATCTGTAGCATACATATTTTATGTATAATGTATGCATGCATAAAAGAATTTTAGAAGCAGGATTAAATATAAACAGGAGTAAGCTCAGATTTAAACAACAAATAATCGGGCATGTGTCTCCATTCTTTCTGCTGTTAATACCAGATTCTTGAGTTGTTAGATAATTTCTCTATTTTTACTTACTTACATATTTCATTATTCACACATCTCTATTTTTCTTATTTTCTTTTATTTTATTCTAATTAGATCACTTGGTTTGTATCAGTTGCTATTTAGTACATGCTTTTCAAGATATATTTCCTCTGACTACTTCTTTAGAAGTGCCTCAGATTTTGCGGTGCATTAGTTTTGCTTTCATTCAAATGTGAAGTGTTTCATAAATTTGTTTCACACATTATTATATTTGGTACTCAGTTATCTATTGTACAGAAATAAGGCAATTTGGGAGCTATTTTTCATTGCAAATATTGATCAATTTCTCTTGGATTTTGCTCATTTATTCTATCACTGAGCAAAATGTATGCAAGCTTACAGATTTCTCTTTCACATGCTTCTCTACTGTTTTGCTTAATAATTTTTTTTTCTTTTATTCATATGTGCATACAATGTTTGGGTCATTTCTCCCCCCTTCCCCTTGCCCCCTCCCTTACTGCCCCTACCTACTTAATCATTTTGAATTGACACTTCAAGATTAATATTTTTCATAATTAATGTATCTTCTGGGTCTATAACTTTTATTGTTTTATGCTTGTGTTTTTGTCAGCACTTGGCCAAAAAAAGATATTGCATTTGATGGACTATAAGACAGAATGGTGTTGGACACCAGACATTGGACTTGTTCATTCATATCTGTCCATTGCAAAGAATTTGCAGCACTACAAATTCTACAATGAATAAAAATTTATTTTCCAAGAAAGTGTTTGAGGGGTAAAGTTTTCTTTTTTTGAATGGTAAGTTTTCTAAGACTCTTCTGTCTCCAACTTTAAATGACAATTGGGTGGGCTTTGAGAAAAATAAAACTTGACTGAGTTCTTTTCTTACACTGCTTTGGCTTTACTCCCTAGTTTCTTTATTTTGCTCTCCTTCCTTATCTACTATTTTATGGATCATGACACATCTCTTTGACTTGGCCATCCATATTCTTTAACATTTTTGCTATTTCTATCTTCTTCTTGCTTCCCAATGGTTTATGAGAGATTTTGACATAGTATTCTAATTTCTTAATTTACTTTAGGCTATCTGAATATCATGTTTTGATCCAGCCACTTGGTTTGTATTATAGTGGCAGTATTTTCATAGACTACTTATTGATGAGTCTTTTTTTTCATTTATTCATATGTGCGTACAATGTTTGGGTCATTTCTCCCCTCTTCCCCCTACCCCCTCTTGATGAATCTTCTTTCTGATTAGTTGTTTTGTTATTTTACTTGTATGTTTCCTTCCCTCTGACAGCATTTCTTATGCTAACTCTAAATTTTTGTTTTCCATGTCCTTAATTAAGCTTGATCTGGTACACTATACCCTGCTTTTCCTCTTTATGGAAGTGTGGTGCTCAAAATTTTCTTATTATGCTTTGTAAGCAGTTGTTCTCTCCAATATTCCATCATTTACCAAGGCTGTAATTTAGATCTTGATGGAGGAAGTAATGACAAACACTACTGTGATTATATGATCAAAACTGGAATATTTTTGAATGAAAAAGATATTTTAAAAATTAAAATGATAAAATTTGCAAATTAAATAATTATTAACATGCTTTATTTTACTATAGATCTGTCAAAGAGTTCTTTGTGTGTAAACTACTTTAA
Organism: Castor canadensis; assembly: GCF_047511655.1. NCBI lineage: Eukaryota > Metazoa > Chordata > Mammalia > Rodentia > Castoridae > Castor > Castor canadensis. Next base: position 78,945,736 of record NC_133394.1, on the reverse strand, counting down.
AAGTTAAGATTCTATCAAAGATAATAAAATATATCATTGTATATTAAAATGAAATTTCAATAAAGTTTTTAATTGTTTATTTCAACTTTAGTTTTAAAATGCCATGAGAAGAATCATGATTCATTATTCTTGATATTCATTATAGGTATTACAATTAGAATCATTGTATAAATTATATATATGCTTATATGTGTTTGTGTTTAATACCATGAAACTGATATTTATCTGAGAATGAATTACATTAAATCTGGTCTAATTATTTTTATATTTTTATGAAATCACATGCAATCCAAATAGCATTTTATTGTTGATAACTTTGAAATCATTGCCTCCAATTTGATCTTTCTTTTGCACATCATGATATTTTTAATTAAATACAATCTCTCAACAAATGGCGAAGTATCTGTTGAGGTTAAAACAAATAATACTATGTAAAGAATATTGTCAGTAATCACTTTGATATTAAAATATGTAAATATTCAAAACCAAACCTTACCTCTATTTTGTGTGTATTTCATCAATAAATATTTTATGTGGCAAGATTTATAAAGTAAGTTTCATTTACTTATAATTATTTCAATACTTTGACAAATATAAGTATAGAAAATAAGAACAATAGTCAATTGCATTTAATTTCGTATGCTTATATGTGTAATATAAACATAAACAATAGAAATCCACAAAAAGATTCTTCCTATGATTATGATATGATATTTCAGAATTAAAATTATAAACTATTCTATGTCTAATAGGTTAACTAACTCAAATCTTTTCTTATACTTTGTACAAATACTCCTTAATGACTTTTTCAAAAGTTTTGTTTTTAATAATTGAAATCCAAAACTACTTTAAAAATCCCTGTCATGGGTATTTTAAAATTAACAACAACTTTATTATATACATCTTGTAATTCATTTAATACACTTGTGAATACATAAAATATATGTACAGTTTAATGATTAGCTTATATTCTTACATTGAAAGAATACTACCACTCATATGGGCAAAATTATTAGCTAACTATGCAACACCAATTCCAAGTGTATTTCTATGTCAATGTTTTCTTTTTTTATAAGCTTGTAGTTTTTTATTTCTCTTTTTAAATGAAACATAATTGTACATGGTTATGAAGTGGAGTGTGATAACTCAATACATGTGTTCCATGTGTAAAAGTCAAATGGACAATTAGCATGTCCATCCCCTTATCATTTTGTGTGTGTAGCCTCTGATCTCTCTTCTAGTTCTTCATGGAATATGTAAGAGGTTGTCATAAAGTAGACTCACCCTACTGTGTTGTAGGACCTAGAACATATTCCTTCAATCTATGTTTTGATACCTATTATACCACCTCCTCAGGTCCCCTTTTCTCCCATCTTTCCTAGACTCTAAAAAGCACTATTCAACTTTTCTTTAAGATCAATTTTTTTAGCTTTAATATATGAGAAAGGACATATGGCATTTTTCTTCCTGTGACTGGCTTCTTTAATTCAGCAGAATATTTTCTGGTTCATGATATTGTGCTCCCATGAAACTGTCGTTTTATTTTTGAACCACTTCTTTTGTTAATGGAAATCAACTCTTTTCCTACTAGCCCTGCACTCTTTCTTTATAAATGAAGAAGAAAACTTGAAATAAGAGATGAAGAGATTTAATTTAGGATAGACAGTTGTTTTGAGTGACACATATTTTATAAAATGAATTATTTTCACAAGCAGAAAATGCCTTACCTCCCAATGCAGTAAAGCTACAACTATGAAATTTTACAAGTAATTGCTGCAACTTTTTCAGCAGACCTTTTGTCTTTTGTTTTTCCTGTGGTCAGTGACATGACCATGTTGAAGGATGTTAAATATTAACAAATATTTTTCAGGTTACATGTTCATCCTCAACTTTCTTAAGAATTGCAAATTCAGTACATAAATTGTTCTTATACTTGCAGTTTTGTTTTTTGAGCTCATTGCCATGAAAGTGCTTATTATATTAGACTTGACCTAGTGAACATAGTAGGAGAAACAGGACATGGTGACACAGAGGATCAAGCAAGCATTCCAAACAAAATAAGACTCCTTAGATGAAATCCAGTTTCCTCATGTCCATACACTTTCAATTTCAAAATATATGCAAAAGGGAAATGACTCATCAGTCCAATATTCCCCTCAAACATTATTTTATCTCCAGGCTCTAACTCCTAAAACTTGTCTTTAAAACTCAAGCAACAAAGAAACAAGAACAAAAATCTTCTAAGAAACATGCCCAAGAACTACTGCCAAGTCTCAAAGTGAAAATAGGATGAGAATCATATGTCTATTAGCACTGCATAATCTCAAAACACATGTCAAAACGACTTCATTTATGAAACTAAATATTTGCATTTTCTTATTAAACTGGTGGTGCCCATGTCATTCTTATTCCTGTTAACCTGTTGTGTTTACTAATGATTGTCGAAATAATGCCTCAACTTTCCATAACACTACTCTACCTTTTCAAAATATATTGAGATCTGTACACATAAGATCCTGCTTAACCTTACAAAACCCCTACAGCATCCCCAAGATCACAATTTTCCCCTGATAAGTAAAAACAAAGAAACACAAAATGTAGGAATGAGAAATTGGGATCCTATACATCTTGCACTTATTTCTCACAGTATTTATTTTCTCCTTAAAATGTTTAAAACAAATTGTTACTGTTTTCTTTTAAAATTGGGTAATCATTTTAAGAGGAAAAAATGCTCATTTTCTGAGTCAGAAAGAAATTATTTAAAACAACTCAATCTATATAAAGCAGTTTTGAATTACTCCCTACCCAGAAAAGTACTAGTCAGTTTAATAAATCTTGTAAAAATAGATTTTTTATTGACCAGAACTATATATAAATAGTTTTTATAAGCCATTTTGTAGTTAATAAAAAATTTAAATACTTCTATTAGTTGTCAAAATATATCCAAATCTACAAATTAAACTATGAGGCTATAAGCAATATTTTATACTTCAGAATTTTTTTTAAATCTGGCTCAGCATCCCCAAACCCTGGGAATATTTTTAGGTAACTATTTTAAACTGATCCATTTGGCTAAATGCCTTGGTTTTCAGCTACTCATTAGAGATCAAAATGTAATGTTTAAAATATTTAGGCAATAATATATTCATCTTTATAATACTTTTCCAAAAGAGAGACAATATATTTAAAAATATGAAGAATTTAGTAGAAGTTTCCATATTTATGAAACAAATAATCATTTGACAGAATGGAAATTTTACTGGAGCTAGCTCTTAAATTCTGAAATTTTTTTCTACTCTTAGCCCACTTAATTCATTGATTCATTGTCTAAAATGAACAAGACCAATATTTGTAGAATATTTTGTCTCAGTGAAGTCTCAGTCAGAAAGCTTTTTGCATTATCACAAAAAAAAAGAAAGATTGGAACTGAGCCACTTCCAAATATGACTAAGCTACACCTGCAGAAAGTCTTCCATACTGAGGAAGATTTCATAGCTAATAATCATAGCAAAATACCATCAACCAGACAGTGTCCATTGCTGGTGACTTTTTAAAATTTTACTAACAAACAATTTGTATATTAACTATTTCCATAAAATATTTGATATTACTATCACTGAAAATTGTTAGCAATGGAATTTCTATTAAATGTAGAAATATTACTGCTGCATGGAGATTATTGACTTCCTGTTAGGATGCAACAATTTTTTTCTGTGTACCTGATGAATTTGTAAATGTACATCTACATTCTGTATCTTCTTTCACTTTGTGAACAGTGACGTGTAAAAAGTTAACCATGAAAGTTAGAAGTAAAGTACACAGCAATGGCAAAGGGTCAAGCACAACAATCTACAAATGGATCAAACCCATGAGTAATGTGCTTCATTAGCATCAGGCTCAACACATATGAGTTAATCATTAGTAGATTAATTAAGCCCAGACCAGGTTTACTAAGTTGTTCTTAAATTTGTGCTAGTTTCACACCATTCATTAATAAATGCATTTCTTCTGCATAGCACTTAAAATGTAATATTTAATACTAAGTATTTAAAGATTTTGTTATTCTCAAGCTTGTATCTCTCAAATTGTCCAAATGTTATCAGTCACAAAATTATTTTAAATATATGAACTAGATAGTTTCACTACTTGGAAACTTCGGGACACAAAGTTTAATGAAGATTCCTGCAACTTTTATGGCAAGGAAGGTATAAATGGTTGCTATGAAAAATCAATAAAATAATGCCAAAAATTTGTTTACTTTTTCCCACTGAAAGCAATATATTTTCATGATATGCACAGTCCCAAAATGTGGCAATGTGACACCCCTCACATTCAGAATATTCTAATGGAATATTCTGTCTATGAAGAGGAAGAGGCAAAGTAATATTTTATAACAGGGAATAGAGGTCATCTTTGTGAGAAAAATTCCTTTATTAATTTATGTGTGTATGTGTGATAAGTGTGTGTTTTTAGGAAAATAATTTTAAATTTTATTTAGTCATAAATGACAAGACTTAAAGGAGAAATTTCAGTGGACAGAGGGCCACAGAAGTGAGAATTTAACAGAAATGACATGATTAACTGAGGGCTTTTTTTTTTTTTTTTTTGGTGGAACAAGAGTGCCATGTTTGCTAGGCAGGTACTCTACCACTTGAGCCATACCTCCAGCCTTTATTTCTACTTTAGTTAGTTTTGAGACAGCCTCAAGCTTTTTGCATGCACTGGGTCTTACACTACAATACTCCTCCCTATGCCTCCTATGTAGGTGGGATTCAAGTACCACCCAGCTTATTTGATGAGATGAAAACTTGTCAACTTTTTACCCAGGCTGGTCTTGAACTTTTATCCTCCTTCCCTCTGTCTCCACATTAGCTGGGATTGTAGATGTGAGCCACCATGCCCAGCTAATAGTATCTTTATCTTTTTTTTGTAGTACTAGAGATTGAATTCAGGCCTGGTGTTTGCTAGGTAAGTGCCTACTTGACCCTGAGAACTTTTAAACAGCAGAACAATGTCACAATAAATTTTAAATCACTTGTGTTTTTGGTTTCACAATGGAAGCTCCCATGTATTACCTTAAGCTCTGGCAAAGACTGTTACACAAATATCTCTTACTGAAGTGCACACTTGTGAGACATTCCATGAAGCTGATATGCTGATAAGGACAGTAATGCTGATAGGTTAAAATGATGTCAACGCTCCACAGCAGTGCCTTTCTGCTATTAAATGCTTATTATATGACAGGCAATGTTCTAAATGTTTTGCTGAGATATGTAGAATTATTATCACTATTTTATTTTACAAATGAGGAAACTTAATTACACACATTTTACTTGCTTGTTTTTCCACTTTTTTTTAATGTAGGATATTTACCATCCTGCAAGTCTTTGAAAGATAGGCTTTGGTGCCTCCATGGAAAGCAAAGAGGGTGTGCTCACTGCTTATAGATGTAGGCAGTGAAAACTACCCTGGTTCTGCCAAGGAAATACTCCTAGACAAGGCACTGAATCTTAAATAAGAAGCAAAAAGATACAGGATTAGGGCCTGCTCAGAATTCCTTTATGAATTCACGGTCATAGCCAGCCATTGACCAGAATCTCTGGTTCCTCCTATTTTCCTTCCTCTCTTGTTCCTGTACTTTAAGGACATCCAGAGATTCCATAAATGATGGCCATCTAATAAACTTATTCTCTATTTTTGTTTTTTAAATTACTAATATAGCATAGCTTTGATAAAAAGAAGTGAAATACACAAAATAGTATAAAAAACAGTAATTTTCAGAAGCAGAAACTGAATTAGATCTGACTATTGAAATGTGAGTCATTGGTAACTCATAGACTCATCTCAAGAGGATGAGGGCTAATATGCCACCAATACACTCAACTGAGGCCTGGGTGGCTATTTCATGGCCAGTGGCCACCATTATTGGCACCATGCCATTCTGATTTTCCGTGCTTTATCATGCCAGTTGTTTACTATTTTTAATATTGCTGCCTAGCAGAACGTTAGATTTCCTTAGCAATAGGGATAAAATTACCTTAAATGACAGAATATCTCTAACCAATATGTAGATTACTTGTATGGGATTAAAAATTGCACTCAAATTTACAGAAACCACTCATCAGAAAAGAAGCCTATTCAATAGCATTTGTATATAAAGTGAAAATAATAAGGCGGTATATAACCATGGCCCAGTGTGAGGGGTAATAATCACAAATCAAACTAAGTACCATGGCTCATGCTTGTAATCCTAGCTACTCTGGAGGTTGAAATCAGGAAGATTATGGTTTCAGGTTAGCCCTGGCAAAAAGCAAGATCCTGTCTCTCACATAACCTGAGCAACAAGAGTTGGAGTTGTGGCTCAAGTGGTAGAACACCTATCTAGTAAGCCCCAAGTTCAAACCCCAGTACTGCCCTCCCTCAAAATAATCATAATTCATATCTGTATGAGTATCTTTTTTTATGTGTGAGTATCTATGTCATCATCTTTTAAGCACTTTTCTATGTACTTTATGGCCAGCTGCATATTTTCTTTGAATTAGAAGCTTTGTCTTTGAATAGCTGGTATCATTCCTCATCATACTGTCTGAATCCTTGAAGAGATAACTCTTGAATTCATGAAACTGCTTATTGGTATTGGGCAGCTGGAAACAGGTCTCAGATATGCAAGACTGACAATTCCTCAATTTATTTGCCACTGGTTACCAGATTGAAGCCTCCCAGGCAGAAAGGAGCACCCAAAATTGGACTTAATTATGTTTATCTTAACTCAGCTACTCATTTCAGGCTGGGCACCTTCTCTCATTTGCACAATGGTTCTGTTGATAAGTACAGAAAATAGAATGAATTTTTTCCCGGGCTCTGTCTGCAAACATTGTGTTCTTACAGTTTCAGACAATTCTGTAAAATTAAAGCATTTTGTTTCATTCAGAGTTGTTTTTGTATGCAGAGATTTTTAATACCCCCTTCAAAATTTACCTCCTTTCCCAAGGATAACTTCAAGATCATTTGTATCAGAGTGAAACTTTTTATTTCCATCTTCTTAGCTTTGAACTGCCTGTTTGTTCTCTGATGACACTTGCTGGCTTTCAAAGACTAAAGAAAATCACAGGGAGTAAAAGTAGGGCTCTCTACCTTTGATGTCTGTCCAACAGCAGGAAAGCACTATCCCTTCTCTCACTTAGATTTCCTTTAATTTAGTCTTGACACTGCTAAGACATGACAATTAAAGGCACTCAGAGTATAAAATAGAACTAAAAGTTATCATAAAAATCAAAAGAAGTATTCTGAGAAATTTTTTTAAGATTTCACCATGGTTACAAATGTAAGATGAAGTTAGTGTTTGAAGAAAATACTGTGCAATAAGAACAGACACATTTTTTGACAGTGAAGGCCAAAATAATTTATAATTTTTATGGTTTTCATGATATCTCTTGGTTGCAGTTTTAATTCTGTGTTGTAAAAATTAGGCATAAGTTTCAAATTGCTTCAACATATACATTCCAATTCTTTTATAAAGACAGAATTTTGCTAATTTTCTCATTTGTAGTATTTTAATTGACTAATAATACCAATAACATGATAAAATTTTATGTTGTCTCAGTGAAGGGAAATTATATAATATAAGGTTCTGCCTGCAAGCAGGGGGTAGGGGGGTGGCTGGGGGGGTTGGGGAAGGGACAAAAACAATGTATACACATGTAAGTAAATGTAAAAACGATAAAATAAAAGGAGAAAAAAACTAGCAAGGAAACTTTAGAAACAAAAAAAAGAAAAGAAGTGAATCATAAGATAGTATGGAAATACCAACTCTATAAGTCTTGCTTTTACATTTTTGCTTAGAAGAAGCAATTTGGACTATTAATAAAAACAGTACTCCCAGAATACTATTGATATTAATTCATTACTTTCTTGTCAGTCATCAAAGTATTTGAACTAAGTACACTATTGTTTGGCTTTGAAACATTGTGAAGAAATCATTTTTAATTATAAAGATATAGATAAATTAATCTGTTGTTTTATTAAATACAACATATTTTATTCAGGAATTTCTTGTTGGCTATGGTCTACTTTTGTATTTTTTGCACAGTGGATTTCAGAGCTTTTAAATAAGAAATTTATCCTTTTCTATCTAAATGGTTATTACAAAGGAAAAAAAATGGATGTGAAATTCCAGCTGAGATATAGCCCTCATAAATAGTGATATATTAGTTCAATTACTATGTTTTATCAATAAAATGTAATATTTGTTCAAACATAGGTGAATACATACAGGTTATATATAATTCCATTATTATCATAATTGAATGTTTGGGTCCAGAATGACTTATGCGTCCATATTAATGTTTCTCAAATTGTGTCCCTAAACCCTTTCATCTCAAACATAAGAACTTCGTAATATACTGTTAAACATGATTACACATTATTATAATTTGTTTTCATAGCACATACTCTAGAAACCACTCTAGAATAAGACCATGTTGGGAAAATAAAATATATAATTCTATTGAACACACAACTTTAAAAATTAAGTGCCGAATATAAATCATCTTCTCCTAGACAATTTTACAGCTCTATTTAAAAACAACTCAATTTTAATTTGTGTATTTGTTTGGCTAAGAACAATCAGAAATGGAAATATACCTATAAAGCAATGACTAATGTGGCCTTTTATGTGATGTATCAAAATACTGATTTTGTTTAAAATACATACATTATTCCACTTTTGTTAGTAACCAAATCAAAACAATATTCTGAACTAGAAAGTTATTTTAATATCAGATTTTGAAAGAATATACTGTATAATATATGAAGTTTGAAAAAGAGAAAATACACTTCCAATATAATATACATATTTACTGCTATAACTTGAATATGTCTCATAACCTTTGAAAAAGATGTCCAGACTTAATTGTCAATGGAATGGTATTGAAAGAGGTGGGACCTTTATGAAGGAACTAGATGGTTAATAGCAATGACTATCTTTCCCATGGGCCTGTGTCCATTTTCATGAGAGCCTGGCCCTGTTTCCCTCACATGCGCCATGGTCGTTTTCAGCAGCATGAGGCTTCTGCTGGCAGCATGTTCTTGGATTCCCAAGTCTTCAGAATCGTCATTCAAAAATCAACATATTTCTTATAAATTATCCACTCTTAGGTGTTCTTCTAGAGCAACAAAAAGTGGAGTAAAATGCAATGATGTTGGGAGTCATAACCTTTGAAAAAACAATATAATTTTCAAGTATTTTTGTCGTTTAAGAGTCAATGATTAACAGAGTGGGCATGTTAATGAAGACCCTGCTCCAGAGGTTCCAGTGTGGTTGAGAAGGTGTGGGCATGGCTAACTCATCTGTTCTATTGGCTACAATAAAACATCTTGGACAATATAAGGCATAAAACAACTATGACAATACACTAAAAATAAATTAGACCCAAACTACTAGTAGGAAAACTATGAGTGAGGACTTCTGTAATGTTTCTTAATAAAAAAATAAATAAATAAAAATGATGACAAAAGTTTTCAAAAATTACTTTTTCAAAACCCTGGAAAGTAACCAAAGGTTTGGAAGAAAAACATAGGAGCACCTAACCAAGGAATACTGGCCAACCTCAGTATAAATTAAAAAATTTGCTAAAAAAAAAACTTCCTAAATTTTTAACTTAACCTATCCTTTCTCTCCTTCCAATTTCTCAATAGTCTGGAAAAATAGTAGCTTTATCAGTATATGGTAGCTGTGAGACTCAGCAGTTTAGCCATCAGGAAATGGGGGAGATTGGGCTAAGAACTCAAAAATTTGCATCCTCTCTGCCATCACCACTATTCGATCTGCCTTGCAGATCTCTGGAAAAGGTCCATTTACAGGATTTTGGCATTGTTTGACCTGACTTCGAGATTGCTGAACAAGAAAAGTGGTAACCCAAGTGCCTTTGTCAAAAATAATCAGGAACAATTTTTAATATGGCATCTGCCTAAGGTGAGATTCTAGTGGGAGAAAACAAAGACCTGGCCAAAAGAGGAAAAAAAAAAAGATGTGGGAAAATGTTATATTCATGGTGAACATTGAAAGCTTTGATATGTACCTGAAAATCTAGAAAGTCAGGTGCATAGGCAGGACTGTGTGTATGCCCAGAAAATGCCTAAAAGGACTCCAATCACTCACCTCCAGGTAATCTTAAGGCCATTCACAAATAAGAAATTAAGGGTAAGGCAGAGTTGTAAACTCTCTCAGCAGTTTGGTTTATGCCCCACTACACACACACACACACACACACACACACACACACACACACACATGCACAGACTCAGGCTCTTACCAAAGTGTCATCATAGACTTAAAGTTTGAAGGCATTTAAGGATATGTCTTTATAATCATTAACTCACTCTTAGGCAAACCATGTAGAATCTCTAGTGGACTCACACTAAGGGGAAAGAAACTATGACAAGCTCAGTAAAGGCAATGAAAGCTGCAGAAACAGCAACAATTGAAGCAACAGTAAACACAAAGAACAGGAAGAGAATATGATTTCCTGGATTTCATTATTCTATTTCTAAAATGTTTCACTCTCCAAACAATTATGACACATGAAAAGGGAAAAAATTATGGGACATACACAAGGAAAATATCAATCAAGATGAATTGTACTTGGTAACAAAACTTTGGAATTACAAGACATAAATCAGACTAATGTATTTTGTATTTTATATACATCAAAATTTAAAGGTATTCAAATGATGTCTAGTCAAATAAAGAAAAAAAACTAAAAACTGTATTTCCAAAATAGGATGAAATAGAAATTATGAAGCTATAAATATAATAAATGAACAGTTCTCTAAGGACCCAATAGTAGACTTGAGCCAGAAGAAAAAATGATGAAATAGATTTTAGTTTTGATTTAAAAAATCAATTATTTCAAAATTTAAAAATTGGTATTAATCATTCTGATAAACAGAAAGAAAAAATAGTGAAGAAAAATGAACACAGCCTTCAAGACGGATGCACATAATCAAGTATACCAACACATATATGATGGAAGTCTCAAAAGGAAAGAAAGAACATTAGAACAAATGGCCAAACACTTCTAAAAGGAGCTGAAAAATATTACATGTAGTCAGCTCAAAAATTCCAAGTAGGATAAGCTCATAGAGAGACAACTGGCACATAATTGTTAAATATTGAAAGAATTAAAAGCATTAAAAGATAAATAATTCAATACATACAAGAAACACTCAATAAGATTATAGCCAACCTCTCATCTGAAACTGATGAGACCAGAAAGAATGTAGATGCCATATCAAAAATACTGGAAGGAAAAGTTTGATAACTAAAAAAACTTCTATCTTTAAAGAACTCTTCCTCAAAAATGAAAACTAAATAAAGCTATTCCAGAACACACAACGACTAAAAGAATTCGTAGTTAGCAGACCTGCCATAAAAAAATCAAAACCCCCAAATGATGGAGGCATTTGGCTAAGAGGAAAGGCAATAGATGGAAATTTAAATCTATAAAAAGACATAAAGGATATTTGTCAAGTTAGATACACAGACATATGAAATATAGTTTAAATGTATTTTCTGTATAAACCCTTTTTTACTTTTATCTGATTTAAAGAATAACAGCATAAAATAATACTATGAAATTATCTACTTAAAACAATAATTGGTAAATGAGTATAACATGGCAGTTATATTATAACAATAGCATAAGATTGGGAATGGAGCTCCATAGCTTTTTTTGAAGCAAAAACTACATTCAAATTTTAAAAAGGATTAATCCAACTACATTTAAGATTTTTAATTGTAATCCCAGGACAATCACAAAGAAAATAATTTTTAAAGTACTAAAGGAAACAGCAATATTGTAAGAACGGTAAAGTAGAAATTATGTCTTTAGAACAAATGAAGACAAGTAATGTAGTAATAGAACTAGGGAAAAGGCAGGATAATATAGAAAACACATAGCAAAAAAAAAGCTTGATTGGATGACATGTTACTTGCCAAATACACATTTTAGATTCAAAGAGAAATAATTTGAAAGTAAAATGGAAAATATTCAAAATGCAAATTCTTATTCAACTCATTTGGAATGACTATACTAATACCAATAAAATAACTATTATGGTAACAGTTACAATAGAGAAAGGAAGGAATATCTTATAATAATAAAATGGTCAATCCATTTGGAAGTAATAACTACCAGAAGCATGAATTCATTGGCTTACGGAACACTGAAACACATAAGAAAAACTGACAGACATACATAAAATACCTACAATTCCATTTTGATCTTATATTGATATTAAATTGTGAATAATCAATTGAAAAATTAGTCAGAAGGTACTAAAATAGAAGAGTTTTATGAAACAATAAACCACCTAGACCCAACAGGTATCATATAACATTCCTTTCAACAACAGAAAATGCGTGCTTTACTCAAGCATACATAGATTATTCTGCACATGCTAGAGCATAAGATGAGCCTCAAAAATTTAAAAGGATTGATCATACACAGTATGTGCGTAAGTCATATTTTTATATTAAAAACAAAAGGGAAATCCAGATGAGAAATTCACAAATGTGGAAATTAAACAACAAACATCTCAATTGTAAATGAAATAAAAAAGTAAGTCTCAATGAAAATCAGAAACACTCTGAAAAAAATGAACAAAACCCATAACATAACAAGTAGAAGAATCCAGCCAAAAAATTCTAAAAGGAAATGTTATTTCCAGCTATCTCCTATGGGAAGCAGAGATAGGAAGACCTCAGGTCAAGGCTATCCAGGGAAAACAAGCCAAGCATGGTGGTGGCAAATCCCGGCAATCCCAGCTACCTGAAAAGCAGAATCAGGAGAATCATAGTTCAAAGCCAGACCAGCCACGAGCATGAATCCTTGAGTCCCTATGAGAAAATCACAGTGAAAGTAAAAGGATTGGTGGTGTGGCTCAAGTGTAGAACACTTCCCTACAAGCATAAACTCGGAGTTTAATCCCCAGTAAGTACTACCAGGAAAAAAAAAGGAAATGTGAAGTTGGTGAAGTTGTAAATGCCTACATAAAAAGGAATGCTCTCAAATCATTCTAGCATTTCATATTAAGAACAGGAAAAAGAAGAGCAAACTAAACTGAAAGCAAAAAGAAAGAAGAAAATAATAAAGATTACTAAAAAATTAAGGAGATAATTAAAAACTAGAAAAAAATTAACAAAATCTTACACGGATTCTTTCAAAGACCAATAATTACTAACAAGCCTTTCAATTGGCCTAACCAAGAAAAAAAATTAAAGACTAACATAACTAAAATCACAACCTGTATGCTTTCATAAAATGTCATGACTTTTACCTGAGGATGGTCACACAAGATCTTCTAGTGCTGAAGCTAGTGTCTATCATCAGTAGATCATGTGCTCCAACAACTTAAGAGACTTTTCCAAATTGAAACTAACATTAGCTACTTCATGGAGTTTCCTGAACAAATAACTGATTCATTATTTATTCTCAATTTAGGTTCACTATGTGGGTATTTCTTTAAAATGGATTCATTTAAATGGAGAAGAAGAATTATAGCACTTTTCCTAACTTTAATTCACACTTTCTTGGCACTCAAAATCATTTAGACCAACTCTGACTCACTAGTCAGGGTTGTTATGATGAAATGTCTTAGAATTCGTTTCTATGGGTTCAGATAATAGTTGTGTAATCACCAATATAAATTTTGTAGCTGAAGCAATGCCCCAGGTCAAGTGAAAGATGCCGTCACCTAAGGAAAAGGTCTGGTTTGCTCGGTGGATTGGAGCCAGGATCTTGAATTAAAAATATGAGGACATTTCTGCAAATAGGTCCTCATGTTGCTCCTTGGAGTCCCGTTAATGATAAACTTAATTAAATGGCATATGGGGAAAAATAAAATAAATTGGTTCCAATCCACCATAACAATTCATAGTTGTTGAGACAAGGATGTGATAAAGGAAAAATTCAGCAGAAGTCATGACAAAATATAAACCATGGATGAATGTTGTTGGAATGCATTTCATCATGGTTCTCTTATATTTTTGCCTATCTTTCCAGCAGAAACTTTGGCTCTTTTTGTTCTAGATGATGTTTAATGAAATAACCTTATAAGACAGAGCTAGTGTTTCCCTCCGGAGTAAACAGGAGAAATATACTCTGTAATATAAAAATGATGCTTTAATTTAGGGCAAAGTAGAGTTAGGTTTACTGCACACTATAAAATTTTGGGTTTCCCAGCTAAGAGCAAACACTGTGTCACACGTCTAAGCCTCCCTTAGGGGACAAGGGGACTAACACAATTATGCTGTTCCTCCTGAGACCATCTGACTCAGATAATGTCATACCTTCTCCCAGCATCTTTGAAATATAACAGGTTTCTTTTTAGCTTGGAAAAACAATGAAATACAGCATTTCAGGTTTATTGGCAAGCAAATGAACCCCAGTAAAATTAGTAAATGACTTGCAGCAAATATTTAGTAAGTAAAAATATATTAGTAAATATACATTATGTAAACCAATATGCATGCATAATAAATCCAACCCAAAAACTCTGTAATAGAGACAAAAACAAGACACTTTTTATATTCTGATGAAAAAATATCTTTGGTCCTTGATCCATGCTATACAACAGAAAGCATTTCACTTCTTGTGACACCAGTTCTTCCAAGCATGGACAATAAACTATATTTTAAAAATAGTTTTTTTAAATGTTATGTCATCAATCAAAATTTTTAATAAAGTGTATAATTACTTTATAAAATAAGCTTCATATAATGTAACAATGCAAAAACAAATAATAAAATAACTACATTATATATTACATGAATATAAATTTAAATTTAATACATAAATAAGTAAATTGGTAATATCTACAAAGGAAAAAAATAGTAGCTATCTTTACAAAAATATATATTAGTATAACTCTTTGAGAAAAATACTTTATCAAAATCTTGCTTTTTCCCTCTCTGATGGACTTTATTCATTTGGGCAGCTTTAGGTTTAGAACAAAATTGAACAGAAGGTACAAATTTCCCACATACCCCAACCCCATATGCAAAGCCTCCCCACTATGAACAGCCCTCACCAGGGTGGTACATTTATTCTAGTTGTGAACCTACATCAGTACATCACTTATCACCCAAATTTCCTGATTTACATGAAGATTCACTTTTAGTACATGTTCTATGGGTTTTAAACATTATGTAATGACATATTCATTATTGTGATATCACACAGAATTCTTTTAATGGCCTAAAAACATTCTGTGCTCTCCACATTTTCGTCCTTCCTTCATCAACCCATGGCAACAACTGATCTTTATCCTGCTTCCACAGTTCTGTATTGTTTTTAGACTGTCGTATCATTGAAACTATACAACATGCAACCTCTCCTGCTAATCTTTCATTTGGTAGGCATTTAAGTTTCTTCCATGTCTTTTCATGGCTGAATAGTTCATTTTTAGCTTCTGAATGGCATTCCGTCCTGTTGGATGTATCACAATTTACTTATATATTCACCTACTGAAGGACATCTTGGTTGCTTCTAAATTTTGGTGATTATGAATAAAGCTACTGCAAAGGTCTGTGTGCAGGTGATTTTATGGACACGGATTTTCAACTAACTTTCAAACTCCAGTGCTAATTCTTATAGTACAAGTGTGCTTAATGCTGTAAGAAAACACAGAACTGCCCTACAAGACTGCTGTTACACTTTGCATTCCTGCCAGCAAGAACAAGTGTTCCTGCTGCTCCACAGCCTTACAAGCAAATGGTGCTGTGAGTGTTCCAAATTTTATCCATTCTAATAGGTATATCTTGCTCTTTAAAACTCATATTTGTAATTTCTAATCTTAAGTCATTCTTTCCTTTTCCAGCAAGTAACGAGAGTGACTGTTTCTCTATACACACATAGCATTGACAAAATCAATTTATTATTCCCATTGATAAAATCCCATTTCCAATTATATATAACTTTATTATTGTGAAGCACAGTGCACATTTTTAAATGCACCAAATAAAATGCATAACCACAGCCAAGTTCAACATTCAGAGTATTGCCAGCATTCAACGAATGTTGGTGAAAAGACAGAGAAAGAAAACCCTGACACATTGTTGGTAGAAATATAAATTACTGCAGTCACTATGAAAGGCAATATGGACGTTCCTCAAAACAACTAAAAATAAACTACCAAATAATCCAGAAATCCAAATTCTGACTATGTATCCAAATATATTGAAATCAGTATCCAGAAGAGACATAAACATTTCCATGACATGGAAGCAAGTAAAAGTCCATCGATGAATGAAATGGTAAATAAAATTTTCTATATTCATGCAGTTGAATATTACTTAGTCTTAAGAAAGAAGGAAATACTGACATTTGTTACAACATGGAAGAACATTATGGTAAGTGAAATAAACCAGACACAAAAGGGAGAATTCTATATTATACCTCTTACATAGTGAATCTCAAACTCAAGGAAGAGTGTAGAATGACAGATGCTAAGGGATAGGGGAAGGGGAACAAGTAGATGTAAATTTGGAGAGATATACATGACGTGGATATCTTAGGGGTCTGCGGTACTGCATTGTACCTATAGTTAACAGTACCATTGTGTATATGTAAAAATCAGCAGATAGGTGAGATCTGAATTTAAATGTTCTTATCACAAATAATGATAATAAGGGAAGGGAGTAGGAAATTTTGGAGATGGTTAATTGATTGGTTTCTGGCATGGATTGCAGTGATAATTTCCCGGGAATATAACTCTTCCCCAAACTCAACAAATATGCACATTAAATATTGTACACCTTTTTATTGTCAATTACAATTCAATGAGGGTTTTTAAAAAGAATCCTCTGTAATGCTCTGACACATTACCCTACCTTCTCTAAATAATTACTACCATACATTTTTATATTTTAATTAATTATTCATCCATATGTATGTATAAACATTATAGTTTATTATTTGTTTTAGTATTACATAGATTAATTACAAAGTATGCATTCTAATGCTTTAAGATTCACTCATTTTAATCCTGAGTCGGTTTTTAATAGATTGGTTATTGTCTTCATTATTGATTGTACTTACCTACTTAGTTGTGTGCCTTGAACATTTGTGCTGGATGCCAGACATTGTGGTTTACCTCGGTGGATGTTCGGTGTTTTGTTTTCCTCTAAATGTCTCTGAGCTTTATTCTGGGATACTGTTAAGGTATTTAAGAATAGTTTGATCATTTCATGAGTTGCTTTTAAGATTTATTAGGTGAGAAAAAAGAGCTGTTATATGCTTCTGAAGATTTCACCAATGTCCTTTTAATTACGATGTCTTCTGTCATGGCTGGTTGGAGCATAAACTACAGATGACATTGTGAGTCCTGGGGACTGTTCTTTCTCTGCTTTTGTGTAGCTCCTTCTCGGGAATCAGGTAGGTTTCTCACAACTGTGCATTTCACTAATTAACTGGAATATCAAGAGGGATCCTCAAGGCTCTGGGGTTTTCATTCACTGTAACTATCTTCTCTCCGGTATTCTTTCCTGTGAACTCTGGCTTCCCCATACCCACAGACCTGTAGCTCTTTCTCCTCAACCCAAAGAAACCATCTTCCTTTGCCTGAGTTCTCTCAGGGAAGAGAACAGTGGGCTTGAAACACACCTCATGCCTTGTAAGAAATTAACTCTAGTGATCAAAGATCTAATTAGAAAACCGTGAAACGTCTTTAAGCACAGATCACCTTTTTTTAGTGAGAAGTTTTAAAGTAAAATAAAAGCATAATCAAATTTAACTATGATATACTGTAAGAACATTTGTAAATGTCACAATATACCCCAATACAACAATAATAAAAATATATTAAAAATTAGAAAATTAATTAACTGGACTTCATAAAAATTATGCTTGCTCTGAGTGAAATGCAGCATTAATAAAATCGAAAGAAAGCCACAGAATCCATAGAAAATATTTGCAAATTACATGGCAGACAAAGAACATATATATAGAATATGTTCAAGTAATACTTAGTGCATAGAAGTAATATGTGTCAAATAATACTTAATGCATAGAAGTAAGAAAGTAAGGAACCCAATTAAAAGATGGACAAACTACCCCCTCTACAATAATAATTTAAAAAAAAAAAGAAAAAAAAGTAGGACAGGAATGCAAAATAAGTCCTGTTCAGGAACAACGAAACCAACTAAAATTATTTTTAAAAGGGAGATGAGAGGGAATGATAGAGGGGTTGATCTAATCAAGGTACATTGTGAGCACATATGGAAATGTCACAATGAAACCCTCTGTGCAACTACTATATGATAATAAAAATGTTTAAAAAGCTAAAAATACACATTGTTTCTTAAAAAAAAAAAACCAGTAAACTAACGGTTTGAGCAGATCCTTTCCCAAAGATAACACATGTGAGGGAAGTGAGAACATAAAAAGATGTATAACATCTTTAGTCATGAAATGCAAACTAAAACCCCAGTTAGATAATGCATCAGACAATATAGAATGGCTTTAAGAAAAGGGGGGGGGCGAATCAGGAGGATGAAAAACAAAGGGAAACTTGATTACTGAGAGACATGTAAAGTGAATCAACCATGGTATTTTTTATAAAGCAATCTATGTCTAGTTACTAACCACTCACACTCAAAATATGCTCAGGCCAGGCATGGGTGCTCGTGAGTGTAATACCAGCTACTCAGGATACAGAGACCAAGCAGATCACAAATTCAAGGCCAGCTGGGGCAAAAAGATAACAAGACCCCAATTGTAATCAGTAAGGCTCAGACATGAGCTACCTGGAAGGCCATAGGTTGGAGGATGGGAGTCTAAGGCCAGACACAGGCAAAAACACAAGACCCTACCTGAAAAACAACTAAAAGCAAAAAAGGTGCTGGAGCATGGCTCAAGTGGTAGAGTGTCTTCCTAGCAAACACAGAGCCCTGAGCTCACACCCTAGTACTATGCTTACATATGTATATATACACACACATACATAGATCACAAAAAACTAGTGCATTCATGTTTATAGAAAGTTTATTATGATTACCAAAATACTAAGGCAAGCAAGAAGTAATCAACAGATAAAGTGTAGTACAGGCATTCAGTGAAACCGCTCAGTAATAAAGATGTACAAACTAGTGTTTCACATAATAATTTAGTTTAATACTAAGCTACATTTTGCTAGGTGAAAAATATCATACATAAAAGCCTATATTTTGGACAGAGCATGATTGCTCAAGCATGCCTATAATCTCAACAATTGGAGGTATAGATAGCAGGATTAAGGTTGGCGATAAGCCCATGTAAAAAGAGATAGCAACACCGTATCTCGAAAATGAAGACAGATGTGGTGGCATATGACTATAATCCCAGCTACTTGAAAGGCAAAGGAAGGAAGATTGTGGTCTAAGGTCAGTCCCAGACAAAAAGTGTGAGACCATATGTGAAAAATAACTAAAACATAAAGGACTGAGGTCATGGCTCAAGTGTTACCGTAACTGCCTACCAGGCATGAGCCCCTAAATTCAATCTCCAGGACCACAAAAAGGCTATGTATCATTGACCCAATTTATATGACATTCTGTAAAACATAATCTACTAGGGAAGAAGAAATCTTTGGCTGAGGACTTCAGTAGGGTTTGGCTCAAGGGAACCACAGAATCAATTTTAGAATGATAATACTACTTTATATGTTGGTTTGTTGATAGTAAATGAAGGCTTTGTCAAAAGCCATAGGCGTGCATGACAAAAAAGACACTTTATTATAAATTAAATAATAACCAACCTGAATATTGTGGGATCACTGGATCTGGAGAAAGTTTTGACAAATGACAATGACTGTATTGCCAATGTTTGGTGTATTCTCATAGATAGCATTGACTAAAAAGGAGCATATCCAGGGTGAACAGGATTTTGACTGGATGCTGTAAGACTGACGATGAAATGAATAGTACAGTAGATCAAGATGGTAAACTTATTTCTCAGAGGTATGGGAGTTAGGAGTCATGAACTGCTGTAAGTGTGTGTAGGGTCAACTAAATAAATTGCAGGCAATGGAAGAAATATTTTCTGGTGTCACACTAAGAACTTGCAGCTGAGAATTGAGTGTGAGTGTGTGTGTGTGTGTGAGTGTGTGTGTGAGTGTGTGTGTGTGTGTGAGTGTGTGTGTGAGTGTGTGTGTGTGTGAGTGTGTGTGTGAGTGTGTGTGAGTGTGTGTGTGAGTGAGTGTGTGAGTGTGTGTGTGTGTGAGTGAGTGTGAGTGTGTGTGTGTGAGTGAGTGTGTGAGTGTGTGTGAGTGTGTGTGTGAGTGTGTGTGAGTGAGTGTGTGAGTGTGTGTGTGTGTGAGTGTGTGTGTCTGTAGGCAATTGAATGAGCCCTATGGAATTGAATGAATAGAAGATAACAGTATAATAACTTCATATTCATACATGTATTCCTAGCTCTCTTCCCTGAGGAGGTCTCCAAGCAGACAGTGAGGCAGTAATAATCACACTATGCAACCTGATCTTGTTTTCGGAACACCATTCTCTAATAGAAGGCGTCAGGCCTCCTTGAGAAAATCACAGTGTAAGAGCTGAAGCAATGAAAATGGAAGACAGAAACTTTTATCATTTTGTAGTACCTGAAAATAAAGAAATGCCTACTTTCTGAAAACACCATTAGGAAGAACCCTGGAGACAACCAGAAAGAGCTTCAGATGGCCAAAGCTGGGAAACTTTGAGCAGCAACTTAAATAAACATACTATTTGATTATAACCCAGAGAATAAAACAGTATCTGTGAACTTATATTGCTATAAATACATGATTGATATATAAATAAATGAAGGAGAAGGAACTTCAAATGGTGAATATAGAAGGAATGAAGGAAACAGGCAAGTACTCTTCAAACACCACAGTAATAAATGCCACTGGCAAGATCCAGTAAAATATGTGAAAATCTGTGGGTAAAATGATGAGGAAGGGATATTTGCTTAACTGCAAAGTACCTCCCTCAAAATTTTTGTTAATTACTGTGGTAGTTTTTACCACAAATCCACAAATTCTTTGATAATCTTCCCTCCAGGAGGTGGAGCTTAAATTACCTTTCCCAAGTGACTAGTTCCCTTTCAAAGAACACACTATGGTAAAGGAAAAAGAATAATGAAAATGGAGAATATAGGCATGTCTCACAGTGAAATGAGCTACTTTATTATTATTATTATTATTATTATTATTGATGGGACTGGAGTTTGAACTCAGGGCTTCCCACTTGCAAAGCAGGTGCTCTATGGCTTGTGCCACACTTCCCACTTCCAGTCTGACAGGTACCATGTTAACCAACTAATCAAAAGTAACAACCAGTTACAAGTTATACCATTCTCACATGTCTCCTGTCCTGGAGCAATGAAAATGAAGCTCATTTCTATAGATTTAAGGGTTTTCTCTACTATGAAAACACCCAGATTAAGGGCCATCCTACAAAATGAGCATCTATCAGTCTTCAAAATCATCAATCATGATAAAGAAGAGAAGATCAGGACAGTTTCACAGATTCAAGACTAATCTACAGCAACTAACAGAACAAAGGATACTAGTACATGGAAAGGGTATGAGTGACAAAGAGTTGAAAACTCACTATTAAGTACATTTTATTTAATAGTGCTATGGCATTGTTCATTTTTACTGTAAGCAAACATACCATAGCTTTGTACTGTGTTCACATTAGTGGATTTTGGTGGTTATCCTACAAGGGCTGCCGCTGTTAGAGGCCAGAGACACGGTCAAAACACAATTCTGAAGATAGCCCCACCACAAAAAATCACCTGGGACAAAATACCTTGAATTTACTCTTTCAACAATTTTCAAGAATGTAATATAGGTATTTAGTTATATAAATATTCAATTATTAAAAAATTTTAAAATATAAATTAATCTACTTGCAGGTTTCCAATTCTGCTTTAAAAGTTTTATTGAGCACTAGCTATGCTGCTGATTTCTACCAATTAGAAATGGATGAACAGTATTCCCTTCTCCAAATAAACTAATAGAAATCCTTTTAGGAATTGCAGTAAATAATAAAAATTTTATGAAAAGTACTTGAAATAATGGGATTCATGAAATACTATAAAATGCATAATGTTCTATTGTATGAGTATGCCTCAAAGACCAAGTAGTGTTTTATGCATTTGATATATATTAGCTAGGACTAATAGCCTTCTGTCATAAAACAACTTTATGTCCTCAGATGAAACTAAACAGCAGCATTTGTTTCTTTTTTTAATTTTGAATTGGCATACATTAATAATACTATGGAATTCATTGCATTAATTCCATACATGTGTACACTGTACCTTGAACAAGTTCACCCTCTCCATTGTATTTCCATTCCCTATTTTCTTCTCCTCCCCCCCTTTCAAACAGTATTTGGTGGACTTCATTATGGTCTTTTTTATGTATACATCCAGTGTACTTCCAACCTCTACATCCCTCTCCCTCCATCCTCCCTCTAGCCTTCCTCCGCGCTCCTGCTGACTCTCCCCCAGATGCAGAGCGTCCTCATGTATATTCATGTCTTGTTATTATTATTATTATCACCATTGTTTTAGATTTAGCTTTCACAAATTACCAAGAATAAGCAATATTTGGCAAATTAATGATATGATTTCATTTTTCTTTATGGCTGAGTAATATTCCAAGATATATATGTACATTTGTAGATAATAGTTCTCCATTCATCAGTTGTTGGGAACCTCTGCTGTTTCTACAGTTTGACTATTGTTTAGAAAGCTGCAATAAACATGGATGTGAAGGTATCTCTCTTGTATATTGATTTACATTCCTTTGCGTATATACCCAAGAATGGTATGGTGGGGTCAGAAGGAAAGTCTACTTTTAGATTTTTGGGAAACTTCCATACTGGTGTCCATAGTGGTTTCACTAATTTGTATTCCCACCAACACTGTATGAGGGTTCCTTTTCCCCTCTTTCTTTCCAGCCTGTGTTATTAAGTTTTCTTGATGATTGCCATTCTGACTGGGCTGAGCTGCATCTTACTGTAGTTTTAATTTGTTTTCCTTTTTGGCTAAGGGTATTGAACATTTCTTTACGTACTTATTAGTCATTTATATTTCTTTTGAAAACTGTTCAGTTCATTTGCACATTTATTAATTGGATTACTTGTTTACTTGCTGTTTAGTTTTTTCAGTTCTTTGCATATTCTGGATATTAATCCTATATCTGTTGAATAGTTAGTGAAGATTTTCTCCTGTCCTGTGGGTGTTTCCTGATTTGGGTAATTGTTTCCTTTGATTTGCAGAAACTTTATAATTTAATGCAGTTCCATTTGTTCATTCTTCTATTATTTCCTGGGCATTTGGAGTCCTATTCAGAAAAAGAATTACTTTTGCATATATTTTCCAGAGTTTTCACTATTTTTTTCTTATAGTAGTTTCAAAGTTTCCTATCTTATATTAAGATATTTTATCCCTTTGGAGTTGATTTTTGCACAGGATGAGGAATTAGATGCTTAGTTCTAGTCTTCTGTAAGTAGATTACTAATTTTCCCAGCACCATTTGTTGAAGAGACTGCCTTTTCTGCATTGAATGTTTTCATTTACTTTGTAAAGATCAGATGGCTGTAGCTATGTCGCTGTTTCTGGGGTTTCTTTATTCTATTCCATTGATGCTTGTGTCTGTTTTTGTGTCAGTATTATGCTATTTTTGCTAGTATGGTCTGTAGTATAATTTGAAATCTGCTATTACAATACCTCCAGCATTGTTCATTTTGCTTCGACTATTCAGAGTCTTTTGTGCTTCCATATGAATTTTAGGGCTGATTTTTCTGTTTCTGTACAGAATGGCATTGGAATTTTGACAGACACAGCATTGAGTCTGTAGATTGCTTTCCCTCATGCCTTTTCATGATATTAAATTCTGTCAATTCATGAGGGTGGAAAGCCTTTCCATCTTCTGGTGTCTTCTTCAATTTCTTTTTTCAAAGTTTTATAATTTTCATTGTAGAAGGCTAAGTTAAGTTTATGCCTAGGTTGTTATTATTTTATGGCTTTTGTGAATTGGATTTTTTTCTTGATTTCTTTCTTTGCCTTTTCATTGTTGTTATATAGAAAAACTACTGATTTTTGTATGTAAATTTTATATCTTGCTACATTGCTAAAAGTGTTTACCAGACCTAGTTTTTTTGTGGAATCTTGGGGGTCTTTCAAGTATAGAAATATATCATCTTCAAATAGGGATAATGTGACTTCTTCCTTCTCTATTTGGATTCTTTTATTTCTTTCTCTTTCCTTATTGCTCTGGCTAGGAATTCCAATTCTACATTGAGTAAGAGTGGAGAAGTGGACTTGCCTGTCTCATTCCTGACTTTAGAGGAAATGGTTTCACTATTTCTCTGTTTAGTATGATGTTGTCTATGCTTGTCATATATAGTCTTTATTATGCTGAGGTACATTCCTTCTGTTCCTGGTTTCCTTGGAGCTTTTACCACAAAAGGATACTGAATTTTGTTGAAAGATATTTCTGCCTCCAGTGACATGATCATGTGGTTTTTTTCCCTTCCTTCTGTTCATGTGTGTAAACAGCTGCATTTCTGAATACAATTTCATTATGTTACTTATTAATACTTACATGCCATTTACTAGTCACAAACACTACCTTCAGCTCCCTACAAACCTTTACTTGTATTTGACTCGATAGCAATTAGTTATTCATTTGAATCATGGCATATTTTCCCGACAATTCATCTCGTGGAGTAATAGAACAATAGCACCTCAGAAAGTTGAGAGAAATGTGTCTATTGTCTGAACAGGTCTCTGTCCATCACAAAATCAGCCATCCAAGAAGTCTATTACCCTGTCCTGTTGGCTTCATTCACACCTTCCACTTCCCTTCATTTCTCTAAAATGTTAGCTTTAGATGCTTGGAGTGTACTTGTGTTGTAAAATTAACCCCTAAGATTCACAAAGAAAGTTTTATGTATCAGCCTCTGCCCTACTGATCCCCAGAAGCACGATTCAGCACAGGGGTTACATTGTAATTTGAAATTTCACATTCAATACATTAATTGTTACTTGAATTAGTGATATTATCCTGGATGCTAACAATACACAAAAGATTGATTGAGAAAATGTTGTGAGAATGAAATCTGTTGATAATCACATTTATATTAAAAATGTCCATATTTTTGATAAACCTATTGAGATTGAAGTGAGAGTTGTATATATGTGTGGTCGTGTGCTCGTTTAGTTCTGGGGCATGAAGGCTCTTGCCAAGACTGTTTCTACTTGACTTTCATACCTCCCCTTAAAAAAAAGGAGCTCAAAAGACCCCATGAATATGCAGAATTTTTTCTCATTTGGTATATTCTCTCATATACTTTAAGAATTTAAAATTCTCGTGAGGAGTTGTGCACCATACAGAATGAGTTAGTGTGACTGAAGGAACTATAAATCAGGCTTAAGTAAATTGTCTTCTGCAGTCAGCATTTGGTGTTCTACACCAACACCAAACTTACATAAGTGAAAGGGTACGATGATTTTACACTTAAAGAATTTCAAGAACCTAAGCCACCAATCAGTGAGGAGGAGCTAGAAAGCTTACTCTTTTCTTCCATAACTTCAAGACTTAGTGGTAGCCATATGGCTCATCTACCGCTCCCCAAAGTGGCTTGTCTCTTTTCTTCAAAGAATAGTTTATTCCAGTGCCTTCAGGTATTGATGAAACCTGTTTAATTAAGTTGTTATATTCAGAAAATAGCACTAAATCTGGCCAGAGACTAGAAACAACAGTTCCCCTCATATCTGCATTTTCTGACCCTGTAGGTCTTTGACATTCATCCTTCAGCTAAAACTGGCATAAAGAACAAATGCAGGCCAAGATGGCGGCTAGAGCCGGTGCAGAGAATCTCCACTTCACGTTAAACGGAGAACCGAGGAGGCCCCCGGGGCCGCCAGTGGCCGGCGCCCATACGGCTTGGGAAGACGCGGACCAGGTGAGCTTCGCGGTACCGCGGTTCCCCCACAGACAAGCCTGGGCCAGAGCAGCATAGCCCCCTGGACAGACTAACCTCCACCCGGGAAAAAAAGAGAAACTGAGTACTAAGCAATAAGAACAGTTAAGACACGCTGGAAAGAGGGTGGGGCGCCCTGAGCGCTGAAGATTGGGGGAAGGGAACCCTTCCCGGGACTGTAAATAAACGAGCCGGGCGGGCCGGAGAGGCTCTGGCGGGAGCGGGGCGTGCCAGCAACCAGGAGCGGGGACGCTTGTGAGAGGAGGGAAGACCCACTTCCCACGTGAACTGTAAATAAACACGCAGGCCTGACAACGCGGGGCAGTGTCGCCTTTCCCAGTGCTTGGAAAGGGAAAAGCCTGTAGCAGAGGCCCCCCTCCCCCGCACAGGAGAACTCTGAGCAAACAAAGCCTGTGGGACCAGGTGAGTGCTAAGCTCACCCCAGAGATCTGCATAAATAACGCCGCCAGCTACAGGCTGAGAGCAGCAGGCAGGCAAGCCACAGTTGCAGATACCACTCTCAGAACTGCCTCCAGACGCTTTTTTTTCTTTTTCTCCCTACCTTTGATGAGAGAACAACCGAATTACACCTGCAAGCCGAAAAACTTACTGAAACTATTGCATTTGAACTGGGGACACTTGGTGGGGCTTTTTTTTAATTTTTTCTTCTGTGTGTGTGTGAGTGTAGTTTTGTTCTACTTTATGCATCCCCTTTGATGAGACAACTACAGAACAACATCTGAGGCACCAACTCCAGGACTGGAGATTAAGACGGACATCCAAATTATAAAGACTGAAATTGCATTGCATATAAACTTGGAAGTTTTTTGGTTTTTTTTTTTTGTTTGTTTTTTTTAATTTCCTATTTTCCATTTTATTTTAATTCATTTTTATAAATAGATATTACTTTCATATACTTATTTTTTATTTTTTTTATCTTTGATTTTCAATCCTCTCTCTGTCTCTCTATTGTCTGTTCAGCTTACTGTCAATTAGTACACTAACACTCCCTGTTTATACCTTTGAAACTCTCTTGTCTGATACCTTGTTCGGCTTTCTCCCTCTTGTCTGTATATTTGTTTTCCCCTTTTCTTTAACTTCTTGCTTTCCATCTCAGCTCACTCTTCCGTTCTCAATATTACCATTGTTATTATTACAAGCTAGAAAATACTTAATTACACACAGTACAGGGACAGTAACAACACCAAGGACAATGACAGGAAGAAAGAAAAAACAAGGAAACCAGTTTCCCCACAGCAAAAAATTAGTACAGGAACCAGAGGGGAATGAAGAGAACAGAAACTCAGAGCCAGACTCCAACAAAATGAAGATAAACTATGCCAAAGGACCCAATGAAGCCTACAAGAATAATTTAAAAGAAGACATACTACAAGTACTCAATGAGAATTTTATAGAGATGATACTGGATAGGGTCAACCAAAATGTACAGGAGACACTCAAGAAATTCCAAGACAATAAAAATAGAGAATTTGAAAAAGCAAAAGAAGAAATAAAGGAAACCATAGAAGCACTGTATAAACACCAAAGTGAAAGAGAGAACACAATGAATAAATGGATAAATGAACTCAGGACAAAAATAGACAACAATAAAGAAGAAAACAGCCAGGATATGGAAAACCTCAGAAAAAAGAACGAAACAGAACTGCAAAACAAAACGGAAAGCCAATCCAGCAGAATAGAACAAACAGAAGACAGAATCTCAGAACTTGAAGATGAAATGGTAATTAAAGGAAAAACCGAAGAACTATTAATTAAACAACTCAAGACCTGTGAAAAGAAAATGCAAGAACTCACCGACTCCATCAAAAGACCAAACTTGAGAATCATGGGCATCGAAGAAGGAGAAGAGGTGCAAGCGAAGGGAATGCGTAATATATTCAACAAAATAATAATGGAAAATTTCCCAAATCTAGAGAAAGATATTCCCATACAAATGCAAGAGGCCTCCAGGACACCAAACAGACCAGATCAAAATAGAACTACTCCACGACATATCATCATTAAAACAACAAGTTCAGAAACTAAGGAAAGAATATTGAAGGCTGCAAGAGAGAAAAAACAAGTAACATACAAAGGTAAACCCATCAAAAATCACAGCAGACTTCTCAACAGAAACATTAAAAGCAAGAAGAGCGTGGGGTGAGATCTTCCGGGCACTGAATGAAAATAACTTCAACCCCAGGATACTCTACCCAGCAAAGCTATCATTCAAAATAGATGGAGCAATAAAAGTCTTCCATGATAAGCAGAAACTAAAACAATATGTGACCACAAAGCCACCATTACAAAAGATTCTGCAAGGGATCCTGCACACAGAAAGTGACACCCAACTTAACCATGAAAAGGCAGGCAGCACCAAACCACAGGATAAGAAAAAGCAAGACAGTAGAGAGTAACATCAAGTTAGGTACACACAATCAAACCTTCAAACAACTAAGATAACTAAATGGCAGGAATCACCACATACCTATCAGTACTAACACTTAATGTCAATGGACTTAATTCACCCATCAAAAGACACCGTTTGACAAAATGGATTAAAAAAGAAGATCCAACAATTTGTTGCTTACAGGAGACTCATCTCACCGACAGAAATAAGCATATGCTTAGGATGAAAGGCTGGAAGAAGATTTACCAAGCCAATGGCCCCCGAAAACAAGCAGGAGTAGCAATACTTATCTCTGACAAAGTAGACTTCAAACCTACATTGATCAAACGAGACAAAGAAGGACATTCCATACGAATAAAAGGGGAAATAGACCAAAAGGAAATAATAATCATCAATCTGTACGCACCCAATGTCAACGCACCCAATTTCATCAAACATACCCTAAAAGACCTAAAAGCATATATAAACGCCAACACAGTGGTTGTGGGAGACTTTAACACTCCATTATCATCAATAGATAGGTCATCCAAACAAAAACTCAATAAAGAAATCCAAGATCTAAAATATGCAATAGATCAAGTGGACCTAGTAGATGTCTATAGAACATTTCATCCAACCTCTACACAATATACATTCTTCTCAGCAGCCCATGGAACCTTCTCCAAAATAGATCATATCCTAGGGCACAAAGCAAGCCTCAGCAAATATAAGAAAATAGAAATAATACCGTGCATACTATCTGACCACAATGCAGTAAAAGTAGAACTCAACAACAAAAGTAAAGACAAAAAACATGCAAACAGCTGGAAACTAAATAACTCATTACTTAATGAAGAATGGATCATCGATGTAATAAAAGAGGAAATTAAAAAGTTCCTAGAAGTCAATGAAAATGAAAACACAACCTACCGGAACCTATGGGACACAGCTAAGGCAGTCTTGAGAGGAAAGTTTATAGCCATGAGTGCATATATTAAAAAGATTGAAAGATCCCAAATCAATGACCTAATGATACATCTCAAACTCCTAGAAAAACAAGAACAAGCAAATCCCAAAACAAATAGAAGGAGAGAAATAATAAAAATAAGAGCTGAAATCAACGAAATAGAAACCAAAAAAACCATACAAAGAATTAATGAAACAAAAAGTTGGTTCTTTGAAAAAATAAACAAGATCGATAGACCCCTGGCAAACCTGACTAAAATGAGGAGAGAAAAAACCCAAATTAGTAGAATCAGGAATGCAAAAGGGGAGATAACAACAAACACCATGGAAATCCAGGAAATCATCAGAGACTACTTTGATAACCTATATTCAAATAAATTTGAAAATCTAAAAGAAATGGACAGATTTCTAGATACATATGATCATCCAAAACTGAACCAAGAGGAAATTAATCACCTGAATAGACCTATAACACAAAATGAAATTGAAGCAGCAATCAAGAGTCTCCCCAAAAAGAAAAGTCCAGGACCTGATGGATTCTCTGCTGAATTCTATCAGACCTTTAAAGAAGAACTGATACCAACCCTCCTTAAACTGTTCCATGAAATAGAAAGGGAAGGAAAACTGCCAAACACATTTTATGAAGCCAGTATTACACTTATCCCAAAACCAGGCAAAGACACCTCCAAAAAGGAGAACTATAGGCCAATCTCCTTAATGAACATTGATGCAAAAATCCTCAACAAAATAATGGCAAACCGAATTCAGCAACACATCAAAAAGATTATCCACCACGACCAGGTAGGCTTCATCCCAGGGATGCAGGGGTGGTTCAACATACGAAAATCAATAAACGTAATAAACCACATTAACAGAAGCAAAGACAAAAACCACTTGATCATCTCAATAGATGCAGAAAAAGCCTTTGATAAGATCCAACATCATTTCATGATAAAAGCTCTAAGAAAACTAGGAATAGAAGGAAATTTCCTCAACATTATAAAAGCTATATATGACAAACCTACAGCCAGCATTATACTTAATGGAGAAAAATTAAAACCGTTCCCTCTAAAATCAGGAACCAGACAAGGATGCCCACTATCTCCACTCCTATTCAACATAGTACTGGAATTCCTAGCCAGAGCAATTAGGCAAGAAGAAGGAATAAAAGGAATACAAATAGGTAAAGAAACTGTCAAAATATCCCTATTTGCAGACGACATGATCCTATACCTTAAAGACCCAAAAAACTCTACTCAGAAGCTTCTAGACATCATCAATAGCTATAGCAAAGTAGCAGGATATAAAATCAACATAGAAAAATCATTAGCATTTCTATACACTAACAATGAGCAAACGGAAAAAGAATGTATGAAAACAATTCCATTTACAATAGCCTCAAAAAAAATCAAATACCTAGGTGTAAACCTAACAAAAGATGTGAAAGACCTCTACAAGGAAAACTATACACTTCTGAAGAAAGAGATTGAGGAAGACTATAGAAAGTGGAGAGATCTCCCATGCTCATGGATTGGTAGAATCAACATAGTAAAAATGTCGATACTCCCCAAAGTAATCTACATGTTTAATGCAATTCCCATCAAAATTCCAATGACATTCATTAAAGAGATTGAAAAATCTACTGTGAAATTTCTATGGAAACACAAGAGGCCATGAATAGCCAAGGCAATACTCAGTCAAAAGAACAATGCAGGAGGTATCACAATACCTGACTTCAAACTATATTACAAAGCAATAACAATAAAAACAGCATGGTACTGGCACAAAAACAGACATGAAGACCAGTGGAACAGAATAGAGGATCCAGATATGAAGCCACACAACTATGAGCAACTTATCTTTGACAAAGGAGCTAAAAATATACGATGGAGAAATAGCAGCCTCTTCAACAAAAACTGCTGGGAAAACTGGTTAGCAGTCTGCAAAAAACTGAAACTAGATCCATGTATATCACCCTATACCAAGATTAACTCAAAATGGATCAAGGATCTTAATATCAGACCCCAAACTCTTAAGTTGATACAAGAAAGAGTAGGAAATACTCTGGAGTTAGTAGGTATAGGTAAAAACTTTCTCAATGAAACCCCAGTAGCAACAGCAACTAAGAGATAGCATAGATAAATGGGACCTCATAAAACTAAAAAGCTTCTGTTCATCAACAGAAATGGTCTCTAAACTGAAGAGAACACCCACAGAGTGGGAGAAAATATTTGCCAACTGTACATCAGACAAAGGACTGATAACCAGAATATACAGGGAACTTAAAAAACTAAATTCTCCCAAAACTAATGAACCAATAAAGAAATGGGCATGTGAACTAAACAGAACTTTCTCAAAAGAAGAAATTCAAATGGCCAGAAAACACATGAAAAAATGCTCACCATCTCTAGCAATAAAGGAAATGCAAATTAAAACCACACTAAGATTCCACCTCACCCCTGTTAGAATAGCCATCATCAGCAACACCACCAACAACAGGTGTTGGTGAGGATGCGGGGAAAAAGGAACCCTTTTACACTGTTGGTGGGAATGTAGACTAGTACAACCACTCTGGAAAAAAATTTGGAGGCTACTTAAAAAGATGGACATCGATCTACCATTTGATCCAGCAATACCACTCTTGGGGATATACCCAAAAGACTGTTACTCCAGAGGCACCTGCACATCCATGTTTATTGCGGCACTATTCACAATAGCCAAGTTATGGAAACAGCCAAGATGTCCCAGCACTGACGAATGGATTAAGAAAATGTGGTATCTATACACAATGGAATTTTATGCAGCCATGAAGAAGAACGAAATGTTATCATTCGCTGGTAAATGGATGGAATTGGAGAACATCATTCTGAGTGAGGTTAGCCTGGCTCAAAAGACCAAAAATCGTATGTTCTCCCTCATATGTGGACATTAGATCAAGGGCAAACACAACAAGGGGATTGGACTATGAGCACATGATAAAAGCGAGAGCACACAAGGGAGGGGTGAGGATAGGTAAGACACCTAAAAAACTAGCTAGCATTTGTTGCCCTTAACGCAGAGAAACTAAAGCAGATACCTTAAAGCAACTGAGGCCAATAGGAAAAGGGGACCAGGAACTAGAGAAAAGGTTAGATCAAAAAGAATTAACCTAGAAGGTAACACCCACACACAGGAAATCAATGTGAGTCAATGCCCTGTATAGCTATCCTTATCTCAACCAGCAAAACCCCTTGTTTCTTCCTATTATTGCTTATACTCTCTCTATAACAAAATTAGAGATAAGGGCAAAATAGTTTCTGCTGGGTATTGAGGGGGGGAGCGGGAGGGGGTGGAGTGGGTGGTAAGGGAGGGGGTGGGGGCAGGGGGGAGAAATGAACCAAGCCTTGTATGCACATATGAATAATAAAAGAAAAATGAAAAAAAAAAAAAAAAGAACAAATGCTGGGCGCCCAAATGTAGTTCAGTGTAAGCAAACATAAGGCAGTTATATTTCCTAATGTTGCCACTATGAAAAGTAAAACTGTCACAAAGAGAGGGTGGATGGGGTCTTAGCAGTTAAATGAAATGTGCATGTATTTCATGTTAAAACAAGCAGCAGTCCACACATTCCAAAGTTCCACCTTTCCAGTCAGGTGATGCAGTCAGGTTTACCTGTCTTCAGAGCTAAATATCACATTAAAATTTCTTAGTCATCATTCAGTTTCTAACAACACTAACAATAAGAAGGGAAAAGACTATTTCATAAAAAGGACTAGGAAAAATTGAATTGATTCCCTAAAATTGAGTAATCAGAAGACATAATTTTACTACAATTATGGTAACCCACTGCCTGCTGATCATTCTCTTTCCTCATTCTTAGATTTTGAGTGATTTGAAGAGTCTAAACGAAGATAAGGTAAAATGATGCTTTGAATTCACTATGAAAATCCAGCTTTAAGATTTTTATTGCAGGTATCATATTTCCTAGGTTTTGTAATGAGGTGTTTCATTTCTTCAAAATGCAGCATTTGGAAGACAGAATTTCCAAAATTAAATTTTCAGCATTCCTACCATCTTCTAAGCCTTCTTCAAGACATAGAGAAAAAATATAGGAAATGAGTAGCGTCTTCACAGCTGAAGACAAGATAAATTTAATAGTAAATTCACATAACGAAGTATATGACACTTTTATAAGTACGCTTGTTGTGGTCTGAAGTAGTAACAAGTCTATAAATAAGCTAAATAGTAATTGGAAATAAACTGGAAAATATGCATTAGGATATGTGTGAAACGAAATTTTATAGAGCAATGAAAAATAAACTAGATCTACAGGTATCTATAGATAAATCAAAAACATGTTACAAAATGTTGCAGAAGTATACATAAAGCATAGCATTATTTTCATGAAATTAAAAGCCACACCCAGCAAGCGCAAGACCAAGAGTTCAAACTCCAGTACTGTCAAAAATTAGTTCAATTTAAATAAATATGATGCTATAATAAATTTTAAAAAGATGTGAAGCAGGTATAAACCATCACAAATAATTATAACAAAATTAATTTAAAATTATATTAAAAAAGAAAAAAGAAATTTCTCCGAGACTATTTCTAGAAATATATTACTTATGAAGAATTAGGTTATAGTCACAGCTTCACTGTAGAATTTCAAATTCAAATTTATTTTCTGCAGTGATTATCAACTTTTAAAGCATTTTATAGTTTTCTTACCATTAAATAGTTTGGAAGTAGGGGTGACACTTGCGGGGAGGTGCACAAATTATGTATATACATGTAAGTAAATGAAAAGTTGATACATGTTGAAACTGTTCCAGGAATCAGGGGAGGAGGGATGGAGAAGAGCTGTGGAGGGGTGAATTCAAGTATGATATGTTTGATAAATTGTAAGAACTTTTGCAAATACTCCAATATACCCCCACCCAGCATAATAATAATGAATGAATAAATAAATAGGTTAGTATTCTTTTGAGTCAACCTGGGTGAAAACACCCATGCTGGGTCTCCTCTGTGCAACTGTGTGTGGAAGGTGTATGCATGTGTTTGTGTGTGCATGTTTTCCTCTTGGTTGGATACCATGCAACTCTATGTGTACAGCATGTACACATGGTTTGTGTGTATGTGTTCTAGCTTAGGAAGAGATTAAAGGGACAGGTAAGTGACCTCATGTTGGCTTGCTGTTAATTATGAAGAATGAAATATTTGCTTTTGTGATGAAGATAAATTTTAAGTATCTAATTTGGTGTTTTATGCAGGAAATAAAATAACCTCAAAATAATTACAGAAATTTTACCAAGTATCCTCTGAGACTATTATGGGTCCACAAATACTTCATAAACTATATAATCTTCTTCTGTTAAACACACACTGAAAGCGTTTTTATTCTGTTGGCTGCACATCTATTTACTTTGTAAGTAATAAAAGAAGAAAGTGGCCTTGTTTCCTTGTTTTATTTGGAGAGCCTTAGTTTATCTTTAAACCTTCAAATTCTTAAATAAAAATCATGTGTGCTTTATCCTGGTTTTAAAATTTTTTTATTTGGAAATAATTTCAGACTTACAAAGATGTTAAAAAATATCAGAAACATTTTCCATATTCATGTTACCCTGATTCCTCAAATAATATCTTATGAACTCATAGTATTATCAGTGACAAGATATTTTTAACTAATCTGCATACCTTATCCCATTTACTCCATTAATGGTCTTTTTCTGGCCCAAGGTCATGTATGCATTTAGTTATCAGATCTCCTTAGTATCCTTTAAATCTGATAATACCTTACCCTTCTTGTTTTTTGTGCCCTTTACACTTTGGAAGAATGCTGGGCAGTAATGTTTCAAGCTGTTTCTTAATTTGAATTTGTCTGATATTTCCTCATGTTTAAGTTCAACTTACACATTTTTTTAGTAAAAATACTCTAGAAGTGTCTAGGTTCTTTCCAGTGCATGATATTAGGAGCTACATAATATTTACTTGTCTAATTACCAGTAAATGTTAACTAAAAACTAGAGTAAAGTGATACGTGCTAGTTTTGAGTTAGATTTTTCCTTTATACAATTATAAAGTATTTTGTGGAGAGATCTTTTGATACTGAGGAAATATCCTGGATGTCATTATAGTTTTGCCCACAGTTTTTGATACTTATTGATGACTCTTTCCTGCAAAAACTAATTCTGTGCTATATGCCAAAAATGATTTAATTTTTCCACAATTCTTTCCATATGTACTCATCAAAAATATTATTAATTAATGAAGATAACTAGATTTCATCTAATTTTTCAGTTGTGGCTTTTTGCTATCAATTATTAACATTACTTACATCAATTATTAACATTCAGCCTTGTTTCCACAGTACATTGGGTTATCTGTTGGTAGCTTTGAGACGATTCCTTTTTTATTAAGCTGAATTGTAGGTAAGTATTAAGGTATTTTCCCTCCCTCTACCTCCTTTCCTTGTCTCTTAATTTTTTAGTTTTAAAACCGTATGTTCACTTTATTTCCAGTTTCTTTCTCCTCCCTCCATTATGCCCCCTGTGCTGAAGATATTAACCATAACATAAAAGGTTTGGGATATGTTACCATTTAAAGAAATATAAACTAATTAGCATAAGTGGAAAATACAGAGTTTCATTTTGATTTAATTTCCTCAGCCAGATAATCCTCACATTTGGCATGTGAGAAAAGGCTACTTGATATGGGAAGAGCTGTCAACAGTGTAGTTCTCTATGCTACCTACTGCCCTCCAGAAAGACAGACTGAAAACAAAAGTCAAATAAACCAAGGGGTTGGTAGGAAAGGAATTAAACAAACAAGTTCTGAACAGAAAGTAACTACTCCCTAAAGGGTTTTTAAAAGAGAAGAATTTTAACTGGATCCTGAAATAAATGTTTCTGACATTGTTTGAGCACAAGGAGAAGCAGCCCTCTGGCCATAGAACAAATGTTCTGGGGTGACTGGGAAGTGTCACTTTGGAATTCCACAAGCCCGAGCAAAGGGAGGCAAGGCGGAAGGTCATAAAGATGAATGGCTGCATGATTACTGCGGATCAAAGGAGAAGAGTGGCTGAAGAATTATTTCAATTACAGAATAAAAAAAAGACCTGTACATTTTCAGTCTGAAGAAGATTTAAGGATGTATACTACATGCAAGTGTTGCAACAGTCAATGCCCACAGTAAAGGAGAAAATAAAACACTTCTAAAAAGTAATCATTCTGTGCTGCCATCTTACCATCAACAGATAATAAGAAAAATTTAGTCTGTAATCTCTCTGATAAAGTTTAATAGCTCAATAAACTGAGTCAACACTAAACCCTGGCCTAATTCTTAACCTTTGCATACTTCTAGTCCTTCATCTGCACAACCTAAATAGCAAATGAATTGTACATTAACTAGTCTGTGTCCACCAAGTGCTCTAGACTCATAAGATAAAACTTTATTCCAACCCTAGAGACCATGACCCATGGGAAGTAACAGCTAAGGTCATCTGCCGCTCAAATGCCCTACAGGCCATGCAGCTCTTAGCAGACCAGCTCTGCCCCACTATGAAAGCATTATGAGGAAGGAATGCAGGTTCTCTATGATGCTCCTTAACCATAGCACATTCCAAATCAATTTTCAGAACACATTATCCCACTTCTTAAATATTTCATCATGCATGAATTTAACAACAGTCCTCACATTATTCCTCTTTGAGCATGTTCAGAGACTATACTTTCATGACTGAGTGCAAGTAAGCCTTGAGCAAATCAATCTACATCCTTAAAAGACTCAGGTTTGTGTCTTCAATCACCAAGCCTAAAAAAAACTCTGTTTGTGAGAGCTCACTATGCGCAGTCACTTCTCTAAAGCTCTTTGTATAATGTGGACAAATTATCTCATGTATTCATTTTTAAATTTCATTTTCAAGGAAAATAAAAGTGAAACAAGTTGCTCTAGGTCATATAGTTAGCATGGAAGACATGAAGTAGTTCTGCTATAACAGAGATGATCATTCACCCAGTTAGATTACTGCCAATTTTCTTGTGATGTACTTTTAAAACTTATAAATTACATATTTTTATCCATAATTTATGAATGACATTTGCAAAAGAAAATTGCATATGTTTACTTAATTTAGTTTCAAAGTTTCCTTTTGCACATATTCAAACTTTCATTCATGGTAAAGTACTTTGGTAAAATCAGGCTAACCTTGTGAATAAAAAAAGAAAAATTCCATTTGCCAAGTAAGCTAAGAAAGCACAGGAGGGACCTAGGGATGAGTGGGGAATGCAGGCCAACAGGGGCTGGTAAAATGTGCACTGCTGTCTAGTGAAGGACCAGAGTGGTGGTAATAAGACAAGCTCCTAGCAGTGGTAATGACATTGACAATGAGCTTGACTGATAAACTATATTTTCCATGTCACATCTTCTTCACTTTTGAATCATGGCTTATATTCTAGCATGGTTTTCAAATTATATTTCCATTAAAGGCTCAATAAAAAGAAGACATGTAAAAGTATTCATACATATATGCACAAAGTATTCCAACCATAATGTCATCATAATGACTTAAACTTTGTTAATAAATTTGCCAATGGGCAATAAAGAAGGTCCCTATTACATCTAGTATCTGGAACTCATGGAATTCTCAGGGTACCTAATAAGACCTACAAGTCCAGAGTAAAAATTAGTGATGAGGCAATGAAATTCCTCTGTAGAATTAATATACACTAGTAAAAATGAGAAAAAGTTATTGATAAAATCAGAAAACAAAAGAAACATGATTTATTATGATATAGTACTTGAGGAGAGATAATTTGGACCACCTGAACAAGTAAAAGAGGCTTAAGTCATTTCCCTGCCAAACTACAGGCTGAGGCTAATGAGTTCATGAATGGGCAATGAAAAAGAGATGACAAATATTCCAGCCATGAACATGTGCTCTGTTGCCCAAATGACAATAAAGATACATACCTTCCCTCTTTGCTCTGATGTACACTTATTTATATTTATTTGTCATTTTTCCTGTCCTTGCATTCCTTAACATTTTAATATAAGATGTGGGAATAGTGTTGAACACTATAATTCCATATTTTAGTTACAGTATATCAAAGGGAGATATGAAAAAAATGGAATATTATCACCCAGAGTTGAAAAAGCAATGCATGGTATTATCTAACCCATGAAAAACAATAGTCTTGTATTGAAACAAATGTTGTAAAGAATTGTGAGTTTTTGTAGAGTATTGAGGCACATAGAAATGATTAGAATCATATGGCTAAAACTCAACCAAGTTTTTGAGAAGTTATCACTGCCAAAAGAACCACTTGCCTGAACTAAAGCTGTCCACTATTTAAAATAGACTTTGGGATGTCCCTTTCCACAGAAGGATAATCTCTTGCAAAGGAGGAGTGCAGAGCATAATGATATGTGGATTTGTAAGCTATTCTCAGGGAGCAGAAAATAACCTTAGTCAAGGACTATCACTCACCCACAAGGAAGAACCCACTTGTCTTTTCAGTGGGATTTCAGAAGGGCTGTGTACTAGACATGGCCCTTTCCCTTCATCATTCTTTTTCTAAAATAAAATGTTTATTGCTTTGTGGACTTATGCAGCCATTGTTTTTTGTATGTGAAGTGGGAAGTAGATCATTTGTTTTACAGTTACAGGTTTACATCAAGGATACTTAAAGATTAACACATTGTCTTAAAACAAAAGATTTGGGGTTCACTTCACTGGAAGTGGAGTGAGTACATTTTATATGCACAGAAATAAAAGCAAATAATTTTATTAAGAGGGTGTGTTAGTCAGTTTTTTATTATTATCACAAAATCCTAAGATAATCAAATTATCTCACAATTTCAAAGGTTTCAGTCCATGATCAATTGGCCTATTAACTTTTGGAGAGACAAAACACTATGGCAGGAGCACATGGTGAAACAAGTTACTCACCTCTTGGCAGATGGGAAGCAAAAAGAGAGAGAGGAGTGGCAGGGTCTCAATATCCCCTTCAAGGGCACAGTTCCAGTGACCTAACTTCCTGTCAGCAGTCCCAACCTCCTATAGGTTCCACCACCTCCCAAGAGTTCCTTAGACTCAGGACCAAGAGTTTAACACATGGGCCTTTAGGGGAAATTCCATATCCAAACTATAGCAGAGGGCCAATGTCTTACATTGTGTTGTTGTCAAAGAACCTCTCTTAAATCAAGTTCATCCTTACAGGATGTCAGGAGGAAGACCTGTTTTTGACCAAGCAATTGTAGAAATGATGTGTGCTCATATTCCAGAGAAGGAGTTTTAGGAAATATCAAGCAATTCCTCCATTGCCCTTTTTGTTATACACAAAAAAGTCTACCCTGAACAGTGACTACTTATTTAGCCTGGGTCCTTAAGTACAAAAAGGTGAAGCAGGGTGACAGGCAGACTTTAGTCATTATATAATAACTGTGGTAATTAAGCCTTTATTTCTAGTCCAACTGAAAATTTGAAATAGTTTATTACTGTGCCAAAAACTAGCAAACGTTGACCAGTACATTGAAAAGTTAGAGCCAAATCCTGCTTCAATAAGAAATGAGGTTAGTATTCCAGGAGATACTCATTGTACCTAAAAAGCAGATATGTCATGTGCTCACTTACTCAATAC
Organism: Castor canadensis; assembly: GCF_047511655.1. Taxonomy (NCBI): domain Eukaryota; kingdom Metazoa; phylum Chordata; class Mammalia; order Rodentia; family Castoridae; genus Castor; species Castor canadensis. The sequence continues at coordinate 78,905,751 of NC_133394.1, read as the reverse complement.
ACCCTTTGAAGTTAAAACTCAAATTTGGGAACTTTGCTATGTTCTCTGTTGTCTAGAAATGCATACGGCCAATGCTTTCTTTTTGTGGATTATTTGAAGTTAATGTTCTGGAAACAAATGAAAAAAGTTTCATAGGAGATATAAAAAGTTATCATTTAATTTTCATATGCCAGTATAAGCCAAGAATAAAAGTATGTAAAATATTCAAGATGAGAATCAAGAATTTGTCAGATTTTTGGAAGAACTATTGCAGATAAGCAGGTTACAGATAATCGGAGGACATAGCCCCAAAAATCTTTTCTTACTGACTCAAGGCTCCATGAATCACAAGAACATATATAAGCTTAGCAAGTCTCAAGGAAACTCATTGATTCTATGATTTAGTAAGTAGATGGTTGGTTGATAGTCAGCCCAATGGGATCTCTAGCTCACCTAAAACTATGTAAAAATAGTGTACATTCTGAGAACTAAGTATAGTTTCCTTCTACAAGTGTTATTTTAATATCCCTATATTTCTATGGCAAAAATAAACTGGATCAAGGAATTCTTGTATCCTATTACCCATACTACTTCTAAGTTGAATTTATGATTGCTCAACATTATAAATGTTGAAGAGAAAGCAGAAGTAGGTGCTAGTAATGCTTCTTTTTTTTTATTTTATTATTCGTATGTGCATACATGTCTTGGGTCATTTCTCCCCCCTGCCCCTACACCTTCCCTTACCACCCACTCCGCCCCCTCCTTCTCCCCCCCACCCCCTCAATACCCAGCAAAAGTATTTTGCCCTTATTTCTAATTTTGTTGTAGAGAGAGTATAAGCCATAATAGGAAGGAACAAGGATTTTTGCTGGTTGAGATAAGGATAGCTATACAGGGAGTTGACTCACATTAATTTCCTGTGCGTATGTGTTACCTTCTAGGTTAATTCTTTTTGATCTAACCTTTTCTCTAGTTCCTGGTCTCCTTTTCCTATTGGCCTCAGTTGCTTTTAAGGTATCTGCTTTAGTTTCTCTGTGTTAAGGGCAACAAATGCTAGCTAATTTTTTAGGTGTCTTACCTATCCTCACCCCTCCCTTGTGTGCTCTCGCTTGTATCATGTGCTCAAAGTCCAATCCCATTGTTGTGTTTGCCCTTGATCTAATGTCTGCATATGAGGGAGAACATACGATTTTTGGTCTTTTGGGCCAGGCTAACCTCACTCAGAATGATGTTCTCCAATTCCATCCATTTACCAGTGAATGATAACATTTCGTTCTTCTTCATGGCTGCATAAAATTCCATTGTGTATAGATACCACATTTTCTTGATCCATTCATCAGTGGTGGGGCATCTTGGCTGTTTCCATAACTTGGCTATTGTAAATAGTGCCGCAATAAACATGGGTGTGCAGGTGCCTCTGGAGTAACCTGTGTCTCAGTCTTTTGAGTATATCCCCAAGATTGGTATTGCTGGATCAAATAGTAGATCAATGTCTAGCTTTTCAAGTAGCCTCCAAATTTTTTTCCAGAGTATTTGTACTAGTTTACATTCCCACCAACAGTGTAAGAGGGTTCCTTTTTCCCCCGCATCCTCACCAACACCTGTTGGTGGTGGTGTTGCTAATGATGGCTATTCTAACAGGGGTGAGGTGGAATCTTAGTGTGGTTTTAATTTGCATTTCCTTTATTGCTATTGTTTTTATATAAATGTATTCTAGAATGATGTCTTTAGGACTACATTTAATAACTGTTTGTTTTGCCCACAAATTTTACCTCCATTATCAGATCATTGCCACAGACCATAACATGGTGTTTGCCTCATGGTGACACTCTCTTTCCCTATTTAATTCTACATTTATTGATTAGAATTCTTTGTAAAACAGAAATATTCTTTGTCCCCTATTTAAGTAATGGTTAAATTATTTGTTTATATTAAAATGGAGTCTTAGGGGGACAAGAGCGTATCGTAGGAGTATGAATATAATCAAGGTAGGTATGAAAATATCAATGAATTTGATTTTGTACAGTCCATATATGCTAATAAAAATATATTTATTTAATTGTTTGTTTAAATTTGATGTGATCATCATTTGATTTTGCTAAATTCTTGCAGTTTGGGCCACTGGCTTTCCATCTCAATGGCTTCTGTGTCCTTTTGGCAGCCTCAGTCCTTTATTAAGTACTTCCTTAGATCTGGATCCCAGGTGTGCTCAGTGCTTTGTTGTGTCATTACTTTGAGAACCTTTCAGCTGACAGAGATGTAGTAAATATATATCTCTGCTAGCCCAGTCCTGTTCTGACTTCTACATTTCTATGTCTGTTTATCTACATAATTATTAAAATCTTGAGCTTACACTGATGACTGATTCCAGTTATATACCATCATGTTTATTTTGGCTTTTTCTTCTTTATATTCAGTATTTTTTTCTTCAAGAGTAAGAAACCCAATTCTAATTAGATGAAATATATGTGCTTGTTGCTCTCAATTTTAGCACACATTACCGGATTTCACAATTGTGAATGCCTATTCCTGTAAGATAGGCATTTATTAATCGTATTAGAACATTTGTGCACTATCTTTTCTTTGGTTTCATAGAAGACATACATGTGATTTTAAGTTACCAGCTTAGTTATTTTCTTCTATGCTCCTTCAGTGTGGTTAGGTTATCCATCTGCAATTCAGTTAAGTTCTTCTGTTCGTGGTTCTATTCCACATGAGTTTTGCCCACATAAAAGGGGTTTTTTGGTCAACTTTTTGAGTATTTGGCATGCCTATTAAACATTAGTATGTTGTATAAGAAACACAGATCTGTAAACATATGTGCTCACAGAAGAGTCGTTTTCTCTTCAAACCTGTACTAATTCCCTTCTCCCTTCAACAATTTCTCACCCATTATCTGTTGATCAGAGTTCCTAGTTTATCATTTCTATACTTATTTTGTACAAATAGTAGGTATATGTATATTTTATTATATTCCTCTCTTTCTTATATGAAACCTTACAGATTATAGAGTTTCTTTTGTAATTTGCTTTTTTCAATGAACAATGTGTCCTACAAATCACTACATAGCATTTCATAGAAATCCTCTCCATTCCTTTTTACAGTTTCATAGTACTTCATTATTTGGCACACCATTACTAATCCAATCAGTTATCTATATATGAATATTTAAGCTGTTTCCAACATTTCGCAATTGCAATTAATCCTGCAAATAAGTAAACTTGGATATATATTTTCTTTTTATTGATGGTACATCTTTAGTGTATATTCCTAGGAATTTCTGGTTGGAAATGTAAAGGAAGAGGTAGTGTTGCATATTGCTCAAATTTCATACAGATAGTAAGCACCAGCTTAATTTCCATTCTTAGTATATAAGAATTCATGTTTATCCATAGCCTAACTGAAAAAGTTTGTATACTTATATAATATATATACATATTCACATATATGTAATATGAAACAAATGTACTATAAATGGGAACATGATGTATTATATATAAATAAGATTTGCTTATCAGATAAATGATAAATAGGATCATCATTGCTCTGCCATTTGTCTAATTACAACTAATTTGCATATTTTTATACTTGAAATCATTTTATGTTACTGTTACATGCTTATGTTTCTGTACATGAATTTTATATTCATATCTTTTTCTCATTTTTGTAAAGTTCTTAGTCATTTGTCCCTTTACTTACAAGTGAATAGTTGCCTTTTGCATGTGTTGCATATAATCTCTATAAGTTAACCAAGACTTTTTATTTAGGATGTTTTTGTCACACAAAACATTTATTTATGGGGTGAAATATAATAATCTTTTCTTTCGCTGCTTTTGAATTTAAATTCACATTTAAAAATGCTTTCCTGTACTGAGACTAAAGACAGATTCACCAATGCCTTACTCTGGTACATCCAAGGCTATATTTTTTACAGTTTATTTTGTGAATGGTGTGTTATATAAATTTAGTTGACATTTTTGCAAATGGCAAAAAGATTGTCAATCTTATTCCAGTGAATTGAGATGCAGGTTTGTCATATGTTAAATTCCCTATTAATTTATATCCAATTCTGGATTTTCTATTCTAACAATCCATGTCTTTTCACATACATTTCAAGAATTTAATTTTCTCTTATAGATAGTGCACATTTTTTGTTAAATTTATCTCTCTTCATGCAATTTTTGTTGCAATCTTAAATGTATTAGCATAGCTATTATGTCCTCTAATTATTTATTATTTGTTTACTTGAAGCCATTGATTTTTCACTGTAAATTTTATGTCTTCCTGACTCACTAAATTCATCAGTTACTTGAACTGCAATTCCCTACATTTTCTAGGTATACCAGTACATCTGCAAATCGTGAAATTCCTTTGTATGAAGGAATGTTTATTTATTTATTATTTCCACTATTCAATTACAAAAATGGTAGAGATAATGGACATGTATTCTAACCTGAGCAAAAATATTTCTATTTTTTCTAATTTTACTCCATTAAAGAAGATACTGATTTTAAGACTAACAGTTATACACATATATTTTTCATGTTAAATAAGTGTGATTTCTATTTTCTTTAGACTTTTCGCCATAACTCTGTTGAGTCTGTCAAAAGAGTTTTCAGCCTCTATGGAGAGAATTGTGACATATCATATTGAATTGTAGAAAAGAGTACTGGACAAGTTATGAAGGATATTCAGGGAGATGTTGACAAGTAAAAATTCTCACAGAGAGAAAGGAAAAACTTTGTTCTGTGAGAAATGGTATGAATTGGCACAAATTTCATCAGTAGTCACCATAGTATGCAATAACAATCTACTGAGCAACCTTTTCCCTCCTTCCCCCATATTCTCACCAGCCTGTAGTATCCACCATTTCACTCTCAGTTTCTATAACATCAGCATTTTTAGATTCCACATATAAATGAGATTATATGGCACTTGTCTTTCTCTGCCTGATTTATTTCACTTAACATCATGATCCCATTTGGTGGCTGAAGAGCATTCTGTTTTGTACACATACTACACTGTGTATATCCATTTATCCATTGATGGACATCTCAGTTGATTCCATACCTTGGCTATTCTGAATAGTCCTACAGTGAACATTGCAGGTAAGAATTTTTTCAACGAAACCCAGCAGCACAGCAACTAAGAGATAACATAGATAAATGGGACCTCATAAAACTAAAAAGCTTCTGTTCATCAAAAGAAATGGTCTCTAAACTGAAGAGAACACCCACAGAGTGGGAGAAAATATTTGCCAGCTACACATCAGACAAAGGACTGATAACCAGAATATATAGGGAACTTAAAAAAACTAAATTCTCCCAAAACTAATGAATCAATAAAGAAATGGGCACGTGAACTAAACAGAACTTTCTCAAAAGAAGAAATTCAAATGGCCAAAAAACACATGAAAAAACGCTCACCATCTCTAGCAATAAAGGAAATGCAAATTAAAACCACACTAAGATTCCACCTCACCCCTGTTAGAATAGCCATCATTAGCAACACCACCAACAACAGGTGTTGGCAAGAATGTGGGGAAAAAGGAACCCTCTTACACTGTTGGTGGGAATGTAAACTAGTATAAATACTCTGGAAAAAAATTTGGAGGCTACCTGCAAATCTAAACATTGATCTACCATTTGATCCAGCAATACCACTCTTGGGGATATACCCAAAAGACTGTGACACAGGTTACTCCAGAGGCACCTGCACACCCATGTTTATTGCAGCACTATTCACAATAGCCAAGTTATGGAAACAGACAAGATGCCCTACTACTGATGAATGGATCAAGAAAATGTGATCTCTATACACAATGGAATTTTATGCAGCCATGAAGAAGAATGAAATGTTATCATTCGCTGGTAAATGGATGGAATTGGAGAACATCATTCTGAGTGAGGTTAACCTGACCCAAAAGACCAAAAATCGTATGTTCTCTCTCATATGTGGACATTAGATCAAGGGCAAACACAACAAGGGGATTGGACTTTGAGCACATGATAAAAGCGAGAGCATACAAGGGAGGGGTGAGGATAGGTAAGACACCTAAAAAATTAGCTAGCATTTGTTGCCCTTAACGCAGAGATATCTTAAAAGCAACTGAGGCCAATAGGAAAAGGGGACCAGGAACTAGAGAAAAGGTTAGATCAAGAAGAATTAACCTAGAAGGTAACACACACGCACAGGAAATTAATGTGAGTCAATTCCCTGTATAGCTAACTTTATCTCAACTAGCAAAAACCCTTGTTCCTTCCTATTATTGCTTATACTCTCTCTACAACAAAATTAGAGATAAGGGCAAAATAGTTTCTGCCGGGTATCAAGGGGGTGGAGTGGGTGGTAAGGGAGGGGGTGGGGGCAGGGGAGAAATGACCCAAGCCTTGTATGCACATATGAATAATAAAACAATAAAAAAAATAGCCCAATATCAATGTGGTCTGAAATTGCTTTTCATTGATGACTAGTGATGTTGAGCATTTTTATATACCTATTGGCAACTTATTGTCTTCTTTTGAGAATTGTCAGTTTAGGTCTATTGCCTATTTTATTGGGTTATTTGAGGGTGTTTTACTACTGAGTTATTTACATTTTCAGGATATCAAACTCTTAGTGGCTGCATAGTTTGCTAATACATTTTTGCATCCTGTAGGCTATGTATTCTTCTAGATGATTGTTTCCTTTGCTTTGCAGATGGTTTTTAGTTTGATATAATGTTTTCCTTGCTTTTGTCTATTTCTTCCTTTACTTGTTGTTTTTTTAGGTCTTGTCCAAAAAACCTTTGACTATTTTTGGCAATAATGGGAATTAAACTCAGGACTTGCTAGGCAAGTGTTCTATCACTTGAGCCATGTGTCCAGCCATTTTGCTTGCAGTTTGCTTTTCACATAAGCTCTTATGCTTTTCCCTAGTCAGTCTCCGACCATAATCCTTCGTACCTCCACCTCCTGAGTTGCAGGCATTACAGGCATAAGCACCACACCTGTGCCTATTTCAGGTCTTATATTTAAGACTGTAATTCATTTGGAGTTGATTTTTAGAAACTGATGAGAGATATAAGGACTAGTTTTGTCCTTCTGCATGGGGTTTCCCAAACTTCCCAACACTACTTATTGAAAAGACTGTCCTTGTTTCAATGCACGTGATCATCACCTTGTCAAAATCCAGTTGGGGGTTCTGCATGCATGTTCCACTTCCAGGTGCTCTCTTTCTTACGTAGATCTTTGTGTTGGTTTTTATTTCAGTGCCACACTGTTTTGATGACTATATCTTTGAAGTCATGTAATGTAGTACTCCCTACTTTGTTCTTTTTTTTTTTTTTTTGCTCAATTGCTTTAGCCAGTAAGGAAATTTGGGGTTCCATGCAAATTTTAGAATGCTCTTTGAAGACTGTCATTTGTATCTTGATACAAATAGCACTAAATCTGTAGATCACTTGGGGTAATTTGTACATTTTAACAATGTTGATTCTTCCAATTATTAATACGATATGTTGGTCCACTTTTGTGTGTGTTCTCTTCAATTTTTTTGACGTTTTGCAGCTCTCATTGGAGAGATCTATCTTCCATTAAATTTATTCTTAGGTATTTTTGTAGCCATTTCAGGTATTTTTCTATTGGCATAAACAAACAATACTGATTTTGTACATTGATTTCACATCTTGGAAATTAGCTGAATTCGTTTATCAGTTCTAACAGTTTTTTGGTGGAGTCTTTGGAATTTCTAGGCCATGTCATCTACAAACAGTGAAAATTTGACTTCCTATCTGCAACTTGGGTGCCTTTTCTTTCTTTCTTTTGTCTTGTTGTTCTGACTTGAATTTCCAATAGTATGTAGAAGAAAGCTGACAAAAGTAGATCCTTGCTCTACATTTTAGAAAGTTTCAGCTTTTCGCCATTCACTATAATACTGGCCATTTTCCCATAATAATACTCTTTACTTTGTTAAGATAGGTCCTTTCTACACTTAATTCATTCAGTATTTTTTGCCCTGGTTTGGGTCTGCTAGTATTTTGTGGAGGATTTTTTCATGTATCAAGGATATTGGCCAGTATTTTTATTTTTTATTGTGCCCTTGTCTGCTTTTTGGTATGGGGCAATTCTGACCTCTGCTAATGTATTTAGAAGAATTGGCTGTTCTGTGTTTCATAATAATAAAAGGAGAATTTTTATTAGCTCTTTTTTAAATATGTGGTAGAAGTCAACAGTACAGTCATCTGGTCCTGGCCTTTCTTTGATGGGAGACCTTTGACTACTGATTCAATCTTATTTCTTAATATTGGTCTATTTGTGTTTTCTGTATCTTTTTTGGGTTTTATGTTAATTTGTTTGTTTTTCCCTGTACTACGTAGTGAAATTGGGATCTTGCATTGTTAGGCAAGGGTTCTACCACTTGTGCCACTGCCCCAGTCATTTTGCTTTTTGTAGCTTTTTTTTTCAGTAGTACCACACACTCAGTTTGCCTGGGATAATCTTGAATGTGATCATCCTGTATCTGCCTTCCAACTAACTGGGATTACAGGTGTATACCCCCATGGCTGGCTTGCGTTTGAAGATACAGTCTTGCTAGCTTTTGCCTGTGCTCTCTTTGAACCTCAATACTCCTGTCATTCCTCCTATGTAGCTGGAATTACAGAAATGTGCCACCACACACATTTTGTATCTCTTCATGATTCAATCTTGATAAGGCCTATGTGTACACAAATTTGTCTGTTTCTTCTATGTCATCTTATTTATTGGCATATTGTGCTTCAAAATAAACTCTAATAACTTTTGGCATTTCTGTGGTGTCAGGGACAATATTTCTCTTTTAATTTTTGATTTTACTTATTTGGGTCCTCTGTTGTTTTATTTATCTTTTCAAAGAATCAGATCTTTGTTTTGTGATTTTATATATACATATATATATATATATATTATTTTTTTAGTCTGTATTTAACTTATTTCTGTCCTAATCTTTACTATTTCTTTCCTTCTGCTAATTTGGGATTCAATTTGTTCTTTTTTATCAGAGAATTGTCTTTTTGTTGATATTTTAAAAGAAGTAGTTTTAAAATTTTTATGTTTATATTACATCATACATGTGAGGAATTTCATCAAAAACATTTCCATACATGTATAAAATGTACTTTAAATGTATTCACCTTCTCTACTACTCTTTATTACTCCCTTCCTTTTCCTTTCCTTTTCTACCTTCCTAGTAGTCCCCCTTTTACTTTCATGACCTGGGTTTTGAATTGTTTTGTTTATCACAGTTTCTGCAAAAGAGAAGAAATACGGTGTGATACTTAATATTGGAGGACTAGCTTACTTCACTAAACATGATTATCTCCAGCTCCATCCATTTTCCTGCATATTATATAGCATCATTTTTTGTAATGGCTGAGTAAAACTCCATTGTATATACACACCATATTTTCATTACCCATTCATCCATTGGTGGGCACCTAAGCTGATATCATAATTTGGTTATTGTGAATAATGCCATGGTATTTCGTATAGTAAGCTGACTTTGTTTCTTTGGGGTATATACCCAGAAGTGGTATGGCTGTATCATATGGTACTTCTATTTTTAATTTTCCTAAGGAACCTTTATACTGATTTCCATAGTAGCCTGACTAATTTATATTTCTACCAATAGTGTATAAGAGTTCCTTTTCCAGAGTCTCCATCAGCAGTTTTTGCTCTTTGTTTTTCTGATGACAGTCATTCTGGCTAAGGGGAGATGAATCTCATTTTCCTAACAGCTAAGGATGGTGATCATTGTTTCATGTGTTTACTGGTCATTATTAATTTTTTAAGAGTTTCTGTTCAGCTAATCTGCTTATGTGTTGGTAAGATTATTTGCTATTTTTGTGTTTAATTTTTTTGAGTTCTTTATATATTCTGGAAACTAAAACCCTGCTTGATGAATAGATGGCAAATATTTTCTCCAGTTCTGTAGGTGGTCTTTATTCTGGTAATTGTCTCTTGCTGTGCATAGGCCTTTTAATTCTGCACAATCCAATTTGTCAGTTCTTACTTTTGTGTCCTGAGTAATTAGAGTCCTATTCAAAAAGTCCTTTCCTATGCCCATATCTTCAGGTGTTTTAGGTCTTACATTAAGGTATTTGATCCATTTCAGGTTGACTATTTACAAGGCCAGAGATATGAATCTAACTTCAGCCTTCTACATGTAGACACAGAGTTCTGCCAGCACCATTTGTAGATGAGTCTGTGTTTTCTCCAACCTAAACTTTTGGTAACTTTGTTGAAAATCAGATGACTGTGACTTTTGGGACATATTTCTCATAACTGATTTTAGAGTAAATGTTTTTTGCCTTTCAATATAATATTGGCTATATGTCTGACATACATGAGCTTTTATTAAATTGAAATGTGAGCATTCTATTCCTACCTTCTTTGGGGCTTCTGGCATAAGAGATGTTCATCAAAGGATTTTTCTACCTTCGTGGAGATCATTATGTAATTCTTGTCCTTGTTTCTCTTTATAAGCTGTATTATGCTTATTTATTTGCATATTTGGGCCATCTTTGCACTCCTGAAATGAATGCAAGGTGTATAATTTTCATCATGGTGTATAATCTTTTTACTGTGTTGTTGAATATCATTTTCAAGTACTTTGTTGAGGACTTTTGCATCCACATTCATGAAGGAAGTTGGCCTATAGTTTTCATTTGTTTATTTTGTCCTTATCTGGTTTGAGTACCAGGGTAATCAGTTTGGAAGTATTGCTTCCCTTTAAATTTTATGGAATAATTTAAGGAACATTGGCATTGTGTTTAAAGGTCTGGTAAATTCGGTAAAGAATCCATCTAATCATAACTTCTCTTTGTTGGGTTAGTTTTGCTGTTGTTGTTATTACTGTTTCAATCTCATTGTTCATTGTTCATCTGTTTTAAGTTATTTATATCTTAGTTCAAGCAGGTAATATTTGTCTAAAACTTTATCCTTTTCTTTTAGATTTTCCAATTTACTGGAATATAACTTTTCAAATTATTCCCTAGTGACCCTCTGAGTTTCAGCAGTATCTCAGGTACTTTCACACTTTACATACCTAATTTTATTGGTTTTTATCTTTTCTCTCATTAATTTGGCTAACAGATGGTCAATCTTTTTATTCTTTCAGTTTCCATTTATAAATTTTTATTCTGGTGTTTATTATTTCTTTCCTTCTATTAATTTTGGGATTGGCTTGTTCTTGTTCTTCTAAGACCTTGAGGTATATCATTAGGTTATATATTTCTTTTTTCTCAGGTTTTTTTAAATGTAGGTCAACAGAGCTGTAATATTCCCTCATATAACTGTTTTTTTGAATCCCATATAGCAGGACACTGCTATGTTTAACTTACACTTGCTTGTAGGATTTTTTAATCCTCCCCGCTGCTTATTCCTGCAATAACTCACCCTTCTAAAGTGTACTGTTCAGTATCCATGTGGTTGTGCATTGTCTATGGTTTCTCTTATTAATTTCTAGTTTTATTTTACTGTGTAAAATATGAGAAGTTATTTCAATTTTTTTGTACTTGTTCAGACTTGCTTAATGTCCTAAAATATGATCTAGTTTGGAGAAATTTCCATGGACTGCTGAGAATCATGTGTGTTCTGCAGTCATTGGGTGGAATATTCTGTAGCTGTCTGTTAAGCCCATTTTGTCTATAGTGTCACTTAATTCTGAAGTTTCTTTGATGTTGTTGTTTCTTTGTTTGGATGACCTTTCCAATTATGAGACTGGGTTATTAAATCCACCAACCATTACTGTGTTGGGAACTATCTGTATTTTTATATTCAGTAGTGTTTGCCTTATGAAATTGGGTGCACCAACATTTGATGTGTATTATATTTACAATAGCTATATCCTCTTGATGTGTTGTTCCCTTTATCAATATGAATTGAGCTTCTTTATCTCTTCTAATTTTGGTTTGAAGTCTTCTTTGTCAGGTACGAGTATGGTGTTTCTCGCTTGCTTTTGGATTCCATTTGCTAAGACTACCATTTTTTTATCTTTTCACTTTAAGCAGGTATTTGTCCTTGCCCGTGAAGTGCATACATTTTAGACAACAAACAGTTGGGTCTTTTTTCTTTTTTTTTAAATTCAATACACCATTTTTTCAATCAGATATTTTGAGACCTTTAACATTCAGTGCTATTATTATACTATATTTACTAATTTCTGTCATTTTCTTTAATGTTTGATTCTTACTTAATTTTCATTTGCTTATTAACTTTTCTAGTGAAATTTATTCTTTCTCATATTTTCATGGCTGCATTTATCTTTCTTTTGTGTGTACAGGATTTCTTTAAATATCTTTCTTCACTGCTGGCTTAGTGATTATCAATTCCTTTAAGTTTTGCTTATCATGGACTCTTTTTACTTCTCCTTCAATTATGAAGGACAGCAACTCTGGATACAGTAATTGAAAGTGGTAGTTATTTTCTTTCACTGTTTAGAATACATTACTCCATACCCTCCTGGTTTTTAGAGTTTAGAGAAATCTGATTGGTTTGCCTTTATATCTGACTTGGCATTTCTCTCTTGCAGCTTTCAGTATTGTTACCTTTTTCTGTGTACTTCATATTTGAGCTATAATATGATGTAGAGAAGTTCTTTTCAAAGGTCTTATTTCCAATATCTGAATGACCATTTCTTTCCCAAGAATTTGGGAATTTTCCTGGTATTATTATATTGAATATGTTATTTGTGCCATGAGTTTGTACATCTTCTCTTTCTTCTATTTGTATGTTTGATCTTTTAATATTCTCTTCATAGTTTTTCACTTTTATTATTGCCTAAATGTTTTAACTTATCTACTTTGTTATCAAGCACGGAGTTGTCTTTTCTACATGATCCTCCAGTCTATTTCTGAGGCTTTCAACTGTGTTTTTATTCAATTCATTGAGATTTCATTCCCAGAATTTCAATTTGATAAGTTTTTAGGATTTATATGTTTTTATTGACTTCTTCTGTAATATCTTGCATAATTTTTTCCATTATTTCATTCAGCTATTTATTTGTATTCTCTTTGAACTTATTCAGGTATTGATTGGTGTTCTCTAATTTTGCTGATCATTCTTATGCTCATTCTTTGAAATCTTTGTTTTGGATTTTAACCACTTCATTATCATTAGAATCTATTGCTATGGAATTATTGACTTTCAGATGAGTCATGTTGCCTCTTTTCTTCATATTTCTTGTGTTTCTGGATTGGGTGTTATGCCTCTGAGTCCAAGTCACTGTTTGGAGGTTTTAATCATCTATATTCTTTCAACTGAATTATTCTCAGTGTTCAGGAAGGAGTTGGTAGTTGCAGGGTGGAGGTGCAATTTCTCACCACTAAACTGGTTATATGGTCAGTAGCCAAACATTTGCCTGTATACTCAGAATACTGGGCCTGATCACCAAAGCCACTGAGAATAGAATGAAAACTAGCTGGATTCTCTTGTAGTTCCTACTACTCAGACTGATGCTATATGAGTGTTCAGGATCAGGCTAGTCAAGGGTCAGCTGCCTTTACTTTAGAAGCTTCCCTCCTTTGCTGGTCCCAATGAGCCAGGCAAATTCCCATTCATTCCACAGGACCCTGATATGTGAATCCAAGGATAGCAAACATGCAATCTTACGGGATGTTTCTCAAATGTGGTAGAGCATGGGGGAAGCAAACAGAACACTAAATTCTTCACTGGTTGTGGGAACTGAGGGAAACTTTTCCTGCCAGTCTCAACACTTTCAGATCTCACCCAACAGTTATCCATCTTGTGGAAAAGAGGAGACTGAAGAATTGAGTGGTGTGGGACCTCAGGTAAGAGCTCTTAATCCCACTTGCATCAAACCACATGCAGCAAGGATGTGGTTTGATCCAGAGGTCAAGCAAACTGTCAGCCCTGGGCTCAGAGCTCTCTTTCTGTAGTGATCCTCAGGCAATGGGGTTCATTCCTTGCCACAGAGGGTAGAGTTTCTGACCACCATGCTCTTCACTACCTGTGCTCCATGCTGCTTAAAATCATCCTCTCTATGCCCACTTTTTGTGGAGCTCTCCTACCCAGACATTGTGGCAGGGTGTCCCCAGCTATGACTGTTCCTTGTTTTTAGGTCATCAGAGTACTTCAGACTCAAAAAATAACCCAGTTATAACTGTCTGAAATATTGGGAGTGACACTACAACACTAGATTTAAGGCTTATGCTGACCATAGACTTTTCTTGCAGCTAACTGCCAGCGTGTTGTCACCAGATGTTCTTGGCTTACCTTATAGTTATGTCTTTGACTTTGGGGACCTGGGGTTTGAGCTACAGAATGTTTGCTACTTTTCTCTGTGTAGCCTTTCTGTTTCTCAATTTTTCTCAACTGTCTTGAGAATCACAAACCTCTTTTGTGATTCCCAAGGCTCCTCCTCTCCTTTATTACCTCAATTCTTCATTCACAGAATAACAGGAAGGAAGCTTCTAATCTGCCCTCTTGCCCTCCCCTCTTCTTTGTCCTTGTTTTTCTAGTTCCTTGAGACTATGTATTTGCAGTCTTTCTGTCTTTTAAAATCTAGGCTTTGATTGCTGTGAATTTCCTTCTTACTACTGCTTTTGCTGTGTCCTATAGGTTTTGCTGTGAGGTTTTACCATTTTCTTTGGTTCTCAATATTTTTTGAATTACTTTTTTGATTTCTTCTTGATCAGTTGCTCATTCAAGAATAAATTATTTAAGTCAGGTTTGCTGGCACAGAACTGTAATCCTAGCTACTTGGAGGTTAAGGCAAGATGATGCCCAGAAAGCATATGGCTGTGGGTTTAACCTTCAGTGCCACATACAAAGAAAGAGTTTGCTGCTTAATTTTCACAAATATGTTTATTTTCCAAAAATATTCTTGTTACTACTAATTTATACATTTATGGTATTGTAGTTGGAAAGAAGATTAATAGGACTTGAATTGTTTTAAATTTATTGAGACTTGATTTGTGGCTTACTGTGATCTATCTTGGAGAAGGTGCTATGTGCTGCTGAGAATGTGTATTCTGCATCTGTGAGTATGAAGTTTTATAGATATCTGTTAGGTTCATTTGGTCTAGGATGAAAATTATCTCTGCTGTTTCTTTGTTCATTTTTTGTCTGGACAATCTGTTCATTGCTGAAAGTGGACTGTTTTTATTATTTTTATTGGAGTCTATTTCTCTGTTTAGGTCTAGGAATAATTGTTTTATATATTTGGGTAGTGCAACATTGAGTGTATATATATGTTTAAAATAGTTATTTCCTATGATTGAATTGACCCTTTTATCATCCTACAAGGTCTTTCTTTCTCTTTTTGCTGCTTTTGACTTGAAGTCTGTTTTATCTGAATAAGTATGGCTTCTTATGCTTTCTTTAGGATTCAATTAGTCTGTAATATTTTATTGCATTGCTTCACTTTCAGCCTATGTCTGTCATTAAAGGTGATGTTAGTTTCTCACAAATAACATAGTTGGATCTTTTTCTTTTTTTTTTTTTTGATTTTCTGTGTGTGTGTTCATGTATATATCCATTTAGTCACTCT
The DNA here is from genome assembly GCF_047511655.1 of Castor canadensis. NCBI lineage: Eukaryota > Metazoa > Chordata > Mammalia > Rodentia > Castoridae > Castor > Castor canadensis. Next base: position 78,890,247 of record NC_133394.1, on the reverse strand, counting down.
GACTTTCAGTTGGAAAATTTTATCCATTTATGTTACATTATTGATATTTTCCAACCATTTTGGAAGTTTTTTTCTAATTTTTTTGTACCTTCTTTTTCTTTCTCTTTCCATCTCTTATAGTTTTCCTTTCTGGTTAATTGATGTACTATAATAGTATGTTTTTATTCATTGCTTATTATTTTTACTATTTTTAGTTTATCTATTATAGATTTTTGCGTCTTGATTGTGATGAGGCTTACAAAAATATCTTGTGATTACATCAAGCTGTTTTGAAATGATAGCAACTAAACATGATTTTTAAGGTAAAGAGAAGAAACAAAGAAAACTCTACATTTCCATCTATTCTTCCCCACAGTTTGAATTTTTTAGGTTCCATTTTACATCTTTCAATACTGTGTATCACTTGACATAATAACTCAGTTGTTATTGTTTTTAATTATTTTAGTCTTCATATTGAAGACATGCATGGTCTATATCTGCTTGCACCATTAGATTATTTTGTGTTTGTATAATTAGTCTTACTGTTGAGTTATATTCCTTCTGCTGTTTTCTTCTTCATCATTAATGTCTCTTTTTTCAGTTTGAAGAACTTCCTTTAGCACTTCTTATAAGACAGGTCTGGTAGACACACACTCTCTTTGCTATCATTTGGGATTGTCTTTATCTCTCTTCCATTTCTAAAAGATAGCTTTGCTGAGTACATTTTTCTAAGTTAGCAGTTATTTTCCATCAGTACTACAAAAAATCTCTTTCTACTCTCTCCTGGCCTATAAGGCTTCTGGCTGAAGGAGAAATTTGTTGTCAGTTGAATTGGGACAACTTTATGTGCTATTTGTTTCTTTTCTATTCCTGTTCTGGGAATATTCTTCTTTTCTTTCTCCTTTGAGAGGATGATTATAATATGTCTTGAAGTACACATTGCTGATTTAAAAATTAGGCCTTCCTGTACCTGCATATTTATATCCTTCTCTAGATTTGGGAAGTTTCCTGTTGTTATCCCTTTGAAAAATCTATTTTCCCCTTTCTGCACTTTAGTCATTCCCAAGTCCTTTTTGAATCTTAGTATGATTATTTTCTCCCTCAGACAGTCCCAAAATTCCTGTAGTTTTTTTCATCCATTCTTCATCTCTCTTTTGCTTTTTCCTCCTATATATTTTCAAACAGCCTTTGATCTTACTAATTCTTCTTTGCTTTGATTTACCTGCTGTTAATCCTCTACCACATTTTTTATTTTGCTTAGTGTATTTTCTATTTGCTTTTTTAAATTGTTTCCACCTATCTTTTAACTCATTTGTTAGAGTATTGAATCATTTCTCTGTATTTTCTTGAAGATCTTTGAGTTGCCCCAAAACAGCTGTTTTAAATTCTCCATCTGAAGTTTGCCCATACTTGGGACTAGCTGATCAGTCTCTACTGCCTCATTTTGACTGTTAGATGAGGTCATGTTTTTCTGAATGCTCTTGATCCTTGGTGTGTGATATCATCTGCAAATTCAGGAATTAGGTGTTCATTCCACTCTTTATAATCTGCCCTCTTTTTTTTTTTTTTTGCTTGTTTTTCCAGAATATTTTAGCAGACTACTTATTTTTTGTAGGCCTATAATTACTTTTGCTACTTCAGCACTAGATGGAGCATTAGATCCAAGTATCCTCTGAGTCTTCCACTGGTGTTTTGTTACTGTTTCAGCACTAGAGGGCAATCCAAAACCAGGTTTGTCATCAATTTGCAATTGGTTTGTGCAGCAAAAATTGGGGAGTACATTAAAAGTGACAATTCACCCAAATCTCTTCCTGGAGATAAGGTAGCCCCAGATGCTTTTCCACTGTCTTGTGGTCAGGTACTGTGGTACTCTGCCTGGTTCTGGACAGAACCACCATAGTGGGAATATGCTTACATGCCATGCTTATGGCCAGCAATGCCAAAAGAGCTGTTTTGTGTTCTGAGCCTACAGGTCACCAAGACTTTTGGAGTATACTAAGGCCCACACTGCAATGGGCTATCTTCTGCTAAGGTGTACTTGTAGACCAAGATAGCTGCAACTGGCCACAGATGATGCTGGCTAGGTCAGATGTCCAGTAGACTGGGGTCATGTGTCTCCACCCAGTACCATGGCTATTCCAAAAACTTCTACTGTGGGCAATGGCCTGGGGATGGTGATCATTAGGCTCTTCCCGTATTAGGTTTCACTAGCTGTCTGAGTTTTAAGTTAAAGTCCCACTCCCAGCAAATGGAATGGACTCATGCTTCATGCTATTCTACCAGTTTGTGGTAGTGTTGGTACAATCGGTCCCTTGGCCAACAAAGCTGAGGCTAAGCTGAATCATATCTGAGTCTCACTGCCACAGAGACCTGCACAGTCTTAGGAGAGTGCCTAGGTCTATGCCATAATTGGTGGTGATGCAGACTGAACACAAATCCACCTCATCTAGGTACAAATTTCTGCCTGGTGCTGGGGCAGGCCTAGAAGCTTGCCTGTGAGCTCTGACCTGGGGATAATTAGGCTGCTTGAGATTGGGTAAGAGGTGGTGGCCACTGTCCCTTGGCCACCAAAGCTGACACTGAGTTGTGTTGCTACTGAATCTCATAGCCAGAAGGAGCCATGCACTCTTGGGAGTGTGGAGTATTGCCTCAGGCCTACTGCAATGCCAGCAATGATGCAGGCCAAAACTCAAATCAGTCCAGTGTCCACTTAGGACTCTCATTATAATTCCAGGGCAAGTCTAGAGGTTCCACCTGTGAGCTCTGGCTTGGGTGTAAGTGCCTTAGATTTTGTTCTATTGTTAAGTATCAACACAGTGGACCCAGCATAGAGCTCCAAAGCAGTCATATGGTAGCTTTCTTGCCTTCCTTCCCAATGAATGGAGTCCTGCTCCCTCCTCTGCTGCCCAAGACTACAGGAGAGTAGAAGAGGTAAACTCTTTCTCATCTGGCTGATGTATTCCAATGTCCTGGAAGGTAGTAGGAAAACTACTTCTTGGAAGAAGTAACAATGCTGCTCTGCAGAGCACCTGGATTGTTTTTTACTGTGGGGATTCTTGCCTTGGACTTCAAACCTAAAACCTGAACTTAACTCCCTCTCCCTCCCTCAAGCAAGAGGCATATCTCTCCATGCTGTGATGCTTGGTGTTGGGAGAGGGTAACCCTGACAATTACTTCCTTGGTTCCCTTTCTTTTTATTATGTTAAAACCAGGCACTATGACCTCACATCTGGATTCCTTATCTCTTGAGATAAGCTTTGTGAGTGAATAGCCATTCAAACTGGTGTGTCTCTGGGGAGCTATGTCTTAGCTGTATTTATTAAAATATAAAATTAAATGTAAGACTAAAGTAAAGATTCTTTTTAATAACATGGCTATAGGATTTTTTTTCACCTAAATTATTTGATAGTATAAATTCTTATTAATCAGTCTTTATGGTCAAAAAGAAATGACTCAGGATGATTTTTCAGAATGTGTTCTTCAGTTTCAGGATTCAATTTTAATTGCAACTAGATTTATACCTCAAAAAACTCTTTCACAATATAAATGTACATGCCCTCTCTTTAAAATTACAGCAAACCCACTTCATTCACAAATTTTTATGAAGCCAGTATTACACTTATCCCAAAACCAGGCAAAGACACCTCCAAAAAGGAGAACTATAGGCCAATCTCCTTAATGAACATTGATGCAAAAATCCTCAACAAAATAATGGCAAACCGAATTCAGCAACACATCAAAAAGATTATTCACTATGACCAAGTAGGCTTCATCCCAGGGATGCAGGGGTGGTTCAACATACGATAATCAATAAACATAATAAACCACATTAACAGAAGCAAAGAAAAAAACCACTTGATCATCTCAATAGATGCAGAAAAAGCCTTTGATAAGATCCAACATCATTTCATGATAAAAGCTCTAAGAAAACTAGGAATAGAAGGAAAGTTCCTCAACATTATAAAAGCTATATATGACAAACCTACAGCCAGCATTATACTTAACGGAGAAAAATTAAAATCATTCCCTCTAAAATCAGGAACCAGACAAGGATGCCCACTATCTCCACTCCTATTCAACATAGTACTGGAATTCCTAGCCAGAGCAATTAGGCAAGAAGAAGGAATAAAAGGAATACAAATAGGTAAAGAAACTGTCAAAATATCCCTATTTGCAGATGACATGATCCTATACCTTAAAGACCCAAAAAACTCTACTCAGAAGCTTCTAGACATCATCAATAGCTATAGCAAGGTAGCAGGATATAAAATCAACATAGAAAAATCATTAGCATTTCTATACACTAACAATGAGCAAACAGAAAAAGAATGTATGAAAACAAAGAGATTGAGGAAGACTATAGAAAGTGGAGAGATCTCCCATGCTCATGGATTGGTAGAATCAACATAGTAAAAATGTCGATACTCCCGAAAGTAATCTACATGTTTAATGCAATTCCCATCAAAATTCCAATGACATTCATTAAAGAGATTGAAAAATCTACTATTAAATTTATATGGAAACACAAGAGGCCACGAATAGCCAAGGCAATACTCAGTCAAAAGAACAATGCAGGAGGTATCACAATACCTGACTTCAAACTATATTACAAAGCAATAACAATAAAAACAGCATGGTACTGGCACAAAAACAGACATGAAGACCAGTGGAACACAATAGAGGACTCAGATATGAAGCCACACAACTATAAGCAACTTATCTTTGACAAAGGAGCTAAATATATATGATGGAGAAAAAGCAGCCTCTTCAACAAAAAGTGCTGGGAAAACTGGTTAGCAGTCTGCAAAAAACTGAAACTAGATCCATGTATATCACCCTATACCAAGATTAACTCAAAATGGATCAAGGATCTTAATATCAGACCCCAAACTCTAAAGTTGATACAGGAAAGAGTAGGAAATACTCTGGAGTTAGTAGGTATAGGTAAGAACTTTCTCAATGAAACCCCAGCAGCACAGCAACTAAGAGATAGCATAGATAAATGGGACCTCATAAAACTAAAAAGCTTCTGCTCAACAAAGGAAATGGTCTCTAAACTGAAGAGAACACCCACAGAGTGGGAGAAAATATTTGCCAACTATACATCAGACAAAGGACTGATAACCAGAATATTAGAGAACTTAAAAAACTAAATTCTCCCAAAACTAATGAACCAATAAAGAAATGGGCAAGTGAACTAAACAGAACTTTCTCAAAAGAAGAAATTCAGATGGCCAGATAACACATGAAAAAATGCTCACCATCTCTAGCAATAAAGGAAATGCAAATTAAAACCACACTAAGATTCCACCTCACCCCTGTTAGAATAGCCATCATCAGCAGCACCACGAACAACAGGTGTTGGCGAGGATGCGGGGAAAAAGGAACCCTCTTACACTGTTGGTGGGAATGTAGACTAGTACAACCACTCTGGAAAAAAATTTGGAGGCTACTTAAAAAGCTGGACATCGATCTACCATTTGATCCAGCAATACCACTCTTGGGGATATACCCAAAAGACTGCTACTCCAGAGGCACCTGCACATCCATGTTTATTGCAGCACTATTCACAATAGCCAAGTTATGGAAACAGCCAAGATGCCCCACCACTGACGAATGGATCAAGAAAATGTGGTATCTATACACAATGAAATTTTATGCAGCCATGAAGAAGAATGAAATGTTATCATTCACTGGTAAATGGATGGAATTGGAGAACATCATTCTGAGCGAAGTTAGCCTGGCTCAAAAAACCAAAAATCGTATGTTCTCCCTCATATGTGGACATTAGATCAAGGGCAAACACAACAAGGGGATTGGACTATGAGCACATGATAAAAGCGAGAGCACACAAGGGATGGGTGAGGATAGGTAAGACACCTAAAAAACTAGCTAGCATTTGTTGCCCTTAATGCAGAGAAACTAAAGCAGATACCTTAAAGCAACTGAGGCCAATAGGAAAAGGGGAACAGGTACTAGAGAAAAGGTTAGATCAAAAAGAATTAACCTAGAAGGTAACACCTACGCATAGGAAATCAATGTGAGTCAATGCCCTGTGTAGCTATCCTTATGTCAACCAGCAAAAACCCTTGTTCCTTCCTATTATTGCTTATACTCTCTGTACAACAAAATTAGAAATAAGGGCAAAATAGTTTCTGCTGGGTATTGTGAGGGGGAGAAGGAGGGGGCAGAGTGGGTGGTAAGGGAGGGGATGGGGGCAGGGGGGAGAAATGAACCAAGCCTTTTATGCACATATGAATAATAAAAGAAAAATGAGAAAAAAAAAACATGTAGCTTTGACATGGTCAAAAGTAATAAGAAGGAAAAAATCAAAATAAATTCCAAAAGCAAATCTTTTAAATTCCCCCCCCCCAGAGGATTAACCTCACAGTTAATCCTGGATTATCATCAATTGTGTTTAAGTCATTATGTAACTTGTTGAAGATTTTCCTGACCTTTATTTTGTAAAAATCTGCATCCCCAAAAGAATATGATGCCCCCAAATAAGGTAAAAGTGATGCTCTTAATTTAAGTGATGAAATGACCATTTGAGATTTGTTGAGAGGTGGCATGTCTTTAGTGGAAGTTTGAGTGGCATTATAGGAGCAATGAACCAGGCACCCACATTACAGCACTGAACTCTGTGCATATCCTTAGTATGTTTGGGTTTTCCTTAGCTGTCATCTTTTTGGAACCATAGACTCACAGATACCAAGGGTCCACTGTATTCTGATATTTATACAACTTAATAATCCAAAAATTAAATTAACATGTCAATAGGATAATTGATAACTATTTTCTTTGAATCAATTAAAATGCCTATTCATAATTAATATATAGCCTCAAAGTTAAATAGGATTTTACACCACAATCATTGTTTCAGTGTAGTAGACTCTCTCCTATGTCAGATGTGTCTCCTGTGTTTAGAAATATGAGCTTGGAAGGGTTTTTAATAGTGTGGGTCATTATAGGAAAAAAGAAAAAACAAATGCAAATCAAATCAATAGTGCTGACTCACACATTTAGTAATAAATCAGCCAAGAGCAGTAGGAGTCATGTTGCTTACATATACAAAAATCTAATGATAACTATGTAGGGTGTGAAACTCAGAACTTTGGAACAAAATGGTAGAATCAGGGCAATATTTATCAAAAAGTTCACTTCAAAGCTATCATTTTATTTCCTAAACAATAGTAATGCTAATAGCCTTTAGAAACAGCAGTCAACATTCTTAAAAATAACACAATGAAAACCAAGACAGGGAAAACTATTATTTTTCTTGTGGTATGAATTTTCCAAAATTTTGACAAAAATATTAAGAAACTATAAGGAAAATGAAAATCTTAGGATCCTTATACTTTTCTATTAGCTAAAACAACAAGGAAAAAGTCCTAAACAGAGGTGTAGTTTGAGCTCTGGAATGAGACTGTCTTATCCTGCTCCTTTATAGTGAGGTAATGCTGGGCACATTGATAAAGTACACCTTGGTGTCCCCATTTACACAAGTAGATTTATTGGTTCCAAAAAGTTGCAATAATGCATAGAATCTGTAGTCAAACTTTCAACTTCTGCACTCATCAGCTGTGTAAATAAGGGCAAATGTGGCTCAAATTCTTCATAAACAACATACTAATTTTGTATTTGTATCCCTCCCCTTACAGACTAACAGGATGGTTAAATGAGGGAATGAAACAAGCAAATTTTCAAGACTCAACATTAAATAATTTCTAGACTTTATCAGGGTCAAAAATCAAATGAAGATTTAAATTAAAGCTCAAAAAATCAAAGAAAAATCCTCTCAAACTGGAGATATTTTTCTTTTTGCAGTTTGAGGAAGCACCGAGAATCTTAATTTTCACATGCTCCCTTGAGGTTGGGTCAAACAACAGAACTCTCTTCAACCCTCACTAAGGAAACATACATAAGAGAACAAAGCCTAAGGATTGTGACTGAAATATCCTCAATAACCATAGTTCATATATTTCAATTAGGAATCCTGATTTCTGTGGATTACTGTCTTAGATGAGAAATTGGAAATGCATCAATTGTGGCTTCTGTATGTAAATTGCTGAATATGTTTGAATTAATTAAATTCTATTACAAATCATAAAACTAAGGAATTGTTAGGGTACAAACGTTAGGGTACCTTTGAGGCTTGCAGCCCACTCAGCCTGAAACCCACTATTGCTAACATGACCCAAACCACCACTTACTGGAACAAAGGGAGGTGGGACGGTTTCTGGGAACAGGGACTGTTTCTGGTTAATCTTGCTAAAACGGTATGTGAGTCAATGAGTTGAGACACCTGGTGTTTACCAAATTCCTGATAAATAATCTTCAAGTAATCTTGCCCCACCACCAGGATGTGGGAGATATCAGAAATATGTGACCCCAGGGACCATAAAAATTGTTGTGTGACCGTGACTAATGTCTAAAAAAATATAAAAGCAGCGTGAATTTTGTATTCGGGGTCCGTGTTGAAACCCACTGCATCGGGTGGATACCCGGACCCCAGCTGGCTGGAAATAAACCTTGCTTTCTGGCTTACATTATCGTGAGTGTCTTTTTGTTCCTCTGAGGAGTGGTCAACTCTGGACCCCAACATCTGGAGGTTCCACCAAGATCTGAGCCCCTCCCTGAGAGGAACAAATGGCCTCCGATACCGAGGTTTAATTGGGAAAGACCGCGGAAGGAGGATTGGCCACCTCCGTTTGGAGGGACTTAGAGTCCCCATCTGAATTTGGTTGAGAATTCTCATAGAGTGGAAGGAAGGGGTTACAGTCCTGGAGGCTTCACTATTGGAAGTCGTGGGAGACATCCCTGATGGTCAGGAGCCATGCCGGCGTCCTCAGTGGACGCCGTTTGGGCGGTCTTTGGGTAAGGATCCAGAGTCTGGTGTGAATGGAATTGCACCTGTGAGAGTGGTCTGGTTGACCAGCCGGTACTTGTATATGTTAGAGAGTCCTGTGCAAATTTGTTTGTCTACTGGAGTTGTCTCTTTTGTTCTTTGCTGTCTCCTCTGTCCATCTCTCCTGATCATCATGGGACAGGCTCAGGTAACTCCTAAGACCCTTCTTCTGAGTCATTTTTCAGAACTCCACGCTAAGGGACACAATTATGACGTGAAAATTAAGAAAGGTAAGTTTGACACCCTTTGCTCTGCGGAATGGCCAACCTTTAATGTAGGCTGGCCTCCTCAAGGTACCTTCTCCTTGGACATGATTAAGAAGGTCCGAGATGTCATTAATAGACCCGGTCTTCATGGCCACCCTGATCAATATCCCTACGTCCTTATGTGGCAGACTTTAGTAGAAGACCCCCCTTTCTGGCTGCGGCCATTTATCCATGGAGCACCTATAGACCGGCCCGCAATACTGGCCATGTCGGGGAACACCCCCACTCCCGTTAATTCCCCTAAGAAGCCTATTCTGCAGGTAGACCCAACTCTCCATCCATCCTTGATAGACTTAGATTGTGAAGTAAATCCCCCGCCATATGCCGCTGCTGCGCCACTCCAGCCAGAGGCAGCTGGCTCTTCTGAGCCTCCCCACTCATCAGCCTCCCCGTCTGCACCCCCTGCCCTGGTCTCCGGACAGGCGAGGGGACTCAGGCCCCATAGGCAGTGAGAAGAAACCCCAGAGGAGGAGCCCTCCTCCACTTCCACCAGGTCCCCCATCCTCCCGGTGCGGGCCCTGGGTGGTGCTGGTCCTGATGGGGAATGCACCTATCAGTATTGGCCTTTTTCAAGTAGTGACCTGTACAACTGGAAAGCCCAGAATCCTCCTTTTTCTGAGGACCCTAGAGGCCTGACTGATCTGTTCGAGTCCATTTTGCATACTCACAGTCCCACATGGGATGACTGTCAGCAGCTCCTTCGGACCCTATTCACCACAGAGGAATGGGAGCGGATTCTCACTGAAGCCAGAAAGAATGTCCCTGGCAACAATGGGTGACCGACCACCCTGCCAAACCTGATTGATGATTGTTTTCCTTTAAACAGACCTGACTGGAACTATGGGACTGCAGAAGGTAAGGAGCATCTCCGGGTCTACCGCCAGACTCTTTTGGCAGGCCTCCAGGTGGCAGCCCGCCACCCTACCAATTTGGCTAAGGTAAAGGCAATAATGCAGGGGGAAAATGAAAGCCTGGCCGTGTTCCTTGAGTGTCTTTATGATGCATACAGACAGTATACCCCCCTAGACCCACTAGTGGAGGTGAATCAGTCAGCTGTGATAATGTCCTTCATAAATCAGGCTGCCCCTGATATTAGGAAGAAACTATATAAGCAAGAAGGGCTTGGGGAGATGACTACCCGGGATCTGATGAAAGTAGCTGAAAGGGTTTTTAACACCTGAGAAACCCCAGAAGAAAGAGAGGATAGAATCAGGAAGGAGAGTCAGGAACTACAAGAAAGGATTTGGAAAGAAGACAGGGAACACCAGAGTAGGGAAAACAAGAAACAGCAAAAAGAGATGGCTAAGATATTGCTAGCAGGAGTCCAGGGTCTGGCCGGACCGAGTTCTGGAAGGGCCGGCCCCACACGTCCCCAAAGAGATTGACTGAGGCTAGACCAGGGACAATGTGCCTATTGTAAGGAATATGGACACTGGAAGAAGGAATGTCCCAAACTCCAGGGTCGCCTGGGACCAAATAGCAGCCCTAATAATGATGCCCGAGTCCTGTTAGCTGGAATGGACAGTGACTAGAGGGCACGGGACTCGGACCCCCTCCTAGAGTCTTGGGTAACCATATATGTGGAGGGGAAGCCCGTGAGATGCATGGTGGACACAGGGGCCCAATATTCAGTCCCTAATAAGCCTACTGAACCACTGTCCCAGAGAATTAGCCTTGTGCAGGGAGCCACTGGATCCAAGGCATATCAATGGACTAGCAAACGTCAGGTGGATTTGGGCCAACATCAGGTGACCCATTCCTTTCTGGTCATTCCTGAGTGCTCTGCCCCCCTTCTGGGACACGATCTGCTAACTAAGGTGAGGGCTCACATTCACTTTGAGCCAGACGGTATCAAAGTGACAGATGGACAAGGACAGCCCCTCCAAGTCTTGAACATGTCTCTCGAGGACGAACATCGCTTGTTCTCCTTGCAGGACCCTCCCCCGAAACCTATTGAGTGGTCCCCTGAAATGGCTTATTGGATTCAAACCTACCCCCAGGCTTGGGCAGAACATCGAGCCCTGGTAATAGTAGAGATCAAGGCTTCGGCTCAGCCCATACGAGTCCGTCAGTATCCCATGTCTTCCGAGGCATGGAGGGGCATTGCCCCTCACATAAACCGTCTCCTGGAGGCTGGAATATTACAGCCCTGCCGTTCTGCTTGGAACACTCCACTCCTCCCCATTAAGAAACCCAGGGGAAAAGACTATAGGCCAGTCCAAGATTTAAGGGAAGTAAACAAGAGGGTTGAGGACATCCACCCCACAGTCCCCAACCCCTATACCTTGCTGAGCCATTTGCCCCCCTCCCATGTTTGGTATACCACTTTGGACTTAAAGGATGCTTTTTTTAGCATAGCCCTGGCACCCAATAGTCAACACATTTTTGCCTTCGAATGGCATGATGAAAATACAGGAACCCCCTGTATTTTCTAACGTGGACTAGACTTCCACAAGGTTTCAAAAACTCCCCTACTCTGTTCAATGAGGCTCTTAATCAGGATCTGGACTCATATCGCCGGAGCCACAGTTCCATCACACTTTTGCAGTATGTAGATGACTTGCTTCTGGCTGCTGCATCTGAAGCTGAGTGCTGGCAAGCCACTGGAGACCTCCTCCAGGAACTGGGGAAGTTGGGCTATCGGGCCAGTGCAAAGAAAGCTCAAATTTGTAGACAAACAGTCACCTACCTGGGGTATGAACTAAAAGAGGGAACCAGATGGTTAACGAATGCTATGAAAGAAACTATTCTCAGACACTCCATCCCCACCTTGGCTCGAAAGTCCGCAAGTTCCTGGAGATGGCGGGCTACTGCCGGCTGTGGATATTGGGGTATGCTGAATGGGCAAAACCCTTATGCGAGGCAACTAAGGACAAGGCCCCTTGGGCCTGGGGGCCAGATCAACAAAAGGCCTTTGAGGAGCTCAAGACTGCCCTCTTGAGAGCCCCGGCCCTGGCGCTGCCAGACCCTCTAAAGCCCTTCACCCTCTTTGTAGACGAAAGAAGGGGGATAGCAAAAGGGGTACTAATGCAGCGCCTAGTGCCCTGGAAGCAGCCAGTTGCTTATCTATCCAAAAGGTTAGACCCAGTTGCAGTGGGCTGGCCCCCATGCCTGCAGATCATAGTGGCAGTTGCCCTAATGGTAAAGGACACAGATAAGCTCACTTTTGGGCAACATCTGAAGGTGGTAACCCGCCATGCAGTAGAGGGAGTCCTAAAGCACCCTCCAGGTAGATGGATGACCAACATCCGACTGACTCATTACCAAGGGCTCTTGCTGGATGCACCCCGAATCCTCTTCTCCTTGCTGGATGCTCCCCAAATCCTCTTCTCCGACCCAGTTTCTCTAAATCTGGCCACCTTGCTGCCAAATCCGGACTTGGAAGCCCCTCTACATGACTGTCAGGAGATTATAGATGAAATCACCCAAGTGTGCCCCAATCTCCAGGACTCAACACTACCCAACAGTGAGCTGGTATGGTATACAGATGGGAGTAGTTTCGTCTCAGATGGGGTGCGTAAGGCGGGTGCAGCAGTGGTGGACCAAGGTGGGAACATAATTTGGAGTTCCCCGCTGCCCCCGGGGACCTCAGCCCAGAAGGCCGAACTGATCGCACTGGCAGAGGCACTCGAGCGGGCTGAGGGAAAACGAGTGACTGTTTATATACCGACAGCCATTATGCTTTCGGCAACATCCATGTACATGGCACCATCTACTGGGAAAGAGATTTCATTACAGTGGAAGGAAAGGAGTTACGTAATCTCCCGGAGATCCAGACTACTGACTGCGGTGCAGAAGCCCCAAGCTGTGGCGGTAGTACATGTTCCTGGTCACCAATCTGCCCAGTCTCCAGAAGCTACGGGGAACCGGCATGCGGACATAGCGGCCCAAAATGCTGCTTTGGCCTTCATGACCCTAGCGCTGACCTTACCCGTGCCCGAGCTTCCATGCTTGCCACTGCGACCCAAGTACACCCTGGAAGACAAACAATGGATCCAAGATCACCGGTGCCCAGAGCCCAATCAGCAAGGCTGGTATCGTGATATCGAAGGGTGGCTGATCCTTCCTGAAAAGTTAGGATCGTTTCTCCTCTCCAATTTACATCGAGCCAACAATTTAGGCAAGAAGAAACTACTCAGCCTCCTCGAGTTGGCCTGCCTCCTGTTCCCGCATCAAACAGCCCAGATTCAAAAGATTGTGGACCAATGTGTTGGGCGCCAGGCTATGAAACCCAGCAAAAGGGGACTCCTACATACAGGTACACGGGAACGGGGGAGGGTGCCAGGACAGAGCTGGGAAGTGGATTTCACTGAGGTGAAGCCGGGAAGGTATGGGTATAAGTATTTGTTGGTTCTGATAGACACCTTCTCAGGCTGGGTGGAGGCTTTTCCTACAAAACGAGAGACTGCCCAAGTTGTAGCTAAGGTTTTGCTGGAGGAAATCATAGCCAGATATGGCATCCCTGAAACTCTAGGCTCTGATAACGGTCCGGCTTTCATCAGTAACGTCCTACAAGGGCTGGCCAGGGCAGTGGGGACTAATTGGAAACTGCATTGTGAATATAACCCCCAGAGCTCAGGGCAGGTAGAAAGAATGAATCGGACCCTAAAGGGGACCTTATCCAAATTAGCCATCGAGACTGGCGGAGACTGGGTGGCCCTCCTACCCTATGCCATCTTCCGGGTTCGAAATTCACCATATGTACATGGATTGACACCTTTTGAAATTCTATATGGGGCTCCGCCCCCTATTATTGTCCGAACCCTACCGGACCAAGACCCCAGTACGGCCCCAAATTACTTGGCCAGCTTAAAAGCCCTACAGGAGGTCCAACATGAAATCTGGCCCATAGTGCGCGCCTTGTATGAGACAAAGGACACATCGAACCCGGAACATGGCATCGTCCCAGGGGATTGGGTATGGGTAAATAGGCACAGAGCCCGCACTCTGGAAGAAAGATGGAAAGGCCCTTACCTGGTCATTTTGGTTACCCCCACTGCTCTTAAGGTTGACGGCATCGGGCCTTGGGTCCATCACTCCCACGTGCGTCAAGCCAATCATCAGGAACAGAAAAAGTCTAGAGAGTGGACCACACGGCGGCACCCAGATAACCCATGGAAGCTGAAGCTTTTGTGACCCTGGGAACATGCAGAGTCTTCAGGAGCAGCCACAGATGGGTTGGTTGGTCTCTCTGATCTTGCTCAATGCCCAGAGCAGGAGCCTTGCAGAAACCAAACCTCACCAGCCCTATAAGCAAACCTGGATACTCACTGACAGGGAGACTCATACCACCCTTAACAAGACTACTCGCACTGCCCCCATAGGAACTTGGTGGCTGGAGCTTCAATTCTGCTTCAGAGACATCAATCCTGCCTGCAAGTCTACTGCCCCGGAGTCAGCCTGACGTTATGGTTTTTATGCTTGCCCCGGCCACAAAAAGAACAAGGACTGTGGGGGGAATACAATACTCCTTCTGTAAGTCATGGGCATGTGTCACATCCAACGATAGTGAATGGAAGTGGGGGATATCAAAGCCAGACCTAGTCAAATTTGCCTTTGTAAACGGGGTATCCTGGGGGGCACAGAATTCCATCACCCACCCATAAATGCCAGCCCACAGATACAGATAGAATCAAGGTCACCTTCACTGACAATGGCAAAGAGGACACCCCTGGGTGGATACAAGGTAAAGTGTGGGGACTTGTGTTTTATAAATATGGTGGACATTCTGGCTCGACCGTAGTAATCAGATTAAAAGTTGAGCCCATGGGGCCACCGTCCAAAATGGTAGGCCCCAACAAAGTACTTAAGCCGCCCTATGTAGAGCCACCTCTCTGACCTCGCACAACCCCAGTCCCTACCCGGCCTCACACAAAGGCTAGTATTAAAACTCCAGGACCATTAGGCACCGGCCCTCCCTTGGTGAAGCCCAGTCTCATGACCGGGTCCACAGACCCCCTCTGGAATCTGGTAAATGCTGCATTCCTAACATTGAACCACACCAACCCTAATATGACTGCCTCCTGCTGGCTGTGCTATGATGTGAGACCCCCATTCTATGAAGCAATAGGGCTAAATGTCACCTATGGTATCTCGCCTAGTGAAAACCCCACCCAATGTTCCTGGGGAGACCGTAAGAGAGGTCTGACCATGCAACAAGTGAGCAGCCAAGGAACCTGCTTAGGGAAGGTGCCAGTGGGAAAACAGGACCTATGTGCTGTTGTAAAAGACAACCCCACTTGGGGCGAAGATATTAAGTGGGTAATTCCAAAAGGCAATGGATGGTGGATATGCTCACAGTCCGGGCTCACCCCTTGCCTATCAACTAATGTGTTTAACGGCTCTAAAGAATTCTGTGTCCTAGTGGCTGTGCTGCCCCTCATCCTCTATCATTCTGAGGAGAGCCTATATTCATACTGGAATAGAGGAACAGGTGAGAGAAAGAAGAGAGAGCCTATTTCTGCATTAACCATTGCTACCCTACTTAGCCTAGGGGTGGCTGGGGCAGGAACCGGCATAGCCTCCCTGGCTACTCAACATAAAGGGATGTCCTCGCTGCGCGCGGCCATAGACGAGGATATAGAGAGGATAGAAGCCTCCATTAGTCACCTAGTAAAATCCCTTACCTCTCTATCTGAGGTAGTGCTTCAGAACCGACAGGGCCTAGACTTATTGTTCCTCCAGCAGGGGGAATATGTGCTGCCTTAGGGGAGGAATGTTGTTTTTATGCTGACCATTCAGGGGTAGTTAGGGATTCTATGTCTAAAGTGAGGGAAGGACTGGCAAAAAGGAAACGGGAAAGGGAAGCCCAAGAAAATTGGTTCGAAGCTTGGTTCAATAGGTCCCCCTGGTTCACTACCTTCGTCTCTACCCTGGTGGGCCCTCTGGTCATACTACTGCTTATCTTAACCTTCGGTCCTTGTATTCTGAATAAGCTAGTGACCTTCGTGAAAGATCGAGTTAGAACAGTCCAACTAATGGTCCTGAGGCAGCAATATGAACAGTTACCTAGCCCTGAGGATGTTTACGCTCGTCACCCAGATGAGCATGATTCCTCATTATGAACAACTAAAGGGGGGAATGTTAGGGTACAAACGTTAGGGTACCTTTGAGGCTTGCAGCCCACTCAGTCTGAAACCGGCCATGGCTAACATGACCCAAGCCACCACTTACTGGAACTAAGGGAGGTGGGATGGTTTCTGGGAACAGGGACTGTTTCTGGTTAATCTTGCTAAAACGGTATGTGAGTCAATGAGTTGAGACACCTGGTGTTTACCAAATTCCTGATAAATAATCTTCAAGTAATCTTGCCCCACCACCAGGATGTGGGTGATATCAGAAATATGTGGCCCCAGGGACCATAAAAATTGCTTTGTAACCGTGACTAATGTCTAAAAAAATATAAAAGCAGCCCGAATTTTGTATTCGGGGTCCGTGTTGAAACCCACTGCATCGGGCGGATACCCAGACCCCAGCTGGCTGGAAATAAACCTTACATTATCGTGAGTGTCTTTTTGTTCCTCTGAGGGGTGGTCAACTCTGGACCCCAACAGGAATTATCATAAATTCTCTTGTGGAGTATAAAATAACCAATATTTTAAGATTTTTGAAAATTGAGAAAAATGATTTTTCCCCAGGAGATAACCAAATTGAAATTCAATATTTAGTCAGTATTTGTTGAATTCACATCTTCAACATTTATAAATGAAAAAAAAAATCTATCAAGTAGCAACGTCCTGGAGCTCTGGTAAGCTTTTCTTACTCCCTGTTGCAACAGAGGAATGATCCTTACTTTTGTTCTACAAAAACCCATGTTACTTATGAGTCAGATGCTATCATCTTTTGCCTTCTTTCCTTTAGGTTTATGTTATGACATTCCCACTCTCCAATGGCTGGGCTTCACTTAACTCAGTACTGGACAACATATTATTTAAAATAGCTTCCTGGGTGTCCCAAGTTGGTTTAGGTCTCACTCTACTGTGCTCCATTAGAAACATCTAAGTCAATATAGTAGCACTGAATACTATATTTTAAATAACCATTTACATAGTAACTTTCACCACTCAATGCTGGAATTGTGCCCTTTTTATCCAGCACAGTGTTCATAGTGGAAATAAAGAGCTCCAATAAGTAACTGAAGAGTAAACACAAACCAATTAGACCATTTGTCTTGCTCCTTAAAGAATTATTTTTTATAAATTAAACTTATTTTAACTAATACACAAAAACATAAAAATTATA
Organism: Castor canadensis; assembly: GCF_047511655.1. NCBI lineage: Eukaryota > Metazoa > Chordata > Mammalia > Rodentia > Castoridae > Castor > Castor canadensis. Next base: position 78,872,853 of record NC_133394.1, on the reverse strand, counting down.
CTTATCAGTGGCATACCAAATGATGTTTGATATATGTATACGATGTGTTAAATTTAAAACTGTTAAACATATCCATCTCATCAAACATTTATACACTATAAATTTCAAAAGGCAAGGAAAAGGATTGAAAAATAATTAATTTTAACTTAATCATTTTGTTTTTTGTTATGCAGTAGAATATCAAAAGACACAGTTTTCTCTGGTGGTGGCCAGGAAGTAAAATGAGGAATAGTGAGCAGCTGTATTCTTAGTCCTTATGGAAAAAACTAAGGTTTCAAGCTAGATTTGATTGAATATTGTCCTACAAATCATATTCTAGCTCAAAAATCCTTCTTTATTAAGGTCTATTGTCCTCTTCTCTGTCCTATGAATGCCTAATCTTATGCAGAAATACAAAATTTCGTAAGCTCTATTCTGTCTAATTCCATCAGTTATATGCAAATACTCTCAGTTCTTTATAGCCATTTCTGCTGGAGAATAAAATATTCTGTTTATATAATGACAATAAGAAAGAGCTATGGGTTGTTTACAGGACTGCACCCTGGTGATTCACTCTCTCAAAGGCTTCACCCAGGATTTCCTTGGCACATAAATTTAATAGGATGTGCCATCTACACTCAAAGAAGAATAAATATTAATACTTACCAGTCCCCACTACCCCAGGAAAGCAGAAAATAATAACTATAAATGTATATACAGTTTATGCTACAATGTTTTTATACTTTAAATTACTATATTAATTAAGCAATATATGTATATCACAAGAAATTTTGCACAGTTTTTAAAATTTTAAATATTTCCCACTTACTAAGATGAGCCAAGATACAGGATTTCTTCCTGTTAAAAAGTACTCCAGTTATGTACTCTTACTTGTTTGTCTCCATCACTGCAATAGGGCTCCATCACAACTCTCTTTATTATGACCAACAGCTCAAAAATTTACAGAAAGTTTTTAAATCAGCCTTGTAGTTCCACCAAAAAATTCATTTTGTGTTTTCTCTTGAAATCATCAACTATTCACTGGATAGGGTCAAAGACTGACTTGTGAAAAAGAGAAACTGGGTGTTTATTCTGGTGAGTGAACCAAAGATCAGAAAAACATGTGTTAACTGAAGTTCAAGTGGACAGGCATGAGCTGGGGGCATAACTCAAGTGGTGGGGCACTTACCTAGAAAATGCAAGACATTGAGTTCAAATACTCCCTAATACCACCAAAACAAAACCCAATAGCCAAGAATAAAAAGCATTTTTTTTCTGAAATTCTCAAGCAATTTCACTAATATCATTAAAAGATATTCCTTAATTGATACCAATAAGAATATCAGGTAATTGTACTATGACATTATTAATTTTTCTTTCTCTTTACCGCAGTGAATAGACTCAAGTCTAAGAGGCAGAGATTAAGAGGTTGAGATTAGGAGGATTATGATTTGAGGCCAGTCCAGGTATAAAGTTCACAAACCCTCATCTGAAACAATGGCTGGACATGGTGGCGTATGCCTGTCATCCCAGCTACTAGGGGAAGCACAAATACAAGGATTGTGGTACAGGCCAGCCTGGCATAAAGAGAGACCCTATGTTCAAGATAACCAATGCAAAAAGGGCTAGAAGTGTAGTCTAAGTTGTAAGAGAACTGCCTACCAAGGGTGAGTCCCTAAACTCAATCCCCAGTACCATTTGTTTTACATGTTGTCTACTTATACTACACATAACAACTTATTATGCACACACATATGGTTTTCTTTATTTAATTAATAATATGAGATTGATGTATCTTAATATTTTTTTTAAAAATCCACAAGAATTCATTAACAAAAGTACTTCTGGAAAGGACATACAGATATGAAGTGAGGTAGAGCAAGAAAAAAAAAATACTCCGGGAATGAATTAGGAAAGAGGTATTAGTATGAAATAATGATTTCTCAAATATGTGTGTATATGTGAATATGCATATATATAGTGTGTGTTTTAATGTATTTCATATTTGCATATATGTGCACATTAATGAATGTGTTTCCGAACTCTAACTGTAGAAGGGCCAAGAAACAAAGACAGCAGTGAGTACAGCTAATCCTAAGGCTACAATCTGATACCATTTCCCACTAAAGTCAACCAGGATTCCCCTGAGAAATAACTGGAACCTGGGCCTCACAGAGTAAGTACAAAATGAGCCTGACATATTCTGCTTTGTCAGAAAACAGGAAGTGATTTAAAACACATAGTACAAGGATACAAAATCCAACATCAAGTTTTCTATCATTAGCCAAACCTGGGATATATTCAACAATGAAAATAATTTTTAAAATGATAAAAATATAAGTCACAAAAAAAAGAGATTCATATATCTACTTCTATAAAAAGGAATAAATAGGTGATAGATAGATGATAGATGGATAACTAGATTAAACAGACCAACAGAGAGACACATGACATCTCTTGTGACAGTAAAATACTTAGAGGAAAACTATAAAGGTGGAAGCCAGCTAAATTTGGATAATCATAATTCTGCATTTATTATGGTAAGATTAGATGGAGAAATATTATCAATGGATGATATATCAGTGTAAATTTGCTGAGAACATATTGTCATGGACTTAGACTGTGGCTTAAGTTCTGCTTACTAGTTGTAATTAAGTGGGAAAGAAAAGCACCAGTAATTATACAGTGAAGAAAGCAGGCAACCTCTTACCAGATTTTTAAAATTCTTGAGGCCTTTGATACTTTGTAGACACAATTCTGAATGCATACCTCAATCTAATGATGTAAAGGCATTGGAAAATAGTAAATGATAAACATTGTTCCCCAAAACCATAAGACTGGGGCAACTATATTCCTCAAAAATGACAATGTCATGAAGGACACAGAAAGGTCATAGACAGCTCTAGATTAAAGGAGGCTACGGAAATGGAACGAATAATGTAACATCCAACTCTACTGATCATAGACTGTATTCCACATCAGAAGTAAAAAAATTACATGAAGGACATAGGGACTTTACTAGATTAACTGACAAAATTGGAATTTGGACAACAGATTCCTTAGAAGAGTAATTGTGCCAGTGTAAGTTCATGAAGTGGTCACGATGCTGTGGTTACAAGGGAGTATTCCATTCTATTTTGGTGTAAAGGCCACAATATAATCTACCTTCAAAGAGCTAAAAAAAGAGCTATGAAAGTGAGCACTAATGATAAAAGCAATGTGGTAAAAAGTAACAACAGGTAAATTAATGCTAAGAATATTCCTTGTACAATTGTTTTTCAACATCTTTTTGTATGAAATTATTTCCAAACTAAAGTTTACAAAATCTACTTCTTTTAACAAGAAAAAATATTCATAAAAATTCTATTCTTCAAAATGGTGTCCATGTCACTACACAAAAGTTTAGGGAAAAATCAGAATTCATTTGAAAAATATTTGAAAGTATATTAACTTGATGGTGTCAATAAAACAGCATAGGTATGTTTCCTATTCTTTGAACTGAATTTCATCTAAATTTTTAACTCAATGCATAGAATTTCTGTATTTTTCTCTTGGCAAAGTTATCTAAACTTTTAGAATTTTAGGTTTAATGTCTGTGAAATGGGAAAAAAGTATATTAGGAATATAAAGATGAAATAATGCAACTCCAGTTAATTGCATTCTTTGGTCTGTAAGTCTTTCTCTTATTTTCCCAAAAAAAAGTAAAAATTTTTCCAGTTCTACTTTTTTGTTATTGTATAATAATGTCCAAACCAATAAACTAAAATTATAAAGTTGTCCTTTCTATAAAAATTAAGCTCTATTTTTTGAAAAGAGTAAAAGAAAACTTCCAAAAACATTTATGTCAAATTAGATTTGGATAAAACAACACAAAAAGGGAGGCCAAAACAGATTCATTAACGGGCAGAGGATTCTGCAATCTGATTGCTTCATGTGAGTTCTTGATTTTTGCTTCACTTAAAAGAACAAAAACAAAAAATCATGGTACAAAGTGGGTGTGACTCATGGAAGAAGTGCAACAGCAAACAGATAAATCAAAGAAAATCTCTTGGCTTTCAATCACAAAGGAGGCATATTAATTTAGAGATGCACATCTGAGTTTTAATAGTATACATATGATTCCTGCCTTAACTGGACTGACTGTACTCTCCCGATTTTGTCTAATTAAATGATCTACATAACTCATTGCTAGAGAAAAAGTGAAGTGAAGCAGGCAATTGAGAAAAATTTTGTAAAAAAAATTGGCCTTAAAACGTTAGGGTATTTTGGATACTTCTGGAGTCTTTCCTAAGAAAATAATCTGTTTTTAATTCAGGAAAATACCTTAATGTAAAAATGTCTAGAAACCAATTACTTTTATGACTTATAATTTCCTGGAATTAAATGATGGTGATGGTCTTTGTCTGTCTATCTGCCTATCTATCTGTCTCTCTGTCTCACACACACACACACATAACATCAATATGATAAAATTCTATGAAGTTATTAGAATAAACTGAATATTTAATAGCATAGAAAAATACTTCAAATATTGTTAAAATGATAAGAGTATGTCACAAATCTATATGTAGAAAATTATTTCAATAAATTTAAGTGAGAGAAATAGCATAAAGTGTATTGTTGAATGAGAGAGAGTCTTTTTTTATATAGTTTTGTATTTTCCAAATTTTATAGGCATATGATATTTTTAAATCAGGAAAAACTACAAAAAATTACTTCATGATAAAATATACTGGAAAATCAGATTAATAGCCTTGCTAAATGGATAATTTGATATTTTCTAAGTTTTTAAATTTTCCTCAATTTGGAAAAGGTCACATTGGAAAGTTTGGGAAAGAGGCAGGCATTTTGAAAAAAAATTTCCTATTACATGTAGGAACTTATTTCTGTAGACCTGGTAAAATGTTCTAGAATAGAAAGAATGCATGTCAAACTTTGTACCAAGGACAAGAAGTAAAGATTAAGAACAGAGAAAACAGAATTGAGAGACATTCTGTAATGAGTTTTCTTTTAATACAAATCCATAGCGAAAACCTCAGTTTTCAGTAAAATTTCTCTTTTGAATTTTAGCACAATGACCTTATATTCTTTCAGTTACAATAGATTGTGATTCTAAGATAATATCTCCAAGATCATGATCTACCCCCAAATTTACCTTTGCACAGATAATCTCTCCTAATTCATTGCCACAGGGGAAGGGAAGGTAGAAATGCTGATGCCTTACAAATGCTTTCAGTTGTATGACCTTTTCCCCTGCAGTCAAAGATCCAAATCCACATTTCTTGGTGTCAGCTTTCAGAGCCTCTTACTTTCATGGAAGTGGAATTATTCTTTAAGGCAATCTTGTGTTTAAGTTTTGATGAACTATCAATTGGATTTCAACTCTCCTAATTTTATTCCCACTGTTTTACTTTGTTTTGCTTTTCTTGAGACACTAGTGCATATCTCCCTCACTGTTTAAATTGCTTTGCAGTCAGGCCATTAGTTGGAGAATGCTGGTGATTCACCATGTGTTTCACATAAAGTTGCCAGCCCCTCTGGTGTTACATGACAACCTTCTTAAAGGCTGAAGACAAGGTGCACAAACTTTCTCTAAAAAAAAGACATGATCTGAACTAGCATAAATTTCCAGTAGCCAAGGGTACAGCAAAATAGAGAACTCTGTAATATTCAAAGAGTCATAAAGGACAATTTGCAAGGATCAAATATTTTAATGTGTATAACAGGACAAGAGAGCCTGTGAGTGTCCTGGGAAGCTTCAGAAGGAAGGGGGGAAAAGAACCAGGAAGCAGAGGCTGACTACATATTGCATTGCCCTCCACAGACAAATCAAATTAAAAATAATCTTGAAATCTTGACTAAAGGAAAAAGAATCACACTCTATAAAGCAAGAAGTGATTCTTTGCTGTGAGTAGTTTCCTGTAACTGTGTAAGTGTTATACAAGATTCTTAAATCTTCCTCTTGATAAGAAATATTTACTTCCACATTGTTTCCCAGCTCTCTCTCTTTCTCTTTCTCTCTTTCTCTGTCTCTCCTCTCTTCTTCTCTTTTTAATTATCACACCTTCCCTCAAAGGTTAGGATTCATAAGGAAGTTTAAAAAACAGGAGAGATTTGGGATAAAAATAAATTTGTATATATATATATATATATATATATATATATATATATATATAATACATATATATGTCATTCATTCATTCTATTAACCTTCCATCCTATTTCTTAAAATATTTCAAGGAAAAAATAATCTTCAAGAAAAGAGTGAAAATGTGGCAAGAGCGGAAATATTGAATGTAGACATGAGGAGTTAAACCAAATGTGGAGAGCCAGGAAGGGAACCAAAACAGGATGAACCTGGCAAAAGGTAAAAGAACACGAGGGCTCCCCAGAGAAGTAATGATCTGCCTTGACTGTGCACAATGATGTTAATGAATTTTCTAACAAATCCAAAGGAAGGTTTGCATAGATATTGATTAAAAACTTTGCCTAACTTATTAAAAAATTCTATTCTGCAAATAAAAGAATCTAAATAGTTTGAGTATATGACATGATAAGTTTTTGTAACATATTTAGGCGTTTAGATAATCACTGTGGATGACAGTAAATCCTGATGCTGGAACCAGCACCCCATCATATCCTGTATATTGTTTCCACAGTCTGAGTGTGCTTTGAGACCACCAAGACACCATGCAAATTGATATCTCTAGGGTACTTTGCATGAAATCCTTTACCTTTATATGAATTTGGAAGTCTTTTTTTTTTTCACCTTTTATTCCTCTATTTCTTTTTTTATCTTTTATTATTCATATGTGCATACAAGGATTGGTTCATTTCTCCCCCCTGCCCCCACCCCCTCCCTTACCACCCACTCCACCCCCTCCCTTACTACCCACTCCACCCCCTCCCTCTCCCACCCCCAATACCCAGCAGAAACTATTTTGCCCTTATTTCCAATTTTGTTGTAGAGAGAGTATAAGCAATAATAGGAAGGAACAAGGGTTTTTGCTGGTTGAGATAAGGATAGCTATACAGGGTATTGACTCACATTGATTTCCTGTGTGTGGGTGTTACCTTCTAGGTTAATTCTTTTTGATCTAACCTCTTCTCTAGTTCCTGTTCCCCTTTTCCTATTGGCCACAGTTGCATTTCAGGTATCTGCTTTAGTTTCTCTGCGTTAAGCGCAACAAATGCTAGCTAATTTTTTAGGTGTCTTACCTATCCTCACCCCTCCCTTGTGTGCTCTCGCTTTTATCATATGCTCATAGTCTAATCCCATTGTTGTGTTTGACCTTGAACTAATGTCCACATATGAGGGAGAACATACGATTTTTGGTCTTTTGGGGCAGGCTAACCTCACTCAGAATGATGTTCTCCAATTCCATCCATTTACCAGGGAATGATAACATTTCGTTCTTCTTCCTGGCTGCATAAAATTCCATTGTGTATAGATACCACATTTTCTTAATCCATTCATCAGTGGTGCGGCATCTTGGCTGTTTCCATAACTTGGCTATTGTGAATAGTGCTGCAATAAACATGGGTGTGCAGATGCCTCTAGAGTAACCTGTGTCACAGTCTTTTGGGTATATCCCCAAGAGTGGTATTGCTGGATCAAATGGTAGATCGATGTCTAGCTTTTTAAGTAGAACCCAAATTTTTTTCCAGAGTGGTTGTACTAGTCTACATCCCCACCAACAGTATAAGAGGGTTCCTTTTCCCCGCATCCTCGCCAACACCTGTTGTTCATGGTGCTGCTGATGATGGCTATTTTAACAGGGGTGAGGTGGAATCTTAGCGTGGTTTTAATTTGCATTTCCTTTATTGCTAGAGATGGTGAGCATTTTTTCATGTGTTTTCTGGCCATCTGAATTTCTTCTTTTGAGAAAGTTCTGTTTAGTTCACTTGCCCATTTCTTTACCGGTTCATTAGTTTTGGGAAAATTTAGTTTTTTAAGTTCCCTATATATTCTGGTTATCAGTCCTTTGTCTGATGCATAGTTGGCAAATATGTTCTCCCACTCTGTGGGTGTTCTCTTCAGTTTAGAGACCATTTCCTTTGATAAACAGAAGCTTTTTAGCTTTATGAGATCCCATTTATCTATGCTATCTCTTAGTTGCTGTGCTGCTGGGGTTTCATTGAGAAAGTTCTTACCTATACCTACTAACTCCAGAATATTTCCTACTCTTTCCTGTATCAACTTAAGAGTTTGGGGTCTGATATTAAGATCCTTGATCCATTTTGAGTTAATCTTGGTATAGGGTGATATACATGGATCTAGTTTCAGTTTTTTGCAGACTGCTAACCAGTTTTCCCAGCAGTTTTTGTTGAAGAGGCTGCTATTTCTTCATCTTATATTTTTAGCTCCTTTGTCAAAGACAAGTTGGTTATAGTTGTGTGGCTTCATATCTGGGTCCTCTATTCTGTTCCACTGGTCTTCATGTCTGTTTTTGTGCCAGTACCATGCTGTTTTTATTGTTATTCCTTTGTAATGTAGTTTGAAGTCAGGTATTGTGATACCTCCTGCATTGTTCTTTTGACTGAGTATTGCCTTGGCTATTTGTGGCCTCTTGTGTTTCCATATAAATTTCACAGTAGATTTTTCAATCTCTCTAATGAATGTCATTGGGATTTTGATGGGAATTGCATTAAACATGTAGATTACTTTTGGTAGTGTAGACATTTTTACTATGTTGATTCTACCAATCCATGAGCATGGGAGATCTCTTCACTTTCTATAGTCTTCCTCAATCTCTTTCTTCAGAAGTGTATAGTTTTCCTTGTAGAGGTCTTTCACATCTTTTGTTAGGTTTACACCTAGGTATTTGATTTTTTTTTTGAGGCTATTGTAAATGGAATTGTTTTCATACATTCTTTTTCCATTTGCTCATTGTTAGTGTATAGAAATGCTAATGATTTTTCTATGTTGATTTTATATCCTGCTACCTTGCTATAGCTATTGATGATGTCTAGAAGCTTCTGAGTAGAGTTTTTTGGGTCTTTAAGGTATAGGATCATATCATCTGCAAATAGGAATATTTTGGCAGTTTCTTTACCTATTTAAATTCTTTTTATTCCTTCTTCTTGCTTAATTGCTCTGGCTAGGAATTCCAGTACTATGTTGAATAGGAGTGGAGATAGTGGGCATCCTTGTCTGGTTCCTGATTTTAGAGGGAATGGTTTTAGTTTTTCACCATTAAGTATAATGCTGGCTGTAGGTTTGTCATATATAGCTTTTATAATGTTGAGGAATTTTCCTTTTATTCCTAGTTTTCTTAGAGCTTTTATCATGAAATGATGTTGGATCTTATCAAAGGCTTTTTCTGCATCTATTGAGATGATCAAGTAGTTTTTGTCTTTGCTTCTGTTAATGTGGTTTATTACGTTTATTGATTTTCGTATGTTGAACCAGCCCTGCATCCCTGGGATGAAGCCTACTTGGTCGTGGTGAATAATCTTTTTGATGTGTTGCTGAATTCAGTTTGCCATTGTTTTGTTGAGGATTTTTGCATCAATGTTCATTAAGGAGATTGGCCTATAGTTCTCCTTTTTGGAGGTGTCTTTGCCTGGTTTTGGGATAAGTGTAATACTGGCTTCATAAAATGTGTTTGGCAGTTTTCCCTCCCTTTCTATTTCATGGAACAGTTTAAGGAGTGTTGGTATCAGTTCTTCTTTAAAGGTCTGATAGAATTCAGCAGAGAATCCATCAGGTCCTGGACTTTTCTTTTTGGGGAGACTCTTGATTGCTGCTTCAATTTTATTTTGTGTTATAGGTCCATTCAGGTGATTAATTTCCTCTTGGTTCAGTTTTGGATGATCATATGTATCTAGAAATCTGTCCATTTCTTTAAGATTTTCAAATTTATTTGAATATAGGTTCTCAAAGTAGTCTCTGATGATTTCCTGGACTTCCATGGTGTTTGTTGTTATCTCCCCTTTTGCATTCCTAATTCTACTAATTTGGGTTTTTTCTCTCCTCATTTTAGTCAGGTTTGCCAGGGGTCTTTTGATCTTGTTTATTTTTTCAAAGAACCAACTTTTTGTTTCATTAATTCTTTGTATGGTTTGTTTGGTTTCTATTTCATTTATTTCAGCTCTTATTTTTATTGTTTTTCTCCTTCTATTTGTTTTGGGATTTGCTTGTTCTTGTTTTTCTAGGAGTTTGAGATGTATCATTAGGTTGTTGATTTGGGATCTTTCAATCTTTTTAATATATGCACTCATGGCTATAAACTTTCCTCTCAGGACTGCCTTAGCTGTTTCCCATAGGTTCCAGTAGGTTGTGTTTCCATTTTCATTGACTTCCAGGAACTTTTTAATATCCTGTTTTATTTCATCAATGATCCATTCTTCATTAAGTAATGAGTTATTTAGTTTCCAGCTGTTTGCATGTTTTTTGTCTTTACTTTTGTTGTTGAGTTCTACTTTTACTGCATTGTGATCATATAGTATGCACGGTATCATTTCTATTTTCTTATATTTGCTGAGGCTTGCTTTGTGCCCTAGAATATGATCTATTTTGGAGAAGGTTCCATGGGCTGCTGAGAAGAATGTATATTGTGTAGAGGTTGGATGAAATGTTCTGTAGACATCTACTAGATCCATTTGATCTATTGCATATTTTAGATCTTGGATTTCTTTATTGATTTTTTTGTTTGGATGACCTATCTATTGATGATAATGGGGTGTTAAAGTCTCCCACAACCAGTGTGTTGGCATTTATATATGCTTTTAGGTCTTTCAGGGTATGTTTGATGAAATTGGGTGCGTTGGCATTGGGTGCATACAGATTGATGATTATTATATCCTTTTGGTCTATTTCCCCTTTTATTAGTATGGAATGTCCTTCTTTATCTTGTTTGATCAATGTAGGTTTGAAGTCTACTTTGTCAGAGATAAGTATTGCTACTCCTGCCTGTTTTGGGGGGCCATTGGCTTGGTAAACCTTCTTCCAGCCTTTCATCCTAAGCATATGCTTATTTCTGTCGGTGAGATGAGTCTCCTGTAAGCAACAAATTGTTGGATCTTCTTTTTTAATCCATTTTGTCCAACGGTGTCTTTTGATTGGTGAATTAAGTCCGTTAACATTAAGCGTTAGTACTGATAGGTATGTGGTGATTCCTGCCATTTAGTTGTCTTAGTTGTTTGAAGGTTTGATTGTGTGTGCCTAACTTGATGTTACTCTCTACTGTCTTGCTTTTTCTTATCCTGTGGTTTGGTGCTGCCTGTCTTTTCATGGTTAAGTTGGGTTTCACTTTCTATGTGCAGAATCCCTTGCAGAATCTTTTGTAATGGTGGCTTTGTGGTCACATATTGTTTTAGATTCTGCTTATCATGGAAGACTTTTATTGCTCCATCTATTTTGAATGATAGCTTTGCTGGGTAGAGTATCCTGGGGTTGAAGTTATTTTCATTCAATGCCCGGAAGATCTCACCCCATGCTCTTCTTGCTTTTAATGTTTCCGTTGAGAAGTCTGCTGTGATTTTGATGGGTTTACCTTTGTATGTTACTTGTTTTTTCTCTCTTACAGCCTTCAATATTCTTTCCTTAGTTTCTGAACTTGTTGTTTTAATGATGATATGTCGTGGAGTAGTTCTATTTTGATCTGGTCTGTTTGGTGTCCTGGAGGCCTCTTGCATCTGTGTGGGAATATCTTTCTCTAGATTTGGGAAATTTTCTGTTATTATTTTGTTGAATATATTACACATTCCCTTTGCTTGCACCTCTTCTCCTTCTTCAATGCCCATGATTCTCAAGTTTGTTCTTTTGATGGAGTCAGTGAGTTCTTGCATTTTCTTTTCACAGGTCTTGAGTTGTTTAATTAATAATTCTTTGGTTTTTCCTTTAATTACCATTTCATCTTCAAGTTCTGAGATTCTGTCTTCTGTTTGCTCTATTCTGCTGGATTGGCCTTTCGTTTTGTTTTGCAGTTCTGTTTCATTCTTTTTTCTGAGGTTTTCCAAATCCTGGCAGTTTTCTTCTTTAATGTTGTCTATTTTTGTCCTGAGTTCATTAATCCCTTTATGTCTTCTTTTAAATTATTCTTGTGGGCTTCATTGGGTCCTTTGGCATAGTTTATCTTCATTTTGTTGGAGTCTGGATCTGAGTTTCTGTTCTCTTCATTCCCCTCTGGTTCCTGTACTAATTTTTTGCTGTGGGGAAACTGGTTTCCCTGTTTTTTCTGTCTTCCCGTCATTGTCCTTGGTGTTGTTACTGTCCCTGTACTGTGTGCAATTAAGTATTTTCTAGCTTGTAATAATAACAATGGTAATATTTAGAATGGAAGGGTGAGCTGAGATGGAAAGCAAGAGGTTAAAGAAAAGGGGAAAACAAATATACAGACAAGAGCGAGAAAATAGAACAAGGTTTCAGACAAGAAAGTTTCAAAGGTATAAACAGGGAGTGTTAGTGTACTAATCAACAGTAAGCTGAACAGACATTAGAGGGACAGAGAGAGGATTGAAAATCAAAGATAAAAAAATAAAAAATAAGTAAATGAAAGAAATATCTATATATAAAAATGAATTAAAATAAAATGGAAAACAGAAAATTAAAAAAACAACAAAAAACAAAAAAACCCCAAAAAACTTCCAAGTGTATATGCAATGCAGTTTCAGTCTTAATAATTTGGGTGTCCATCTCAGTCTCCAGTCCTGGAGATGGTGCCTCAGATGTTGTTCTGTCATTGTCTCATCAAAGGGGATGCATAAAGTAGAACAAAACTGCACACACACACACACACACAAAGCCCCACCAAGTGTCCCAAGTTCAAATGCAATACAGTTTCAGTAAGTTTTTTGGCTTGCAGGTGTAATTCAGTTGTTCTCTTCATCAAAGGTAGGGAGAAAAAGAAAAAAACGAGTCTGGAGACAGTTCTGAGAGTGGTATCTGCAGCTGTGGCTTGCCTGCCTGCTGCTCTCAGCCTGCTATAGCTGGCGGCGTTATTTATGCAGATCTCTGGGGTGAACTTAGCACTCACCAGGTCCCACAGGGTTTGTTTGTTCAGAGTTCTCCTGTGCGGGAGCCTCTGCTACAGGCTTTCCCCTTTCCAAGCACTGGGAAAAGTGACACTGCCCCCGCATTGTCAGGCCTGCGTGTTTATTTACTTTTCATGTGGCAGGTGGGTCTTCCCCCCTCTCCTCTGAAGTTTTCCTCCCACTGCCACTTTCACAAGCTTTCCTGCTCCTGATTACTGGGCAGTGCTCCTGCTCCTGCTGGCTGCCATGTTTATTTACAGTTCACGTGGGAAGTGGGTCTTCCCTCCTCTCCTGTGGAGTTTTCCTCCCTCTGCCACTCTCACAAGCTTTCCCACTCCTGATTGCTGGGTGCGCGCCCTGCTTCCACCAGAGCCTCTCCCGCCTGCCCAGCTTGTTTATTTACAGTCCCGGGAAGGATTCCCTTCCCCCAATCTTCAGCACTTAGGGCACCCCACCCTCTTTCCAGCGTGTCTTAATTGTTCTTATTGCTTATTACTCAGTTTCTCTTTTTCCCCCGTGTGGAGGTCAGTCTGTCCAGGGGGCTATGCTGCTCTGGCCCAGGCTTGTCTGTGGGGGTACTGTGGTACCGCGAATCTCACCTGGTCCGCATCTTCCCAAGCCATATGGGCACCGGCCACTGGCGGCTCCGGGGGCCCTCTTCGTTTCTCTGTTTAACGTGAGGTGGAGATTCTCTGCACCAGCTGGAGGTGTGGAGGAGTTAAAGTTATACCTTTTCTCAGTGATTATGCCTGCAAAGTGTGTCTCCAGCGTCTCTCCAAGATTTCACTATGGGAGGCTCTCTTTCTGCTTCCTACCTCTAGCCGCCATCTTGGAAAAACCTGGAAGTTTTGATGAATGCTTTAATTCCTAAATTCAGAATTGGGAGAAGATTAAGGATCATGGAAAAATTTATTTCCTAAAAATTCACAAAACTCACCTATGTTTTTCCTAGGAGAAAGAAAACTATAGGAGTTTTGAGCAGATAATAGAACATAAAAATTAAATGTTCTGCTTAGCTTATTCAGGTCATCATATTTGCTCAGTGAAAGAGTTACACAAGTAAATTTCAAAACAATGCATAATATCACATTACATAAACATAGTGCAGTATTACAGGGCAATAATAAGATTGTTAAGTGTTGAAATTAACACAAATTTTCTATTTGAGTCCTGTAGCATCCTAAGGCCAGGGAAGTAGGGATGGAAGCTGCTATGGTCCATGACACTGTGGGAGGAACAACACATCCTGAAACAGCCCTGAAAAGTGTTACTGAGACAGATCTGTACTCCATAGGGTAACTGCCAGGGCATAGTTACTCCCAACATATTGTGATAATAAAGCCACTTTCAAGTAAAAAAGTGAGCCACTATTGTGGCCATTACCTAAAATATTTTTAATTATTCTCCTTGCAAAGATAATTTCTTATGCGGCTTCATCAAGAGAAATTCTCCCAAAACTGTTAGGATAATTTATATTAAATTTAAACTTCTTCAATAAACTTTCATCTTAACCTGAAAGATCTGGAATCTTAGTCACAATCCATTTCAGCCTTCAATATAAGGAAAGCTTGCAGTTTTCAAAGACAGAAATATCATCAAAATTCAGAAAAGATCGTTTGTTTTTAAAAGATAACTTTCTTTGGGGCATAAAAACAGTATCTATGGCCTCAAAATGGAAGAGAGGGTTAAAAAGATTTAATTAATTCATTTTTTCAATTTAAGAGATCAATGTGACTATTGAAGTATTAGAGGTTTTAATATCTAAGACTTAGAAAAGATAAAATCTAAGAATTTAGAAAAGATAGAAAAGTATAAGGACTATCTGATCTCCTGATGCCAGGCAGTGAAAGAAGACAGTGAAGAAGATAGGTAAAATAAGATAGAGAAAGACTGTGTGTGTGTGTGTGTGTGGTGGGGGGTACACCAGAGGAGGCTCGTGGAAAATACTAAGCCTGTGTATATGGTCAAAAGATGTTCTAAGACATAGAGGAAAACTAGAAAAATTCAAGTGGTGAGATATTACATGAAACATGGACAAGAGATGTGCTCCAGGGTAAAAATGATGAGAATTCAATGCTGCAAAAGTAAACAGATAGTATAGGAAATAATAATAATAATAATAATAACAATAACAAAAGTGGAGAAATCTTTCTTGGGCCAAAAAGGCCAATTTTGTAGCTTGAAGAGGTACATGTAGTATATCTGAGCCCATTGAAGAGTAAAAGACAAAGAAATGGAGGATAGGGAACTGACTTCTTAAAAGATCTGATATTAGCAAATAAATATATAAATGTAGTATCAAGTGTTATCCTGGATGATAGATAGAAGGATGCCTCCTTCCCAAAGATGTTTATGTTCTCATCCCTAGAACCTGTGAATATGTTCCCTTATCTGCAGTAAAGACTTTACAAATGTGGTAAGTACCTTACAGGGCTGGTGGAGTGGTAGAGCATCTGACTAGAAAGTGTGAGATCCTGAGTTCAAACCCCAGTCTTACCAAAAAAAAAGTATCTTAATCACAACTGGATTATTCAGGTGTCACAGTTATAATCACAAGGACTTTCATAAATGGGAGGCAATAAAATCAAAGTTAGAGACAGTCAAGAATGAGAGAAGCAGAAGATGTCTGACTGGAGAGATAGGATTTGAAGATAGAGAAGGAGGCCACAAGCCACACAATGCAGGCAGCCTTATTTATTTATTTATTTATCTTTTTGAAATTATTTTTTGAAATTTCTATTTTATCGTTTTTTACAGTGCAGCCTTTAGAATCTGGAAAAGGCAAGGAAATTGACTGCTTCCTACAGCACATAGAAAGTGCATAACTCGCCCTCATTAGTCTTAGTCAGTGGACCTATTTTAGACTTCCGACCTCTGGTACTGTAAATATTGTATTAGTATAGTTTATGTCACTAAATCTGTGGTGGTTTGCTATAGGAAAAATACATACTGTTAATGTATTTACACTATTATAGGAAATACTAAATAATTAGAAAATGCCTAATAGTATATACATATAATATATAACCCTTTAAACTGGGTTAACTTATTCTTGCCTGGAAACCATTCTCAGTAATACAGCTATGTTTAAAAATATATTGCAACCAAATAAGGTAAAAATTGGGGCTGGGTTGAGACCCTGTGATAGAGCAGCACTTACAGAGCACTCGTGATGCACCAGGTTTCTTCCCCAGCACTGGAAAAAAGTAATAAGGTAAGGAACTGATAGAGATGAACCAATTGGGGTTGTAATACATACATGCATGGAAATAACACAAGGAATCTCCTTGTGTAGCTATCTTTATCTAAAACTAGCAAAAACATTGTTTCTCTTTTTATCTTTTGTATTTTTCTTCTATAAAATTGGAGAACAAGAAGGCAGAACAGGTAGTGGGTGGGGCAGTTGGTACCAGTGGGAGAGGGAAGTGGCAGGAAAAGGGGTAGGAGGTTGAATATGGTGCAAATAATGTGTGCAGATGTATGTAAATGCGAACATGAAACCTAATGAAACAGTTCCAGGAATTAGGGGAAGGGGGATGAAAGAGAGCAGTAGAGTGGGCGAATTCAAGGATAATATATTTGATACATTGTAACAACCTTTGTAAATGCTACTATGTATCCCACCCAGCACAACAATAATAATGGAAGTAAAATTAAAAGATGGAAGATAGGAAAAATAAGAAGTTGAGAAGAGAATGATGGCTAACAGAGACCAGTGGGATAGGAATGATGAGGGATGGGGGAATATTGCTCAATGAGCACTGAGTCACAGTTGGAAAGAACCAAGAAGATCTGGTGTGATATTTCACAGTAGGGTCACTGCTGGTAAAAATAATGTACTATACATTTCACAAAAGCCAGAAGAAAGAGCAAAAACAACCAGAGGAAAAAAGGGCTGAAGGTGTAACCTCCACCGATAAGGTAACTGTGTCACAAGTATGAAGTCCTGTGTTCAAACCCCAGTACTACTAAAAACAAAGCCCAGAAAACCTCAACCATAGTGCAGCAGATTCTTCCACTCCTTCCAGTTCTAGTCTGTGAATCATATTGTTAGAGGTTCTCAATCCCACACCTTTCTAACTTCAACCATTACCTCTATTGACACCATAGAATTTGGGGCTATTCATGCTGCTCAAATAACAAAGCCTTCTCCTTTTCACACTTTCATTTTGTCCACAGTTGCTGGAGCTGCTGGCGTTGGCCCTAATCGTCTTCAGAATGTTGTTAATGATGCTAACAGCAGTAACTACATTAGACCGTGGCACATCCTGGAAGAGGCTGTGACAGCTCTCCTTGGTGCAGGCAATAGACAGAATGCATTGGCTGTTGAAAATTTGGTAATAATATTAAAAGAAGCTGAAATTTACTTTGCTTTTTATGATCAGTATATAGTTGCAATTCTAAACACCAGTGATAACATATTCTCATTCTAGGGGTGACCACTTAACCACCCCCAGTTTTGAATATTCCCACAAAGTCCATGTCCCCAAGGATTGTACTATTGTCAGGAGTGGGGTTTGTTGGCAGGTTCTTAGGTCACTGGGGTTTGCCCTCAAAGATTTTGTGAAACTGGGCTTTTCCTCTTTCTCTTTTGCTCCCTGGCCATGGGGTGAGCAATTTGTTCCACTATCCACTCCCATTACCTTATAAAAAGTTGAAGCAATGAGTCGTCCCAATCATGGACTATATTCTTTTAAAGGTTGAGCCAAAATAAAGCTCTTCTCTTTTTAATATAATTATCTCAGGTATTTTGCTATGATGATGGGAAGGTGACTAACACACATGCCCCCACCCACCCATTGTAAGCATCAGTACAATAGATCTATAATCCCCTGTCATGTGTCTACTTCTGGTCCCCAATTATACTGATGACAACTGAGAAATGAGAAGAAGAAATAAAAATGCAGCTGGTTTAACCCCTGACACCATAGCGTCTTATATTCATATAAGCTTTCTGTGCCTTTCCATACTTCCTACCTATAAAAGACTCTTTGTTTTGAAATTCTGTTGAAGCTGAAACAGCTGAACCTCAGTCAAACAAATCATTTCTTTGTACCTCAGTAGGGTTCAAAAATTTGCATGGACTTCTTTATAATTTTGAACAAATAAATGTGACAACTCCACTAGTTATTTTTCTGTTTTTTTTGTTTGTTTATTTTGGGTTTTGTTTTTTTTTTTTTTTGGTAGGGGGAGTGTACTGGAAATCCAGCTTTGCATAGCTACATAGGTTTGATTAAAATAGTAGTGAATAAAGTGTATATGTTGAGTGTATAAATGTATGCATGTGTGTGTGTGTGTGTGTGTGCGCGCACATTTGTGAAATTTTCTGGGCTTTATTCCTTTTTCTTTCTTAAAATTTTGCTTTTCACCATTTTCTGTATAGCCAGAAAGACTAAATTCTGCATAGATTAATAATTATTTTTGCAAATTAGTTATTTGTAAGTTGTGAAATAGGAGATTTTGTGCCCATATATGAGTGGATCTGTTAGGTTGAAAGCTTTCACTTTAAAACATTTATTCATAGTAACCATGTTTGTGTTTACACTACAATAATCGAGGAGAAATAATTTTCTTTCCCTTTCAAACCTGTTCAATAAAGCACACATGTATTGGTCTATTAATATTTTTCACTTTCTGAAAGTTTTGATTTGTATCAGAAATATCAAAATTTTATGTGCTGAGAAAATGTTACCTTAGGAAAAGAAGCTTTGTTACAGATTTCCCAACAGTATCAGAATTTATTTTATCATTCCTATTAACATAACACAATGACACCATACACGTGTGATAAGCAAAGAGGCTGATTCACCCCTATTCAGTGTGGCAGTTCAAATATAATGACCTTGCCTGGTATAAAGTTCTAGCTTTGGCAAAGAGATAAAAGTACTCTTACTGATGTATTGTATGATTTTACAATAGAGCATTAAGCAGTAAACTGAGACAGCCAGATGTTAAGTAAAATTTTTGAGTTTGTCTTCAGTAAGCTTTAAAGCTCCTAGAATAGTTCATATATACCTGTGGACTGCAGGTCATTTATTTGACAGATAGTCTGATAAAGCTGGCAGTTAAAATGTTTGGGAACTATGTAAAAATCTTTCACAAATCTCTTTTTGGCAATACGAACTCCCTGACATATAGCTATTAAAAATGAAAATGTTTCAAGCCAAAGAGGAGGCAATTTAAAACATTTGGGATACCTCAGAAAGCTAAGTCAATGTGATTTTCAAACTTGACTTTTTACTAAGGAGTTTATGCAATGCAGAGTTTTGTTTTTTCTTCATGTATAATAGATACACATAAGTCAGATCATCTCATTTGCAGTTTGCCAATATAGCTTATTTTTATTTTCTATGTTCTGTTTTTATAATTTTGACTCACCTGTCCTGCTTGTATCTTCAGTTTTTGACATTTCATATTAAACACACAAATAATTATTATAAATCTAAATTATAATTCTAAAAAGTTTAATTTTCAAAAAGTCTGCAAAGTACGTTAATTTAGGATTTTATAACTTATAACTCATTGAATCCTAGACTACTCAACAAAAGTAGCTCTTTTGGGGCTCTTGCCAAACCTAACCATTGCTTCTTTTCAGTCATGAAATATGCACAATTTCTACATCAAAGTACAAAAAAAAAGTATGGTATTTAGTAGTAAATCAGAGCAATGTTGGCACTATCTTTTGTATTAAAACAAATTATTTATTTATGGTCAATGTAATTTACCTATATGTATTCCCAAAGATTTGCAAATGGTTGATTAAAGACCACAAATTGTACAATTTGATTTATCTTAGTTAACTACATTGTGATGTCTTATATTAATTTTTTTTGTTTAAAATTCTAGATCACCAATTGATAACAGTGAATTGATGTTAAATTCTAAACTACAAAGAGCAAGAAACTAAATTTTAGATTGTCAGAGAATGTTGAACCAACACTGAAGACAATGATTTTTTTCTAATGAGTTAAAATTATACAATTAGATTTGATAACTAGAGAAAATGAACAATGCTATGAAGTAAAGTCACAAAATTTCCTTGTTCTGAATGAAGAAATGACATATTAATACATTAAAATTCAGGGGAGGAAGAAAAAGAAGCAGAGAAAGGGAGGAAGGAAAGGAGGGAAGGGGAGGAAGAAGGGGGAGAAGGAGTGGGGAAGAAAAGGAGAAATAGAACAACAGAAAGGGAGAGGACAATAGTGAGACTATGTTTGCAGAAGAGTAAAGGAATTCTCAAGACTAAAACACTGGCTGAATATGCAACTGGATGGACAGATTTGGGATTGTCATCTTCAATACTCCATAGAGCTAATTCCTTAAGATCTCTCTCTTCTCCCCTTACCCCAGTGATGATAGATTATTAATTGACAAATGATAGACAGATAGATGAGAGAGAGAGAGAGAGAGATAACAGATAACTAGACATAGGTATAAATTCTGTCTTTCAGGAGGACTCTCATTATTATAGATTTTCAAATTTAATTTGCTAATTATTTTGACAGCACATATGATCAATTCACAACATATCACACAGCCACTTTACAGGGACTTAGTTGAGTTTGTTGATTATGTTGAACTCATCATGGGCCTCCTAGTCCTCAGTATTAATTGGGGCTACACGATGTTCCAGGATAACCTGTATCTGGAGTGCCTCAGGTATCATTCATTTGCAAGAAATGGTATAGAAAGAATATCTTGATCAAAACTGGTAGGTGTGAGTAGAAAAAATAAACAGGAACAAGTAACAATAAAGGGTAATAGGCTACTCAAGTAACTAATCAGATTAGTTTTCTTATTTGTTACTAGTAAATAATCTTTGAAAACATTTGTGAAGAAGAAAGACTCTTAAGAATTCTCAAGAGATAGCATCACTTTTTGAATAATTGGTTTTATTAGCTTCAGTATGCCTTTTAGAAAAAGTCTGTATTCTCAAATGTTTACAAATCACTATAATCCTTAATGAGCATTATAAGTCTTGAAATTTATTCTAAAATTTCTATACCAATTATTTGTTTCTTTCCATATTAACAATGGCATATTCCTCATCATAAATTTCCCATTGGAATAGTTAAATTTTAGAAAGTTATTCTTCTCATAATATAATATTAAAAGATTTATATATATGCATATATATCAATAACAAAATATAATTGTAACAATCTTCAAATGGGAAAGTGATCTAAAGAAGTTCAAAAGTATCATAAATGACTTTTTAAATGAAGTACAAATTGTCCATAAATACATAAAATTATTAAATACCTTTGATAATCCAAACTACTTTGAAATTCTATCTCATCCCAATCATAATGGCCATTATCAAAGAAACAAAAGACAAAAAAATGTTGAAAAGAATGTGGAGAAAAGGAACCCTTATACAATATTGCTGAGAATGTAAATTTGTCCAGCCACTATGGAAATCGGTATGGAAGTTCCACATTAAAAATAGAAATACCATATGATCTGGTCAAACCACTCCTTGCTATATACCCAAAAGAGCCAACATTAGCTTGCTATAGAGATAATTGTATATCCACACTTATTGCAGCACTATTTACAATAGCCTTGGTGTTCATCAATGGATGGATAAAGAAAATATAAAGAAGAATAAAATTAGGCCATTTTCAGGAAAATATATGGAACTGAAGATCATCATGTTAAGTGAAATAAGTCAGACTCAAAAAGACAAGTATCACTGTTTTTTTTCATATATGGAATAAGGGAAAGGGGACAGCAGACTGGACATGAAAGTAAAAGGGAAACTACTGGAGATGTAGAAGAGGTAAGGGAGAGAGACGAAAAAGAATAACAGAAAGGGTGAATGTGATCAAAGTACGTTACTTTCACAATTAATATATGCTAATAAATATGATGGTAAATGGCATATCAAATGAGAAGATTGCATATAGACATTTATCTTTTCTTGAAATCTCATCCTGAAACTTATTAAACTCTCCTACAGCCCCAAAGAAAGTGATGCTTATCTATTATCCTGATTTTAGTTAATTAGACAATAGAAAACTAAGCTGATTTGAATTCACAGATCTGATAATGTGTAGTATGGAAAGGTTTCTATTAAGAAAATTCAGTTTTCTATTAACTATAGAATATTGAGACTTTTAGTACAATGGTTAAATTACTTTCCCACACCTTAGGTTTTATTGCTGAGAAGCAATAAAAACATAGAGAAAATCTACAATTTGAAATGTCCCCCAGGTAATTTTTGTGCTTACCAAAGTTTTAAAACCATTAAAATATAAGCAGAAAGAGAAGTATAAACATATTGCAATAGCCTAAGTGAAATGTACAAAAGCCTAAAATAAGACAACTGACAATAAAAATATATGAAAAGAAATAGATCTCATAGATATTAAAGCTAAGAGAACTAGGAATGTAAAACAGTAAAGGATCAGAGGAATGGGACATTGTGGAAAGAAGTACCTTGGAAGACTGTAGATTGTAGTACATAACCAAAATAGAGAAAGCAGAAGACAGAGAAGGTAAATGTGGAAGATAACAATTTCAATTGTTATATTTTGTTGAAGTTGTCTGTGGAATGTTAAATTAAGAAGGAAATTAAACCACTAGAAATGTGGGTGAAGAATGCAGAAGAAAAGTTTAAGTGTGATACAAGAAAAAAGTTATCACTGTAAAGACTATGAAGAAGAAAAGGAAGGAGGAGGGGCAAGAAGAAGGAAGGAGAGGAGACAGAAGAAATCATAACGGGAACTTGCAGAACATGTAATGTTGCTCGAAGGTGTATTTTATATATTCAATTTCATAGTAGATACACTTCTAAGAGATGTTTTTCATTCATATAGATTGACCTCAGCATGAGTGATAATGCAAATGATAAATTCTTGGAGGACATATAAAACTAATAATTGTAATTAACTCTAGGGAAGAGGGAAATGGTCAAGATTAGGAATGTGGTCAAAAAACATTCACATTTACTTGTGAATTTTTATTTGTTTAATATAGAGAATGAAGTAACGTATTGCTTACAACTAAAAATCCACTTTTTAAAGTGAGGTTACACTAATTTAACCGGATTTATCATTCTATGCATACATAATTCAATTGAAAGCTTATTATTCCTTGTTGAATTAAATTATATGCCAGGCTTTCTTAGAAAATGCCAATGTTTTGTCCTAAATGTTAATTAAATAAGGCATGTTTCTACTGAATTAGTGCTGAACCTACCAGTTCATCTGTATCAAAACCTTGTCATAGCAAATAATGCAGACACAGATTTCTGCATTTACAAATCATCTGTCATGTAAGAAATCAGCATATTTCCATCAATCATTTTGGAAAAACCAGTTTGACTTTTTAAAAATAGCAAATCATTTAAAATATGTGAAATTGCTTCCTCCAAATTTACCATCAAAGAGTACTTATAAATACTCTTAACCAAGTGAAAAAAAATACACGGTTTTGATGCCTTATCTTTTTTTACCTAGAAAATTGACTCCTTTCTTTTCTTCTTGTTTCTGTCAATAATAGGAAACCAGCCAACCTTGTCAACGTCCACCTATGATAATTTCCAAGGATCAGTCTGAGGTCTTCTTCCTTTAAAAACATCTTTCTCAGAGAATTGACTCATTCCTGTTGCATTAATTTTTTTGCCACTACTTGAATGCCAGGCAGGCATGATACCCAAAGCCCATACTCCTTTCTCAAATTCAGCTATCACACTTGACACATCATGACCTCAAATAAATAAACCCCAAGCAAATGTTACTGTCTTTTTGCCCTCCTTCATTTCCTTGGCAGTACTCCATCACATCCAAATTGACTTTCTTTCCTGGCTGTTTTACTTATGCTGGTAATCCAAGGTCACTTGAGGTGAGAATGTTGGAACAGGAGCTGCAAATTCAAATATCTATTACTGCTTAGACAAGTAGTAGAGGTCAGCCAGCCCATGGAAGACAGCAGCTCTTTCTAGCCTAGCAACAGCCAGTTGCTGGCATGTGGGTTTTGTATATCCAGGTACCAAGTGGTTGTTTTTGTTTTTAGATCGTATATTTCAATGCTGGCAACAGACGTTACTTTAAAAACAATGGCAGTGAAGAAAAACCTAGAAGTGCCTCCTATCCTTACCATAGAGGATTTGTTTTGAAATCTATGGAAGCAAAGCTATGCTTTCGTTTTAAACAGTCGTGTTAATT
Source organism: Castor canadensis (assembly GCF_047511655.1). Taxonomy (NCBI): domain Eukaryota; kingdom Metazoa; phylum Chordata; class Mammalia; order Rodentia; family Castoridae; genus Castor; species Castor canadensis. Next base: position 78,848,725 of record NC_133394.1, on the reverse strand, counting down.
ACAACAATGAATACGTGACTGATGAATTAACAAAGGAAATAAAAGCGGGGCCTGTATACCTTTAGATATAAAAAACAAATGAAATCTTAAATATTTCCTAAACATTATTGATGCTCTAAAAATTAACTTTATCACAAATGTTCACAGTGTTATTTTCTGAAAATATCTCAATGTCTCCAAGGAAATGATAAGCATCTGAGAAAATTTCTATTTTTCCACCAAGAATAGAATAATTGTAACCTCAGAAATTTTGATCATTGTGTGTATGTGTGTGTTGTATTTTTCATATGGTAAGTTAATGCTATTAACACTTTGACTCTGTTATAACTTTCTGATTTAAATTATAACTTTAAACCATCATTCCTAATAATCCTTACATGGTTACCTTTTGTTTTCTCTTTTGTAGTGAATGTACCATAAATCAACTCTTTTAGAAAGCTTCAGAAAGGCAAATATCACACATTTTTTCTCATATGCAGAATATAGATTGATAGAAAAATTTTCATGAACATAAATGGGGGCTACTTGATTGGGGAAACCAGCAGGAAGTTGGAGAAAAGACATGGCAAACCTGAGAGAATATGATCAAAATACATTGTATGAATGCTTGAATAGGTCATAATAAAACCCATTTTCAAAAATTGCAATCTGGGTGCAGTGGCTTTTGTTTTTAATCCTAGCCACACAGAAGGCAGAAATTGGGAGGATCACTGTTCCACACCAGCTGGGGAAAAAGGGTTTTGAGATCCCTTCTCAATCAGGCTCCTGCCTGTCTTCCCAGCTATGTCAGAACCATGAATAGGAGAATTGGGCTCCAGGCCAGTTCACACATAAAACAAGATCCTGTTTCAAAATAACCAATACTAAAAGGAGTATTGGGTATAGCTCAAGTGGTGGTAAGCCTGCCTAGCAAGCACAAAGCCATGAGCTCAAGCCCCAGTACTACCAAAAAATAATATTGCATGAAAGATTAGAAATAAAGGGAGCATGGGAGGAGAGATAAAAATAACAAAAAGCAATAAACGGAGTGAGTATGATCAAAGTGCATTCTATTCATGTATAAAATATTATAATGAAATCCCCTGCATTGTATTATTAGTATGTGATAATAATAATCTTTCTTTATTCTTAAAGAAAGAAAACTTCCAGGATACAATATAGCAATATTAATTATAATTATCATGCTGTAAAGACATAGAGGAGGAGGCCATGTAGAGATGGAGTCAGACATTGGCATTATACAACCACAAGGCAAGGAATGCCTAAAGCCATGAAGAGCAGGAAGGGGAAAGGAAGGATCATCATTGGGAACCTTTGGGGGTAGGGTGGCAGACACCGTGATTTAAGGCTTCAGAAATTCTCAAGCACACAAACAAGTTTCTATTGTTTTAAGCTGCACAGTATGTGACAATTTCTCATAGTAACCCTAGAAAAGGTAAGCATGTTACATTTCCCCTCCCAGTAATTGTCATCATCTCTCTACAACCCTAAAGAACCAAACATTTCAAAGTTTCTTTGAAGCTTAGTTATGGTGAACCCAAGCAAATATTTATCCCTGTACCTATTCCCTTGTGGGTATTAGAAGTAATGAATCATATCTACTTCACTGTATTCTATATGGCTATATGAAAACTTGGATGATATAATCTTTACACATATGTACATAAATGTAAAGAACCTAGAATACTGTCTGTCACATAATGCTAGGCATTTTGAATGGGATGATTACTGGGTAATTGACAGGCATCTCAAAGCTAGGATGTTCAAAATAGTACTCATGGTTCTACACAATATCTATGCTGTGTTAGGTGTCTTGGTGTTTGGTCCTATGATTCGCACACAGCAGAACTGACTGACTTCCTCTGGTATCAGATACAAGAGCATGCTCCAAATAAAATGTTAATCCCTTTATTCTTCTTCCCATTGTTCCCTGTTTTAATTTATACCATCACTACCCCTGAATAGTCTGTTGAAGTAGCCTCTCTTGTTTCCACACTTGTCATTCAACAATTTGTTTTCTCTTAAAAGTCAAAACAACCATTTAAACTAAGACAGGAAGGTGTTGAGACACAACTCCAGGAAGTGTATTACAATATTGAAATACATGAATAGAATGCACTTTGATCATGCTCACCCCCATTGATTGCTTTTGTTGTTTCTTATCCCTTTTTTTCCTAATCTTTCATGAATATTATATTTTGGTAGTACTGGGGCTTGAACTCATGGCTTTGTGCTTGCTAGGCAAGCTCGCCACACTTGAGTTTCACCCCTACTCCTTTAGTATTGGTTATTTTGAGGCAGGATCTTATTTTATTTTTCCCTGGCCTGGAGCCCAATTCTCCCATTCATGGTTCTGACATAGCTGGGAAGGCAGGCAGGAGCCTGTGTATAAGACATGTATGAAACATAAATGAATTTTGTGTTTAGACATGGTCTCATTCCAAAGGCTTTCAGTAAGTATGTGACAAGTTCAAAAATCTGAAAAATAAATTTTACTTTGGTTTATTTTTTTTTCACTGCATTCCCCAAGGAATTAATATCTTCTTCCTTTCCTTATTGTTTGCTTATTTGGGTTTTTTTTTGCATTGCTGGGTAAAAATGTAAGTTTATGAGGTCAAACTTTACTTGTCTTGTTCACTATTAAGTCTCCAGTGCTGAGAGAAGGGTGGCAAGATGGCAGATTACTGACATCCCATCAATCCTGGAGCACAATGATCCTGAAGAAAGAGGAAACTAATGACCACCCTGCACTGAGGACTCCCAAAGGGTTTCATAACCAGGGAGAAGCGGAAACTGCTCCTCCATGGTTCCACTTCTTTGTTCTCCACAGTTACATCCTGTGTCCCCTCTGCACACACAGAGGATCCATGGCTTTATGGTCTCCCTTGCTCTTGCTCTGCAACCCACCACCTCATGCCCTGAAACACATGAAGCCTGCTCCCCAGAGCAAGCAGGCTCTGCCAGGAAGCCCACTGTCTCATGCAAACACTCTACACCTGTTATTCTGCTATCATAGAAGAGCCCTGCAACCTGCATTTCAGACATTAACCTTAAATCTCTTCTTCTTCCTCTTTCTATCAACCCCTACCAACTCACACTTTCCACTTAACAACAACCAGAACCTCTGTCTACTCTTAATTTCCCCTTTTTACTGTCCACCCACCCACCTTAATCCTTCACTACTAATACTATAGTGGTTAAACTGATTCCTAGATTATTCTTGCAATTTTGTTGTGTCCATATATGTTTATAAAACTTTCTCTATTTTACCCCAGTTCTCACATATTTCAGTATCTATTGACTCTCATCACCATATCAAAGTTTGCTTCTCAATAATCCCTTTCTAATACCTCAGGTGCCACTCCTTCCTGCTACATAAATTTTTCACCACATATCACCCAATAGAGCTTTCCCTCTGTCTCCCTTCCATCATAGCCCTTATTACCTTTATCCTTCCAGGACCATTAAGATTCATCCTTGCTCTGACAGACAACCAAGTTAATGGAACATAGTAATAGTTGATCTTCATGAAGGATTACTGTAACTTCAAAGCTGCAGTTTAACACCTGTAACAGCTTCAATAGCTAAGTCTCATTTCCCTAAGTGGAACAGGAGGTAGAATCCAGCACCCTGAGAATAAGAGGCCTCTACTCCCCTATCTAGAGATAAGAAAACACACCAGAAGTTAACCATCACCCTGTCCTATACAATCCTTTATAAAACCCCAACCAAACGGACACAAGGGATTAGAACCTTGAACCCAAAAGCACACAGGATGTGTGAATCATAATGCAGAAATGTGAAGCAGCAAGGCAACAGTTCTCCCTTAAAAGCCAACTCTGTCATGAAGGATCTAAACAACAGTGAAGAGGAGGAAACATCAACTACTGAATTAAAAAAATAGTAAGAAAAATTAATAAGCTCAAAGAAGAGAAACAAAAGCTAGTTTCTGAACTCAAAGAGAATATGACTAAACACTAATGGAGCTCAAAGAGAATTCAAACAAACAAATGAATGAAATTAAGAAGACCTTATAGGATATAAAAGAGGAAATCAATAAAGATATCGAAATCCTGAAAAATAATTAATCTGAAGTGAATAGCACAGTATCCCCAAAAAATCTCAGTTGAAAACTTGGCAAACTAGAGCAAGTTGAAAATAGGGTATCAGGAATTGAAGACAAAATAGAGGAATTAGATCAGTCAAAGAACATGAAATAATGCTAAGAAAATATGAATAGAACATGAAAGACATCCAGGACACCATGAAAAGACCAAATCTACAAATCATGGGTATATAAGAAGAGATACAAACTAAAGGCATAGATAAACTATTTAACAAAATAATAACTGAAAACTTTCCTAACCTTGAGAAAGAGAGGGACATGAGGTGCAGGGAGCTTATAGAACACTAAACAATAAGGACCAAAAACGAAACACCACCATATGTATCATAATCAAAACACTCAATATACAGAACAAAGAAAGAATATGGAAAGCTGCAAAAAGGAAAAACAAAAATCACATGTGAAGACAAACCCATTAGAATGGCAGCAGATTTCTCAACACAAACTCTAAATGTGAGAAGGTCAATGGAAGACATATTTCAGGCCCTGAAAGAAAACAACTGTTAGCCTTTCCAGTAAAACTACCCTTCCTAATTGAAGAAGAACTTAAAACCTTCCACAATAAGCAAAAACAAAAGGAATTCACAACCATCAAACCAGCACTGCAGAAAATACTTAAAAGAGTGCAGAAGTAGAAATTAGGGACAGGAAAATGCAAGAAAGAATACAACCTCTTGACTAAGCAGACCAGTAAACAGTGATGAGGTAAAAAGTAAACTCCTGGGGAATAAAAATTACTAGAAACACTTACCTTTCAACACAATACACACACACTAACATTGAATGTCAATGGCCTTAATGCCCCTATGATAAGACATAAAATAAAATAACAAGTTGGGTTAAAAAACAAGACCCAAACTGCTTACAATAAAAAAATGCTTACTGAAAAAAAATGAACACTGGCTTAGAGTCAAAGGGTAGCAAAAGATTTGGCAAGCAGATGGACCCTATAAACAGGCAGGAGTAGCTATACTCATATCTGACAAAGTAGACTTCAGACTAAAAATCAATCAGAAGAGACAGTGAAGGTCACTTCATATTAATTAAAAGAGGAAATATCAAGTCTTGACATATATGCACCAAGCATATGGGTACCCAACTACATTAAAAATCACTAGTGGACTTAAAAACACAGACAGACCCTAACTCAGTGATAGCATGACACCCATATACCACACTGTCACCAATAGAGAGGTCATTCAGGCAAAAGATCAGCAAAGAAACTTCAGAACTGATACACACATTAGACCAAATGGACATAATAGACATCTACAGTGTATTTCACACAACAACCATGATTTTCTGCAGTTCATGGAATTGTCTCCAAAACAGATGATATGCTAGGACACAAAAGCAAGTCTCAACAAATTTAAGGAAATTGAAATAATCCCTTATATTATATCAGATCACAACAGATCTGATATTTTTTTTTGTAGAAGTCAACTACAAAAGCAAGCACAGAAAATATTCAAACACATGGAGTCTGAACAGCACACTGCTGAATGACAAGTGGGTCATTGAGGATACAAGGGAAGAAATAAAAAAGTTCCTAGAAGCTAATGAAAATACAAAATTTCAGAATCTGTGGGACACAGCAAAGGCTGTGCTAAGGTATAAGTGCCTACATTAAAAAACAGAGAACTCTCAAATAAACAATTTAATGATGCACCTTAAGCTTCTAGAAAAACAAGGACAAACTAAACCTCAAACTAGCAGAAGTAAATAAATCATAAATATCAGGGCTGAGATCAATGAGCTCGAGACCAAAAAGAGAAAAAACAAAGATTCAATGAAACAAAAAGTTAGTTCTTTGAAAAGATTGAAAAACTTTAGTCAACATAACAAGAAGGAGGGAAAAGACCCAAATTAATAAAATCAAAGATGAAAAAGTGGACATAACCACAAAAACTAACAAAATCTCGAGGATCATTAGGAATACTGTGAAAATTTATATACAAGTAAACTGGAAAAAAAAACCTGGGACCTGATGGATTCATGACAGAAATTTACCAGTCCCTTAAAGAAGAATTAACACCAAAATTCCTCACAATTTTTCAGGAAATAGTAAGGAAAGGTACATTATGAAACTCATTCTGTGAAGCCAGTATTAAATTCATTCCAAAACCTAATAAAGATGCAGCAAAAATAATTTTAAACCGATACCTTTAATTAACCTAAATGCAAAAATTCTTAGCATAATTCTGGCAAACCAAATACAAAACCACATCAAAAAGATCATTAACTATGACCAAGTTGGTTTTATTCCAGGAATGCAACGATGGTTCAAAATATGCAAATGTAATACATACACTGAAGTGAAGACAACAATCACATGATGATTTCAATAGATATAGAAAAAGTATCTGACAAAATTCAACACCCTTTCATAATAAAAACACTGAAAAACTAGGAATAGAAGGAATGTTCTTCAACATAATGAAGGCTATAGCCAACATTATGGAAGATGGAGAACAACTAAAATCATTCCCACTAAATTTAGGAATGAGGCAGGGATGCCCACTTTCCCCATTTTTTTCAATATAGTTTTGGAATTTCAGCTACAGCAATAAGACAAGAACAAGAAATAAAATGGATTCAAATAGGCAAGGAAGAAGTCAAGTTATCCCTATTTGCAGATGATATGATCCTATACATAAAGGGCCCCACAAACTCCACAAAAACCTCTTAAAAATCATAAATGCTTTTCTCAAAGTAGCAGGGTACAAAATCAATACACAGAAATCAGTAGCATTCCTATATACCAAAAATGAATAGTCTGAGAGAGAAATCAGGGAAACAATTCCATTTACAATGGCCTCAAAAAAAAATATCTTGGAATAAATTTAGTGAAGGAAATCAAAGACTTTCCCAATGGAAACTGTAAATCACTTAAAAAGAAAAATCTAAGAAGACATCAGAAGATAGAAAGATTTTCCATGATTGTGGATTGGCAGAATCAATATTGTGATAATGACTATACTACCAAAAGCAATCTATATGTTCAATGCAATTCCTATAAAATCTCAATGACATTCTTCACAGAGATAAAAAAAAATCATATGGAAACACAAAAGGCCTTAAATAGTCAAAGCAATTCTGAGCAAAATGTCCAGAGCTGGAGGTATCACAATTCCCAACTTGAAACTACACTTCAGAGCCAAACAATAAAAACAGTATAGTATTGGCACAAAAACAGACATGAAGACCAATGGTTGAAAACAGAAGCCCCAGACATAAACCCACGCAGCTATAGCCAACTGATCTTCAACAAAGGAGCCCAAAATACACAGTGGAGGAAAGATAGCCCCTTCAACAAATATTGCTGGGAAAACTGAATATCCACATGTAGAAGACTAAAACCCTGTCTCTCACGCTGCACCTATATCAACCCAAAGTGGATCAAAGACCTTAATATAAGGCCTGAAACTTTGAAGCAACTACAGGAAGTAGTAGTGAACACAGTGGAACATACAGACTTAAGGAACGTCTTCCTAAATAGAGCTTAAATGGCTCAGCATCTAAGAGAGAGAATGAAAAAGTGGGATTGTATCAAACTAAAAAGCTTCAGTCACTAGGCTTAAGAGATTGCTCACAGGATGGGAGAAAATCTTTGCCAGCATTCATTCAGTAAGGAACTAATATCCAGAACCTACAGGGAACTGAAAAAACTCAATCCCCAAATAAATCAAAATTCCAATAAAGAAATGGGCAAATGAATTAAATAGGGAATTCCCAAAGGAAGATATACAAATGGCCAATAAAAACAGGAAGAAGTGCTTGACTTCCTTAGCTATAAAAGAAATACAAATCAAAACTGCACTAAGATTTCATTTCACCCAAGTTAGAATGGTCATCTTCAAGGACAAAAACAACAAATGCTGGCAAGGATGTGGCAAAACAGGGAATGAAAATTAGTAGAAATATAATGGAAAGCAGTATGGATATCCCATAAAAAGCTAAAGATAGAACTTCCATATGATCCAGTGATACTAATCCTGGGCATCTACCTAAAGGAACGCAAGTCAGGATACAATAGAGACACTTGCACTCTGATGGTCATCGCAGCTCTATTCACAGTAGCCAAGTTATGAAAATAGCACAGATGCCTGACAATTGATGAATGGATCAATAAAATGTATACATATAATGAAGTTTTATTCAGCCATAAGGAAGAATGACACCATTTGGTTTAAAGGTAAATGGATGCAGTTGAGGACATCATGTTAAGTGAAGTACGTCAGGTGCAGAGACAGATTGCACATATTCTCTCATGAGCACAAGATAGAGCTAAAAGATAAACATATACAAGAAATCAAACATGACCAAATACAATCTCATATACAGAACATGTTTGTCACAGTGGAACTACTCTATGGTACTCTGGGAAAGAGGGAAAGGAAAAGAGAATGATAGAGATTCAGTAATATTTTAAACAAAATCTATGAAAGTAGAGGATATAAGGATATGTATTTAAAGCTGTTGAAAAATGGGTGATTGGGAGGGAAGGGGTAAGGAAGAGTAATGGAAGGGATTAAATGGATCAAAGTAAAGTATACCCACAGTGAAGATACATAAAGAAACCACTTTAAACATTGACTCAGAAATTAATAACAAAAACAGGACTGTAAAATTGGCACAGGGTTTGTGGGGGTATTGTGGGAGGGGCAGGGTGAAGGAAGGAGATTAAGGTGAGGAAATATGGTGGATGGACTTCATATACCTATATGAAATAGAACGATGAAACCTCTTACAATTGCTTGAAGTGGTGCGGGTAGGGGTTGAGGGTGAGTGATGGTAGGGGTGATCTAATCAATGTACAATATAACCCTATTCAGAATTGCCCAATGAGTCCCCTGTACAACAAATTTATCCTAATTTTTAAAAATTTTAAAAAAGAAGTAAACTCCCAGTGCTAGAAATGAATAAAAGCAAGACAGAAAAGAAAAAAGCAAACAAAATAAAATATTGGTGCATCATTATAGCTTTGTTTTCCTTTTCATTGTTTTATGTGTACATGGATTGTGACTTTGGGGGATCTCTGCTTCTCATTCATTCATTGACTCAATAAATATTTTGGTTTTTTATTGTACAAAGTAATGAATTTTCTTATGACATTTTCATACATGTGTACAATATACTGTAATCACATTCACTCCCATCACCCATCTTGTTCTCATCCTTCTAACCCATTGAATGTTTATTTCATTTTTGTTTGTACTTTTAGATACAGATTTCCACATATGAATGAAAACATACAACATTTGTCTTTCTGAGTCAACAAATAATTATTGAGTGTCAAACCACTGTTGGTGTTTAATAATTCAAGATAATTTAAACTTTCTTCATCCAATGAACTAATAATGTACATTGGTCTAAGGAAACTACAGAATCTAATACAGCTCTCTGCACATGGCCACATATCCAATAATACTTAGATTAAATATTGAAGAACTAGACAAAATAGTTTGTAAGCCTCTCAGATAATCTCAGCTTCATGAAAATAAGGGAAAATCAATAAGTAGTTTTTAACTTAGTAATTAAAAATTTTTTTCCCTTTTTTTCTTGTATTTGTGTGTATGCATGAGTGCAGACGCACCTGTATGCACGTGAAAATACATGGGAGTAGATTTGTACTATTATTATTAAAAAATTATTCACTGTGGCATGTGATGGGTAATATTTAAAATACTTTTCAGACAGTTGTTTGAAATAAAAAGTAACTTTATTGGAGTGTAGCTTAGTGGTAGAGTGTTGCCTAGTATTCAAGAGACCGTGGGTTTGATCTCCAGTTCTGTGAATAAAACCAAAGAGAAAGAAAGAAAGAAGGAAAAAAGAAAAGAAGGAAGAGGAAGGAAGGAAGGAAGGAAGGAAGGAAGGAAGGAAGGAAGGAAGGAAGGAAGGAAGGAAGGAAGGAAGGAAGGAAGGAAGGAAGAAAGAAAGAAAGAAAGAAAGAAAGAAAGAAAGAAAGAAAGAAAGAAAGAAGAAAGAAAGAAAGAAAGAAAGAAAGAAAGAAAGAAAGAAAGAAAGAAAGAAAGAAAGAAAGAAAGAAAGAAAGAAAAAGAAAGAAAGAAAGAAAGAAAATTGTATTCTCTTATTTAACATAGGAAATAGAGTACTCTGGGTAAGTAAATACTGAGAATTATAGCATATATATTTTAACATTATTTAAATAAAAATATTTCAGAGATCATTTCACCTACTTAAGCTATTGATGCAGTGAAAACTTAGTCGAAGAATCTTTAAGAGACTTACCTAATATTCAGCAACATGTCTGAGAAAATAAATTTATTGCCTTAATAATGAAAGCTTTTAGTATTAAGTATTCAAATAAGTTTTTATTTTAGTAAGTGGCCTCATATTGTACTGGAAACAGCATGAGCTCTGGCAAAAGGTAGATGGGTCTTGTGACCCCAATCTAGTTATGTACTAGTTGTGTAAACTTAAGCAATTTACTTGAATATTCTGAGATTTAATCTAATTATCCTTTAAAATAGAGTAATAATTGTCTTATTGGATTATTGTTACAGTTGAGAAAAACACACTTAGTACATCAAGTATGTACTCATATTCTTTTTTATGGAACATTTCTAAACCATTATTAGGATACATTTATCTTCTCCTTAAATAAACTACAGTGTAATAGACTTATATTAATCTGCATTTCAAGGTAAAACTAGCTGATCAAAGAAATATAAACATAAGGTTGAGTCTCATTCTGCCATTAATTCACCATGGTACATTGGCCCAGTCATTTCTCTCCTCTGACACAGAATTTATCCATCTGTAAGTTGTGAGTCTGTGCATGTGGGAATAGATATTTCCTAAGAATTCTTTGAGCTCAAATATGCCAGTATTCCAGTTAGCAAGTGATTATTTTGTGATATGCTATTGTCATGTTGTAAGGGTTTCTTAAAGATTGGATTTCACAATTCCCCAAATATGTTGAAGCCCTACACTCTGGTATTTATGAATGCATTCTTCTTTGCAAATAGGCCTGTTGCTGATTTTATTAAGTTAAGACAAATTGTATTAGTCAGGGTTCTTTAGTGGAACATAACCAAAAGAATGTATATATAAATAAGAGAGTGGATTTATCAGATTGGCTTACATAGTCAGAGGCTGAATAGTTCCACAATGGTTGTCTGCAGGCTAGAGTGTCCTAGAAACTAGTAGAAGGTCAGTCCAAGAAACTGAGAACCTGAGAATAAGAGGAACCAATGATCTAGCCCAAGTCTGAGGCTGAAGGCCTGGAAGCTCCCTGCAGAGCCACTGTGAATTTTTGTATTCAAAGTCTGATAAAATGTGAGACTGGTGTTCATGGGTTGTAGCAACAAAAAAAATACACTTGCTCAAGAAAAGCCGAGTCTGTTTACATGTAGCTTTCCCCCTTTCTTTGCTGCTTGTTTGTTCTATACTCCCAGCTTGTTTGATGGTGCCACCTATAATCAGAACCGGACTTCCTTAATCATTTCACTTATCAACTTGCCAATCATCTCTAGACCCACCCCAAATTGCTCATTATGGGTTTTTTTGGCACCTCAATCCAGTCAAGTTGGCAACCAACATTAACCATCACACACAGAGTCCTTGTAACTCAATATGACTGGTATTTTTTTTTTTGGTGGTACTGGGGTTTGAACTCAGAACTCACACTTGCTATGCAGATGCTGTATCACTTGAGCCCCTCTGTCAGTCCTTTTTTGTGTTGAGTATTACTGAGATAAGATCTCATGAACTATTTGCCCAGGGCTGACTTCAAACCCTGATCTCTGCCTCCTGAGTACTAGGATTATAGGCATAAGCAACAGGCACCTGGCCAACATAACTGGTATTCTTGTAGAAGAGGTAACTGCCATGTAGGGAGCTCAGTGATAAAGTCAATGACAATGGTGGCAGAGATTGGAGTGGTGCTGCAATAGGGAAAGGAAATCCAAGGATCACAGGCTCCTCCCAGAAGGTGGTGATGAGGTCTCATTGTCTCAAAGGCAGCATGCCTGGATGACACCTTGACTTTGGATACTAGCCTGCAGAACTGAGAGAAATAGATTGCCAGTTGTTTTAAGCCACCCATTTATGGTATATTGTTATATAAGACTGCATAAATAGGGTCCCAAGGACGTATTGGTTCTTTCCATGCAGTTGTCCAAGTCCATCCATTCAAGGATTAGAGTGTCTTGCAGAGTTATTTTCAAAAAAAATTGGGCACTCCTTGACAGAACACTTTATTTCATTATTATAACTGAGTTTTATGATTTGTTCCATGTTGTTTCCAAAAGAGATTTAAGTCAAATATTTCAGAAGGTGTATTTAAGGAAAACTTGTGTTCCAAGAGAATTATTTTCAACCCATGTGATGATAAATTTCTAATAGATTTTTTTTGCTCTTACATTAAGATGAGAAATTAATTTCATGTTATTTTATTTACTTTGCTTAAGATACAATAGTGAAACTCAAGTCACCTCACTACATTATTATTAATTTTTCTCTCAAAATATTTATACATATAATTCTTTATAAATAACAAATTATGTATTATTTTCATTGCTGCCAAATGAAACATAAAAATATCTGATAAATGTCAATTTTCATTAAACTTTTTGTAATTAAAGCTACTTACATTCCCATAGCTAAAGAAATTTTGATAGTTATTTCTTCAATTGTTTTGTGCCCTGTGGTTTGTTTGGTGGTGTTTCTTCCAATGTTCACTTTGCAAATGTATCCTCAGTACAACAATGTTAAAATGTGTGGCCTTTGGGAGAGAATAAAGACATGAGAGAACCATCCCCATGAATGGGATGAATACCCTTGTAAAATGGCTCAAGGTTGAAGGACTGCTCTCTTGCCCTTCTGCCTTCTGCCATGTGAGGACACAACATCTGTCCTCTCCAGAGCACACAGCCAACAAGGAGCCATTTTGAAAGGGGATATTGTACCCTCATCAGACATCCCTCCTTCTGACACCTTAATCTTGGACTGAAACCTCCAGAAGCATGATAAATAAAACTTTACTGCTTATAAATTACCTAATCTGTAGTATGTTTTATGACATTCATTTCTTAAATGAATCACTTTTAGTCCTGTTATAATGGCAATTCAATTTCAACTTGAGTTTTAGAAGGAGCAAACATTCAAACAATAGCAACAGATATGGAAATAAATATTTATTTGGAAACTGCATTTGGCAATTGAAGCAAGTGTCCACAGACATTATTTTGTCCCTGCATTAGGCATATGCATATCTATGTCTACAAACTAGAGAATGTGGATCAATTTTTTCCCTAAGAAGGAAAATTAAAATTATCAATGGGATAAGAGAACTACATCTTTAGAGCAATTTTAATACTTGGAAGTTTAATATAAAAAAAAGTGGAGAAAATTAAATCCTTATATCTGTTTAAGAAAGTAACACCTCCAACATACAAAAACATTAACCACCCTTTTTAGTTCAGAGGTTTGAGTCTATTTTTAAAACTATGTGCATTGGGCACTTTAAATGGAATAAAAAATTCTTGGAACATATTAGGTAACTCCCAGAATCTTGGGAAGGGATGCAGAGATGGACTTAAGGCTCAGCTTCAAGGAACAACACCCAAACCAGTCTGGGACTGGAGCTGATGACAAGATTGACTCTGGTGCCTCTGTGTGCTCAATGCCAAGACCTGGACTGGATTGCAATTGCCAGGACTATTTCCTCTTTGTGCCATGGACCTGCTCTATTACCCTGGAATCGCAGTAGGTATATTGCCCCATGCAAATGAGAAGGAACTGCCATCAGGTCTTTTGCTTTGCATTGCTTATTTTAAAATCCGAATAGCACTTGGTTAAAATTATTGGAGAATATTACATTAACTGTAATGCAACATGACAAAATGAGTAATGCCTTCTAAACTCAGGAGAATTTACTGATATGAAGTGTAAGGTTTTCTTTCTTATTTTTTGGAAGTATTGGGGTTTGAAATCAGGCTGGTATGCTCAAGTTTTATAAACTTAGAAAATGTGGTCAAAATATTACATGTTGTCCCAATATGACTATAATAAATACAGGGTAGAATCTAAGAATCAGTAATTATTTTAGAGATATATCACTCTGTCAACTGTCCACAGCATTTTTCACTTAATAAATAGTTATTTATTTAATTCTGTGACTTTGGGTAAGTTACTTAAACTCTTTTGAGTCTCAGATTTCTTAAATATAAAACAGGGACAGGCTTAAAACCAACATGGCACTTTGTAGGCACTTGATAAATGCTACATTAATAAATATCAGGTCCCAAACAAAACATGGTTTTCTGTAGACACCCAAAATGACAGGTGTCCAGTCTGTTGAGTATTATTATTGTCCTGCATTCACATTTGATTAGAAGTTCACTCCAAACTATTTACTTTTATTTATAGTGCTTATAAAATCAAGTCACACTATGCCATTTTATTTTCACAGTTTTAGAGTCATTGGCTTAAAATAATCTCCATTAGGAAAAATAGTTGTGTTAAATGTAATAGTTTCTCATATCAGAAGTATTTTAAAAGGTGGAAGAACTTCTACACCACAGAAATATTTCAATGCATCATAAATAATCTGCATTATTAACATCACTAAAGTTAACTACTATCACAGGTTGCTATTCTCAAGACTAATAATATTAAAGTTACCCATAAAATAGCAGGACTATTCATTTACACAGAGATAATGCATTATGGAGGTTAAAATCTGGGTGTGGTGGTACACACCTTTAATTCCGCCACTTGGAAGGCTGAGGATGGAAGATCAAGAGTTTGAGGCAGTCTGGCCTACATACCAAGACCCTGATTGAAAAGAAATGAAAAACATAGACAATATAACCCCAGTCATCAGTATTGGAAATATGGTCTACTGCTTGTAAGATATAAGATCTTCAGCAGGTTGTAACCTTTCTGGAATAACTGTTAAATTGCTTGGGTAATAATACCTGTCACATAACTACTTTTTGAGAATAGAACATGAAAGTATTTAAAATGATTTCAGTAGGGTCTGTTCCTGAGTTAGTGTGGTAGGATTTTAAGTACTCCTAATACTGTATACCAGCATCCAAAGTGCTGAGAACACCGGTGCTGCCCCTCAAGTCTGTTACTGTGCAGAATGGGACAAGGACACATGAACTGATAACCATAGTGTACTTTGGTGATATATTTCAGCCCAAAAACTCACCAGGAAAATTCTAGATCTATATAGCCAGGATACAATATGAAGTAAAGGGCTTTATGGAGACCCACCCCCATGGCAACCACACTGCATATATCACAACTCCTTTCACTTTGCAAACATCTCTGTATAACTTCCCATTAACAACTCTATCATAGGATCCCATGCTCCTGGAACTATACAGGAGGAAGAAGTATGTCAGATCTAGGTCTTGGTAGTACTCTGAAGAATGGTGTGCATATATAAATTGTTAGAGTGCTGTGGGTTCAAGTCAAAGAGTCTTTCTCTGAAGTAGCAGAAGTTATACTGATCAAGACCCAATTCCTAGGGATGTAGAGAGGAAGCCATCCTTGCAGTCAGCAGCTAAGGCTGCCAAGCCTTCCCCTGTGAATTTTCCTTGTATCCAGCAACTTTCAACACTGAACCATTTTCCAGGTTAGTTTTTTATTTAAATTAAATTTATTTTTAACTGATACACCAAAACATAAAATTGCACCTATTACTGAGGACTATGTGATGTTTTGATACATGCAAACCCTTTGTGATGATTAAATTGGGATAAACATATCTAGCTCCTCAAGCATTCATAATTTCTTTTTTGTGAAAATATTCAAAATGATTTCTCTAGCTTTTTTTAATGTGTAGTACATTATTTTATCTTTAGTTACCCTACTCTGCAGTACCACAGCAGAGCTTCCTGATCCTATCTAATGTAGTATCTATTGACCAACCTCTCCCCATCTCTTCTTACTCTCCCCAGCCACTGGTATCCTCCTCCAGGTCATTTTAAATGTCAGCAAATTCCCCTGTGAATTTACAAAATTTCCTTCACTGTGAAACACATCTTGAGTGGGAGAGAAAAGAAAGGAAGCACTTTAATTCAAATTACATAATGGATTTAGAAAATGCAGTAAGTAAATGCAACCAATATACAAAGGAGATTCCGGAAAGAAGTTAAAATAAGGAAATATGTTTATAACAAGGACAGAAAGATTTCTAAAACTCTGTAACTTACAATCTGTATAATTGATCCAAACGCTCTTTTTCCCCAGACATGCCCTTTTCTTTTTTCTTCCTTCTTGAAAAGATCTAACTGTTCCTTCCAGGAAGTTTCTAGGGCTCTTTCCTGATCACTGCCAACCCCACCTTCTTCACAAGCAGCACAATGAACTGTTTTCACTTTGGTGTTATCGGGGACTTGCTGCTTCTCTGAGGGCCGACCATCACTATCACTTTCTATGCTCAGGCAGAGCTAGGGATACACAAAGACTTATTACAACTCTTCACTAAAAAATTTCTTCTAGAGGGAAGTTAAACATGTAATAAAATTAATTTGATCAGTGCTCTGATATATAGCAAGAAGATGGGGTTTCGCCCTTTTCACCTTGACTTTGGGAAAGAGAATTGAAGCTGCCTCATGGAGGTTTCATCTGAGTTGTTGCAAAGGTTGTTTAAAAGCTTCTAATGATGTGGTAAAGAGAATTTCACAAAGTTGAAAGGGATGGGTGAAGTCAGAGAGTGACAGAAAATGAAGACTTTCAGTCCTTCATTATTTACATTTTTTACAATGTATTCTACCCAAAAGTTAGTAAGTCTCTTATCTAGCTAGGTCATGAGCTCCTTAAAATCACACTTATCAACTCTTTAAATCCCAGTACTTGGCCCAGTGATCCCCTCTCAAAGTGTGCAAACAATCCCGTTTGATCTATTGACCAATGGCAAGAATAACACCGTGAAAATGGTTGAAGATACAACACGCAAATATAACAATAGGGATAATTTGATTTATCATATATAGCATTATGCACAAAGTAGACACATTTAAGTTTTATCATTTGTGATGCTGGGGGTTGAATTCAGGACCTGGCTCAGACTAGGCAGTAACTCCACCACTGAGCTACATCTGCATCCCTGAATCTTCTAAGTGAAAACAGGTCTGTGTGGAGGAATAAACTGTGCAGAACTGCAAGGAAATTCACTTTTAAAGCCAGATCTGATGAAGAATAATGAAAAAGTGGAATTTTTTCAGTAACAAAACTACACTTCTCCTTGTTTACCTTGTAATAAGGTCATTCTAGCATTCATTAAAGTCATTCTAGGATTAATCATTGAATGAGAAAGGAACCTCGAACTTGAGAGAATGGAATACTGATGGGCTTTAGATGTAGTTGAACAAAGAACATTTTTTCAAAACTGAACTTCTTGTAAATAACACTCAGAAATCAAGTACAGTGAATCTCATAGATTTTGGGTTTTTTTCCCCCAGAGAATATTTTCCAACATGTTACAGTACATTTTTAATGACAGTAAAGACCCAATTAGTTGCTTGGGGTTAATAATTTTCAATGAAGTATAAGAACAAAGACAGCAATAAAACACTTATATTTGAAAAGTTGTAACACTGAATAAAGTGAAATTACGTAAGGAGTTGTAATTTGTACAAAACATGAAGTATTAATATTATTATCATTATTACCAAAGGAACAATTTAAGCTATCATTAATCATTAACTATGAATCCCTGAAAATGGAAAAGCAACTTAAAGCTCATATCTGCCAGCTGCCAAGGGTAGTATCATCACTGTGTCACAAAAAGAACAATATTATCTACCCACAGAAGTTCCAAACTTACACTAGAAGTCCTAGTCAGAGAAACTAGGCAAGAAAAAGAAATGAAAGGCACCCGAATTTGAAAGGAAGAAGTGAAATTACTGTTAAAAATGACCTGACTTTTATATGTAGAAAATCCTAAAGACTCCAAACCGTCCCACACAAAAAAACAAAAAACAAGACAAAGCAAACAAAAAAACCTGTTAGAGCTAGTAAGTTCAAAGTTGCAGCATACAAAATCAACATGTAAAAATCAGGGGATTCTTCTATATACTAATGATGAAAGGAAATTCGTAAAAATAATCCATTTACCATAGAATCAAAAGGAATAAATGTAACCAAGAAATAAACATAACTAAGGAGGCAAAGTTCAGGAATTGGAAGAATTAGCATTAAATGCCATTCTACCAAAAGCATTCTACAAAGTCATGTACCCTATCAAATTTTCAAGGTACTTCTTGCAGAAACAGAAGAAAAATTCTCAAAATTCCAATGGAATCTCAGTGTATCTCAAAGAGCCAAAAGACAGCTTAAGGCATCACACTTTTAAATTCCAGTATATTACAAAGCTACTGTTATTAAGACTAATGGAACAAAATAGGGAGTTCAGAAATAAAATCTCTCATATAGACTCAAATCATCTTAAATAATGGTGCCAATGGTATACAATTGGGACAATATTGGGAAAGCTGTATGCCTGCATGCAAAAGAAGAATGCTGATCTATTACTTTAAATCACATAAAAAGTTAACCAAATGTAAAAAGTTAGACTTACATCCTATAGTAAATGCTATAATATTCCTAGAAGAAAGAAAGGGAGAAAAGCGCCAATGTTGACAATGAAGAGGACACTAAAATCCAACGGAACAAAAACAAATTTAGTTAAGTGGTTCCAGCTCAAACTTAAAAACTGTGCAGCAAGTGAAATAACCAAGACTAAAAAGATAACCTATGGAAAGGAAGAAAATAATTTCAAGCCATATATCTGATGAGGGGCTTTTGTCCAGCATAAATAAAACACTTCTATGGCTTAACCACATACAACTAATGACAGTTTGATTTAAAAATTGGATGTATGATTTGAAAAGCCCTTACATCAAAGACACACAAATAGTCTACAATCATTATGAAAAAATAGCTGATGGTCCTAAGTACTACAAGCTCCCTGCTGATCAAAACCTCACACCCATCAAAGTGGCTACTTTGGAATTTTTTATAACTAAAACAGCAGAACATAACTATTGGGGAAGGTATGGAGAAACTGGAAACTTTGCTCACTATTGATGGAAGTGTAAATTGGTATAACCTCTATGGGAAATTAAAAATTAAAATGCAAACATCATACTTTGACGTAGTCCTACCTTTGAGTATATAATCCAAAGAAATAAAGTAGGATCTCAAAGAGACATTTTCACACTCAAATTCAATTCAACATTATTCACAATGGCTAAGAGTGAGAAGCAGCTAAATATCCACAAAGAGATGAGTGAATAAAGAAAATGTTCTCTTTACATATAATGGAATATTATTCAGCTTTTAAGAAAGGAAATCCTGTCACATACTAAAACATTAATAAACTTTTGAGGACATTATGCTAAGTGAAATAAGCCAAGCACAAAGAGACAAGTATTACATGATTCTACATTCCTGAGATATCTAAATTAGTCAAACTTTTAGAAACAGAAACTAGAGCAGTGTTTGATAGGAGCAGGGAGGAAGGGGGAAAAGATGAGTTGTTCAATGGGTATAAGGTTCCAACTGCACAAGATGAAAATTTCCAGAGAGCTGTTATACAGCAAGGTTTGTACAACTGTACCACCACCATACTGTAAAAAATGGATAAGATGGAGAACTTCATGTTTTTAACTAAAATAAAAATCAAAATTCTAAGTACAATGCCTTTACCTATTAAAAGGTATGTAAATTAATTTCCAGAACTCTTTTACTTCTGCCTGGTATTCAGGTATACAGTATTTTCTGTGTTAGTACTAAAGCAGAGATAAATAAATGTTTACCTTTCTCTTCAAAACTGTAGAGAGAAGACTGGTTAGGAAAAAACAAAACAAAATATTCCAGGATCCATGGAGGAAACACACGTTAGTATGTCCTATCAGTCCACTGGAGCCTATTCAACAATTTATCTCTGCCAGAACATGCCAGAAAAACCAAAGGAAAATTAATGAACTAGAAACAATCAAATCAATCATACAGGGGCCTAAGGTTTTCAATTATTTCAACTGTTGGTTTCTTTCTTACCTAAAAGTATTGTAGTGAGTTTGAGAGTTTAGCAACTGATTAAGAAGGAAGATATTACCAGGAGGTGGCACTGCCACACATGGACCTTTATCTAAGCTGTGCTTTGTTAGGTTTGCATGTGGGGGGAGTTCCTCCCTGCTAGCTTGAGACCCTCCAGAGGTGACACTTAAAAGGGGAAGTGAAAATGGCGATGGGGCTATGTGTCTAGGTGATGTTCCTCTGCAGCTAGAGGAAAAGTCTGTTGGTCAGAGAGCTTCAAAAGGCCCCGACAGTTTGGGGTCTCAGCTCTGTGGTTTATCTAAGCCATGGCTAGCAGATGTTGGGGACAGTTTTGTTGGGGTGCATGAAACATCAGGCCCTAAATGGTTAAAATTCTGTGTATTGGATGATATTTTAAACCAATTTTGATGGATGATATTTTGAATTTAACAGCACTGAGCTTTTGAGCAGATAAGTTTGAGCTTGTCATAAAGAAGTAAACAACTTAGGACAGTTGTCTTTAACCCATGTATTCCACAAATAAATCACAAACCAAGTTCATTTCATTACAGAGAACAGGAATATAAATCAATTAAAGGAATTCAGTATCTCAGGAAAATAATTGTTTCTCTTAAGTGCTTTTAAATGAAGCAATATTACTTTCAGAGGAAGAAAATGTGTTATTTTTTGTCATTGAGAAAATATCTTAAAAATTGGGACATAAAAATGTTTCACATGCATGATAATTTGCAGTGGAGTAA
Organism: Castor canadensis; assembly: GCF_047511655.1. Lineage (NCBI taxonomy): Eukaryota > Metazoa > Chordata > Mammalia > Rodentia > Castoridae > Castor > Castor canadensis. Next base: position 78,827,815 of record NC_133394.1, on the reverse strand, counting down.
TTTTGGCTTCTGGACTTGTTCTAATTGTTTGTGTATTGACTTTAAATATTTTTAAACAAAGTTTTGTGATTTTTGAAAAGCACTTAGAAGACAAATATGTGTGCTATGGAAATGGATCAATTTATGATTCACTTAAAAAATTTGGTTTTACCACACTAAGATTCCACCTCACCCCTGTTAGAATAGCCATCATCAGCAACACCACCAACAACAGGTGTTGGTGAGGATGCGGGGAAAAAGGAACCCTTTTACACTGTTGGTGGGAATGTAGACTAGTACAACCACTCTGGAAAAAAATTTGGAGGCTACTTAAAAAGCTGGACATCGATCTACCATTTGATCCAGCAATACCACTCTTGGGGATATACCCAAAAGACTGTTACTCCAGAGGCACCTGCACATCCATGTTTATTGCGGCACTATTCACAATAGCCAAGTTATGGAAACAGCCAAGATGCCCCAGCACTGATGAATGGATTAAGAAAATGTGGTATCTATACACAATGGAATTTTATGCAGCCATGAAGAAGAACGAAATGTTATCATTCGCTGGTAAATGGATGGAATTGGAGAACATCATTCTGAGTGAGGTTAGCCTGGCCCAAAAGACCAAAAATCGTATGTTCTCCCTCATATGTGGACATTAGATCAAGGGCAAACACAACAAGGGGATTGGACTATGAGCACATGATAAAAGCAAGAGCACACAAGGAAGGGGTGAGGATAGGTAAGACACTTAAAAAACTAGCTAGCATTTGTTGCCCTTAACGCAGAGAAACTAAAGCAGATACCTTAAAGCAACTGAGGCCAATAGGAAACGGGGAACAGGTACTAGAGAAAAGGTTAGATCAAAAAGAATTAACCTAGAAGGTAACACCCACACACAGGAAATCAATGTGAGTCAACTCCCTGTATAGCTATCCTTATCTCAACCAGCAAAACCCCTTGTTCCTTCCTATTATTGCTTATACTCTCTGTACAACAAAATTAGAGATAAGGGCAAAATAGTTTCTGCTGGGTATTGAGGGGGCGAGTGGGAAGGGGTGGAGTGGGTGGTAAGGGAGGGGGTGGGGGCAGGGGGGAGAAATGAACCAAGCCTTGTATGCACATATGAATAATAAAAGAAAAATGAAAAAAATAAAATAAAAAATAAAAAATTTGGTTTTAGTTGTAAAAATTGCATTTCAATTTTCTGAATTCCATGTCTGTTTTAAGACTATTTACTCATAAATAAGATGTTTTTAGGAAATCAATACATCTATATAGTTTTTAATTTGTGATTTAACACATATGTATATTTATATTAGGTCAGAGATGAGGCTCAAGTGGTAGAGTGCCTCCCTAGCAAGCATAAAGCTCTGAGTTCCAACTCCAGTATTGCCAAAATAAATGAACAAAAAAATTTATATTTGAAAAATAACTCAATATGCTGAAAATATACTGTGTCTTTTGTTTAGCATGGGAAAATTTTCATTTCATTGAATACAATTTTTACATTTTATTTTATTTTACTTTTGATATGCTCTTAACCTGTCCTAATCTGATGAATCATGAACTTTAAGCATGTAGTTATCCCTGCAAATAAATATTTTGATTTGCAGTGATAGTGAAAAAAGTAGATGAACTGATCTATGTTGCATTTGTGAGTATTTAAGACATTTATGATGTGATGATACTCAAGAACTATGCTAACATATATTTGTGATATAGTATTTTACTACTAATAAAGTCACCATATCTGGGCTACTCACCAAAATACAGAGGAAGTCATCAGGCTATATACTGCAGCAGAGAATATGATGATTTCAAAAACTGCAAAGAGACTCTTACTGATTTACATGAACATGGACAAATGTCATAAACAAATGAGAGGAAGTATTTCAATTTTAAATGTGAGATGATTCCATCTGTTGATAAACTGAAAAGGATGATCCTGTCTAATAAGATGGCCTGGATCTTTCCAGAGTCACATTTAGCACATACTGTCATTTCAAGTAAGTATTTGGTGTACTGAATCATGGAGACAACTGAAATTAGAGGATTCTGAAACCTTAAGTAAAAGCACTTAACCCCAATCAAGTCTCAATAATTAATATCAGTGGTTGGCAGCTTCCTGGGTGTCATCATCCATTACAGATGATGAGGCTATAGTGAATTACATCTTGTGGTTGACAAGATTAGTTTCCCCAGGGTTAAAAACATATTTTATACCTTATTTTAATACCAAGTGAATGCTTTTCACCTCTACTGCAATGGGGCCACAATTGAGATTCATAAAATAAGTATTAGTATGAGCTAGGAGTGACTGGCAAGTGAAACTCTAGCCATCCCAAAGTGAAATTCCAAACCTAATTGAACTCCAGTGGATGTCAGCAGCTTATGTGATCAAGTTTTTTTTTTTTAAATCCCTCTTCTGTGAATGGTGCTATCTTTGGTCTGGCTCTTCTCTGTCACAAGGATTAGCCATGTGCACAGTCTTATCCTCATAGCTTTGTTCACTGGTTGTAAGCCTGTAGGGAGTTCAAGCTTTCTGCTGTTAGGCTTTTTATTTGGAAGCCTTTTTAAACTTGGTTGTGAGACTACCTTGGATGGTAGGTTATTTTTGCTAAGTTCAGCCAACACAGATGACCTGGATTTTCAGATTGAACGCCTGAATTATGTGAATCATTGAATATGAATTAATGTATTTTTCCATTTTCACTATGAACTATCCTATTACATTTTTGCTTTTGTGAACTACGAAGAGACAGCAAAATGTCCAGCAAAAAATGAACACTAATGGTGGTCCATGATAGAATTTACGTATCTTTCTCTCTCTTCACAGTGTTTTTTTCATTGTGTTGTTGGTAGTATTGTCATTCTTTTCAAAATCATATCAGTATTGTGTGCTAAGCATATCAGTTGTAAAAATTAAACATTTAACCAACTGTGATGTCAGTCTGCATGGAAGCCCTTTAGACTGGCACTTAGTGCACATTTGAAGTATGATTAGAGAGACATACATTTAACTTGAAAGCTAGTATATGAATAACTTTTCAAGGCCTCTAACATCTGCATAATATAACCCAAGGACTGGATTTTAAATGCTTGCTTTATAAGAGAAAGGGTGAAATTCTGTCTTTAATTGCACAACGAACTCAGAATAATTAGGAGGACAATAATTAAGAAGATAGAGCTGCTTGTAGTTACAATTTGAGAAACATACAATGTCTGCTCTACCCTCACAACTAGTCTTCCCACCCTCTTACCCTTAAGGTCACTCCTAATCTGCAGCAGATTAGGGTACAGTGTGGTAACGGAAGTTTCACAGAACATATATACTTGGTTTTAGAAAAGACTGTTTCACCCTGACCCAAGGTAAACATTCAGGATATATGAGGAATGAAAGTAACTGTGAGGTTTTTTTTTTCATACCAAGTTAAAAGTAATGCTGTGATAGATAAAAAAATAACTTTTAAAAGAATGTATTTTCTTCCTTCCAGTTTAATATATTGAAATGTATTTAATTGCATGCATATTCTTTTGTAACATGCATAAATATGGGTGAAATACATTATATCAAAATTAGTAACTTGACAAGGTTAGTCTGCCTTGTTATGATATTGGAATGCAAGTGTACACTTAAGTTTTAAAGGAATTGCTCAGAACCAAAAGCAATTTGTATGCTAAATATATGGACACAAAATGTCAGGTCATGTGTAAACAACTGGTAATTATTTCAGTCCTCCTCTTGGATAATTTGGGAGCAAATTAACAAAGTGCCTACTCTTCACTAACTATTGTATTGAACCCTTTTTAGATGAAGAAAAGCAAATAATACCATTCTCATTTCCAGTGTTCTTCTAGAAAGATAAACACGTAGAAATTTAAATGGCAAGAAATGATAAGAAACAGTCAAGTGAGTTAAGAATATATGATATTGGTTGACACCAGAATGACTTACTGTCAACTAAAGTGCATAGACAGTAATTCCATGAGTGTTCAAAGGGTCAGGGGTTCACAGGCACTTACAATGAATGAAGATACAAGGGAAGTAGGTATTGACCAGGTTCGAAGGTTGAGGAGATTAATATAGGCAGAAGAAAATGCTGGCAAGGCAATATCCCACCTCTTGGCAGCAAAACATTTTCTTTAGTTTTGTAACAGAGGAGATATTGAAGTGACCAGATAGTCAAGGTATGAATTCATAATTGGAGCACACTGCAGGGTTTCCTGAAGAAAGCAATATATTTTAAAGCCCAGAGACCTCAAGCACTTGATTAATCAGAAGGTGGAAAGAAATTAACCTTCAGTGACCTTCAGTTTCTGTACCTTTAAAACAAAGATTTTCACAGGACTGCTGGGGATTACACAGCATTGTCTTGAAGCTCCAATTAAGACCATAAGGATGACAGTGTGCTGGTAAAGGCAGACACAATGAAATGGTCTGAACTTTTTTTAAGGGGAAAATCTTTACCCATTTGTATAATAAATTGGCACCATAGGTTATAAAACACATTAATAAAGCCCATAGCTTAGGCATGAATCTTTATTCATGTTAACCGTGCTCGATCCATTTCAGTCACTAAATTCATTTTGTCTGTAAGTTAAACTGCATTTTATAATGACTGGATTTTTTTTCAGAAAGGCAAGAGGAGACTAGTAAGTAAGCCTTCTGCTATTGGTATGTCCAGCCACAGGGTGTCATTCTAGGAGTACCGATTGATCTGTCTAGAAGCAGAAGTGATACTGTGGCAGCAGCCACCAACCACCACGTCATGGTTAGTTGTGGAATAAATGATGAAAGTTCTGCTTCTTAGCCAAGGTGAGTACTTACTTGGTATGCTAACCAATCCTTTCTGATAGATATTTTCCTTGATCTGTTTTGCAACATTAAAACTAACATTGGAATAAAAGTGTGAAGACTCTAAAGTAAAATTTCTAGAGTTGAGTCAACCTTAGTGAATTGAATTAGTCATTGCTTGCCTTTGGAAGATAGAGTAATATACAATAGGTCTTAGTTTCTGATAGCCAGAGAGTTATAAGGAAAAATAAGAAGGTTGACAGGTAGTGACCTACATTTATAAAAACATATTTCCTCTTACAAATTTGTTTGCACCTATTTCATCAAACTAGACTTTTTTCATCAGTTTAAGTGAAAACTGTGCATGGTCGATGCACCTAACTTATGCTAAATCTGCAATTCATTTCTGCCTAGTGTTAACATGTTTGTGAAACCACAGTTTACCCAAGTCACTTTAAATTTGGCACCAATAGCCCACCTTGCCTTCTTGGTGAGGCAAACCTCCTTCATTTGAAAAGGGGTACATTTAATTGCTGTGGGGAAAGAGGGTGAAAGTGGCTTAGAAGTACTCCTGTGGTCATTAAAACAGTGACAGAGCAGGACTGTTGCTTAGTCAGTATCAATATCTTAATATTTTTAGATATTTTAATCTCATCAGAAACTTGAAATGGAAACTCCTTCTGCCTGCTTACTCAGCCAGTCATCATTCTTAGAAAACAGATTGATATTTTATTAACTCATTTAGAAAGTTTGTTTGAGATATGTTGTCACAGGGGAGAGAAAACTAGACATGATTCTTGCATTTATGCAGCCTAGTCTGTAGTGAGTGAGTGAGACATGAATCAAATAACCGCAGGAATAAGACATAATGTTTCCATGTGGTTACTGCTAAGAAGAGAAAATGTACCACAGAACTATAAGCACTCACAGAACTGGGTATTTTAACTAGTCATAGAGATCAGAGAAGAATTTCCCACATACGCCATGGCAGAACTAGCGCGTGATCATTAAGTAATAGTTAACCAATCAAATAGAGAACATAGAGAGGTCAGATGTGAAGCCTGCTGGGAAGGCAGCATGAAGGGCTTTGGGAACTGTCTGGCTATACATAGGTCATCAGGCAGGGAAGACAATGTACTGAAGGAAGGCTAAACTGATAGCTAGTAAGTCAAGCTGAGGATTTAGAGCAAGAGGAAGGCAATGAAAGTTTCAATGGAGAAAAAGGTGACCATTCCAGAGAGATATTTGTACTTCCTGGAAGATTACCTTGAGCTTAAGATGCAAAAGGGATTTTGGTGGGCAAAAGTAGGTCTAACGAATGTTGGTATGAGGTAGAAGATGGTAAGTAAAAGATCAAAGATTAAAGAAGTATCAGTTAAAAATCAAAAGGATGAGATTGAGGCAGTAGGAAGAAATTGTTTTTCTGTCTAGTAACTCCATGTGGGAACAGATCTGTGATTTTATTTCCTTAATGACTGAAGAAATTCCATCTTATAACAGAAGTTGGCTCAAAAGCCTACACCTTTCAGTTACCACCCCAAGGAAAGTGAATGGAAATCTTACTTACGCATATATTTAGATAAATCATCATAATAGCCTCTGAAAATTATCATATCATTTTAGACTTTGACATATTTTCACTGGTGTATTAGCTATAGTTCCACCTTGTTTTATTAATCACCTATATGCAATTTTTCCAGCACTACTGCAGTGTTTGACACTTTCTGAAACATTTGTACTTGCTATAGTTTTAATGTATTTTGCATATAATATTCCAGTTCATTTAATAAAAACTACTTAGGGGTCTCTGCTTATCCTTTGACTACTCCTTACAGCTTCACTTCCTCAAGACTTTCAACTTCCTTGTAATTTCAGCTATTTCTTGCCACTTAGACCCATTACAATGTCTCTCTTGGGTTTATAGATTTAGCAAATTAGACTGCAGGACATCTAATGAAATTTCAACTTCAGAAATTAAAGAGGCACCCCACTGAATGGGAGAAAACTTTTGCCAGCTATACATCTGACAAGGGATTAAGAACCAGAATATACAGGGAGATCAAAAAACTAAACTTCCCCCCAAAATCAATGATCATTGAAGAAATAAGCAAATGAAGTGAACTGAGCTTTTTCAAAGGAAGAAGTCCAAATGCTTAACAAATACATGAATAAATGCTCAACATCTCTGGCCATAAAGGAAACATAAATCAAAAGCATGTTAAGATTCCACCTCACTCATGTCAGAAGGCTTATCATGAAGAACACAAACAACAATGAATGTTGGCTAGCACATGGGGAATAAGGTACCCACATACACTACTGGTAGGATTGCAACCATTATGGAAAACGGTATGGAGGCTCCTCAAAAAACTAAACAGAGAACTGCCATATGACCCAGTGATTTCACTGCAAGGGATATACCCAAAGGAATTCAAGTCAAGACACAATAATACACTTGCACACCGATGTTTATTACAGCACAGTTCACAACAGTCAAGATAAGGCAATAATCCAGATGCCCTACAACTGAAGAATGGATTAAGAAAATGTGATATATATATAATGGAGTTTTATTTACCCATAAGGAAGAATGAAACCATGTAGTTTTGAAGGTAAGTGGATGCAATTGGAGGAAATCACGTTAAGTGAGGTAAGCCAGGCTCAGAAAGTCAAGTCTACATGTTTGTGGGAGACAGTACAAATATATGCAGTATTATGCAAAACAGGTTACACTAAGGGGAGGTCACTAACAGGAGATCAAGGGTGAAAGAATGAAGTTAAGAATGTGAATATTTGTGATATTTTTTCTATATAAGAATGAACATAGAATTTTTAAATGTTGAAATCACCATAAAATGGGGACTAGGATAAACAGGAGAAATATAGAGGGCATGAACCAATTCGAGTTATGATACATATATGAGTGGACTGTCACAAGGAAAATCCTTGTAGAGCTATTTTAAACAAACAAAAATCCTTCTTTTTCCCTCCAAAACATGGAGAACAAGGAGGCAAAATGGGTTCTGTCTGGGGATTGGTACCAGTGGGAGGGGGGAGATATTTGGAAAGTGTGAAGGAGGCTGAATGTAGTGGAAATACTATGTGCTCATGTATGAAAATGAAAAAGTGAGACATGTTGAAACTATTCCAGGAATGGGGGAAGGGGAAGATTAAGGAGAATAATGGAGGGGGTGATCCCAACTATAATATACTGTAAGAACTTCTGTAAATACCACAATATACACCCAGTACAAAAATAATTTTAAAAAGAAATAAAATGCAATGTTTTTAGTGTAAGTATATTTTATGCAATATTCGGGACCTACTATATTACAAAATTACATATTGTTCATCTAAAATTTAAATTTAATTAACACTCCAGCACTTTTGTGTCAACTTTATCTCTTTCAAATTCAAGCTACCTATTTCATTCCATATTTGGCCATGAAAATTATAAAGGACAAAAGCACTATTATCTTGGAGTTTCTCAATGTGGACAGTATTTTTTAAGTTGACTTATTAGATGTTGGCTTTTAAATGGATTTGATGCGATCATAAATTGTCCTGGACAGTTCTAACATGAAGGAAATTCCTTGGATGGAAATTAGACTTTCCCAGAAAACCAAAGCTGTGGATTCATGATTATTAAGTTATAAAAGCATGTGTCACCTTCCCATTTGGAGTTCTTAATAAATCTGCAATAATTGTTTTAAACTATTGATATTTTGACTCTTTGAGTTTTAAAACAAAACCCTACCTCTCACATACCTAGGCATTTCAGAAAAACCAAGTATCAGTTTTATAGCCTGAATAATTATGGGTCAAATATTTCCATCTCCTAATCCTGAAACTTGCAAATGTGTTCCCTTACTTGGGTAAAGGAACTTCACAGATGTGATTAAGTAAAGCATGTAGAGAGGAAAAGATTTTCCTGGATTCTCCAGCATGGCCTAATTTACTCATAAGGGAATGTGTACGAAGGAGGCCATAGAGTTAGAGTTGAAGAAGGCAATGTGGGGGTAGACTAGTTAAAAAGCAGAACCTACTACACTGTGATGTGATTGAAGATGGAAGACAGATCATAAGCTAAGGAGCCCTGGTAGCCTTTAAAACCCTGAAAAGGAGAGGAAGTAATTCTTCCCCAGCATCCAGGAAGAATACAGATGTGCCAAGACCGATTTTAGTCCATGGGACCTAATTTTTGGTTTCTTACCTCTACAATAGTTGGATAATAAATAAATATAAACCAATTTAAGAATCTACCTCTGTGGTCATTTCTTATAGTAACAATAGAAACCTATGCAATGACAATGCTCTGGATATTTTCAGGGTTTTTTTATACCAATACATGCTATCCAGTATAAACAAAAGCAGGTTAGGATGAAATCCTCATATCACTCATTTCATTGTTTACATTCTTTTAAGCACTATATTTTTTACTTGTATAGAGATAATCAATGTGTGAAATTAGACTAGCTACAAAAGAACAACTGTGTATGTTTTGTGTCCTTCCTTTACATATCAACTGAAATCGACAAGTGAGTATATCACATTTTGAACATATTTTCTCATTTTTTATTAATCCTCTCCCAAGTGTAAATATTTTTAAGTATATTTATATTGTATTGACAAATATGTTCCATAAATATAAAAAGAAATTACAAGATTGATGCATGTAGTATAAATTTAGTTGGTTTGAACCTTCACAAGATGTTTTGAAGTTAAGAGGGGAAATATTAAAATTTTCTACCTTCAAAAGCATGTGTTTCATTTCTGACAACAAGGACATTCTTGAATTTTCTATTTTAGAAAATTATTGGATCTTTTCTTCTTTAATCATTCATTTACAGTAACATGCTTTAAAGACAGATTTAGAGAAAAAATTATATGTGACTTAACTATACTGTTGTGTTCTTAATAAAACAGAAAAATCACATGTTACAAAGCCATAATTATAGGGAGTTTCAGAAGATATATTTGAAAAAGGTCCAGTGGATTAGTACTAAAACTGGACCAGCTTCAGGGAGTTTGCCTTTAATGGAGAGTGGACATATTGTCAAACACAACTCACTGGGTTACCAAGCATATGCCACTTGATCCAAATGATGCCATGTTTATGCTATGTACTTCTGAACACTGAAATTTTAAAAAACGCATCTTTAAAATAGTGATTTCTTTTATTTACTGAAATTTGTTTTGCTAATATTTTAAAATACATGTAGCATGTAGTATATAACTTTTTTATACTCATGGTGTGTTTTCATCGTAAACTGTAAAGAATCTCCTAAGATAGGTGTTCGGTTAGTGAGTTAGTTCAGTTTGGCTAACATTTAGTTTTTCTATGTACTGGACAAGATGACAGCATATATTGTGTTCTTCTTGCAGTAGCCTTATGGAATACATATTCACTATATACAAAAGTAAAATGAGGCTAGCAGAATTTAATTTACTCCAAACTCTTTTCTATCTTTTTTTCCGGTACCAGGGGTTGAACTCAGGGCTTGTGATTCCTAGGCAGGTGCTGTATCACATGAGCCAATCCACCAGCCCTCTTTTCAGTTGGTTATATTTGACAAAGGGTCTTGCTTTATGTCTAGGTCAGTCTGGACCATCGTCCTTTTATTTGTGCTTCTCTATTTAACTAGAATGACAGGCATGCACCACTGTACCTAGCTATTGCTTGAGATGGGGTCTTGTGAAGTCTTTGCTCTGGCTGGCCTTGAATCCTGATGTCTGCCTCCTGAGTAGTTAGGATTATAGACTGGAGCTACCACCCCCAGCCCAAAAGCTATGATTTCAATAAATGTATATTTGTGTTTTAGCTCTCAATGATGGTATGAATTATACTTTGTGAGAGTGTAACTATGATCCTTAAGCTGACATATGTTATTGTAGTTTATAGTATTTAAGCTATTTAATCTTATGATTGAATAGGTTATTACTTACCTTGCAATGGTAGTATCAGCCAGGAGATTTTAGGTCATGCTGCATGACAATAAATTCCAAATGTTTCCATGGGATTGTTCATTGTTTATTCATATACAATCTACTTTATATCTACTCGTCTCTCCAGCTCAACTCTCTTCTACTTGTTAGCATTCCAGTATGCTCCATGTACGACTGTGTTTTCTAAATCATAAATTCACACACACCTCTACAGCAAACTACATCAGAGCAGAGAAGAGAAATCAAAAGCAAGAGCAATAAGACAATTGGTATTAAAAGAGACTTGAAAATAGTTTATTTTATGGGTGAAAAGACTAAGGAACAATAACAAAAATCTATAACAGCAAAAACATAGTGGACATAGGTATGAACATAGGTAACTTGAAGTCTGATGCATAAAGCACAAAGTGCCTTCTACATTACACAGTGCATTTCAGGAAAATGAGCAGTAAAAAGTTGTTTCAAAAAAGAACCCACTATCCTAAGAAGTTGGTAATAATATAAAAAAAAATCATAGTGGTAAAGTGAGCTTTGTCAGGTTCTTGGATAACAGTGTCTAGAATAACTTCCCATATGTACTAACCTGTGCCTAAGTCTGGAAACTGATTTCAGGAAGGATAAACAGCCCTTCAAGATCATGTCCCATGTGGTGGCTTTGGGCTAAGAAATGTAGGCTTGCTAGACTCTGTCTGACACGAATGATAATCCCTCATTCCTATATAATTATCCTGGAGAAAGCTGAGCTCATTTCCTTTTGTATTACAACAGCTTTTTCTTTCTCCTAGATGTAAGCTTAATAGGAAAATCTGTGCACTGCACAATGTATCACACATATTTATGTGTCTGTCTTGCTGTCATGAGCACACACATATTAGCTGAGCAGTCTCAAAAAAGAAATCAAGAATTTAAACCTTTAATTGCAGTACTTCCACAGATTTAAACATCATTCACTCTCTTTTCCTTGTTGCTATGATCCTTTCTTTTTTCTTGTATTGAAAGACTTCATGTTGAATAGTTCAAAAAAGTGTGAATTAAAAAGTGTTACTTTTTTATCTTTAGCCATTTTATTCATTACCAGGATCACTCCTAGAAGAAATTTGCATCAAAGCAGAATATGGAGAGAAAGGAGAGAGTAAGGAGAGAGAAAGCGTTGTACTCTCCATTGAGGTATACATATATAATACTAGTAAGAAATATTAAAGCCTCACCTTCTGCTTGCTGGGGTTAAGAGTTTATAGACACATTCTGCATTTTGTTCATTTGTAATATATATATGCTAATGAATATACAATTAAAAATGGAATGTGCATGAATTAATATTGTGCTTTATGATAAACATAGGTATTCATTCATCTATAATCTCTTGATATTGTACCAATATCTTTGTCAAATATAAATCCTCTGATTAAATGATTAGCTATTTCTGGTTTCATTTTACATGAATTTATGCAATAACTTAGAATATTTGGCAAGTAACATGAGTACAGGATCATTCTGTATTTTTTCCAGTCTTCTCTGGTTGTCTTGTCCACACCTAATTTATGAGGTTTTGTTTGTTTGTTTGTTTTAGCAATTAGTACTTTCTTAAGCAAAATTCCTTAGGCAACCATAAAACTCCTTTCTAAAATTCCATATTTTAGATAACAAAATCTAATTCAATATTGTCTTCATTAAGAAATTTAAACTGTATGTAAGATTTTTGATTTTCATGTCACAAAAAAAAAAGTAACATTAAATTTGGGCCTATTCACTTACTATTCCTTTTACTAGAATGTTCTCTCAAATATCGACAAGATATTTTTTCCTGTTTTTAATACCAACTCCACAGAAAAGTCTTTACCTAGCCTGTTGGAGATAGCCTAACCTTACTGTGTATCCATTTTCCTGGTTTATTATTGCTCATAGCATTCAACACCACCTTTATTTACTTGTGTGTTTTCTGAGACTTTCTTCTTACTCCTGAATCAAAGATATATTAATGATGCTTCTATGACTGTTAATTTTTTTTGTTTTCTCCTACTACTGTATTCCATGCCTAAAAGATCACTAATTCATAGTAGATGCACGGTCTCTCAATTAATGCATAAATTAAAATTTGTTCTAAATTTCCGCTTCATGATAAAATAAGTCACTTAAACACTTCCAAGTAAATGTAGAGAAATTTAGTCTTCCCATTCATTTCTGATTTAAACCTGATAGGATCATGAATTCCTTTGTGATGTTACTTCTCCCCAGGAGCATACCTCAGTTCTGGGTTTGCATAAGAAGTTAGGCACCTTCTTTATTACAATTCTGTTCTGGAATCCTCTAAAATGACATTTGGTCTTTGTCTTCTTTTTACTCCAATGCTTCAGCTGATCTCTGAGGTCTTCAATGGTCTTTGGGTTACTAATATTGACTGGCACATTCCTTTGGGCCTGAAGACCATCCCATGGCCTCCAACTATAGACCACTTCCATGACTTGAGACAAGGGATAAAGTTAAGAACTAATGCATTCTTAGAGACATGGGCAGGAGGATGCTTTCTCTCATGAGCAGGTGAACCGTGTTACCATTTATAACTGAATGTTAATACACCATTTCATGGGAAATCTATGGGAAAAGCCAATCTATGGGAAAATCAAGGGACACAACCTGCTTTGCATCTTGCATTTAATGACTGCTGTCATTTCTCACCTAGAACAGGGCTTGAAGTCACATCATAGGAAGATTTACCAACCAACATCTAGTCATGTCTTCTCCTATCATTCTTTTAGGTCATGAAAAAGTCTCTAGGACTCTCTTTTTTCAACAGAAGTTTTAAGACCTTCATCCTTCAGGTATTTAGTATACAGAATTAATACCTTTCAATATATCCATCATTTGCTTTTAAACCTTGAAAAATGAACTTTTAAAATTACTTGGAACCTCTTGTGAATTTGGTCTAAAACTAAGTCAATGAATTTCATGCTCAATGTTTGCATGTCTGCTGGCCAAATGCCCAGGGGCTTAGGGAAGCTTCTCCTATCCCAGAATTTCCTTCAACTACATGGATCACACTCACCTAACACACAGCACACACATGAATGCAAACACATAAACACAACTGCACATATACATTGTTTATAAAGCAAGAAAAAAAGTTTTAAAGCAAAAAAAGGGAAGGAAGGAAAATGACATACCCCAAATTGGCTATTGCCCAACACTATTTTAATGAAGGCTACATCTAAGATGGTGATATGTTTATGTTTTTAGTTGTAATTTTACTCAAAAAAAAAAAAGCCAGTATAATCATGACAACTAGAAGGGGAGTATTGCAGTAGAGAGTTTTTACTGTCTAGGAAGAAATAAGTGTTTACTTGTAGACCTTAAAGAACCTACACCAAGGAAAGGCAGATATAATAGACAAGGTGTAGTTATAGATTTGGAGCAGGTTGTAGGCCATCAGAAGGTACAGAGCACTAGTGTGTACAGAAAACAAGCTGACGGTAGAGGTAAAGACAGAAAGAGAAGTAGGTGACAGAAGAATGTCAACCATTCTCTTCCAGGACACCTTTACCCTTTAGATATTAATTAGAAAACCAGGTGGGAAATATAATAATCTGACATACTTCTATTTTAGACATTTCCAAATTTAATAATTGAATTCATTAAACTTAAAGAAACATTGGAAGATAAAAAACTAAAAATCAAGAATATTTTTATGAATGCCCCAAACACAAAGCCACATTAATATTGTCATTCAATTGTTTGTGTTTGTTTTTAAATTTCTGTATGTTCCTCTTTTAGCTGTCTGCTTTACCCAATTATGATAGTAGCAAACGTTCATTAATAGGTCATAGGATTATTTTCTCTTAAAGTCATAAGACGCCCATATTTTAATAAATTCATTGACATTTATCAGGTAATATTCAAATCAATTCCGGGTTAAACAACAGGGATTTTAAAGATATAATTTTTCAGTGATATATAGATGAAATTTTTTTCCTCAAGCTTTTTATGCCATTTCTTATAAGTCTTAGAAAAACAGCCTTTTTAGGATACAGTCATATATCTTAGGAGTCTGAAATTTAAAAACACTAACATGGTAAGGTTTTGCTACCTGAACCACTTAAGTTCTGTTTGGGGTAGTCATGTTTTCTACTGCCCCAATATGGTTCCTTCTGTCTTTACCAGCAGCCATCCCTGCCCGAAATGAAACACCAACGGTTTCCTTCATATCTCCATGCCATCTCACTTTTTAACAAAACAGATGATAGTAATGACAATAATATTTTAGTACAATGTTTGAAGAAAGAGCTACTTTAAAAACAACTAATCTGTAAATTATCATTTCTATAATGTTTCCTTGAGTTGAGAAAATGCTTACAATTTATGATTTCTCAAATATTTTCTAATCCATCTTCAGTGATTTATACCTAGGCAATAATTGTCACCAGGATCAACAATGTAATCTGCTAAAACCATCAGTACTCATGCATATTCAGAAGATTTATCATAGAACAAGTTTGAGATCAGAATGCTGAGAATCAGACCATTGACAGAACAAATTCCTGGGCAAAGTACTGGGATAGAATGCCTTGTCATAGTTTTTCTCTTCTCTATTAAAATAATCAGATAAAAGTTTGTAGATAATTTAAATGCACGTGCTCTGGACTTTGCATATGAAAATTAGAGTGCTTGTTACTTAATATTGAATGTGTACGTATCTAGTCTGCATTGATCCCTTTGTGTAATAGTGAATATTAGTTTATTCTCTCTCTTTTTTAACAATAAAAATTCCCTCTGCATGAGATGATTGCCTCATCTTGTAGAAAAATTAAAATTCACATAAATGCAAATGAGAAACATACCATTAAACAGTATTTTAAATATCATCCCATAGTAACATGCTTCTTTTAGTAAATCAATGTGTGTCCAATAAATGACCATTGACTGACATTGGAATCCATCTCTGAAATGTTTCTTCTGTGTTTTACAAACTAATGTAATGAACAGCCCTGGATACTGAGTGGGTATCTCACCACTTGTAACAAGTGATGATGGAATCCTTCTGGATATCCAGGTATCCTCACAATGACCCTGATATAATCACAGCCAAACATTTGGTGGACTTCTGCTCAGGAGAACAACTTTCTACCCAAAGAAGTGTGATCTAGTGTCTCACATGGAAGAAGGGATTCTGGTCTGCCACCTATTCCTGCTCCAATCCCTAAATTATTGCTCAACCTCCAGCTTAGATACATGGTTTGAGAGGGACAGGAAAGTCAGTCCTCTGAGAGCAGTGCGGTTATATTCCTTAGCTTCCCCAAATCTCTCAGGCTGGTCCTGGATTGGGCATTGCTAGCAGTAATTCTTTTTCAGAATTGGTTTGGAATTTGCTCTCTGTTAGATAATTCTCTTTCCAGATATAGCCCTTCACCACTGTGCATATGGCTTCAGTTGTCATTGCTGAATTGGGTTCCCCTTTAATGATAATTTCCTGAGTTCTTTATTTTCTTCCTCTGAATTATCTTGCATCCCTTCTCTCATCTTTTAACTCTCCTGGAATTTTATCCATGGACTCTAAGTACCTTGACTTTCTGATATCAACTACAGATTTTCAGTCAGCTTTGGGTATAGTTAAATGCTCACGTATCCTTAAAAGAAGCCAGTCTTCTTAAATGTGGAAGGTAAAATTTTATTCATACTAAAGCCAGAAGAATAGAGATCTACATCAATTCACACGACCTCCATTTACAGTTTCAGAGGAAGCAAATAAACATAGATTTTTACTAGTCAGGAGACACAAGGTCAATCCAACCATTGAAACTGTTTTCATCTCTGATCAGAGAGATCACATAAATTCCGAGTCTCTCAAAATGCCAGGATGTGACCTCTTATGGTTGCTGTTGTTTTGTGGACTCTCATTTGCAGAGAGCCTATGGGTGTTTTGGATCTCTGTGGCAGCCATTGGATCCCTGCTGATATTTTCCACACTCGAGCTGCTGAGGAGGTTCCTCACACTGGTGGACAGTTGAGTTGAGGCATGACTCATTCTTGCCCCAATGTGTTCTTCGGAAATCAGCTGCTAACAATTTGGTGTGGCTTATGATCTGTACTTTCAGTAGAGACCGTATCTCATCACCTTCTCCAGGGACTTTTCCTACCTTGACTAGTGCTCTTCTTGAGATCTCCGTTTTGTTTTCAATTTATTTATTTATTTGGCAGTATTGAGGTTTGAACTCAGGGCCTACAACGTGAGCCCTCATCCCCTTTATGTTGTTTCTTGCTTTTGAGATAGAATCTCATGTTTATGGTGGGCTGGCTGGACCATATCTTTCTATTTATGCTTCCTATGTAACTGGAATGATGTGAGTGTAGCATGATGTCCAGCTATTGGTTGAGATGGAGTCTCATGAACTTTTTGCCTGGATTAGCTTTGAACTGTGATCCTCCAGATCTTTGCTTCACAAGTAGTTAGAATTACAGGTGTGAGCCACCACACCTACGTAGGTCTGGATTTCTGATAAGATTTCCTTGCTACTGGCCCACATCGGAATCTATACTACTGAAGAGCTAGTTCTGAGAAAACTTTGGTCTGTCTCAATGATTCCCTTGGACAAGAAGCTTTGGCCAGCTTCTCCTAGGCTAGTGGTGAGGCAGCTTGGAAAGGGGTATGCTCCCAGAATACCACATGCAAAGTGAGGATTTTGAAAGTCCCTCTTTTATTGCTTCCTACACTTAACTTTCTTCTCTTTCTTGGGTTTGTCCCTCGGGAAAACATGTGACTACAGATTTTTCTTCTCTCAACAACTCACTGGGACCTTGGCTAAGAGACAGCAGATTTCCTTTTCTTCAGCTGCACTGTGTGGCACAGAATGAGTTGTCATTAGGTGGTATGGGAGAAGGTGGCTGAGGGAAAGAAAAGGAAGGTGAACATTTTCTTCCATGTTGAGGCCAGAATTTGAGCAGCAAATTGTAGCAATGGTCCTAGACAGGATGCAGAAGTTGCTGCTCAGTTAAAAACAAAGACTATAGGTTTTAGAAGACTCTCTTCCCAGATGGAATATATCAAGTAATTAAACTCAACATGGCAAACAATTTATTTAGCTGGGAGAGGGGAGGCAATCTTTCTGGGTGGATCAAATCTGGTCAGAATGAAAACTTTATACAAAATTTATTAAGGCACTTTTGTAATGCAGGAAGACAAATAGATATTCCTATTCTCAAATCCTCCAGGTGATGGCAAGTATTTTTCAAAGTTTCAAAATGAAAAATGCTGGTCAGTTTAAGTCAAGAATTTATTTTATAATGTGAAGAGATACACATCAAAAAGTTATTAACCCTATGTAGAGAAATGTCCCTATCTCATTTTCATGAAAGGTTAATGACACTCAAATGATGAGTCAATAATCACTTTAGCATCTGTAATTTTTCAACACAAAGCCAATCTTACTTCCATAATTCTATAATTCCTACAGTTTGAGTAATAGAGGTTTCAATAGTAAGTTAGTTAGTATGAAGCTTCTTCTAAAAGTCCAGCTAGATTATAGAACTGAGAAATTATTATTATTTATTCTTTTAGACTTTCTGTGAGTCATTAGAACACCTAGTTATTATTTGAACTCCCCCATGTAATGCTAACAATTAATAATATGAGCATATGGGTTTTTGAGAACCAGTGTAGGAAAATCATTTGAAAATTGTGTCTTCATTTTTGTAAATCTCTACTGAGGACTTTGCCCTGATATCTATTGCAAAATTCCCTATATGTTACTATCTGCCTGAAAATATCCTCAAAATAAAATTTTTTTACCTCTTTGTGAAATATACTATTGCTAGGAAGAGTACACTTAGGATCTTGCACATATTCTCTTGCTTTCTCGCTCCTCTTTTTTGAACAATGAACTCTAATAAGATATGTGCTACATAAACATGTCATGATTTTGACAACCTTAGAGATAGTAGACAGTTTTCAAATTAATATTCAGTTCATTAAAAACACAATTTTAAGAAACGTAGTTTTTATAAATCATTAAATTCAACTAGGAAGTTTTTTACACCTTATAAAGCTAACAAATAAAATCATCACTTTAACAGGACCTTTAATTATTTCTATTTATTTCTGAGTTATAGTCTACTACAAAATGAACAAAACTTTTTAAAATATTTAAACTATTTCTATTAGTCTACTAAATTCTATATATAATACAAATTTTAATAATTTTTACAAAGTTAGTGCATGTATATTTAAACCCACAAGACAGAATCTCACATATATATCCAAATTCTCAATAGTATATCTTAAATTTAGAATTAGCATTTCTATCAAGATAAATTCCTTATAGCAGTTTATCACATTAAATATCATATATGCAAAAATCATTCCTAAAGTTAGCACAGAAAGAGCTTTTTAAAATTTGATTTACACCTACTTTTATAACAATTCAAACTTTTTATGGTATTAAAAGACTCACCAAGGAAATAGTCATGATAAATTTTCTCACCCTCTGCAGATACTTATGACACTTGAGATGTGATTCAGTTTGAAACATTCCCTAACACATGGAGCAATTTTGCATAATCTATAACCACAGGGATTCTGAGATTTACAGAGGGTTCAAAATGCCATTTCCTTATTTGTGTTTTTACCTTATTGCCTTGTTTCTTCTTCTACTCAAGTATTCTGTAGTCACACAGATGGGGAGGACGAGCTTACTAAGCAGTGATTATTGTAAATTGTTAGCTTCCTTCATTCATCTCAATGTTTTCTTGTCTAACTCTAAAAACACATTTAATGCATTTCCACTGGATCCTACCTGCACTTATGTCATTCTTGCATAGCCTCTTAAATCTATGACCTGATTTGGGTAGGCAGAATTCTGCTTCAGGATTTTCATATTTTCCCTGACTGACAGAGCACATATTTTGTAGTCATTAAATGCCACCGGTGGTGTTCTGCACATGAGTATTCTTAGTTCATAGTCCTAACACCAAAGTTGTGCTGATGAACCAAGATAAACAAGAGCCTTGATGTCACAGTGAGTGTGAGATGTTTACTGGGTTTCCTTCCTTCTCATTTGCTTTCTAGAAAATTCTAAATGAGTCCAAATTCATTTCTAGTCTCTTGTTAATATCATACCAGATCTATCATTTTTATTTCGTTTGACTACAAATTTTCTCTAATCCTTTTAGAAGTCTTTACTTCTAAAAGTTTTACAAGAGTGAAAAACTCATGAGTCTAATATTAGAATCTGGTACTGTTAGGTAAGATTAAAATCAAATTCGATAGCTTAGTTAGGAAGGTATCTCACAAAGCAAATTTCACTCTTTTTCCTCATTTAATACAGATATAGCCTTTGTAAGGTAAGTTTTTATATCATTTTTTTAAAAAATTATAGTCCTCTAGCTAGTTTCTGTGGGGCACAGAAGTATTTTAGAATTTTAGAGTGAGAGCAGCATAGATTCTCAAGTCAGACCATACAGTTTTAAAATGTGGTTCAATCACTTTCTTACTCTGTGTTCCTTGGAAACTCCTTGAAAGATTCTGAGCATCAGTTTTTCATCTATTAAATAACAGTAATTAAAAATCTCCAACATCATAGAGTTTCTATAAGAAAGCTATTTTGAGTACAAGAAAATAGAAAGCACTCAAGTTAGTGATTGTGTTTTTTAAAGTTCCCATAAAATGTGGATAAAATGTGAATTCACATTTTATTTATGTTCTTGCTTGTTTAAATATGTGGGTTTTTATGTCCTAATATACTTAATAAGGTGTTGGAGAATAGTAGGTATCTTGGAAGGGATATGAAAATTGTGTCTTAAGAGAATGGCAAAAACAAATACCAAGATGCAAGTTATTAGTGGACAGAAAACGAGAAAGGTAGGTTTTAATGTTATATCCTAAGTATTATAAGATTTTAAACTCTGAGAAGACAGATAAATGTGCAGACTTTAAAACAAAAAATGTTATTCATCATTTCCAAAATGATTAATCTGCATTGTGGAAAATTAAGACCCTCGGCAAAGAAGGCACTGCAATACACAGTGATAATATTTGGAGTAGCAATGAAGATGGCAGAAATCTGAGCTTGTGGTACTACATGTCACAGCTAAAAAGTGTTAATGTAAATCCCAGTAGGAATATCTCTCCTCAGTACCCATTACTTATGGATAGATGTAGAGATATTCTCTTCATCGATAAAGAAACATTCAAATTCCTTTGTGAAATCGGCAGATTTGGAGCAGCACGTCTGTAAAGTGACTTTCAGAACTAATTAATAGAGATGAAAAGCAAATGTCTCACTAAAATATTAAATCAAAATTGCATATGCCAAATAGAAGGATAAACAAAGTATTCACTCAAGTTGAACTTTTGAATAGATGAAGGTGCATTCCAGGATGCTCCTGCCAGTCACTAACTACAAGTAGCACTTTATTTCATCTTCTTTCTGCATGTAAGCTGAAATAAGATGTGTATTTGACACCCAAATGTTGAAAAACCAATCTTTTGAAATGCATTTCTAAATGACCTGTAAAAAAAATAGTTATTTTCCCATCCCCGCCCATGTTACTCAGTAATGTAAGACTCAGTCATATATTTGATACCTCAGGGCTATAAGGAAACATTGTGTCCCTTGTTTAACCTTATTATTGAGAGGAATGCTTGATTTCTGAATTGTTGGAAGCAAACTTGTGCAAGGGTTCCATATCTCAACTATGGAAGAAAGAAGCACTCATTCTTTAGCCAAGAACTTTCTTAACTCATTTCCTGGGAATTTTGACTCAGTGGAGTGTCTCTGAATCTGATTCTCATTAGAACAGAAAAACTGGCTGCCCAAATTCTGGGTAATTCTAGCTGCAGGTAAAAATAGACATCAACCTTCACAGAATTTTCTTCTTGTTTACATGATTATACCTTTACCAGATCATTCAAAACAACAAAGATTATGAAATTGATTGCTCTACTCATTGGTCATCCATCAACAAAGTCAGATATTTCTCAAAACCTTCTAAACTCAAAAAGGAAAAAAATGCTATTAAACTACATTATCTGTGCTTTCTGGTTTTCAAAGCCTCATACCTTTCTAACATTTCTCATCTTAGAGAAGTTGAGGCTTAGAAGGGCTTATTTTATTTTGCTCAAGTAAACAGCACTAGTCAAGCAGAGGTATTTGAGCCTATGTGAAGAAAGAATTCTAGCTAAAAGTAAATATCAAAATTTAAAAAAGAAATTTCTCAATGTGGTTTGTCACTATGCTTGACTTTTATAGTCATAGTCTATACCGTATAACTGATTTATTAACTTCAAAAATGGTTATTAAAACTTAGTCCTGGGATCAGTAGTGGGAGGAATGCAGAGATATACAAAGTTGTCTCATTTTTTAAAAGAGATTTCAAAATCAGCTATGTTGTCAGGAAAGAAGGGAGTGTGTGTGTGTGTGTGTGTGTGTGTACAGGCATGTGTGTGTGCTTGTATGTTTGTGTGTTATGTTTCATTTTATTAAAACCAACTATCACAAAATGATCTAGATCAAATAGTTTTGTATTTCAAAATTGCTCATGAGTACAATGTTTTACAATATTCATTACTCCCAATTGAGTTGAGAGCTTCTCAAACACATTCTCACATATGAAATTCACTTTTCTTCTGGGAATTCTAAAGAACACAAGGGTTTAGAAATATCTAAGTAGATTCACATGTCCTAAACTCTGCTATACAACATTAAGTATATTTTAAAAATAGTAATTGCCAATAGAAAAAAGGCATTTTTCTATATTTAATGCTTATATTTGATGAATAGTTTGGAGAAGATTAATTCACCTAGTTTTTCTTTCATAAATAAACTGTGTTTCTCAGGAGTTTTGAAAAGCAGTATTTTGTACATTTGGTGGGTAGATGATTTTTTACTATAAGTTTTTAACTTTGCAACACTATTGAATTTAGTCTTTTATAATTGTTTTTTCTTGTAGCAGCTGGGTGCCCTGGGACAGTACCTGAGCAGTATTTTCCATTTCATACTGTTTGACACCTAGCATCCTTACTTCGTTTTCCTGTGCAACTCTGAACCACTTTTCAGCTCTGCCATGTTCCCCCTGGGTGCCTCATTTGTGAGGAACTTCCTTTGATGACATAATACATATGTATGATTTCATTTTTTAAATGCTTCCAAGGACTTGCTATGCTTCTGCTTCTTCCATGCAAAAATAAGACAAAATGTGTGGTAAGTACCTTTAGGTCTAGGAATGCATTATTAATAATGTTTAGTGCAACAATTTTCTTATCCCCATGTGACAAGTGGCCATCTTTCCTAGATCTTTCATTTTCAAAAAGAATTTGCAAGAAATCAAAAGCAGCATTGTAAGCCCATTTGTGTTGAGGCAGTGAGGTGAAGTGTAGGCAGGTGGTTATAGAAAAATGGAAGGAGCGTCTGACTCGAGGAGGAAGAGAATATCTTGTCTGGTAAAGTCAGCGAAGTCACCCTGTAAAGAAAACTCATGAATTTGAGACTCAGAGAGATACGAAGGGGCCAGCAAGCAAGTTTGTGGAGAATAATGAAATAAATGAGATAATACAGTGAGACAAGGTCTGTACAAAATTACGCAGCAGAATGGGTATCACCTGGAGTGCTTGAAACAGCAGACAGAGCTGTCTTGTGGGCTCACAGCTGTAATTGGAGGTAGGGAGTCTTTGGTGGGTGTACTGGCTTGATCCCGGGAGATATCAATTCAGAGAGAAATATCTGAAAGTTTAACTGCTATAGGCATGGTTAGAAGTACTTGATGGCACTTGTCCAGACAAGTTTCAAGATATACCCGATCTCCAGGCCCAAGGAATAGATCTTCTTGAGGACCTTTCTATTGGGTTGGGTTTTGGGTTGTTAGCATGTTGATACTCATGAATAATTGTTATAGTTTTTGTAGGGATATGACATAATGGGTCAAATAGTGGGCATCAGGGTCTGGTAAGACATCTGTCTGAAAGAAATATCCTGCCATTAACACTTTGAAGGGTAAAAGTCTTTGGGGTGACATGGGCCCAAAGAAGTGCTATTGGGAGCATGGTGGACCAGTGTTGTGTTCTGCAATAATTTAGTTACATACCTTTTCAAGGTATGATTAGCTATTTCTACATTTACTGAAGATTGAGGATGCCAGTCAACACATAGAATTCAATTTGAAGAGCCTGACAGATTCCCTGAGTAACCTATGAGGGAAAGGTGAGGTCATTATCTGATTTTAGAGATACAGGGAATCCAGAATGGGGTATTATGCGTTCAATGAGAACAGTAATCAGCATTGTGCCTTTTTCCATTTGGGTAGGTAAAGCCTCTATCCATCCTGTGAAAGTATCCACAAAGACAATCAGGTATTTGAGAACCTTATAAAGGGGCATATGGGTGAAGTCAAGCTGCCAGTTTTCCCCTGGTATGGTCCCTCTCCTCTGAATATGTTGGAGGTGGGTTTTTGTGTCCCTCAGGGTTAGTGCAACAATAGCCAGGACAGGTTGAAGGGATGAATCTCAGGGTCTGGAGCATCCCTTCCCCTGTGAAGCCATGTTTAAAGAGGTCATATAAGGTATTGGCTCCAAATGCGTAGACTGGTGGTGGTCTGATAAAACCTTCCATTGGAAGGATCCAGGAAGGAGGTGATAGTGGTCTAACCACCCATCTCAGGGATGCATGAAAATCCTTTAGCCATGACATCCTCATTTCCCCTAAGCTGCCTGAAGGGGTAGCTAGCCTGCCTCATTGGCTTGTTTGTCTGTCCAGTTGTTACCCAAAAATACCTGATCAATGACTTTTTGGTAGAATGAATTATGGCTATCCACATTGGAAGTTTGATGATCTTTAGTAAGTTTATGATCACAGGGACATGTTTGATTGAGGTGTTTAGGGCTATTAAGAGACCCCTTTTCTTACAAATGCACACACTACATGGAAGGCATAGGTAGAGTATATAGTATAGTATAGTATATATACTATTTTATTCGCCCTTGTTTGAAGAGCCCTTGTGGGCTTTTATGATGTCGATGCTGCTGTCAGTAAACCAGGTGGCATCAGGTGAAGAATTTGTCTTGAGGCCTAATTTGGTAGTGCAGATCAGATCAATAACTTCCAGACAAATGTTGGAATGTGGAGTCAGAGTTTGGGTCAGGCAGTAATGTAGCAAGTTTAGCATTTGATAAGGCCAAATCTGGAGGTTAATGATCCCTAAAAAAGGGGTACATTGGGCATTTACAAAAGTTCCTACACTATATTACAATCTATTAAATATGTCATACTTAATTCACGCACTCCATTCCCCTTCATCCTCCTCTCCCCCCATTCCTGGACTAGTTTCAACAGGTCTCATTTTTCCATTTATATATGTGTGGATGCAGTATTTGTACCATATTCACCCTCCTACACCCTTTCCCCACATCTTCTCCCCTTCCATTGTACCAACCCCCTAAGACAGGACCTGGTCTACCCTCCTGTTCTCTGATTTTGTAAAAGGAAAAAAAATGGCATTTTTGTTAAAGATAGCTATCCAGGGAGTTTCATTGTGATATTTCCATGTATTTATGTATTATAACCCAAATTGGTTCATTTTTTCTATTTTTCTTCTTTCTACCTTAGTCCCTTCTTGTGATGATTTCAACAGGTTTCAAAATTCTATTTTCATTCTTGTATAGAAGTACATCAACCATATTCATCTTCTAACTTCCTTCTTTTACCCTCCCTCTCTTGTATGTGATCTCCCTTATGCATGACCTATTTTCTTAATATTGTTGTGTTTGTATTAAGCCTATATTCCATATATAAGAAAACATACGACTTTTGGCCTTCTGAACCTGGCTAGCTTCACTTTTGATGATGTTCTCCAGTTCCATTCACTTACCTGCAAATGACAAAATTTAATCTTTTTGTGGTTTAATAAAATTCCATTGTGTATAAATATCACATTTTCTTAATCTACTCATCAGTAGTGGGGCATCTTGGATGTTTTCATATCTTAGTTATTGTGGATAATGCTGCAATAAACATGGGTGTGCAGGTATATTTATTGTAACCTGACTTAGATATTCCTTGAGGTATATCCCTAGGAGTGGAATTGCTGGATCATATGGCAGTTCTATGTTTAGTTTTTTTGAGGAGCTTCCATACTGTTTTCCATAGTGGTTGTAGTAATTTACATTCCCACCAGCAATGTATGAAGGTTCCTTTTCCCCCATATCCTTGCCAGTATTTTTTGTTGTTTGTGCTCTTGAGGGTAACCATTGTAACAGGAGTGAAGTGAAACCTTAATGTTGTTTTAATTTGCATTTCCTTTATGGCCAGAGATGTTAAGCATTTCTTCAAGTGTTTTCTAGGTATTTTATTTTTTAAGGCTATTGTAAGTGGAATTATTTTCCTATATTCTTTCTCAGGCTATTCACTGTTGGTGTATAGAAAGGCTAATGATTTTTGTAAAACAATTTTCTATCCTACTACTTTGCTGAATATCTTTATTATGTCTAGAAGTTTGTCATGCCTTTTAGGTATTCCTTTTTTATATTTTTTTTTTATATTTTTATTTCTTATTTCTATTCCTTTTATTTCTTCTTTCTGTCTTATTGCTCGGTCTAGGAATTCCAGTTTCAGTGCTAGGATACTCTTCCCAGCAAAGCTATCATTCTAAATTGAAAGAGGAATAAAAAAATCTTCCATGATAAATGGAAGCTAAAACAATACATGACCACTAAACCACCACTACAGAAGATTCTGAAAGGAGTCTTATACAGAGAAGATGAAAACAAACATATCTATAAAGGATGGGAGTTATTAAACCTCAAGAGAACAGCAGATAGATAATCAGATACTAGCATAATATTAGTTGCACACACACAAACCCTTACACAACAAAAACAACTTAATGGCATGAATCACTACATACTTCTCAATTTTAACAATAAATATTAATGGTCTCAACTCCCCAATCAAAAGACACTAATTTGCAAACTGGATTAAAAAGGAAGACCTGACATTTTGTTGTTTACAAGAAACCCATCTTATAGACAGAAATAAACATTGACTTAGAGTGAAAGGGTAGGAGAAGATTTACCAATCTGATGGTCCCCAAATATAGGCAGAAGTAGCAATATTTATACCAGATAATGTAGACATCAAATCTAAATTAGTCAGAAGAGACAAAGAAGGTCACTTTATACTAGTAAAAGGAGCAATACATCAAGAGGAAATAACAATTGTTAGCTTATACACGCCCAATATTGGTGCATCCAGCTTCATTAAACATACACTACTGAACTTAGTGAGTATTTTCTATTAATCTTCTGAGTAACTATTAATTGCTAGAATAAACTTATTTGTGCATAATTGATATAACTTTCCAAATCTCAGTTGGGTTATCCTCTTTAAAGATCAAGACACCATTGAAGCAATGGATTAAATCTCTAGGGCATGCTTTGTAGGAACTCCCTTCCCAGAGACATACTGTCTGACAGTGACACAGACACCAAAATTCCTGCTTCAGATGGTATAAGATTTGATTACCTGGATCCCTTGTAAATGGTCACTTTGTACCAAGGCTTTGACTCATGTATACAAAAATACACATGGCCTAGGTATGGATGAAAGACTTTATTTAAATTTAAACAGGGAAGGGTAAGTTAGACTTCCTCAATGGAACTACTTGAAATTTCAACTTTGTTGTACCTCTTCTTAAATATCATTTGGCGCTCATACCTTTGGGACTTCCTCTAAGTATACCACTGCTTATGATGCCCAAGTCTTTTGCTCATTTTTGTTGTTGTTGTTGTTCCTCTTCATCTCCTTTGACCTTTATTCTTCTTTTTATTCCCTATAGGATTATTCTTATAGGTGAAATTTTTTAATATTCTATGATGTGGATAAATTAGCTCTAGATTTTAAGCTAGAAAGTAAAGTCCAGGGTCACACTTGGTGGTACACACTTGTAATCTCAGCTATTTCAGAGGAGTATATTAGAAGGATCACTGTTCAAGGCCAGCTTGACACCCCATCTCAACCAATATGCCAGGTGTGATGGGTAGTGCCTATATAGTCTCAGTTACTGGGAGGGAGATGTAGGAGAATCCAAGTTTCAGGCTGGCCTTGGGAAAACACAAAATGCTAGACACTATCTGAAAAGTAAAGCAATAAAAGGGCTGGAGAGTGGGTTCAATTGGTAGAGCACCTGCCTAACAAGCATGAGGCCCTGAGTTCAATCCCCAGTACTGCAAAAAGAAAAAGGAAGTACATTCCAGGTTCTTCCCTGCATCAAAGCTTGACAAGCACATCTTCCAAGTTGTAGCTACCACTTTATTTTTCTCTTCTATACCAGAACTTAAACTTCCATTATCAATAACTCTAATTGCTAGGCAAATGTAGAGAAAATATTAAATAATGTTTTTTAATGATATGATATGACACTAGATTTAAAGCACCTTATTTTCATCTTTAAAATAATGGGAGCAAAGAATCACAACAACAGAGGAAAATCAAAAGGAAAGGGTAATTCAGTGTGTCCAGGACAAACTTTGCTTTAGAGACTAGAACATACAGCCAACAGATCTTGAGAGACCATTCTCTGCCAGATACTAACTTTTACCATGAGGGTGATGAGTAACCAATAAGATCCAATATGTGAATCTGATTATAGCAGGGATTGAAACCAGCTCCAGCCTTATTGTGACTTTGTAGGTAGTGTGCATTCGTTGAGTATATACTAACTTGCTAGTTTAACTTCTCTTCTTTTCTGTTTTCTTTTTTTTTGGGGGGGTTACTGATCAAAACCTGAGCCTCAAATATGTTAAGCAAGTGGTCTACCACCAAGCAACACCTCCCAGCCCCTGAGTGACTAGTTTTATACTCTTACTTGTTTCCATTAAACCATTTTGCCATTTTGTTCAGGTGTATCCTGTTGGTATCTGTAAAACATTTGGGTAAATTATGGAAAATAAAATCAGCCATGAAAGTATAATTAGATGAGAGCAATATTACCAGAAGTAAAAATATAGAAATAGAGCCCATAGAATGCTATAGCACTATGAAATATTGATATAAAATTGGCATTGGGCCTGTTGGCTAGAAAACAAATGAGATTCAATTAGGTATAAAATTCACATATTGTGTTATTAAAAAATGGAACAGATGCATGAGAAAAATAAGGATATTCTTACACTTATTTCTATAAAATTATTTTCACAGTTAATGTAGTGGATGGGCTCCTCAAAAATATCCTAACAATGAATGCAGCAGAGAATTGGGTGTAGAAGTAGTTCAAGAGGGCTGACAAAGTAGCTGAAGTGACAAAGCACCTGCCTAGCTAGTGTGAGGACCTGGGTTCAAGCCCAGTACTGCCAAAAAGATAAAAACAACAGCAAACACAAAAGAAGTAGCTTACATACCTTATCAATAAATGAAAGTATAACTCATTGGGGAAATTCAGTAGGTGAACTATAAAATGAGGGTGAACTCTGAAGCTCCCTCTTATTGTCAAAATAATCAAGGCTATATTGAATAGGATGAGCAAACTTCATGTTGCTTCACTCAAGGAACTGAGTGACTTTGAGGATATGGATTCTAGAGTTTGTAAAGACAAAATGAGTGCTTTTCGTATGAATAAATGCCCTTGGAAAGATGCAAAGTGTCAATGGTGATGGTCCAGGGAAGTATAATTATGACTTTATTTTGTTTTGTACATTTTTGTTCAACTTTCTTCAAGATAGGTATATGGAGGAGTCTCTAGAGGCATGCCAGAGCTCTCCCCTCCCCCCACCTACCTGGTTTGTATGTTTAAGACTTCCATCAGTCTTCAAGAATGCCTCAACATAGACATCAATTATAAGAATAACACATGGCTACATGCTATATATGAATGTGTTTGTACATGCTGTATTTACATGTTATGTACTGTGGATATTTATAGAGGAGTTAAAAATACTTGGAATGGAATTCTACAGTAACAAATAATATGGATAAACATGAAGAAGTACACAATGCAAGGGAAAATGATACCAAAACTTAAAGATTAAGATGACCCTCATCAGTCTACTTTCTGTGGCTATAGCAAAACTCCTGAAGCTGATTTCTTCATAAAGACAAGAGGTTTATTTACCTCACAGTTCTGAAAGCTGAAACTCTAAGATTGCATACTCCTATCTATCCAACTTCTGCTGAGAATGACAATAGCTTCAGAATGGCAAGAGCACATGAAGGACATGAAGCCAAATTCAGAGACCTGCTTATTCTTCTTATAGCAACCTGTTCCGTCAAGAGTGAACCAGGGTCCCAACAGAACTACATTAGTTCCTTCTGAGAGTATATCCCCAAGATCCAACCACTTTGCACTAGGCCCCACTTCTTAAAGATTCCACTACATAAACATTGCCACACTGGGGATTAAGCTTTAAGCATTGGAGAACACAAACCATGTCCAAAACATAGCAACCCTACAAAAGACCAATCCATAAACTCCAAGAAATACAGAAGGACACAAAGAAGTCTGGAGGTTTATTTAACTATGAGTTCAAAAATGATAGAATAGAAGCAAAAATGTTAAAATGAATGCAGAGTACACCTTGAACACAAAGCAAAGAAATTAAAAGTTTTTTCCATTTTATACCAGACCAACCACAAATAAGGTATTGGCTCCTGATTGGGAGGGCTATAATTGAAGAGAAAAACTGACAAATGAGATTATTCCAAAGTGGATAATCAAAATATTGATGAAAGAAAGCCAAATATACATTGGAGTTGGAAATTTTAAATTCAAGGAAGTGAGAATTTAGACACTAGGAAGAAAGGTATTAGAAGGAGACTAGGAGGAAGAGGGCTCACACCCAAATGCAGCAGTCCCAGGGTGTAACTAACAAGGTCTTCCATTCTTTTCAAATCTTTTCATTTGGCTATTATTCTTATTACTATACTGAGCTAGTTATTGATAAGACCACTGTGTTAGTAATCTGAGAAACATCGGAAGCATTCATCAGTTGCATCCTCTCCCTTCTTTTTATAACCATTTTCCTTGTCTCTTATGACACTATACTGTTATTATTTTCCTCTAGGCCATCCAGTTATTCTGTAGCTGATTTCTCTTGAGTCTCATTTTCCATAATGTTCAAATTGAGAACCTGTTTTTTCTGATCACTCTCCATTCTCCCTTTAAGTGAAAATTGGGCACCTCACAAATTGATATCTAAATCATATACTTACCCTTCCTATGAATTCCACATCAGGAAATATAATGACCTACTTAATATCTGCTGTGGTCTGCCTTATAGTTTGACCTGTATGTAGCCAAAATTAAAGACAAATTTCCTTAACAGAGTCAATGAAAACTTGTACTATATAAACTAAATTTACTCCTCCCGACTCAACTTACACAATACCAGCCTCATTTTCTTTGGCCCTCCCATCCTGGCCTTCATTAAGGCTTGCATGCTTTTTATGTTCCTACTCCCCAGAGAACATTGAACATTCTAGTTTCTGCCTAGGAAATCTTCCCTCCACTTTTTTTTTTCTTTGCAGGAGAGGTGGGAGGAACAAAGCTCAGCTTCCATTTTTCCTTTTGCTCTTATCTCCAGGCAGGCTTGCTAAGTAAGTAAAAGCCCCATTTGTAACTCTATGCACCAACTCTTTGTAATCTGTCACATTCATGTGTTTACATTAGTCTGTGATTATTTAACTAGCATATCTTGTCATTTAATTGAGAGTGCCATAGGCAGGGGTGTTGTCTGTGTGTTCTCACCTCTATACTGCAAGTGGCCAGAGAAGTGTCTCTCCCCTGATAGATGCTAAATAATCATTCACTCAGTGAACACTGCATGAAGAATAACAAGTAAAATAGCTCCAACATAGAATGTTTATGTGGAAATTTATGAATTTCCTGTAAGTGATTTTTGAATATTAATAATACATCGTAATATCAGTACAATGATATCATATTGCAAGTATATTTTAACATCGTATTACATAAATAATATAAGATACCATTAATCCTATTTGTTAGTCTACATCTTGACTAGTTGTCAAGAATTAGTAGTCTACATACCCCGAACATGTACCATGAATATTGAAAGAAAGTGATTCATACGATGCATTTTTTTTAGAATGTGAATTTTTTTTTCTTTCTTTTGTTTTATCATTTTTTACATTTACTTACATGCATATACATTGTTAACACTGTTTGGGCCACTTCCCCACACCTCCTGCCAACCCCCTTCTCCCGCATCCAGGCTGAACCTGTTCCACCCTCTTGTTCTCTGGTTTAGTTGAAGAGAAACATAAGAGATAATAAGAAAGACATAGCATTTTTGGTAGTTTGAGCTAAGCAGTTTTTGCTTACCTCATAGCAGCCTGAAAGCAAAGAGAGAAGGGACAAGGATTTAAATATTATTTTTCAAGGGCAAACCCCCAAAATGATCTAGAATCCGTCTATTAAGCCTTACCTCTTATAAGTTTCATCACCCCCCAAGAGTATTAAATGGAGATTGAACCTTTAGCACATGGGGCTTTTATGACCCAAACCATGACAGTACCAAGTGTATTGTGTTAGGATTTGTCACTGCAGGGCTATGGTGACATTGGTAATACCCAGAGCTAAAAATATAGCGAAAGTATAAGCTTTTCAACACAGTAATAAGCATTTAACCTCCTCAGTGGTGAGAGGAACATAATGCATTTGCTGGTTAAAAGGATGGGATAAATAAAGTGAAAGAGTCAGTAAGGAATAACTAACAAAAGTATGAAAACTTTTCTGTTATCTATACTTACCTTACTTTTTTCATCTTCATATTTCTTTGTGCAATGGTTTTACTGCACTAATGAGTGCTTATTACAAGACTATTTTTCTTTATTCCATTTGAGTTTAATGCTGTCAACTTGATTAAGTTTTCCTTCTTTTTTAGGGAAATAGTTGTTAGAGAATAACATTAGGAAACATATCTTGACTACTGTTAAATGGCATGTTGACACAATGTCCTGAAAATACCGAAGAGAATTATGCCTGACTTCTCTGTTTGTGCTTGTCTTCTTTTTCCTTCAGTTAAGAGTTCTATAGGAAATCACAATATTCCCTATATGCAAACCTGCAGTCATGCAAATATATTTAAAAGTGTTAAATTTAAAAGTACCAAATGTAAGAATGCCTACATGCGAATTTGCAAATGCCATTGCTGTTTCAAAGAAATAAAAGTCAAGTTGTATTTAATAAACAAATAAATCTATTAATACATTTAATAAATTCAATTCGAGCAAAGTAATAAACCAAAGAGAAAGTAAGAATGATTGCTACATTCTTCTTTTAAAATCAGATTTTAAATTTGACTAGTGGGACATATAAGGTAAAATAAAAACAAAACAAAGGGAGATAAAGTCTTTAAAGTTAGATTTAAAGCACACTAAAAGAGAACTTAACTTTTCTGGATTTTATCTTCTAAGCAACACTAATTTCAGAACCATTATCAGTTTTTATGGTTGCACACATTTGAACAAACATATTGTGAATCTGCACAGATATAGCAAGAATACTGATCAGGACAATATAGTCTCTTTCCGAGACACTGAAAGTGTTTCAGGATTAGAAAAATCAATGACACTTCACAGTATTTCAGCAATATGAGTAGATATTATTACTACTGTCACAGCAAAAAGAAGCCAGAGATGAGGGAGTAGGGGAGGTACAGGCCAGTAAAGTAAGGTGAAGAATATAAATATTTTATAAAGAAACAAGAACCATAGTAGGCTAGACAAATGTACTCTACATGAAAAAAATCTAACACCAAATATGAAATAGATGAATCAAAGGTGGTAGTTCTTTTGATTAATTAGTCTTACTTTTGAAAACTAAAGCATATTTCAAAGAAAAAAAATGCTATGATATTTAACTATTGTTTGCTGGTACTATGTGTTTATTTTCTTAAGAAATGTGTATAAAAGATAGGTACTTGCCACAGTTGGACTGGCATTATCTCCTTAGAGATGGTAGAATCTCAGCCCTAACTGTAAGTCTCAAAGTCCCTAGAGGTGCTGAGAGGTTTGCACAGCTCAGAGACAAGGAGTACAAATGTATTTCCTTAGTGCAGCCATTCAGGATGACTATCAGATTTCAACAAATGTTGATTAAGCCATTCAGCTACCTGATTTGTGTCCGTGGAAACACACACACACACACACACACACACACACACACACACACATACATATGCACACATCCAAATGTCAGATAATCACAAGGTCTAAATGCCTGCTGTTTACTGTATCAAAGCTTAATTGTTTATTAAACTATGAAACTGTAAAATAAAGTTCTAGAGAGCTAACATTGCTTCACAGACATTAACATTCTTTTTTTTTCTTTTTTATTTTCATATGTGCATACAAGGCTTGGTTCATTTCTTCCCCCTGCCCCCACCCCCTCCCTTACTACCCACTCCGCCCCCTTCCTCTCCTCCCCCTCAATACCCAGCAGAAACTATTTTGCCCTTATTTCTAATTTGTTGTAGAGAGAGTATAAGCAATAATAGGAAGGAACAAGGGTTTTTGCTGGTTGAGATAAGGATAGCTATACAGGGCATTGACTCACATTGATTTCCTGTGCGTAGGTGTTACCTTCTAGGTTAATTCTTTTTGATCTAACCTTTTCTCTAGTACCTGTTCCCCTTTTCCTATTGGCCTCAGTTGCTTTTAAGGTATCTGCTTTAGTTTCTCTGCGTTAAGGGCAACAAATGCTAGCTAGTTTTTTAGGTGTCTTACCTATCCTCACCCCTCCCTTGTGTGCTCTCGCTTTTATCATGTGCTCAAAGTCCAATCCCATTGTTGTGTGTTGCCCTTGATCTAATGTCCACATATGAGGGAGAACATATGATTTTTGGTCTTTTGGGCCAGGCTAACCTCATTCAGAATGATGTTCTCCAATTCCATCCATTTACCAGCGAATGATAACATTTCGTTCTTCTTCATGACTGCATAAAATTCCATTGTGTGTAGATATCACATTTTCTTAATCCATTCGTCAGTGGTGGGGCATCTTGGCTGTTTCCATAACTTGGCTATTGTGAATAGTGCTGCAATAAACATGGGTGTGCAGGTGCCTCTGGAGTAACCTGCAGACATTAACATTCTATTCATAT
This sequence comes from Castor canadensis, assembly GCF_047511655.1. Taxonomy (NCBI): domain Eukaryota; kingdom Metazoa; phylum Chordata; class Mammalia; order Rodentia; family Castoridae; genus Castor; species Castor canadensis. The sequence goes on along the minus strand of NC_133394.1, from coordinate 78,792,995 downwards.
TCTCTCTGTTTCTCTTTCTTTTAGCTTACCTCTCCCATATAATGCTCACTTTTCTATCCACTTTGCGGTTTAAAAATGTTAGTCACAATACATTGTTCAATAAATTTTGAAGGTGTAATCATTTGTCTGTGTGTTTATGTGTGAATGACTACTATGGTTTGGATCAGGTTAAATTTAACCCCTTCCCTCCAGGCTCATTTGCTTGGGGCCTAGTAGAATGTCCTTAGGTAATTGTCTATATACTCTCTGGAGGTGGTGTTTATGTGACTCCTCAAATGGTTCTAGCTGATAGGACTTTTTGAAAGAAGCAAGCCTGGCTACAGCCAGTTTTCTTTGTGCTCAGCAGAAAATGTTTTCTGCTGGTTCCACATGCTCCCACCGCTGCCATATCACAGACATTATCTCCCATAAGTTGAGGCTGCTAAGAAGAAACCCTCCCCAGGGCCTACCATGCTGTTTTCGTTTTGTTAGAACTGTGAGTAAAGGAAAACCTCTGTTCTTCATCAGTAGCCAGTGCCAGTGCTTCATTATAGTAACAAAAATCTGATGAATACAGTGTCTGAAAGTCACAGGGGTGGATGGCCACTGTACGAGGCTCCCAGGAAGTCTTTGGTGAACCTTAAATACACCTGCTCAAATCAAGGATTCCATAAGTACTCCTATGAATAAAATCTCTGTTCATTTTTGTTTTCTGAATGAAATCCTTGTGAAATTCAAATCTGACTCACAAACTATAACCTCAATCCTTTTGAACACGCTGTGGATATCTGTATAGATTCAGGTAAGGGGCAAAATTAGTAAGTATAGACTAAAATCAACACAGGAAAATTTTAACTGTTTAAAATTAATTAAGAAATTTTAATTTTTAATTAATTGTTCAACTGTAATGTTTATTTAGCCAAATGAAAGAAATTTAAATTTATACTTGAAATATTTTGAAAGGACACTGGAAAACTCACCAACTCCACTTCCTTCTCCACTATTTCCTTACACTTTTTCTTCTTTATTACTATTGATAATTACTTGGTGGTAGAGTTTCAAGTGGGAAACTTTCATCTGGTCCAACTCTCATTTTTCAGAGGATGAAATCATACTTGACAGACTATAAGTGATTTACATCTACTTAATTACCAACTCAAAACTAAGACAAAGATGGTAGAAACCATGAAAAATATCTCACACTGAGATTAATTGAGAGTTTGGAAAGTATTTAGCTGGTAATTAATTTAGTTAAATATCTATTTGGCAAGCAAATTTGGACTCAATTTTTCAGTAAGATATTTTATACTGAATTTTACAAATGATTCTAAAAGTTAATGTTCCCCAACATTGGAATGATTGTCTTACATGATGACAAACTCAAATATGTATTCTTATAAATGATAAATTTTAAGGATGAAGAAACCTGTGGGAGGGGAGAAGTAGCAGGGAAAGGGGGTAGGAGGATGAATATGGTGCAAAAACTACATGCACATGTATGTAAATGCAAAAATGATACCTGTTGAAATTGTTCCAGGAATGGGAGGAGGGAGGGTTAACAGAGAGTAGTGGAGGGGTGAATTCAAATATGTTATATTTCATATATTTTAAAACTTTTGTAAATGCCAACAATATACCCTCACCTAGCACAACAATAAAAAAGAAAATATAAAATAAAATAAATGCTCTAAAAAAAAAGAATCCCTTAGAAGTGACTATTGGTTTGAACAGAAGATTCTCCTAGGCAACTCTGCCATACAGAGATGGTATCTCCTGACTCGCTCAGATGGTCCAGGAGAGAGTGCCATTTATTTCACTTAACCATCCCACTTAAATCATCTCACACAAATTGCTTTCATTGCCTCACAAGATTGGTGTGATGGTCTTTTGAGGTTGCATATAAATTTATAAGGATATCTGTACTATTATTAACAATGTGCAGTTTGTACTGTTATTAATCACAAGCACTCTGGAAACTAGTTTATTATTTTTAAGTAATTAATAATTTCATGGAGCATAAAACATTTTGAGTGTTTGGACCTTTATAAAAAAATAACAATAACAACAGTAAAAGCATCCCTCATGTTCTCCATGGAAATGAATTCTCAAGACACAGATTTAGAGATTTCTTTCAATCCCTGTGATTCTGTTTGACATCTATATCTAAACCAATAGGTTAACCTGTGCAGTTAATGAAACAGAATAAAGTGAAAAAAATATTTATTATTATGTTTAGCTCACTGGTATTATTATTTTGATTTGGTTAATGTAGGTAGAATCTTGAGCATAAATCAACTCTATTAGGGACTCAGCTTTGTTGGAGGGGCAGGAACTTTTTTTTTGAATGTAAATATGCACATATTTAAAAACTACATGAAGAACAGAGCAAGAGAAATTTTTGTCTATATTTAAATCAGAAAAATGGTGAGAAGAGAAAGGGAGAGAAGGAAGAGAAAGGAAGGAAGGAGAGCAAGAAGGAAGGAAGGAAGGGAGGGAAGGAAGAAAGGAACATTTGACCAAAGAGAGACCTTAAAGGGTCTCACTTTCATAAGTCAGTGAAATTCATTGTTTGTTTTCTGTAGCGAGCATTAACAGACACTAGCATGTAAGGATTTGCTCAGAATGATTTGATGGTGCTGATCTCTATGAGTGATCTTAAAAGGAAAACATGATACACTCTGGCACCAGGAAGACAATGCCAGGAAGCAGATTCAGCTATCTACTTGCAAAGCAGGAAGCATTCATACCAGAACATGCACATGTAAAAACTTGCTTCCAAATCTGCTGAATATCATCTTTGTCTGGCCTTATTTCAGGAACTGCTCACAACATTTTCTTACAGCTTTATCCCTGATGATTTTAACTAAGTAGATTAATGCAGTGTCATTGACTGTGGCACCTTGTCCTTTAACAGTTGGACAGAAAGGAAAACTATACACAGAAATAAATCAACAATATATTTAAATATAAATGTTTAGTGTTATGTGGGCAACTAAATAAGACTTCTATTGTTAAAATTTTTTTAAAAAACCTTAAATTATTACAGTTACATCTTACAAAAAAAACCAAGAAGAAGTTAATGCCCAGGATAGTAAAGTCAATCTTACGACTTTGGAGACAGCCTCTGTAGCTAGGCTGACCTTCAGCTTCTGGTCCTCCTCTCAGTCTCCAGAATGCTGGGATTACAGGAATGTGCTACTATGAGCTACTCCCATTTTTTACTTGAAGAGTGAGAAATAAACTTCAAAAACAATTGGAGGGAGCTGATGGCTCATGTCTGTAACCCTAGCTACTCAGAAGGCAGAGATCAGGAATCAGGAGGATGGTGATTCGAAGCCAACCCTCAGCAACTACTTCATGAGGCCCTATCTTAAAAAAAAACCCATCACAAAAAAAAGATGAGTTGGTGGAGTGGCTCAAGCAGTAGGAGCACCTGCGTAGCACGTGTGAGCCCTGAGTTCAAACTCAAGTACTGCCAAAAACAAAAAACAAAACAAAAAAACAATTGGATCAAACTTACAGAGGAAATATTCACAGGTCTTTCCATTAAAAGCATGGTTTAAAAAAAAAGCTTTCATGTTCTGGCCCAATGATTATTAATAACTAGGTACCTATTAAAGTAAAATTAGTTCCTCAAAAATTTCACATTTGTCATCCTCACTACTAATAATGATAGCTTCGTGTTTCTAATGTGCTATCAATGTGTTACCACTCATGATGCCTAAAATCTCAATTTCAGAATCACGCTTCCTACTTTGCAATACACGGAAGCACAATCATCTAATAAAGTAGAAACGGCACCTTATTTTATGAATGCCTCTGCTCTTGTTTCTGATACAGTTATCAGACCAGGGAGGAGCCTGACTGCATGATTTTTAAGGATAGAGATGTGATAGATTTGAGTGAACATATAGAATAGATGATTTGCCTAACAGGAAAGGAAAGAGAGGATTACATGTTTATATATTAAGTGTGCATAAGTGAGAGGGACCTTAATAACATCAGAACATTAAAATAACAACATACTTAGTGTGGCTAAAAATTCTGCTTTTCCACCAATTCTCCATCTCTAGAAACAGGTACCCAAGCACAATGTGGACCAGTGTGTACAGGTTTACATTGACACAGTCCTGCCAACATACACCACCACCAAGTAATCATCAGAAGAGTCAAGTGGGTCAAGATATCAAGTACTTTTAGTAACACATTGTTCAAAATGTGCCTCAAATTCTGCTTCCCACTCAGGGTGGTTCAACATATGCAATCTATAAATGTAATACAGCACATTAATATAAGCAAAGACAAAAACCACTTGATCATCTCAATAGATGCAGAAAAAGCCTTCGATAAGATCCAACACCACTTCGTGATAAAAGCTCAAAGAAAACTAGGAATAGAAGAAATGTGCCTCAACATTGTAAATGCTATATATGATAAACCTACAGCCAGCATCATACTTAATGATGAAAAACTGAAACCATTCCCCCTAAAATCAGGAACGAGACAAGGATGCCCACTATCCCCACTGCTATTCAACATACTCCTAGAATTCCTAGCTAGAGCAATTAGGCAAGAAGAAGAAATAAAAGGAATACAAATAAGTAAATCAACAGTCAAAATATCCCTATTTGCAGACAACATGATCCTATATCTTAAAGACCCAAAAAACTCTACCCAAAAACTCCTAGACACCATAAACAGCTTTAGCAAAGTAGCAGGATATAAAATCAACTTACAAAAATTATTAGCTTTTTTATACACCAACAATGAAAAAATTGAGAAAGAATACATGGAAACAATTTCATTTACAATAGCCTCAAAAAAATCAAATACCTAGGAGTACACTTAACAGAGGATGTGAATGACCTGTAGAAGGAGACCTATCCCTCAAAAAAGAAACTGAGGAACACTATAGAAGGTGGAAAGATCTCCTGTGATCATGGATTGGTAGAATCAACATAGTAAAAATGGCTACACTACCAAAATCAATCACAGGTTTAATGCAATTCACATCAAAATCCCAATGACTTTCATCACAGAGACTGAAAAATCTACCCTGAAGTTCATTTGGAAACACAAGAGACTGCAAATAGCCAAGGCAATACTCAGCAAAAAGAGCAATGCTGGAGGTATCACAATACCCAACTTCAAACTATATTACAAAGCAATAACAATAAAAACAGCATGGTACTGGCACAAAAACAGACAGGAAGACCAGTGGAACAGAATAGAGGACCCAGATATGAATTCACACAACTACCCACCTTATTTTTGACAAAGTTGCCAAAAACATATGGTGGAGAAAAGACAGCCTCTTCAACAAATGTTGCTGGAAAAAGTGGTTATCCGCCTAAAAAATACTGAAACTAGATCCATGTTTATCACCCTGTACTAGTATCAACTCAAAGTGGATCAAGGACCTAAATATCAGACCCAAAATTCTGAAGTTAGTACAGGAAGGAGCAGGAAACACTCTGGAAGCAATAGGCATAGGAAAGGACTTCCTCAATAGAACCCCAGCAGCCCAGCAGCTAAGAGAAAGGATGGACAAATGGGACTTCATAAAATTAAAAAGCTTCTGCACAACAAAAGAAATGGTGTTTAAACTGAAGAGACGACCCACAGAGTGGGAGAAAATATTTGCCAGCTATATATCAGACAACGGACTGATGACCAGAATATACAGGGAACTTAAGAAACTAAACTCTCCCAACATCAATGAACCAATAAAGAAATGGGCAATTGAACTACACAGAACATTCTCAAAAGAAGAAATTCAAATGGCCAAAAAACACATGAAAAAATGCCCACCATCTCTAGCCATAAAGGAAATGCAAATCAAAACCACACTAAGATTCCATCTCACCCCTGTTAGAATAGCCATCATCAAAAACACAAACAACAAGGTGGTGAGGATGTGGGGAAAAAGGAACCCTCGTACACTGCTGGTGGGAATGCAAGCTGGTGCAACCACTCTGGAAAACAATATGGATGCTTCTTAAAAATCTAAACATAGACCTGCCATATGATCTAGCAATCCCACTCCTAGGAATATACCCAAAGGAATGTGACTCAGGTGACTCCAGAGGCACCTGCACACGCATGTTTATTGCAGCACTATTCCCAATAGCCAAGTTATGGAATCAGTCAAGATGCCCCACTATTGATGAATTGATTAAGAAAATATGGTATTTATACACAATGGAGTTTTACTCAGCCATGAAGAAGAACGAAACGTTATCATTCTCAAGTAAATGGATGGAACTAGAGAACACCATCCTGAGCAAAGTTAGCCAGGCTCAGAAGACCAAAAATCATATGTTCTCTCTTATATGCGGACTTTAGATCTAGGGCAAATGCAGCAATGTTGTTGGACTCGGATCACACACTAAGAGGAGAGCACATATGGGAGGTATGGGAATAGGTAGGAAAACCAAAACTTGAAAGTGCTTGATGACCCCACTGCTGAAGAGCTAATACAGTAACATTAAAATGACAGAGGTCAGTTTGGGAAGGTGACCGGGAAATAGTGAAGAGGTCAGGTAGAGATGGATCAATTCAGGTTGTAATAAAGTGCATGGAAGCAATGCTAGGAATCTCTCTGTATAGCTATCCTATCTCAACTAGCAAAAATGCTTTGTCGTTCTTATTATTGTTTATATCTTCTCTTCAACAAAATTAGAGAAAAGGGCAGAACAGGTTCTGCCTGGAAGCTAGGTAGATGGGGGCAGGGAGGAGAAATGGCCTAAACACTGTATGTACATATGTATAAATGAATTTTTAAATTTTCTGCTACCCAGAGTGTTGTCATCCACCATTATCCTTACTCCACCCTCCACTAAGCAATATTAAATAGAGCAGTGAAATTATGTAACCTTGCTTGAGTCCTTCATTGATTATTTTACAGAAAAAAATTGTCAACTATCTACTAAAGGCAAATATGATCCTAGGTGTATTGTAATCATCAGTGGATAAAACAGACAAAGATATCATAGAAAAACTGTCAATGAAAGATAAACAAAAGGGATAAATTATGGAGTAAATAAGAATGTTTAAATGTCTTACTAGGAAATAAAAGAAAACTGAAAACAAGGGAGTTCAAAAATGCATGTGTTATGGGCACAATGCATAATTCCAAACACTATGACTGGGATGGTTTTCATTGGGCCAGTATGTGTTAAGTAGGTGATATTTGACTGAGGACTTGAAGAATGCTAGAGGTCTTTCTGTGGCTTAACAGTTGTAAGAGTAACAGCCAGTGCAAAAGCCCTAAAGGGGTCTTTCTACAGAGTTTGCAATGAGGAAGTAATGGCAGATGTCTGAACAGAGGAGGAGCTTGCTCTGATTTATACATTTGAATGATCATTCAGGCTGCTTAATGAGACTTTAAAGGGAAAGACAGAAGCAGAATGCTGTGCTGGAAGCAGTTAAATAAGGCAGGTGAAAGGCAATAATGACTTAAACTCAGATGAAGAAGTGGAAATGGTGAGGAACAGCTAGATTCTAGGAAATAAATGGTCATGGGACTAAATTTTAAGACTTTTATTGCTGGGGGACCTATAAAGAAAACAGACACAACAATGTGGCTTTGAGTTGTTAATTCTATTTTCCCTGTCACTAGCAGGAATGTAGTGGGAAAAAGCAAAATCAACTGCATTTGTGCTGCCCTAATCATTAAGAATTCTATATCAAATACTTTCCCAGAAGCTACTATATGGCAGAGACACAATGTTACCCAGAGTATAAAAGAACAAATCAGAAGCCTTTCGTGAGGACTGGTAGAATGGCTCAAGTGATTGAGTGCTTGCCTAGTGAGTGTGAGGCCTAAGTTCAAACCCATACCATCAAAAAAAAAAAAAAAAAAGTAAAAGCCATTCCTGTACATGTTTTATTTTTAGCAGTAATGGGGTTTGACCTCAGGGTTAGGCAGGTACTGTACCACTTGAGCCACTCTGCCAGCCCTTCCTGTATGTTTCAATAGAGAGGAAAAATGACTTAAACACAACAGGAATAGAGTGATGTCATTGTTGTGCTAGAAGAATGAGGAGGGTGTTTTGAGACACAACTGATAGGGCAGTTGTAAAGAGGAAATTGAAGAACATTTTGAGAGTATGACATCTTTGAAAACAAACTTAAGAGAAGAATAATATTCTTCACAGTGATCAGAATATTCCATACAGAAAGGAGAATGTGAACATGACACAAAAGCACAGTCTAACTTCCACACCGTTCTTAGGCATTTAACCAAATGAACATACAAGAGAGATACCTGCACACCCATGTTTATCACAGTACTATTCACTATAGTCAATCTGTGGAATCAATCTAGGTGCCCAACAACTGTTGAATGAACAAAGAAAATGTGATATCTATCCTTCTATATAAAGGTAGATAGATGATAGACAGATACAGATATAGATATGATAAAAAGAATGAAAGTATGTTGTTTACACAAAAGTGTCTGGAACTGGAGATGATGTTGAGAGAAATAAGCCAAGTTCAAAAAACCAAATATTTCATGTTTTCATTCAGATGTAAAATCTAGACCAAAAATGATGATGATAAAAATTATAAAATGGGACATGAGTACAAAGGGGGACTGCATGGGGGATTAGTGGAAGACGTGGAGGAAAGCAGAAAGCATGAGGGCATGCAAAGAATTGAAGTATATTGCTTATATATATGTATATATATGAAAACAGCATAATGAAACCCCCCCCCAAATACTGCTTGAAAAAAGAGGGGAAAGAGAAGGAGGTTAAGGAAATATTATACAGGTGAACTTTTTCAAAGTACACTGTATGAATCTATAGAATTATCAAACTGAAACCCTCTTGTATAATCAATAATGCTAATAAAAATCTCAAAAAAATAATAAGCCGGCTCAGAATTTACTTTAGGTTAAATGTAGGTAGTTTGGTTATTTAAGCACAAATTGTTAGGAGATGATTCTTCATGGTCATCTCACACTTATACATATCAGGCAAAAGAGGCACGAGTTCTAACCTCTTATTCAGAACTACCTTTTCAATGATCCTTCTATAGCAAATAACATTGGAAGATAGAGAGATAGTGACTCCACTCAGCATAAATGATTTTATGCTGTTTGTGTACACCATTGGAAAATAAAGATGCCTTCCAGGTGGGCATGCTTCTTATCCTGTATAAAAGACTTGTGTTCCCTAAGTTCATACCAGCTCAGTTCTGCTGTAAACACACTGTGTGAAGCATCCCCTGGGTAAACTTGATGATACCATGATGTCCCCATGGGACTTGGGGGATAAGAAGAAGCAATACACACTTGAACGTCTCACTGTTTACAATGCTTTGAGTTCTGGTTGTCCTTCATTCCACTGTTAGATTAGGGAAAAGTCCACATAACCATTCTTATGTCTGACATTAATTACAAAGTTTGAGATCCTCCATGCCAACCCTCATGATCAATAATTTGCTCTAAAGAGTCATAGAACTCACCCAAAACTGTTTTACTCACAACTATGACTTATCACAGCAAAAAATGCAGGTTAAAATTAGTCAAGGGAAGACAGAGGCACATGGGACAGAGCCTAGGAGAACTCTAAATATATAGCCTCCAGTTTTTCTGTCCTAGTGGAGGCACAGACAGTGTTCACTGCTTTTATCATTGATGTGTAATAATGTGCACCAAGTCTATAGGAGTTCCATCATGTAGATATGGTTGACTGCCGCTATGGTGACCTCAGTCCTCAAGCCCTCTGATGGCCCAGCTAAACCCACATGACATAAAACCCCACTTTAAATCACATTGGTAGACTATCTGGTATGGTCCAAGGCCCCAGGAAAAGGATGACACTTGAACCCATCTGTCTAGAGATTACCTCCCAGGAGTTGAGGACAAAAGCCAGACCTCTCTTTGAGTAAGGCTGAATTCTTTACCACTAACACTAGCCCAGGGATCTCAATAGCCAAGAAGTCATGGCAGGGTAAATTGTTCACTTGAAATGAGGGTAAAATCTAAGACCTTTTGCACTTCTCAACAGAAATATCATGAGAAATTTAGCAGACAAAATGCCAAGGAATGAAGGTAATTAGGAACCACATTGTGGATGCCTTTCATGCTTGGCTCAGAGGCTGAACTGTATCTGTTAACACGTTAAGATTATATGCTTTTAGAGATACCACTCCACATTAGCAGTACAGTTTTTCTTAAGCATCACTTAACACCACAAATGTATGAGTCAGGGTTCACTAGAAAAGCAGAACCAAGGGAAAATATATACATATGGTAATCAAAGGGATTTATCAGATGGTCTCACATGATTGGAGCCTGGATAGTCCAACAATGGTTGTTTGCATCCCAGAGAACAAGAGAACCCAGGAGCTACTCAGCCCAAGAATCCAGCAACCTGAGAACAACAGGAACAAATGATGCATCCCCAGTCTGAGGCTAAAGATCTGGAAGCTTCCTGGAGAGTCACTAGTGTGTGTCTAAATTGAAAGGTAGAAGCTGGAGCCTCCTCCATGAGCCATGGCAACAGCAGTAAACACTTGGGAAAAATGGAGTTTAAGTGCTCTGGCTGGCTTCCTCCTCTTCCCACTTTTATTCTATTAGGACCTTCAGCCTATTGGATGGTACCACCCACATTCAGAGCAGATGTATCCCCCGCAGTTACTGCCCCACACGTCAATCATCCCTGGAAACGTCCTCATAGATGCAGTCAGAGGTGTTTCGTGTCTCACTAACCCTCAGTAATCTCATTCCAATCAAGTTGACAATCAAGATTAATGATCTCTGCTTGGTGCCTGTAATCCCCACTGCTCTGGAGGATGAGGCAGGAGGATTTCAAGCTCAAAGCCAGTCTTAGAAATTGTCAGAGACCCTGCCTCGAAAACAAAATACAAAACAAAAGGGATGGGGGAAGGATTCAGGGAGTAGAGCACTTGCCTAGCATGCTCAAAGCTCTAAGTTCTATCCCTCAACCTCAAAAAAGATTGACCATCACAAGCAGGGCATGATATTTCATGCAGTAATTCCAACCTTCAAGAGGCAGAGGCAGGAGGCTCTTGAGTTCCAGGCCAACTTGGACTACATAGTGAGTTCAAGTCCAGCCTGAGCTACAGTGACACCCTGTATCAAAAAGCAAAAGAAAACAAAAAATTAGCCATCACACCATATTTATAGCAAAGATTGGAAATGATTGAATTATTTATGTGCAGGAATTTTAAGAGAAAGTGTTCTAGAACATCAGAGATTGAAAATATTGAAGGTATTGGCAATAAAAAGGTTGACTAATTATCTGACTGTCCCAACTGTATTAAAGAGTCATAGAGGGACACCTGTTAATGTTAATAAAGAAAAAGAAGAGTCCAGGGTAATAGAAGACAAAGAACAAGTGTCACTAATCAAGGATAGAGATGTGAAATGGCAGAAAATATGATAAAGCCTTGATTAAACTGAATTTAAAACTTTATGAATTGGACAGTGGACCTAATACCAAGGTACAGGATCTATTTCAGGAGACTTGTTTGTTAAGACTAATGAATAAAATTTGGGACTCAAAAAGCAATATATTTGTAACTATGATGAATAGTGTAAGAGACATTCAAATTACTTAAGACGTGAGGTATCATGGGAAAAAAAAGTAAATTCTCGCAATCAACATTCTAAATGAATAAAGGAGAGTGTGGTTGGTAACTAACGACTGCATAGATAGGATAAAAGTGTCATAATTTGTCAAAAAAAAATCAAAGAGGGGAGGATAAAAGTTACTTGTTCTCAATGGAGAATAAAAAGGAGGTCTCTGTTCCCCTGCATTGTGTGGAAGACGTAACACCCTTGATTCCAGAGGGTTTTAAGGAAAAGATTTTGAAACTAGAAAAACAGTAAAAGAGTAAGTGAAGAAAAGGGATCCTGGGAATTTTTTGAAGAAACTGAAAACATAGGAAGATAGAATTTTTTTTAAACAGGAAGCATTACCTAAAGAACACACAATGTCATCAATGGCTACAATTACTGTCACATGTCACTTGGCTGAGCCTCATGTTGTCCATATAGTTGCTTAACAGATTCTGGATGTTCCTATGATGCATTTTTGGGTGAGTTGACATGGGATTGGTAGGTGATTAAAGAAGGTTTCCCTTCCTAATGGGGAGTGTTCTCATAAAGTATGTTGAGGTCCAAAATAAAACAAAAAGGTGGTAAAGGAGGATTCACTCTCTCTGCCTGATTGTCTTTGACCTGGGCCATCAGTCTTCTCCTGCCTTTGAAATAATATGCACACTGGAAATCTTTCACTGGATTTCTTTTCTTGTAGGTTCCATTTCTTGGGAGAACTCAGACTAATACAAATGAGAAGATGGCATTGATGGGAAAACTAATGAAAGAGTGACTTTAAAAAGCAGCATATCATCATCAACAGCATCAACAGTATCACAACAATAAGTGTGGGATTACATGCTTTTGCAGCCCAAGGAATGAGATTCAATAATGGCACTGACTTTCTGCAAGTCTCCAAGTTCACAAAGCACACAGTCCTAGCTGAAGACTAAATCCTACTAAGGTATCAGAGCTTAATCTTTGCCAAGGTTTCAAATAGCAGAGTACTAAAACTTCTACATAAAAATAGCTAAACATTTCCCAGACACACCTCCTACCAAATTATCTGACCTGGGATTATAGTTGTTTTAAGCATCACAGTATAAATTATAGAGGCCTGGAATGAGAAGGCCAAGTGTCTCCATTGGTTAATAGGAGATTAACATATTCTTTGAAACAGACTCTGCATTTAGCTTAATTTATTGAAGAATTTAGAAACATGACAATTTCCACCTGAAATAGACAAAAGAGAAATTAAAAACATTAATTGGGAAAATAGATTAAACTGAGGACTGTTTTTTTTCAAGTGGGCTGTTACTAAGGAAACTGAACAAAACCCCTCTCCAAGGGCTTGAGTTTTCCTTCAATTTCTACTTAAATTTAAAAAACCATAATGTGTTTTTTATTGCATGACTGTGCTACTCTCATATTAACAAATGCAATCTCTAAGGAGATGTAGACTTAAGCAAAAACAGTTAGGCATAGGGTTAAAAACAAAGTGGCATTGCTTCATTTTCAATTAACAAATTGTCTCTAAGAACTTGACATTCCTGAGTACACTAGGGGGTTCCAGAAAAGCCTGCAACAGAAGGAAATGTGCAAAAGGGAAAATAAGAACTCACATTTACTGGAGTTCTTCACATTTTCTTTCTAATAAACCCCTGTGAATCCCATGACGTCTGTATTAGGATAATGCATGAAAATGCAGAGGTTTAGAAAAGATTTCAATTTTACCAAAATACAGTTATTGAAATATATTTTTTCAGTGATGCTCTAGCATATACTTCATTATTAGGACATTAAATAATAAGATATAGGGAAATCTTTAATAACTACTATAATTTTAAAGTAATAGTAAGTATAAAAATATTTTGAAACATCTGCAATAACTATAAAATAACATGGAACTTTCTGTGACTTTTCCAGGTCTGCAGGTGAGAAAAACCTTGGTGCTACTAATATTGCTGGGAATATTTGTCAGTGAAATAAGTGATAAATCTCATTTAAAGGTTAGAGAAAATATAGACATAACTGTTGTCATATGTTGCTGTGTGGATCTAACATGTCCCCCAGTGGCCATGTGCTAGAGACCAACTGATGGATTTTTGGGAAGTGATGGGATCAGGAGGGCTCTGATCTTATCAATGGATTAATGAACTGATAGGTTCTTAATTTAATGGACTACCAGAAAGTGATAGCTATTTAGGAGGTGGTGCCTAGTTAAAGAGAATGGGCCTGTGGTAACATGCCCTTGGAAACTAAACTTTGTTTCAGCCTCTTTTGATCTCTTTTATTGCTTCTTCAGTGCAATGAGGGAGCAGCCTCCTCTGCCACACACTCCTAGCCCAGAGTTTCTATTTGAATAAATATTTAGGAATCTAGGCCTTGAGAAACCATCATATTTTTGCACCAGAGGCAATTATGTTATTACATTATTCTTAGTAAAGTTATAAAACTATAAACAACCTAATGGTTCATGAATAATTAAAAGGTTTTATATAAAATGATATTTGTTAACTATTAAATATAACAACAGTTAAATGGTGTAATATTGGCTGTAATCATGGCATAAAAATGAAATGGGTATTGACATCAAAAGTCATAGCTGCACCTTCCACATATCAGCATTAATAGTAAAAGCTATGAGATCTGTGAGAAATCTCAAAAATAAAAGAGAAAAAACAAGCACAAGGTTGGTATATACAGTGTACTGGTTTGCATAAGGTTTGTGTATAATCCTAAAGTTGCATATGTTAGAAGCTTGATTGTGAAAGGTGATGGGAACTCTAAGAGGGAGGACTAGTTGGAATTTGCACAACTGACCCCTCTCCATACTCTGACTTTTTGTGTTACCATGTGATCTCCTTCTCCTTCACACTCCTACCATGTTGCTATCATGTAAGGCAACTGAGGGAAACTCACCAGAGTTGCTCTATGCTGTTTGAAATTTCAACCTTCAAAACTATGAATTAAAAACAACTCTTTTTAAAATAAGTACCCAACCTCAGATGTTTCATATACTAATAGAAAATTAATTACTATAGAAGTTTAGTCCTGAGAGTGGGACCATTATTATAATTATACTCAAAAATCTGGAAGAAGTATTGGAACTGGGTAATGGCCAAAGTTGGAAGAGTTTGAGAAGTTGACTTGGAAAAGCTTTACATGCTGCAAATGGAGCTTATTGGACATTCTGATGATGGCTTATAACACAAGAAGATGAGGAAAGTAGTATCAGATGGAAATGAAGAAGCAATTGGAAATTTCAGTAAATGTCATCCTTTTTATGGTGTTGCAAATAAATTTATTGTACTCTATCCATGCTCTAGAAATTTATAGAAGGCTAAATTTAAAAGTGATTACCTGGGGTATTTGACAGAAAAAAAATTCTAAAATAACAAAGCATTTGGGTGGTGGCATGTGTATTATTGGCAGCTTTTAGTCAGATTTACAGTGAAATTTAAGAGTGACAGTAAACAACAGGAAGATTGGGAAAACATGCAATTTGACCAGGGAAGGACAAAGTTTATGAGGGTATGGGAGAGCTACATCTTGCAAAAGAGATTAGCATGGATAGAAGAAGTTATGTGCCAATTTTGCAGGGTATCTCAAGAAATCTTTGAGGCTTCCACTCCCATCACAGGCCTGGAAAGACAATCATTTCATGGAACCCTGAAACTCTTTCCATGGGCTCACTGCTGGTGAATGACTTCATGGCAGCTATAACCGTGGTTCAGTGGGTAGAGATACTGCTCATGCATGCCACTGGCAGTCTTTGGTGCCTTTGAAGCAGTTTTTCAGGTGCACAGAATGCAAGAGTTATAGAGTCATAGTGGCTGCCACTGAGATTTCAAAAGTAAGTCTGTAAGGCCAAACAAACATTCTCTACTGGAGAAATGCCTAGTGAACCTGCAAGACTGGAGATGCAAAAGGGGCCTCAGGAAGATAGAACAATGAAGCAACACTTACCTAGGAAGGCCACAGTCATCACCGTGCAGCCTGGGAGAGCAGTCATGTGGGATGAGCTGCTCAAGATCTTGGGAGTGCACCACCTGCTGAAGTGGACACAGGAAGCCAGGTTTGGAGTTTTAGGATTTAATGTCTGCCCTAGTGAATTTTGGTCTTGCTTTGAGTCAATTACTCTTTTCTATTTGACTGTTTCTCCATTTTGTAAACAGAATGCTTATCTCATTCCAACCTCATCATTGTATTGTGCCTTGGAAGTACATAACTTGTTTCTTGAAAATTTTGGCTCACAACTCAGAAGACTTTGAGCCTTAGATGAGACTTTGTACTTGGGCTTTTAAATAGTGCCGGAACAAGTTAAAATTTTGGGTCCATAAGAAATGTACTTTACAATGCATTATGACAAGGACAGGAACCTTGGAGGACCTGGGTGGATGTGTGTGTGCCTGAACAGTTTATGTGTTAAAGGCTTTATCCCAAGATGGTGGTGTGGAGAGGTAGTGGGTATTTTGTAAGGCAGGGCTAAGAAGAAGGTCACAAGACTGGTGCCTGTCCTTCAGTCTGACTTACTGTCATATATGTGGTCTCACCTGCTCATACCATGATGTGACACAGCCAACTGGACCTTTGCCAGAATCAACATTATTGTGTTTGGACTTGCTACCTTCAATGTTCTGAGTAAAATAAACCACTTTTCTTTATAAATACCCAGTCCAACAATGCTATTGACTTCTTATTGAGCCACACAGGGAGACAAAGAAATCAGAATGGAAGAATATACAATTAAGACTGCCATTTCCTTAGAATAAAACAAAGAATGTTGTGTTTATTTCCCCTAAAGTCAAGAATGAGAAAAGGGTGACCACTCTCCCCACCCCTACTCAGCAAAGTCCTGGAATTCCTAGCTGGAGCAATAAGGCAAGAAGAAAAAATAAAAGGAACACAAATAGGTAAGAAATAGTCAAAGTATCCCTATTTGCAGATGACATGATCCTATACCTCAAAGACCCCAAAACAGCTTCATCAATAAGGCAGGATAGAAAATCAACTTACAAAAATCAGCAGCCTTTTTATATTCCAACAATGAACAAATTAAGAAAGAATATAAGAAAATAATTCCATTTACAGTAGCCTCAAAAAAATCAAATACTTAGGAATAAATGTAACAAATGATGTAAAGGACCTCTACAAGGAGAATTACAAGCAACTGAAGAAAGAGATTACTAAAGGTGGAAAGATCTCCTACGCTCAGGGATTGGCAGAATCAACATAGTAAAAATGGCTATATTACCAAAAGCAATCTACATCTTCAATGAAATTTCCATAAAAATTCCAATGACATTAATCACAGAGATTGAAAAATTTATCCTAAAGTTTACTCGGAAACACAAAAGTCATAAACAGCCAAGGCAATACTGAGCAAAAAGAGCAACACTGAGGTATCACAATACCCATCTTCAAACTATACTACAGAGCCATACCAATAAAAACAGCATGGTACTGGAACAAAAACAGATATGAAGACTAGTGGAACAGAATAGAGGACCAGGATATGAATCCACACAGCTATGGCCACGTTATTTTTGACAAAGTCACCAAAAACATACAATGGAGAAAAGACAGCCTCTTCAACAAATGTTTCTGGGAAAAGAGGTTATCTGTCTGAAGAAAACTGAAACTAGATCCATGCATGTCACCCTGTACTAGTATCAACTCAAAATGAATTAAGGACCTTAATATCAGACCCAAAACCTTGCAGTTAGTACAGGAAAGAGCAGGGAATACTCTGGAAGCAATAGATATGGCAAGGACTTCCTCAGTAGAACCCAGTGGCCCAGCAACTAAGAGAAAGGATGGACAAATGAGACTACGTGAAATTAAAAAGCTTCTGCACAACAAAAGAAATAGTCTCTAAATTGAAGACACCACCCACAGAGTGGGAGAAAATACTTGCTAGCTATATATCCAGCAAAGGACTGGTAACCAGAATTTATAGGGAGCTCAAAAAACTAAATTCCCCCAAAGTTAATGAACCAAAAAAGAAAAGGGGAATTGAACTAAACAGAACCTTTTCAAAGGAAGATATCCAAATGGCCAAAATAACGAAAAAATGTTCATAATCCCTGGCCATAAAGGAAATGCAAATCAAAACCACACTAAGATTCTACCTCACTCCTGTTAGAATAGCATAAAGAACACCACCAACAGCAAATGCTGGTGAGGTACAGTGAAAAAAGGAACACTGCTGGTGGGAATGGAAGCTAGTACAACCACTTTGGAAAACAATATGGAGGCTTTTAAAAAATCTAAACAGAGATCTGCCATATGATCCAGCAACACTACACACACCTAGGGATATACTCAAAGGAATTTGACTCAGGTTATTACAAAAGTACCTCCACGCTCATGTTTATTGCAGCACTATTTATAATTCCCAAACTATGATAACAGTCAAGATGCCCCACTACCGGTGAATGAATTAAGAAAATGTGGTATTTATACACAATGGAATTTTATTCAGCCACAAAAAAGAATGAAATTTTGTCATTTGCAAGTAAATGGATTGAGCTGGAGAACATCATCTTCAGCAAATTTAGTCAGGCTCAGAAGGCCAAAAATCACATGCCTTCCCTCATATGTGGATTATAGAGCTGAAACAAATGAGGTAATATTATTGGATATGGGTCACACACTAAGGGGAGAGCACTCATGGTAGGAATAGGTAAAGGGAAGGAAACCTAGAACTTGAATGTGGTTGATGTGTTCACTGTAGAGGAGAAAATATAGTGAATCTTAAACTGGCATAGGCAACTAGGGGCAGGGGACTAGGAAGTAGTGAAGAGTTCTGGTAGAGATGTACCAATGTGGGTTGTAATACACATATGCACAGAAGCAACACTAGGAATCTCTCTGTATAGCTATCTATCTCAAAGTAGCAAAAACGCTATGTCTTTCTTATTATCTCTTATGTTTTCTCTTCAACAAAACAAGAACAAGAAGGCAGAACAGGCTCTGCCTTGAAAAGGGATGGGGGAGGTGGCCCAAACAATGTATGAGTAAATGTAAAAACAATAAATTTTTTTAAAAGTATGTCTACAAAGCTATAACAAAATATTGACACGTGCTTATTCTAGGGTGTAGGAATATCG
The DNA here is from genome assembly GCF_047511655.1 of Castor canadensis. Taxonomy (NCBI): domain Eukaryota; kingdom Metazoa; phylum Chordata; class Mammalia; order Rodentia; family Castoridae; genus Castor; species Castor canadensis. The sequence continues at coordinate 78,774,326 of NC_133394.1, read as the reverse complement.
ATACTTGTTATAAAAACTCAGGAATAGATAGAAAGAAACAATGTCACTATTTTGATGATTTCAAGAAGAAACAAAATGCTATGCACTGGTGGCAAATGTTTGCAATACTAGCTACTTTGGAGGGTGAGATTGGGAGGATGATATTTTGAGGCCAACCCGGGCAAAAAGTTCACAAAACTCCATCTCAATCAGTAGCTGGGCATGGTGGTACATGTCTATCATCACAGCTATGCAGAAAGCTGAGATTGGGGGAATATCATGGTTCCAAGCCAACTCATGCAAAAACTAAAAATAGGAGGAGAATCACGGTTTTGGCTGACCTGAGCAAAATGTGACACCCTCTCTTCAAAATAACCAGAGCAAAAATGGCTAGGGTAATAGTTCATGCATTAAAGCACCTGTCCAGCAAGCACAAACCCCTGAGTTCAAACCCTGAGTATCTCAAAAAAAAAAAATAGAGATAGAGAGACAAAGAATTTCTTGCCGAGTGATTCTTCCCAATGATAGGTGTGGGAGCATTCAGAGGCAGAGTAGCTAGCACCATAAAGTGTTTGCACAGGGTCCCTAATACTTCCTCAAAATGTGATCACTAATGATATTTGAGTAAGCTGTCTTAACATAAATAGAAGTCTAATTAGAAATTATTCATTTGGATGACAAAGTATAATAATAGCCCTTTGTCTTTTATTCATTATTACATTCACTGGACTTTGCCACCATTTCATCCTCATGAAACTCTATTGGCTCCTATAAACTTCCATTTGAAAGTTATCTCACAAGCATGAGAGCATAAATACAAATGTGGTTATTGTGGACATAATCAGGACCATGCTATGAGACTCTTTAACCTGAAGAATAGAATATTTCAATACACAATACAGCCATCCTCAGACACACAGGCTACTATCACATGAATGATGGATTAAATTACCCCTCAATTATTTCTGAAGTCCAAGTTGCATGGTGAAAAGTAGAGGTAACAAAAAACATTTTTAACAAATATAGCTGTTCTCTGATGTTGTAGATAGCTTTAGCAGTCCGTGGTAGTCTTCCTGTGCAGGAAATCTTGAGGTATTGAAGGAATCCCTTCTACCACTTGTTGAAACACGACAGAGAGATTCAGTTACTATCTAGGAGATTGGATACTCCAAGTTTCTATTCAACCTAAAACTTCCATGACTTCATAAGCTGTTCTAATTGCAGTCATTAGCTCTCCTAAAAAGTAACTTTGAATTTCTAGAATGAATGACAATACTAAAATCCCTTGCACTTATGGTTAAAGTTTTGTCTCTATTACTTATCATGTACTTGTTACATTTCTGGCACAGTGTTTAATTAAGCTGCAAAGAAAAGTATTTATGATAGAGCATAAGAACCAAGTGTTTGGACATTAACATGGTATTTATAAAAGTTAACAATAAGCCTGTGATTGACTAAGGAGATCAGCTTGTCCTCTTTGATTTTAGTACTTAAAATGTTATGTGACTTCTTAAAAACAAAACTGTCCAGAAAATGTGCAATTTTTTTCTTACTAATATATAAATGATGAGAAATTGCTATCCCATCATCAAATCCCAATCAAGGAAAGCTCCAAATACAACATCTATTCCAGTAGGATTTGGCACATATCTTGTAATTTCAGACAATCTAGCAGTGCTCCTTGCATGTCTGCTGGAGTGCCAAAACATTGCTTATTGGGATGTGAAGAGTCACACATTTTTCCATGACTATGAAAACTCTTATGTGACATATGTGCAGGTTAGCTAACTGTGGTTAATATTGTTACAATTTCTCTCTCCCCTATCCTTAGCATATTTTCCTCCCCTTTCCTCACTGAAAAATTTTCCAAATTAGGAATTACTTACCTTTAGGCTAATTTTAAAATATGAATTTGTTCTGACTCATGGATTTAAAGATATTAGAATACAAAAAGTTCACAGAAAATGAAAAGTCTTTGGGGAGAACATAAAATACAGAAAAGACAGGATATTTCAGAAGAAAAATGAAAGATGGTTATTTTTAAGTGAAAATATTATTTTCTCCTGAATTTTCAAGTGGGAAATTTTACAAAGTAAACTCTTTTCCTTCTCTAGATAAGCCAGTAAACAAGAAGATCAAATAAATTTGCATACTTCTCAGCTGTTTCCATTAAAACTCCCATATGGCCTATAATTGTAATGGAGGGAACTGTCTCCCTAATTGACTGAATGATTCTTGCTTCTTTTATTCAAGTGTCAGAAAATGGCAATGGGCCATATTCAGAACCATAGGCTTAGGTATAGAAATGATATCATTCTTCCTATACCAAAGAAAGTTCAGGAAAATCACAGAAAATAGAAAATGTAGTTGTATTATCTTTTAATCTACTCATTGAAAATATAATTATTTAAATCAATCCTGGAAGTGGTTTTGAATAGTAGAAGTGCATGGTGAATGGATGGTCTCCATACACATGTTATTAGCCCTAGCCACTCACTCCATTTTTGAGTTACATGCTTCCTCTGCTCTTATATTATTGGTTTGTATTAATATTTTACCATCTCCATGCATTATATATATATGTAATTTGTTTAAAAGAATCTTCACAGAATTGAGTATTTTGTATCATTTATAAGAATAATAAAATATTCTCAATAGAATTATTGTTTCCAAGATGTCAGAAGACTATGCTTAGAATAATGAAATATTATTCTCCATTGGTAACTTTGCTCAATAAAATTCTTTTACCATCATTTTCTTAGTTCAAGTTATTTTCTAGAAAATATTGTTCTGGTAGGTATTAATAAAGAGGGCTCTAATCAAAGTACCAATGGTCAAATATATTTAGGAATGTTGATATATTTCCTTTATCATGATTTATAATGATATTAAATATTAGTTGAAAACAACCAAAGAATCCAAACATGCTTAACTTTGTATTTCCCAAGGTTTCAGATTTTAGAAAAATAAGTAGTTAGTTTATCTACCAAACACAAAAGTTCTCGTTCTGTGACAAACTGAACTAGTTTACTGTGGTACTCTTATTAGTCAAGTTAAGCAATGCTCCCTGCTAGAATAAAGAGCCCTGAAACTATAGATGTGTGGCATGCCAAATGCATATTTCACATTAACACAAAACCCAAAGGTGGCGACCTTTTTCCAGTGAGTCTTTGAGATGGCTCTTCTTCAAGCAGTGTGTTAGGAATTTTTTATCCTGCTCTCTTTCTATCTATATCATCTCCATGGCTTTGCTTTCAGCCCAGACATCTAGATAGAAAGCTTGGAAGATCATAGAGGATAGTCTACAAGTGGCCCTGAAACCAAGGAAGAACTCACTTTTTCTATATTGTATGTGTGCAAACTCAAACACATTGTTCTACTTAGGTACAAGGAATATTGAGGAATGTAGATTACTATGAGGTAAGAAGTCCAGGAAAACTGCATGTCTATAAACATTAACAAAAAGTATGTGTGCTGATTCTCAATCCATTTTTAAGCATTTCAACTCAAGGGTCAGGAAAGAAAATTATCCTTAGGTCTGGTTGAATACATCTCTTAATTAAATTTTAAGATAGTTTGTATATAACAGTTTCACATGTCCAAATTTTGAAACCAAATTTTGAAAGATGAGGAAGATCTTTCTAATATATACATCTTACAACTTATACATAAATCATGATGGTCATTTAAATCATTGCAACTAACTGATTTAGGATGAAAAAATAATTTAGATTCAATATATACATGTATATAATGTAAATTGAGCATTGTAATACATTGTATAGCTACATAATACAAAGTTAGAAAGACCATAGCTATACATGCCTGTACCATATATTTAAATGGATTTTCATAATATATTGTATAACTAATTGTTTTAATATTGCTAATTTGTGACTTCATCCACCTTAAGAATTATGGAAGTGCCACAAGAACAATGCACAAAGTAAATTGAAGTGAAAAAAACTTTCAATGTCCACTTAAAATTACCCAAAGGAAAGACAGTTAGGAGTTTTGTCAGTAAACATACATATCCTTGTTTTTCAACAATGGATACACTAAAACTTATTTTTATTGTGGCATAATGGAAAGCTTGTAACATTAATGAGGTAGAAAAATAATGGTGATGAAAGTGAAGAGTAACTATAGACTTTCCTTATAGCGGTATGTGATATTCCTTCCCCAGGGGCTGAGATGAGGATCAGAGGTAGAGCATAGGCTTAGTGTTGAAGATGTGCTAGGCCCCAGGTTCACTTCAGAGCACCAACAAATAAACAAACAAATAAAAACAAAAAGCCCCACCATTCCCACAAATTTCCAACCCACCTAGGTGCCAGAAATCTCAGAATGACTTTGCACTCTACTGAGATTGATGTCTCCTACTCAAGACTATCAACTGAAGAAGACAAAGTACCTCTTATGTGCACACAAAGACACACACACATACCTTGTCATATTCCCTTTCTCATTGTAGTTCTGAAATAGACATGGGGCTACTATATATAGTTAATCTACCTGCACTTTATAACTTACTCTTTAAGGACTTTGTTATTGAATAGTACTTTTCCTCACATCTTCTGACTCTATGGCTTTCTTAAGCAGTGCCTTCCCCCTTGCTCAAGTATCCTCCCTATTATATTTTGAATCTTAAATGTCCCCCCAAAAGTTAATGTGTTGAAAGCTTGGTCCCAGCTGGTGGCTCTATTGGAAGCTGTTGGAAACTTTAAGAAGTAAGGTCCAGTTGGAGGAAATAGGCCATTGGAGGTAGGTTCTTGAAGAGAAGCTGTAAGGACCACAGCCCCATCCACTCTTTGCTTGCTTCCTAGCCATCGTGAGGTGAGCAGCTTTGCTTCCTCACAAGCTCTTGGTTGTGATGTTTTGCCTTATGAGAAGCCCAAAGTGATGGGACCAAGTGACCATGGACTGAAATCTCTGAAAGGATGTGCCAAAATAAATACTTCCTCTAGATGTTTAGCCCAAGTATTCTTATCACAGAAACAGAGAGCTGAATAAAACCCTCATCAAATAAATAAATTCCCAAAATGTTTCAACTTGTCTGTTGCTCCTTTAAGCTTCTATTCAGTCTCTTCTTCACCATCAATTCACTTGAAAGCTATCTACATCCAATCTTCCTACCACCACATCACCACTCATTACATTTTTTTCCTACATACTGTCTCCTTATGACTTCTACATTGAGAGCAATCTTTTTCAGTGCAACTTAAACTACAATGCTTATCACAATTTCTCATAAATTACTTCTTGCCTGTGGGTCTTTTTTGCTCTAACCCATTAAAAGCAACAGTGCCCAATTATTATCATTTTAAAGTTACCATGTGTCTCTTTAAGAACACCAAATTAGCTATCTGAATACATACAATCATTAAAATCCTGTGCTAGGTGGACTTTAGCTCTCATTCTAGCTTGTAGCCTACTGTTCCCCAATGAACATCCAATACTCCAGTGGTACTCAGCCACAAATGTGCCCCATCATTTTCCTCTTTTGTGCCATTATTCATGCTTAATCTGTTCCCAGGAATCCTTGTACCTCTTTCTCCTTTCTAGACATCCTGTCAAAATTATACTTATCCCTAAAGACCATCTGCTCAAATTTCATCTCCTTCAGATTTCTCTTTTCTAATCTTCTCAACCATCTTCAAACCTTTATTTAATGGCAATTAGTGTATTCTAGCTTGTATTTCAGATACAATGCCTCAACTACACACTTCATAATCTTGAGTGACTCTTTTTCTATTTGCACCTGGGCCATTAAACAAAGAATCTTAAACATAGTATTTATTCACTAAATGTTTAATGAATTTACAAATCTTTTATAATTCACTCAAATTATCACATCCCACTCTGGGGTATAGTTTTAGAAACTTCTAGCAAAACTGTGATATATTTAGTTAAGCAAGCACTAGAAACTATCACAATAAGTTTAAATTATATGAAGAGTAGTTAAAAATCAGAGAAGAAATCTAATGAACAAAATGAATTAAAAGATACTAACAAAATGTTTATATATATCAATGGCAGAAAATGTGCATAAGAAAGTGAGAAGTGACTTTTCTTTATAGATTTCTGAAATCTTCTGCCTCTGATTTTTTTTCAATATTACTGGGAGAGATTAAAAATAAAAAAATACGAAGTTAGGATACCTTATTTCTGCTTTTATTTGTTTATTATAGAACTTCTATTAAACTTGTCCAGAAAAACTGTGTTGTTTAGAGAAAGGAATTTATGTAGTATCTTAAAACTTTGTAATTAATGCTATATGTATTCCTTAAATTAACATCCACAACCAAGTTACCAGTGACTAGAATCAAAATGTTATAGTTAACTCAAAAGTTTTGGGAAGATCCAGAGTGCTGAAAATGTTATAATATGGAACAGCTGTTTGGTTTTTTTCAAGAGGGACTGAACCAAGAACTTGATCTGTTTCTGGGTTTTGAAGCAAGCCCAGAAGCATAAATACAAAGAAAGTCATTTCTGCAAGAAGAAGAGGCCCGTGTCACCATATCTGGCTGTTGCCTGATGGAAGCTTCAAAGGGTGAAAGATGCTGCTTTCAGGATCTGACTTCATAAAACTGTTTCTAAGCCTTTACAAAATTTTTCACTTAAGTTCTAAAGACATCCATGAGTCCCTCACATACCTGAGGTCCGGAGAACACTCCTATTGATTTTATCAAAACCTCATACACGATATGTAAAAATACAACAGGAAATTTCCTTCCTTCCTTTGCCCTTATCTTCCCTGAATGTGATTTTTGTGCCAATATCATATAGATTTCTTAACACAGAAAATCCCTGTTTGGGTAGAAAAGGCTATATGTGGCATTTGGTTGAAAAACAAAATCTTTAATCCTTAAAATCAAAACCTAAGTATGAAACAAAAGACTTATAATTTATGGCATGCATACAAGTCTATTACATTTTTCTCTTTTCATCAAAAGGTTTTCAAATGTATTTGCTCATTCACTTAAACTATAGTCCCATACATGTTTTCCTACATTCCAATAAATCTGATATTAAAAACTTTACAAATGCTCAAATATAGGTCACTTCTTGTTCTCCAGTTAATAGGGCTGACAAACCCTTTCTGCAAGATTCCACACCTTTGTTGATTTTTATCATACTGTGCACTCGTGACTTTCATCAGGACTCTGATTTCTTTACCTTCTCTTTATTATAAGTATTTATATAAAGTTTTGTTTTGTTCTGTCTGTTTGCTGCTATTCTCTATTACCTGACAGCTGTTACCCTGTTTCTTACCAGTCTTTATATGTCATCTGATTTCATGATCCAGTATTCTCTAAAAATTCCACCATCTGTCAGTGTAGTTCACCACTTTAGTTTTCTCTATATTCCTAATCTCTCTGTTGTTCTAGCTTTGCTTTTAAATTTAAATTCCTCCTGATCTATCTTGTCTATAATTGGCATCAATATCCTTTCAAGCCTCGAGGCTATACATTGCTCTACCTGGATGTCTTCAGTCATTCCATGTATCTGGCTCCATCTTCTATCCTCCATGATGCTGAAGGCTCTGTAAATCCAACATCAAGTCCTCCTAACACAGGGTCTCTCTGCAGAGTGGTTTCAGAAAATGTTTGTCACCTGAGTAAATAAATTTGATAATTCAGATAATTCTGTTTACTCAAAAAACCTTACTGAAAGGATTATTAAATCTGAATTAATTTGTACACAGTCCTTTCTAAAATATTTATGACTATGCTAAGTCTAAGAAGCAAATGTAAGGAAAGATACAGTGCTCACATTCCATAAGATTTCACTCCAGGGCAGACACCAGGTAAGAAGTAGGGCATTTTAATAATAGCAGATTTGCTGGCCCAGGTTGAAAATGTGAGTCTGTACTTTTGGTCCCATAATTGAGTTTAAAGAAAAGGCCCTAGAGGTATTAATCCTGGCTGATTCCTCTGAATGGTGAAAACTCATATTTCAACACAACTTCTGCTAGTCAGGATTCTTCACATGTAATCTCTGATTCTTTTTCTGTGCATTTTACCTGGTGATTATGATATGCTCTCTGACTGAAAGGAAAAACAACTATGTCAGTGTCTTTATGAAGGGGATTAAGAACATAATTATATGACAGGATTGAGGTGAAAGGATGAATGCTGTCATCTCATTGTGAGGTGAAAAGTACAAAGGCTAGACCAGGAATTCAAGGAAAATGATGGCCCTTCTTCACAGAACTGACATGACTTGAAGAAGCAGTTATTTACATGAGTAAATTAAAAAGACACTCAAAGTTCACAAGACATTTAAAAATAACACAATGCTGTGGAAATGTGCTGAATATTTGAAAATAATATTTTAGTAAATCAAAAATCATTGGTTTTTCTGTTTGTAAGTAACCTTCATAATAATTTTCCAAGTATTAGCCACTAGTATAAAAGATAATGCATTCACATTATAAAATATTAACTTTGATTTTTGTAGGTAGCAAAGGTGGCTATATCATTTGTGTGTATGTATGATTTGCTATATATATAGCATACAAACCATCTGAAATGTTGTTTCCATGGCAATGGTTTATAAAAGGGGATAAGTGAACTTAATAAGCTTAGACAATTTTAAATTCAGAGGAAGCTTTTTTGACTTTTAGTCACAAAATAATCAAAGAGAATTCTTTTTGTATAAATCAAAGTTTGCTGCCAGTACATTTAGTGACCTATAGCTGAAATTTCCTAATTCACACATAGGAGAGTAAGTCAAATGCTTTTGAATTTGCTCCTCACCAGATGGTCCACAGCACCATCATTTCAAGTTCAATGGGTATAAACATTTATACTGCCAATTTGGATTTCAAAGACCATGCCACATCTTTAATTCATCATCTTAAAACACAAATTAATTTCAGTGCAATAAAGACACAGGCATTGAATTAGATAATAGAAAGGATTCAGAGGTTGGTGCTTGTCTACTAAGGAAGAAAGGACAAAAGCTACAAATAATATAATATGACTCAAGATGTAAAAAAGTCCCTAGCCAAATGCAATTATAGTATAAAGATAAAAAGATTATTCTGGAGTGGTAATCAAATGAATATTCATGACAGAAGTCACAATTAGTTGGAACTTTAGTGGGTATGATGGATTTGAAGAGGTAGAGATGCAGGTAAGAGTATTTCAAGGATGATCTTGTAGTAGAGACAAAAAAGAAAATGGCACATTTGAAAAATGATTCAATTAGGCATAAATGATTGAAAGTGGTACAGAAGAGAATTAGGTCTTAAACTTGTAGATAGTTAATACATCTTGTTTAAATTGAATTTAACTGCATTGAAACTAACTGAACTGAAATGAAATAAATTAAGGATTTGACTAGTGCTTGTTCATGGAGAGTCATGAAAGTCAAACTGGATTTTAGGATTTATTCTGGTGGAAAGCAATTTAGTTATTTATTAAATTGCTTAATACCAATATAATGTCAAAATATATTTTAAGCATATCTAGAAATTCAAGGGTAAACATGGTAGTTTCTTTGCTAGAGGAAGTCATTGCCTGATCATCTTGGTGGAGGATTCATGAAGAGGACATATAGAAGTGCTGCCTGATCCTCTTAAAGGATCAGTACAGCTTAGACAGACAAAAAGGTAAAGAATACAATTCCTGGAAGAGGTCACTTGTGGCCTACAGGAACAGAGGCTGGAAACTGCTTAGAGTATATTAGGTAGCCCTCTCTTTCCAAATGTAATATTGAAAACTGTTGATTTCAAAACTCTTTCAATCCCAGAAAAATTGAGATAGTTGGCCATTGTACAGGAGAAGATGGACAAGAGAAGAGTAAAAGTTTAATAAGGCAGAATATTAAGGTAAAATATCAAAAAAAGTTGTTGCAAAACTGGTAATGAGTTGGGTCATGATGTTTTGATGCTAAAAATCCAGGACTTTATCCCAGGATAAAGTTCTAGACATAGTTATACCAATTCATCACTTTAAACATGCATTAGTAACAAGGTTATGAACATCCATCAGGAAAGAAGTAATGAGAGCTGAGCAGATGGTGGTAAGAGGCAGAGAGGAGATCATAGAATCATTTAGGAAGTAAAATATCTTTCAACTCAGAAACTTATCACGGACCAAATGGGGGAGGTTGTGGTGATGGAGGAAGAGAATTTAAAAGAAGAGGAACTTTAGAGGATAATGTGATAATCCTGATACATTAAGGGGTTCTCCAGTCTATTCATGGGTGCTTTAATGATGATTTTCAGCAGAGAGTTAAAAATGAGAAGGTGGACATCAAAAAAGTGTTTAGCAGTTGACTATGAGCAACATAAAGGTATACTTAACTCCATTAGAAGAATCACAGACATTACTAGAAAGATAATAGAGAACAATAAGAGAAGTAAGGATCGAAACTTAGGAAATATCCATATTAGAAGGCACTAGGAGAAGAAATGTGTGCTCAAAATAGAAAAGGAAAACTTAATTAGAGAATTTCCCTTGACATGAAAGCCATAAAGAGCATCCCTACCCATGTATCAAAATATGACAATGCATCATTTTGATACTAATAATTCATTTTAATAATTATTTTATTTAAATCATGAATTAACTTCTCCCTATCTTTCGCCATCATTTTCTTCTTTTTATACACTGAATTCTGTTAAGCACACCTTTGAAGCAGAGTTAATTTTATCAAATAGGCAAGAGTATATGCATTCTAATATACATTCAAATATGCTGTGAATATAAATTATAATTAAAATAGATTATCTTTTCTAAAACACAGGAAAACATTAAATTTAGATTAGGACTATTTTAAAAGTATGACACATAATGTAAACAACCTTAGACTAGTCAACTAGTTGGGAGCCAGGCATGGTGGCCCACATCTGTTACCCTAGCTATTTGGGAGGCTAAATTCAGAAGCATCATAGTTCCAAGCCAGCCTAGGCAAAAAAGTGCATGAAACTCTATCTTAACAGAGAAATCAGGGCATGGTAGCATATACTATCATCCTAGTTACAGTAGGAAGCAACCACGCTGGCCTTGGTATAAAGTAAGACTATCCCAAAAGTAACCAGATCAAAAAAGGCTGGAGATGTGGCTCAAGCTATAGAGAACCTAAATAGCAAGAAGTAAGCCCTCCTTTCAAACCCTCATACCACACACATGCACACATACACACACACAAAAATAGTTTGGTAACATGAATTTTAATAAATGGAGCCAAACTAGCTTTAAAAATGTTGTATTCTTAAAATAAGATTGGATAATTTAGACTTTAATCTAAGAATGAGTTAATATCAAATGAAATCTACCAGAAATGTAAACTTTTAATTATAAGATTGGATAAATTTAATTTTAAAGCAAAAAACAAAAAAACAAAAAAAAACCTTGTAAAAATGCTTTTCTACTAAATTAGCCTAATTCAATTTAAAGAACAGCATTTGTCTTTTAAACATTTGCATATATGAGTTTTCATTAAAACAAACTTGTAAATATAGTCTTCCATCCATACTAGCTTACATGGTACTTTAGAAGACACAGTTGAATATAAGCTTTGCATAGTATAGACTCACATGTCTTTTCTCAAAAATAGCTTAAACCATGGCTTTTAAAATAGCTTAGAGAAAATAAATTTCAAAGTAATTTATAAACATGAGATTTTTCTATTAGCTTAAATGAAGCTAATCACATGCATTTCTTTCTTTCGTGTTATATTACCATAGTGGAAGTTTAGCCCAGTGCCTTGTATATTGCTTAGTACATAATACTCAATAAATGGTCACTTAATTAATGGTTCCACAGTTTGCATTCCTTATTCTGTATTCCACTCATATATTGCTGTTTATATTTTGGTTTGTTGGGCTCAAAATATATTTGGTATATCTGACAACTTTTTAGTTTTATAATCCTTTGGAATTTATTGTTTAATTTTTCAGTTGAATATTTTGCTGTGACAGTCATATATGTTGCTTCTTGATTACCTCATTTGCAGTAAGTTTTATCACCTCAACAAACAAATCTTTTTTAAGGCAAAGACAAGCTTTACCTTTCTCATGTGTAGTTTAGACAGTTTTACATGTACTTGATTCTCTCTTAGTAAACATCTATCAGTCATACAATAATTCAAGTAAAAGAAACACCATTTTCAACCTTCTATAATCAATCTTTTATCTACCTTAAACAATCAGCTGAATAGTTATCTGCATTGTAAACTCCGATCATCTTGGACTTACACTCACAGACTCATAGATATTTCCAAATGAGAATATCATAGTAAGTATTATAAAAATTCTGTTAGCCTAGCTTTTTAAAATCTTTATACCTTTAGATGTCCCTCTTGCACTAGAAAACTATGCTCCAATAAAACTTTCGTAGATATGTGGATTTTCCTTTTTGATATCTGTTCTGTTACACAAGTATTAACTATCTACCCTGTGCCGTGTACTTCTGTAGTCACCAAAAATGGTATAAGCTCATAAACAATGTTAAGTTACATCAATGTTAATGTTTATATTTCAGCAAGTATTTATAAAGTAATAAAAAATACATACATACATGGATCATAGAATGATAATCAATGCTAAGAAGACAAAGTAGAACAAGAACAAAGAAAACATAAGATGAAAGAACAATTTGTAGTTCAGTGAAGGTTTAGAGGAGATTACAACTGACAGAGATGAAGGCGAGAGACACATGTATTTCTGGAAAAGAACAGTGCAAACAGAACACAAAGCTTGAGGAAGGCATGTGTTTGATGCATGTAAGGAGCAGAAAGAAAACTGAAGATGAAGGCAAATGAAGTAGAGCAAACAAGGGGAGAATGTCACAGAGTCTTGGTAAATGGAGCCCATAGGGCCCATAGGGCCCCAAAAGAACTTGGATTTTACTCTGAGTAAAATAGATAACTTTGAGCAAACAGCAGACATGTCGTGTTCTATGCTTTAAGCTAACTCTGCTTTAAGGATACCAAAAAGCCTGCATGGGACATGTATAGAAGCAGAGAACCAAGTGAGAACAGGTTTCAATAAGGTAAGTAAGGATAATGGTGGCTTAGAAAAGTATGGTTGATCCTAGATTTGGCATATATTTCTAAAAAAAATAGAGAACAAGAAGGATGAAAGGAATTGATGAATTAAATATGAGTTGCAAAGGAAGAGAGCCGTCATGGATAACTCCAAAGGATTATGGCCTGACAAAATGGTAGAATGAATTTGCAAGATTATGGAAGGAGCTGATTCATAGGAAATTTTTAAATTTTAGGACTATTTTTTGCAAGGAATATTAAACATACAAGTGAGAATATTAAGAGGGGATTGGATATGAGAAACTTCTTCACTACCCTTCCCTTTTCTTTCCTGAATTAACTGCATGCATCCTAATCACTATGGTACTGAAAGGAATAGGGATTGTTCAATGAAAACCTTCACTTAAACAGATGTTGTATGAATGTTTTATACAAAAACAAGCTTAGAAATGAAATATTGCTATCTCTTCTATTTGGGAGAAGGTTTTTCCATCAGAAGTTGGTTGTCTTAAGTTTGTAAAGCAAGCTCTTTTCTGCAAGCCAAAATATCAACTAAAACAATCTTTATGAACTGGAAACACAGATTAATCCCCTTCACAGATATGAGAATTTATGTCTTGTCACTGAGTGCCAGAAATAAGGCTGGCACACTTTGCGTGTCAACAAGGATTACTGTCATCTAACTTGGTATTTATTCTGGGACTTGTTCTATGAGCAGCCAGCACAGGGAAAACCTTTAATGCCACAGATCTATGACTCTAGTAGTGTAAACTTCCTGAAAATTCAAATGGGGCTAGGCCTCAGACTTGCCTCCTAATCCCCTTATGCTAGGCTAAGAGCATATTTTGCAAAAATAGCATAACAGGTCCGTGACTTCTATTCCTGTGCTCCTCAAACTTATGTTTCTTGGAGCGCCTTTGCTTTAATTGGAGACCATTTTTGGACTTGAGCTACCTCTCTTCTTACAACTGCATGCTGCTATGGTTTGTGTTACATGTGCTGCCTGCTGTCGACAGCTCTTGTCAGAGAGCTGGCGGCTTCAAGGCCATGTGTTGCTGCAGCACCCTTCCGCACTGCGTGTTTACAAATGTTCTCCTTCCACTTGACAAGCTGCAAATCTGTTGTTCTGAATTCATTCATGCTTTCAATATGAATGGCCTGGTTGCTGTAGCTGTTTTCAATAAAAGAGGGTAGTCTACCTGAGGCACACTGTCAGGCCAGTTTGCTGTTCTAACTCCTATGGTAGCCATTATGAGGGGTCTCGGGGGAGAAGCACATTTGAAGCCCAGTGAAAATCAACATACATGTAATAGGGAAGCAAATGCAAAAAGCAAAAAGTTGTCTCTCTTCCATTTTCTCTTCACTTGGAAACAGCAAAGAAGGTTAGAACTTACTTGTCTCTATGGCAACAACTAAATGAGTCCCTGGAGGGTCACAGAACCCCATCTGAGAAACACTGCTCTAGGCTACTATTAGATTTCCTTAGCTGACTGATAATGAAGGACAGTCAGACATCTTGACTTTGCAAGTTTTAATACTTGGTGTTTGGTTTGTGGTGCTAGGGATGGAATCCAGGGCCTGTGCATGCTAGATAAGCACTCTACCACTGAGCTACATCCCCAATCAGTTTTGTCTTTTCTTGAAGGAGTGTTGCTTCTTACTGATTCATCCTTTTGCAATTGAAATCATTACTAATAAAGGTGCAATCTTCCATTCCCACTCCATTGTGTACTCCGGGACATTTTCCCTTTTGCCATCCTCCCATTCTCCACACTATTCCCATCACCAGCTCCCTGCTACACTTATGCATGCATGCACTTTATTTGGGGTGTCCCTTGCTCTACTCCAGTCAATTAAAGAAGATGGCTTTAACAAAGCTTGTTAAATGCACATTTCCTTGCAATGCTTGCAACCATGTCTAGTCCTTCACAGACAAATTCTGGACCATGCGGCCATAATGTGTTTTTTCTAAATTAATTATATAATTTAGCATGGGTATAAGGCAAAAGGGTAACAAAAGCCTGGGCTTCTCTAGGATCTTCTTTGATGTTCCCAATGTAAAAACCACTAGATGAGACCATCAGACTCTTGCTTATAATCTTAAGTTTAAGAAATACAGAGAGGTAAGGCAATTGGCAAAGCTGGCTCAAGTGGCACATCAAGTTATCAGAAAGAGCCCGAAGGACTTCAATGGGCCATGCTAAGCCCAAGACATAAACAAGGAGAAATTTAATTGAAGGTAGAGAGGATAGCCATTCAGTTGCACAGAGGATACAAAAACAAGCAGAGAGTATGCACAGCTCTTGATGGAGAGTTGGGGTAGAAGAGGTGACATATCACAGGCAGCCCAGGAGAATGTCTGAAAGTAAATGGCAATTGCTTGAGATAGGTGGGGCAGGTTCTCTTTATGTCCCTCTAGAATCTTTTGAGTGTCCCAAATGCAGTGCTCATCCTGCTCTATTGCTACAATACCTGTCAGTGACCCCAGAAGACTATCAGCTTTGAGAGAAATAGGTCACAATCATTTTGATTCTATTTATCTTCTATGAGGCTGTGAATAAAAACTCAGTGGCAGTACCAGTGCTAATGCAAATCTGTCAGGCTAAACTAGAGTTTGCAAGTCTGCCTATCATCCCTGATGGACTTTTCAGCAAAAGAAAGTGTGATTGAAACTGGGGATGTAGCTCCGTGTTAGATCATTTGTCTACCATGTGTGAAGTCCTGGGTTCCATCCATTGCACTAAAAAAGAAAATCTGACTGGGTTTATGAACCATTGTGCTGTATGTAGTTCGCAGTAGAACTTAAGGCTTCCTGCTCCCAGCTACCCACCAGACCTAATTCATCACCAAATTCAAATCCAGTTGATTCTTTCTCTTATCCTCATGCCTGTCTCAGTCTACCCATACCACAGCATCTGCCCTGGACTACACCCTTTATGAACCCAGCTGACTCACCATTATCTTCTTGTCTGTGGACTACTTCAGCTGTGACCCACTGCAGTTAATTCTTCATTTGGCCACCAGAAGGTTCTAAAATACAAATCTGATTATTTCTCTCCAGTACAAAAAATCATGCAAGGCCCACCCCTCCACACCACCTGTTTGTAGGATGTAACCCAACAGTGCATTGCACCCAAGGCAGTTCATAGTCTAACACTTGGTTCACTTCTTTTGCTGTCATCCTCTCTGCCCTTCTCTGCTCCAGCTGAACTCATTTTTTGTACACACAATTTCTCCTCATCTTTGGGATTCCAAGTATGCATTTCTTTGGCCTGGATCTCTCCCCGCCACAAATTCCAAAGCCCTTAAAATGTATACCACATCTACTCAAGTCATTCTGATTCATTGTTCAAATATCAGCTCAGCTACCTCTTCCTCAAATATTTCAATGATTCCCTCCGCATTCCCAAGTTTAGGTTGGGTTTCACTCATACTCCCATCATCACTTTCTCCACATCATTGCATTAAGCAGGGATACATACCCACCATGTTACTCATATTGTAAATTTTTCATGGCCAAAAACTTCATAAAATGTCCACATCCCCTAACTGCAGCAACCAGTGCAAAGGGGAGGCACGTGGTAAGCACCCATCAAACATTTTTTTAACTGAGTGAGATAGATCTCAGGGATTTAGTTCTGTAGAGAGCAAGAGAGCTGTAGATGTTGCCATAGGACAGACTAGATAGATGAATGCTAAGGATTTGGAGTTTGTTTGTGAAACTGGAAGCTGAGTTTTCAATACCATGTGTGTGCATTTGCTCAGGAGGAAAAGAGCCATAGAGAACAAGGATGGGGACAGAGTGTCTAATCTGTTCTAAAAACAGCCAGTTTAGACTGATTTCTCTTGGTCTCTGAGCTCATGAATGAATGGCATCTAAAGAAGGATGTTGTAGTGTTTTGAAGTATGGACAGAAATACTAATGAAATAAAAACAGGATGATTTCTATTCATATTGGAGAGGTCCATTTTCACAGTCATCTTTGGCCAAACACTACAGACCTGTAATTAATTGAGAAATAAGTTTTGGCCTCTCTGTAGTCTGTGATCTGGTCTGTAAGCATTCATAAGAGAAATCTGTCTCAATACTTGTATCGTTCTACCTGCTCTGCAGTATATGCCATTGTCTTTTAAAAAATCTAACTTTTGTAAAATTGCAATAGTGCCCAATTTCATAGACAGTATATATTTAAATAATCTCATGCTGCTACTACCTTCCTGTGGGGTAATAAGGGCAACTGTTAATATTAATCTTCATTTTTGAGTTTAAATCTTAAAATAATACTTGGGTCATCATCAGCATCATCGTGAAAACTCCACTATGTGCTTTGTATGCCTTGTCTCATTTAATGATTTAATGATTATGATCATAAGTATTATTATATTCTAACCTGATGCTGCTTTCCACATTTGCTGAGAATTTTCTAATAGTATGTTTTTGTTGCTTTTTCCTCTTGTAATTATCTTATAATGCTGTGTCATGCATCTCAAAAAATAGTAATAATCAGTTGTGTGATAATTATTTTTTTCTGAAATTACTGCCCTTTCTCCATTTTTGCATCCAGAAGATCTCTTGCCACTTCCATCTCCCTTTCCTTCCAGTCCCTCACCCTGTGGAAGATTATAAAAGGAAAAGTCTATTCATGTGTTACTAGATCAGTTCTAAGAATAGCCTTTGATAAGCACAGGCCTAATTTTATAACCAAATGCTAAGATCAATGTAGATAACTCCTTTTCTTTCTTTAAAGGTACATTGTGTTTGTAATACAAATAATGGCTTTCTTGGAGACAAAGATTAATGCTGTCATTTTAACTTGTGAGATCATTTTCTTTTTATTCTTAGGAATGTGAGGAAATATTAGTTGTTATATTCTCAGGAAAGAGCAATAAAATGATTAATTAGGGATTTCCATTTTCAAAGTTAAGTCTTTGAAACAACTTGGTACACATTTTATGCTATTGATCTAAACAAGATAAATTGTTCTTAATGTTCTATGAAGACAATCCAGATTAAATAGTGGGCATATATTTGTAATTATTTTTACCAACCATGGCTGGTTGAACTAGAGAATGAAACGCCCTTTATTATCATGTTATGTAACTAGAATATAAAAAGCCAAATTGATGTGGTCTTCATTAATTTAGTTTTGTCCGGAGCCCAATAGGAACATTTCAGCTTTGTCATTCCTTACAACTGCATTAATTCCATTTCAAGCATAGTAGCAACCCTATAGTGTGACTGATGTGTTTACATTAGCAGCCAAAAGATTTCAGATGATCTTAAGTACTGAAGTTACATGTTGGATTGCTCAATATTAACCACTGACTCTTATGTAATTTAGAATCAATCGATCAATTTTACTTGTAAAATATAATGTATACAAATAGGGAAAACTTTTACTTGATTGTAAAAGAGAAGTCAAAACTAAATAACAAAAAGGAGTTAAAGTCATGTGTTTGTGGCTAACTTCTGTAATCCTAGCTACTTGACAGGTTAAGATTGAGAGGATCACGATTCCAGACCAGCCCTGGCAAAACTTTTGCAAGACCCCTTCTCAATGGAAAAAAGCTTCACAGAGTGCTGCATACCTGTCATTCTAGCTAAATAGGGAAGCCTATGATAGGAGGATGGAGGCTCAGGCCATCCTGGGAAAAAAGTAAGACTATCTCCAAAATAACCAGACCAAAGCCTGGAGTTGTGGCTCAAGCAAGTTCAAACCCAGCATAATAAAAAAAAAATGGAAATTAACAAGTTAATTGTTTTTACTTATTGTTTTTCATTTTCCCCTCCTGCCAGCCATGGGCAACCATTATTCTATTTTATGCTTCTATGCATTTGACTCTTTTAGATACCTCATTGAAGTTGAACCATGAAGTGCTTGTCCTGGGACTAACCTATTCCACTTCCCAAAGTTCATCAATGGTGAAGCATATGACATTCTTTTATGGGCTAAATAGTATTCCATTGTATGTATATGTTATATTTTCTTTATCCATTCAAAGTACTTTTAGGTTGTATCTACTTACTAGGTGTTGTGACAAATGCTTCAATGAATACTTGAGAACAAATATCTCTTTTAGATCCTTTTCCAATTTTTTGGATACTTAGAAATGGTACTGTGGAATTATACTGTATTCCAATTTTAAGGTCTTGAGGAAGCTCTGTACTGTTTACAAAGTGGCTGCACCATTTACATTTCCTAGTCGTCCACAACAATTTTAATAACTACACATCCTTGCTAAAACTTGGGAGATTTTTTTGTTTGTTTTGATAGCATACATCCTACTGCGTGTAAGATGATAGCTCACTGTGTTTTTTATTTGCATTTCTCTGATGATGAGTGATATTGAACATCCTTTTATATACAAGTTAATTATTTGTATGCCTTGGAGAAATGTCTCTTCAAATCCCTTGTCCATTTTTACTTGGGCTTTTTATTATTTGTTTTGTAGATCTTCCTCATACATTTTTAAATATTTTTCTTTTTTCAGATACAGGCTTGCAAATATTTTCCCCCATTCTATAGTCTTTTTGCTCTTTTTATCCTTAGCTGTGCAGAGATTTTTCAGTTTAATTTAGCCCCATTTCTTCACTTTTGCTTTTCTCCACCACTCCTTTATGTCATACACTTGAATTCATACCAACACCAACGGTATGAAGATATTCTCTATGTTTTATTTTAAGAATACAGTTAAGTCTTCAATCCATTTTCAGTTGATTTTTTAATATGTGTAAAATAAGTTTCCAGTTTCATGCTTGTTTTGCATGTGGCTATCCATTTCTCTCAGCATCATTCTATGTTCTTGTTACCCTTAATGAGAATGAATTGACAGCATATGCTTGTGTTTTTTTCTGAGTTTTCTATTTCATTGCTCTTTATATAATATACTAATTTCCTTACTGATAGTATCATAATATTTTTAAACCAGAAGTATGACGCTTCCAGATTTGTTTCTTTTTTGTCAAGAATATTTTGGTTTTGCAGGATCCTTTCTGGTACCTGCAGTCTTAGGATTGTTTTCCAACATTTGTAAAAAGTGCCAATACTTTGATAGAGATTTCATGGAATCCATAAATAGTTTTGTGTATTCTAGATATTTGAACATAATTGTCTGATCTCCTGAACACAGGATATCTTTCAATTTATTCCTGTCTTTTTAAATGTTCTTCCACAATATTTTATAGTTTTCAGCGAACAAGACTTTTGCTTCCTTGGCTCAATTTATTTCCCTACATTTTATTCTGTTTGATGCTATTGCAAATGGTGTGGCTTTCTTAATTTTTTCAGACTATTTTTGCTAGTTTATAATAATGTAATTTTTGTATATTAATTTTTTGGGTTACACTTTTGAATTTGCTTTATTTCTAAAAATCATTCATAAGACTTAGGACATCATGTTATCTACAAATGAAGATAATTTTACTTCTTTTCCAATTTGGACATAGTTTATTTCTTGTTCTTGATTAACTGCTCTAAGACTTCTAACAATATATTAAATATAAGTGACAAAATTGAACCCAGGAACAAATTCCATTTGGTCATGGTGCCTGATAATTTTACTGGTAAAATCAGCTTTCTAGTATTTTGTTGAGGATTTTTGCATCATCACTCATGAGGGATGTTGGCCTGTAGTTTTCTTTTATTGTTATGTTTTTGTCTGGCTTTAGTATCAGGGTAATGCTGGCCTCATAAAATGAGTTTGGAAGTAGTCCTTTTGTTTAAGTTTCAAAATGAATTTAAGAAAGATTAGTATTAATTCCTTTTTGAATGCTCAGTAGAAATCTCTGGCAAAGCCATTTAGCCCTGAGCTTCTCTTTGGTTTGCAGGTATTTGGCTATTGATCCAGTGTCCATTTCTTCATGATTTAGAGGTGGTAGATTATCTATTTCTAGGAATTTATCCATTTCCTCTAAGTTATATACTATCTTGGAGTGTGATTACTCATAATTATCTCTTATAATGTCATTCATTTCTGTGGCATGTATCCTAATGTCTCCTCTTTCATATTCGAAATTATTGATCTTCTCTGGTTTCTCTTATTTAGTTAACATGTAACTTTTGAATTTTATTGGTCTTTTCAAAAAAACCAAGTCTTAGTTTCATTGATTATTACTGTTAATTTTAATTCTCCATTTCATTTCTTTCTTTCTTAATCTTAATTGTTTTCTTTCTTCTGATTAATTTGGGTTGAATTTATTCTTATATTTTAGTTTCTTAAGGAATAAAGTTAGAATGTTAATGTGTGATCTTTCTTCTTTTTTAAAGTAAGGATTTACTCTTATACACGTCCCTCTTCGTATCATTTTTGCTGTATTCCATATGTTTTGGTATGTCAAGTTTCATTTCCATTAAGATATTTTCTAATTTCTTTTTTATTTCTTCTTTCAAACTTTAGTTACTCAAGAGTGCGTTATTCAATTTCCATGTATTTTTAAATTTCCAGTTTGCATTTTGCTATCAATTTTATTTTTATTCCATTGTGGTAGTAAAAGATATTTGGTATGGTTTTAATATTTTTAAACTTCTTATGATTTATTTGTGACCTAACAAATCTTCCCTAGGGAATGTTCTGTGTTTGCTTGAGGAGAATTTATATTTTGTTGGGTACAATGTCTACTTTCCTTCATGACACTATGCAAACTTGTTCTATTTCACAATATATTTGCTATTTCAAATCAGGTTATCATTATAGTGATTATGTTCTAATAGTTAAATAAAAGCATCACTTATTTTTATGTAATAGTGTATTGTATTATAAAACTCTTATACCAAATTTTAGTTCTCTCTTTCAGACACATTGTGTCCAAGTCCTCATACAGAAAACAACTAAAGGTTTCCATGACATACTATAGTAGGTATTAGCCAACTGAGTCAGGTAAGATGGAGAATGTACTTATGTCTCAAATGTATTTGCTGTTAATCCTAAATTCAAATTTATATTGGTGTGATAGCTTCTATTTTTATTGTTAAATATAGCAATCCTACTTCTGCATAGCTACTGCTGTTGACTCATTCCTTGTGAATTAAGAGGAACAAGTACTAGAAACAATTCAGTTATTTCTTAATGAAGATGTGAGATACTCTCAATAGAACCATAGCAGAGGCTAAAAAAAATTGGTAGCAACACAAGCACCAATGAAAATGTGCAATGTGCCAGACTCTATGCTCAGCTATTAAGTGAATTTTAACACATAATCCTTCTAACTCTCTATTTTAAAGATATTAAAATCAAGATTTATAAAGGATAATTTGCCAAAGGCCACATCTCTAGGCAGTGAGATTGCCAGCATGCTAAAACCAGATTGATACTTTACAGAGTTTGTGGGCTTAAACAAAGTGCTAGACTCAGTGTCCCTCAGAATTTATGGTCCACCAACCTACATACCTATCCAAGCATCCATCTATCATCTAATCTATCTATATCTGTCTATCATCTATCTATCTATCTAATCTCTATCTATGTTTCTATCACCTATCTATTTATCTATGTATCATCTGTCTATCTATCATTTATCACCCAGGTCAATTTGAACATGATATTTATTATATTTGCCTACATGGTTCACTTAGATAACATAAAGGAACATCA
This sequence comes from Castor canadensis, assembly GCF_047511655.1. Lineage (NCBI taxonomy): Eukaryota > Metazoa > Chordata > Mammalia > Rodentia > Castoridae > Castor > Castor canadensis. The sequence continues at coordinate 78,751,755 of NC_133394.1, read as the reverse complement.
CTATGTCAACGCTTTTCTACTTAGAAAACCTAACATGTTAAATAAGATGTATGCAACCCCTACTCTCTGAACTATACACCAAATTGTATCATATTTTTGGAATTGTGGATCCAAGATATAAATAACAAAAATTCTTTTGAACAGATAAATGTTTATTATTTCTGAGCTTGGAGCTGTGTAGAAGACAAGTGTGAATGTACACATGTTGAAAATCTGCTACATACATATTAATAAAATTACTTTCTTGGGTGTAGCTGCTTTTTATTATAATGGACGGGAAACTTTCTGCTCTACACATAACAATAGTTTCTTTCATAACCTGTGGTGGCTTATTTTATAATCTTAAATAAACAACCAAATGGAGTTTATATACATAGGTAAATAAATCAGAGCTGAGTATTCAAATTATTTTGTTATAACCAATAGTAAACTATAAAATAGTACATACTTTTATTATTCAACTAATCTATGTATTTTGCAACACACATAAAGTTATTTCTAAACAGTTTGAATTTAATTATGCCATATGTAATTCCTCTTAGCACTGTAAGTAGGATGATTATATAATTTATCACCAAAATTCAGATACTTCTGAGTGTGAAAGGAGGAGTGCTTTGTGGGAAAATGAGAGGACATGGAATCTATGGGAGTAAGTCTTCCATCACGGTGACAAAAAAAAATCTGAAAAAATCAATTTAAAAGTTAGAAAAGTTTATTTCAGTTCAAGACTTTAGAGGTTTCAGTCCACGGACACTTGAAACATTGCTTTTGGACCTGTAGCAAGATCCAAAAGGACCAAAAGGAGGGAGTGAGTGGTGGAGCAAACTGCTTACCTCACAGCAGCCTGAAAGCAAAGAGAGAAGGGATAAGGTTTTAAATATTATTTTCAAGGGCACACACCCCCAAAATGATCTAGCTTCCTTCTATTAGGCCTTACCTCTTATAAGTTTCATCACCCCCCAAGAGTATTAAATGGAGATTGAACCTTTAGCACATGGGTGTTTAAGGGGCTTTTATGACCCAAACCATGACAGTACCAAGTGTATTGTGTTAGGATTTGTCACTGCAGGGCTATGGTGACATTGGTAATAACCAGAGCTAAAAATAAAGTGAAAGGTATAAGCTTTTCAACACAGTAATAAACATTTAACCTCCTCAGTGGTGAGAGGAACATAATGCATTTGCTAGTTAAAAAGACGGGATAAATAAGGTGAAAGAGTCAGTAAGGAATAACTAACAAAAGTATGAAAACTTTTCTGTTATCTATACTTACCTTACTTTTTTCATCTTCATATTTCTTTGTGCAATGGTTTTACTGCACTAATGAGTGCTTATTACAAGACTATTTTTCTTTATTCCATTTGAGTTTAATGCTGTCAACTTGATTAAGTTTTCCTCCTTTTTTAGGGAAATAGTTGTTAGAGAATAACATTAGGACAACATATCTTGACTACTGTTAAATGGCACGTTGACACAATGTCCTGAAAATACCAAAGAGAATTATGCCTGACTTCTCTGTTTGTGCTTGTCTTCTTTTTCCTTCAGTTAAGAGTTCTATAGGAAATCACAATATTCCCTATATGCAAACCTGCAGTCATGCAAATATATTTAAAAGTGTTAAATTTAAAAGTACCAAGTGTAAGAATGCCCACATGCTAATTTGCAAATGCCATTGCTGTTTCAAAGAAATAAAAGTCAAGTTGTATTTAATAAACAAATAAATCTATTAATATATTTAATAAATTCAATTCGAGCAAAGTAATAAACCAAAGAGAAAGTAAGAATGATTCCTACATTCTTATTTTAAAATTAGATTTTAAATTTACTAATGGGTCATATAAGGTAAAATAAAAGCAAAACAAAAGGAGAGAGATGAAGTCTTTAAAGTTAGATTTAAAGCACACTAAAAGAGAACTTAACTTTTCTGGATTTTATCTTCTAAGCAACACTAATTTCAGAACCATTATCAGTTTTTATGCTTGCACACATTTGAAAATCACTGAGAACCTTGCAATACTTTTCAAACATTTCAACAAACATATTGCGAATCTGCACAGATATAGCAAGAATACTGATCAAGACAATATAGTCTCTTTCCGAGACACTGAAAGTGTTTCAGGATTAGAAAAATCAATGACACTTCACAGTATTTCAGCAATATGAGTAGATATTATTACTACTGTCACAGCAAAAAGAAGCCAGAGATGAGGGAGTAGGGGAGGTACAGGCCAGTAAAGTAAGGTGAAGAATATAAATATTTTATAAAGAAACAAGAACCATAGTAGGCTAGACAAATGTACTCTACATGAAAAAAATCTAACACCAAATATGAAATAGCTAAATAATTCTACATGTATAATTATAAATAGCTAAAACATATATTTCTACCATTATGTATAAGAAAAATATAAACTCATTCAACCTTCAAAAAATGAACCAGAAGTTTTGAATGAAATCACATTTTAAAATAGGTATGGAGTTGCTTGAGTGCTGTATCTCAATGGTGGAGTCCATGCTTAGCAGGAGGCTCTAGGTTGAATCACTAGAACCAAAAAAATAAATACAATAAAATAGGTCTGTTCTTTTCCTGTAATGTCATAGGAATTGCAGTTTAGAAAAACACTTCGCTGTGATTAACAACCACAGGAAAAAGAAGGAATATGAAAATTAAATGGTTAATTCAATTAATGACCAAAGTATTAATCATTCTATAGACAAGTGATTTCCCAAGGCAAATGGAGGAGTTGAGGGGTCAAAGTCAGAACTTATCCTTGGAGACGTTCCTGAAATGGGACAGTTTGAGATCTGATCAGCCAGGTCATGACTGATAACGTCCCATTTCCCACATGCTCTGCCCAATGATCTGACAATGTAGCATCTCCCAAAATTATAAAATCTTCCAGATCATTAGTAAGAGAAAACTGAATAATTGCTTCAGCAAAGCCTCCTTTAATCAAAGAACATACAACATTTTACAATCATTTTGTTTGGATGTATTTCCCATAATATTACTCTTTACATTTAGTGAAAAGCAAACTACTGTGCACTGCTACTAACTGTGATTATGATTACAATCCAACCATTAAAAGAAGTTTACTTAGAATCTCACTGCCACACTAAAAGTGAACTTTTTTAAAAATTTCAAAATGTAGACTTTGTTGTGGAAGAGAACTTTTAGGTGATCAATAAAAGGTTTTCGGTCCTAAAAATACATATAACAATAATATAAACTTACCACATGCTCCCTCTCACGTGTGGAAACTATAAGATGTTGGCCCAAAATTAGAATAGTGGTAAAAGGAGTTGAGAAGTTTGTATGGGGAGAGCAAAAAAAGAGAGGTTGGATTTAATCAGTGTTTATTGTCTGGATAAGTGGGACTACCACACTGGAGCCCATTCAGTATATAATTAATATGGTTAAAAATAAAATTTAAAAAAGCTCATGAGGGAAATGGGACATGAATAGGATTCATAGGAAAGAAAGGACCAATGTAAATTTCCCCACTGTGAAGGGAGAGCATTTCAGATATTTGTGAATAAAAAATCATTATGACTTGAATATGTGGACTCTGTTACATTAATTTATGAAACAGCTTCAACAATCTTATATTAAAATCTTAATGTTTGTAAAACACTGGAAATAATATTTTGTGTTTTTAAAATATAATTAAAATTTTAATAATCAACTTAAAATGTGCAAAGTAATACATGCAGTTTCAAAACCCTATTAGGCGATAGCCAAGCAAAAACAGTTTGAAGATCACTTTACAGGCAATATCTTGCTTTACAAGGTGATATAAACTATCCAAATAATATGAATTCTCAAAGCAGATTTGGGGACTGCACAGTGAGGCTTCCTGTGTCACTTAGCAGAACAAGGTGATTGCCATAACTTCCAGGTGTTACATGATTTGTAGGCAAAAGGTGAAAAAACATAGGCAGCAAATGGATAAAAACCCATGCCCACATTGCATTTTAAATCTTTAGTTCTTGCAAAAAATTTATCAGATATTGCAACAAATGTTTCAGTGCTGAGCAATTCTTCCCCAAATATTCATTTTACACATTGAAAAGTAATAAATCAGAAATCCAATACTTAAACTTTAGTTATGAATATGAGAAATCTATAAAGCATATTTGGTTTTTTCTTGTTGGATTTTTTTTTTATTTTATCATTTTACTCACATGTGTATGCATACGTTGGGCCACTTCCTTCCTGCCCCTTTCTGGACAGAACCTGTTCCTCCCTCATTCTCTCATTTTGTTGAAGAGAAAACATAAGAGATAATAAGAAAGACATAGTGTTTTTGCTACTTTGAGATAAAGATAGCTATACCAAGAGATTCCTAGTGCTGCTTCCATGCACATGTTTATTACAACCCACATTGGTACATCTCTACCAGACCTAATCACTACTTCCTGGTCCCCTTCCCATAGTGGCCTTGGCCAGTTTAAGATTACTATATTAGCTCCTCTACAGTGGACACATCAAACACTTTAAAGTTTTAGGTTTCTTTTCCTTTCCTGTTCCTCCTATGCATGTTCTCCCCTTAGTGTGTGATACACGCTAACATTTATTAGCACTATATTCCACATATGAGGGAGGACAAACAATGTTTGGCCTTCTGGGTCTGGCTAACTTCACTTAAGATGATTTTCCTATCCATTTACTTGCAAATGACAAAATTTCATTCTTCTATGTGGTTGAATAAAATTCCATTGTGTATAAATACCACATTTTCTTAATCCATTCACCGGTAGTGAAGCATCTTGGCTGTTATCATAGTTTGGCTATTGTAAATAGTGCTGCAATAAACATGAGCATGGAGGTACTTTTATAATAACCTGAGTCAAATCCTTTGAGTATATCCCTAGGTGTGTGTAGTGTTGCTGGATTATATGGCAGATCTCTGTTTAGATATTTTAAAAGCCTCCATATTGTTTTCCAAAGTGATTGTACTAGCTTCCATTCCCACCAGCAGTGCTCCTTTTTCCCTTGCATCCTCACCAGCATTTGCTGTTGGTGGTGTTCTTTATGCTATTCTAACAGGAGTGAGGTAGAATCTTAGTGTGGTTTTGATTTGTTTTTCCTTTATGGCCAGGGATGGTGAGCATTTTTTCAGGTTTTTTTTTTTTTTTTTTGCCATTTGGACATCTTCCTTTGAAAAAGTTCTGTTTAGCTCAGTTGCCCATTTCTTTATTGGTTCATTGTATTTGGGGGAGTTTAGTTTTTTAAGCTCCCTGAATATTCTGGTTATCAGTACTTTGATGCATAGCCACCAGGTATTTTCTCCCACTCTGGGTGGTCTCTTCAATTTAGAAACTATTTCTTTTGTTGTGCAGAAACTTTTTAATTTCATGTAGTCCCACTTGTCCATACTTTCTCTTAGTTCTGGGCAGTTTGAGTCCTACTGAGGAAGTCCTTGTCTATACCTGTTGCTTCCAGAATATTCCCTGCTCTTTCCTGTACTAACTGCAAGGTTTTGGGTCTGATATTAAGGTCCTTAATCCACTTTGAGTTGATACTAGTGCAGTGTGATAGGATCTAGTTTCAGTTTTCTGCTGGTAGATAGTCACTTTCTCAGCAACATTGAAGAGGCTGACTTTTCTCCAGTGTATGTTTTTAGTAGTAGTTATGTATGTGGGTGTCCTTTTATGTTTTTTTCTCAACTTATTTCTTAAAGCATGCTGAGACTGATGCAATTGTCATTCATATTTTAAAATGATAGCTAGGATCTGTAGTATAGTTTGATGTTGGGTATTACAAATAACCTCCAGTGTTGCTCTTTTTTGCTCAGTATTGCTTTAGTGTTTCCCAATGAGCTTTAGGGTAGATTTTTCAATCTGTGTAATGAATGTCATTGGGATTTTGATGGGAATTGCATTGAACATGTAGATTGCTTTTGGTAGTATAGCCATTTTTATTATGTTGATTCTGCAATTCCATGAGCATGTGAGATCTTTCTACATTCTGTAGTATTCTTGGATCTCTTTCTTCAGTGGTTTGTAATTCTCCTTATAAAGGTCATTTACATCCTTGTTAAGTTTATTCCTAGGTATTTGATTTTTTTTAGGCTATTGTAAATGGAATTGTTTTCTTATATTCTTTCTCAATTTGTTAATTGTTGGTCTATAGAAAGGATACTGATTTTTGATGTTGATTTTGTATCCTGTTATATTGCTGAAGCTGTTTATGGTGTCTAGGAGTTTTTGGATCTTTGAGGTATGGGATCATGTCCTCTGCAAATAGGGATAGTTTGACTGTTTCTTTACATATTTGTATTTTTTTTTATTTCTTCTTCTTGCTTTATTGCTCTGGCTAGGAATTCCAGGACTTTGTTGAATAGGAGTGAGAAAAGTGGGCATCCTTGTCTTATTCCTGACTTTATCTTAAATTGTTTCAGTTTTTCTCCATTAAGTAAGATGTTGGCTATAGGTTTCTCCTATTATAGCCTTTATAATGCTGAGGTACACTCCTTCTATTCCTTGTTTTCTTAGAGCTTTTATCATGAAATGGTGTTGAATCTTATCAAAAGCATTTTCTGCCTCTATTGAGATGATCAAGTAGTTTTTGTCACTAATTCTATTAATGTGCTATATTACATTTATTGATTTATGTATGTTCAACCATCCTTGCATTCCAGGGATGAAACCAACTTGGTCATGGTGAATGATCTTTCCAATATATTGTTAGATTCAGTTTGCCATTGTTTTATTGAAGATTTTTGCATCAATGTTCATTAAGAAGATTGGCCTGTAGTTCTCCTTTTTGGATGTGTCCTTGTGTGGTTTGGGGATGAGTGTACTACTCTCTTATTTCTTTTATGACCCACTGAAGGTTGAGCAATGTGTTATTCAGCCTCCAATTATTTTTGTATTTTCTGCTGTTTTTTTTGTTGTTCAATTCTAGTTTCATTGCACTGTGACAAGACAGTATGCAAGGTGTTATTGCTATTTTCTCATATTTGCTGAGGCTTTCTGTGTGCCCTAAGATATGATCTATTTTGGAGAAAGTTACTTGGGCTGCTGAAAAGAATGAATATTATGCTGTTGATGGATGAAATATTCTGTAGACATCAATTAGGTCCATTTGGTCTATGGTGTCATTTAGTTCTAGGATTTCATTGCTAATTTTTTACTTGGATGACCTATATATTGGTGATAGAGTGGTATTAAAGTCTCCCACACTATGTTGGAGTCAATATGTGCTTTTGAGGCTTTCAGTGTATATTTGATGAAATTGGGTCTAATAAGATTGGGTACATATAGGTTGATAATTGTTATTTCCTTTTGATGTATTGCCCCCTTTATTAGTATGAAGTGTCCTTCTTTGTGTCATTTGACCAATGTAAGTTTGAAGTCTACTTTGTCTGATAAGTATTGTTACCCCTGCCTGCTTTGGGGAGGCCACTGGGTTGGTATATCTTCTTTCAGACTTTCCCCCTAAGCCAGTGTTTATTTTTGTCATTAAGATGGGTCTCTTGTAAACAACAGATTGTTGGATCTTCCTTTTTAATCCAGTTTGCCAAATGGTGTCTGTTGATGGGAGAGTTGAGTCCATTGTCATTCTGTGTTAATATTGATAGATATGTGGTGATTCCTGCTATTTAGTTGTTTTTGTTGTTTAAGAATTTGATTGTATGAAGCCAAATTAATGTTGCTCTCTTATTACCTGTCTTTTCTTCTTCTGTGTTTTAATACTTCCCATCCTCTCATAATTTTGTTTGCTTTCATCTTCTGTGTGCAGATTTCCTTGTGGAATCTTCTGTGGTGGTGGCTTGGTGGTCATATATTGTTTATGTTTCTGTTTATCATGGAAGATTATTATTGTTCCATCAATTTTAATGGTAGTTTTGCTGGGTAGAGTATCCTAGGGCTGAAGTTATTTTCATTCAGTGTCCAAAATACCTCACTCCATGCCCTTCTTGATTTTAAGGTTTCTGTTGAGAAAGCTGCTGTTATTTTGATGGGTTTACCTTTATAGGTTATTTGTTTTTTTCTCTCTTACAGCCTTCAATAATCTTTCTCTGTTCTCTGTGTTTGGTGTTTTAATGATAATATGCCATAGGCAGAATTTATTTTGGTCATGTCTGTTTGATGCCCTAGAGACTTCCTGTACCTGAATCGACAAAAGTTTTTCAAGCTTTGGGAAGTTTTCTGTTATTATTTTATTGACTATATTACATATCCCTTTGGCTTGCACCTTTTCTCCTTCTTCAATGCCTATGATTCTCAGGTTTGGTCTTTTGATGGAGTTGCTTAGTTCTTGCATATTTCTTTCACAGCTCTTGAGTTAAACTAAGATTTCTTCTATTTTTTTCTTTAATTTCTATTTTATATTTGTGCTCTGAGATTTTGTCTTCCACTTTCTAGTCTGCTAGAGTGGCTTTCCAATGTGTTTTTGGTTTGACTAAAAGGATTTTTTTTGTTTCCAGGATTTCTATTTGATTCTTTTTTCTGAGGTTTTCCATATCTTTGCTCAACTCCTCTTTTATATTTTGTGTTGTCATCTTTAATTCAAATATCTTTTTTATGCTGTCTTTGTTTCACTTTGATGTTTGTTGAAGTCCTCTCTAAGTTTATTTATTTGTTTCTGTATCTTCTCATGTTCTTTATTTTTGGTGTCTTGAAATTTCTTGAGTGCATCTTGTACATTCTTGTTAACCATGTCTAGTATATTCTCCATGAGTTTCTCAGTGATTTCTTCCAAGAGTTCCTCTTTGAGGGTTCTTTTGTGGGCAATATTGGACTCTTTAGTGATAGTCATCATTGTTCTGTTGGGGTCAGTAACTGGATATCCATTTCCTTCATTTCCTAATGAATCCTGTATTGAATTATTTTTTTGAGGAATGTGGTTTCCATCCTTTCTTCTTATTCCCATTTCTCCACTTGGTGCTGTGCAACTATATTCTTGATAAGCTAGTTGGTGGCTTTAATTGCTGTTTTCTTTCCCTTGATCTAATTTTTGTGTTGTGACTGACATGGTTCTTAGCTAGGTTGATGTGCTCTTTCTGTCACTGTCCTGGAATTGTAATTTAGAAATAACAAATTCATAGGATTTAAGACCAGACCAGTTATTTACATATATAGAAAACCCATTGGTGATAATATCTATAAACAGTGGGAGTTGGGGAGGGTAATGGTTATTAGGTTAGATGTAGAAATTTGGATGATTGGTAAAGTGACACTAAAATGAGTGGGTGGGAAAAGGGTGGGGTTGGGGGAAGGGGTATGGAGCCTGCTCAGTTTGGGGGCCCTTGTGCATGTTTGGGTATATTTCTGTTGTTGTAGTGGAGGGTACTTGTGTCACAGATTGCAGGCAGCTGAAGTTGTGTACAGTTGGTTCAGTAGGGTAGTCAATGGGTGGTGAGTGTGTAGAAGGGAGAGGTAGTGTGGTGACAGGTTAGGAAAGGATATGAAGGGAGGTGAAAATGGGCAGAGAGTGGATGAGAAAGGGCAGAAAGAGTAGATGGGAGGGAGAACAATGGATTGTAGCACAGGAAAAGGAGGGAAAGTGAAGGGGGAAGAATAGGGGGAAGAAAATTTTTATAGTGAAGTTAATAACACAGAAAAGAAAAAAAGAAAAAAAAAAACACCAGGTACAGGAACAACAAAAAGTTCAGTCTTTTCCTAAAAGTTCTGAAATTATTCCTTAGGGGTCCAATCCTGGTATTGGCATACAAGCAGGAGCTCTGATGTGTTCTCACCAGATGTTTGGCTTTTGAGTAGTATTTGGTTCCTTCTGTCTGCAGGGCAAATTGTAATTGAGAGCTGATGTAACTCACTGCCAGTTCATGCAAGGAGGTCAGAGCTGTTTTCACCAGGTGGCAACTGCATTACCTTGTAGCTGCAACTGTGTTTGGTCAACTCCTCCCCCAGAAAGGTGGGGCAATTCAGTTTGAGTACTGCCCTCTGTCCCATAAAACCAATTCAGATCTACCTACCCCATTTTGGGAGGTTGGCTTGTCATCCCAACCCTGCTCTCAGCCTTTGTGCTTCTCCCATCCTTGGCTTGGTGCTAGCAGCTCCTCTGGAAGGTTGGCTTGTCTTTAAAGCATATTTGTTTAGGTGATACCAAAAATATTCTTCTTACTTGAAAATTTCTCATAAATTAAGGTAATGTTTAGAATAAAATTTTCAGAATTTTGCTTTATATGTTTGAAGAACCCATTTGGAAATGGGATATTTTAGTCATAACTTAATTTTTAATATAACTTTCACTTATAAATGGTATGTAGAAATCTATAAAATTTTTCTATTGAATAAACTAGCTCTCTAATAATTCACTCAATCATCTCACATCCAATCTTCTCACTCACCAATCTAATCTTTTCACATTATAGGAAATCTCAAATCATATTATATTACTACTCTCCTGACAGCATTTTAATAACACCTAATAAAACCCAAATTGCTTATGACGGCCTGAAGAGCCTATACGATCTGGTCTGTCTCATCTTTTAAATCCCTACTCTGATTCTTCTCACTAAGTAAGCTCCAGCAAGGCTGTGTTTCTGGCTTATAAACCTGCTTCCATCACTAACCACCCCCACTACTACATTCCAGCTCCATATTCTGTTATTGGAAAAGTCATTCTCTTTTGTAGCACCTACCATTGCCATTATCACCCTCAACAGAATTTATGATTATACCTAAACTCAATTGTGCAATTATATTTATTTGAGTCTACTCAATGCATCAGATTCAATCTGCTTGCCATCCCTTACACACCCAATGTCATAGCATTTTTGTCAGACATGGTAAGTGGAAACTGCTGAGTATACAATGCTATATGAATTGCATAGCACCATGAAAATCAACTACCTAGCTCTTTACATGGCCAATGTCATCACATATATTTGTAATTTTTGTCACAAAGCTACCTAAAAGACTAAATATAAAAATGTGTTGACTAAATAAAGTCTACAAAAGCTAACCATTTTCCTGAGAGTTTTTCTACATTTAAATGTTATTATCATCTAATAATAATTAGAGATCAAATTCTGATTATTAAATGTTTTCATTATTACCCACACCATGTTCAAAGTGAATTCATGTTTACACTTTTTATGGACCACCACCTATGCTGACAGGTTGATTTTTTTGTTGTTGTTGTCTGGGTGCATTTGCACAGGTACATTGTGGCATTACAAAAGTTCTTACAATGTATCAAATACATTATTCTCCAATTTTTTTTTTTTTTTGCGGTACTGGGGCTCGAATTCATGGCCTGCACCTTGAGCCACTGCACTAGTCCTTTTTTTGTGTGTGATGGGTTTTTAAGAGAAAATATTTCTCATGAAATATTTGTCTAGGCTGGCTTGGAACTGCGATCCTCTTGATCTGTGCCTCCTGCGTTGCTAGGATTACAGGCTTGAGCCACCAGTGCCCAACCTTCTTTTCTCCAATTCATTGAACTTGGTACTGTGAAATTAGTTGTCTTCAAACACTGAATAAAATAATTTTTACCTCCCTAATCAGATTTTTCAAACTAGGTTTCATGTCTCAGTCACTGGTCTTTCTTCTTCTCCTTTTTCTTCTCCTTCTTCTTCTCCTCCTCCTCCTCCTTCTCCTCCTCCTTCTCCTCCTCCTTCTTCTTCTCCTTCTTCCTCTTCAGTGCTTGGGATTGAATCAGGGCCATCTGAATGCTGAGCACATGTTCTACCATAGAGCTACATGACAGCACCTGCTTCTCTTTTTACTTGAACCCATTGCTCATTCATTCTCAATGTGCACTGTTTCTTATTTTTACTCTTCTTTCTGGGGTTCCTTGCTTAATGCTTTCTGGGAAACATTTCTCTTCTGAAACCTCATCTATCTCTTTTGGTTTTTGTTGAAGTCTTCCTCTTCTTTGAAGTTCAGGATTCATTCTACGTCAAGGAAAGGAGGATTCCCACAGTCAGGCACAGGTTTTAGTAAACTTTAGCCCCTATTGCACCTACACAGTCTAACCCCTTCTGTACACTAAATACAGTCAGTACTTACTTGTCAGACACACACACACATACACACACACACACGCACACACACACACAAACACACAGTACTGACAGTGAATTCTACTGCTTATATCACAGGTATTTCAAGTTTCCTTGTTAATATCTCCAAATATGCCACAAATGCCTCTCAATGCACAGCAATATTAATGAGTTTGGGTCTGTAAACCTGGCTCTTTCCTCCAAGCTGCAATTTGTAATGACCTCTAGATACATGAAATGTTCATCAGGTGCCCCTACAGCAAGTTAGTTCAATATATCAGAGTGAATTGAGAGACTAGCATTCCATTTATGTTGAATATTTTCTAAAGCAACGTGATATTATGGATATATGCATTAGAATATTAATAAAGACATAAGTGAGAGGGGCCCAGGGTGTAACTCTGGGCCCAGGGTGTGGTAAAGTACATTCTTAGCATGTGGGAGACCCTCATTTCATGCACAGCACCAAAACAAAAAAAACAAATGGAAAAAGAAGGAGGAGGAGGAGAAGGAGAAGAAGAGAATGTATTTTTTTAAATGTATTTGCCACCATAAACTTTGTGATAAACCTCCAAAGTTTTTACACAATATTTAACTTAACCTTGGTTTTAAAAAAGAGTTTCACTTTTGCACTTCTAACTTACAAAGGGCCAGGATTCAAGCACTATTTACATGGAGGGTTTCTTGTACCTTTCTGATTGTCAACTCTGATTTAAGCCTTTCTGTTCCTTGCTGCACCACAGGATTGCAGAGGCCAAGCACCCATTACCAGCCTGCTTTTCTCTTTCCTTAGCCCTCAGAAGTCTTTAATTACCACCTTACTCTAATTATTCCACTTCATCTACTTGTCCTTTTAATCCCTTGCACATAAGTCCTTTTATCATTGTACTAGAGCCTTTTCATTCTCAGGCTATGATTTGATATTCTTAAAATACAAAATTATCAAAATGTTTTAAATTTGTTATCTTTGTACGAAAAAGCAGAGAAAAGTGCTTAGAAAAAGAAGTTGATGTTCTGCATGTAACTAGTTATAAAGTAGAATTCTTTTACATCTGAAAAATTCGCTTTAACAGACAAACTTATCGCTATATCTCCAGCACTATTCTCTAACATTTGCTTTTTGGTCTTTGAAACTCCAATCTAAAACAAAAATCATTTCAAAAAAGAATCAAATTGAATATTAAAAATTACTTAAAAGCTATCCCAACTTCTTCAGTATCTTTTATTTTCTTAACCTGTTTTTTTTTTCTCAGCTTTTATTAAAGAAGTAAAAAAAAAAGTTTTAAGCCATGGCCTTCAATACTACACAGCTTCATTGAAACATGGCATTTTTATTTTGCACTAATGGACAACATGGGACTAAGAATAGTTGACATAGTGACCCAATATCTAAAATGCATAAAGACAACATAAATTTGTATACAGTATGATGCTATGATTATATCTTTTTTCCATTTTTGAGGAGAAAAATTGGATACATTATTTCTTTACAAAATTAGAAATATCTTCATTCAATATCCACAAAATGCCAAAACTTATTTTGCCAATTCTTGTTTCATAATAATCAATCATTGTTTCCTTAAATGATAGCTGTAAATGATATTGGGACAATTTTACTTGATTCTCTCTCTCTCTCTCTCTTTCTCTCTTTCTCTCTCTTTCTTCTCACTTTCATCATCAAAGCCAAAGTATATCAGGTTTGAAATGGCAGCTGTCCAGAGGGATTTGGTTCTGATCATTTTGATCTAATATCCTTTGTCTACATGATGACAAAGCAATAGCATGTTTTTCATCAAAGGCAGGAAATACATTATTCTTTCTTTGATCTCTAAAGCAGAATTCTTGAGCAGAAAGGTGAGAAGACAGACCTTAAGACTTTTCTTAATGCTCTAATCTGAAAATAAATAAACTAATTTTCTGTGAACACTTAGAAATTCTTGGAAGCTCAGTTCTAAAGTGAATGCTTTTCAGTCTTTGAATCTTGAAATAAAATACCAACTCCTCTTATTTAGGACAGCTAGGTATCTCTGAGCTCTAAATTGAGGATATTTTATTCACTTGGAAATGAGATACTGTATTTTTAGCTTAGAAATAAAAAAGACATTTGAAACTCACTAGTATATCACAAAAGTGATGTTTTCATTGCCTTTCTTCTGTCTTTTCTCTCAGTTTTTTTGCTCTTGGTTGAAGTGGTCTATTCTGTTACATTTCCTCCCCATCTTTTCCACATGGCTTCCAGTTCTCACTACTGCAAAATCATTTCTTCTCATTTGTTTTGCCTTCAACCCATGTTGAAGTTTCATGAGTTCCATGAAACTCATGAAAGTTTTAAATTTTTAATTCACCCAGTGTACAGTTTATAAAAACATTGCAGAAGCCATTATGAAATGGATTATTTGAGTTGTTTCTGGACAAAAGCACATACAATTCCTTAAAAGAAATAAAACATGTGAGGAAAAAGTTATAATGCCAATAATTTGCAAAAGAGATCATATAAATTCTGAAAAATACCTTGAGGGTTCAGTTGAATTGAAGTTTTCAGGAAAAAAGCCATAGGACAAATGTTAACCTAAGTTCTGAAAGTAACAAGTAGGTTGACAGGTGGGAAAGCAAACCAGAAAGGAGAATGATCATGAACAGACTGTAAAAAAATAAAGAAGTTTAAAAAGTAAGGAATATTTTACACTCTTTTTGTGGTGCTGGCTATTGAATCCAACATTTTGTGCAGTTAAGTATTCACTCTACCACTCTGAGCAGTACTTCCAGCCCCTAAAAATAAGGAGTATTTTTTTTCTTTTATTATTCATATGTGCATACAAGGCTTGGGTCATTTCTCCCACACCCTCCCTTACCACCCACTCCGCCCCCTTCCCCTACCCCCCACCCCCTCAATACTCAGCAGAAACTATTTTGCCCTTATTTCTAATTTTGTTGTAGAGAGAGTATAAGCCACAATAGGAAGGAACAAGGGTTTTTGCTGGTTGAGATAAGGATAGCTATACAGGGAGTTGACTCACATTAATTTCCTGTGCATGTGTTACACCTTCTAGGTTAATTCTTTTTGATCTCACCTTTTCTCTAGTTCCTGGTCCCCTTTTCCTATTGGCCTCAGTTGCTTTTAAGGTATCTGCTTTAGTTTCTCTGTGTTAAGGGCAACAAATGCTAACTAATTTTTTAGGTGTCTTACCTATCCTCACCCCTCCCTTGTGTGGTCTCGCTTTTATCATGTGCTCAAAGTCCAATCCCATTGTTGTGTTTGCCCTTAATCTAATGTCCACATATGAGGGAGAACATATGATTTTTGGTCTTTTGGGCCAGGCTAACCTCACTCAGAATGATGTTCTCCAATTCCATCCATTTACCAGCGAATGATAACATTTCATTCTTCTTCATAGCTGCATAAAATTCCATTGTGTATAGATACCACATTTTCTTAATCCATTCGTCAGTGGTAGGAAATCTTGGCTGTTTCCATAACTTGGCTATTGTGAATAGGCCACAATAAACATGGGTGTGCAGGTGCCTCTGGAGTAACCTGTGTCACAGTCTTTTGGGTGTATCCAATAAGGAGTATTTTTAAATCGCTAGCTACATTGCATTTTTCTACATAGTAGCTATTAACTTAAGTTTCAGCTTGTATGATGTTCTTTGATTGCCAAGAAAAGAACTATAACCTTGCTTAGGTAAACAGTAAGAAAACATATGATTAGAAAAAGAATTCATTTAATTTAGCAATTTATGATTTTTATTTCAGAGTATAAGGATATAATGTTATGAAGAAAAAACTAGTGGCTGTAAACCTGGTTAAAGGAATATCACATTAATCAAGGTGTTCGATGAGAAGAGCCAGATTCATGGTAGACAGAGGGACACAATGGCATGAGAACTATTTCAAAGTAAATATCCAGAATGCAAAGTTTGGATGACAAGGAAAAACACAACTTTGAATTTCTGAGTTTGAAACTTACCTCAATAATAGAATATGAAGAAAGAACAGGGGCACTTCGGGAGATAATTCTCTTCTTTTTGATTTTTTTTTTCCTTCATGTACTACACATTTTTTTTCAGAACTTCCTTCTGAAAACAGATACACATCCCCATCTGGTGAATGAAAGGTTGGCTTTGTGATTGGCTTTGGACCACAGAATACAGTTGAAAAAGATGTGAAAGTTGTCTCACGTTAGTCTCATGGGCATCATATAGTTTCTGTGCACACTCCTGTACTCCTGTGATCACCATAAGAAGTGACCCTTATAGCACAGCAGTTGAGACAAGGCTATGCACCAGACCTGGAAATCTAAATCTTCCCACCTGAGGTTTAAGAGAGTGATGTCCTAGATAAGCTATAGACTTATAAGCCAGAAACATAAATTTATTTTTTAGTAAGTCATTGTGCTTCAGGGTAAATAGTTATGGTTTACTATTAAAGCAATTGAAAAGAGAATTCATACTAAGTTGAATATTAGCCTTTCAGACTGAAACAGAAATATGTTTCATTATGACATTTCCATGTGCATATGTATCCTATTCCAAATTGGTTCATCCTCTCCATCTTTCTCTTTTCTATCTTGGTCCCCTTTTTATAGTTATTTCAACAAGTTTAAATATCCTATATTTATTCTAATGTAGAAAGTACATCGACCATATTCACCTTCTTCATTTCCTTCTTTTACTTTTCCCCTCGCATGAGTGCTCTCTCCTTAGTGGAAGCTGTCTTTCATTCTTGTCCTTCATTGTTCAGGTGTCTGTTTGTGGTCCAGTGGAATTTTTGCCTTGGTATTACACCTGTAAATGCATTGTGCTTAAGTCAGTGTAACCCTCCTCCACTGCACTGCATCACCCTTTCCCTATCCTTCATTGTTTAACAGTTTTCAGTGTGTTTCCTTATGTCTTGCTCCTACACAGATGTGATGTATTTCATTATTATTTACTTTCTTCCCTCTACTAGTCGCACTTTTGAGTACATGTTCTGTATATTTTTGTGTATATATATATATATATATATATATATATATATATAATATTACTTGTGTTTATGTTGGGTCTGTATTCTACCTATGAGAGAAAATATGAGGCCTCTTTGGCTTTCTGAACCTGGCTAGCTTCTCTTAAGATGATGTCTTCTAGTTCCAACCATTTACCTACAAATGACAAAATTTTATTCTTCTTTATGACTGAATGAAATGCCATTGTGTATAAATACCATATTTTATTGATCCATTCATCAGTATTGGGGCATCTTGGCTGTTTCCATAGCTTAGCTATTGTGAATAGTGCTGCAATAAACATGGGTGTGCAGGTGTCTTTATTATAACCTGACCCACATTCCTCTGGGAATGTCCTTAGGAATGGTATTGCTGGATCATATGGTAGATCTACTTTTAGTTTTTTGAGGAGCTTCAGTACCATTTTCCATAGTGGTTGCACTAGCTTACACTCCCAACAAAAGTGTATAAGGGTTCCATTTTCCCCACATCCTGACCAACACTTGTTGTTGTTTGTGTTCTTGATGATAGCCTTTCTAACAGGAGTGAGGTGGAATCTTATTTGCTTTGTTTTTGAAACAGGTTCTCACTGTATAATCCAGAGTGGCCTACACTTCATGATCCTCCTGCCTCAGGCTCCCTAGGGCTGGGATTATAGGTGTATATCACCATGCCCAGCTCAAAAATGGACTTCCTTACTCAAAATTAAACACAATATGAATTTTAAAAGTAAAATATGTAATAGAAGATAAAAGTGGGGAAGAAAGCATATTTAAAGATGTCAAGCATCACTGATCAGTAGAGAAATTCAAATTAAGACTATCATGAGATATCTCTTCATAGCTCTAAAAATAAAATTTTTTAAACTGACAACATAAGATTTTGGTAAAAATAAAAAGCAACTGGAACTCTTGTATGTTACTTATTGGAAATCTATTTGGCCCAATAGTTCCCATGCAAAAGACTGAAAAATATGCCCATAAAAATGCTGTACATCCCTGAGTGGTGGTGCACTCGTATAGGCCAAGCTGTTCAGGCTGACACAGGAGAGGTTGAAACCAGTAGCCCAAGAATAGCTGGGACAGCATAGTGAGACCCAATCTTTAACAGCAAAAACAAAAACAAAATTTAAAACTGTCAGAAACCTTGGATGTATGTTTATACCATATTGGTTCATTATAGTTGAAAGTAGAAACAACCCAAATGTCCATCATTAAAATACAAATATCACTAGTATAACATTGAATAAAGTAAGATTAACCAGAAACTAGGTGCTGTTTATTAGCAGTTTGTTGAGGGTAACATCTAGAAAAGGACAAGAGGGGAAACAGGTTTCAGCAAAGGGAGACCTCAGAGTGTGAAACATATATGGCAAAGTTCTCGCAATCCCAAGGGACTCGAGCAAAATCTGGAAATTCATGCAACCCTACTTTGGGTAAAAATGGGAAGGCCGTTGGACCACCAGATGCTCAGTAGTTGCACAGGGGACATTCTGGGATGAGCAAGTCTTCAAGATGCTGCCATCTGACTTAGTCATTAAGTAAGAATTTCCAAAAATAGTGTGTCATTGGCTCACAAGCTGAGATCAGCCAGGAAGAGCACACAACTAGAGCCTCACAGCTAACCACATTCCTTGGGGGCAGGAAGAGTCATTTCTGAGGGGGGTATTTAAGCAGCAACTCTGCATGAGTTCAAGCCTGTAAGGCTGAAATTATACAAATTTCAAAACTACCCTTTGGGCTAAGATGTCTTGATGGTGGTTATCTTTGGAATACAGAAAGAGAGTAGTGGTGAAGAAGGGCTGTGAGAGTGGTTCCTGCAGTGCTGGTAATGTTCCTGCTATTAATCTAAGTGCAGCTGGTGTAGGTCCAATTTGTTTGAGGATAGTCCATCAGGGTGTGTAATGATGATTTGTGAATTTTTGTTCACATTAAAGGAAGAATGATTTCAGTGATGAAAATGTAAACCAGTTATTTTAAAGAATGAGTAAGGGTGGAAGCATCTAGGAAATAGATAGATGATAGATACATGATCGATAGAGATAGATAGATGATAGATAGATAGGTAGACACATGGCACATAGAAAGCAGCTTCTATTGTACAGAAATGAAAGACAAAATAAGCATACCCATGATTACAGTATCTAAACTCTTATTAAAGTAAAGTCTAATATCTAATAAAATACCTAAATTAATTGGTATTGAAATATGGTTGTTTCCCCTTATCCACCTATGCAATATACATTCTAAGACCACCTCATGAGTACCTGAAACTGGTAGTACTGATTTTTATATATACTATGTTTTTTTTTCCTGTACATGACTACCTATGATAAAGTTTAATGTTTTAAGTAGGCCCAGTAAGAGATAAACAATGATGACTAATAATAAATGGAATAATTAATAATACCCTGTAATAAAAGTTATTTGTTCTATTTCAATATCTTATTGTACTATACTTGCCTCCTTGTGATGGGAGATGATGTAGTGCCTCTGTGGTGATAAGAAGTGAGATGAATGAGGCAAGCAGGATGACATAGTGTTTAACTATTATTGTTCTTCTGATGATAAGCACCATGATGATGTTGATGGTTGCATGTCTCTCTGCCATTGACCTTGACTCACTGCAATCACAGAAAGGGACAATATCAGAAAAGAGATATTGCTACATAGAAATAGACTAGAAATCTAACCCTAGAATTCTTATAATGGATTCATTTTTCCTTAAGCAAACCTAATTTTTATTCCTGAAATTTCTATTTTTAAAGATAATATATATGATATCTTACTAATAAAATGTTAGTATAGTATACATTAAATATTTGTTGAATGGAACTCAATCCAAAATAGACAAATACAAGAAATTTTGTCCAGATACGTTCTTCTGTTTGTAGGAGTGATAAAATAACCAAAGTAATTTTTGTTCCCACACACATATGTAGTCAGATGCATTTTTTTACAAAGTCACCATATTTTAGTTACTATTCTAGTTTCTATGGATAAAGAGATTATTAAAATATAGATTTTGTGATGAGGATCTAAAACTCCAGCACAAGAAGGTATACTCATATAATTATCATACAACATGATTTCTATACTAGTAATAAAAGATAGGATGTGGAAACACAGAATAAATACATTTCAATATTTCTTTAACAGGGAAAAAGGCCTTGCTACTAAATGTCCCAAAAAGTATTCTTGAACTAATGTGTTCACCAAGCAGAAGCAAGGAAAGATTGTGTCCAGCAAGAGGAAAGCATGATAATGGGTACAGGCAGTGAGGGAAATCTTGTGCTAATTCTTGGATTGTTGAAGATCATCAAATGGTCTAACATAGCACAGATGGTAGAGAAAGAGGAATGTAGGAGAGTAGTGGATATAAACTGCGACATTCAGCTTGGGCTTGTGCTATAATAAGGCTTTGAGATAGATCGAGGGTGTTAAAACTGTGTAAAACAATGCTCTAAGAATAGAGGGTGGGACCTTGACACAAACCTGTTCACAAAGGCACAGAAGACAAGAGAGAAGATAGGATAAATGCAAGTGTAGATGTTCCTCAACAGTGTTGTGATGAATTACCACATGATTTGGCAAGTTCACTCCAGGGTAGGCATCCAGAGAAAATGACATCAGTGTGAAAGACATCCGAACTCCCATGTTTATTGCAGCACTAGTCACAATAGCCAGAGAATGAAATCAACTTAGGTATCCGTCAACTGATAAAAAAGTTACAGAAAATGTGAATATATAAACACAATATAATACTGTTCACCAACAAAGAATTGAAATTCTGTCATTTTCAAGCACATGAATGAAACTGGAGATCACTGTTATATGAAATAAGCCAGGCACAGAAAGACAAGTACCACATGACCTCACTCATCTGTGGAATGTAAAAATGTTGATCTCATAGAAGTTGAGAGTAGAATTGTGATTATCAGAGGCTGGGAAGAATAGGGAAGCAGGGCAGGAGAGATGGGGAAAGGTTGATCAGTGGGTACAAAGTTATAGTTAGATAGCAGCAAGAAGTTTTGGTGTGCTATTGCACAGTAGGGTTTTACAAATAACAACTATGTACTATATATTTTAAAAAGTTAGAAGAAGTGAATGTTTTTATCATAAAGAAATAATGTGACATGCCAAGATGGTGAATAGAGGGAAGAAGCAGAAAGCATGCTTCCTAAAGTAAAATGTTGCAGAGATACTGGAGACACACCTTACAGGAAAAAACACTGAGAAGAGGCAAAACTTTGACTCTTCCACACCCACAGTCCATGCATACCATCCCCACTCCACACTAGATGGAAAAACCAGGAGGGCTCTTGCACCACCAGATGCCAGCTCCCAGACCACTTGGGGGGACACAGACCACAAGGTGAGCTAAGCAGCACACAGTACTCCCACAGACAACCCTGGGCCAGATCAGCATAGCTCCCTGGACAGACCAACCCCTACCCAGGGAAAAAAGAGAAAAAAAACTGAATAATAAACAACAACAACAACAAAAGACATGTAGCAAAGAGGGCAGGGTGCCCTGAGCACCGAAGAGGCGGGGAGGGGAAATTCCTCACAAAAGCCAACTGGAGAAGGCAAGAGTGGCGGCACACACCCAGCAACCAGGAGCAGGAAAGCTTGTAAAAGTGGTGGTGGGAGGAAAACTCCACAGGAGAGGGGGGAAGACCCACTTCCCACGTGAACTATAAATAAACATGCAGGCCTGAGAAAGTTGGTGCAGTGTCACCTCCCACAGTGTGCTTGGAAAGGGAAAAGCTTGTAATAGTGGTGGTCGCACCCAGGAGAACTCTAAATAAACAAAGCCTGTGGGGCTAGGTGAGTGTTAAGCTCACTCCTGAGATCTGCATAAATAAAGCCTGCAGCAACAGCTGACTGACAGTAGTGGGCAGGTGAGCCACAGCCTCAGATATACATTTATGGAACAGTCTCTAGACTCTTTTTTTTTTTTTTCCTCTCTCTTCTTTTGATGAGACAATAACCGAACTACACCTGCATGTTGAAAAACTTACTGAAACAGTATAGCATTTGAACTTGGGACACTTTATAGTGTTTTGGGTTTTTGGGGGGTTTTTTTTTGGTTTTTTCCCCTTTGATGAAACAATGACAGAACTACCTTTGAGACACCATCTTCAGGATTGGAGGCTGAGGGATTAACACCAAAATTATTAAGACTGAAACTTGGAGATTTGAACTTGGAGATTTTTTTTTAATTTAATTTTTTTTCAATCCTCTCTCTGTCTCTCTAACTCCTAGGATATTCTACCCAGCAAAATAAAATTATTTCATGATAAGCAGAAACTAAAACAATATATGACCACAAAGCCACCACTACAAAAGATCCTTCAAGGGATTCTGCACACATAAAGTGAAACCAAACATAACCATGAAAGGGTAGGCAGCACCAAACTACAGGAAAAGAAAAAGCAAGAAAGTAGAGAATAACATTGATTTAGCTACACACAGTCAAACCCTCAAACAACTAACACAATTAAATGACAGGAATCACCATATACCTATCAATACTAACACTTAATATTAATGTACTTAATTCTCCCATCAAAAGGCACTATTTGATGAAATGGATTAAAAAGGAAGATCCAACAATTTGTTGCTAACAGGAGACCCATCTCACCGACAGAAATAAGCATAGTCTTAGGATGAAAAGCTGGAAGAAGATTTACCAAGCCAATTGTCCCCCAAAACAGGCAGGAGTAGCAATAATTATCTCTGACAAACTAAACTCCATACCTACGTTGATCAAGCTAGACAAAGAAAGACATTCCATACTAATAAAAGGGCACATAGACCAAAAGGAAATAACAATTATCAACCTTTATGTACCCAAAGTCAACACACCCAATTTCATCAAACATACCCTGAAAGACCTAAAAGCATATATTAACTCCAAAACAGTGGTTGTGCGAGACTTTAATACCCCATTATCACCAATACATAGGTCATCCAAACAAAAAATTAATAAAGAAATCCTAGATCTAAAATATACCATAGATCAAATGGACCTAGTTGATGTCTACAGAACATCTCATCCAACTTCTACACAATATACATTCTTCTCAGCAGCCCACAGAACCTTCTCCAAAATAAATCATATCCTAGGGCACAAAGCAAGAATCAGCAAATATAAGAAAATAGAAATTATACCATGCATTCTATCTGAACACAATGCAATCAAACTAGAACTCAACAACAAAAGTAAAGACAAAAAACACGCAAACAGCTGGAAACTGAATAACTCATTGCTTAATGAACAATGGGTCATTGATGAAACAAAAGAGGAAATTAAAAAGTTCCTGGAAGTCAATGAAAATGAAAACACAACCTACCGGAACCTATGAGACACAGCAAAGGCAGTCCTGAGAGGAAAGTTTATAGCCATGGGTGCATATATTTAAAAGAGTGAAAGATCCCAGATCAATGACCTAATGATACATCTTAAACTACTAGAAAAATAAGAAGAAGCAAATCCCAAAACAAATAGAAGGAGAAAAATAATAAAACTAAGAGCTGAACTCAATGGAATAGAAACCAAAAACAAAGAATTAATGAAACAAAAAGTTGGTTCTTTGAAAAAATAAACAAGATCGACAGACCCCTGGCAAACCCTACTGAAATAAGGAGAGAAAAAACCCAAATTAGTAGAATCAGGAATTCAAAAGGGAAGATAACAACAAACACCATGGAAGCCCAGGAAATCATCAAAGACTACTTCGAGAACCTATATTCAATTACATTTGAAAATATTAAAGAACTGGACAGATTTCTAGCTATATATGATCATCCAAAACTGAACCAAGAGGCTATTAATCACATAAATAGATCTACAACACAAAATGAAATTGAAGCAGCAATCAAGAGTCTCCCCAAAAAGAAAAGTCCAGGACCTGATGGATTCTCTGCTGAATTCTATCAGACTTTTAAAGACGAACTGATACCAACCCTCCTTAAACTGTTCCATGAAATAGAAAGGGAAGGAAAAATGCCTAACACATTTTATGAAGCCAGTATTACACTTATCCCAAAATCAGGCAAAGACACCTCCAAAAAGGAGAACTATAGGCCAATTTCCTTCATGAACATTGATGCAAAAATCCTCAATAAAATAATGGCAATTGAATGCAACAGCACATCAAAAAGATCATTCCCCACAACTAAGTAGGCTTCATCCCAGGAATGCAGTGGTGGTTCAACATACAAAATCAATAAACATAAAAAACCACATTAACAGAAGCAAAGACAAAAATCACTTGATCATCTCAAAAGATGCAGAAAAAGCCTTTGATAAAATCCAACACCATTTCATGATAAAAGCTCTAAGAAAACTAGGAATAGAAGGTAAGTACCTCAACATTGTAAAAGCTATATATGACAAACCTACAGCCAGCATTATACTTAATGGAGAAAAATTGAAACCATTCCCTTTAAAAATCAAGAACTAGACAAGGATGCCCAGTATCTCCACTCCTATTCAACATAGTACTGGAATTCCTAGCCAGAGCAATTAGGCAAGAAGAAGGAATAAAAAGAATTCAAATAGGTAAAGAAACTGCCAAAATATCCCTATTTGCAGATGATATGATCCTATACCTTACAGACCCAAAAAAACTCTACTCAGAAGCTCCTACACACCAACAACAGCTATAGCAAGGTAGCAGGATATAAAATCAACTTAGAAAAATCATTAGCATTTCTATACACTAATAATGAACAAACTGAGAAAGAATATATGAAAAAAATTCTATTTACAATAGCCTCAAAAAAATCAAATACCTAGGTGTAAATGTAACAAAGGATGTGAATGACCTCTACAAGGAAAACTATAAACTGCTGAAGAAAGAGATTGAGAAAGACTATAGAAAGTGGAGAGATCTCCCATGCTCATGGATTGGTAGAATCAACATAGTAAAAATGTCTATACTCCCAAAAGTAATCTACATGTTTAATGCAATTCCCATCAAAATCCCAATGACATTCATTAAAGACATTGAAAAATCTACTGTTAAATTTATATGGAAATACAGGAGGCCATGAATAGCCAAGGCAATACTCAGTCAAAAGAATAATGCTGGAGGTATCACAATACCCGACTTCAAACTATATTACAAAGCAATAACAATAAAAACAGCATGGTACTGGCACAAAAACAGACATGAAGACCAGTGGAACAGAATAGAGGACCCAGATATGAAGCCACACAACTATAACCAACTTTTCTTTGACAAAGGCACTAAAAATATATGATGGAGAAATAGCAGCCTCTTCAACAAAAACTGCTGGGAAAACTGGTTAGCAGTTTGCAAAAAACTGAAACTAGATCCATGTATATCACCCTATACCAATATTAACTCAAAATGGATCAAGGATTCTAATATCAGACCACAAACTCTAAAGTTGGTACAGGAAAGAGTAGGAAATACTCTGGAATTAATAAGTATAAGCAAGAACTTTCTCAATGGAACCCCGGCAGCTCAGCAACTAAGAGATAGCATAGATAAATGGGACTTCATAAAACTAAAAAGCTTCTGCTCAACAAAAGAAATGGTCTCTAAACTGAAGAGAATACCCACAGAGTGGGAAAAAATATTTGCCAGCTACACATCAAAGGACTGATAACCAGAATATATAGGGAACTTAAAAAACTAAATTCTCCCAAAATTAATGAACCAATAAAGAAATGGGCAAGTGAACTAAACAGAACATTCTCAAAAGAAGAAATTCAAATGGTCAAAAAACACATGAAAAAATGCTCACCATCCCTAGCAATAAAGGAAATGCAAATTAAAACCACACTAAGATTACACCTCACCCCGGTTAGCATAGCCATCACTAGCAACACCACTAACAACAGGTATTGGCGAGGATGTGGGAAAAAAGGAACACTCTTACACTGTTGGTGGGAATGTAAACTAGTACAACCACTCTGGAAAACAATTTGAGCCTACTTAAAAAGCTAGACATTGATCTACCATATAATCCAACAATACCACTCTTGGGGATATACCAAAAGACTGTGACACAGGTTACTCCAGAGGCACCTGCACACCCATGTTTATTGCGGCACTATTCACAATAGCCATGTTATGGAAACAGCCAAGATTTCCTACCACTGACGAATGGATTAAGAAAATGTGGTATCTATACACAATGGAATTTTATGCAGCCATGAAGAAGAACAAAATATTATCAGTTGCAGGTAAATGGATGGAACTGGAGAACATCATTCTGAGTGAGGTTAGCCTGGCCCAAAAGACCAAAAATCGTATGTTCTCCCTCATATGTGGACATTAGATCAAGGGCAACACACAACAATGGGATTGGACTTTGAGCACATGATAAAAGCGAGAGCACACAAGGGAGGGGTGAGGATAGGTAAGACACCTAAAAAATTAGCTAGCATTTGTTGCCCTTAACGGAGAGAAACTAAAGCAGATACTTAATGCAACTGAGGCCAATAGGAAAAGGGGACCAGGAACTAGAGAAAAGGTTAGATCAAAAAGAATTAACCTAGAAGGTAACACACACGCACAAGAAATTAATGTGAGTCAATGCCCTGTATAGCTATCCTTATCACAACTAGCAAAAACACTTGTCCTTCCTATTGTTGCTTATACTCTCTTCAACAAAATTACAGATAAGGGCAGAATAGTTTTTTTTCTATTGGGTAGCTAGGGGTAAAGGGAGGTAAGGGAGGGAGTAGGGGAGGTGGTAAGGAAGGGGGTGGGGGGGAGGGGGGAGAAATGACCCAAACATTGTATGCACATATGAATAAAATAAAAATTAAAAAAAAAAGAAATAATGTGTTTGAGGAGGTAGAGATGTTTACCCTTATTTTATCATTACATAATATATACATGTATTAAAACATCCATCACATGATATCTCATAATATGTATAACCTTTCTATTTTATATGCTAGCTAAAAAGCAAATTTAATAAAAAATAAAAAGAAAGACAAATCAAAAATTTTTAAGTGCTATCTGATAAACTAGTGACAAAATGAAAAAATAAGTGGAGGATGAAGAAATGGTTAAACCATTGCACTAACCCAAAAATTAAGGACAGAGGACGCTTCAAGCAAAGGGTAATTGGCAGGGTTCAATGATGAGAACAGTGATGTCAGATAGGATGCAAGAAGGTTGTTGGGCATGGCATAGGAAGTAATGCTAATAGCCTGGGGCTATAAGGCAGAATCAGTAGTAAAGAGAGTTGAGAAGTGGAGCAGGAAATCTACACTATTAGCTTAAAATCCTTGTACCAATTGTGCATTTTGAGGAAAAGAGGAAACAAATCAAGTCTGACAAAGAGAAGAGGAATTTTTGTTTTTAAGAAATAGGCTATGGTACACTGAGAGGTCAGGTGGACTATGGCTTTAAAGAAGGAATGATTAAAGATATAAGAAAGGAGATTAAAATACTACTAGAAAGCAAAATTCCTTTTACTTTTCTGTGAAATAAGATGCAAGAAAGAGAAAATGAATAAACACATAGATTTAGAAGTAGAGGGTTTGTTTTAATGAATACACTTAGCTAAGGATTGTGAGACAAAAGTAGAAAAGGAGTCACTAATATTTTGTAGTCTTAGTAGGCACCTAGCAGCTCAGGAACCATATAGTGAAAGGATGTGCCCTTTGCCCCAGCAGATCCCCATAGCAGAAACCAGTAAAGCCAGTACAGGATGCCCCATGCAGGATAAGATAAACAGGATGGGGGCATATGGAATGTGAGGAATTTGAGCGGATTGTGAAAGACAACCAGATGTACGTGCAAGATGTGCCCTGCCTGCTTGCTAAATGTAACCGCGTGTGCAAATACTGACTTTTGAATCTATAGGCTAAGAAGTAATGTACTCTTAAATGGATAGGCTGGAAATGTATGTGGTGTTACAAACTCATTGGCTATGTACTGCATGGGCTTTTGCTGTAACGGCCGGTAGGGGCCTATATAAGATCTTCCCTAAAGAGGCTCAGGGTCTTGTCTGCCCAATCGGACCTGTGTGTCTGTGTGGGAGCTTGACCCTGGCTTGCCAGCCCAATAAACTCTGCTTTGTTGATTGCATTCACGCATGACTCTCTGTCTCTCAAAGGAATAGGATTCTCGGACCCTAACATTTGGAGGTCCCACCAAGATCCCCTTTTTCGAGAAGGCAGACCGTCCACGAGAAAGCAGAGGTGATCTGAGATTCTCATTTGGAGGGAACTAATTGGTAGATGATTGTTCCCGTTTGGGCTGTGGTGGGGATTTGGCCAATCCCCGGGGAGAATCATTCTGGGAATCTCATTAGGGGGACCACAAGGTCCTGCTGGGAGAGGCTTTCCTCTCATTTGTGCTCGAGCATTTCAGGAATCCTGGCGCCAGGTGAAGAACTAATTGAACTAGTCAACCGACCACCCGTCAAGTGGACGCCTTTCGGCCTGATATCCAAATTGGACGGTGAGGAGGTTGAATGGGGTGCGCACCAGCATGAGAGAAGGACCGGTCCAAGCGAGTGGTGGAGAGTGTTCTCTGTGTGTGGAGTTATTGTTGCTTTCACCCTTTTTGTTCTATCTCTCCTGGCGGTTGCTTCTCATCCCACAATGGGACAGGGACAAACAACCCCGAAGTCTTTGATTCTCTCTCACTTTCCAGAAGTCAAAAAAAGGGCATTAAATGTGGGTCTGGTCATTAAGAAAGGTAAGTTCAACACCCTTTGTTCTGCAGAATGGCCCACCTTTGGAGTTGGATGGCCCATTCAAGGTTCCCTCTCCCTAGACCTGATCACTAAGGTCAAGGCTGTCGTTTTCTGACCAGGCAATCAAAGCCACCCAGATCAGGTCCCCTACATTTTGGTTTGGGAAGATTTAGCGGGGAACCCCCCCCCTTGGTTAACAGCTTTTCTGACTCACCCCTCCTGTTCGGCTCCTGGGGCCAAAACCCCAGTCACGCCTGCCTTGGTCGTAAAAGAGGAAGAGAAACCTCCCCTTCCCTCCCTGACCAGTTCTCAAAATAGGACATCCTCTTTACCACCTCCGGTCTTACTGGAGAGTTCCCCCCTTTACCCATCCCTCACGGGGGTAGAGGAAGATAGGCCGCCCCCATACGTGACTCCCCCTGGTCAGGCCAGCGCTCCGGAGGAGGAAATTTCCTCATCCTCCTCAACAGGACCGAAGGCCAGAGGAGAAATGGGTCGAAGACTCCGCCCCCGAGGGGTAAGGGAAAGTGAGGGAGAAGATGGGCCCTCCTCATCAACACATGGGGAGGAAACTGTCCCCACATTTCCAGTCCAGACGGTAGGCCAAGGAGGACCGGGAGGGGGGCAACAGTTTCAGTACTGGCCCTTCTCCTCCAGTGATCTATATAACTGGAGGACGCAGAACCCACCCTTTTCAGAAGACCCTAAGTGTCTCATAGATCTCCTGGAGTCCGTCATGCATACACACCGCCCCACATGGGACGACTGTCACCAGCTGCTCAATACTCTTTTTACGACGGAGGAGCGGGAGTGCATCCTCCACGAAGCTATAAAGAATGTCTTGGGGGACAACAGGAGACCCACAACCCTCCAACCGGCCATAGACAAGGCCTTCCCCCTATGCCGCCCTGATTGGGATTTCGGGACCGCAGAAGGTAGGGAGCGTCTCCGAATCTACCGCCAGACTCTTATGGCAGGTCTCCGAGCAGCCGCTAGGAGGCCCACCAACTTTGCAAAGGTAAAGGCAGTTGTCCAAGGGGAAAACGAAAGCCCGGCCGGTTTCTTAGAGTGCCTCTATGAGGCATACTGTCAGTACACCCCTGTTGACCCCGAGGCAGAGATCCACCGGTCTGCTGTGGTATTCTCATTCATTAATCAGGCAGCTCCAGACATTAGGAGAAAACTCAATAAACAGGAAAACTTAGGGGAGATAACAATTAGGGAAATGTTACAGATAGCGGAGAAGGTCTTTACCGCAAGGGAAACTCCAGAAGAAAGGGAGGAAAGGTGGAGAAAGGAAGACAGGGAGGCCCAGGAGAAATTGAGAAAGGAAGACAGGGAGTTCCAGGCTAAGGAAAACCGAAAGCAACAAAGAGAGATGGCCAGTATTTTCCTAGCGGGCGTCCAGGACCAACCCAGGGAAGGGGGCCATGCCAGGACCCCAGATAAGGAACACTGTTTTTACTGTAAGGAGACTGGGCATTGGAAGAGAGAGTGCCCTAAGTTAAAGGGAAGAAGAGGGTTTGGCAGGAGACCGGGATGTAACAGGGAAAGGGAACGAGCAGTGGAGCAGAGTCCTTCTAGCTGGAGAAGAGGACTGAGGGAGACGGGGCTCGGACCCCCTCCCCGAGTCTTGGGTAACTGTATGTGTGGAGGGGAAGCTGATGGGGTTCATGGTGGATACTGGCGCCCAATATTCGGTCTTAAACAAGGCATGTGGACCTTTGAACAAGGAACGAACAAGTGTCGTTCAGGGGGCCACGGGTACCCAGTTATGCTCATGGACTACCAAAAGAAAGGTGGACTTAGGAAAACACCAGGTCACACACTCCTTCCTGGTCGTCCCTGAGAGCCCCGCTCCCTTGCTCGGATGGGACCTGCTCACCAAAGTAGGGGCCCATATCTATTTTGAACCAGATGAAATAATTGTGACTGATCGGGAGGGGAGCCCGATACACATCCTGTCCCTATCATTGGCTGACTAATATCGACTGTTTGAGAGCCGACAGGAGCCAGGAGGGGACATAGCCCAATGGCTAAAAAGGTTTCCCATGGCCTGGGCAGAGACTGCGGGAATTGGCCTCACCAAACACCTCCCTCCCGTAGTTATACAATTGAAGGCTTCCGCTCTTCCCATTCGGGTAAAACAGTATCCTGTGCCCAAAGAGGCTCGAAGAGGCATAGCCCCTCATATCCGCAGGCTAATAAAGGAAGGAGTACTGCGGCCTTGTCGGTCCGCCTGGAATACTCCTCTGCTCCCCATCCAAAAGCCGGGAAGCAGGGACTATAGGCCTGTGTAAGACCTGTGAAAGGTAAATGAGCGGTTGGAGGACATTCATCCCACTGTACTGAATCCCTATACCTTGCTCAGTCACCTACTGCCCTCACAAGTATGGTATACAACCCTTGATTTGAAAGATGCTTTCTTCAGCATTCCATTGTCAGAAATCAGCCAGCCGCTATTTGCATTTGAATGGCAAGAGGATGGGGGCCGGACTGGACAGCTCACTTGGACCAGACTGCCACAAGGATTTAAAAATTCTCCCACCCTGTTTAACGAGGCCCTGAGCCAGGACCTGGAGCCCTTTCACCAGAGTCACCCGCGAGTCACTCTACTACAGTACGTCGACGACTTACTGTTAGCGGCAGAAACCCGAGAGGAGTGCAGCGAGGCTACTGAACACCTGCTAATGGAGTTAGGTGAGCTGGGATATTGGGCGAGTGCCAAGAAGACCCACATCCGCAAAAGGTCAGTGGCATATCTGGGTTATCGGATCGCGGATGGGGCAAGATGGCTGACTGATGCCATGAAACAGACTATTTTGACTATTCCACACCCCACATCCACTAGGGGAGTGAGAGAGTTCCTGGGCTCGGCAGGGTTCTGTAGACTCTGGATTCTGGGATTTGTGGAGATAGCCAGACCCCTATATGAGGCCACCAAAGAGGCTCCAGATTGGAGGTGGGGAGAGGAACAACAGTGGGCCTTTGACCAGCTAAAGTCCGCCCTTCTCCAGGCCCCTGCCTTGACCCTACCAGACACCACAAAATCATTCATTCTGTTTGTGGGTAGCCAAAGGAGTTCTGGCCCAACAGTTAGGTCCCTGGAAGAGACCCGTGGCATATCTTTCCAAGAAATTAGACGCAGTAGCATCAGGATGGCCCCCCTGCCTCTGCATCATAGCGGCTATTGCCATATTAGTGAGAGAAGCAGACAAATTAACTTTTGGACAGGCACTCTGAGTCACGGCCCCTCACCCGGTGGAGGGAGTCCTTAAACAACCCCCTGGGAAATGGATGACAAATGCCAGGCTCACCCACTACCAGGGGCTCCTGCTGGATTCCCCTCGGATCACCTTCACAGATCCCGTAACTCTGAACCCTGCCACCCTGTTGCCCA
The DNA here is from genome assembly GCF_047511655.1 of Castor canadensis. NCBI lineage: Eukaryota > Metazoa > Chordata > Mammalia > Rodentia > Castoridae > Castor > Castor canadensis. The sequence continues at coordinate 78,719,693 of NC_133394.1, read as the reverse complement.
ACCCAGAACTACAGACACCTGTCCATGACTGCAAGGAGTTCCTCTCCGAAGTTACCCAGGTACGGGTTGACCTAAAGGACACCCCACTGTCCGGCTGTAAATTAAATTGGTACACTGATGGAAGCAGTTTTGTCCAAAATGGAGTCCGAAGGGCAGGGGCAGCAGTGGTCAACCAAGAAGGAAACACGGTATGGAGCAGCGCCCTCCCACCCGGAACCTCAGCCCAAAAGGCAGAATTAATTGCCTTGGCCGAGGCCCTGGAAAGGGCAGAAGGAAAACGAGTCAATATCTACACCGATAGCCGCTATGCTTTCAGTACCATCCACGTCCACGGAGCCATCTATTGCGAAAGGGGATTTCGCACAGCAGAAGGGAAAGGCTTAAAAAACCTGGCTGAAGTCCAGCATCTATTAATAGCAGTGGAAAAACTGAAGGCAGTGGCAGTGATGTATGTCCCAGGCCATCAGTCTGCCAAGACTCCAGAAGCTGTTGGTAACAACAGGGCGGATCAAGAAGCTAGAAGAGCAGCAATGGTGAGTCCCTCCATGGTCGTGGCTATAGATGTGCCTGTCCCCGAGCTCCCTTCACTACCTCCCCGACCAGAGTACTCCTCGGAGGATTTCACTTGGATGAGAGCCCACTCCCTCACTAGAGAAAGGGAGGATGAATGGAGAAGAGACTTGGAAGGCAAGCTAATCCTGCCAGAGAAACTCAGCTGATTCCTGTTGGCTAACTTACATAAGTCCACCCACTTGGGGCGGAGAAAGTTGCTAGACTTGCTGACATCTGCACAACTCTGATTTCCGAACCAGACCGTGGCCATCCGTCAAATTGTGGAGGATTGCGCTAGCTGTACAGCTATGAAACCAGGACAAAGGGAGGGGCACCACACAGGTATTCGGGAACGGGGGAGGGCCCTGGGAAGAAGCTGGGAAGTGGATTTTACCAAAGTAAAACCAGGGAAGTTTGGGTACAAATATTTGCTAGTGTTCATAGATACCTTTTCGGGCTGGGTAGCTATGAAGGAAGACTTCCTGCCAACATGAAGGGTGTCCCACCAAAAGGACAATTCCTTCAAACTCAAACTTCAGCAAACTGGACCTCAGTAACCTTATTCCTTTTTCTAACCCTGTCCACCACTTGCTTGGGGCATACAAATCCACATCAACCTTTTAACCTGACCTGGATGATTGTAGATGTATCCACAGGAGACATTCTTAACCAGACCTCCAAGGTGACCCCTCCCAGCACCTGGTTCCCAGAATTATACTTTGACTTAAGGGCCTTATTCACTGGCAGGGGACAATGGGACTTACGCCAAAGTTACTTCTATGTCTGCCCCGCTCCCCAACCCAACCACAGAAAAAAATGTGGAGGAATCGCAGACTATTATTGCAAGTCATGGGGTTGTGAGAGCTCAGGGGACATATGGTGGCCACCCCTCAAACAGGGGGACCTTATTCAGTTAAGTAGAGTCTCTCAATCTGGTATTACATACCACCAACCTAGACCTATAAATAAGGGATGCCCAACTCCCCCCGATTGTAATCCCATTATGATAAATTTCACTGATTTAGGAAAAAAGGTGACAAATTGGGAATTGGGTAAATCCTGGGGAGTCAGACTCTACAAAACAAATCATCCAGGGGCCCTTTTTACCTTGCGGCGTGTGCGACAACCAGTCTCTACTCTAACCATAGGACCTAATCTCGTGTTAAGGCCTAATCCTGTGTTAAAGCCAGAGTTGTCTGAGGCAAAATTGGTTCCACACACAACTCCCCGGATGCCCCAAAACACCAGTCCCAATGACTCCCAGAGTCCCAAAGCGACACCCCCAGAACCCACGACCACCGTTCCCTTCACTGTACCACCTAGCCCCCTGGAGACCTTGCTGTTTGCTACATTTGAGACCTTGCATAGGACAGCCCCTAATCTAACTGAGGCTTGCTGGCTTTGCTACAGCCCTTCACCCCTTTTCTACAAGGCTATTGGAATCAATTCCTCTTTTGTAGTCAATACCACCACTCCAACAGGTTGGGAGGCCCGACCCACCGGCCTGACCATGGCTCAGGTCAGTGGCCAAGGGACTTGTGTAGGGCAGGTCCCAAAAGGAAATAAAAAATTGTGAGCTACTATAATTGAGCACCCAAACTGGAATGCCTCCCATTGGATAACCCCGGCCAGAGGTGCCTGGTGGGCATGCTCGCTGAATGGGCTGACCCCCCACTTGGCTGGATCAGTCTTTAATGCCTCCCAGGAATTCTGCCTGATGGTGATAGTGGTGTCTAGAATCCTCTACCATCCAGCAGACTATCCCATTCTTTACTGGTCCGACCGCCCCCGGGCAAAAAGGGAGCCCATTACCACCCTAACCATCGCTACCCTATTTGGAATAGGCCTTGCAGGGGCGGGTACCGGCATAGCCTCTCTGGCCACTCAGCACCCCGGCCTAACCTCCCTCAGGGCAGCCATCGATGAGGACCTAGACCGTATTGAAAAATCCATTAGCCACCTTGAAAAATCCCTAACTTCCCTATCCGAGGTAGTCCTCCAGAACCGGAGGGGACTGGACCTACTGTTCCTTAAGAATGGTGGCCTCTGTGCGGCTGTAGGGGAGGAATGTTGTTTTTACGCCGACCACACCGGGGTTGTTCGCAACTCTATGTCCAAACTTCAGGAAGGCCTAGAGCAACGAAAAAGGGAAAGAGAGGCCAGGGAATGCTGGTTCGAATCTTGGTTCAACCAGTCCCCTTGGTTAGCTACCCTCCTGTCTGCACTAGCAGGGCCGATAGTAATCCTCTTGTTACTGGTCACCATGGGACCTTGTATTCTAAACCGACTTGTGACTTTCATCAAAAACCGAATTAACACTGTCCAACTTCTGGTCCTCCACCAACAATACCAGGCTCTTCATCCCCTTGAGAATGATATCTCAATATAGCCCAAAGAAAAGGGGGGAATGAAAGGATGTGCCCTTTGCCCCAGCAGATCCCCATAGCAGAAACCAGTAAAGCCAGTACAGGATGCCCAGTGCAGGATAAGATAAACAGGAGGGGGGCATATGGAATGTGAGGAATGTGAGCGGATTGCGAAAGACGACCAGATGTACGTGCAAGATGTGCCCTGCCTGCTTGCTAAATGTATCTGTGTGTGCAAATACTGACCTTTGAATCTATAGGCTAAGAAGTAATGTACTCTTAAATGGATAGGCTGGAAATGTATGTGGTGTTACAAACTCATTGGCTATGTACTGCATGGGCTTTTGCTGTAACGGCCGGTAGGGGCCTATATAAGATCTTCCCTAAAGAGGCTCAGGGTCTTGTCTGCCCAATCGGACCTGTGTGTCTGTGTGGGAGCTTGACCCTGGCTTGCCAGCCCAATAAACTCTGCTTTGTTGATTGCATTCACGCGTGACTCTCTGTCTCTCAAAGGAATAGGATTCTCGGACCCTAACAATAGTAAACTTGCCAAGGTCAGAATTTCACTTATTGTCCTATCTTGGTAATTTGCCTCAAAATACTCTGTACTGACTCAGTTTATCTTAAGCCCTGTCTCACTTTTAATTCCTTCCTTTTTCTACCTCTTCCTCCCTCTATTCTCAAGACAAATAACGTAGTTATGTTCTTCAGAATCTGGAGCTGCCTCATGGATGAACCCTCCCCTCAGCAGCCCAGAGCTCTTTCCAGAAAAGAGATCTCTGGAAGGAAGGGTCCATGCCCTTCCCAGCCCCATCACCATTCCTACCTCTTTCTCCATACTGGACTACTTACATAAGATTTTGCGACTCTTTTCTGGAGCTGGACTTAATACATTTTTGATAATAAAAATAAGAAAAATATGTTAATTACATAGTGAAATAGAGAGATTGTAAATAATCTCCTAGGTTTTAAGCAAAGTCAAAGTATTCAAACAAAGTGTCTTTTATTCTAACAATAAATAAATTTTGTTTTTTACCATGGCCTCTAATCCCAGCAAGAATGGGTTGAGATGCCAACTTGAGAGAACTGTTCTGGTGTTTACAGATGTTATTCTCTCAGCAAAGAATTGAGCTAAAGGCCGTGGAGATTCAATCATGAAATTTCAAATGACCCCCAGTGGGTATGTGTTTTAAAAATTTGGAACAATATAGTTCATGACTAATTCCGAGACAAACTGTTCTCTAAAGAAAATCAAGTGAAGGTGAGCTGCACTCTACACTTTCAAATCTGACTAAACTCTATGTGCCCTCTTCAGAAATTCATACCACTGCACCCAGGATTTGCTGTCTTTAAGTCTTTCAATGTGGAGCACTGGGAAAGTCTGCAAATGCAGAGATGAATGGATTTTATTACTGAAGTTTGTCCCTGTAAAGTTCAAGTGAGCTAGGGAGAGTCAAAGATTTTACTCTGTTTTTATTTTACTGTATTGTAAAAGCTGTATGTAATTTTTATCATCAGTGATTTAGAAAGTTAAAATCAAAGCAGGACTGACAAAAATGAAAGCTCCTTTAAGGCAAAAATGATGTAGATATATCTGAATTAACACAGGTTTTAAATTGTAATATGCAGAGTCATAGCTGAACTGGAGTGCTATTTAAAACAAATAATGTTAGTATTTTAATTCCATTAATTAGATGTATCTATGGATGGTCGGTAAGGCAATCCTTCCTGTGTCTGTCGGCTTTGCGTTACTGAAACAATATAAATCTATTTAAGAAGAGAAAGGTTTATTTTTGGCCCATTGTTTTGGAGGTCACAGTCCATGTAAGTTGGTTTCATTGCTTTTAGACCTGTGGTGATAGAATGCATCATGATGGGAGTGCCTGGTAGAGAAAGCTAGTCACCTCATTCTGGCCAAGAAGTGAAAGAGAGAAATGGAAGAGGCCATTGTCCTAATGTCCCTTTCAAGGGCACATCCCTTATGACCATCCACCAGGTCTTATCTCCCAAAAGTCCCTGCACCTCCCAATAGTGCCACAGGGCCTTTGGAGGACATTTACCCAAACCATAGCACTGCCCTGCTTGGATAAAGAAATAATAACAATACTAACAGTCAACACTTAAGACTACCTCTTCTGGTATGTTACTTGAATGTTGAACTTGAAAGTCTCAGAGACAAAAATCTTACCCAAGTTCTCTAGAGTTTGGAGGAGAATGACTTTGCGACAAGATAACCCTTAGGCAAAATAACTAGTTGATAGCTTGATCAAGCAATTCTTATTCTAGAAGGCATATGACTGATGGTGGTTCTCCAATGATGTATGAGTTCACACTGAATCAGTGGTAGAAGTTTACTCCAAGTTTGGTCTAGCTCAATGGTCCTTTAATTCCATGTGCACTGAGGCCACCGTGTATGTTTGTTTAAACTTCAGCTTTTTGTACAATATCCTAAATGTTTTTATCAATAAAACTGAAGTTGGGCACAGAAATATGCTTTTAAATCACTAAGTAGTGTTTGTGTTACAGTGTTTCAGGTAGAGCACTCTGAAAAGTGTATATTTTGACTGCTTTCCCAGAAGTGTTAAAATCACAAAAACTAGAACACTGAACCTACAACTCCTCTAAGGATTAATTTTCCAGAAGAAACCATTTTTTTCTGCCCATTTTACCCGTGAGCCAGCCTCTCCACCATCTGTCATCACTCCAGCACTCAACCTCAGACCTTCTTGTCCCTAGCCAGCAGCTGTCCATTTGATTCCCCACCACAATAATTGCTCCATCATTCATCCTCCATGCCAGTCATCTTTAAAATGAAGTGGATGGGGCACTGTTTTCTTGCTCCCTCCCTTGTTGGAGCAAGCTTTTTCTCTTGTTCCTGGTTATTACTGAACCTAACTGGGCTTAATTGGGGGTGACTGGAGATTCAGAAAAGACACAGGATAGACAGACAGATAGAAAGTGGGGTCAGGTGTGTTGGGTGCTCAGGTGGAGATATCCAACTCTAATTGCTTCTTTTCTCTATCTTTTATTCTTTAAGGCCTTTCTCCTTGCAGTTCTTTAAAACCTTGCTTCTAAAGCTTTCTTTAAAACCTTGCTTAAAACCTCTTTCCTTAGGCTCTCACTGTCCCATGTTTGCTCTTAGCTTATCTTTAGCTTAATCGCTCTTAAAGTCTTTTGCCCCCAGGCTTGCAACTTTTCTTTAGCATTCTCTCTTTAGCTTTCTTAAAGCCTCAGTGCTTGGACTTGCAAAGTCTCTGTCTTCTATCTTGCACTGCCCCATGTTCTTTTTGACTTTTCTTTATCTTCTAAAGCCTATGTTAAAGTTCTTTCTTTTGGCTTTCTTTTCTAAGGCCTATGTTAAAGTTCTCGGTGCTTCCCAAACCAAAAAGCCCAAAGCAAAAGAATCAAGCTAAAGCCCAGGCCAAAGCTCCAAAAACCCAAGCCCAAAAGCCCAAGGCAAAAGGCAAAAAGCAAAAAAGCCTCCAGCCCACCCTCAGCAGGCAGCACACAGTGGAGCAGAGGCTCCTAGGGAGGGGCGGGCATGACATTGTAGCAGGAAAAACCTGCATTCCTGCTTCTCTGAACATAAGCTTAGGAGACTCAGTTGTTCCACTTTTTCTGTTTTGTGATGGGGCTGTGCCTATCTTGGCCTACAGATGAAAGCAACTAAGCTGCATCTCGCCTTGCTTAAGTCCAGTTCTTATAGACTTTTCAGAATCCACTCTTCACAATGAAGACAATCTCAGGTACCGAGGATGATTCATTGTATCTTAAAAAATATCAAATCCCTAAATCATTTATTTGAATGTTACATGAGGAGGTAAAGGGATCCTGAAGTGAGAATCAAAGTTTTATAAGAAAAAGCTACTAAAAGCGGTCCCCAAACCTGTTCATTGTCTTTCACTATGCTGCAATGTATGGCAGTTGACCTAGGCCTGGTCAAGTGGATATGCAACTTATATCACAAAATGTCAGTCTTCAAAAATGCAAAATTACATCTTACAATATTCTTAAAATAAAACTTTGACACCAGACTAAATTGTAACTAAATAATATGAGCATATCAGAACTGAAAATTCTAAACCTGGCTTTGTTTATTTTAGCTGTATTACCAGGTAAAAATAATAATGATGTAATCCTGTTTGACAAGAAATAAGATAAAAATTTGAAATGATATTATTATCAATAATGAGCTTAGCCTAAATCTCATTGCATTCTGAGATACTGGCCATTAAAGTACAGCTAAATAATTTATAAATAGTAAATAAATATATGAATTGGAGGTAAGTGCTCAAAATTTCTTCTTGACAAAGGTGAAGGATCAAAATGTTCTCTCTCTCTCTCTTTTATTTTTTACTCCATGGATTTCTTTGTTTGTTTGTTTTATAATACTCAGGATTGAACCAGGGCCTCAAGCATACTAGTAAGTGCTATACCACTGAGCCACACTACCAGTCCAAGATTAAAATGTTCAGTTATTCCTTGGTTACCCAGTCTTCCTACTGTAGAATTGCATAGTCTTTTCTTGGGTTGTTCTCCAGACATTTGGGTCTTCTTCAGCCCTGTGAGCTTTGTCAGGCTCTGTCTCTACTCAAGGCTCTACTCTATGCCTGTGGTATCCTTTCTGTAACTCCTCTCACTGTTGGCCTGGCTACCTTCTCCTCGGCAGTCTCCCTTCAAATCATCACTAACAATATAATTCCTTTAGTGGGCATTTCCAGCACATGTAGACTTGGTTGTTTCCACCATCTCTCTCCTATCTAAACCTTAGATGATCTGTACTTTTTACTCTCAAAACAATCATACTTTACTGTAATTACTAATGCAATTCATCATTTTTCCCTATCAGTAAGTATATAAACTGAAGTCCTAGGCTAGGACTCTCTTGCTCACTACAATAATATTATGTAGCTGCTATATTAATAATAATTCCTGGTTTTTAATTTCAAAGAGGAAGAGAGAAAAGGAGGAGGAGGGGGTGGCAGTGCTGGCTTTAAAATGTGACTTAGGAAAGTACAGACAAAAGCAAACATACACTTTCAATTAGCTCCCTAAAATCTGAGGTCACCAGGAAGTGTGACAAATGTGCCTCTGGTTTAAATAAGGCCAATAATCTGGGTCACTCAGTAGGGCAACTACTGAGTTAGTCAGTAATTTATTGATGGCTGCTGGAAAGCATATAAAGATCAAATGCTCTTAGGGAGATTTGGGAATTTTATATTGTACATACTTAATTTTGTCTCTGAATTGCTTTTATAAAACAAATTTAAAAATCATTTCTAGAAAGTGAAAGTGATACAAAACAGTAATAGATTGTTTTCATTTTGCCAAGAAATATATGGACATTTTTACTTTGATTCTATCTTTCAAAACTGGCATATAAAGAGCTGCAGCTTTGAAAATGAACCAGTTGGACTTAGAAGAAAAAAATTATACCAAATAATAAAGTCTCAGGACCGAGCATGTGTAGTAGAAATTACAGAGACACGGGTGAGCAAGGACATTGTGTTAGGCAGTAGACCTGTTTCCATAACCAACTACAATGCTTAAATAAATCAACTGTAATGCTTCTAGTCCTCATGGTGAAGCTTACAATGGTTTACCACAATTAAGACATAAGAAATAATAATTAAGGATATTGTTGATGATAAGCTTTCCTATTTAGTGAAATAGGACAGCCTACCAACAGAGTGAGGGAAAGGGAAAAAGTAAATTGCATGATGAGGAAACATTTAAAAAATTAGCCAACTTTGTCCATATATTTCTTTCATTTATAATTATTAATACATATTTCTTTCATTTATACTTTTTTCATTCATACTTATTAATCAATCAGATTGAATGATTGTATTAATATCTCTGATTAACAGTATTAATATTTGACATTTATGTTGGGTAACTTTGTACCTAGGCATTTGATGTAATGCAATCATGTTTACATAGATTTTTCAATCTACCAGCTATACTAGCAGACAAACCAAAACAATGATCCATACAGCAATCAATAAGTGTCTAATTCTAAATATAATTACAGCCATGATTTTGTGCTATCTTTGAAAAATAGGTTTTTATTAACTTTGATGTATTTGAAGCATAACTCCTCAACAATTCCTGTGGTAGATTGGTTTATGGGAACAATACAAACTACTCTTTCTATCTCTCTTTCTTTCTACAATTCAATTGTTTTGTTTATTTTCCTCTGTCTTGTCTTTCATGAAATTATTCCTTAGAATGGGAAAATTATGCTAAGAATAATTTTCTTTAGTGTCAAAACCTAAGAAAAGTTTCAGTAAAATTAACTGCTCTATGATTTGTGAATTATATCTGGCTTCCACCTTCACCTCTCATAAGGAAATGTCAAAGGGAAAGCATGCTGTATAACTCCACTGGTGATCATTTTAAAAAACAGTAGATGGAAGTACTGAGATAAAAAATACTCATCTATTTCTCATTCTGTCATTTCATTCTTCAATTTGTCAAAACGAATATTGAAAAGTTGAATGAGATATTTATATTGCCATGCATGGATCCCACGTGACTATACAATACATACATGAAACATTTGATCTTGAGATATCTAAACACTTTGAGTATGAAGTATATATTTTAAATGTTTTCAGTTGATATTTCTGGGACAATGAGATTTAGGGAAAATTAAATTATCTGTTATTTTATATAAACATAGAAAAACTTGTATTTGAGTGAAGATATGCAGAAGGGAGCTGGCATTTTGATTTTTTTTCTTTGAAAAGTAGAAAGTGCCCCAAAGGATATCTTCTTACTGTTAATGCTCAGTTCTTTCTACAACTGTGATTTATTTTACTAGAAGCTAGAACAGGTGTGGTCTATCTCTGCCAAAGTCTTCCAGAAGTTCATACCTGCCCGAGGCTTCAGGTTACAGGTCTGTTTAGTAAGACTGTTAAATGGCTTGCAATCCAAGAGCCTCTATCTTATTACATGGGCAGAACACTGACCATGAAAACTTTTATCTTACAATTTAGTTATGCATTTTGAGTTTGGAGAAACTGAATGTTTATGATTTGAATGATATTTATAAGAAATTTTATCTTAGGAAAAATGCCTTCTTTGAGTGTTTGAACAAAATGGCACTAAAGTTTATGCATATATATATATATATATATACACATATTTACATACATACACACATATGTATATATATAATGCTGATTTTTTTTCTTAAAATAAATGTCAGTGGGGATCAAGGACCAAACATTACATACACTTCAAAATTTGGAATCATTACTATTAAAGTTAACAGCGAGAAAAGCAGATGTCAAAAGGAAAGTGTGATTTTGCTGTTTGAAACACAAATTTTTGCCATGACCTCTTTGAAAAAATAAATATAAGTAGGGCAAAGGGAAAAAAATGAAAAGTTTCCATACTCTAATTAAATATAGGGTTTTCACCTTAGGTCAAATACCATTTACTGAAATGCTTGACTATATGAAAGAAGCCATATAATTACCCTATTTCCTTTGAAAAATATACAGCATTGAGCCATGTAGGTGCATTTGTGCTGCCATTAGAGTGGCCAGTTCATTTGGAGGTGCTGGAGAATGGATGCATGCCCTGCAAGAATGATCGCATGCTCAAGATGGCAGAAAAGTAATCACAGAGGCTCACTTGGCTGACCCTGAGTGCTATAAATGGCTACACGAAGCTTAGATAGGTAGATCAACACAGCTCAAGTTTTGAAGTGAAATTTTATCTTATTTCTGAATACTAACCTGATCCTTATCTTTCTAAGAAAAAACATTCCTCTCTAACTAGCCAGCATAACTCTTTACGATTTCCACATACCTCTTGGAAATTATGAAAGACCCATTGTATGAAAACCTGGGATAAACAGGATATTTAAGGCCTGTTAGTGTGATCAGGTTAATCTGTAAATTTAACTTTGTTTTAGAACTCTCTGGAAAAAAAAATGTTCATTGCTCTTTATGCTTTTCAAATTTCCCTCCTTTAGACAGACAAGAAACATAAAATAAGGTGAGAAATGAAGAGAATATTAATAAAATACACTTAAAGAAATATAAAAGACGCCCAGACTGAAAGCATAGAGATTCTGTTTTAGCTCCCTTTGTGGTATTAGTGAGCTGTGCATTTAACTGTAAAAGATATCAGGCCCCTCTTGGGCTCCCATTGGTCAAATAACCACTGCTCTCCATTTTAGTCCTAAACTTCCTATACACAGGATTGAATTTTCTCCATGTTTTATTCCCTTAATTTCTAAAATTCTAAGTAGTGGCATTTCTACATCCATTCAAATTTCACAGGAAAAATAGGCACTGCATATGAAGGCTATATCACAAGCTTTGGCAATACAACACTGTCATTTAATGGCATAGCCTGCAGTTTGGGGGTTTTGTCATCAATGCTGTTTTGAACAACCTGTGCGTCCATGCTCATACCACCACAAGATGCTCTCTGCATCCACCTGTGACTGTAACTGCCAGACCACTGTTATATGTGAGCTGAGCTTTGCAAGATGGAGGTTGTTATTTTGGCTATCCTCATTAAACAAATGAGGCTAAGAGAAAATAAATAATTTGCTCAAGGTCACACAAAAGATAATGGCTGATCTGGTTACAAAACCTCATTCCAAATGCCTTCACTGATTACTTGCTTCTGCTCTTATATCCACCCAGAATTGTGTCTAGTATGCAACCAGAAAGAATAGAAAAATTGATCTTTTCACTCCTTGCCTTAAAACCTAAGTTTCCCATTTCTTTTATTCCAAAAAAAGAAATCATTTGCAGAGAGCAAGTTGTCCCCCACCTATTTCTCCAAACACTGACCAGAATATGTCCTTTCAGTCATAGATTCTCTACATTTACCCCTTCTCTAATTATTATTAACTAATTATTAAACTTTTTTGAAAAGTTTTCAGAAAAATTTCCCTATCCAATAGTCTAGGTCTTTTCATGACATTGTTATCACAGAAAATAGCAATTATATAGAAACTTTCATAACTCCATTGTCTAGGGGAATTCACATATGAGTTAGGTAGTTTTAAAAAAAAGAGCTTGCTATATGTCAGTCATGTGACATATTTTCATTCTATTATATTATCTGTTAGAATTGTATACATGTTCTATTTAGTACTTGAAAATTTTAATATGCTAATGAATAGTGACATTAGTTAATATTTCTCTCCCTTTTCTGTACCATAACTCATTAAAGGCTAAGACTATGTCAATACATTTTCAAGGACAGTGTGTAAAACTAAAATATAGTTGTTAGATGTAATTGCTAAGTTAAAACATTGCTTATGTGCACAAGATAATCAGTTTAAATAAAGTATTCTATTACGTTATTGCTGTTTGTCCTCCAAAGTCCTATGTGTTAAAGGGTTGATCCTCAAGGTGGCACTATTGGAGTGGTGAAACTTCTGGAAGTGGGTCTTCATGTTCTTAAGTCATTAAGAATGCAACCTTACAGGGAACTGTGGAACATTGGCTTCTTTTATCTCTCTTTTGCTTCCCAACCAGGGGGTGAGTGGTTTATCATGCCATACTACCCAAAGTGCCATCCAACACCCCTCCCATGGCCTAAAAGCAATGGATCCATCAGTTCATGGCCTGGAACTTCTCCAAAATGAGCATAAGCTCCCTTATGCTTATTTTTCTGTATAAGTTAATTATCTGAGGTATTTCATTATAGTGATGGGGAGCTAACTAACACAATTTTCTGAAGGAGATTGATTTATCTTGAATGTATAAAATTCAGACTTAGCAATCAGCATATCTTACCCATTAAGTATGGAGTGTAAACTCTGAAACCAGAAGACTCCTAGAAGAAATTTAAGGAAAAATATAAGAAATTCTTACAAGTCAATTAAAAAAATCTAAATTACCCAACTGAAAGATGGGCAAAGGACCTGAACAGTCCAACAAGTATATAAAAAGGTGCTCAATATCAATAAGCATCAGGGAAACACAAAGCAAAACCACAATGAAATATCACTTCATATGTGTTCACATGACTATTATCAAATAGATAAAAGTGATACATGTTGGTGAGGGTATGGGGGCAAGGGAACTCTTGTACACTGAGGTAACATAGATTGGTAGAGTTACTATGGAAAACAGTGTTGTTGGCTCTTGAAAAGCAAAAATAGAACTGCCACATTATTCAGCAAACCCACTTCTAAGTATATATATCCAAAAGAAATAATATCAGTATCTCAAGAAGATAACATCACTCTCATATTCACTGCTGGATTGTACTAAACAGCCAAGCTATGAAAACAGCCAAAATATCCACTGACGAGTTAGTGAATACAGAAAATGTCATGTGCACATATAAACATACAATGTGATATTATTCATCCATACAAGAATAAATGATGTCATTTTAGACATTGGTGAACCCGGAGAACATTAGGCAAAATGAAGTAAAACAGAATAGAAAAAAGAGCACTTCACGGTCAAACGTATATGTGCAATCTAAAAGTTGAGCTCAGAAACATAAAATAGAATCGTGCTTTCTGCAGACTTAGAGTGGGAGATAGTGGCTGAGAAAGGAAGGAGTGGGGATATGTTGGAAAAGGAGACAAACTTTCAGTTATAAAATGAATAATTTCTGGGGATTAAATTCTATATTTGAAATTAACATTAACTTTTGTACTTGAAATTAGATCTTAAGTGTTTTCAACACATACACACAAAAAAGGTAACTGTGATGTAATACATGTTCTAATTAGCTTGATTGTGTAATCATTTCACAATATATATGAATCAAATCATCACATTTTGCTCCATAAATATATATAGTTTTATGCTAATTATACTTTAGCAAAGTTGAGAAAAAAAGATTTGAAAAATATATTAGCACTTTTTTCTTCAAAGTCATCATTTTCACATAAGTTTTAGAATCAGCTATTATTTTTCACACACAAACACACACACATACACACAAAGGGACTCTTAAAGTCACAATCAAGAAAGAATTGATAGATTTAAAAATTGTATCTTCTAATGCATGAACATTTTATATAGCTCCATTTATATGGTTCTTCCTAGTTTTGTCATTGATTTAATAGTTTAAACTATTGATTTAATAGTTTTCTGTGTACAGGTTTTGCACATCTTTTCTTAGTTTTTCTTCCACATTTGGTAGTTTTTGAAGAGTCTTGTCAGTGATATTTTTAAATTCCTATTTTTTTCTTGCGTATGTATGTACATTGATTCCTATACATTGGCAATATATCCAGTAATCTTTGCAGGGCTAATTTATTTATTTTAATATTATATGTTGATGTCTTTAGATTTTCTGTGCACCTATTCATGTCATTTGCAGTAACAGTAGTTTTATTTCTTCTTTTGAATCATTTCTCTTGACACATAAAATTTAAGACTCTGTTGTCTTCCTTTTGAACTGTGTGACCTTATGAATGCCTCACTTTATGTCTTAAATTAAGACATAAAGTCATTGTCTGGCTCAATGAGTCAGACATTAGTACAGGTACATGGCATTCGTCTTTTTGTCAAAGTTTTTAATGGTGCATACTTTCCATTGTTTTTCCTTCAGCTTCAGATATGTGAGTAGCTTACCTGCACAAATGTGGAGGTTGCATATAGTTGGCTTTTGTTTTTCAAATCCAATTTGATGACTGTATTTCATTCAGATATAATATAATTACTGATATATTTGTATTTACATTTACTTTTGACATGAGCATATCTCAAAGAATTCTGAGCAAAGATAAAAGATAAAAGTATAGAATACATATTTAAGTAATTAGAAGCATAGCTCTGATTTTAAAAATTATTAGCATAAACTTAAGGATTCCATCATCATATTTGCAGCATGCATATAGTATACTTTGACCAAATTCACACCATCTGTATTACTCTTTCTAAGCCATACTCCCTCCTCCCTCTCCTTTTAAACAGTTTTTCATGGGCTTCATTGTGGTATTGAGGCATGGCTTTTTTTCCAGGACACATTTAGCCCCCAGTAAGAAAGATGTCTTCCACAGATGTCCAAGTATAGCAGTAAGGAACTAGAAGGAGGACAAACCTTAGTCAATAATTCATATTGGAACTGTATCTGGATATTATTAGAATTCAATATGATACAGTTCCATAACTGTACCAGGAATGTATCTGTTGGCTACAGATTATAAAGTTGAGAAGAAATACTTAAGCTATACCAACTAAAAGGAGGAACTTCAGTATCACCCAGGCCTCACAGGAAAAGACATTTGATGGGAGGATCCTGTTATTAATTTGAGTTATCTCCTGCCCCACTTGGTGGGAAGGGATGTAAATGTTAAGAAGAAGCAAATTACAATTTTTATGCAAGATCACTCACATCAGCAAATCCAAATAGTACTCACTATTTCATTATCCTCGTCTAGAGTGTAAAAATGTACTAAATCACAGGGTTATTTAGCAATAGAAATGACAGGAAATATGAGAAATGTGATGTCAAGCCCCAAAGAAGTTTTAATGAGCTCTGTTCCTTGCATAATCTAGAATCTAGAGCCCTTCCCAGAAAGACAGTATAGTGGAGCATAGAGTTCCAGAGTTTATTACAGGTCGGATGCTCTGGCTATGGCACCATTCGTTCTGGGATGTTGCTTACCAAATCTATGGCTTAAACACAAACACTAAAATTAACCATGACTCAGTTTCCTCATGTGTAAAATAAAGTGTTATTAGCTCTTTCTTAGGGGTAAATGTAAGGAACAAAATGTAAGGAGGAAAAAACATACATCAATTGGAAAAGTGCCTAGCCTATACAGAAAGTGTTCAAAAATGGTTGTATTAGTTATTATTATGATCATTGTCATCATCACTACCTAAGAACAAATCCATCTTTCAAAGATTGAGGTTCATAGATCACAGTAGTTCTAAATTTCAAAGTACACTTCATTGTTGACACTGTCTTGACATTGAAACATAGCCATCAATATCGGAAGAGAACCATGGCATGTTGTAAATTCCAATCAGCCTTTACTACTGACAATCATCTCAAATACAGGGCTTTTCTACTTCCAATACATAATGGCCACACACCCATTTCAATGACAAACAGAATTTTTTACTTCCGTATTATTATTGCAATTACACATAGCAACTACCCAAGGAGATTATCACTCGAGAAGCTTTTAAATTTGTCTAACATTTATTCTTAGGACATGGATTTAAGCTATAATTTTTAAAAACTTATTTCTCATACTGCACATATCTGTTCACATTCATTATGAAATTAAAAATGGACGGAGATGGTTAATTACATTTCAAAGGTCAGTATCTCTGGAAATATACAATGCCTTATTTTTTGAGGAAGAAGGGCTTGAGCTCAAGCCTTTGTGCTTGCTAGAGTATGCATTTTTTTATTACTGACAACATACTGTGCAATAAATCATTAAAATTGACTTTTCTCCTACCCTTTGATCAACATACATTCCCCATGCACTTCTCTTCCTCAGCTTCTGGTAACCATTGTTATACTCTCTATTTCTATGAGTTCAACTCCATTAGATTCCATGTATGAAACAGAGCATGCACTGTTTGTTATTCCGTGCCTGGTTTATTTTACTTACCATAATGTCCTCCAGATTCTCCATGTTGCTGTAAATGACAGGATTCCATTGCCCCATTTTAAGGCTGAGTAGTATTCCATTCTACATATAAACTTAATTTCTCTACATATATAACTGTTGATAAAGAGTTTGCGCCCATATCGCACCTATTGTGAATAGCACTGCAATGCACACGGGAATGCAGTAGTCTCTTTAAGATACTGATTTCGATTTCTATAAATATATACCTAGAAGTGGGATTATTGGATCATATGACAATTCACCGTTTTCCACAAGGGCTGTGTTAATCTATATTGTCACAAACAGCATACAAAGACTCCCTTTACTCCATACCATCTACAACATTTATCTTTTATCTTTTTGATGATAGCCATTATAACAGGTGTGAGGTGGTATTTTGTTGTGATTTTATTTGCAATTCTGTGATGATCAGTGTTAAGCAGTCCTTCTGTGATCATTTGTACATCTTTTGAGAGGTGTCTACTTAGTTAGATTCTTTGCCCATTTTTTATTAGATTATTTGTCTTCTTGCTATTGAGTTGTGAAATATTTTAAACTTAATTTTATCTTCTCACAAACTATGCTTTCTATATTTCTGAGAGCTTATTGTCAAAGCCAGAGTGTATGTTATATGCTTGGTCCATCACTTTTTTTAAAATTCTGAAAATGATATTTTAATTTTCTAAAACCATGTATCAGTTCATAGATCCCTTCTATAGTATTTGCTGCTCTCTATCTCACCCTTCAATTGGTGGAATCATTTTCTCCCCTACTAAATTCCATGGTGACAAGTAGAACAAGGTAGGGTGTGGAAAGTTGGAAGTTGTTTGCAAACTCTTTGTTCAAGAAGTGTCACAGGGCTTGGCATGTAGCTCAGTGGTAGAGCACTCACATATCTTACATGAGGTTCTTGGTTCCATATCCAGCACTGAGAAAAAACTTTTAAGAAACATTGCATATAATTTATAGTTTAAGTCTTTTGTAAACATTTGAACAAGTATTAATATTATTTTATTATATAGATGAGAAAACTGAGGACCAGAAAATTTAAAGTACATCATACTGTGTGCATTTCTCTGATTTCAAAGTCCTAACTTTTTTCTTGAAGGAAGAGAGTTGATTCATTTCTGAATCCCCCACAGAGCTGAGCATGAATCTTCACTCACATGAATTCTAAATCAAAGAAAGAAGATAAACATTTTCTTGGGATACTCTTACTTTGCACATCAAATAATATTTGTCATCTGTGTTCTCTGAAATGTTAACTTTATAAATGTCTCTGGTGTGCTAAGACACCCACACCCACTCACAAATTAGAGAAGGAAAGCACTCCAGAGTGCAGAATAAATAAGGTTAAAGCAATTTAAGAGAATAAAACAGAACTCTATGCATTCCCTTTCATTACATATTTAACCCATATGTATATGGAAGCAAACAAAGAAATAGCCTTTGTTTTCACAGTGTATAATTTACTGCTTCTCTAAAATACACTGGGTTCAGTTGGATTGGACTTAGAAATTCAATTAGTTACCAAGGGTTGATTACACACCTGTTGTGTGGTCCACACTATTCAAAGACTAACAAAAGACTTTCTTAACATGTATGCTGCCGTTAAACACCACCTTCTAACATCTTTGCTCTATCAAGTAATGACTGCACAGGACTTGAAAATATACAAGTCCAATTCAAAGGAGTAAAGGCCACAGAATTTTGAAAACCTGTTTGACCAAAACAGGTCTGTTCTTCAACAAATATTTTAACTGTGCCATTATAAATCTTATTTTATGTCAGCCAAAATGTTGTGAGAGGCTCATGGGGAGGCCACACAGCAAATGTCAGAAAGAGGTCCCTGCCTGATATCCATCCAGCAGAGGCTATGAGGATCCAAGGTCTGCCAACCTGCCTGCATGAGAGCCAAAGACTGATCCTCCTTCAGTTGTACCTTCAAATGAGACTGAAGCCTATGCCAGCATTTAAGTTGCAACATTGTAAGGAACTTTGAGGCCTAATTGCAGCTAAACTGGGCTCGGATTTCTAACTCACAGCCACGTCGTTTGATAAATGTTTTTTAAAGCCAGTAGGATTTGGTGGAATTTTTATACAATAAAAGATAACTAATATGATTAATAACAAAATATCTGAAGAGAGACAAAAAAGAAATATCCTCTCAAATAGTCACTTGTAAAACTATTTTTAGCAGCCATGCACACCCACTCATCCACCCTCAAACACACACACACACACACACACACACACACACACACACACAAACAAACACACGCATCACAGTTTCTGGATCAAGGATGTTAGATTTGAATCTCAGCCTTAGTTCTGCCTGTGATTGGATAAGAATGTTTCAACTCCTCCTCTTTTTCCTCTTATGGAAAATGGAAAAAAGTAACAACCACATTTATTTAGTTTGTGGTATACTTCGATGTGTTTAGAAAATGATGTCATACACTGTAACCTCAATATAAATGTGCACCACTCCCATTACTTTGTACCTTTGGGTAGCATTGTGCCTACTCAATATGCATGTGTCTCCCCTACTTCCACCTCTCATCCTAAAATGATTGATTCTCTAAGTAAGTAGTTCTGAATATTGTCTGAACTCAGTATATTTGAGTAAAAGTATGAATGAAATAAATATGTTATTGAATAATCTGCTCATATCAATTCAGAGCTTAATTGTATTTTCTAGATAATCTGAGCACATGGGTAATTTTCTGAACACTCAATAAGAGAGAGATTGATCAAAGCAGACTTTCTCTATAATGAGTAAAGCAAAAGCAAGGAGAGAGAAGATGCCTGAGAAAAACACTAGAGAGAAAACAATGATTTAGAACTGTGTACAGTGACTCTCTTTCCAGAAAGGATCATATATAGTCTAAGGAAAGAAAAAAAAAAAAGAACAGAATTCATTCCACAAGTACTCTGTCTTATACTGATTTTGCAAGTCAGCTTTCTGTTACTGCAACAAATATCTGATAAATTAACTAAAACATAGAAATGCTTTGACTTACAGTGTACTCAGATAGAGAAAGACATCAATTAAAATGTGAAAATGCCTCTTAGAACTGGGAGAGGCATCCAGAAGTGCCAGGTTCTTAGTGAACTCTTGTCTAAACCCTGTGGGTGTGTGAATATCAAACCTCAAGCCTTCTCAGGAAAGCTTCCTGGTATTTTTCTCCAGTGGGACCAAAAATACCCATAGAGAAAGTTTCTCATGTACTCTTTGCCAAAATATAATAGTCTAAATTCCCACAGTGCTCCTTTCTGCAAGGGAGTCTCATTTGCTTCAAAAACATATGTCTAATACTTACATGGATGAAAGCTCTACTCCACTCAATGACACTGAGGGGCAGAATCAAAATGATGCTCAAGATTTAATAGCCTAGATGATAAAAATATTTTGACATTTGATTCTTGTTAGAGTAAATAGTTTCTGAATAGTAAGTTGCTTTTGGGGGGGGTTGGAGGTTTTTTGTGTGTTTGTTATCTTGTTATAATTTTTTATTGAATTCCTTCTGCAAGGATCTGCCAGCTTCCATAGGCAACAACTATTTTAGATGAAGGTCAGCAGAGATTCTTACCATATTCATACATAGAAAGTGAGCACCCAGGCCCCAGAGTCTGTCTGTCATTAAGCAAATCTGTGCTTAAAGCCACAAAGACAGTAAGTAACTCTCATCTCCAGAACTTGGGAAGAACCAGACTAATGGAAACCAGTCAGCTAAAAGAAATTTAATATACTGGACTGATTATTTTAATGTCCTTTCAGTGTGACTTTATGGGAAATAAGTATATTAGAGGAAATATTGAAAGTATTTTTCTAAGAAATTGTTCATATCATTTAGTTTATTAACATGAGGAACAGAAAGATGTGAGAAAGGGTGATCATTTACCATTGCTGATAAGGTTAATACAAAATTTAAAAGAGCAAATTATAATTAAGTTTGCATATTTGTGATTAGGTAAGTAAGCAAAAACATGGTCTCTTCTCTTAGAGGATAAGATCAACTGTGTCAAGAGAGAGTTGAGGCCCATTGAGAAGCTCTGTTAGCCAATAAAATAAACTCTATTAACTGGCAGGCAACAGAAATGCTCCAAATCTAATCCTTTCTCAGTCAAAGCATTCTATGATTCTCATGTTAAAGGAGAATTTGACATAAAACAGCATGGCACATTTTATGAGATTATTTTTTAAAACAGTGTTAAAGAAATGAGACTAATGACAGGAAAGGATTGGTTTGTGTCTACATAGGACCTCCTTTTCCAGGAACAGTAGACCATGTGGAAGAATGCCATGGGAATCCTATAGCAATGAATTTCTCAGTTAAATACAACAAATTTATGTTAATTAGTTAATTAAATCTCTTGTGATTATTTTCATAAAGCCAATAAAAGGTCTTAAAACACTAGAAATTAACCTGGGACTAATATCACTTATTCTTTTGTTTACTCTTTATAATGTGTAGTAAGTTGGCCAAGATACTTTCAACAGAAATAAATGAGCTGAAGAGAAAAAAAAACTGTAAAATATATGAAGTGGAACATAAATCCCCACAAAAACAAGTAATGGTTATTATGCCTTTCCAAAAACTACTACTGTTGAGTAATTCTTTCCAAAGCCAATTTTGGACCATCTCAGAAATGGTGACTTTTCTTGGATCTTCAACAGTAGATGATTATGACACTTTGATATTCCCAGAAGGACTAGTTGGAGAGAATTCACCCAGAGGAAAGTTGCTGGTCAAAATGTTCTACGAAACCTCTCCTTGAAAAGGACTCTGCAGGTACTATTTGTTCATTCTCTTTCCATGTGACATCCCAGATGTTATTTGGACGCAACAAGGTCACTAAAGAATAAACATGATGAGTTCTTTCTAAATACACTGTATCTGTCGTATCTGATTGTAGATAATGTTTGCTTCATACGATTCTGTCTTTTGTTCACACTGTGATTGTGCAAAGCCCAAACATAAAATGAATTTGGAAGATTTCTGGACTACTTTCACATTTCTTGTGTTAGCAATAGTCCTTCTCCCACACTTTTTCAAACACATACCTGTAAGTATAACTGCTCTTAAAATGAGAAAAGCTAAAAGAAAACAACTCTTTTTAGAAATGACTCAGGTCAGGAAACTTCCTAGTTTTTATTGCCACTTCAAAGCCAAACAGATAAATTGACTTAAAGTCTTAATTTGGCATTGAATAGAATTTGACATAGCTGTCTGAGTAGCATGAGTTTTGAGATGATAGGAATTTTGCTTGGAAGTCTTGCCTCTCTGGTCCATGTATAAGAGAGTCCCTGTCCTTTCTAACCAGAAGTGCCAAGAATTCTTCTGTCCCTTGCTCCGGCAGACTAGGACTTCCAATAGTTCTAACAGTTTCATTCCTCATCTTTTTAGAAAGTCACATAAAAGTTGCTAGCTCTGGTGCTCAATTTAAACTGTTTACGTTTCCTTTCCAATATGTTCCAACCAACAGCATGGACTGCAAATAAAGCCCAGCAACCGGCAAGTTGTAAATGCCTGGCTGTCACGTGCTTTGTCTCTGTTAGACACCCTTGACTCATGCATTCCATCTGAGCTGGTGTTGGTTCTCTGGTTGCACTGCATCTGGAGTCTCCTCAAGTACACGAGCCATCCTCAAAGGGTCAGTGTCTATTTCAAATAGCACTTTTGCTTCCTCAACCTTGCTATCCCTCTCTGATTCCATTTAGGAGTCTCCATGGAGCCAGTTTTCAGCAAAAAAATGTATCCTTTGCTTCAAGACACTGTCATAGTGGTTTGTCTAGTGTCCCAAAGACAGTTTGACTAAGGAATGTGTCAATCTAGATATGAACAGATAATTTTTCAAAACAGAAAAGCTATAGTAAAGTTTTAAAAGGAAAAATTTTATTTCTAAAGAGAATAGAATTTGAGTTAGTCATTGTATTTAGGAAATGACACAAGTTGAAAATTAACATGACGTGAAAGTTCCTGGTTATATGTCAACTATGCTTAAGATTTTCCATTTCTCTTTTCAACTTTAATAGTAAATATAGGATCCAAGAGTCATCCTGGAGAACGAAACAAGACATCAGTTTAATCACGAACATTAGGCAAGAGTGATAAGCTGGAAGAAACAAATTGGTCTTTTTCTTCTGAATGTCCACAATGCAATGCCAAGTTGAATGAAACAGACAAAACAGAACACCTAAGAAAGGTTATCAAAATCTAAATGATAGAAAGCATAGAAGCCATTAACGTTACTGACATTTTTTCCTGTGAGCAATTTCTACAAAGTATTTTGTTCACATTTAAACAATTATCATGAATTTCAAATCAAGATTCCTCATTTAGGAATTATGCACCCATAACTGATGTCTTTGATTGATGAAATGTTAATCAAATTATAATTTAAAGAGAATGATGACGTCCAATTTTTTTCTTATGTTCTGGGAAATATTTTTAAGGAAGTTGGGTCCATGTAGATAGTTTAACCCATACCTAGAACTTGATATAAACTAGATATTGCAAATGTTTCAAAAATTCAGACACCATTTTGTCTGTTTTGCTTTACTGTTTTCTGACTTTCCATGGGCTCCAGTTCTTCCTATCTCAACTCCTGACCAAAATACAGAGGAAAAAACTTCTGTATTTTTGTCCTGTAGTTTAGTAAACCAGCCAGAAATCAACAGGTTTCAGCAACTTCATTGACTTAAATTAGAAAACACGGAGGTTTTCAAATATTACACATGTAATAAATACCTTCTTTGAAGTTTGACCATAAGTAGCATTCAACCCAAAAATAAGTCAACATTTACAAATAAAACAGATGAACCCTAACATGACAGAAGTTTACAGGGAAAGTTACTTTTGATCACTATTAAGAGGAGAATCAGAACAGATTGACTCCCCACCAGTAGGTTGAAGATGGCCACATAAGACAAGATCATTGGAATGCTGACATTCCAGAGTAAATCTGTTCTTAAGCCACCAACTATAGCTCAATTTAACCATTTAATTATTCACATTTAGCTATGTGAACATATAATTTCTCCTTAAAACTTCACATATTAAATTATCTGCTGTTTTAATTTTCCATATCCTGTCATAACTAAAGCTATTCACAAAAAGCCTCTTCCAGAACCATAAGAACACTTCCCCATTACGCTCACTCATTCTTTTGAGTTTGGGTTTCCCCAACTGGTTTGAAAGGTGGAAAACTTCAACAGAACTTAAACACTGTAGGATGACACTTAAGAGAGAAAAGTGTAAACATTAATCCTACCAAAAGCAAATGACCTCACCCTGACTGTTTATGGGTAAACTAGGAACAAAAAAGACCTTTGAGAGTTTTTAACTGACAAGAAAAGTTTTTATTATCATTAAATTAACTCAAAATGGATCAAAGACCTTAATGTAAAACCTAAACTTTGAAACTATTACAGGGAAAAACCTTGAAGGTACAGGCACAGGCAATTATTTTTTTAATATAATTCCAATTGCCCAGGAAATAGGAGCAAAAATGAACAAACTGGATTGGAGCAAACTGAAAAACTTATGTACATCAAATGAAACAATTACCAGAATCACAGGTCATTCCACAGCATAGGAAAAAAACTTCACCAGCTATTCAACAGATAAATGCTAAATATCTGGAATATACAAATAGCCAAAAAAATTAAACAGCAAATGAACAAATAACCCAAATAATAGATGGGCAAATGAACTGAAACAGACAGTTCACAGAAGAAGAAATATAAATGGGTAATAAATACATGAAGAAATGCTCAACATCGTTAGCCATACAGGAAATACAAATCAAAACTATACTAAGGTTCCATTTCACCCCAATCAGATTGGCAATCATCAAGAAAACAAACAACAAAAGAATGCCAAAGAGGATGCAGGAGAAAACAACACTTATACAGTGTTAGTGGGGATATAAACTAGTGCAATCAGTATAGAAATCATTATGTAAGTTCATTAGAAAACTAAAAATAGAACCAGTGATACCATCCTTGGGAATTTATCCCAAGGTCTGTGAATCAACATACAAGAGAAATACCTGCACACTTATATTTATTGCAGCTCTGTTCACAATAGCCAAACAATGATATTAGCCCAAGGTACCCAACATCCAATGAATGGATTTTAAAAATGAATGAAATTATGTTATTTGCAGGAAAATACACAGAACTGGAAATCTTGTTGAGCAAGAAAAGCCAAGCTCAAAAACTCAAACATCACAAGTTTTGCCCATATGTGGAATCTAGACCTAAAATGACGATGATAATGAAGAAGATGATGATGATAATGATGGGACTTGAGTGTAAATGGGGGGACTGTCTGGGATGGCAACAGTGGGAGAAGGAGAAAAAGGGAGTGAGTACTGGAGGGTGAATAGGATCAAAGTGTGTTACATATATATGAAGACAGTATAGTGAAACCCACTAAACACTGAAAATGGAGAGGGGATTAAAAGAATATAATTGAGGGAGTGAACTTGTTAAAAGCATACTGTATGCATCTATGACATCATCACAATGAAACCTCTTTTTATTATATTGCACAATAAATAATAGTTTTAAAAAGAAATATCTACATTAAACTAGAGTGGGAAAAAAATGGCAAAATTTCTTCCCTACTTGTCAGCAGCAAGCAATTCCTCCATGAACCAAATCAGCATGAACTTCCTACTAGGTAGGTAAGTATCTTAGAATTAAGCCTTTCTTTTATTTTCCTAATTAAATGACTCCTGACCCTTTACTCTCTGACTCATGCCATTGAAAGCTTGCTCCCTGTACCATCTTGTGGAGCAAGCCACTGTTATGATGTGTGATGGAGAGGAGGAGTCAGAGAAGAGCCACAGTACCAAGATTGCTCCCCACCCATCTGCTTGAGTATGTGAAACACCATCACGTCAGAACCAGTTTTATCTTTTATGATTTTTCCACAATTCCAGCAAATTGAAGTTAGTCACACAAATGCAGATCACATCTATTTTCCTTCCAGGAGTGATCCAGAATTCTCTGAGATTAACTGGAGCTAATCTCAGCTGAAAAGCTGCAGAGAAAAGAATGCTATCTGCACAGACCAAATGGTTAATCTTTTAGGGCAGAGTCTGCCTGTAATGACAAATTATTTCTTGAATGCTCTGTAGTTTATCTTTTCCTTTTTCAATCTCTATGTCTGAAATGCTTGCCCTCAACTGTAATTGTTTCTATTGCTCCTTTATGAGTCATCATACAGTCATCTAAGTCCACCTTGGAAAATCCTACTGGAAAGAGAACACCTGATAATGTGATATCTCAGTGAATTACGGTTTCTCTTCCCAGCATTCCTACCCATATTTGGACTCTGTAGTCATGGAAGAGCCATTTTTCTTGTGTTAAGAACATAGTAAAATCTTTCATGTAATATGATTATTTTATGGTTAAGTCATTCCTTTCTTAGAAAAATGTCTGCTTAGAACATGATATATTTGATAAAATTTAGGGGCTGTGAGAGATGATTAGCAGGCTTTTTCCTAGCTCATCATGAAAGTGAAAGGGGAAATGCAATGACAAAAATGTGCTTGGATGGAGAATTTAACATGCCAGTGGAAGTTCTGTAAGGCTCAAGACATACTGAATGATGCTTAACAGCCCTCAGCTACCTCTTCAAAGGACAAGGGCAAGAACAGAGGTCAGAGCTTGCACTGATCTGTGGTGCAATGCTTACAACTCCTGCAAAGACATGGCTCAGTCCCTTTCACCTCCCGCAGCTGAGGTGTGAGTTCCTGGCTAAATCGTTCAGCCTACACAGGAACTGGGAACTGGGCTCTATGTCTAGATAGCTAAAAGGAGTACAGAAGCTTCTGAATTTTACTGTGCCTTTTGAATATCCTGAGCAGAAAGGTCCATATATTTTCCTTTATTTACATGATTTCTGGGAGCACTTCACCTTCCAAGCATGAGGCCCTCTTAACTGCTTTTAGCAGAACTGCTTCCCAAGGGGAAACTCATCAGATTTCAGATCAAAAAAAATTCAGGAGAAGACAGCTCCTGTTAGACAATAAAGGAAAAAAAAAGAGTCTCGACGTACTAAGTTAACTTAGACCAGGGTGCTTAGCCTGAGCAATGAGGGAATGCATCCCTCCTGAAGACTACAGAACCTCAAATAACAACTTTTTCTTCTGCACATCTGTCAACATGGCCAGAGATTAGTGGGAGCAATTTATCACATCCTAGTTCACTTAGTAAGAATTATACTCATCATTCAAAGCTGCTCAACATCTCTGAAATACAATATATTAGATGTTTTACACATTGTACATCCCACTTCCAAAGAAATAAACAGAAAACTTACAACCTCAAGCTTTTATGCAGGCCATGACCTAAGTCATACCAATCAGAATTACCCAGGTGGTAGATGAATTCAAGAGGGATATTGACCTTCCAACAAATATCTCTGCAGATACCCAGTTCCCCAGGGACAGTAAGGGACAGTGAGTCTGATGTCCAGGTGAAAGTCATGTGGACAGAGCAGTAGAGTTTTCACTAGAGCTCTCTGGGTTGTGGTTGGGTGTTGAATCTCTCTAAATATCTTTGAAATCTGACTCTCTAGTCATCCTGGCAATAACTTCTAATGAGACATTTTTTCTGTGTAGATTACTCAGAATGGAGTCTGTTGTTTGGAACTAAGGACATCAACTAATACAATATCCCCAGGTATTGTCATTCCTCCTTATCTGGATCTTGCTTTATTTTGGTTCAGTATGTAAGCATGTTATATTTTTCTTTTTTTTTAAGTGGGACTGGGTTTAAACTTAGGGCCTCACATTTGCAAAGCTTGTGCCCTATTGCTTGATCCAGACCTCCAGTCCATTTTTGCCTGGGTTATTTTGGAGATTAGGATAAGAACTGTTCATCCAGATTGGCCTCAAACTGTGATCCTCTTAGTCTCAGTTTCTCAGGTAGCTAGGATTGCAGGTGTGAGCCACTGGCACCTAGCCCCATGTTGTTTCCATTCTTGTATTTATGGTGAGAAGACTGATGCCTTCTCCTTTAAAAAATTTGACAATGATTTGATACGAGCTGTATAAAATGAACTAACATGGCTAGTGGGAATGCCGCAAGTGTTAGAGCTCCTGCCTAGTAAGCATGAGGTCCTGAATTCAAAGACCAGTACTACCACAACATAAAATAAAATAATAAAATGAGCTCACTCTATTAATATTTCTCTCTTTGCTTTGCAATATTAAACATAATGTCTAAATGATGGCAATTGAGCAAGCATTACTACGTATATGAATGCTATAAACGTTTGTATACAGGAACATGGTACCAGGATATCTAAGGAAATATATCTGGAGGTGAGATTGTTCTAAGACAGTCCACGATGATGCCTGACTCCCTGTAGTCACACCCATCTGTGTATGTGTGGGCCAGACCCAGCAACTTTCTTCTAAGAAAGAGAACACAGTAAAAGTAATGCACAATCACTTTTGAAATCCCTCATGAAAGCTGTGACATCCTTTGCATTTGGACTCTCTCTGTGCCTTCTCTTTGTTTACTCTGATGAAACATACTGCAATATTGTGAGCTGCTCTGTAGAGAGGTCCACTTAGTAAGGATCTAAGAGAGGTCCTGCCCAACAGCCAGGAAGGAACTGAGACCTCAATTCAGCAGTTCAGAAGGAATTGAATCTTACTAGTGACACTTGTGAGCAAGCTTGGAGGTGGGTCCTATCCCTGCCAAGTCTGGGATGACTGCATCCTTTACCAAGATAGCTTTGCTTCCTCCTTGGGAGTTAATTGGGGCCACAGACATGCAGCTGAGCCATGCCCAGAGTCCCAGGGCACAAGAAGTACAGCTACCAATGCTGTATTAAGAATGCTGTATTGTTTAGATGCAATTTGTTTTGTAATAATAGATGACTCAGACAAATGAAAGGATTGGCTTCTGAGACACACACATACTTGTGGAATTAATTGAGGTCTTCAGAACACATTTATGGAAAACAAAGGAGGAGTTTTATTGGACTTTTATTGAATGGTGCGATTAAGTGGAGGAGATGTTGAATACTAGTGTGGTGTGTCATGGCTGAAATGGTAGGAATTTATGAAAAACAGTAGAAACCTATGGGAATAAGAGACCCTAGGATAAGGAATTTATTAGGAAAGAAGTGTAGGGAAAGAGTAGAAATGTCCAAAGGTGATTTTAGGAAAAGGATGGTTTACTAGGCAGTGTAAAACTCAAACCTCTTTCCTGCTCATGAAACATTTAGTAAACTACATTATTCTTTTAAGTGTTAGGAGTTAAGTTTTGACTTGGGGAGACAATTAAACACTAAGACTTACTGAGAGTAGCTCAGAACTCATGAACTCAGTTTAAAATAAACTCAGAAGCTCCCATTCATTAGTGAGAGATTATTATACAAACTAAATGTCTGGAAGTTCAAATGGTAAAGAAAAAGAATCAGGACCATAATTCAAATATAAAGTACATGCATTGGTCATACAATTAGTCAGAAGCATGTTAGTGGGCAAAGGAGTGAGGCAATCATTGTGTACTTTCAAAAGGAATTATGTGGAACAGAATGTTTTGAGCACAGTTTGCTACCATTTTAAAAGGGTAGGTCATGTATATAACTCATCCAGTTATTTAATGGGATGATTTCAAAACTAAAAGGATGGCAAAAACTCTTTGGCTAACACAGAGACAATAATGTGAATTGTAAATTCTCTTTTCATATATTTATTCATAATAAATTCCTACAATTGCTAATGGACTTAAGAGAACATCTAGCTTATTTCTTACTCACTTGGATAAGAATATATAATTAACCCTGATATGTTTCAATTAAAACTTCACATATCTCCACGAAATGTAATTTTATGGTTCTTTATTAGCAAATTTCAGTGCCAAATGTAACTGACAAAATTCTCAAAACGTAATGTTTTTGTCATATTAGTCTTCATTCATTGAATATTCTACTATGCAAACCTAAAATCGATCTTACACTTGATAACTTTACCAGTATAACCTCTGCTCTCTTTCTGTTGTAATTCTGCAAATCTCTCTTGGAACTTAAATGTCCCATTTCATTCTACTCCCCTACCTAATTTCAATTAACTTAATTTGTCTGCACCTCATTTATCTTTATTTTCCAATCCTCTACTTACTCAAGGCTTAGTTTTTGTAAACATTCTATTAACTTTTAGGAAATATACAGGTATACTAGACATGGTGGTGCATGCCTATAATATTAGCAATTGGGAGGCTGAGGCAAGAGAATCATGAGTTGAAGACCAACTTGGGCTATAAAAGAGACCATTTCTTGAGAAGAAGAAGGAGGAGGAAGAGGAGGAGGAGAAAGAAGAAGGAAAAAGAAGAAGAAAAGAAAGAAAGAAAGAAAGATGGAAGGAAGGAAAGAAAGAAAGAAAAGAAAAGAAAATATTGACAAAGGAAAAGACCTTCCAGAGCAGTAAAAGTCCAGTATAATCAAGTGCTGGAAAACCTGATTAAAGCAACAGTATAGAGAAGGAAACTAACTGGTGAAGACCCATCCAACCAACTTTATCTGTACCTTCTGGCCTCAGAATCTGATAGGGAGCAAACTCCACCAGGAGGATAAAGTCTGAGGGGAGGGGAGAGGTAGTTTCCTGAGCAAAATAGATATAATTAAAAAAGAGAGATGATTAATCTCAGTGCCTAAAGTCAGTGCATATCCATCACAGTCTTTTAAACGACACAGCCCCACTTTTGAGACTCATACTGTTTGTCAATATTTTGTTATTCATTATTCCCATTCTTAATTTCTAAGTTCCTCCTGTATGGAGATCTTAGATCTTAATCACCTGACTTACAAAATAAATTTCACCACAACCAAAAAGCTTTATCATCTATAAGAGTCTGTCTTTGGCTAAGCCACATGGTCCTCTCTGACTGCAACAATCTCCTCTCTTGATATAGACCCTCCTGTGAGTGACAGTTATGCCTAGGACATGGCCATCCATGGCTGTGCTGACACCACAGTGCTAATCCCCCTGTCTCACCACAGCCAGACGTAGCACGAGCTCAAGGCCACGTCTCCCCATGCCTTCTGTCAACCCTTGGGCTGCACCGGAGTTTCCTTTTCTGGTGTCCCACATCAGCACAGACATGTAGTAACAGCATGTATCACATTTCTGCCATACACAATGTCTAGAACACAGCAGTGACTCAAGCCATGTTTGTTGAACTAAACCTGTGCTTCCTTGTTTGACACTTATTATTTCTATTGACGTCAGTACTCAACCTCCAGAATGTTTCAGCAAGTCTAGGGAAAGGCTATCGCTTTGGGTAATCTGTTCTCACTTATTGCTCATAGTTTAAGCACATCATCCATTCTTGTTTTATCCCCTTCAATAGTATTTTATATATGGACTTCTCCAGTGATATCCATTTACTCTGGGCTCAACACTGGCCTGTGATCCCTCCTCATTACTAATCATATCATGTTCCTCTTTGTAAAAGCTATTCCAACTCACCTGTACTCATTGCTTCTATCCAAAATGAGCTCAATTACCCTTACCACATACACAAACTTCCTTAGTCCCCTAGATTCAAGTCCATCCTTTGCAAACAGTGTATATGCCTACTTTTCACTGAACCTGTAAGATCTTAAAAATCAAGAGTTTTTCATTAGCATATGTTAGTTGTACAAAGATATTTCATTGTGAAACAATGCATATTGTTTCCATATATGTATACAATGTATCTGATCAAACCTATTCCCTCTATTATTTCCCCACATCCTCTCTCCCCCAGTTTCTTGGAACAAATTCAATGTGCATCCCTGTTCTATTTCATACATGTGTATAGAATATTTCCACCATATTCACCCCATCCTCTCCTTTTACCCTCCCCCCACTTCTGCTTGTACCCAACTCCCCCAGCATTACCTGTTTTACATTCCTGTCATTCGTTTTTAAGATCTACATTCCACATATGAGAAAAAACTTGCGATATTTGCCTTTTCCATCTGTGTTGTTTCACTTAATGTGATGATCTCTAGTTCCATCCATTTTCCTGCAAATGACATAATTCCATTTTTCTTTATAGCTGAATGTTCAGCTATAAAGTATTTTCCACTGTGTGCAAATACCATATTTTCTTTATCCATTCATCAGTCAATGGGCACCTATAATGATTCAACGTTCACTATTGTGAATAGTGCTGCTATAAGAATAACTCTATGCATATTCTTTTAGATATATGACCAAGAGTGGTATAGCAGGATCGTGTGGTTATTCTGTTTTAACTATTTGAAGAACCTCCAAACTGATTTCCATAGTAGTTTTACTTATTTACATTCTCATCAACAATGTGTAAGAATCCCCTTTTCCCCACATCCTCAACAATATTTTTTATTGTTTGTTTTCTTAATGATATCATTCTAACTGGAGTGAGATAGGATCTCAATGTTGTTTTATCCACACTTCCTTTGTGGCTAAGACTGTTGAACATTTCTTCATGTATTTCTTAGCCACTTGTACTTCTTTTGAAAAGTGTTCATTTAGTTTACCCATTTATTAATTGGATTAATTATTTTCTGATGTCAAATTTTTTAAGCTCTTTATATATTCAGAATATTAATTCTTTTTCTGAAGAATAACTGGCAAATAATTTCTCCCATTCTATAGACTTTCTTTTAATTCTGGAATTGTTGAAACTCTTCTTTCTCAGTAAGACAAAAAAAGGAGATTGATGAGAAGAATCGAGAAGATAAATAGTTAATATTTCTTCTTCTTCTTCTTCTTCTTCTTCTTCTTCTTCTTCTTCTTCTTCTTCTTCTTCTTTTCTCCTCCTCCTCCTCCTTCTCCTTCTCTTCTTCTTCTTCCTATTATTATTATTTCAGCCACTGTGCTAAGTGGTTACTTTCATAATATGAAATTATTAATGTCTTCTCACAAGCAACAGGCCTGAGACTAAATCTTTGTACCTCCATGCCAAAGATCTTGCTCTTAACTGCCATTAATAAACGTTTCCAAAGACAAAAGATGTTAACACTTTACCTATGTTAGATGCAAGGCCTTGAGCAGGGAACAACTAGTAGACTTTATCAATGGCAGCAAATCATCTCCTATCAAGAATTCTGAAAAGTAAACTTGAACAGATGATTTAGGCATAAGTATAAACAATAAAATAACTGTTAGCAGTGGAGAGCTTTGTGAAATATTAATACAAAAACTCAAACCAAATACATTTTGCATTTATAATAATTAAGGTGTTATTTTAACCCTATGGAAAGGGAATAAATTAAAATATACAGATATTTTAAGAACTAGCACTCATAGGGAAGATAAACCTTAATTGTATGTATTTGTAAAGGAAAAGTTTAAAGATAAGGGAGACTCATTTGGACGATCACATTTTATAAACATTTTTAAAAATCTGGAATTTGAAGGATGTTCATTCCAGGTAAAGAAAATAGCTCAGCCAAATTGCTGATGGGGAAAAAGCTGGGGTAAAAACAAAGAGATTTATTTGAGTAGAATACCCAGTTTCTAAAGGACAATACTGAGAAGTCTACACTAAGAGGTAAGTTCATGCCTGCATATCCTTTGTGTAAGCCCTCCAAGCATCAGGCCATAGGATGAAATAAATGGCTGTTTGCTGGCAAGTCATATTGTCATAAATGTGGTTTAAAAAGTTAACTAGCAGTGCTGTGCAGTACAAAATAGAAACCAGGTAAAAAGTGCTCATGAAAAATGAGTGCTCCATTGATTAATGTAGCCAAACAACTAGAAGGATTGATCAGCCAAGGTGGAAAGAAAAAAGAACCAAAAGTCACTCCACATCCAGTGCAATAGTTTAATAAAACAGAGTATTAGGAAGATTAAATGAGAAAAAGCAGAAACAGAATGAAAATAAAGAAGCTAAGAATGAAGAGGGCAAAACAGATTTATGGAAAGGTATTAATACATGACTTAGTAAGAGCTGGGTGACACTAGGAATGGAAGCAAGGATCTAAAATATATACTTCAACACAAGAGCTATCAAGAATTGATGTTGCGTTGAACATAAGGCACAGAGGGTAAAGAGTAATCAAATCAGTTCTAGACTTTTAAGATGAAGAAAATAGTAATCCACTGATAGCTGCAAATAATTTAAGAGAAAAAGTTTGCTTTAAAATGGGAGAAAGCTAAGTTCAAATTCACATGTGTGAATTTGCAAATGGAGCTACAATTGAAAACCTTATCAAGGTTTCCTAAAGTTACTCTTGCACACACTTTGTTTTCTGAGAGTTGACTTCAGGTAGTCTCTGACCTATATTGGTTTGATTTAACTATTTCTCATTTCACAGTGATGCAAAAGCAATACACATTCAGTAGATAAATACTTTGAAATTTGAATTTTGATCTTTTTCCAGGCTGGTGATATGTGGTATCATCTTCTCTTGTGATGTTAAGTGGCCTCAGTGAGTTACAGCCCCTGATCAGTCACAACAAGGGGAAGAACTGAGACTTTAAGGTAGTCTTTGTTGCTAAGCTAAGATGTCCAGTAGTCGGGATTGTTAAACTACCACCCTAAGTTGAGGAACATCTGAATATAAGGAGACATAGAAAACCTTGCATTTCAGACTTTGAACTTCTGGAAAACTTGGAGACACTCAATTATTCTGAATAATTTGAACACCACTAGCTTATGTTTATAGTCTTGTTGCATAGTTCTGTAGTAGCAGAAAAGAGACCAGAGACCAGGTTTGGTCTAAATTTTCTATATGTTATTTTTTTTTTTTACAAGTGATTATTTTATTTCTCCTTCAAGACCTTATGTGTAGACCTCAGAGAGATTAGGAAGAGAAGGGCAGACAGAAAAAAGGAAAACTAAGTTTAAAGATAATTGTCAACCTGGTCACACTTTTCTTGTGTTGTAGAGTAATCGCTGAAGTATACATCTATAATTATTTTACAAAAGGTTTTTAATTGTTGAAAATAATATAAATTAATTTTTTTTGAAGTCTTATTTTTTCCCTTTTATTATTCATATGTGCATACAAGGCTTAGGTCATTTCTCCCCTCTGCCCCCACCCCCTCCTTAACCACCCACTCCACCCCCTCCCTCTCCCCCCACCCCCTCAATACCTAGCAGAAACTTTTTTGCCCTTATTTCTAATTTTGTTGTAGAGAGAGTATAAGCAATAATAGGAAGGAACAAGTGTTTTTGCTGGTTGAGATAAGGATAGCTATACAGGGCATTGACTTACATTGATTTCCTGTGCGTGTGTGTTACCTTTTACTCTGGCTGGATATGAACCAGAAATTATAGTCACAGCTGAAATGGATCCTCATGTCATTATACAATGTCCTACTTCACTATTGGAATGAAGATCCAGCAATAATAAATCAAGAAACATCTTTGATCATATGAAAGTTACTTATTGACTTCACATAGAAGCTATGTGACATGCCTATGAGCTTACTGTTTCAGTAATATGAACCGCCATAGACAGTCATATAAAGGGCAGACAAATTCAGATTATTTAATGATTAAACCATACAAATTATCTAACACCAGTTTGTTATAAAAGTAGAGAAAATGGTACAGCTTTAAATGTAAGTTAGAAAATTTCCTGCAGAATTCTTTCATTATGCTAATCTGATTTGGGGATCATAATTATGTGACCTCAAAAACCATCAAGATATTATCTAGCCTATGCGTTAAGCTCCAATGGAAACCATCCCTAAACCAAACTGCTGCTGTACAGCTGAATAACTTGTTCATAAATGATAGTCAGTTATCTTGTGATAGTATGGCATTAGCAGAAAGTAAAAAATAAAGATAGACATAGACAAAGACATTCTTTAACATGAAAATCAGTTGTCTGATTATCTCTCACATCTCATGCACAAAGTCATCTTTCATAGCCTTAAAATGTTTGTACCCCTTCAAAATTCACCAGTTGAAATCCTAATTCCCAATGTGATGGTATTAGTTAGTAGGGCTTTTGGAAGGTGATTATGACTTGAAGGTAAAACCATTCTGAATGGGATTAGTGTCATTATACAAGAAGTGCAAAGATCTCATTCGTCCCTTCCACTATGTGAGGACAAAGTAAGTAGACAACTGTCTACAAACCAGGAAGTGAGTCCTCACCAGGTACGAGATATGCCATAGCCTTGATCTCAGACTTCCCAGCCTCCAGAACTTTGAGAAATAAATGTTTGATATTTAAGCCAACCAGCCTATTGTATGTTCTATTATAGTAATATATATGGACTAAGATACCTTAATCCAGGCAACTTTCCCCTACAGGTCAAGTTACCAATGTTTTTCTCTTTTTTTTTTTTTCTTTTTTCTTTTATTATTCATGTGTGCATACAAGGCTTGGTTCATTTCTCCCCCCTGCCCCCACCCCCTCCCTTACCACCCACTCCACCCCCTCCCGCTCCCCCCCTCAATACCCAGCAGAAACTATTTTGCCCTTATCTCTAATTTTGTTGTAGAGAGAGTATAAGCAATAATAGGAAGGAACAAGGGGTTTTGCTGGTTGAGATAAGGATAGCTATACAGGGCATTGACTCACATTGATTTCCTGTGCGTGGGTGTTACCTTCTAGGTTAATTCTTTTTGATCTAACCTTTTCTCTAGTACCTGTTCCCCTTTTCCTATTGGCCTCAGTTGCTTTTAAGGTATCTGCTTTAGTTTCTCTGCGTTAAGGGCAACAAATGCTAGCTAGTTTTTTAGGTGTCTTACCTATCCTCACCCCTTCCTTGTGTGCTCTCGCTTTTATCATGTGCTCATAGTCCAATCCCTTTGTTGTGTTTACCCTACAGGTAAAGTTACCAATGTTTTTCTCTTTAACAGGGATTTTTAAATTATGCTGTGTTTTAGAAGAAATATTTGTCAAAATCACTTAATATAAAAACTATATTAAATCATTATATTAAAAAGTTGAAGACTATGTCTTTAAAAATTGTGCCATGTATTTGTTAACAATTAAAATGGCACAATTATATAGCAGAACAGACATACAAAGATTGGCCAATTTGGGTCAAATACAGTTTATTATTAGAAATAATATTTTTCCAAGCAATAAAAGTACTTTGCCTGAGTCAAATAAATAGTTACTCATATTAAGGTCATTTTCTGTGTGCGTGTGTGTTTGAAAATGATTCCTGGACTAAGTATTCCAAATTTTATTAGGAGAAAGAATTAGTTTGAGATTGGTATAACAAATCAATGCTGCAGAAGGAACCAGGAAATTTAACTACTCTCTCATTCATTTGAGAAAGCTCCTCAGAGTTAGTGTAAGGTTGAAACAGACTAAACTCTGCCCCAGACATACCCTTCTCGAATTACACAGGCAACTGCTGTGGACTTCACCACAAAAAGTCAGAGCACTCCGGCACGCACTGCGAAGAACAACCTGCTTGCATTCCTACTAGATTAAACAATATGTTTCTGCATCTGACCAGATGAATTTTTTTGATAACATCAAACCCCAAATCCAAAAACTTTCAGTAGCCAGACGTTTAATTCAAAATCTTCCCTAATTGCTGCCAACACAGCAGCTGCCAGGAGCTCAAATCTGACTTACAGAGCATTTTCCATTATCCTATACAAAGAGGGAGGGACGACCTTCCCTCTCCATGACTATCTGATTTGGCTCAGATTGGAGGAAAGTTGGGGGCAGGGTAAAAGGAAAAGAAGCAAAAAAATTCAGTCATTACAGGTTAATGGGAAAGTCCCTAAATAACCATTTGAGTTCTGAAAGTTTTCTCTTCTTTGTTGTAGATTAGGAGAGATGCCAGAATGTAGGCAATCTCAGTTTTAGTAAAATTATTTGGAAAGAATTGAATTTCACCAACTTCAACAAGTTTCTTGAAAGGTTAAAGAGTAAATCCATAGTTTATTGGCATGCTGTTTGTACTAAAAGAAAGAAGTAGGATGAAGAGGGTGATTTATTTCCAACTTTTCCAATGGACTAGGAAAACACAACATTAATTCATCTCAGAAAAAAAAAGAAAAAGAAACATTAAATTTAATCTGTGGTGACCCAAATAATTCAGATTAAAGTATGCCACATAAAATTGACTTTTACAGTATCTCTTATTGAAAAGAAGGAATGGCAGTGATTATGATAGCCGCACATGCAACAGGAGTATTCTTGGACCAAAATATCTACTCATGGGTTTGGCTGCTGCTCTGAGTCTGGATAAACAATTTGTAGCCTATAAAGGTCTAGACTTCACACAACTACAGCAGCCTCTCCTTATAAAGGATTCTCAGGAATTCCCAAATCCCTCTGTCCTGCAGGGAGATTTTCTCAAAACACAGGCCCCAGAGGAAAGAGAAACACAGCAATGTGAAGACATACCTTTTTAGTATGAGTTTATGGAGCACCTATCACATGCTAGACCCTGGGGAATCTCCATCTTCTGGGTAACTATGGTTCAATGGCACAGTAATGGTGAAGTGTCATGTAATAAGTGCCATTAATGACAGATGAACAACCTTTTCAAGAATTGAGATAAAAAACAACTCATAGTTTTTAATTTTCTGAAGAAATAGTCTTGAACTCTAAGAACAAGACTCCATGGATAGCAACCCAAGATGATGAAGGAGAAATAGTAACCTGGAAGAAGTGATTGCATGTCCAAATATACAGAAGTTTCTAAAAGAGTACATCTAAGATTCTGGGAGTCGAATGAGACAAACAAAAATATTCTATGTTAGTAAAGGGTTGGCAAAATAAATTCTTCCATCTCTGTTTACATGATATTTGCAATGTGACTTTGCAAGAGGTGGATTCCATTTTTAGTCATTAAATCTGGGCTCAGTCTTATGACTTGCTTTATCCAATGAGACAACATTAAATGTCACACAAGCACAGGTTTCAAAAATTCTTGCACTTTTCACATAGTAATAAGCCTACAAGAACCCCTGGAGGCAAATGCCCAATTCTCCCCATTGCACCTGCTGACAGCTAGCATTAACGAACAGTTGTGGGTGTGAGTCTATCAGAGACCCACTTGTCCCAATTGATCAGTCAGGTGATGGCAACCACATAAATGAATCCAAGGGAAATTGATAAAAATGTCTGACTCACAGAATAGTGAGCTAAAAAAAATTATTGTTCTTTGAAAATTCTATTTTGGGTGTGGTTCACTTCATTGCAAAAGCTGACTGATAGTTGGGGTATTATAGAAAATTATAATGAATTGGGTCTTATATTTATTTAACTATTTATTTTTAGTACTACTGGGGTTTTAGCTCACCACACCTTACATCGGTTTTGCTCTGATCTTTTTAGAGATGGGGTTTCAAGAACTATTTGTCAAGGATGGCCTTAAACTGCTAACATCTCAATCTCACCTCCCAGGTAGCTATGATTACAGGCATGAGCCACCAGACCCTGGGTTTCCCAGGGCTCTTGCATGTCAAAAATAATTGTGTAACTAACAAGGAACAATACCATTAAATACAATGATATTAAAAAGAGTTCACAGACTCTGCAGAAGGGCCAGATAATTTGACATGGAGTGCCAGGGGCCAGGAACAAAATGCAACTGCCTCCACCACGGGATCCACAAACAAAAAATTGCCTCTTTCACTAGGGATACTGAGCATTGGACATTCTTGGTAAAACCTCTGCATCTTTTGGAGACCCATGTAACTGCTATCTTCCTCCTCGTTTATTCTATGTGTGACCCTACATTTGCACCACTAGTGTCCAAGTTAAAGTTCCCAGCATGCCTACATGATTTGTAACCAGGTAATATATGCTTGCCCTCCACTAATGGAGTAAGGTAGTAGAGAAGTGGAATTTGTGGTCCTAATCTTATGAAAGCATGAGCTTACAAAGTAAAAAAAAAAAAAAAAAAGTTCTAAAAGTAGGAAAAGACTTTGAAGGTACCTGGCAGCAAAAGATAATTTATAAATGTGCATGAAAGTCTGCTTCTTCATACTTATTTCCCTCAGCCTTAATGCAAACAACAGCACCTATATTCCTCCTAATATGATTCAGCTATTGTTCCATAAATGGAAACTTTTATATGCTGTCCTCAAATAGATGCATTAGGAAGTTCTATCTTAACAGCAAATAGCTATAAGTCCAGGGTCTCTAAATGATGTCATAACTCTTAGTTTTGTTATGAGTCTCTTTTTTTACTGGATGTTCTGTCAACTATGGGTCAGGAAATAATGTTCCCCATTGTTAAAATAGCCTATATAAAAGAAAAAAAAAGAACACAGGAGATTTATTATATTAGTCACACATCACACATGAAAGAAGAAAATGTGTTGATTCTGTACATAGTCACAGGTACCTTTGAAATTTATAACATTTCTCCTTCATCTAAACCATGTTCTTTCTAGCCTCATGGAGCTCACCTTCCCAGTTGGTTTGGGCTCCTGACCTTTGAGGTAACCCAAATCTTCATTCTTCAGAGATTCAAGTTCAGAAGATCTGTCTTTATGCTATAATCTTTTTTCTTTATGTGTCTTCACAAATCTATTTAATGTCTGGCTAGTAATTTTTCATTAATATCCATCATTGGACAAGATAGTCTCACTGTTCCTGTATTCCAAACACACTCCTCCCTGACCTAATTGGATAGCAGTCACACCAGTAGCTAGTAGAAGAACACCCTTTTGGCAAACATGTAGCAGGAAATGAACAGGTAATATAAAACAAAGTCAATCTGTCATTCCTGTCTCCATGAACTCAGTGTCCCTCCTTGTGTGCCTGGATCAGGGATAAGAGAAAACTTTTTCTTAAAGGACAAGGTAGCAAATATTTTAAGCTAAAAGACAAAACTCAAAGATATATTGTATGTACTTATACAAACATTCAAATTGACACCATCAAGTAAAAGCAATCTTAATGCATAAACTATATGAAGCAAACCTAAACAAAAATTCTAAATAGGCCAGTGACTAGAGTTAGTTCCCAAGGGCATAATTTGCTGAACTTTGCTGTAGATTAAATTAGGTATTCTGAGAACATCAAAATTTTATAGCTCATCACTATTTCCATATTTTAATTAACAATTAAAATACCTCCTAACCACTGGTGTGTATATGTCTGTGTGTGTGTGTGTGTGTGTGTGTGTGTGTGTGTGTGTGTGCATTCTATTCTAAGGTTATGATTCTCTTTCTTGATCTACTACCCACAAAATATATATATACACAACTCTAGCTTCTTGTTTATATAAATGAAGGACTTACATGTGCAGTCCTTGCCCTCTTAGGTTTTATTTTGCAAATCTCTCTGCATCCACCCTAGGACACTGATTCTGCCTATAGACACTGGGGTATGAGAGCATCAGCAGAGCACTCTTTACCCTTCCAAGGTAATAGTCCAGGTCAAATAATAGCCAAGTAACACAGAAATAGGTTCATTATATTGGAGAAATGGTGGCTTCCCATGGCAAAACCACTTTAAGTATTTTATCAGAAAAAGGATCCATTAAGTGCTGTCCGTTCACTTGTCATTGTTCCAGGAAGTCATGGAATATCTTCTGTAAGCCAAAGGCCTCAAATTCACTAGAGACATGAATTCCCTTTTCACAGCTCTATTGACACACTGCACACTAATACACAAGTGTCTAAATTCTCACCAACACACAATCATGGATGCTACTTTTAGAATTTTTGCTACTACAGATCTGGGAACCTAGTTGTCCCTACCCATCAATACCAGAGACTCCTGCTGTTTTTTTTTTTTTTTTTCTGTGCCACAAGCTTGCAAATCCTGGGCTTAGACAAACATACCTGAACCTTGACTTCCAGTGGTATTTTGCCCCAATATTGTCACCATAAAGTGACTTTGCTAAGTCAAAAATGCATTTAGCTAGTGGAGCATTCCTATAATTCCAGCTACTAATGAAGATGGAAAATCACAGTTTGAATCTTTCCTGGGCAAAAGTTAATATGATCTCAAAAACAAGTTTCTTGAGCTGAGCAATATTCTCAAGTGGTGGAGCTCCTAACTGATGATCACAAGGCACTGATTTTAAACTGCAGTACCACAAAAATGAATGAATGAATGAATACATAAATAAGCTTGTGGGCAAAGCAGTTAAAAAACATGTGTTGGAGAAAAGGCAGCCTCTTCAACAAATGGTGTTAGGAAAACTGGATCTAGATCTCTATCTCTCAGCCTGTACAAAAATTAGATTACAATTACTCAGAAAATAAGAGAATGGATTGACAAGTGAAATTATATCAAATTTAAAACTACTTCTGTGCATCAAAGGAAGTAATTACCAGATTGAGGAGGCAATTCAGAGTGTGAGAGAAAATCTTTGCAAATTATTAATCAGACAAAAGATTAATATTCAGAATATATACAGCTCAAGACATTAAACACCAAATGAATGAATTTAATAAAAGGACAAATAAAATGAACGGACAGTTTTCAAAAAAAAGGTACAATGTCTAATAAATGTATAAAGAAATGTTGAACAACTTTAACCATAATTCAAATCAAAATGACACTGCGATTCCATATCACCCCAGTCAGAATTGCAATTATGAAGCAAACAAACAGCAAGTGTCAGTAAGGATGGTGGGAAAAAGAGAACCCTTGTGCACAGTTGCTGGGAATGTAAATTAGTGCAGTCACTATGGAAATCAATATGGAGTTTCTTCAAGAAACAAAAAATAAAACTACCCTGTGATCTTGCTCTACTAAGCTGGGGTATGTATTCAAGAGTGTAAGTTGGTAAGCAGCAGTGATTCCTGCACACTAGTGTATTTAGCAGCACTCTTCTCTACAGTCGAGCTACGGAATCAGACATGGTACTTATATATAATGAAGTATTATTCAGCAATAAAAAAGAATGAAATGATGTAGTTTTGCAGAAAAACAGATGAAACTGGAGACCATCATGTTGAGCAACATAAACTGAGCTCAGAAAGACAAATACCATGTTTTTCACTCATATGCAGAGTCTATACCTAAAAATAATAATAATTAGACCTGACTATAAAAGCGGTATTTTGGAAGAAAGGATAGGGTGATGGGAAGGTGTGACTGAAGTACACCACATATATGTACGAAAACAGCATAATGAAACTGTGCTAAACTAACACTGTTAAATAGGGAGAAGGAGAACTAAGAAAGATTAATAAAGATGAGCTGAATTTTATCAAAGTACATTATATACATGTATGTAAAATCACAATGAAACCCCTTCATACAATTAATTTATGCCAATAAAAATGTTTTTAAAAAACCAGAAAACAAGCTGGGAGTGGTGGTGCACACCTGTGCTTCTCAGCTACTAAGGAGGTGGAGGCAGGAAAATCTCAATTTGGGGGAGTGAGAACATAGCTGAAAAACAAACTTAAGAAAAAGCAAAAGGAATGGGGGCATGCCTCAAGTGGTAGAGTACTTGCTAGAAAGCACAAGGCCCCGAGTTCAGTCACCAGTACTAGCAAAAAAAGAAAAAGAAGGAAAGTTCATTGAAAGAGAAGAAAAATACAGCTTTCAGGGAGCTGTGGCTGGCTGCTGCTGCCTGACAACCCAGAGTGCATCACCCCACAGGCTGCCAAGCCTGGAGGCAATAAAAGGTAAAACTCAAAATAAAGTTTATAAAAAATATGTTTAACTTTCTTACCATCTTAAAGGAGAAAATTCTAAGTCAAACCATTGTAAGTAGGTTGGGTTTGATCTGTAGTCATAGTTACAGGGTTTTAAAGATGTCTTATAGCCTCAATTATCAAAAAAAATAGACATATTGTTTTATGACTTCTACGCTAAGAAAATACAAACTGTAGTTGCTCTGCAGTACTGGGAATTAAGCTCTCCGTGTGCTGAGTTCAAGTGTGACCACCATGCATCCATGGCAATAGCACAGGAGGATAGAGAAGACTGCTTAGATGTTGTGTAAAAATGAGACAAGAAAGCTGAAAAGGATTCATTAGTAAAACCTGTATTTTCAAACTTGGGAGAAGAGACCCATTATTAGACAAAAATAAAGTGAGGAGAAAGTCAAGAAATTCAAAAGAAATGACTGTGAAGGAGTGTTAAAAATAGCTCAGGAGTCAAGCAAGCAATAAATACATACATGGGTATCCAGCTATCTGTAGGAGTCAGCAGGGAGGCAGTTACAGGCAGACTCCACTGGAAAGGGAAGTCCTCCGGAAGCTAGATGACCGAATTGGTGGGGAAGAGAATGTAAATATCTAAGTATAGTTAAATACTGCATACTTCCTTATAAAAGGTAAAATACAGAACAATATTTAGAGATGACAGAGATCTCACAATGTGTTGTCTATCTGTTTTTAAGGTGGAAGACAAATTTTTATGCCCTTGTCTTTGAGAAGAAAAGGACAGAGTGACTCTCAAGTTTCTTGGGGGAGCAATGGGGTGAGTGAAACTCTTGAGGAGAAATGGGAAGTACAGGGCATTGACTAACACCAGGTATGCAGTTTCTAGCCCCCTGAGACTCCTGCTAAAGCTGGCGTCAGGACGGGAAGATGCTCTCAGAAGACAGCCTGTAGACTCCAAGATACTGATAACAATGACACTGTAGCTACTGTCGGAGCACTGCATGAAGATGAGGACGAAAGAACATGGCAGTGGAGCAATGAACCAAGGGTCTCTTCTGGGTTTATGTGAAAGGAGAGAGACACTAAGGAGGTTTCAAAAGCCTGGAAGTTTCTAAGCAAAAATGTTCTCTGTGTAAATGAAAGTGTTTCATCAAAATAGTAACTGAAGAGGATAGAGT
The DNA here is from genome assembly GCF_047511655.1 of Castor canadensis. NCBI lineage: Eukaryota > Metazoa > Chordata > Mammalia > Rodentia > Castoridae > Castor > Castor canadensis. The sequence continues at coordinate 78,675,497 of NC_133394.1, read as the reverse complement.
AAAAAGCACTTGAAGATAAAGAGACATTGAGGGAATAGAGGAGAGAGAAGGAAGAGGTGAGAGTGAAGCTGACATTTGAAAGCTTATGAAACACAGATGATGGAAATGAATGAGTGAACACTCCCACAAATGCACTGGGCATTTATAATATGATGGAGAACAGAAACGATGGTACTATTCACTATAGAGCTTATAGTAACTGATCTCTGATATAACCCATTGTCTAAGCCCAGTTTCCATAATAGTGACAAAATACCTGAGATAGCGACATAAAAGGAAAACCAACTTATTTTGGTTCACAGTTTCAGAGGTTTCAGTCACGGTTGACTCATTCACTTTTGTTCCTGTGACAAGTCAGTGCATTATGGTGGCAGGAGTGTGTGGCAGATGATGATGCTCATCTCTTGTGTGCCAAGAAGCAAAAAGAGAGACAGAAAGAGGTGAGAGTTCTGACATCCACTTCTGAATTACAGCCCATTTTACCAGTAACATCCTAATGGCTACAGTACCTCCCAATAGCACCTCAGGCTGGAGATCAAAGTTTTAGTACATGATCCTTGGGGATATTTAAGATGCAAACTAACAAGCATTATTTTGAAGGAGAAACATAGAACATTATGGAAGTGAAAACCAAGGGAGAATCTAAACACGTTTGTATGGTCAGTCAAGTCCCTGCCATGGACATAACGTTTGATCTGACAGCTAGAAGAGGAGTAAAAAGCAATGAGAATTTGGAAAGAGGGTCAGGAAAGGAATGTGAGTCCAGATGAAAGGAAGCAGGTGTCTGCTTTAAGTAAAAAACTGAAGCTGAAAACCTGGAGAATTCTACGGACTGAAAAAAAGCCAGAGAGCAGCAAGGTGAAAAGAAATTCATGGTAAAGGTAGTGAAGGAAAGGAAGATACTAAATAGATTCTATAGCCATAAACTTGTAAAAGTCTTTATTTTTTTAACAAAGGGACATCATCTTATTTCTCTTTAACAGACTGATGTGTCTACTGAATATGTTGAAGGAGAAAGGGTAGATGTGACTTCAGAATTGAAGGTTTTGTTTTGAGCAAGGTTACAGCAGTACATATGGAGAGAAATATTGCATTTATGGAAAATTAGAGAAATAGGTAGTCATATGGATTAGAAGTTCCAGTCAAGAAGAGAGAAGCAAAATGACAGTTCATTCCTAGTTTTCTAATTTGTCTAGCTAGATAGATGTTAATAACAGGCACTGCGACAGGAACTCTTGGAAAAAGACCATGTGTTAAAGAAAATTCCATGAGCTGAGGTTTTTTATTAGTGTATATTAATTGTACAAAGAGGTTTCACACATGAATATATTGTACTTTGATCAGATTAACCTCATCTATTTCTCTTTTAAGCCTAGTAAGGTTGAATTGCCCAAAGCGGAGTTATTTAGAACAAATAGACTTCAATAGCCTGCAGCCAGTTTTGGGCTCCAGATACACATTTGGGAGTCATTTGTTTTCCTAAGGATATTTGAAAACATTAGCACAGATAAGATCTACCTATAGAGAAAGAATATAGAACGAGAAAAAAGGTTAAAAGTAAAACTGCAAAATATAATATTTAAAGGACAGAGGGAAGAGAAAAAAGCCTTTTGTGGATGCACGCTGAAAAGGAAACCCCAGAGGAGTAAGAGGAAAGCAAGATAAGTTATCACTGGAACCAAGGAAAGAGGAGTTCAGGAAGGACTTGCATGCGATAAACAAATACTACTGAAAGGTCAGATTAGATACAGGCAGAGGTATGTCCTTTGTGTTTCGTGAACTGGAGTCCTGAGTGGTTTTGTAAAGACCTGTTTCATGCGGTGATGGAGAAGACGGATTGGAGGATATTGTGTAAGAACTGCAATAGTAAGAAAAGAAGGGATTGAAAGTATATAACCTTTTATTACAGAAATTAGACAGTAAAGGCCAGAGAAGAAAAGAGAATAGTTTTTGGCTTGTCTTACAGAAGTCTCATCCAATATTTCTTTTAAAAAGCCTATATAATTAAAAAATAAAATTTAATAGAGCATTTAAAATTGGGTGATTTCACATAAAAATCCAGCTGTCCTTGAAATGTCCACCAACCAGGCCACAAGGATTTATATTCATTCTGTCATTTGCCAAAAGAGAAACTGCAGTTGAAATTTTAAGTGACTTGCCTAATATCACAGCAAGACAAGGACTGAAACTCACAATGCTGAGATCAATTCTTGTGTCCTTTGCATAATTCCATTCTACTTTTCAGGAGACGTCCAACAATAATAGTGCATATTCATGTACAGTTCTGGAATGATTGGAGACACCCAGTTCAGGTTTTTCTTCATGATTCTGACCTGGAACCAATTTGGATATGCAGACTGAAGTCAGAGTCCTATAGTGTAGGATTTACCATCCTTACTTCAACAGCTTCTGGGACTGAAAGAATGTTCCCTCGTTTAAAAGAAAGCTGTGGGGATGCCTGGAGAAATGTCTCTCAAATCAATTAACTGCAGATGCACACATGCACTGTCAGTCATGAGTTACTAAATGATGAAAGTCAGAACCAGTCAAGAATCCAATAAGAAATAAAACACTTGGCCAGGTTCATGTTTTATACTCACAATGGCTGCCCTCCAAATGTCTGGTCTCTGGGATGGAAATATCTTTCCTTAATTCTTTTGTGGTTCTCTGTTCAAGGGGAGCTACTGTTCCAGAGATCAATAAAACTCAAGACAATTCTCTCTGCCTTTGTGAAGGAAATTCTTACTTTGTCTTTTGTTCTGGGTGTGTGTGTGCAGGTTGCACGCATGCATATGTGTTTTAATCAAAGAAACCATATTTTGTTCTAATATTTATATGATTCGTATTGACTGCAATGTACTTGTAAAATTCATATAATTGATTTGAAAGCAATGTTACTTTTCATAAGCATTATAACTGGCTTTTAAATTTTTATCTTTATAAGGTGAGCTATGGACACAAAAGGAAGAATTTCTAAATATCCTTTTTCAGGATTCGTCCAGTACTTTTTGTCCCCGCCTGCCCCTCCCCCACTCTTTTCTCACCTTATGCTCATTTCTTTGCCATAGATCTGCTTTCTATTTTCAGAACCTTAGAAAATATCTAACAATGGTAAACATTTATTTAAAATGCCATCAGTTTGAAATTTTCTGTTATCTCAGTAAAAATTTAAATCAAGTAGTTTAACAAATATGTTTACCAACATAGATAAATAAATCCAAGGAACATGAAGAGCAGTCTCCTAAAAGCAAGAGAGGCTGTAAATCAGCTTTGTATTCTTCTCAGAAGGTATTTAGATATTGCCATCACTGAGTATATTTCCTCCAAATTAAAAACTACATTTTAGGAAGTTAAAATAGCAAACATTGGTAAATGGTGAACTAATAAATTATAATTTATTAAAGCTTTTTAATTAAATTTTCATTGGATTATATTTTGAAGGCAATAAAAGTAAACATGATTTTATTTCATATGATGCAGGATTAAATTTCCTCTAAAACCTTCCACATAAAGTAACACATAAAATAATATGTGTCTTTCATGAGTTTAAAGGGATTTTACTTAAACACATTTGAGAAAATAAAGGTAATTAAATACTGGTCACCCTAAATTGGCTACCACACATCTAAAAGTCAAATAGTTGTGCAAGTCTCTTTGCTTGTTTGTGAGCATCTTGACCAAGTTACAGAAGTCACAATGTTCCTGTTGTTGCTTGGGTTTCCTGGGAAGCTGGCCCTCAGGTGACTTTGGTATGCAGATCTATGAGAGAATTCCCCAAAAATACCATTAAGAAAGAGGGAAGGGGAAAGAGAAAGTAGGCAGAGGACATAGTGATTGTAATGTAGTCTCATTACAGTTGAGACTACATTGGCTAACCCTGTGCACAGTTTCAAGCCTGAGATTGACTCTCCAGAATCCTTCTGTCTAGGGCAGAGGCCCAGGTGTTTGTGGCCTATGTCTACCACTGGAAATAAGACTTCCTAGGAAATGTTCTTGATCTTGAGCCATTCAATAGAAGCAATAATTTAACTATTACTATTTCTCTTCCCTAATTTACTCATTTACTTTACATTTTTGTCTTTTATTATAACAATACTGTCAAACATTATAGGAAAAGGAATATAAGAAGCATATCTGCTAATTGGTGATATTATAAAGACAAACTTATTAATATCAGAAACCTTTACTCCAGTGCATATTCCCTCCTTTTCTGCGTCTGTTGCTCATTCAAATCTGTGCTAAGCTCTGGCTCTTCCTAAAGTCATGAATGAGACCTTGATAATTGTCCATGCTACCCCTAAAACTGGAAGGTCCTATGGTCACTTCCACTTACTATCAATTTCCTTTCACTTATCAATATATTAAGATCACGCAATTTTCTTCAAAACCCAAACATTATGTAGGGTTGGACTTTTCTCCCAGGATTTTTCTTCCTTCACATTCGCTGCCTGCAGGAAAGAAGTTTTCCACCCATCCAGCTTCTTTATCATACACTTAAGACTTCCGCGGCTTCTGATCTCTCCTGTGGTTGATGGAGGAGGCAAAAGAGAATGTTTGAGGAACAGTTTAGTTTATAAAGGGGAGTGAGTTCAATTGATTTCCAATGTCTCACTAGTGTCACGAAGCTATTGCCACTAGGTTTAAGAACACTCTTCCATTCCAATGGAAATTCATAGTACCCCAAAGATTCATATTTTCCAAAGAAAGACTAAATTTCCAATGTCCTTGGCCCTTTCAAATCCAACCATTGCACTCCAAAACATACTGAGAGTGAGAGATTTCAAATAAGTTTTCTTCTCCTCTTTTTCAAGTGTTACCAATGGCACAGCATATTATTTTGGAATGTGGTCTACTCTGCCATGATGGTGCTATCTGTAATCTTTAGGTCTCATTCAACAGTGAGGCCACATGAATCCCATTTTAAGAAACTTCTCTAACACATTATATATTCAAAAAAGTAGTTGTAGAATACATGGAGATTAATCAACCAGACTGTTAAGAGATACAAATTAAATATATTCTATCACTAATACAAGTCCCCAAGCAAGAAAGACCCTTCCCGAACTCTCTTATCGACCATGCTGGGTTGGTGTCTTTAGTGATACAGTCTGACCTCTCTTTATCCAAAGAGGTCATTAAGCTAATTCACAGGACCTGATTATCAACTCACCCACAGCAATTAGAGAGGTTACCTGGTATCAAGTAATTTAAAGGATGTAGTCAAGAAAAAGTCCCAAAGCAAAGAAAGACCTGAGACTTCAATCCAGCTATACAGATTCTTTGCTCAAAATAATGAGTTCTGCAAGACTCATAAGGCTCCTCATACAGCTGGAACACTTCAAATAATAAACAGCTCTAAGGTGTGGCATAGCTTACATGGCATTACTTAGGAAGCCATGCCTTATGGGCCCCAGATCTGCTTTTTGAGGTAGTCCTTAAACATTGTACTCCTACTAAAAGCAGATAAGAGTTAAGAGGCTTCTTCCTAGCAGATAACGTTAGCTGACACCCAGAGATCAAGGTGACAAGCAGATTTAGTTGGTCACCTACTTTCTTTTCTTTCCCTCAGGAAAGATCCCACCATCCATGAAAGCCGGTGATAAGACCTCAGCAATCCACATAACTTCCCTCCTAGTCACCTGGTGTATAATGCATGAAGGGAGCGTGAAGAGTTAGGTTAGTTTATCTGTAAGGCATGGTTAGTAAACTAGCGTATTGCAACAAAAACAGCTTTGTGGGGATTATTACAAAAGCAAATGGCTCATGGTGTGATAGGGAGTCCTAGTCCGCAATTAAAACTGAGGTTCTAATGCAAAATGGATTAAGCAAAAATGTTATTTATTGCCTCATGTAACTTAAAGATCTCAGGCTTCTCTATATATGAAGATCCATTTCTGTTCTCTGTTCCTGGAGCTAACTCCATCGCCAGGTCCATGTGGTAGTCCTGCAGAGGCATAGGATTACAACAGGTGCAGAAGTCTTAGTACCCAGAAGAAAGAGTCTGCCTCCAGACTGTATTTCAGCATAGGCCTGAAATACAGTTAACTGGGTGGAAAGGTGTCAGTCTTGTCATGAGCTTAGCCCTGAACCATTAATTGTGGCCAGTGGACTTGGGTTTCTAGGTTACATATTTTACTCCTGGAATGAAGGGAGGATACAGCATATTAAATGAAAATGCTGAGGATCATCTAAGGCAAAACGGAAGTATTGTTGTCATAAAAAGATGTGAGGAGACTGAGATCTCAAAATAACAAATGTCTACCACATCCTCAGGAAAGAACTGATGGGAAGGTCAAAATAGATCAAGGTTAAGACTAACAGATTTTTAAAATTATACCATTGGTTTGCTATAAACCACAGAGTTCACAGAAGTTCACAGTTGTGAGAAGTTTAAAAAATGTCAAAAAGGCAAAGAAACTTGGAAAAGTGTCTTTGGCAATTTGGCAGAAAAGAAAAAGGGAACAAAGAGAGACAACCAAGAAACCCACATTTTTCTGGGCCATGACATGAATTTCTGATAATGTCTATGCTTTAGAACTAGTACTTTTACTTCCTCTTTCCTTCTCTATCTACTGTTCAATATGTAACAAAAGTACTAGCCAAAGTTTAGAAATGCTTGCAGACTTTTGAAGAGAATTTTATAAATAACTATGTAAGTACTATTAAACCACTAGTTTGATCTAAGATCTATGTACTCTTTCTCATCTCTATTTTGTAAAAAGGATAAAAGTAAAAAATTAGATTCTTATCCTCATTTTCTTTTTTGTTTACCTCAATACAATAACAAATGTATTTCTTAGAAATACTAATCATGTCCTTTTGAGTGCATTTTCCTACATAAAGTTAAAGATGGATGTTTAAAAGAACAATTTGTTCAAAGGTAAAATTTCACTCAAAGTGAAAAGTATTTAATAGACAAGTCAAGTAATTCATTTTCTAAAAGATTTGTTTCCTGCTGGGTAATCTGTAAAAAAAAAAAAGTAATGAAAAAAGGAAAGGAGGGGAAAAATTTGAATCAGAAAAAACTACCAGACAGGAAAGGTAGCAAGTGTACTTCAGGGTTAGCAAATTCAACAGAATGTTCATATCAGATATGGAAAGCACATGACCTGGTATGGGTCTCTGCTTGACATTTTCTTTGACAAATGACTGCAGGCCTAGATCTGAAGATACTAACAAAATTAGAAAGCAGAAGATAATGGACTCATAAAGCCAAGTTCATAAAATACTGCTCACCTTCACTTAGGATTACTGTCCCTACAGGCAGTCTCTATTCTAACCCCATGCCAAATTTAGAGTTAGACTCCATACTTCCTTCTTTTCCTTTTGGGATCCACTTGCACCTGATCCTGCAGTGGTAAAGTACATTTTGCTGCATGTGTTACTGGAGAGATGGAGGAGGAAGATTTACTTTGCATACCTCAACAATTTGTACATAAAACTTTTCCAAGAAACATGCAATTTCCCTCAAATTTCTCTTGACCTACGTGGCCAACAATCCTCCTCTTTTCTCTAACTCCTCCTCTCTGCCCATTAGTGGCATAAGGCCTGAAAGTAAGGCTCAGTTGAGCATGGTTTTGATGTCTGCTGAAATTCACAGGGCTTCCAAAGTACCTGCAATTTCCTTCCCAGTTCCACAGATGAGGTTCCTTATCAAATGAACGAGGTGCAGTTCCTCACTCCTGAATGAATAGTGGACCTTAGTTCCCTGCCAGTGGAGTTACTTGACACACTAATCACATCTTTCCACAGTAAGCAAAACATACTCCAAACTCTTGATACCACAAAGCCTGCTTCCCACAACTCTTGGATGATTACATTGATCCTGAGTATAGCCACCATGAGTCCTGCCTAGAGTCCTGTGTCTTCTTCCCTGAGCTACAAGGATGCTGAGTAAGCAATCACTGCTGCGTTCATCTCTCCAGCATCAGGTGGTGTTTATTCACTATCCCCATAACTCTAGGACAAGAATATAGAAGCAGCATCCATTCAGTTCATCTGCCTCAAGGATTCTGAAGCAAGTCAGAACTCTCTGCTAACTTCCAAAGTCTGTTCCACTTGTGTACCACTTCAAGAATGGTAAAGGTCTGCCAGGCACTTGTGGCTCATGCCTGTTATCCTAACTACTCAAAGGCAGAGATTAGGAGGATGGCAGTTTGAAGCCAGTCCCAGGCAAATAGTGCAGAAAACATTATCTCAAAAATACCCAACACAACAAAGATTTGGCCAAGTGGCTCAAGTGGTAGAGCACTTGCCTAGAAAATATGAGGCTCTGAGTTCAAACTCCAGTGCTACCAAAAAAAGAATGGCAAATGTCTTCATATTAAAGAACATTGTGGTAGACAGCTTTCTGTCACTGTGACAGGTATTTATCTGAGATAATTACCTTATATGGAGGGAAGGATTCAGGAGCTCAGTCCATGGTCTCTTAGTCTTGTTACTTTTGGGCCTGTGGCAAGGCAGCATATACTGATGGGAGCACATGACAGACGAGCTGCTCAACATATGCTATCCAGGAAGCAGAGGGACAGGAAGAGGCTTAAGTCTCAATATTTGTTTCAAGAGCACACCCCAATGTCTTAATGTCTTTCCACTAGGCTCCACCCTTTAAAGGTACTATCATCAACCTGTGGTGCCACAGGCTGGCAACCAAGCCTTCAACACATGAGCATTTGGGAGATATTCAAGAGCCAAACGATAACTAACACTCTATGAACCATGAAAAGTATTCTCCACCCATCAGAATCCATCTTCCCTTAAATTACAGGGAAAACATTATACAACATTTCATTGTATAAAGGTGAGGCTCAGTTTGTAGTGTGGAATATAACTGCTGGTAGACTAAGCTTTCATTAACATGTTTTCCTCTTTTGTGCATATGTAAATGAAACCAAATTATTTTCAATTTTTTGGTAAACATGAAAGCAGAAAAATGGAGATTACTTGTATGAAGCAAATGTTCAAAAGAAATAAATATTAAAAGTTTCTGATTTTTTTATGCATTGTCTCATTTAATCTTCACAAAGAGACTCTCAGGTGGAGTTTATATCTCTCTCACAGATGAGAATAATGAAGCTGTGTTGGGTGATTTCCCAGGACACAGTGATAATGATGGAATCACACTTAGAATCTAGGAAAGAACTTTAAAATTACGTTCTGTTTTTCTGCTTCTATACTGTGGCAGAAACTGGGAAAAGCCCTGCAGGTACCATAACACTCATCACTGTTTATTGCAAATTCTCCTCTTAATCTTTCTTCCCCACCACATGGAAATCTCTCAGAGTACTCACTAATGCTTCACTCAGAATGTTGCACATAGTAGATGTCTATACATAATACATACTCTAACAGAATGTTTGAGTGGCTACATGAATGAATATTCTAAATCATCCTTTCATCTCTGCAGTCATGTAGCAAACAAACTGAATTCAATTAATTAATCAGATTTGTATATCTCCATCCCCTCGGGATGGACTCTTTTTGAACCTTGACAACTTCCCTCTAGTATATAATTTTCCTCCTATGCTTTAGGTGTGACCTACAAGATCTCATGGCCTCCTCTATAGTACTGGACAAGATATAAAATTTACCCTTTGGGCATCTTGATTCGATAGCACATCTTTACATTTCATCTTTTTTTTTATGGTACTAGGGATTGAATTCAAGGTTTTATGCTTGCCTAGAAAGTGCTCTTGACCTTTTGACCCCCAGTCCTTTTGCTCTAGCTATTTTTCAGATAAGGTCATGCTAACTTTCCCCAGGCTGCCTAGAACTTCAATCCTCCTCTCTTGCCTCCTGAGTAGCTAGATTACAGGCACGTGCCACCACATTGACTTTTCATTGTTTCTTGCTTCCTTCCTCGCTTACCATTTTTTGAGGAACTCTTCTGAATAGATAACATGCACATGAAGCTGCATCTCAGGATCTGCTTTTGGGGAGCCCACCTTAAGAAAATACTCCTCTTCTACAAAGCACAATCTTTCTTTAAACATGGTGAAACTCACTGCTGTTGACCAGCTTTAAACATCCTAAGGTAGTCAGGCTTACAAGCACTAGAAATAGTTGATGCTTATGTTGCTTTTACACATGTCTAATTTTATAACTTTTGTGCTGACTTTATAATTTTCTTTGGAATTTTGGTATTTCCTTGACCTTGCTCTTATACAGCTTTATTTTATTTATCTAAAAACATTTCAGTTCTCTTTTTCATTTTGCCAACTGTTTTATTATGTCTTTGACACCAACAACAAGCTGCATTTTATTTTTTCATTTTGAAAGGAAGACATCTTAGGCTTTGGGCAGGATGAGGATGAGAGACCCACATGTGTCATTTAGAAGTGATGGAGTTGAGTCCAGGAATTTGGTTCTACTGATTCCTAAACTGGTGCTCATTCACATATTTGTCAATTGCTTCTTGAGACTATGTTTTCACCTACTGGAAGTCATTAAGATTGTTTTTAGATGTTCTTAAAATCTCTTAACTCAGCCACTTTTTACAATCAAATACCAAGCCAAACAATGGACCCTGCATAGAACATCAGAGAAGCCTGGGACATTTAATTCCACGCACATGTGGCAAATCATTACGTATACATACTAAATCTCCCAACTGTCATTTGTACTCTGAATGAAGCCATGGAGAACTTGCCCAACAATGGTTACATCAGTCTGCAATCACATCCAAAACACCCTGAGTGCACATATAAAGGTGTCTGCAAAGAAAAGCTCTTTTCTGAACTTGGATGTAATGATCTGAATTTAAATCTTCAAAACAATTGTCTTGTGTTAGAATGTTTACTATCTGTATTAAACAGGTTTTTGTGACTTACGCTTCAGAGTTCTTCCCTTCCTGATTTTTTTAAAGAAATTTCTCTGCCAGAGAAATGAAAAAAAAAAAAGTCCACAAGTTTTTGACAATAAAGCATAAAATATGGAGGACTATTATTTTAGCCCTTATAATAGTGTAATTAATATGTTCATTCTTCTTTCCTCATTCCTTATATGAATACATTTCCTTATAATCCCAATTTTAAATGATACATTTCATAACAAAATCATTTTACTTTTTTTTTTATTATGTGCATACATTGTTTAGGTCATTTCTACACCCTGCCCCTCCTCTCCCACCCTTCCCTCCCTCCCCTCCTCAGTTTCAGGTAGGTCCCATTCTGCCCGACTTTATTTTAATAGAAAATAACCCCAAAACATGTAGGGATATATTAATTCTTCTAAGTATTTTAAAACACTGTATCTCAGTTACCCATTTGAGATTTGATTCAATTGTGCATATTCAAAAAATTAGGTTTTTAAACTCATTTTCTTTTTGCCTATGGAGGAGAGAGAAGTATTATTTTAGAGGTCATGTTGTCTGTTCCCACTACACAGAGCTTTTCTTTGCCAATAAGAACAGTATTGATTGAATTAAGACCACAATTGTCATCAGAAGGGAGTCCACATCTGTTCTACTATAAAAAAGTAGATGAAAAAGATATTTATTTCTTCTTCTTCTAATAACAATCTACCAAATAAATTTAGTCCTTATGGAGGCCTTATAAATGACATTAAAGTAATATGAAACATTATATTGTGCTAGCACTTAGCCAGTGTATTCCATCCAAGTCAACAAATACTTGTGGAATGCCTACAATATTCCATGTACTCTTTCGGACTCTGGAGCTATAGTAGAGAGCAAAACAAGTGAAAACTTTCATGGAATTTGATTTTAGTAAAAACATACAGACTATAAGATACCAGATAGGGATAAATGTGATTTTAAAAATTTAATCAGGTAATAGACTGGAATGTGAGGGGGTATGGGGATAATGTTGATAGGGTGGCCAAAGAAAATTCTGCTGAGTGGAGACCCAATGGAATGAGTAAGTTAGTTATGTATGCACCTAAGGGAAGAACATTTCAAGCAAAAGGAGAAAATTTTATAAGTCCTTTAGGAAAAATATGTTCACCATGTCTGAAAAATAAGAAGCCAGTGTAGCAAGAAAAATTTTAGAAGACGTTTGAGAAAGTTGGAGAATGATATCATGTAGAACTTTGGAGTCTTTGGTAACAACTTTAGGAATGAAATAAACTCATAAATTTAATAGGTTTTTAAGCCATTAAAAGGAAGAATGACATGATCTAACTCAAGTTTTAAAGTTGAACTTAAAAAAAAACTGTCAACTGTGCTAAGACTGCTATGGAGAGTTGAAAGCAGGAAGCCAGTTAAAAAGCTATTGAAATAGCTCAGGGGATAGATAATTACAATCAGGATACAAGAGCTGAGGAGTGGTTTTATACTGAATGTATTTTGATGGTAAGGTGCTAGTGGGTTGGATAGGAGATAAAATATAAAAAGAGGAGCAAAGACTAATACAAATTATTTTACCTGAGCAATGAATAGAGTAGGATTATTATTGTATTTTATTTTGTTTTATTATGTTTTGTGGTACAGATGAAGAAATCAGCAGTTAAGCTATTTCCATTTAGATGACTGTAAGAAAAATGATCTTTCCATCAAAGTATTTGTTACCCTCTTAGATTACTTAAAAATTCTTCAGGTTGCCAACTTAGGTAACTTGCATGTTTCAAGGGTCCTTGCTTCTTCTTCCATATTCCTGTATGACTTCATTGCCTGCCAAACTGTATCCCCTAACCCATCCTCCAAGCCTTTTAGCCAATCTGGAAAGATTGTGAACTTTTGACCTGGACAAATCCCAGGTGAAGGACAGGTACAACTGCATCAGGGATATAAGGAGGAGCCACTGTCAGCCATTTTGTGCTTGCATGTTTGCTTAGCTGGAGTGAACACATGCTTGCACCCTCTTGATCAAGAGAAATGGCTATGAGTCCAGAATTTAACGGGAAGTCTATGCTAGGGATACACACTTCAGTCATCAGCAAATAGAAAGAATTTTAAGCCATGATATTGGTAAGATAAAGGGAAGGAGTGTAAACAGAAAAGACAAAAGGTAATTTTGAACAACATGGCATTTAGTGTTATATGGGTTCCCAAGCAAGAGCTACAAAATTATGACTTCCATGTGGATTCAAATGCTCTATTATTTTCATATTTATATTAAATAAATCAAATCTGACATCATCCTGCCATGAAGGTTCTCTCCTCCTTATATATGACCAAAATGCAGATTGTAAAAAAAAAAAAAGAAAACTAAGTGCTGGGGATTTCGAATCATGGAAGCTTTTCCCAAATTAATGGTTGATTACAGTAAACAGTGTAAGAATTAAGCCATATCAAAACATGTAATTACCTCCAATAATCCTTCCCTTACGGATAATTGCCCCAAAAGATCTCTGTAATTGTTCCACAACCCAATAATTTCTTTCCACGTAGGACGCCTTTAGTTCTAATCAGATTAAGAAATCCACTATACACCCTAAAATGCATGTGTGTTTTAATACATTTTCATGTTAATATGAAATTCAAACTTTTTAAACTTTGTTCAAAGGCACTGTTTCTGTAGAAACAAAACTGAAAACAAACACACTTACACATAAGGGACACCAGGATACAGCTGTAGGACAAGTGTCATCTGGTCTAATAGAGGTAAAGACAGGAGAGACAGAGACAGAGAGAGAATAACAGACTTTACAATCAATTTAAACAAAAATTGAATTTAAACAATACACCTGATTTAATGTATTATTTTATATGTTTTATATAGCATATTGCATTTAATATGCAACATGTATCTTATAGTATTTTATATGTATTTTAAATTTAAATTGTAGGATATTCCAGTAGGAATCATACACGAAACTGTTCTTCTAATAAACCTTTCTTTTTCTGGGATTGACCTGTCATTCCAGCAAAATTTTAACATTTTTGAATATTTGGTTAATTACATAGGACATGTATGTATTTTTCATTTTGTAAGCTAACTTGAGCCATAAAGAAGCACTAGGGAAAAAAAAAACAGAGTATTTTGACAAGAAACCAATGTCAAAATTGATATACCCGGCTTGATATACTTTAGGCAATGATCATTTATATTCCCTCCCTATCCTGGATACTTGAAATGATCCACTAGCAACTGTCATGATAGATATACTTGTACAACTTGACATCAATGTGGCAGATGTGTGTACTCAATGTAGCTGTCACCCTATAATAGAAAAGGAAGCAAAATCCTACCAAAGCTGTGTCTATAAGAAAACACAAATATCTTGCAATATACACAAGTTTAAAAGAGAAATCCTAAATTTAAGGGACACAAATGAAGCCAGCTGCTTGTTTTGCAATGTGGACTAGCCTAATGAATAGTTCATTATTATGATAGAAAGACTTGTTTCTCATCATAAAAAATAGAGACACATCTTTCCTTCCCCCGTCAGCTCATTGGCTTTCCTCATGCTGGCTTCTAGGTTAACAGAGAGGAGAGATCAATTCCTTCTGTAAAAAGCATCAGCACCAATACACAGTTAAGTTGTTCTAGACCATAAACACCACACTCATCTGCAAGAAGATACACAGAAGTTCTGTACAGTAGAAGATGTAAGACACCTTACCTTTAACTGTGGTGTTGATAAATTCTTCTAAAAACTGAGTTTCTCTCAAGCAATTTCCATCAGCAAAGATAAGTGATAGGACTACCACTTGGCAACAATGGTGTTTATTATTGCTGTGTTTTCAGGATTGCTGGCATTTGTCATTTAAATTTTTTATAGGTGTATGTGTTCAGAAGAGCTCAGTTAAGTTGCACTTTGTGAGTGACAGTTTCTACCAAGGTAGCATTGTCATCTATGGCCAGAAGCCAACCTTATCTTCTGTTTCCTAACATGCTCAAATAACTGGCTGAAAAATCATAGAAAGGAGTTTGGTGAGGATATTTGAAGACTTTCTTATTTCACCCATGGAAAGCAGATCAGAGTCAGGAAATGCATTCTTCCCAAAGCAGAAGTCACAAAGTGTGAAAATCCAAGTAAATCACATTTAAAACATCTTTTCCTGTAAGGTAACTCCCCACTATAATTGTGTAAGTCTTTCCAAGTCTAAAATATTATGATTATAATAAATGTATAGAAATTTTTTAAAACTTTTATTTGTCCCTAAAGAAATTATAGGTATTAACACTTTGTGTATTATAATTGGGACTTATTTAATGAAAACCAAAATTTTTCCAACTTATATTAGTCTGTACAAATGTAAAGAATTGAAAAATCTTAGAAGTGACTCCAGTCATTCCAGACATTTTTTGCTGATAAAAATCAAAAAGGACAACTTCCAAGTTTCACAAAATTGGCTGAGACTCTGCAACAGGCGATTGTCGGCAGATTTTCATTCCCTCTCTTGTACTGCGAGTCTGGTTTTCATGTAGCAAACCCTTTGAAGTCCATGGGACTTCTCCATACAGAAGAAATGATGTCTGGTAAGTCAGCTCTTGGCTTTTCTGCTCCCCCCGCCCCCGACATGTTGTGAATGGTTAAGTGTTGAACTAAAATGCATTCATGCTCCTGTTTTTCTTCATAATATCATAAAAAAAGATGCATTTAAATTGTACAATCCAGAGAAAATATTAACCTGTATGCTTTCCAGAAACAAAAGCAATAATTCAACTGAAATTAAGATGTGCATTTTACACATCAACTATAAATAATACATAATAGAAATTAAAAATTTAAATATATTTATATATGGAAATTGATTCAGAAAAATTTACCAAGTGATTCATAATTACTTTACTTCTCTCTGTCTGTAATTTGAACCCTCCTTCCCTCTTTCTCTCTCTCTCTCTTTCTTTTTCCTTCTTGTATATCTCCTAGATATAAGACTTTTAAATGTTAAGTCATTGGCCTCAAGTTTTCCACATTAATGTCTAGTCTAAAATGGAATGTCTTTTGAAGGTTTAAGCAAGATCTGTCTAGCTATTTGTGAGTTATGTGAAAATGGAATATATTTGTTTCTATAGTTATAAAAAATACTATTAAGATTTTTCTTTTTGCTCATATAAATCAAATGGAGTTGGACCTATAAACTTCAGACATGGAAAGATTAGAATCCCATTGAGGAAAGAAAAGTAGCCAAACTCAATAAAAATCTTCTAAGTTTTTTGTTCATTAATTTATAGTATTTGAAGAAAGGTGGTTTAAGTATACCTGGTAATATATGTCCTAAAGATCACAGAATTCATGTCTTAGTATCATTATGACATGCATTCTCTCTCTCTCTCTCTATTCTCTTTCTGTCTCTCTGTCTCTGTCTCTCTCTCTCCCCCCTTCTCCCCTTTCTTCTTCTTTCCCTCCCTTCTTCCCCCACCCTTAAGATTAGAGATAGAGGTATTAGCAAAACTCAGAAACACAGCAGGCATGTTGGCATATGCCTGTAATCCCAGCTACTCAGGAGGCAAAAGTAGGAGGATCATGTTCTGAGGCCAGCCGGAGCAAAAAGCAGGAAACTCCATCTAAAAAACACACTAAAGCAAAAAGTGCTGGAAGTGGTAAAGCACTTCTTTAGCATGTACAAGGCCCTGAGTTCAAACACCAGTACTGACAAAAAAAAATTTAAAAGAAACATAAAAGTCAGGAAATGACTAAATAAATATTCCACACACAATATTATGCGCAAAATGCTTTTTTAAAGGGACATTTTGGACCACAGATCAAGTTTGATATTTCATAATTTGTAGAGGATCCCTCCACCATTCATGCCATTTTCTTCTGGTGTTCAGTTAATTACAGTCAACCAGTTATATTGATCATCTCACATCATCACAAAGGTGGATATAGTGCAACAAGATATTTTTAAGAGAGAGAAACTTACCACATTCTCTTCATTTTCACTGCATCATATTATTGTTCCATTTCCTTTTAAGTCATTTATAAATTAAACTTTATCTTAAGTGTGTACATATAAGAAGAAGCACAGTTTATACACAGACTGGTACTATCCATGGTTTCAGGTATCTCCTGAGGGTCTTGAAATGTATCTTGGGCAGACAGGGGGACCAATATACATGCTACATGTTTTACTATATTCAGTCTAATGAAAAACTAATCCAGTCTCTGTTCACCCTATACATCCCTGGTCCCCATTTCCAAACCTGACCTTGACCTCCACACTCAAACTATATTTTAAAGAAACACTATTAGTCACAAGTTCTTAAACATCTATTTCATTACTCTAGCTGACCTGATAGATCTCTGTTTCCCAATAGGTTCCCAGTGGTAGCCTCACCTCTGGTAACTGTCTTCTCTCTAGGATAACAGTGAACTCTCTGAATATTCTTAAACCCCTGTGAATATGGTTAGCACTGGGATGCCAGCCTTGAATTCTTTGTTACTTCCCTTCATCCTTTTGAGTTCTTTTGACTATGTATTAATTCTTCATATCTCTGAAGTATTTGGAATGGGGCTAAAAGTTTGTTTTTCTTTCTCACTCCATATTTTCCTAACATCATGAGCCACATCATCAGGTGTATGGGTGACCATCTCAGTGCCCTGGTCTTCTGAATCCAATATCTCCCAAAAATTTTACTTCTGTGGTTTCACCATTAACTGTTACCACTTTCTGAGTCCAATTGCACTGCCATTGACCAGGATCTACATACTTTCAATTTGGCTTATTAGAATTGACCCAAAACTAACTTCCTTATTCAGGCTTCCTCCATTTTCTAATCCACCTCCACACTGATATATAAACATGACTACCTGCAAGGTTTTTTATTTGTATTTTTCAGGTTGCAATATACACCTAGACATATCATCAGATTTCATCTCTAAATCTTATTCCTCAAATTTTATTTACTGACTTATTGCTAGGACCCCATTCCCTGTAGCCCACCACTGTTTGTTACTAACATCGTTATTTTATGATTTTCCTCTTCATTGTTTGTCAATTTCATGTACAATGTTTAAATTTCTATATAACAAATAGGAGTAGAGAATATTTCTTAAGCCTGTGTTATGGAAGAAGAGAAAAAATGGAATTACTGCTTCTTTGAAGGATTAGAACAAGGTCACACAACATTTCCATTTCATTGTATAATTTTCTGTACTCTCTAAATTACCTAGACTTTCATTTCTTGTAGGATAAAAATAAAGATTTGACCATGGCAATCACACTCAATGACGTCCCCCATTTTCTCAGAAAGATTAGCTTTCCCTTACTACTATAACGTTAGAACTCATATGAATGTTCCCCACTCCCGAATCCAGCACATGATTTGTTTTTCTGTTTAGCAATGTTACACCCTGCCAGTCTTAGCATTCATCCCAACCTCTGACCAACTTATCCAGCACTGAGCCTCAAAACTGTGGACAGGCTTTATTCATCAGATATATGAATTTCACAGCTGCAATCTCTGCCTTGCAGGTCACAAATTAGTTACCAGGCATATTCTGACCTCTTATAGCTAATCTGTCAGAAGGGAAACCAGGTTTGCCAAATATCTGAGGTAAGGCACATTGAACAAAAGTTTAGTTCCCTCCATAGTGCCAGGATAGGGTCATTTTACCCCAACTGTGTCACTCTAGTCACATTCTCCATTCACCAACACCTTCTTTCCAGCAGCTACAGCAGCCATGCTGGAAAAGCCCCAGCTGACCTCAGGGAGAAGCATGCACAAATTAGGACTTAATGCTCAGTTGTTATCTTCCCTCCAACCCTTCTCGACTTCAAGCCAAAGTGAATGTGTCACCTTCTTTGAAATGATTTAAATTGTAATAAGTGAATCAAAAAGCATTTTAAAATGAATAATATGATTGAACTCATAACTTTTCAGCATACTTTCTTTTAGCCACATTTTCTATCTTCAGAAGCAAAAATATACATTTATTTTTCTCATAATTCAGCCATTTCAACAGAGATCTCATTTGGAGAACACTTTATTCCCGTGTTTAAATAAAGGAATGTTTTCTTTAGTCAAGTATGTTTTTCAAGAGTAAACGTTCCATTTCACACTGGAGATGACAGTGACCCGCCCAAGTTCCATGATTTCCAGGCAGGGCTGGCATTCTGGTCCCCAAGGCAGAGGTGATGAAGTCATCACTCACTGGAGGGACTGTCAGCCAGAGGGAAATCACTTGGGTTGTTTAACAGAAGCAGCTAGGGAGAGAAACTCACAGCCAAGAAAAGAGGATACAATAATTTCAAGCATTTCAAAAATGTCTTGCTGATGCTGATATTTAATATAAAATGCAAAGAAAGGGCAGTCTCTAATATTGGACAGTAAGAAAAATGCAGATTAACAAAACCACATTTTCCATTTTAGGTACCTAAAAGATTTACCCCCAAAAGAGTTTTCTCTATCAAATATGAACATCAAATTATTCCAGGAAAGCTTATCAAATCTGCAACTTCACAAAGAGCCAGGTCATCCCAGGCAATTATTCTGCCATACAGCTGCAAGCTGGTCACTTTATAAACAAGAGGAAGCTTCCACTTTCTTCAAAAGTCTAAAATATGATAAATGAATCTCATTTTTAATTATCATAGTAAAACTGAAGGGGGATAAAATGATCATCCACCTCTAGTTTTCTCTGCTTTCTCCACTCTATCCACATGTGCTTCTTTTGTTTCTTCCAAATCAGAAGGTCTTTCCCAGCTCAGAACCAGTGAAGGTGTGACTCCCATTGCCTAGAAGCCTCCCCCAGACAGCCTGTCATCTCACATGTGTAAAGCTTCCTTATCAAGACATGTCAGGTACTCATCCACTCCCTCAGCAACCCCGTAGGAAGAACCTGCTAGGAACCCAGAACTATTTTAGATATAGTTCATGGAGCTCACAATTAGGAAAGGGAGAGATGCAATAATTAAACAAATAATATGAAGTATGTTTTGTGGAATAGGTATAACAATTCAGGGTGAGGGGATACGAGCTACTGAAATGACAGAAATGGCTCTTTGATAGAATGGGTCCAAGTGAAGTTTTGAACATAGTGTTTGAGAAAATATCTTAAGGAAATGAGTTGGAGGATAGTCTGGGATATGTGCAGTCTAGGCTGAGATGACAGCAATCACAGAGACCCTGAGAAGGGAATGTTCTGGGCATGTTTATGCATTGGAACGGTGCCAGGATGGTCAGAACAAAGGGACAGGCTAAGAGACATCACAGGGCTACCCTGAGGGTAGCAGAACCAGTTAGCCCACCAGAAGATCCTGCAGGACATTGTAGACAGACTCCACTCTGAGCAAGATAAAGTTATCAGAGAGTTTTGAGCTAAGAAGTGTCATAAACTGACTCTAGATTTCAAGGGATAATTTAGGCTGCTGGGTTGAGAGACTAGGTTGTAAATAGGGAGGTTTTAGTGGGGATAACAATTAGGAGGCTTTGCAGTAACCCATGTAAAAGACAATGGTCCCTTGAAGTAGAGTGGTGGCAGTGAAGGTGGTGAAACCGTGCAGGATTCTGGGTAGTGACAGCATCAACTGTGGGATTGGATGAATGCCAGCTTACATGTGACACTCATACAAAGATAGGACCTCCTGATATACACTCCCAGAGGAGCTGATACCTGCCCTTGTAAGCACATTACATCCTTCCAGTGTTTGTCTTTAAATATTTTATCTTCCCCCTTAAACCAAACAGAGAGTAGTGTTTTTCATGAACTAGATGTCTAGTAACTAGTGTATGAAATGACTGAGTGAATGAGACATGGGGTATTAGTATACTTGTTTACTGTAACCTGGTAAGGGTTGATAAACCCTTAGTCACCCACCAAAACTTCATTCAATGACGACCTCTTTCTGAAGTCTTCTATTCCCTTTCCCAAGGCAAAGTGAATCACTAGCCCTTTGTTTTTTATCCTTGTAATATAGCATTTGTCACTATTCATTACAATTTACTCCTTTATGCAGTGAAAACTGTCCCCAGATGTAATCTTTGCAAACAACATTACTTAATAGTCAATGGTTGTGTTGCTCCAATGTAATAAACACTTACCCAATACTCTAAGACATCCAGAATATGCAGTACACACACACATCGTTTCAGTATAAAGCGACTTTTAATAATGATCTCAGACTGTATACTGAATATTTATAAAATGTCATGCTCTATGCTGAATATCTAAATGGTTACCTTACTCCTCACAAAATTCTATGAAACAGAACAATTTAAAACCAGTATTGAAGTGAGAATACTGAAGCTGAAGTACTTGCCCAATTTATGCAGGAATAAGTGTCAGAACCAAAACTTAGTCCCAAATATCAAGACTGTCCCCAAATTCTGTGTGCTATGCTTCCCCTCTTAAATGAAAGGGGTTGAGTTCCATGGCTGCCCAAGAACAGACAAAAGAGAATAGACACAGGAGATTAGGTGTAGGTTAAGCCACGTGTCCAGTGTGAATAGGAACTCAGACCCTTAAAACTGAATTCAAAAGTAATGTGTTGACACAGATCCCCCAGAAATTTTCAGAAAGATGACAGATAGTAGATTTCCTATGGAATATGAAATCAGGTGCTTGAATCTATTTAATGTAATTCTCAAAAGATAGAATGTCATTAAAAAGCACCTGAACTACATTTATTTTTATGTTAACTTGCTCTAACAGACTTCACAGAGGAACAATCTGTCTTTTCAGTTTTGCAACCAGATATTCATCAAGTACTTGTATAACTCCATGGGAAAGAGTCATTCAAGTCTTCCTCCAATGGGGGTAAATCAACTCATACCTGAAGAGATTAGATCACTGGACTATAGTTACATAGAAAGTTTTAGCAGGTAAGATATTTGTCTTCAACTCCTACTCTAGTGCTTGATATCACCTCCACACTTCAAATCTTTAAAAATAAGTTATATATAAGAAAAGGTGGGCATAGGAGGAAAGAAAAGAAGGAAGGAAGGAAGGAAGGAAGGAAGGAAGGAAGGAAGGAAGGAAGGACTGATTTTCTAAATACAACAATCTCAAGAGGCAGTTTTTACTTACATATCCCATTTGGTGGAGATACTCTTTGCTGTGTGGATACTACTTTCAACAGTGACTTTGAATATGGCTTTTTTTCTTGTCCATAAATTCTCTCATACAAGCCTGACACTACACTGGGAAAATAGGGTCATTTGTACTCAATTGAATTTCCATTTCCTAGGTTGTGATAGTAATAATCTTCAATATAAATAACTTTATAACCCATTACATTATTAAATATTTGGCAAACACCCTGCCTGAGGTTAACATATTAAAAAAGCAGACCCTAAACCCTTCATAGCCAAGAATGGAATAAGCAACAAGTGAGGTAGAGACAGACCATAAATAAAAGTCAAGCCACAACCAAATTAATTGCAATGGATTTTCAAGTGTAAAGGTTTTTCCAATATAGGGCTTCAAGTTCTGGCAAATTCTTGGAAGGAATATATCTCACAAGTTAGCATCCCTTTTCCCCGAAATCTGTTCTGTCTACAAGAGCAAATTCATCTGGTCCCTTTGTCGCCCACTCCCCAGCCTCTTCTGCCGTCCACCATATACACTTTCCCACATATATTGATGCAGTTTCTTCACTTGTGTAATGAATGAATTCTCAATTACATTGCACTCAACACTAATAAATTTTTTAAATATTAGGAATCATTAACAGTATAAGAGAAAATTTCATAGATGCATACAGTGTGCTTTGAATACGTTCACCTCTCTATTGTATTCCCTTAATCTGCCTTCCTCTTCCCCCCAATTTTCAAACAGTGTTGAATGGGTTTTATTACATATCTTCGTGTGTGTGTGTGTGTGTGTGTGTGTGTGTGTGTGTATGCAATGTACTATGACCTTCTTTGCCCCATTATCTACTCTGTTCTCCCTACTTTCCCTACTGATTCCCCCCACACTGACAGACACCAATTTTTACCCTCATGACCTGTTCTTGATATTATTGTTATCATTTTATTTTGTTTTAATTTTTAAAAATGTTTTAGGAAGGATTTATTTTAGTATAGCGGTATAAAATACAGATTGGTGGAGAGAAAAGGAGAGAGAAACATTTCCTGTCCCCCACATAGGAAATGGGAGCAAAGACTCCTATTATTATCATTTTAGATTCTGCATAAGAAAGAAAATGTAATATTTGGTTTTTTTTTTTTTGGATTACTTTGCTCAGTTTGTTGACCTCCAATTCTATTCATTTTCATTTTCCTGCAAAAGACTTAATTTTGTTTTTCTTTGTGACTGAGTAATAATCCACTATGCATATGTACCACATTTTTTTAGCCATTCAGTAGTTGTGTCTCTAGACTGACTTTACAGTTGACTATTGTGGTTGACTATTGTGAATAGTACTGCTATAAACATGGGCATGAAAGTGTCTCTCTTTTATGTTTATGTACACTTCTTGGGCTATATGTCCAAGAAACGTATCGGAGGGACATAAGACAGGTCTATTGTTAACATTTTGATGAACCTCCATACTGATTTCCATAGAGGTTGCACTAGTTTACATTCCCACCAATAGCATATAAGGATTTCTTTTCCCCAAAATCCTTGTCAACATCTGTTGTTGCTTATTTTTTTGATAGTATTCACACTGTACTTCTGAGAACTTTCTAATTTATTTGCCTATTCCTTAATTGGATTATTTGTTCTTTTCATGTTTAGTTTTTTTGAGCTCTTTGTATATTCTAAATATTAATTCAGTAACTGGCAAATAACTTGCAAAGATTTTCTCTCACTCTGTTGGTTGTCTCTTGACTCTGAAAATTATTTCCTTTAATAGGCAGAAGATTCTTAATTTAATCCAATCCCCTTTGCCAATTCTTGGTTTTATTTTCTGGGTAATCAGAGTCCTAGTTAGGAAATAATTGCCTATGTCTATATCTTCAGAAGTTTTCCATATGTTTTCCTGTAGTAGTTTCAGGTTTTACATTAAGATCTTCGATCCATTTTGAACTGCTTTTGTGCAGGATTAAAGATAAGGTTCTAGTTTGAGTAATACATTTTTGAGTTTCTGAAGTGTAAGTTTTTGAAGTATCTCTAATGAACCTTTGAAATTCACTGGTATTTGTTCAGACACTCTAATTTTGTTAATTTGGGTCATCTCCCTCTTTCTCATCAGTTTGACTAAGGCTATGTAAATCTTACTTGTCTTTCAAAGAGCCAATCTTTTGCTCCATTGATTCCATGTGTGGTTTTTCAGTATCCATCCTATTAATTTCTTCCTAATCTTAATTTTTTCTTTCTGCCTACTAATTTTGGGTTTGGCTTGCTTTTGTTTTTCTAGGTGTATGGGGTATATCATTAGGTTATTTATTTGAGATCTCTCTGTTTTATCAATTTAGGTGTTTATACTATAAACTTTCCACTTAACATTGCCTTTGTTTTTTCTCAAAGTTTCTGGTAAGTTGTATTTTCATTTTCATTATATCTAAGATTATTTTCCCTTTATTTCCTTAATGACCCATTGGTTATTCAGCCATGTCTTATTCAGTCTCCACATGTTTGAATATTTAATGTATATTTTCTATTGATTCCATTGTGGTCTAATTGAATACAGGGAGTTATTCAAATTTTCTTGTATTTGTTGAGACTTGCTTTGGGTCCTAGAATTTGATCTACTTTGGATAAAGTTTCATGTGTCACTGAAAAGAGTGTGTATGGTGCAGTTGCTGAGTGAACGATTTTGTAGGTCCCTATTAAGTCCATTTTTTTCTATCCTGTCATTTAAATCTGAAGTTTCTTCATTGGCTAGTTTGTCTGTATGACCTATCTACTGACAGGAGTGGGATATTGAAGTCTCCAGCTGTTATTGAATTGTAGTTTATCTGTGCTTGTAAGTCCAGTAGTGTTTATATAAGTAAGTTGGATATACCAATGTTTAGTTCATATATGTTATTAATTGTTATTTCCTCTTCATGGACTTTCTTTTCCTCTTTATTCATATGAAGTAATCATCTTTGTCTCTTATGACTAATTTTGCTTTAGAGTGTGTTTTATTAGCTATGAGAATAGTAACTCCTGCCTGCTTTCAGGGTCTTTTTACTTGGAAGCCCTTTTTTCATTCTTTTTCTCTAAGCCAATGCTTGTCTGTGCCAGTGATATGTGTTTCTTTAGGCAATAAATAGTCAGGTCTTTCTT
Source organism: Castor canadensis (assembly GCF_047511655.1). NCBI lineage: Eukaryota > Metazoa > Chordata > Mammalia > Rodentia > Castoridae > Castor > Castor canadensis. The sequence goes on along the minus strand of NC_133394.1, from coordinate 78,650,489 downwards.
TTTAAACCAACTCACCATTCTATGTCTTTTGACTGGACAACTGAGACAATTAATATTGAGCATTAATATCAAAAGGTATATAGCATTTCCTATCATTTTGTTATTGTGTGATGTTTACTTTTTTCCCCTATAACTCATTTGCTGAGCTACTCATCTAGTGGGATTTATTCTTTCTTGTATTTCCCTGGTTGTGTTTATTTTCTTCTTCTGTATGTAGAATTTATTTGAATGCCTTCTGCAGTGTTGGTTAAATTGTCATGAATTTCTTTAGCTTTCCTTTATTGTGGAAGGTTTTTATTTCTCCTTCAAATATGGGGGATAAAGTCACTGGATACATTAATCTATGTTCACAGTTGTTTTCTTCCAAAGCTTATAATATATCCTTGCATATCCTTCTGCTTTTAGAGGTTTTTATGTTTTAGTTTGGTTTTTTTTTTCAGAAATCAGCTATTATTCTTATGTGTATGCTTTTATATTTGCTGTTGCTTCTGTTTTCATTATTTTCTTTGTTGTTCCATATAGTTTGAGTTTTAATTATAATACATTCAGGGATGTTTATTTTCTGATCTTGCCAGTTTGGTGTTCTGAAAGCATCCTGCACAAGAATGACACCCACTATCTCAAGACTGGGGAAGCTTTCTGCTTCTATCTTATTCAGCAAGTTATCTATGTCTTCAGTTTGTACCTGTTCTCCTTCTTATAGACCAATGATTCATAGGCTTGATCTTTTGATGGTGTCTCAGTAGTCTTGCAAATTCTTAGTATTTTCTTAGTATTTTCAATTTTAAGTTGATCCAATTATACTACTTTATCTACACTCTCTAGTACTCTATTTTCCACTTGTTCTGTTCTCTTGGCAAAGTTTTAAATGTTCCTATTTAGATTATTGGGCTTTTCACTTCCAACATTTCAGGGTTTTTTTGTCAAGATTTTTATATTTTTATTGAATTTATCTCTCATATTTTGCATTTTTTTCCTTATTTCATTCAGCAGTTTGCTTGAATTCTCTTTGCATTCAGTCCGCTGTTTATGAATCCTCTTTGAATTCATTCAGGTGCTCATACATCTTCTGTTTCATTAATTGTTCTTGTGGGTCTTTTTTCAGCTCATTATTTTTAATTTCACTCTCTTCCCTATTATTGTAGAGTTTTTGGATTTTGAAGGAGATTTGTTCCCTTGTTTTTTCATGCTACTTGCCTTTTTACATTGGGATTTATGTATATGAGGACAAGTTTTAGCTGGAGGTACCAATCTCCTGTGTTTATATAGTGTTTAGGTTAGACTGGATCATGACTATGTTGTAGTATATTTTCTTATCACTGGACTGGGGATATAGCTCAGTAGTCAAACATTCAAAATCAGTGCTCAAGATACTGCATCCATGCCTCTACCCACTCAGAGACAGGAAGCTTAGCTGCAGAAGCTATCACGATTGATATGCCACAACCATGAAATTACAGCAATTCCTTAATGAAAACCAATCACCACTTTTGCTCCAATATCTTTAGAGGAATATAAGCAAAAAGAAGATTCACCTAAGTGTTCAATGAACACCCTAGTGAATAAGGGTGGTAATGGAAAGGAAGAATAATGGTAATGAATACAAGATGTATGATGCAAGTGTGAATATGGAACATTCAAACTGTTGGAATGACCAAAAGAAGAGGACTAAGGTAGAAGGGAGAAAAATGGAGGGGATGAATCAATACAGGGTATAATGTGTGTGTGTGTGTGTGTGTGTGTGTGTGTGTGTGTGTATGGAAATGTCATGGTGAAACTCCATGTATTGCCATCATAAACAAAAATATCTTTTGTTTTTAATAAAAATGAAGGGCAGGAGGGTAAAACATGTCCTGTGCAGTAGTTCATACCAGTGGGAGGTCATAAGGAAAGAGTGAAGGAGAGCAAATAAGGTAGAAGTACTATTTATTCACATGTGAAAAATGGAACAATGAGAACAATTGAAACTGTCCTAAAATGGAGGGAGGTAGATAAAGGAGAAAGATGGAGGGGATGAATCTAAGATATATTGCAAGCACTTTTGTAAATGTCACAATGTATTCCTAGTACAACATAATATGCTAATAAATCAATAAAAGAATAAATAAATAAATAAGGTGTATGAGGTTATAAGGCAGGAAGGAGTGACATATAAGTTTAATAGTGCAGTTAAAGAGAAAGCAGAGTGAGACAGTTTGAAAAGACGTAGTTGATATTCTATTGAGAAAGAAAGGAGGAAGAGAAAAGAAGAAAATAAACAACAACATGATCTGGCAATCTGTTTATCTGCTAAAAATATAGTAACAAGAAAGAATTGTTCAAATGGCCAAAAAACACATAAAAAAATGCTCACCATCTCTAGCAATAATGGAAATGCAAATTAAAACCACACTAAGATTCCATCTCACCCCTGTTAGAATAGCCATCATTAGCAACACCACTAACAACAGGTGTTGGGGAGGATGCGGGGAAAAAGGAACCGTTTTACAATGCTGATGGGAATGCAAACTAGTACAACCACTCTGGAAAAAAATTTGGAGGCTTCTTAAAAATCTAAACATAGATCTACCATATTGGACTTTGATCACATGAAAAAGCAAGAGCACACAAGGAAGGTATGAGGATAGGTAAGACACCCAAAAAACTAGATAGCATTTGTTGCCCTCAATGCAGAGAAACTAATGCAGATACTTTAAAGCAACAGAGGTCAACAGGAGAAGGGAACCAAGATCTAGAGAAAAGGTTAGTTCAAGAAAAATTAATTTAGAAGGTAACACACATGCACAGGAAAGCAATGCAAGTCAACTCCCTGTATAGCTATCCTTATCTCAACTAGCAAAAACCCTTGGTCCTTCCTATTATTGCTTATACTCTCTCTTCAACAAAATTAGAGATAAGGGCAAAATAATTTCTGCCTGGTAGTGAGGGGGTAGGGGAGGAGAGGGAGGGAGTGGGGACGTAAGGGAGGAGGCGGAGAGAAGGGGGGAGAAATGACCCAAACATTGTATACACATATGTATAAAAGAAAAAAAAGAAAGAATTATTAATAGGGAAATAGAGACAGAAGAAAATATGTGTGATAGAGCTCGAATTATAGACAGAAGGAAAATATAAATGGAAGGGGGTAACACTAGAGGGAAGAAGAGAATATGATTTAAAATTGAGTACTGAAAATATTTTTACATATTATGACTGCAAAGAAATGGCAAGAATAGCAGAACTACAAAGAAAATGAAAGTACAAAATTATCCAAATGAAATTTATATGAAATAAAAATCAAGAAAAAAAACAGTAACAAAAGGAAACAAACCAACATAAAAAATGACAACTTTCAATGGCTCTCCATAGCAGCCAGTTTTTGTTTTGTTTTGTTTTGTTTTGCTTTCCTTTGCTTTTCCCCTCAGAGTCTGAGTCTTTCAGTCCAGTGGGGACAGCCTAGTTAGAGACTTGATTCTGGGATGTTCACTACTCACAAGCTTGGGCTGGTTTCCCAGCATTGGGACAGACTTGGAGGTTTGAGTACAATGTCCAGTAAAGGCTTCTCTAGTCTGGGCTCTCAACCTTCAAATCCCACTCACTTCCCACTTAACTTCTGACTTCCTCCTTTTCCCAAGTCTCCACCAACCCATAGTCTGTTGCTCCTCTCTATACATTGCAACTGTTTCCAAGACAAAGATAGTGTTCCAAGTTCCACTGCTTAGGTCCACATCACTGTGATTTCTTACATGAGGCTGTGACTAGGAGTAGTGCTCAGCTAGACTTCAGGGCTCTTATCTTTTGTCTCATGGGGACTTCTGTGATACAGTTGGTGTCAGTGGGCCCACTGCCTCCAGTTGTTATCAGTGGTTTCTCTACTGCCTTATGGACTATCCATGGGATCACACAGCAGCCTTCAACCCAGGGTCCACAGATTTGCATTTGCCCTTGCCTACAAGTCAAACTTCAGGGAAGTTGATGGAATCAAAACTACTTTGCCACCAGCACTAACTTTCTTCAAGTTCTTTAGGGAGTTAGATGTGAGAATAGCTGTTCAGTAAGGTGTGTTCACAAAAGGAGATGCCAGGTGACCTCACTAAATTGCCATCTTGTCAGGAAACCCCCAACACCAATTCTTTGGTTAAAACAAGCTTTTCATTTTCCACACAGTTACAGGCTAAACTACATTTAAGTATTAGTTGAACATGCTACCACTTTGCTGAAGACTTCCTGTTGTAAAGGTCTGGTTTAGTGATGATGTTTGAATGACACATTTATTTTATCCTCAGCTAACTTCTGAGATGATTTTGGCTGTCACACAGAACCATTAGTCTCAATTGGGTATTGGTTACAGATTATATTTGTGTTTTCTGGTAGAGTTATTTGAGGAACAATCTTGAACACTTATTTCCTAGGTTCAAAGTTTCTGTATAGTCTTGACTTGATACTCTATAAATCAAAATTTGCTATGCTTCTACCTTCTGTTGCTAGTGGGAAAGAGGGCTTAAGAGTACTTCCGAGAATGACAGTGGTTATAGTCATGAGTGTACTTTTCTGAGCTTATACCACATAGGTTCTCTTTGAAATCCACAGAAAAACTCAGGAGAAATCTAAAGAATTGTCTGAATACATCACTGAACCATGGCTCTGTGGGCCCAGAGACTCTCTGATCCATTTCCCCTTCAAAGGCCCAGCAATTTACAACACTTTATAAGTCTATCCCAACGTGGAGCACAGCTTTTAAGTATTAATGATAATAAAAGTGGATGGGAAAATGTGTTAAAATGCAGATTCCTGGTAGTATCAGAGACATCAAATCCTGTGGTTTGAAATGATGGAAAAAGATTTAAATTTTTAACAATTAACTTCATGTTATTTTGAGATAGTTGCCTTTGGATTATGATATGTAGAAACTGTTTTACAGTCCTTAATTATAAGCTACTATAAATTGCCATCCATGTTGTCATCAGTTTGACATATCTGCAAACCAATAGAAATCAATGGTGATTTTATCTGTGGAGATTCAGGGGAGATTTCATTGTCAAGTAGTTGGAAAGAAATGTTGCACAGAGTATATTTCTCCACTGTCAGTCATTCAGCATATATTCTGTAATACTTTTTTTTTTTTTTTTTGCCATACTAGGACTTAAACTCAAGGCCTCATGCTTGCTAGGCAGGTACTTTATCACTTGAGCCACTCAGCCAGCCCTATTTTGTGGTATTTTTAAGATAGGGTCTTTTTGCCTCAGACTGGCTTCAAATCATAATCCTCCTGATATCTAATATCTGCCTCCTGAGTAGCAAGAAATACAGGCCACACAGTTACAATAACTTCTTGATATTTACTTCCTATTTCTATAATTGCTGTTTAACCACCCCACAATAATTGTCAAAACTATCAGGTAACTTTTGAAAGAGCCTTTAGTTTGCATATTAAATACCAGGGAATTACTATAATATAGAATAAGCCACAAATAAAAATATACAGTAGAAATACATTTGTCAGGGAAAAAAAAAGCTAAAGCCATAGACATTGAGAAACAATGATATGACAATCTGGCCTTTCTCTAAGATGATAACCTGACCTACATTTTCTTATCTTTGATTAAAGCTGGGTAGCTTCTTGAAAGATTATTCTCTGTTTTCATATTTTATCCCAGATTTTAGGTCTAGAGATAAAGCCTGAAATGAATAGTAACTGCCCCAGTACTGAGCTTCATGTCAAATCTTCATGTTAAGAACTTCCAGAATTTATTGAGCCTGCAAGACAGCTTTTGTGATCTTTTGCTGTGAAATCCAGTACCGTGTCAGCTTCCTAGGGTCTGAAGTGCACCTCTCTTAAAAGACCTCAAGATTTATTCCCTGTAGCTTCAAATGAGTGTAAGTGTGTTTTGTTGAAACTTCCTGAGAAGAGACCGCATTTCCACAGAATCTCCCATTGTTTATGAGCCTGATGAAAGCGTTTGGCACCTAATGATTCCCAGATTATTTCAACTTAAAAAACAATCAAGAAAAAATAGTGCAAATTGAATGTTTTGAGTGATAGAAATAAAATATGTGGATTCTTCAAAGCTTACAAATAAATTAATGCAGTATTATAAAAAAAAATTAGTAGCCATTGGCCTGTTCAAATGAGAATGAAACAAGAGAGAAAGAGACTGAGAATAAGACATCCAGGTGGCCTCTGAAATTCAAGTCTGCTGCTAGAGCTCCGGTTTAATTACCTTCCACTCCCTTACAGTTAGTTTTCCCACAAATGTTAATGGTTCCCATGAAATACCAGCCCATGCTTCAGTAGATCATTAATCACACTTTTAAAAAGTAATATATTATACTCAACATCTAGTCAATTAGAGGCACCATACATGAACACATTTTATTGGAATTTATTATAATGATAGGAAAAAATTAACCTTTGTAATTTCTACCCCATTATTTTGCAGGAATAAAACAAAGAGATTTTTTTCCTAGCAGATGCCACCAATTTAAAATTGGCTGCATAATATTTGTTTTGTGATAAAGGTGAAAATTTATATCAGTGTAACATTTAATCCTTTCATTGCTGAAATTAGGTTATATCTGAACTATGAAGAAAGTACACACAATACCATCTGCTAAAGGATCTCATCATTTAACTATGTCTTCAGATAGAGGAAAACTATTAAGAAGGAATGAATGATTACAATACTAAAGTTTCATTTTACTAAACAGGAAAGCCACTAGAATTTACTCAATTACATTGTTAAAACTTTAATGTTTAAAGAAAAATTAAAGCAAAAAATCTGGAGTACAGTGTTACAGTACAGTTCCTTTTTGTTCCTCAGTTTTTACTGCCCCTATCCAAGAAGAATCCTAAATATACATGTTATGAAGGTTCATTGTTTATATCTGGTAAGTATCAAAAATGTAGTGAAACAAAGATGCATAGGTTTTCTCTAAGGCTCTTTCTAACACATTTAGGTAATAGCAAATTTGTTTTTCACACATCTCACTCATTTTACACTCCTCCCTTACCCTGTGATACTCAAAATCAATGTGTGTCTCCATATTCTGTCCTAGCTTCTTCATTTTTCCAGTTTGATAATCTGCCAGAATCATCCTCTGACAATAACGTATGATGCAAAAGAACTTCTCCTCTTGGCTCTTACTTCTAATCACCAAGACTCTGTATCTGAGCCAACATTTAGCTAGCTCTTTGGGATAAAATATCTGTAATATTGGTAAGCACTCTTCTATTTAAGTGGTAAACTCCCTGATTGGTTAGGTTGAGCAAATGGATAATTTATTGGCTGTTTAATTGAGAAAATCAAGTGGCTATGTAACCTATATACCTCAAAAGGACCCAGAATTTCAAATGATGTCATCAGGAATCTTTCTCTCACTCTTCTGCTTTTCCTTTGCATCCTTTATTTTTAGCCAAGTTCTGTCCATAAATAGGAAAAATGGGTCTGGAAGCTGTGCGTTTCCCTAGTACTTAGAATCTGCAATCTAAGAAGGTGGGTATATCTCTAAAATGTGTCTTGATTGGCTCTGCTTGGATTATGTGACCAAGCTGGAGAATCACCAAGTGAAAGTGGAGTGTAATAGTGACTAGTCTGCACAGACGGATTCCTCACTAGATTTTAGGTTGAGCTGGGATTAGAGGGTGCTGTGGGTTTAAATAGTATAAAGCTGGAACATCACAGAATAAGGATGGGATCCATGTGCTATCTTTACCTAGCATGGGAATGTAATATTAGGATGTAAGATGACAGCTGAAATAGTTCAATGATTGGGAAGTCACATTTATAAGTTGAATTAGCATAGAGGGCTAAAACCTCTTACACTCTGAAAATTCTGTGTGCTAGTAAGTTCTTCATTTGGAATCTTTTTGGAGTATTAGTCATTTTGAAACATCCTGCTTTCTGTCTCTCTCTCTTCCTCTCCCTTCACACACACAGGCACACATGCACATGCACATCTAGATGGTCAAAAATGCTGAGATCTTTTTCTCATAATGGCCCTCCACTGCATGCAGTGGAAAAATCCTTTCAGACCACATGAGACTTAAGATGTTATCCCTTGAGTTGCTTTGAATTAGGCCTGGATCTTGATTATCACGTCAGTTCAAGACTCTTGAGTGAAGTTTCCCAGGGTTACGTTGTTCTTGGGCATTCTGTTCTCTACACAGCTATCAAAATGCCTGAGTAAAAGAATGCTCTGGCAGTGTTCAGCTTGGACTTTCCATAAAAACATTTGACCATGTACATGTTGTAGACAAAAGCAAAATGCCCCAGCTGCTATTGTACAGCAAGTCAGAAAGAAGCAGATTCTGATTTTTATTGTTTGGGGACAAAGCCTCAAAAAATAAAGCATAAAATTATTGCTTGGAAATGACAATTCCCAGGGCATAGCTTTGAGGAAACTTGTTAATTTTTCTGAGCAAAGATGTCAGGCTATCTGGAAATCATTAAAAGATTCTTTAAGCATACTTTTCAGATGGTACAGGGAATTGATAAACGAAGAGCAGATTATATAAGCTCCCATTTTATTTCGGGAGAGTGGTGTCATGTTTAACTGCATTCTGGATCTTAAATACCAATGACATTTCCTTGTAAACCAGTGCATCAACAAATAATCAGTTAAATATGTGTCTATGTGCGTGGATGGATAGATAGTGCATGTAATACACATGGATACATGGTAATATTTAATATAGCGAACAATAGGAAGGAAATGGACATTGTACTTTGTTAATATTTTAGATAATGTAGTTTAGCCCTATAAAATATCAATTTAAATAAATTGGCCTATTCTACTCATAAACAAATATCATGTCTTTTGAAAGAATTTTAGTGTAATTTAAAATATTCTTAATGATAGTTGTGTTTTAAAATCTATTTAGGTATCTGGAAATATTTATCAATGAGCTTTTGTGTTTTTCCTGCCACCCATAGTTAATTATCTTCTTATAATATCAAAATTGTCACTACTGTCTCCATGCTCACTTCTGGCTTTTCTTCCTACTTCCTTCCATTGAGCCTCTGTAAATTAACATGGGATAATTAACAAAATTGCTGAGTTAGCTGAAAGCATAATTTAAGAAAAAAATACCAGGCTAATCATCCTGAGGTAACTTCTGCCAACTTTCAATACGCTGCCTGGGAAAATCAAGAAAAACACAAAGCTCACAAAGAAAACTAGTGGTCAATCCTGAAGAGATCCCAGGCACCACAAAGTAGATTAAACTGAAAAACGCAGTTGATGTGAACATGCTGAGAACCTACTTACTTAGAGAAGGGCAAGAAGATCTGTTCACACAGTTGTAGCACTTCCTGCTAGATGAGGCACGCAAGACACATCACAAGAAAACAAAGAAGTGGCCCCACTATTAAATATATGGTGTATTTGATTAATCCAGTGTGCCTGAATTGCCTACCTTAAATCTAATCCTAGCCTTTACTCTAGTATCCTAATGCACTTACACACTTGTGCATGCACAAACACACATACACACACAAATACTTTCTTCATTCTTTTATAGATTAAGGCTTAGCGGATAACAGTAAGCAGGAAGACTGCAAAATGATTAAAGATGAAGAAATCAGGGTGTTGTATGGTGTTTTGGAAGGTGCATCCCTCTAAATAAAGGTTTATAGGTGGCAAGGAAAACCCTTAGTAAATGAAGTCAAACTAATTATAATTCTCATATGTTCCACTACTCTACAATCTAACAGTTATATTGCAAATAAGATTTAATACTCTTTTTTTTTGTGTGTGTTACTGGGGTTTGAACTCTGGGCCTACACGTCGAGCCACTCCACCAGCCTTTTTTGTGTTAGGTATTTTGGAGAGAGGGTCTCGCAAACTATTTGCCCAAGCTTGCTTCAAACCGTGATTCTCTTGATGTCTGCCTCCTAAGTAGCTAGGATCATAAGCGTGAGCCATTGGTGTCTGGTGATTTAACACCGTCAATTGGGCTTGAGATGTGCACAATAAAATTGAGCAGTCCAATAACAGTACTGGAAAATAATCTATATGACATGTATGAAATGAGGACTGGAGCAGTTAGCATAGCCTGCCTATGAAAATACCAGATCTAGTGAGATCTATACAATTTCAAATAACAATAAGAAGTAGAAAACCAAGGGTTCAGAGTGCAGTTCAGAATAAAGAGTATGCTTAGCTCTGGGTTCAATCCCACCATGTGTGTGCATACACACTCATGCACATGTACACACACAGCACACACACACACACAAACCTGAGAGGTCTTGGAAAACACTGCCCAATGAGCAAAAGAAAGCTTCATTCTGAGGAATGCTGAAAATTACAATTGTAGTAAATTGATCACACTATGTTACTTTATTTTGAAGCATAACCTGGTGAGCTTAGAAACAGAACATCATAATGTTGTAAAATATAGAGAAATTTATTATTAATAAGAGATCAATTTATACATAAAATTTGAAAGCAATTCTAACTTGTAAAATTTTCTGTGTAAAGTGTGAGTAAATATAAATGCATAAGGAACATTTTATGATTACATTCAAAGCAAAACTACAAATCCACAGCTCTCATTTCTGACCATTAACTGCTTTTCTTTCAACTCAATCCTGTGAGGTCACTACATTTAAGGCAACTAAAACTTCAAAAATAGGTTATTTAGAAAGTAACAATGAAATTATGTTTGTTTAAATGTGTGGAATATGACCAAAGTTGTAGTCAGTGGTAAATATGTATCCTTATCTGCTTTGTTAATCTTTAAAACAGAAAGAAATTAAATAAGCATTAAAAGTAAGAAAAAAATCTTAAAGGGGCAAAATCAAGTGATGACAATGAAGGGAAAATGAATTTGAGGATATTTGAATAAATTGTAAAAGCTGACTTAAAAAAATATATATATACATATATATATATAGCCTAAGAGTCAATCAAATGACAAGACACAGTGGGAAAAATACACAAAAATTAAAGTGGTATCATTAACAATAGATGTGGCTGAAAGTTTTTAAAATATGCAATTCTGTGAATTTTAAAATTCTTAATGGAAGGTAGGATTTCCTAAGAAAACATAAATTATCAGATAGTTGAGTTTTCCAGAAGTAGAACTTCGGATTAAAAATTGTGAATTAAATGAATGTTGCCAGCAGAACACAAGGGTGCCTGCTGTCTCAAATCTCACACTCCTGCTTTGGCTACACTCTATTAAATGACTGAGCAAACAGCTCACTTTGTTGACAAGTCTTCTCCACCAAGAAATAAGAACTTTGAAAGTGGTGATCAGTGGGATTTCTTTTTAGCATGAAATTTCTCAGTTCTCTTTACATGCCTGAGGGTATGCAGAATGTGCTTAGTAACAATAAGCAAAGCCTCAAAAATAGTTATTGTATTTTAGATCTACCACCCTCCTGCTTGTTTTCTCACTTGTGAATGAACTTAGTGTCTGCCCCTTATAGTTCTAGCACCATAACTAAAGAAAGAAGTACAAACCAAAAAGTGAATTTCGATTTTGTTCATTCTTTGGCTTAAGCTGGAATTCTTTTTTGTAACTGTCTCTTAAGAATGATTCTTTTCCCAAGTAACCAGAAATCACCTGTGGTTTTTTCTTCTCAGACTCCTGGCAGTGGTTTCTAATAACTGTGTCCTTGAGATTCATACTTCTTTTTTGTGGCTTCATTTTTATTTTATGGAAAATTGCCAAAGTGAGCATCTGTGTCCTTATTTTACCAGAACCTCCATATCTCATTCGTTCTCTGAAATTTCCCTTTGCAATTTCCCATTCTTTTGGCATCTCTCATTTTTACTGAGAGTGACACTCTAAATCTTTTGTGATTTCTCAGGATTCAGATATATTTTACTCCACTTTTGCAGTCAATACAGTACTAGATTTCCTAGATTTGACATAGCATCTGGTTATGATTTGAGTGTAATAAGCCTTATAAGTAAATATGTTTATCATATTTATTTCAAAATTGTTATTTTAACTAATTGCAGGCTACTATAATAGCCATGAACTGATCCAGAACAAGGAGTAGAATTCCATGGCAATGAGCCCTGTGGGGTGCAATGAGATAGGGGAAGGAGAAGAACCTTGTTCTAAAAATATCAATACCTATGCCTAATTACAGCTTTCACTATTTTGATTTCCCCAACTTCATAACAACTGCATAATTTAAGATATAACTTATATACTCCCATGACATATGCAGAATACCATATTGAGATACAGTATTTTATTTTATTTTTTAACCCCATGGAGCAGATGATGGGCTGTGACTCTCCTATGTATCTATGAGGGTTCACTTCTCCAAAACCCTTTATAACACCTCAGATATGTGGAAAGCTATCCCTCTGAAAGCATAATGTTCTGAGGATGTCTAACATTTGCTGGGCACCTATGTACAATTTCCTCTAATAGACAGTTTAATAAACTAAACCTTCCACCAGAGAAAGTTCATCAGTATGTCTATCATAAGGACCTAGAACATCATGGGGCAAAAAAAACAGGCCCTCAATAAATAGTATTGAATAAGTAAATGAACACATCATCTCATTTAAGCTTTGCAATACTAGAGATTAAGTGCTGGAATCTCCATTCTTCCCTAGTGAAGAACACTTATTTGCTCTCAGTCACATTGCTGGTAAGTAGCTAAATTCAGTTGAGAAGTCAAAAAGTCCCAATGCTTTTCATTTATATGACTTTAAATCCATCACTAACCTACTGAAATCCTGATTTTGCCTCAGTTCATGTGGGACTTACAGGCAGCTCACTGTGTATTTGGCAGATATGCAAAAGTTTCTTGACCAATCTTGTATATGTTTGAAAGCCTTGTGAAATTGAGGAATTTTAGAGATAATCACAAAGAGAACAATCCCACAAACTTTGCAGTGTAGACATTGGGGTCTGATAACTATTTAACATTCATAAGAAGAGGCAAATTACCTAGTCATTGTAAGGATTTTAGGCCTTTCCTGTGCCTCACCTAGAAAACTCACCTTTCCCAAAAAGGGAATCTAATCATTAATGAGATCGATATTGCCATTGAAAACTTCTGGTAGCTTATAATCAGTAATTATAAGTGAAAATTAAACCACATTTTAAAAATGTTAACTGTTTTAAAAAATCAATAAAGATTTCTCTGATTTTTGCAGATCACACATACACATGCATGGAAAGAAAAAGAGCAAGAGAGAAAATGTAATTCAAATAGTAGTAATACTGCCCAATATAACAGACTACAAAAAAAAATCTTCTACATGAATATTCTCCTATTGTTAAAACTACGTCAAACATTATATACAGAAATAACCCAGATATAATACTTTGCCACTTATCGCCCTTCCTCAAAGTACTATGCATCCTTTCCATAGGCAGGAGCCAATTTTGTCATAATTACTAGCTGCTTTATAAAGGAATTTATTAATCTCTGTTCATTTGATAAGAGAGTTATTAGTCATTTTAGTAACTCCATGGTCTATCCAAAAGTACTTCTGTGAGGATAGCTGGTTTGTTAGAGGAAAAACATCAGAAAATTATATTTAATGGAGTTTATATGAACAAAGAATGATGCATGAATTGGCAGCACTCAGAATCGGAAGCCGTTCAGAGTTCCACCCAGCAACATGAGCAGCAAGTTTTGGTGGAGGGGACAGAAATACAACATGGACAAATTACCGATTGGCTACAGCTACACAGTTTACCTTATTTGAGCAGAATGTCATAGCCATTTTCCTTATTTGGACATGGTCTGATCAACTAACTGCCAGTGATTGGCTAAAGTACAGCTATTTGTGATTAGCCAAAACTTGGCTGCTCATTACAAGAAATACATTCCTAAGTTAGGTTTCATCTTGTTTGTATTCTAAGTTAGGTTGCTGAAGTTTCTAAGTTTGTTGTACAGAAACAATCTCAGGCCACTTACCTACTGTTTAATTAACTCATCATATCATTATTCACATCATAAGTGTTCTGATTCTCTTTTCTTCAAAAATTATCAAAGAACTCTCATCTATATAGCATTCTAAAGTTGATAATACAAATCATGCCATAGAAGCATAGATATAGAAGTTTTACAGTTATATATTCAGTAGTTTTTTAAATGCATCAGTAGAGTGACATACCCATTAAATTGGACTTAAAATTTAAAAATGAAATGAAAGTAAATATCTTTAAGGTATTCAAGATCAAGATTTAAAACTTGATCATCATAAAGGCAATTCAGAATCCTACTTAAATTATTTATAATAATTGTGATGGTTTATGGTTTTAACATTGATAGAATAAGTAATTAACAAATCTGCCCCTTGATTTTCAACTTAAAGATTATTGAAAATTTAGAGTCAATTTTATTTGACAGGTGAGTCAAGATTGCAACTTTTAATTCTTTTCTTCAAATTTTGATTGGGTATAAACCTGCCCTGCCCAAAACATAAAATGAGCAAACACTGACTCTTAGAACTTTCTTTAGATCCCAAACAATTCTGACGCTTTAATCTTTGGCTTTCTTTACCACCTAGTCACTATTATTCTGAAAGTGGAAAAAACTCCATTCTGAGCCTGTTATTGAAGAGAGTTTGATGTTAGCCACATAAGAAGTCTCAAGATTATGCCCTGGGGAAAAGACAGTGACTCCAGCGTAAGTACAGGCCTGCATTACTGTGGAGTGCTGTTTTGGAAAAGTCAGTGCTGACCAAGCCAAAACAATTGGTGACAATATTCTGGCTGTGTGTGCTCATCAAGTAGAATTGCCAAAATTCTATACTCTGAAAACTAGCAAACAAAACCCATTGGTACCAACTCAATTACCATGGAGCGCCAATTTTCCATAGACAAATTTGTCAGTTGCTGCAGGAATCCTTCCTCATGATTTGGAAGTCTTTAAGTCCAATTACAATTAACACATGTGCATTCAAATGCAAGCATAAGAAAAATGAAGTATTACCTAAAGAAGTTCTCTGTGGTTAAAAGCAAAAGTTGTAAAGTTGGATAAACTTAAATTCAGTTCCTGGTTCCCTTTCCTGATGGTCATTTAACCTTGACTTAACCTCACTAAACTTCACTCTCTTCTTCTCTAATTCGCAAGTTTGTTTGTAAAGTTTAAATGAGAAAATGGAACTGAAAAAAAAAAACTTAATATGTGCCTGGTTGTTATGGTTGGCTCTTAAATATATCCTTGAAGCCATGGGCTGAAGGCTTGGTGATCAGCCTGTGGTTCTGTTGGGAGGTGGTTGAAACTTTAAGAGGTGGATGAGTGGAAGAAAGCTCAGTCATTGTGAGTGAGCACGCCTTTGAAGTGGATATTGGGTCCCCAACTCCTTTCTTTTTCATTTCTTCCCTGCCACCCTGATGTTCACCATGATGCACTGCCTGACCACAGGATCAATAACAATGGAGCCAAGTGACCATGGAAACCTCTGAAAACATGAGCCAAAAGAAACCATTCCTCTTTATAGATTGATTATCTCCAGTATTTCTTTGATGGAAGGCTGACCAACATACTGGTAAAGGCACATTGTACTTGGCACATAGGAATGGCTCAAAAAATATTGCATTGTTTTGGTTTCAACAACATTTACTGAGTATCAGTTAGAATCTGGACACCATCACAAGCATGAATCCAACAGATAACAATCCTTTCCCCTTCTAGTGGGGGGGAGGCTACAAACAAATAATGAATATAATAAATTAAATATGCTATGGGGTTTTCAGAAGATGAAAAGCATAAAGGAAAAGAAAGAATAGTATGAGGTAGTGGTAGAGAGACTAGTTGTAATTATAAGTAGAGTGAGCTGGTAAGTAATGTTTGGTTTGTTGAAATCTTCAGAGAATTTAAGTGTTTTTGAAATTTTATTTTTTCCATTGTAAACAGCATCCATTAAAATAAAAAATTCCTTTGCCAGTGTTAGTCAGCAGGATTTATTTTTCAAAGTCAGAAAGCTTATCATCTGTCATCATTCTGCCTCCTTAAAATTTGCTGAACTCACAATTGAAAAGTCAATTTTTGCAAACAGATTGTATAATCACCTCTAACACTATATATAAATCACTGCTGTGCCTGAAAGCTCCTCTCTGAATCCATCATAACTTTCCACATATACTACTCATACCAAACCTAAAGCTGCTTTCTATCAAAGCTGCCAGAGCTCTGAAATATTCACCTGGCAAAGGAAGCCCTCCTACTTTGAAAGGAAAAAATAAAAAACCCTTATCTGTGTTCCAAAAAGTCTATTGAAATCTCTATGTTGAACCAATGAAAACCATGCCATACCATATGGATTATTTTTCCAACTGTCTTCCTTCTATGAAATTACTTTCTTCAGAATGAATCTGAGGTGTTTTGGGTATTGCTGGTTCAACAGCTCTTTAAATATTTTAATTGGTTCACAGCTCTATTATACATTAAATAACCAAATTGAGAAAGATTTAATGACAGATTTTAAAATATCTTTTTTTTTGAGGAGACAGGAATTCCTTAAATAAAACAACTTTGGATTCTTGAAATTAAATATACCAAAAGAGTCTAGGGGACATTATTTTGAAAACAAATATCTGTTTTGGTTGCACATAGAGAAATCCTGAGAGCTACATGATTACCGTTTAGAAGTGAAGGCAAAATGCATATATGAACTATATTTTTCTTCTTCTTTTGCTTAATCACTCACCCCTATTATGCCTTCTACAGAAAGCAATGGTGATTTGGGGAATTAAAATTTAAACTTTCCTCTGGAAATATTCACATCTCTCACCATGCAAATGTTTTAGAAATTTGATCCTTCTATTCAACTACAGAAACTACCGTGTAATAATTACTTCACATTTTAGTTGTTTTTACTTAAATACCTAATCATAAATTTTTGCTTTATTTTTACTTGCAACTTAAATGCAGGTTATTTTCTTCAGAATTCCATAAAAGTGAAAAAGAAATGTGACTATCCCAACACAAACTAAATTTCTATTGAAGAAGTTTTTCTTAGAAAGTGATGTTTTATCCGAAAACACTAATTAAAGTTCATTCATTTTCAGAAGCCCTGAAAATTTGAATCTTCACAAGGTGCATTTACTAAGGATAACTACTCTGGAAAAATGGTTCTTCCATTTTATATACTGCATTCTTTTCAATTTTTCCAGTTATTACATAATCTTTTTCCTGTCTGCAGCCACAATTTATCCTCAATGCATTTGCAAAGCAAAATTCAAAAGAAATCTAAACATGTACAAATGAGTGTGTATACACTCACACACCTTAATTTCCCAACTGATAATCTTTGGAGAAGGTAGTTATGTATTTAAAAAAATTGAAGAAGTGGTATGTTTCAGTCCCAAAACTATGCATTAGTAAAAATGTTGAATTCGTGTTAGCCATGGGTGGGGGGGACAATAATGTAAAGGCAACAGGTTTTGATAGCAGATCTCACTGCCACGACACTGTTCTTGAAGTTTCCATAGTTCTAACTTGTGCAGTATTTTGGGAATTTACTCTGATTCTCTAGAGACCTACAAGAACCAATTTAAGAACCATTGTCCCTAAGCATTCCATACAGAGAATAAAGTCAGAAGTCTAAGAATAAGTTTCTAGAAATAAAGTTTCCAACCCAAATTCCACAAATCTCTCAAGGGAATATTGGTTAAACTATAATTCTTGGGTTTATGAACAGATTACATTTCTTTTTGAAAATGCATCATTCTGAGGTAATCCAGACTCTGTCATTATGAATGGGTCTTTTCAAACACAATGAATTATTTAGAAAAGTCAGGTGCATGGCTAGAAGGGTCAAAAGAAAGAAGGTGGTTGCCTGCAGAAGTCTCTGCTAATTTGACATATATATAAGAGCAAGTCTCACAATTCTATGGAGGGTTCAAATCATTAGGAGAGAGACAGTTTTAGTGAAAGAACAGGTTCTAGTCCATTGTCCCACACAAGTTGATATGCTGTCTCACATTCTTCAAAATCAGAAAGAACAATCCACTATTATTCCCTTAAATAATGATCCTCAAAGGATCAAATGAGGAACCAGCATATCTCTATTTTTATCACAAATCCCTAGCGTATAGAAAAATTCTTATGAAGTTATACTGAATAAAACTATTACTTTCTTATGAGTATGTTCTCACATTCACACATAAAGCTGTCCAAATCCTAATATAGTTCACATTCCACAGTGCGGAGTCTTAATTGGATCTGCCTGCTTTCCAACTCACAATATGGTACAGAACTAAGCATCTAATATAAACAGAGTCTAATAAGTACCTAGTATAAAAGGAGTCTCCCTGCTGAGACTCTTCATAAACTCTTGAGATTTTTTTCTTCCTTGGAGCTTGCTAGTGAATTTAGATGACCTAAATACTAAAAATAAACTTGGTGTTTGATTCTTTACTGACATAATCCAATCTTGAACATAAAGTTTCAAAATGATTATCTATTTTACAATCTTCCCCAAAAGGCTAATACAACATTGATGTAAGAAGAACAAGAAGAAGGCAGAACAATTATTGGCAATTTTATGGATTAAGATAAAAAATATTGAACCTTTTGTAATAATATTTTATTAAATATATATTTTATTAAATTAAATATAAATATAATTATATTTTATTAAATGTACTTTATTAATATTTTATTAAATAATAGTTGTTATTTTGACTCTCATGGTTATTGAAATGTAGCACATAGTCAGGAAAGAATGCAAATTTTAAAGGTATACGGGTGGAATTATTACGAAATTATCATACAAATACCCTAGATTACATCAAGATAGAGAAAACTGCCAGTTGCCCAGAAACCTTCCTTGTGTCCCATCCAATCATCACTGCACCCACAAAAGTAAGTACCATATTTACTTTCATTAGCATAGAGTAGTTTTGCCTGTTATTGCACTTTCTTTGAATGGTATTTTAAAACACAACTTCAGACAAATTGCATTTAGCAATATTTGGACAAAGAATTGGGAAGCACTTTGAACCTACAAATAGAGCTTTAGGAAGACACACCCAGCCAGCAGGGCTGGTAGTATTTGTAGATAGAAAAAAAGAAGTGATGTTCAGAAGCTTGATTAACTACCACCAGGCATCTCTTCATACAGAGATATGGTCTGATCAGTGGTAGCCTGGGATTGGCTGAAGCAGGTTTTCTTTTCTTGTTTTTTGTTTTTGCTTGTTTGTTTGTTTTTTGAGCAAGGTTCTTACTCTAGCCCAGGCTTTCTCAGCCTCCTCAGGTAAACATGTGCCACCATGCATGGCTAAAAGGCAGGTTTACTTACAGATTTAAAACACTGTCTCTCTTTGGAAGAAAATGCTGGCATGCTTATTGTCTAGGATCAAGCACTCAAGTTTTCTCCTGTCTTCCTCTGTGACAGGGCTTATTGTGGGTAGGGGTATTGCCTGGCCTGCTTAAGGCATGTTAGGAACTACTATTTGGGAAGTGATGCTGTTCTTCTCTCTTTAAATGAACCATAAAGTTCATTCTGTTTATTTCCACTTTAGTTGTCTCAGGTCTTCTACCAGTATCCGTTAAATAATGGCAAACTAACTTTTAAGGTTAAAGGTAGGGTAAACTTGGCAGAGTAGTTATATCAGCATTATGACCACATAGAGTAGCTTGGTTTTGGTCCCAACCCCAAGAAAGAAGCAAATGAAGAGTAAAGAACTATTCCCATCTGAGTGACTGAGAAAGTACACTGGAGAGTAACAGGGAAGTGGTGAGGCCCCTTTGGAGTGTGAAAATTCAGAAGGCACCATGGAGAGAGCAAAGAACCCTGCCTCTCCCACATAGACCTCTCCATGTGGGAAAAAGCCAAGCTTCAGACTCCCAGTAGTCCCCACTGCTGCTGAAGATGACTGCATAGGAGACTCTCGCTGCCCTCACAGGCTCTGAGCACAGTTGGGAGAGTTGCCTGAAGTCCATGTGGCTATCTGTGGCATGTTAACTTCCTGTCACTCTGACAAAACATCCAAGAAATTCAAGTCAAAATGAGGAAAGATTTATTCTGGCTCTTGGTTTCAAAGATTTTAGCCTGTGGTTGCTCTTCCCAGTTACTTTTAGGCTGTGGTAAGGCAGAACATCATGGCAGAGGCATACCAGAAGTAAGATAGTTGTGTCATGGTGGCCAGGAAACAGAAAGAATTGGAGCAGTGGGCATTAGGTATGTTGGCAAAGTGGAGTCAAAGGTGTGATCTAAGTGTTTATTATCTTAGGATTGGACAGGAAGAGCCTTCCTGCCTGGTGAGCAGATTCAACTCTTGTCCCAGATGATAATCCACCAGTCCTATTGATACTTCTTGGAATCCAAGATGACTGTAAGGTGACTGCAGAAGTGAATGGCTCAGAGAAAAGACAGATATAAAATGGATGTAAGGATGCTAAGCTTTTTTCCTGCTTTTAGTTAACTTTTGGTCCCAAGTAAGTAGTAATTGCTTCTTAGCAAATACTTTCTATGAACCTTTATGTCCTACTATGAGAACACTAATTCCATTCATTAGGGCTTAACCCTTATGACTCAATTACTTCTCAAAGGCCTCAGCTACAGCTTCAGTTCCATCACATGAAGAGTACATTTCAATTTGGGAGGACAAAAGCATTCAGTCCCTAACATACAGACTGGTTCACAGCCTAATTTTGTAGAGCCTGTTAACTGAGAATGGTTTTGTGTACTTAAAGGGATGCAGCAACAAGAAAAGAATAATGCACAACAGACACTTTATGTGTCACACAAACCTGAGCACTTTGACAATCTGGGACATTCCAAAAGATGTTGTCTAACTGCTAGTAGATGGTGCTTTCAGGATGCATCTTGCTCTATCACGTCAGTGCACACTTTTTTATATCCTTATACATTAGATATGCATACTTGTAAAAATTGAGAGTCCAAATATTTGTCTTTGATGTATTAAAATTGTTTATTTTTTATATAGGTATTTATACAATTTAATTTAAAAATCATTATCTCAGTATCTTCCAAATTATTTGATTTCTTCTTCAGTCCCTTTTTTCACTTGTCTTCTTTGAGAGAAATCTAGTTTTAATAATTTTACCCTATTCTAACATGTTCTTACTTCACAGTTTTTATCTATGTGTGTAAGTATTTAAGTTCTTATCCTGGATATTACAATGTCCAGGATATGTACAATGTTTCATGAGGTCTGTTCTAATTAACACTTTAGGGCATAATTTAGTTGTTAAAGGTCTCTGCAACATTATCTGCAATCACTCTCAAATTATGCTACTTTTGTCCTGTGTTTTAATATTGTACATATGAAGTGTCTCATGAAATTAATATTTAGTTTTAATTTCAAAATCTATTTATAGTGATTCACTTATATTTATCCTCTTCTATATTCTTTCTTGCATTCATCCAGTCCATTTGCAACTGCTTTCTTTCTGCCTAAAAATTTCCTTTAGTATTTCTTTTACTGAATATGTGTGAGCAAATAAACAATGTCTGATAACTGAAAATGTATCAGTTTAACTTCTTCTGGGCTTGGGTACTTAACACAAGTGGAAGAACAGAGAACAGCCCCTTCTATAGTTTATGAAAATAGTACATTTGATTTCTTAAGTTTCTTAATCAAACAGCAGAATGTTATAGTTCAGAATTCACTCTTAACTTTAGAGAATATTTCTGCTAACAATGGAATTCCAGAATGACATTATTTTCTTGTCTCAGAAAATTAGATACAGAGGATACAAGATGGCAACTAGGGTGCAGAACCAGAAAGCTGAGCTCCATGACTCCAAAACTTGTTGAGATGCTGGAGCCACACTTGGCAGAATGCAGCACCAAGGAGAATCAAAACTTTGACACCCTGAACCTCTCACCCGTAGAAAGCTTCTCCACTCCAAGTTACAATAAGAAAACAGGTGAGCTGCTGCAGCTGCTGCCATCACCACCACTGCCACCAGCTCCAAATATGCCTGGGAAACATTCAGCAGGCCAAACAGATGAGTGCCATGCATCACACAGTATTCCTCCAGCCACCCCGGGATAAACCAGCATAACCCCCTGGGCAGACTGACCCCCTGCAAAAAAAAAAAAAAAAAAAAACTGAACAGTGAACAACAAACTGAAAGCTAGCACACAGCAGAAAGGGCGAGAAGTCTGAAAGTGCACTGGAGAAGGGGGCAGGAGCAAGGAGTTGATCTCTGCACAAACTTTCAGTAAATGAACACTGGAAAAGCAGGAAGACCAACAGCAGGCAGATGATAAGCCACTGCCTGAAGTAGGCAGGTAGCAGTCCACAAAGCTCATCTCCTGAGCCAGTGAACCACATCCAAAGTCAAATGGCTCTGCAAAATTGAAAAACAATCAGCAAACCATCACAACATGATGACTGCAAGGGGGCAACTGAATGATCACTGACCTTCTCCCAGAGAAAAGGGGCAAAGCGAAGAAAAAAGCCCCAAATAATCAAGCACAGTGAAAACCCAACTCCAAAGCAGGACAGCTGGGGGGCTACAGAGCTTAACTTCTTATAAGGCCAAAAGTAGTGAAATTAAAACAAAAAATACCCTACAAGGAATTAATGAAACAAAAAGCTGCATTTTTTTGAAAATATAAACAAGATTGACAGACCCCTGGCAAACCTGACTAAAATGAGGAGAGAAAAAACCCAAATCAGTAAAGTCAGAAATGCAAAAAGGGGATAACAATAAGCACCACAGAAAATCTTGAAGAAATGGACAAATTTCTAGATACTTATGGCTATACAAAATTGAAGCAAGAGAATATTAACCACCTGAATAGATATGTAACAGGAAGTGATATTGAAGCAGCAATAAAGAGTCTCCCGAAAAAGAAAACTCCAGGACCTGATGGATTCTCTGCTGAATTCTATCAGACCATTAAAGAAGAACTAATACCAACTCTCCATAAACTTTTTCACAAGATAGAAAGGGAAGGATCACTGCCTAACAAATTCTATCAAGCCAGTATTACACTCATCCTAAAACCAGACAAGACACCTTCAAAAAGGAGAATATAGGCCAATCTCCTTAATGAACATCAATGCAAAAATCCTCAATAAAATAATGGCAAACCGAATCCAATAACATATCACAAATATGATTCACCATGACCAAGTGAGATTCATCCCAGGGATGCAGGAGTTGTTCAATATATGCAAATCCATAAATGTAATACAGTGCATTAATAGAAGAAAAGACAAACACCACTTGGTCATCTCAAGATGCAGAAAAAGCCTTTGATAAGATCTATTACCACTTCATGATAAAAGCGCTAAGAAAACTAGGAATAAAAAGAATGTACCTCAATATGACAAACCTACAGCCAGCTTCATACTTAATGGTGAAAAACTGAAACCATTTCCCCTAAAATCAGGAACAAGGCAAGGGTGCCCACTATCCCCACTCATATTCAACATAGTCCTGGAATTCCTAGCCAGAGCAATTAGGCAAGAAGAAGAAATAAAAGGAATACAAATATGTAAAGAAACTGTCAAAATATCCCTATTTGCAGATGACACAATCCTATATTTTAAACACCCAAAAAACTCTGCCCAAAAACTCCTAGACACCATAAAAAGCTTCAGCAAGGTGGCAGGATACAAAATCAACTTACAAAAATCATTAGCTTTTCTATAAACCAACAATGAACAAATTGAGAAAGAATATACAGAAACAATTCCATTTACAATTGCCTCAAAAAAAATCAAATACCTAAGAGTAAACCAATCAAAGGATGTGAATGATCTTTACAAGGAGGACTACAAACCTCTGAAGAAAGAGATCAAGGAAGACTACAGAAAGTAGAAAGATCTTCCATGATTATGGATTGGTAGGATCAACATAGTAAAAATGGCTATAATACCAAAAGCAATCTACATGTTTAATGCAATTCCCATCGAAATCCCAATGACATTCATCACAGAGATTGAAAAATCTATCCTAAAGTTCATTTGGAAACACAAGAGATCATGAATAGCCAAGGCAATACTCAGCAAAAACAGCAATGCTAGAGGTATCACAATACCCAACTTCAAACTATATTAGAAAGCGATAGCAATAAAAACAGCATGGTTCTGGCACAAAAACAGATATGAAGACCAGTAGAACAGAAAAGAGGCCCCTGATATGATTCCACACAACTATGCCCTCCTTATTTTTTACAAAGGCACCAAAAAAATACCATGGAGAAAAGAACCTTTTCAGCAAATGATGCTGGGAAAAGTGGTTATATGCCTGCAGAAAACTGAAACTAGATCCATGTTTATCACCCTGTACTAGTGTCAACTAAAAATGGATCAAGGACCTTAAATCAGACTCAAAAATCTGAATTTAGTACAGGAAAGAGCAGGGAATACTCTGGAAGCAATAGGTATAGGCAAGGTCCTCAATAGAATCCCAGCATCTCAGTAACTAAGAGAAAGGATGCACAAATGGGACTACATAAAATTAAAAAGCTTCTGCACAATAAAAGAAATGGTCTCTACACTGAAAAGACCACCCACAGAGTGGGAGAAAATATTTGCTAACTACACATCAGACAAAGGACTAATAACAAGAATATACAGGGAGCTCAAAAAACTAAACTCCCCCCAAATCAATGAACTAATAAAGAAATGGGCAACTGAACTAAACAGAACTTTTTCAAAAGAAGAAATTCACATGGCCAAAGAACACATGAGAAAATACTCAACATCACTGGCCATAAAGGAAATGCAAATCAAAACCACATTAAGATTTCACCTCACCTCTGTTAGACTAGCTATCATCAAAAACACCACCAACAAAAGGTATTGGCAATGATGTGGGAAAAAGGAACCGTCATACACTGCTGGTGGGAATGCAAGCTAGTGCAATCACTCTGGAAACCAATATAAAGACTTCCTATAAAACTAAACATAGATCTGCCATATGAGCCAGAAATCCCACTCCTAGGGATATATCCAAAAAGGACTGCAACTCAGGTTATTCCAGAGGCACCTGCACACCCATGTTTATTGCAGTGCTATTCACAATAGCCAAGTTATGGAAACAGCCAAGATGCCACACTACTGATGAATTGATTAAGAAAATGTGGTAGTTATACACAATGGAATTTTCCTCAGCCATGAAGAATAGTGAAATCTTATCACTTGCAAGTAAATGGGTTGAACTGGAGAACATCATCTTATGCTAAGTTAGCCAGGCTCAGAAAACCAAAAATCATACGCTCTCCCTCATTTGGGGACTTTAAATCTAAAACAAGTGCAGTAATATTATTAGACTTGGGTCACAAGCTAAGGGAAGTACTTGTACAGGAGGAATAGGGAAGGTAGGAAACCGAAAACTTGAAAGTGGTTGATGCACCCACTGCAGAGGAACTAATACGGTAACCTTAAAATGACAGAGGTCAATATGGGAAAGTGACAGGAAGTAGTGAAGAGGTCTGGTAGATATGAATCAATTGTGGTTGTAATACACTTGTACATGGGAGCAATGCTAGGAATCTCTCTGTATAGCTATCCTTATCTCAACTAGCAAAAATGCTATGACTTTCTTATTATTGCTTATTTCTACTCTTCAACAAAATTGGAGAAAAGGGCAGAACAGGCTCTGCCTGGAAGTGAGGAGAGGGTGGGGAGAAGGAGGGGGTGGAGGTTAGGGGACAGAAATGGCCCAAACAGTGAATGCACATGTGAATAAATGAATAAAGAAGAAAAATATAGCTTTTCAAAGTGCAAAAAAAAAAAAAGAAAATTAAATACACTATTTGAGTGTGCTCTAGATTTCATCATTTTGTTGACAAGTGAGCTACTGATTCTGTTGTTCCCCTTTGTAGATAATCTTTTCTCCTGTACCTGTCTTTAAAATAGTCACTTGTTTTTATGTACATCAGTTTGAACAATATAAGCTTGGTTGTCTTTATTCTTTTGAGTTTTGAAATGCCTCTTGAACCTATAGATTGATATTTTTCTTAACGTGGAAAATATCTTGTCAAGTATTTCTTTAAATACCGCTTCTGTCTCATATATTCCCTGTATCCTAGTTAGACAAAGATTTATAGATACATAAGAATATACATATATAGGTATATAGATACCTAACCTTTTCACCAGGTTCCATATTTCTTTCTGTTTTCTGAGTTGCTCTTCTATCTGACCTATTTTATATATACATTTTTGAAAGCTTTTTGCAGGCTTTTAGTTTTCCCTTCAGCTTTGTGTATTTTTCCATAAAACTCAGTCTTTAAGTTCTTAATTTGTCTTATTCTTTGTTCAAAATATTTCTAATGGATCTGCCTTCTAGTTAACTAGTTTGTTTCTTTTCATTCTTTTTGTTTGCTTGATTATTTTATCTTTCCTGTTTTCATTTGTGCTAGTCTTTTTTAACAGAATTCATTGAAATCTTAATATCAGTTCCTGTAACTTTCAATTCCAGAATTTCTCTCCAAATTTTATATATTCCAATCGTTTTGTGAAATTCTCTATGGTCTAACCTATTTTTGAATGTACCATTTAGCTTATCAAAATGTGCCTGCTATATATCCAAAGAAATGTAAGTCAGAATAAAATAGAGATACCTGAACACCCATGTTTGTAGCCAAATTATGGATTCAGCCTCAGAGTATACCAATGGATGAATGATACAATATACACACACAGTGATATTACTCAGCCATAAAGAAGAATGAAATTATGCCTTCTGTAGGAACATGGATGCAACTAGAAATCATCATGTTATGAAATAAATCAGACTGAGAAAGAAGAATATCACATGTCTTCTCTCATATGTGGAATCTAAGCCAAAAAATGACAAGAGTATAAAATGAGGGAATTTGGATGGGATAGGAATGAGGACAGAGGTTAAAAGGAGAAGGTAAAAAGGTTAAACACAATAAAAGTACTTCATATGTACATATGAAAATGTGGTAATGAAACCTGTTAAAGATTGTTTAAAAGAGGGCAGAGAAGGAATAAAGAAGAGTAATAGAGGGGATGAGTTTGATCAAAGTACATTCTGTGCATGAATGGAAATATCATAGTGAAACCCCTTTGTACAACCAATATACTTTAACAAAAAGAGAGTAGGAAAAAGGTAGAAGTAAAAATGTGTCTGATATTAAGTTTCTAAGTGAACAGACAACTCGCATAACTGATATCACAAAGAATGACAAAGTCACATTCCTTTCCTCCACATACACATGCCAAATCAATATGAAAATAAAGAATGTTAGTAACAGAGTAAAGCCAACAGAATAGAGAGCCATATGCTCATGCTTTGCTAATTAATCAGTCAGCTTTTAAGTGAATGTAATAAGAGAACTATCCCTTAGTTAGAGTGTAGTGCCAACTAATAAATATAGATGTAATGATAAAAAATGATAATCAGTGCTAAAAGCAGTCAGTAAAAAATTAATGAGGAACTGAGGTTTATCTAGTCTCAGTCTATCTCTTTACAATGTATGTAGGAATTGCTGTTGAGAGTCCGTAAATTTCCCAGGAAGAAACCATTTTAATCAAATGGGCAAAGCAACTTGTTCAATAGTAAGTCAGATTAGATAAATAATCTCCTCCCACTTGTTACCTCCATTAGAGGAAGAAATTGTCACTTTTATGATAATCCTGTGTAAAATGTGTATCCCAAATCTCATTGGGAGGAAACATCAGACAAACCCAAAGTGATATATGGAGTAATATATGGGAAGATAAGGACAAGTAATCATGTGAGTGATATATTTTGGGGTAGTTTTACAAAACAGTCCAAATCACATTGGTGTGAACAATGACAATAAGAGTTGATAAAGGACTGACTGAGGCAAAGAAACTAGGTGACAATGGAGCCCTTTGCTGGTAAAGAGGAGAATAAGGAGCCATGGATTTTCTGAGAAAGGAAAAACAAATCAAGAGTATTACATTGTATTCATTAATTTTTTAAGAATACCTTGTGATTGCTGAATATTAAGTAGTATAGTGACTCCATTATATTCCTAAAAGTTAAGAATCATAAGTTATATAGGATTATTGGTCATTCAACTTTTTTTTTTTTTTTTACATTTAGGACATTTTAAATAAATTTCATAGCTCTCACTATACTTAGCAACCTACAAAGTAAATTCTAGAACCTTAATTGTAACTTTTCTTGACATTCAATATATTCTTTCAATGTGATTTTCATAAAACAAAGAAAGGAAAAATATTGGGCTATGGATAAGTTTTTTCTAGTCTTAAATTACTGATATGTTATGAATATATTTCTTTATTTTGGTTTTTCAATGTCTTAAAACTGTTTTGGCAATCTATCCTTGATTTTTATATGAAAGCTGTACTGTACTCTCTGATAAAAATTCATCAGAAGCTTATGAGATGAATGATATTGCTGTCAATGTAAAGCATGCTATTTAGTTGTAAAAATGTGTCAGTTATTAAAGTCTCCAGGCACATAGACAACACTGAAATCTTAAAAAGTTAAAGAAAAGGCAAAGTTACATTCCTTTCACTCCACAAACCCATACAATTACAGAAAGGCCAGCAAATATGCATTTTTCTTATTCCCTTCCCATAAGCTCTTTTGTACACCAGAAATTTATGTTAATTGCTAGGGAAAGGGACTACCAATGAGCACTAAAAATGATCATGGTTTAATTTAAATACCAAATTCAGAAGTAGTCACTTTAATCAGAATCATATACCACCAACATCCATTACTGCAAATACTTGCAATTATAAGTTCATTTTTTCCTCAGGGCAGTATACAAAAGGAAATCAATAAGGAAAAATGTACAATTCACTAGGGAAACTTAAGTCTAAAAAGTTACAAAGTTCAAGTGAAACTCTTAGAAAATTCTTAAATAAGAAACAAAAAAGGCTCATTTGCAGTTTTAAGGAGTAACTGTGGTGTTCATCAGAATTTGCCTTCTATTCTATATATTCTCTTTAATTTTCTAATATATCTGTATATAGGTGAGCTCTCCTCACTCCAAACAAGTGCTTTTTGTTCCCCTTTGATTGGTTACCTTACTGTTATATTTACTTTCTATTAAAGAATTCCTTTTATTACTACCCTGATAGTTTAGTGAATTTAGGAATTCTATTACAAAAATGGTGACTGGGACACAATGCAGACAGCATGAGCTCTGTGAATCAGGGACCTTGCTGAGACTCTGGAGACACCCTTGGCTAGGCAAAGCATCAGGGAGGGCTGAAACTTTGGCACCCTGAACCCCCAGCTTGTGGAAGGCTTCTCCACACCACAATACACTGCAAGAATGTCCCATTGCCTGCTGGCCCACTGGCCCCCAGCTTCAAACGTGTTTGGGAGACCTTCAGCAGACCAAACAGAATACTTTCCTGCTGGAACCACACTTGGCAAAACACAAAAAAACAAAAAGAAGAAACAAAACTCCAAAACTCTGAACTCCCAGCCTGTAAAAATCTCCACGCCACAATAAACTGAGAAAACAGGAGGGCTCCAGCACCACCAGACACCAGTGCCAAACCTGCCTAGGAGACACAGACACACAGGACTGGATGCTAAAGGAGTAACACAAGAACTGCTAAGACTGAAATTCCACTGTTCCTGACACAGGATTTTTTTTCCTTTTCTTTAAGTGTTTGTTTGTCTTCTTCACTGTTGATTGTCCACCATCTCTTCCTATTGATTTCTTTGGTTCTCCATCTTTTTTCTTTTCTTTTTTTTTTCTTTCTTTTTTCTCTTTATGTCTTGGTTTTGTTAGTTTTACCATTGTAAGTTAGCTAATACTAAATTACACATAGACCAGGGACAGAAACAGTACAAAGTGGAATCATGGGAAGACAAAAAAAGCATGGAAGCAATTCTTCTCCCAAAAATAAATTAGTAAGGATTTAGAGGGAAATGAAGAAAATGGATACCCAGATTCAGACTCCAAAAAACAAAGATAAACTATACCAAGGAACACAACAAAGGCCACAAGAACATTCTAAAAGAAGAAATCCTGCAAGTAATCAATGAGAATTTCATAGAGAGGTTACTAGACATGGTCAACCAAAACTTACAGAAGGGACTCAAAAATTTCCAAGACAACAAAAATAAAGAATAAGGAGAGATTCCAAGATGGCGGCTAGAGGGAGGAAGCAGAAAGCGAGCCTCCTATAGTGAAATCTTGGAGAGACGCTGGAGACACACTTTACAGGCATAATCACTGAGAAAAGGCAACATTTTAACCCCTCCACACCTCCAGACGGTGCAGAGAATCTCCACTTCATGTTAAACAGAGAAACAAGGAGGGCCCCCGGTCCGCCAGTCACCAGCTCCCAGACGGCTTGGGAAGACATGAACCAGGTGAGCTTCGCGGTACTGCGGTACTCCCACAGACAAGCTTGGGCCAGAGCAGCATAGCCCCCTGGACAGACTGACCTCCACCCGGGGAAAAAAGAGAAACTGAGTAATAAGCAATAAGAGCAATAAAGGCACACTGGAAAGAGGGTGGGGTGCCCTGAGCGCTGAAGATTGGGGGAAGGGAACCCTTCCTGGGACTGTAAATAAACTGTAAATAAACAAGCTGGGCAGGCCAGAGAGCCTCTGGTGGGAGCGGGGATGCGCGCCCAGCAACCAGGAGCGGGGAAGCTTGTGAGAGTGGTGGAGGGAGGAAAACTCCACAGGAGAGGGGGGAAGACCCACCTCCCACATGAACTGTAAATAAACACGCAGGCCTGACAATGCCAGTGCAGTGTCACCTTTCCCAGTGCTTGGAAAGGGGAAAGCCTGTAGCACAGGCTCCCGCACAGGAGAACTCTGAACAAACAAAGCCTGTGGGGCCAGGTGAGTGCTAAGCTCACCACAGAGATCTGCATAAACAACGCCTTCAGCTACAGCAGGCTGACAGCAGCAGGCAGGCAAGCCACAGTTGCAGATACCATTCTCAGAACTGTCTCCAGACTCTTTTTTTTCTTTTTCTCTCTACCTTTGATGAGAAAACAACCAAATTACACCTGCAAGTGGAAAAACTTACTGAAACTGTATTGCATTTGAACTTGGGACACTAGGTGGGGTTTTGTTTTGTGTGTGTGTGTGTGTGTGTGTGTGTGTGTGTGTGTGTGTAGTTTCATTCTACTTTATGCATCCCTTTTGATGAGACAACTACAAAACAACATCTGAGGCACCATCTCCAGGATTGGGGACTGAGACGGACACCCAAATTATTAAGACGGAAATTTCATTGCATATGAACATAGAGGATTTTTGTGTTTTTTTTAAATTTTCTATTTTCCATTTTATTTTAATTCATTTTTAATATATACATATATCTTTCATTTACTTAATTTTTATTTTTATTCCTATCTTAATTTTTTTTTCAATGCCATCTCTGTCCCTCTAATGTCTGCTCAGCTTACTATCAATTAGTACACTAACGCTCCCTGTTTATACCTTTGAAATTTTCTTGTCTGAAACCTTGTTCTGCTTTCTCTCTCTTGTCTGTGCATTTGTTTTCCTCTTTTCTTTAACTTCTGGCTTTCCATCTCAACTCATCCTTCCATTCTAAATATTATCATTGTTATTATTACAAGCTAGAAAACACTTAATTGCACACAGTACAGGGACAGTAACAACACCAAAGACAATGACGGGAAGACAGAAAAAACAGGGAAACCAGTTTCCCCACAGCAAAAAATTAGTACAGGAACAAGAGGGAAATGAAGAAAACAGAAACTCAGATCCAGACTCCAACAAAATGAAGATAAACTATGCCAAAGGACCCAATGAAGCCCACAAGAATAATTTAAAAGAAGACATACTACAAGTACTCAATGAGAATTTTATAGAGATGATACTGGATAGGGTCAACCAAAATGCACAGGAGACACTCAAGAAATTCCAAGACAACAAAAATAGAGAATTTGAAAAAGCAAAAGAAGAAATAAAGGAAACCATAGAAGCACTGTATAAACACCAAAGTGAAAGAGAGAACATGGTGAATAAACAGATAAATTAACTCATGACAAAAATAGACAACATTAAAGAGGAAAACAGCCAGGATATGGAAAACCTCAGAAAAAAGAATGAAACAGAACTGCAAAACAAAATGGAAGGCCAATCCAGCAGAATAGAACAAACAGAAGACAGAATCTCAGAACTTGAAGATGAAATGGTAATTAAAGGAAAAACTGAAGAACTATTAATTAAACAACTCAAGACCTGTGAAAAGAAAATGCAAGAACTCACCGACTCCATCAAAAGACCAAACTTGAGAATCATGGGCATCGAAGAAGGAGAAGAGGTGCAAGCGAAGGGAATGCGTAATCTATTCAACAAAATAATAATGGAAAATTTCCCAAATCTAGAGAAAGATATTCCCATACAGATGCAAGAGGCCTCCAGGACACCAAACAGACCAGATCAAAATAGAACTACTCCACAACATATCATCGTTAAAACAACAAGTTCAGAAACTAAGGAAAGAATATTGAAGGCTGTAAGAGAGAAAAAACAAGTAACATTCAAAGGTAAACCCATCAAAATCACAGCAGACTTCTCAACAGAAACATTAAAAGCAAGAAGAGCGTGGGGTGAGATGTTCCGGGCACTGAATGAAAATAACTTCAACCCCAGGATACTCTATCCAGCAAAACTATCATTTAAAATAGATGGAGCAATAAAAGTCTTCCATGATAAGCAGAATCTAAAACAATATGTGACCACAAAGCCACCACTACAGAAGATTCTTCAAAGGATTCTGCACTCAGAAAGTGAAACCCAACTTAACCATGAAAAGACAGGCAGCACCAAACCACAGGAAAAGAAAAAGCAAGACAGTAGAGAGTAACCTCAACTTAGGTATACACAATCAAACCTTCAAACAACTAAGACAACTAAATGACAGGAATCACCACATACCTATCAGTACTAACACTTAATGTTAACGGACTTAATTCACCCATCAAAAGGCACCGCTTGATGAAATGGATTAAAAAGGAAGATCCAACAATTTGTTACTTACAGGAGACCCATCTCACTGACAGAAATAAGCATAGGCTTAGGACGAAAGGCTGGAAGAAGATTTACCAAGCCAGTGGCCCCTGAAAACAGGCAGGAGTAGCAATAAATATCTCTGACAAAGTAGACTTCAAACCTACATTGATCAAATGAGAAGTCCAGGACCTGATGGAGTCTCTGCTGAATTCTATCAGACCTTTAAAGAAGAACTGATACTAACCCTCCTTAAACTGTTCCACAAAATAGAAAGGGAAGGAAAACTGCCAAACACATTTTATGAAGCCAGTATTACACTTATCCCAAAACCAGGCAAAGACAATTCCAGAAATGAGAACTATAGGCCAATCTCCCTAATGAACATTGACGCAAAAATCCTCAACAAAATAATGGCAAACCGAATTCAACAACACATCAAAAAGATTATTCACCACGACCAAGTAGGCTTCATCCCAGGGATGCAGGGGTGGTTCAACATATGAAAATCAATAAACGTAATAAACCACATTAACAGAAGCAAAGACAAAAACCACTTGATCATCTCAATGATGCAGAAAAAGCCTTTGATAAGATCCAACATCATTTCATGATAAAAGCTCTAAGAAAACTAGGAATAGAAGGAAAGTACCTCAACATTATAAAAGCTATATATGACAAACCTACAGCCAGCATTATACTTAACGGAGAAAAACTGAAACCATTCCCTCTAAAATCAGGAACCAGACAAGGATGCCCACTATCTCCACTCTTATTCAACATAGTACTGGAATTCCTAGCCAGAGCAATTAGGCAAGAAGAAGGAACAAAAGAATACAAATAGGTAAAGAAACTGTCAAAATATCCCTATTTGCAGACGACATGATCCTATACCTTAAAGACCCAAAAAACTCTACTCAGAAGCTTCTAGACATCATCAATAGCTATAGCAAGGTAGCAAGATATAAAATCAACATAGAAAAATCATTAGCATTTCTATACACTAACAATGAGCAAACAGAAAAAGAATGTATGAAAACAATTCCATTTACAATAGCCTCAAAAAAAAATCAAATACCTAGGTGTAAACCTAACAAAAGATGTGAAAGACCTCTACAAGGAAAACTATACACTTCTGAAGAAAGAGATTGAGGAAGACTACGGAAAGTGCAGAGATCTCCCATGCTCATGGATTGGTAGAATCAACATAGTAAAAATGTCGATACTCCCAAAAATAATCTACATGTTTAATGCAATTCCCATCAAAATTCCAATGACATTTATTAAAGAGATTGAAAAATCTACTATTAAATTTATATGGAAACACAAGAAGCCATGAATAGCCAAGGCAATACTCAGTCAAAAGAACAAGGCAGGAGGTATCACAATACCTGACTTCAAACTATATTACAAAGCAATAACAATAAAAACAGCATGGTGCTGGCACAAAAACAGACATGAAGACCAGTGGAACAGAATAGAGGACCCAGATATGAAGCCACACAACTATAACCAATTCATCTTTGACAAAGGAGCTAAAAATATACGATGGAGAAATAGCAGCCTCTTCAACAAAAACTGCTGGGAAAACTGGTTAGCAGTCTGCAAAAAATTGAAACTAGATCCATGTATATCACCCTATACCAAAATTAACTCAAACTGGATCAAGGATCTTAATATCAGACCACAAACTCTAAAGTTGATACAGGAAAGAGTAGGAAATACTCTGGAGTTAGTAGGTATAGGTAAGAACTTTCTCAACAGAACCCCAGGAGCACAGCAACTAAGAGATAGCATAGATAAATGGGACCTCATAAAGCTGAAAAGCTTCTGTTCATCAAAAGAAATGGTCTCTAAACTGAAGAGAACACCCACAGAGTGGGAGAAAATATTTGCCAACTATACATCAGACAAAGGACTGATAACCAGAATATATAGGGAACTTAAAAAACTAAATTCTCCCAAAACTAAAGAACCAATAAAGAAATGGGCAAGTGAACTAAACAGAACTTTCTCAAAAGAAGAAATTCAAATGGTCAAAAAACACATGAAAAAATGCTCACCATCTCTAGCAATAAAGGAAATGCAAATTAAAACCACACTAATATTCTACATCACCCCTGTTAGAATAGCCATTATTAGCAACACTACTACCAACAGGTGTTGGCGAGGATGCGGGGAAAAAGGAACCCTCATACACTGTTGGTGGAAATGTAAACTAGTACAACCACTCTGGAAAAAAATTTGGAGGCTACTTAAAAAGCTAGACATTGATCTACCATTTGATCCAGCAATACCACTCTTGGGGATATACTCAAAAGACTATGACACAGGTCACTCCAGAGGCACCTGCACACCCATGTTTATTGCAGCACTATTCACAATAGCCAAGTTATGGAAACAGCCAAGATGCCCCACCACTGACGAAAGGATTAAGAAAATGTGGTATCTATACACAATGGAATTTTATGCAGCCATGAAGAAGAACAAAATGTTATCATTCACTGGTAAATGGATGGAAATGGAAAACATCATTCTGAGTGAGGTTTGCTTGGCCCAAAAGACCAAAAACCATATGTTCTCCCTCATATGTGGACATTAGATCAAGGGCAAACACAACAATGGGATTGGACTTTGAGCACATGATAAAAGCGAGAGCACACAAGGGAGGGGTGAGGATAGGTAAGACACCTAAAAAATTAGCTAGCATTTGTTGCCCTTAACACAGAGAAACTAAAGCAGATACCTTAAAAGCAACTGAGGCCAATAGGAAAAGGGGACCAGGAACTAGCGAAAAGGTGAGATCAAAAAGAATTAACTTAGAAGGTAACACACATGCACAGGAAATCAATGTGAATCAATGCCCTGTATAGCTATCCTTATCTCAACTAGCAAAAACCTTTGTTCCTTCCTATTATTGCTTATACTCTCTCTACAACAAAATTAGAAATAAGGGCAAAATAGTTTCTGCTGAGTATTGAGGGGGTGGGGGTGAGAGGGAGGGGGTGGAGTGGGTGGCAAGGGAGGGGGTGGGGGCTGGGGGGAGAAATGTCCCAAGCCTTGTATGCACATATGAATAATAAAAGAAAAAAAATTAAAAAAATAAGTTGTAACCTGGAAAAAAATAAATAAAAAATAAAGAATAAGATAAAACACAAAAACAATAAATGAACTCATAGGAGCCCTAAATAAACACCAAAGTGAAACAGAGAACACCATAAATAGAGAGAAAAATGAATTAAGGGTGAAAATTGACATATCCAAAAGGAAGTGACCCATGATATAGAAAACCTCAGAAAAAAGAATGAAACAGAAATACAAAACAAAATGGAAGGCCACTCCAGCAGACTAGAACAAGCAGAAGATAGGATCTCAGAACTTGAAGATGAAATGGAAATTACAGGAAAAACTGAAGAACTATTAGTCAGACAACTCAAGACCTGTGAAAGGAGTATGAAAGAACTCATCGACTCCATCAAAAGACCACACCTGAGAATCATGGGCATTGAAGAAGGAGAAGAGGTGTAAGCAAAAGGAATTCACAATATATTCAACAAAATAATAATGGAAAATTTCCCAAATTTAGAGAAAACTATCCCCATTCAGGTACAGGAAGCCTCAAGAACACCAAATAGTCTTGACCAAAATAGAAGTACCCCATGACATATTATCACTAAAACAAGCACAGAGAATAGAGAAAGAATATTGAAGCTGCAAAAGAGAAAAAACAAATAACATACAAAGGTAAACCCATCAAAATCACAGCAGATTTCTCAACAGAAACCTTAAAAGCAAGAAGAGCATGGAGTGAGGTATTCCTGGCACTGAATGAAAATAACTTCAATCCTAGAATACTCTACTCAGCAAAACTATCATTCAAAATAGATGGAGCAACACAAGTCTTCCACAATAAGCAGAAATTAGAACAATATATGACAACCAAACCACCACTACAAAAGATTCTTCAAGGAATTCTGGACACAGAAAGTGAAAGCAAACAAAACCAATAAAAGACAGGCAGTACCAAACCACAGGAGAAGAAAAGGCAAGAAAGTAGAGAGTAACATTGATTCAGCTGCACACAATCAAACCCTTAAACAACAAAGACAAGTAAATGACAGGAATCACCACATACCTATCAATACTAACATTGAATGTTAATGTACTTAATTCCCCCAAAAAAGACACCACTTGGCAAACTGGATTAAAAAGGAAGATCCAACAATCTGCTGCCTACAGGAGACCCATCTCATTGACAGAAACAAGTACTGGCTGAGAGTGAAAGGCTGGAAGAAGGTTTACTAAGCCAATGGCCCCCCAAAACAGGCAGGGGTAGCAATACTTATCTCAGACAAAGTAGACTTCAAACATACATTGATCAAAGGAGATAAAGAAGGGCACTCCGTACTAATAAAAGGGGAAATACACCAAAAGGAAATAGCAATTATCAACCTATATGCACCCAACATTAATGCACCCAATTTCATCAAACATACTTTGAAGGACCTAAAAACATATATAGACTCCAACACAGTGATAGTGGAGGACTTTAATACCCTCCTTTCACCAATAGATAGATCATCCAAACAAAAAATCAATAAAAAAATTCTTGAACTAAATCACACCATAGATCAAATGGACCTAGCTGATGTCTATTCAACTTTTGCACAATATACATTCTTCCCAGCAGCTCATGGATCCTTCTCCAAAATTAATCATATCTTAAGGCACAAAGCAAGCCTCAGCAAATATAAGAAAGTAGAAATAATCCCATACATTCTATCTGATCACAATGCATTAAAACTAGAACTCAACAACAAAAACAACAGTAGAAAATATGCAAACAATTGGAAGCTGAAAAACACATTGCTCAATGATCAATGGGTCATTGATGAAATAAAATAGGAAATTAAAAGGCTCCTGGAAGTTAAATGAAAATGAAAACATGACCTACTGGAATCTATGGGACAAAGCAAAAGCAATCCTAAGGAGAAAGTTTATAGTCATGAGTGCATATATTAAAAGGTCAAAAAGATCTCAAATCAATGACCTAATGCTACATCTCAAACTCTAGAAAATCAAGAACAAGCAAATCCCAAAACAAGCAGAAGGAGAGAAATAATAAAAATAAGGGATGAAATAGAAACAAAAAATACCCTACAAAGAATTAATTAAACAAAAAGCTGGTTTTTTGAAAATATAAAAAAGATTGACAGACCCCTGGCAAACCTGACTAAAATGAGGAGAGAAAAAACCTGATTCAGTAAAATCAGAAATACAAAAGGGAAAATAACAACAGACACCACAGAAATCCAAGAAATCATCAGAGACTACTTTGAGAACTTATATTCCAATAAATTTGAAAATCTTGAAGAAATGGACAAATTTCTAGATACTTATGACCATCCAAAACTGAACCAAGAGGATATTAATCATTTGAATAGATCTATAACACAAAATGAAATTTAGCAGCAATAGTCTCCCAAAAACGAAAAGTCCAAGACCTGATGGATTCTCTGCTGAATTCTATCAGTCATTTAAGGAAGAACTAATACCAACCCTCCTTAAACTGTTCCACGAAATAGAAAGGGAAGAAACACTGCCTAACACATTTTATGAAGCTAATATTACTCTCATCCCAAAACCAGAAAAAGACACCTCCAAAATAGAAAACTATAGGCCAATCTCATAAGTGAACATGTATGCAAACATCCTCAATAAAATAATGGCAAACTGAATCCAAGAAAACATCAGAAAGATCATCCACCATGACCAAGTTGGCTTCATCTCAGGGATGCAGGTGTGGTTCAATATACACAAATCCATAAATGTATTATAACACATTAATAGAAGAAAAGACAAAAACCACTCGATCATCTCAATAGATGCAGAAAAAGCCTTTGACAAGATCCAACACCACTTCATGTTAAAAGCTCTAAGAAAACTAGGAATAGAAAGAATGTACCTCAATATTGTAAAGGCTGTATATGACGAACCTACAGCCAGCTTCATACTTAATGGTGAAAAACTGAAATCATTTCCCTTAAAATCAGGAACAAGGGCCCCACTATACCCACTCCTATTCAACAGGGTCCTAGAATTCCTAGCCAGAGCAATTAGGCAAGAGGAAGAAATAAAAGGAATACAAATATGTAAAGAAACTGTCAAAATATCCCTATTTGCAGATGACATGATCCTATATCTTAAAGACCCAAAAAACTCAACACAAAAACTTCTAGACACCATAAACAGCTTCAGCAAGGTGGCAGGATACAAAATCAACTTATAAAAATCATTAGCTTTTCTATACACCAATCACAAACAAACTGAGAAGGAATATGTGGAAACAATTCCATTCACAATAGCCTAAAAAAAAAAAAATCCAATACCTAGGAGTAAACTAAACAAAGAATGTGAATGACCTCTACAAGGAGAACTAAAAACCCCTGAAGAAAGAGATCGAGGAAGATTACAGAAGATGGAAAGATCTCCTGTGATCATAGGTTGGTAGAATCAACATAGTAAAAATGGTTATACTACCAACAGCAATCTACATGTTCAATGCAATTCCCATCAAAATCCCAATGACGTTCATCACAGAGATCAAAAAATCTATCCTAAAGTTCATTTGAAAACACAAGAGACCATGAATAGCCAAGGCAATACTCAGCAAAAAGAGCAATGCTGGAGGTATCACAATACCTGACTTCAAACTATATTACAAAGCAATAGCAATAAAAACAGCATGGTACTGGCACAAAAACAGACATGAAGACAGAATAGAGGACCTGGATATGAATCCACACAAGTATACCCTCCTTATTTTTGACAAAGTTGCCAAAAATATACAATGGAGAAAAGACAGCCTCTTCAATAAATATTTCTGGGAAAAGTGGTTATATGCCTGCAGAAAACTGAACCTAGATCCATGTTTATCACCCTGTACTAGTATCAACTAAAAAGGGATCAAGGACCTTAAATCAGACCCGAAATTCTGAAGTTAGTACAGGAAGGAGCAGGAAACACTCTGTAACTAATAGGTATAGGCAAGGACTTCCTCAACAGAACCCCAGCAGCTCAGCAACTAAGAGAAAGAATGGACAAATGGGACTTCATAAAATTAAAACTCATTTGCACAACAAAAGAAATGGTCTCTAAACTGAAGAGATCACCCACAGAGTGGGAGAAAATATTTGCCAGTTACACATCAGGACTGATAACCAGAATACATAAGGAACTTAAGAAACTAAACTCTCCCCAAATCAATGAACCAATAAAGAAATGGGAAGCAGAACTATACAGAACTTTTTCAAAAGAAGAAATTCAAATGGCCAAAAAGCACATAACAAAATGTTCACCATCTCTAGTCATAAAGGAAATGCAAATCAAAATCACACTAAGATTACACCTCACCCCTGTTAGAATAGTCATCATCAAAAACACCAACAACAACAGGTGTTGGCAAGGTTGTGGGGAAAAGGATCCTTCGTACTGCTGGTGGGAATGCAAGTTAGCGCAACCACTATGGAAAAAAATTTGGAGGCTTCTTAAAAATCTAAACACAGATCTGCCATATGAACCAGCAATCCCACTCCTGGGGATATACCCAAAGGAATGTGTCTCAGGTTACTCCAGAGGCATCTGCACACCCATGTTTATTGCAGCACTATTCATAATACCCAAATTATGGAAACAGCCAAGATGCCCCACTACTGATGAATGTATTTTTAAAAATGTGGTGTTTATACACAATAGAGTTTTACTCAGCCATGAAGAAGAATGAAATCTTATCATTCACAAGTAAATGGATGGAACTGAAGAACATCATTCTGAACTAGGTGAGCCAGCTCCAAAGAGCAAAAATCGTATTTTCTCTCCCATATGCAGACTTTAGATCTAGGGCAAATACAGCAATTTTTTGGACTTGGATCACATAACAAGGGAAGAGCACATACAGGAGGTATTGGGATAGGCAGAAAACCCAAACATGAAAGTGTTTAATGTCCCAACTCCAGAGGAACTAATACAGAAACCTTAAAGCAACAGAGGTCAACATGAGAAGGGGATTAGGAACCAGTGTAAAGATCAGTTAGAGATGAATCAACATGGGTTGTAACACATTTGTACATGGAAGCAATGCTAAGATTCTCTCTGTATAGCTATCCTTAACTCAACTAGCAAAAACGCTGTGTCTTTATTATCATGCTTATGTCTTCTCTTCAACAAAATTAGAGATAAGGGCAGAACAGGTTCTGCCTAGAAGTGAGGGAGGTGGGGGACAGAGGGTGGTAGCGGGCAGCAGTGGGGAGAAATGACCCAATCAATGTATGTACAGGTGAATAAATGAATTTTAAAAAGGGGGGAAAAAAGAATTCTATTAGACCAGCTGTCTTGAATAATATATTCAAAGAAATTATTCAGAAATTAAACACTTCAAGTTAATTCACTTTTCGATAACTTTTAGTATTGAGACAATATTAGGAATGATAGCAACTTTAGAGTCTCATTAACTTAGTCCTTTTGAGGTTATTTTTAGCTTTAAATCACATATTGGTTGACTCCTAAAATGAAACTTTACTGCCATTTCTAGCTTGTTCCTCAAGCTCTCAGAGGAACAAAATCCTACAGAACTGTACTCAGACCTCTGTAGAAGGAGCCTCAGCCAACAAGGGATGATAACTCTGAGCTGGCATGATGAAGCTAGTTGCTGGAGTAGTATAGAAAAAACTGCAGACTGGTACCAACTGTTGTTATTCAAACCAACATGAGGATGAAAGCCATTATTAGACAGTAATCAGGAAGGGGCATGTCCCTTCTCACTGTAGCCTCCCTTTAGTGTCCCCTGTTGGCAGAATCTGGTGGAGTTGATTGACCTAGGAAAACTATGGCTTGGAGAATATCAGCTCCATATCACAAAGCAAAGCACAGAGGAGTAAGTTTGGATCTCCAAGGCAATACTTAATAAACAGTGCTCCTAACAAGGTAGGTCTTCAACTTCCCAAATGACCTGGCAGTTAAAGACCTAAATAATATCTGTTTAAAAAAAAAAGTACAAGGGGATGATGACTAAGGGCGTTCAAACCCGAGTGTCCTCAATAAACAATTGTGAGTCCAGAGATCAATGCAGTTTAGTCATGGATCTGTGCCACATACAAATTATAGCTACAGAGCCAAAAGTGATCCAAGAGGAATTTCATTCTAAATCCTCTTGAATGACATTAAAGTGACTGCAAACAAAAAGTCTTCAGTAACACACACTAAAATGCCCTTTGTTCCGTCCCACTTTCCTCACAGATTTCTGCTTCATCCATGCTTCCTCCCCACTCTGAAAGAAAAAGAATCTTCCTCCTGTCCAATCCATAAGGCTTTCTTTCCCAGTCCTAAATAGGCTTTGATATTATTGATTTTAATTAATTATTAATTAATATCTCTCCCTATCCTACATTGTTATTCTTCATTATGATCAATTGATCACATTAATAGCCCCAATTCTTCATTTCTGTCTACATAGCTGATGTTTGGCATGAAACTTTATTTCCAACACACTTTAACATAGGACTCTGCTAATGATTTGCTTGAGTCACTGAAATTTAGCAAAGTGTGATATAACCCAAAACATGAAAGTGTCTGATGTCCCCACTGCAGAGGAACTAACATAGAAACCTTAAAGTGACAGAGGTCAATATGGGAAGGGGATCAGGAACTAGTGGAAAGGTCAGTTTGAGATGAATCAACTTGGGCTGTAACACATTAGTACATAGAAACAATTCTAGGAATCTCTCTGTATAACTATCCTTAACTCAACCAGCAAAAAAGCTTTATCTTTCTTATTATTGCTTATGTTTTCTCTTCAACAAAATTAGAGACAAGGGCAGAGTAGGTTCTGCCTGGAAGTAGGGATCGTCAGGGGGAGAGGGAGAGAGCTAGAGTGTAGTGGGGAGAAATGGTCCAAACAATGTATGCACATGTGAATAAATGAATAATAAAAAAAAGAGCAGAATCCATACTTCAGAACTTTACTCAGGTGTACCAATTTGTTAAATGTAAGCAAATGAAATAATAAAAGAAGAGAGCAGGTGAGAATTTCAAAATAACATATAAAATACCTCTTCCAAGTAGAATATATAAATTCAACTAAAATAAAGTAGTATTCATTAGAAAAAAATTTAAAAATAGATAAGTGACAAAATGATTCTTTCAAACCAAAGATAAATTCTCCTAATATATAATAAACACCTATAAAGTAAAAAGCAAAAAGAATAGTGTGTTATTGATAACACATTAATAACAATAAATTAATAATAACAAATTCTTCTATTTGTGTTAAAAAGAGAATATAATACACAAATTTATTTATAGATAAATGGAATATCTTTGGAAACATATGAAAAATTATTAATGTTGGCTGTCCCCAGGAGAAGAAATGGGTGTCAGGATTCAGAAATTATAAAGATTTTTCATTTTATATTCCCTGTATTTTTATATCATGAACTCTATGAATGTATTATCTATTGAAAGTCACATGAAAATCAAATTAAAACTTTAAATTAATTAGTGACTCCATATTTTAATTAGCATTCTCAATGCTTGCTACACAGAGACAAACCCCAAAATCTCAAAGTTTAGCACACATGAGGTTTTCTTTTCACCCAGTAAAGTCAGATTTGTTTTGTATGACCTAAAGTGTTTGGTATCCAGCCATCTGGAAATGTGTCCTTACCACTGGTTGCATTGGTGGAGGTCCACTATTCGAAACTGTCCCCTCCCAGAAGTCATTTATGCCAAAAGCTCATTGGTAAGAAACAATCATGTCATTCCCACCTGTCTGCAATGAGGGCAGTGAGATAAAAAACACACATGAAATATCACTGTCATGTTTTCCACACTACAGTAAATTAGTTTTTTAAAAATATAAATATTAACATCTATAAGTCCTCATACATGATATAAACTCTGTTTTGTGTAACTTTGGTTTTGCATTGTTTAAAAAAACCATATTAATACTCCAAGTGAAGAGACTCACATGAACAAGACCCCTGGAATATCTTGGAATACACAGGCATATCCCATCCTAAATATAGAAGAACTAACTTTAACTTTGCATAGCAATATGGGTAAATATTGGCCAATCCAAATTTGGAAGTGCTTTGAATGTTGGAGTTTAGTCTTTTACAGCAGTGCCAGGCAAAATTAAACAATCATAGTCTATGAAGTCATTAACCAGTGTTTGGTGGCAGATGAGCCCATACTATCCATCATGCATTCTTCAGCCAAGTTTTTACATGGATAGCCAATGTGGCTACCAAGTGTACTCTACCTCCACAAGTTATGAAGAACCTCAAAAAAGGAAAGCCAATGCAATGTCGTGCTGTCTATTTTTATCCTGGAAAGATCAGTTTGTTTTCATACTTATTTTTTGTCTCTCAGTTCTACTTTTGAGTCAATTTTGCCAAAATGTTTTTTATTTTTACTCTGTGGCAAAAGAAATGAGACCTGCTTCTTCAAAAGTCAAAAACAATGAGATGTCACTGGATGACTTCTACAATATTCTTTGAGGTACTTTGGATGAAATTGTATATTATGATTTAGTAGAAAACTTTGTCTATTTTCACTCAAAATAGATATTTATTCCATGATTACTGTACCCAGTTTTGAAAAATGTCAGCTGTCCAAAAGAGAGCCTTATTGGACAAGACAGAGAGCTGTAGTAATTGGGAACTAGACTGAGGAACTGCTCAACAAGAGAGGTGAAAAAAAAAAAAAAGAGTTGGAGAAGAGATTGATCAACATTTCTGCAGAGGAGCCAAAGCAAGTGAAGTATAACTTAACATGTCATCATAATAAGTCACCAAACTGACTGCAAGAGC
This sequence comes from Castor canadensis, assembly GCF_047511655.1. NCBI lineage: Eukaryota > Metazoa > Chordata > Mammalia > Rodentia > Castoridae > Castor > Castor canadensis. The sequence continues at coordinate 78,605,785 of NC_133394.1, read as the reverse complement.
AATGTGAAAATCTGGCCTTTTTTTCTCTTAAAATTTGTGCCATATTTGTTTACCATTAGAAAAAACACCACAGGGTGAGGGTGGGCTGTTGCAAGTAGAATGTAAGCTATGAGCACACCCTACTGGCTTGGTGTGAGATGACAATAAAAGACAATAGATCTCAAAGATTTGGGGGAGATTTTTGTGGAATTATTTATTATTATTATTAAATACACAGTGTCCTATAATTTAATCTTACACTAAAAATAACTTTAATGTGTGTGTTTAAAAGGTAGCTATAAAATACCTAAATTTGAACAGAGTCAATCCTTTCTAAGTTTTTTATGCTCTGGCATGCTTTTTCTCCTCTTCTCATATGTTTAAACTTCTTTTAACTCTTTCAGCTCACATGTGGCTTTAGCCAATGTTGCATACCACAAGGGCTCTGTTAGAACAAGTCAGTCTGTTCATGGATCCGTAGACCAACCTGCAGATGTCACACTGTAAGTTTGCTGCTGATATACCACCTGTTTCTTCTTGTTCTTCCTCAGTTTTTGCTTTCATCATGCAAATTCTTCAAACAGCTGGGTGGTGCCAACACATGAAGCCCCCTGGAAAGTAGAAACTTTATTACTTGGTCACCTAAAAGGTACTTTTCTATTAAATGGCTACTCAAATTATGCTATCTCTATTTGGACTAGAAAACAGCAGTGTTTGCAACTAGACAAGACTAGCACAAATTAACATTTGAATACAATTGCTAGAGAAAGACAAAGAGATCAGAATAATTATGTGGTCTCTTTTTTTGTGATTGCAAAATAAATCAAAGTGTCACATGATTTTTCCTATCCTTCTTCCAGAATGAGAAACATGACCTCAGAAGAGAGGGCCTGGGGGATGAGGGTCTGTTGAATTACTTGTTTTGCTTTCTTTTTTTCACAGTAAGAGTGACTAAGACCACATGGCTACTTTTATATAATGATTAAACAACATCATCATAGCAATCCACTGAAAATTTCACTCTTACTTGGTTCTCAGAGTCCAGACAATAAAGCACTAGGAGCTAGTAACTAAATTCCTGTAAGTAAGTAGAGGAAAAGAAAAACAAATTTATCATTCTACTTTTATGTAGCCCTTTTGTTTTAGAGATGAGAAAGCTATACAGATGCCATTATGCAAAAGGAACTTCCTTCCAACTCTTATGTCTAATCTAGCATATAAAATAATTTTGTGGCCAAATATTATACCTTTCCAGCCTAATAAGATAACACCAAACAAACACATATAGGTCCCATAAATTATTTGGCAGCATTTGTATTCAATTTGATTTTGGCTGAAAAACTAACTGACCCAAACAAGTTCGAGTCACACTATTCCTATCTCAATGGTAACATTCCTTAGTTTGAAGCTTACTCCATCAAAACTTTGACTTACATTATACTTATAATTTTAAAATCTGATGGAAATTTTTGTCAAAATGGCAAAGTATGATTAAAGGGTCTATGTCTTGTATCAAGGTTCAATTACTTGTATTAAATCCAATATGTATCCTGCTACTAGGTTAATCCATAAAGAAGAGCCCAAATCATTTTACTCAAAAGTCTCCTAATTTATGAAATTAAATTCTAAAGCCTTATCTTAATTTGCAAATCTCTCTTTGGCCAACTTATCCATGTTTACCTACTGTTTGGACATTCCTGTGTTCCAACTTACCTGAATCATTTTCTGCTTCCTCTGTTACATCTTGTGCCTTTCCCTGTGTGACTCTCATGCCACCCCAAAACATGCCATTGACCCATGCAAATTCCATCCAAGTGACATCATGATAATTGCGATGATCAGAGCAGCAGCTAGAGTTAGTGAGAGCTCATGATACACAGGGCATTGAACTATTTCCTACATGTAATCTCTCTTTCATTTCTCTTGACAACCCTGGGTGGTTGGTTCTGCTGTTAATAAGAAACTGAGTTCTGGTGATAATTAACTTGTCCAATCTTCCATTCCTTGAAGTAGAAGAGCCTAGATGATAAGCACCTTCTTTTTTCATGAGTGTTTTCTCCTTTTTTTAAAATGTTATATACGGCTTTTGTCCAGATTTCTCAGGCAGAATACTCAGGCAGATTTGGGTGGAAATTGTAGTCATCAGCTGTGTTTAGTGAATGAGATTGAAGCTGCTGATACTTTTCTATTCTGTAATCTCATTAAAGTCCACATATTTGTCTTCTTAGAGGTCCAGATACTGCCAGAAAGGAAAGTTTGATTCTAACAAACCAGGATTCCAAAAGCATTGTATCTATCTCAATACCAGCCAAAGGCAACCTAAATTATCTCTGTTACTGATAGGACACAATAACTTCTTTTCCATTCAGCTAGGATGAAAGTTATTATTGCATGGTCCCTGAGGCTCTTTTGGGGGAATTTGCAAGGGCAAAACTATTCTGGAATGATACAAAAATGCTACTTGCTTTTTTTTTTTTTTCAGTGCTTCATCACTTACACTGATTGTGCACAAGTAGTGGTTAGCAAAAACTCTTGGAGTCCTTGCCAAATCAAGACAACAACAGAATGTGCTAGGAGTAGTGTGATTGTTACTGCCATTGCTTTCACAGAGGACAAGGCTTTATGTAAGAATTTTCTTGTAGAGGATGTGTGCTTATTAGCATGTGTGAAGCTCTGGATTACATGTCAGCACCATGTTCTTGAAAAAGCAATAAATTTGCCAATTTTACTAAACCTCAGCTCTTGGGTACATGATTTTTAATATTCTGAGTGCAAAATAGAACATTTGTATAGAGTGTTTATGCTGCATATTTAAATTGAAATACCATAGTTGTCTTAGAGAAAGGTGCCTGTGTGATTGAGATAAAGCTGACTTAGATGTCCTTATTATGGAGCCCTATTTTTACTTGAAAGACGTGAAACACAAAATACAGTTATTCAATCTGTGAATTTGGAAGTCCTCTTCCCCAAAATAAATGATGTGAACCTGTTATATTAAAAACAGCAACAATTAATATTTCTTGCCAGTAATCAAATTTTAGCATTCAAGCAAAAGAATTTTGAAAACCTTTCCTGTACACCATATTTGTAGTATCCTAATAAAATTTAAATTTTTATGAGATTTATTATGATATCAATGACTGATGTTGCTTACATTGTGTGATGAAGTGTGTTAAGATAGGCATAACTCACTGAACCAATATTTCCTAATGACCAAAGCTTAATATTAAAAAAATCATCCACAGACAGAAAATCCATTCAAAGTACAAGATGTGCCAAAATATTTTAATAGAACAGAATGCAAAATGCTGTTGGATAGTGTTTCAGATTCTGCATGGCAACTAATCTTTAACAAAATGCTACTTGTTATATTGTGATATAATAGCAAAGAAAAATATTCTAATTAATTTGCGAAGGCTATTAAACCATTTATTGTTCCAGCTACATAAGACAGCTGAGGTATGAGACTGGATTTTATTCATATACTTCATCCAAGAATATCTCAATAGATTAAATGCAGAACCATATGAGAATACAGCTGTCTTCTATCCATCCGCACTCTAAAGAGATTTTTGAAAATGTAAAATAATACAAGTCTTTTCACTTTTGTTAAGAATAAATTTATTTTCTTAAATGTTTGTGATTACCACATGTTTCTTATCATTATTTTAAATTGATGAATAAATTTCCATTAATTACTTATTTTTAAATTTTTATAATGTATGCTTCATGAAGGTTTTTAAAAATTTTTAAGAACATATGTAGATTCTGAGTTGAAAAAGATTATAATCACTGAGTTTGGTCACTGAGATTTATAGACCAAGCTCTATAAATCTTGCTGGACTATGTACTATTTTTTAAAAAAGTGAGCATCTTAAGGAAACACCTAAGCTGATCCACATATTTACAATATTTTAATTTCACATTTATTGTTGTAATTGGAAAATACCTAATTCACAAGTGAAAATCCTTTCTAACACAGACTGTGATTAGAAAAGCTTGATATGTTAATCAAGGTTCAGACAAAGAGCTGTGTAGCAATTAGAACACAGGTTTCTCATTAAAATACTGACAATACTTGAAGTTTAAATTGCCTATGATATTTCAGAGTTCAGTCACCGGATTCTAGTTTAATATATGTGGGTAAAAATACCACATTTTCTCTACTGGAGTTTTTACAGGTGAAATTGCAGACGTTACAATACCCGACCAGATACCTGCTGTCTCTGAACCTCTGTGATTCTGTCGGCATTTACCTCTCAGAAGGCATAGTTATATTTTGCTACTTCCATATTGAAAGGTTTCTTTGCATTTATTTTACTCTTTATTCCTTTCATAAATACTGTCATATTACTTATGTGAGTGACCACTACAAACAGATATTTGGATGAATAAAATTAAAAATAGCACATGTAAAAACAATAAAGTCTTTCTTAATCCAGCAGGAACTCGTGGTGGGACATGAGCTCTGATGGATAAATAAAAATGGTGAGTGAAATTTATAATCATAAGGAGACATGACAACCTATGATGAGTTTCAAAACTTAAGAATGAAGGAATAATACACTATACTATTTCACCAGGATTAATAAATATGCATTTTTTATTTTGGTGAAGATATAGCTTTAGATGTACAGGAAATTTCAATCTCAGTATGAGTCTATCAGTCTGCAAATGAAGACACAATATTACTGATAGCACAAGGATAACTTCAGAAACATGGAAGAAAGTCTAGCTTTGTGACTAAGAGTAAAAGCTTGGAGTTGAAATTTTTTAAATGCTGGTTTTGAATCCTAACTCTACTCTCATCCAAAATTTTTATCTTATGCAAAATACTGTGCTAACCTTGTTACTTCATTCCTAACAAACTGAATAATATTTCCCTGTGTAGATACTAAGAGGGTGTCATGTGATCATATACTCAAAAACATAGTAGTACATATGGGTATGTAAGCTAATTTTAGTAATAAAAGATCATTTATTTTTCTTACAACACTGTAAAAAAACATTAACTATTGTCACAATTCCCAAGAATAAGTATTTCTATGTGCCATTACAGGTGAAAAACAAAAAAATACCAGTAACAAAACCATTAAGCATCAATAGAAAGACCTAACTGGATATGATATATCATCTAAGTTATTTTAAATAATTTACATCGTTTGGGAAAATAACTAGGAAGAATTTCAAAAAATCATGTCATATTCCAATAGTAAAAACTCTATTCTACTTATTCAGATGACAATCTTTTTGAGCATATACATCAAAAAAAAGTAAAAAGTCATTAATTAGAATAATATTTGAACATTTTGAATCTAGTGATAATTGATATTTATATCATGAACTAATTTTTTAAAAATCCTCACCTACTCACTCAGACATGCGCTACCAAAATTTTTACTTTTGTTTTTTTGTTTTTCAGAACTTTTTATTTAACTACTACTTAAATAGTAGTTTCAATGTAACACATACAATTTTCACTTTAATTTTAATAAAACTTTGATTAGCAAAAGATCTTTTTTATTATTATTATTATTCATATGTGCATACAAGGCTTGGGTCATTTCTCCCCCCCGCCCCCACCCCCTCCCTTACCACCCACTCCACCCCCTCCCTCTCTCCCCTACCCCCTCAATACCCAGCAGAAATTATTTTGCCCTTATTTCTAATTTTGCTGTAGAGAGAGTATAAGCCATAATAGGAAGGAACAAGGGTTTTTGCTGGTTGAGATAAGGATAGCTATACAGGGAGTTGACTCACATTAATTTCCTATGTGTGGGTGTTACCTTCTAAGTTAATTCTTTTTGATCTCACCTTTTCTCTAGTACCTGTTCCCCTTTTCCTATTGGCCTCAGTTGCTTTTAAGGTATCTGCTTTAGTTTCTCTGCGTTAAGGGCAACAAATGCTAACTAATTTTTTAGGTGTCTTACCTATCCTCACCCCTCCCTTGTGTGCTCTTGCTTTTATCATGTGCTCAAAGTCCAATCCCCTTGTTGTGTTTGCCCTTGATCTAATGTCCACATATGAGGGAGAACATACGGTTTTTGGTCTTTTGGGCCAGGCTAACCTCACTCAGAATGATGCTCTCCAATTCCATCCATTTACCAGCGAATGATAACATTTCGTTCTTCTTCATGGCTGCATAAAATTCCATTGTGTATAGATACCACATTTTCTTAATCCATTCGTCAGTGGTGGGGCATCTTGGCTGTTTCCATAACTTGGCTATTGTGAATAGTGCTGCAATAAACATGGGTGTGCAGGTGCCTCTGGAGTAACCTGTGTCACAGTCTTTTGAGTATATCCCCAAGAGTGGTATTGCTGGATCAAATGGTAGATCAATGTCTAGCTTTTTAAGTATTAGCTAATGATCTTTAGTCAGAGATTTGCAACCACAGGAAATGTTTAAATACTAACTTTTCATGCACATATATGTGTACGTGTTTTCTCATTGATTAGAAGCTTGGTAGTCAATATCATAATCAATAGAGGATATTCAACACAACCTCATTTCATTTTTCTATTTAAATTAATTCATTTTTAACTAATACATAAAATCATTAAAACTGTGCATATTAATGAGGTATCAAGTGATATTTCAATGCATGTGTATGATGCACACCAAGTTGTTATGGCACTAAATGCTATAAGATACATTTTAAACAATAAAGTAACAGCTTTAACTACAATGATACTGTAATCATTTACAATCTGCTGGAATTTTTAAAATTACAATATTAGCATTTGTAACCTTTAAGATAGATAAATGCATGAAGTAATCCATAATTTCATAAGAAACAAATGAAATAGGCAGTCCAGTGCTCTATTTCTAAACCATAGATCCAAAAAGATGCTTCACTGAGACTGGACTGATTTTAAAATTCACATGATCACTACTTGCAAGAAGGGGGAAAACAATTTTCAGTTCAGTGAGTTATGTCTGGTCACTATTAACTCCCTCCACAAGATTTATTATTTTGAATGATTAATCAGCAGTGACCATGATTTGTTTTTAAAGAATTTCTCTTTGAAATGTACCTCAGTCTTGATGTATTACTTTGGGTTGATCCATACAGGAAAAAGTGTCACCCAAAGCTGCAACTGCTTTGAGAGGTGTTTTATGTGATTATTAGATTTCAAAGCCACTAAGCCTGTGCTAATCTTACACCCAAGAGATATAAGCATGATTGTTTATGAAAATTTCCCACTTCCTCTAAGGATTTTTATCCTATTCAAATCCCACCCCCTCTTTTTTTTCCACTATCATTTAAAAAGAATGCACTGATTTTTTTTCTTTGCTTTAGACAGTTTTCACAATTAGACATACATTCATTTAAATCACTTTGCACAACTGCAGTGGGAAACATTGGGCAGTAGACTGTTAGACATAGTGAGGCATTTCTAAGTATTTAAAAATCAGACTTTGTGTAAAAATCACATCAGATCTTCAAAACATCTTTCCATAGCATTTGACTATTTCTAGAGCACTGGAAAAAAGCATAATATTTTCCTTTGAAAAACATTAACATTTATTACTTTGTAAAAATGTAGTGTGTTAAGTCCAGAAGACTACTGAAGATATAGTAGAAAAAAATGTATTACTTTTATCATTGCTTTAATAAAAACTGTAGAAATTCTTTACATTTTACAACTATACAGCTACAGCCAAAAAGGAAGGGGTGTGTGTGTGTGTGTGTGTGTGTGTGTGTGTGTGTGTGTGTGTGTGTGTATAGGAGCTCCAGCTGCTCTTAGATTGAAGGAATCTTTGTGGCATCAGCAGACAGGAATTATATTTCATTCACCGTTTGCTATGGTAAAAGAGTCAACAAGACCCAGATGGTTGTTCTGGGTGTTAAAGTGTGTCTGCTTTGTAATTGCTGTCTGAGACCCAAGCTCCTGCTTTACAGTCCTTAAATAATTGATTTCACCCAGTCTTCAGTTAGAACTAGAAAACCCCAAATATTTTCCCATTAATCCTTAGAGTAGGGAACTGTTGATGGTGCTCAATAGTTTTAAAATTCCTGGATTCATGGGAAATCAGAGTTTACAAGGAAATTCATTTTGGTTGAAAATGAAAATAAGGACCCATGCTGATGATTTTATAAGGTGTCAAACCAGAGTTATGGGTTTTCATGGCAAAATAAGAATATTATTAAACTCATGAAATACGTAGGCTTATGCTGATTATCAGGGAGTACATTATTCTACATATATGCTGGTATTATTTTGTTGAAGAATTGAATTTCAAAAACATAGGGGTCCAAGGAAAACATATAAAGTCATTCATATGCTATAAAACATTAGGACACCTGACCTCAGAATCAAAAACTTTCTAATGAAGAGCTCAAGAGAAAATTGGTAGTCTGAATTTTTACCACCAAGAGAGGTATTTAATGAAAATATATTTCTACAAAGAAAGCATTCAGGATGTTCTGTCTACCATGCTAACCAATGAAATCCAAAATCTACCCCCTGTTGGAATTAAACATACCTACATGTTTATTCTTGATGGATATACAAATTTCTTTTGGTAATTTGACATTCTGAAAGAAATTGAAGCAGGTTAAAAGCTACAGTATGAGATAAACCAGTTGGAGAGAAATATAAAAAGTTTCCTAAAGAAAATTGAAATAAGTGCCCCAAGACATCTGAAATAAGTAGCTTACCATTCTCATGTTATAAACTTTCCCGTAAGATTTTAAGAAGGCAAAAATGGAGAACATATTGAGTTGTATTGTCTTTGCATTTTAGCACTAAAAGGTATTAAATTTATCCAATGTCACTGTTTCTCCCAGAAGAGAAATTGTGTGTGTGTGTGTGTGTGTGTGTGCACACACGCGCACGTGTGAGTGTTTGTGTGTACTGCAGGCAGATACATGGATGTTAAATATGTATAGATACATATACCAAATATATAGCTGGTGATGTAAATAAAAGGTAACAGATACAACAATCTCTGGAAGATCCAAAATGGACAGTAATTAGTTCCAATATCAGTAAGTTGCATTTTAAACCTTACCCAAAACAGAAAGCACACCAGTACAACATCTTGTGGAACAAGGAATTTGCTGCATTTTTAAAAGCAGACTTCTTTTTTACTCCTGAGTTCAATGGAAAGTGGATAGAAATGCTTTGATCTTTTCTACATATACCTCACCCTCAGAAACCTTAAAAGTCTTCTTTTAATTTTGATATTTTTACGTATGACCATAGTACAAATGGCAGGGAACTATCATGACAGACTTGAGGAAAGATATTTTTAGTGCTATCACCCCTGGAGATAGTTCTAACATATCTGACCTTTCCAACTTTGTGAGATAAGCTTTAATGTGTGTTCTGTCAAGTTCATATGTTTGGAAGGAATAATTAAAAGGGCTTTCACATATCCTAGTGAAGAGCTTCTTCAACAGCCCCTGCTTAAGTTAGGTTTTGTTGCTATAAGCAAAATACCTGACACAACAACTTAAGGGAGGAATGATTTATTTGGGCTCATAGTATCAGAAGGTTCAATCCATGATTGCTTGACCCTCTGCCCTTCAGCAGAACATCATGGCAGAATGAGTGTGTGGTGAACCTGTTCTTCACTTTTTGGTGGACAGGAAGAAGAGTAGGAGACAAGAAAAAGCCAGGAACAAGGTACTCCCAAGGACCCGTCCCCACTGACCTACTTTTTCCAGCTAGGTCTCACCTCTTAAAGTTTCCAGAATCTCCCCAAACAGCCCCACAACCAGAGCCCTGTGGGTTTCATATTCAAACCATAACAACCTCACAGTAGTTCTCTCCAGAATGGATGGAAGTGGTCCCAACCCCCTTTGTAAACACGGTAGAGCAGGACCTGGTGAAAGCGTTGTTTAAAAATATTATCAGTATTTAAGTGCATGGAATTTTTGCATGGGAAGAATTAGACAATGGAAGATCAAAAGAAATAAGTGTTTATTTTTGGCAATACTTGGATGAGAAAAGGCAGAAACCAATTACTCTATTTTTTTTTAAAAAGTTTCCATGTGCAAAGAAACATACATTTTAGAAGATGTCCAAGCAGTTTTATAGATTGTCCTGGTTGATAATTGATTCTAAGAAGGAGGCACTTTGAGAGCCACAACCTGTATAGCAAGAATGAAAGACATAAATAGTATATCTGAATGACCTGCCCATTGATGTCTTGGTGTCTGCTGTCAGCCACCTTAGCTGTGTGATAGTATCCTAGACTACATAATACTTTAAATGAAATGAAGACACTTAAAGTTTTCTGAAATTGAAAGAAAATAAGAAAAAATATAGAATGAAATCCACCTAGCACTGCATTACTGAATATTTAAACTTTAAAGAAAAAGAAGAAAGACCCTCCGTTACAATCCATTAAATCAGAATTTTACTCTTGAAAGAATTACAGAGATGTCCTTTTGCCTCCAGCAACAGGAAGAAGTGCAGAGTAACATAGTCACTTGTGAAGCATCAACAAGCAGCATCATTGAAGATATGTGAAAACTGCATAGAGGGAGAAGACAACCCTCCTCCTAGAGCTTCTTTCCAAGGAGGAAGACATGCCACACACAGAGGTGTGTGGAACTCATGACTTGGAACTGCCAAGAGGTGACAGAGGTGGGGTACTCTGCCATGGGGCTCACAACACCCAAGTGGCCTGGCTTGTTCCATCAAGCAGAGGATGAATGGTGATTGAAACATCCAGGCTCTTTTTTTTTAATTTTAGAGCCCTTAAAAATTTCATTTAGGAAAGTAGAAGGAAATCATTTTTACTTTAAACAATTGTAGATTAAGTTCCAAACAATTGGTACTGGTAGAAAATGGCCTGTTGCAAGACAAGTGGCTCAATTTCAGACATTGCTCTCATCTCTTAGATGTCAGCATCACTCTCAGAAGAATGAGAAAAACTTGAACTTAGGTATTCCAATAATGACAGTAGCTTACTTTTGGTTTGGTTTAATTTTGTTGTTTTGTTTTGTGATGCTGAGGATCAACTCGAGAACTCAAGCATGCTCATCAAGTACTCCACCACCAAGTTATACCTCCAGTCCATTCTTGTTATCTTTTTTTTGTTGTTAAATTTTAAAGCAAATTACATGAAAATATTTCAAAGTTGTTCAGTTTACTAAAGCTGCAGACAGGGTGAGAGACTTTACTCACATTACTACGAAAGAGCATGCTACAGTTTCCTCTTAGCAATGAGGACCTGCTCAAAGAGCAAAATGTCAAGAAACTGGGTGATAGAGCACATGGCCCAAAGAACCCATCCTCATAATCAGATAAGTTGTTACAGGCCAGAGATTTTGATCATTAGTCCATTTTAGCAAAGAAACATTTGTACTTTTCTATCCATCTCCCCCACATAAAAGTAAAACTAACCTTAACCTATTCCGTATAAACAAGTGGGCTAAATAAAAATGTAATACCCAGCAGCGTCATGAAGATAAAGAAAGCTTGTGAATACTCATTAAGCCATGTGGTAAGCAGAAAATATATAAGGACAAGCCACTTACTCATCATTATTACCATTGTGCGAAGGAGGCCTGCTGTGCAGCTTTTCCCCAGTCAATCAGAGTTCTCAGCCATAAAAAATGAAAATTAGTAAGATGCAAAATGAAAACTGAAGGGACCAAAAGATTCTTCTCACTTTTTTTATTCAAGTATTATTTTAAAATATAGGGTTTATATTTTTCTTTTTCACAAAGCCTGTTTTCTTTCCCTATTTATGAAGTGGCATGCATCTGTGGTAAAATAATGTTGGGGACAGAAATCAGTGTATGGTAATCTCTGCTCTAAAATAAATGAGCAGATGTTAAGAAGGTCTCGTAGCTTTTTCTCTTTTATTCCAACATGAACAAATGATTTTGCACCCAATTTAAGAAGCTCTAGAAGTGTCAATTTAAAATATTTTTACATTTTAAATTGCAATTCTTGAAATATTTCAATTTCTGTACCATGTACCTGCAACCCAATGCTTTAACCTAAACTTACTGCCTCCAGAAGAGTTCCTAAAAGAAAAACTGGATCGTTAAAATTATTTTCCTGTGTTTCATTATTCCAGATCATATTCAATAAAGGAGACAGTTTAAATGTCCAATCGATACTGCTGAGAACAACCAAGTCATAAAATGTGATTTGCATCATGTTGCTGATAGGTAACTCAAAATTTGCTATTAATTAATTCATTTCAAAGAATTTGCAAGTGTGCACTTTCTTCTTAACTCCTAAGTAGTTCTAAAATAATTCTCTGAACTGACTTTTTTGGGGCTACATCTATTTATGTTGAATATAGTTTTCCTTGATTGCTCATGTCCACTATGTTTCAGGGTAATGCAAAGAGCTTTGAGTTTGCATCACAGCTAACAAACACTGAGCTGAGGAATCCACTGCTCTTTAAAAAGGCATGAAGTGAATCTGAAGAATAAGTACAACACTAAGAAAAGGTCTGTTTAAGAACTGTGGGGCTTCAATTCATGGTATCCCCAGCAAGGATCTACCAGGACACTTGGAGATCAAGGAAGATTACACTGTCCAACTCACATCTGAGTGATTTTTGATTCAAAAGATTTTTCACCTGATTTGACTTCAGCCCCCTCCTAAAATCTATTCATTATTTCTCTCCTCCATACCTTTTGCACACACATATGCACATATGCATGTAGGCACATGTGTGCATATACACACACACACTCCCTGTTTCTAAGTCAATCATAAATATCTCGGTAATGATAGTAAAGATATCTTTTTTATGTTTGTTCATTTCATATAATAAATAAATAAAATGCTATATGGATTAGTTTTGCAATGTTGACAGGTGTCGTTTAGGACCAAAATTAGGTCAACTCATGTCCTATAAAATACAAAATAACAAGTAGTTTTATTAATATAAATCATATTAAAATGATAAAGCTACTATAGTACAAAACATAATGCTGATTGTTCTTCATTTATACTATTCTTGAAATACTTTTACAAATTAAAAATAAATACATACATACATGTTTTCACATTTATCAGATTCTAAAATGTTTATATTTTTCTGTGAAATTTGTTCTAAAATACTTTTTGTCTCTTGACCTTATATCCTAACTGGGACTCTATAATCCCTGGTTTTTACTTAAAAGAATAACATGAAGAAATAGCAATGAATTTAATTCCATCTAGACAAGAAACAACATTCTACATCAATTCATCTTAGTCTCAGTCTGTACACCTTTTTGTTATTTTCTACATATCACTTTGTAGGACAGCTTGCTCTTAAAATAAATTATGAAAATGAGATTTATAAGGCAGATCAGAAAGAATTATTCATTAGATGCTAATGTTTAACTTTAATATATGGATAAATGTTTACCACAATGTTTAGAGCTTGAAGAATATATTTAACCAGACATAACTATGGCCAAAAGAATTCCTAAAAATTATAACTAAAGCAATTATAGAAAAAGTTTGGAAAATAACTCAGACAAATGTACCCCTTTAACACACATGATCCAAAATTGTTCCTTTAGTCTTCAGAAAGTAGAGATAGTGCTATAGTTTGGATCTTGAATATCTCACAAATGTCCATGTGTTAAAGTCTTGGTTACCAGTCCATGGTTCTATTGGGAGGTGATGGAAAGTTCAGAAGGTGGGGCCTAGGGAAAGCAGTTAGGCCCGGGCTGTGCCCTTCAAGGAGATATTGGAACTATCTGTCTCTCTTTGTTTTCTGATTGCTATGAGGTGAGTAGTTTCCTCTACTAAATGCCCCTACCATGATGTACTGCCTCACAATAGGCCCAAAAGCAGTGAGACCAAATGAAACTTCTGAAACCTTGAGTTAAGCCATGCCTTTCCCTCTTATTAAGTTCATCTACCACAGTAGTTTTTACAGCAGTGTACTACGAAAGATAGTTTCATTCAAGTGAGAAAATCAGAGATAAAGAAAATATTTTCCACAACTTTGCACTAATCAACACTTTATGCAGTATAATTTTAATTTCGTTAGACTAGTGAGCTGTAATAATAGCAGCATCTTTCATTATTGTCTCTTCTCTTTGTTTATGGAGAATTGCTCTCTACTTATTCAGGAAGCATTTGTTATGCCACTGTGTGTTGAGACTAAAGAAAAAGAATAACACAAGCTTATCTACTTCAAGAAGTTCATATTTCAGGGGTAGAAACAAATTCATAAACCATCTGTGGTGTCAAATGTAATAAGACACCTTGAAAATGCTTTTAGCAACCACTGTGTTCAGCAGAGTCGCTGGAACTGACCTTTGCACTAGTTTTAAAGCACCACCTTTCAAGGGTGTCCTGACTTCTTCAGGGTATTCAGGTGATGAAGTTGGACTGCTCTATGTGTTTCTTATACTCAGAATTGTACGCTGGCAAGTGCAAACTTTTTTAGAAGTGTTTCATAAAAAGTCCATGGTGACTCCTAAGAACAAAGTCTGAGTCCTTTCAGTTCTCAGAGTTTTGGCACAATGTTATGGTTTACATCTGTGATTCTTAAAAACAGAGACTGGTAATAACTGATAATAATATAAGCTATAGATTCTTCAGTGCATAAACTGGGCAGTAAGTGTGTCTCCTTTTGTATGTTTTTTTCTCAACTTATTATTTAAAGCATGCTGATACAGATGCAATTGTGATTCAAATTTTAAAATGATACATAGACTTTGCAGTATAGCTTGAAGTCAGATATTGTGATACCAGTGTTGTTTATTCAGTATTGCTTTGGTGTATCCAAATGAACTGTGGGGTAGATTTTTCAATCTCTATGATGAATGTCATTGGGATTTTGATGGGAATTATGTTGAACATGTAGATTGCTTTTGGTAGTATGGCCAATTTTACTATGTTGATTCTGCCAATCCATGAGCATGGGAGATCTTTCCACCTTCTGTAGTTTTCTTCGATCTCTTTCTTCAGTGGTTTGTAGTTCTCCTTGCAGAGGTCATTTACATCCTTTGTTAAGTTTATTTCTAGGTATTTGATTTTTTTTTTTGAGGCTAAGATAAATGGAATAATTTTCCTATATTCTTTCTCAATTTGTTCATTTTTGGTGTATGGAAAGGCTACTGATATTTGTAAGTTGATTTTGTAAACTGTTACATTACTGAAGCTGTTTATAGTATGTAGGAGTTTTTGGGTGGAGTTTTTTTTTGTTTTTGAGATACAGGATCATATTGTCTGCAAATAGGGATAGTTTGACTATTTCTTTGCCTATGTGTATTCCTTTTATTTCTTCTTCTTGCCTTATTGCTCTGGCTAGAAATTCCAGGACTATGTTGAATAGGAGTGGGGAGAGAGGGTACCCTTGTCTCATTCCTGACTTTACAGGAAATGGTTTTGACATGGTACTGGTACAAAAACAGATATAAAGACCAGTGGAACAGAATAGAGGACCTAGATACGAATTCACACAGCTATACCCACCTTATTTTTGAAAAAGTCACCAAAAACATGATGGAGAAAAGACAGCCTCTTCAACAAGTGCTGGGAAAAGTGGTTATCTGCCTGCAGACAACTGAAACTAGATCCATGTTTATCACCCTGTACTAGTATCAACTCAAAGTAGATGAGGACCTTAAAATCAGACCTGAAACCTTGAAGTTAGTATAGGAAATAGTAGGGATTACTCTGTAAGCAATAGGCATAGGCAAGGACTTCCTCAGTAGAACTCAAGTAGCCCAGCATTTGCTAGCTATCTTTGCTAACTATACATCAGAAAAGGGACTCATAACCAGAATATACAGGGAGCTCAAAAAATTAAACTCCCCAAAAATCAATGAACCAATTAAGAAGCGGACAACTGAAATAAACAGAACTTTTTCTAAGGAAGAAGTCCAAACGGCCAAAAAATACATGAAAAAATGCTCACCATCCCTGGCCATGAAGGAAATGCAAATCAAAACCACACTAAGTTTCCACCTCACACCTGTTAGAATGGCTGCCATCAAGAACACCAATAATCACAAATGTTGGCCAGGATGAGGGGGAAAAGGAACCCTCATATGTTGCTGGTGGGAATGTAAGCTAATACAACCACTTTGGAAAACAATATGGAGGCTTCTTAACAAACTAAACATAGATCTGCCATATGATCCATCAATACCACTACCCAAAGGAATGTGACTCAGTTTATTTCAAAGGCACTTGCACACCCATGTTTATTGCAGCACTACTCACAATAGTCAAGCTATGGAAATAGCTAAGATGCAATGGATTAAGAAAATGTGGTTTTTATACACAATGGAATTTTATTCATCCAAAGAAGAATGAAATTTTGTTATTTGCAAGTAAATGGATGGAACTGGAGAATATCATCATAAGCGAAGTTAGTCAGGCTCAGAAGGCCAAAAATCACAAGATCTCCTTCATTTGCAGACGTTAGACCTAAAACAAACATTATTGGACATGGGTCACATACTAAGGGGAAAATGTACACTAGAGGAGAAGGGAAAGGAGAGGAAGCCTAAACCTTGAATGTGGTTGATGTGTTTACTGTAGAGGATCAAACAAAGTAATCTTAAACTGTCAGAGGCCACTATGGGAAGGAGACCAGGAAGTAGGAAGAGGTCTCATAGAAACGAACCAATGTGAGTATTAATAAACATATGCGTGGAAACAGCCCTAGAAATCTCTCTGTATAGCTGTTTTTTATCTCAAACTAGCAAAAATGCTGTTTTCTCTTTTATCTGTCTTCTCTTCAACAAAATTGGAGAACAAGACAGTGGAACAGGTTCTGCCTGGAAGCGGGGATGGGGGGATGTGGGGTTGTCAGGTAGACCTAATAATGTTTGCACATGTAAGTAAATGTAAAAACAATAAATAAAATAATACCTAGGCTAAAAGAAATTAATATATCTCCAAATCCACAGCATTCCTATGTGGAGCAGAATTGAAACCTCAGCTTGTCTTTTGACTAAAGTGATACCTTCTTAAATGTGTCACATGTTATTCTGAGGTATGTTTCCATTTACAAGTGTTAAAATTCACAGTATGAGAAGGAAAAAATTTTCCTGTGCTCTCTATAGTAGACAAATGTTGTCTTGAGGAAGAATATTCTTTCCTCTAAGATAGTTTGCTAGGATTACAAACTTTTTGTCATAAACTACAGAAATGAATTGTCTGACAGTGCTGGAAGCCAGACATTCAATACTAAAGCCAACAGGGTTGGTTCTCTCTACAGACTGTGAGGGAGAACTTACTCCACCTTTCTCCCAGCTCCTGGTGGTTTGCTGGCAGTCTTTAGTGTTCCTTGGCTTACAGATCACTGCTTCATGTAGCATTCCCCCATATACACATCTGCACCCAAACTTCTACTTTTTGTGAAGGCACAGGCACATTGCATTAGTCCACGTGACTCTCCTATGACCTCATCATCACTCACTACTGCAACAACCATGTTTCCAAACAGCATCACATTTTCAGGCACTGTGAGTTGTACTTCAGTGTGAATTTTGGGGAACACAATTCATTCCATAACACATCAAATGTAAAGTAAAGCTTTACCAAAAAAAAAAAAAATCCATTAGAAACAGACCTAAAATTTAGCTCATCGTGAAATCTTTCTCTTTGATCCAACGGACAGATTGAAAATGAAAGGTAGCTAGCAGTAAGCACAGAGGTGATGGATGAAAGGGTACAAATATAGGTTGTGTGAGGGGTGTAGACTGAGGCCAAGCAGGACAAGGTAAGCTTGTCCTAAGAGAGAGCTACCTGCAGGCCTAACACCTTGGTATCATGAAGAAATTCTTCCAGGCTCTGTGGGAACTAGACTTTCACCTACCACTCACACACTCACCAAGTACACCGTGTGAGCTACTGTACTGCATCAATCACCAGTCTGCATTGATGCAGACTGCATTGCCAGATCCCATAAGCACATCTCTACTCTGAGCTATTCTCCAGCCTGCAGTCCACCATGACCAGTGCTTTCAGAGACCTCTTTTCTGTACTTTCCTGCTAGGCAAGCACACAGCTTCATTATCATCTCCAGAAAATCAACTCTTCAATTTCCTCTTTCACTCTGGCTTTTGTTCTGTGCTTCATTCCTACATTTCTAACCAATGCCAAGTTACAGTTTCACACACTATACTCAAAATGCACAAATTATGGCCACACTTCCCAGGCTTTCCTGTCTCTATTAGGAGCATTATCATTCCCCATATCTCCCAGATTGGAAAATTTGACTCCCTTTTTGCAACCTGTAAAGAGTAGTTAGAGACATTTTCTACGGAGCCCCTTAAAGGATCAGGAAGTTAAATAATTATCCCATAGCTATCCCTTTCTATGATTTGAGTCACCTAAATTTGTCCTACTCCTCTAGAGCAGCCAGCAGTCTGGAGGGGAAATGAACAGGAAAACCAATCTTCAAGAATGTTTTGGCAATATATATAGGCAATTGCAGTTGTCAATCATGTGGAGTCGTGGAAGCCTGTAACATTCTGTAATGTGAAAGAAGCCAATGATTTCAATGCTTTAAGGGCAGAAAAAGGCAAAGTAATACACTCCGGCTGCTTTCCAAAAAATTGACAGAAACGGAATCCAGAAGAGTCTTTGAGAGGAACGGGGTTTGAAAATCTCAATAAAAAGTTCAGAACTGAGGCTGTAGCTGAGTGGTAGAACATATATGTAGCATGCTCAAAGCCCTGGGTTCAATCTTTAGCATCAAAAGTAGAAAAAAAAGAAAAGAACAAAGTTCTCATTTACATGAGCAGGAAGGAAACATTGAGGGTAAAATATTTATAAAAAGGGACATTATTTTAACAGAATTTGTTTAAGATCATTCCAGGTCAACATTTAGTGGAAAGCATTATACTTTATTCAATTATATTTTAATTCTGTAGCTATATTTATCTCACAAAGTAAAAATTAAAATGTCATTATTTTATAATTCAAATTTGAATGGATTTTATTAAAGAAAGTAGAAATTGGAATATGTCCTTCTTGAAAGATTTTTGTGAAAACAAAGAAAAATTTGCTTTTAAACCATCCAAAATAGGAAAAAGAGAAAATTTCAAAAAATATTTTGTTAGGATAAATATCAAAGAAATTGTGGGTAGTTGGAATATATTTTATATAATTTCAGATTTTTCACTTTGTGTTAAGATTACTTCATAATTAATAAAGTGTGCTTTTCATGTTTTCCATTTCAATAAAGGTTACAAATAATATTGTAAATGATAAACTCAGATTATTTTAAATTTTTTATCAAATAGGTTTCTTTTCAAAGAAGTTGTAGTTAGGAAAAAAGTAGATGGATAAGTCACCTTTGTAATTACCAAAGGTCTTAAAATATTTGCTCTGGAATCAATAGAATACCCTTGTTTTAGATTTTACTAGATTAACTTAATAATGATGTGGAAAATACAGAGTAGGAATGATTTGACTTAAACAGGTTTAAAGCCACATGCTTTATCAGCACTGGAAATAGGAAGTGGTTTTAACATTACCACATTACACGAGTCAATCAATTGTACAACAAATGTAGAAACAAGCAAATGTAATTATTGCTTCTTAAATATTAGTAGAATTATTGACACTTAAATATTAATAGAATTTTTCACTTGAAGGTCAAAACTATTAGAAATTTGATTGCATTTAATTAACTGAGACACTATTTTAAATCTTCTTAGGCATATTCAGGAATGATACATTTTAAGCCTAAACCAAGGGTGAAAGGAAAAGTGTCAATTTTGTTTCAGGAAAAAATAGCAATGTTTCATGGTGATTAATAAAACAGAAAACACTTCAGTCATACACTATATTACTGCTAACTGTAGTCACCATGCAGTCATTAGATTTCCGGAAACTGAAATTCACTGGGAGGACAGACATAAATATTCTCAACACACACACAAACACACACACACACACACACACACACACACACACACACAAAGGCACACACAGAGTAATTATGTGAGATGATGGACATGTTAGTTAGCTTATAGTGATCATAACATAATGTATACATATATCAGAACATTGAGTTTTATACTTTGAAAATATATAATTTCTATTTGTCTATCATAACTCTATAAAACTGAAGAAATGAATAAAATTTTTGAAAATGAAGTCAAGTTAACAATGGCTAAGGAGATGATGCTTTCTGCATCAGTCTCCATGAATGAGAAGAGCCCAAGTAATGAAAGTGACTAAATTCCAAAGATTAAACGAGAGGAAAAGCAACAAGAACCACAAAAGAGGGACAGGAGGCAGAAAAATATGACAAAACAGATGTGTGACAGAGTAAATTAATAAACAGTTTACAGCTACAGCCCTGGATTCCCATAGGGGAATCTGAAGCCTCCACCATGAAGTAAACCAGCCAGCCTCTGCAACAGACTGGCCAGACCTAGCTGTGAGACAGAATCTACACCTCCTACAAACCTTAAACCTCAATGTGTTGGTGGAGTGGCTCAAGTGGTAAGTACCTGCCTAGCAAGAATGAAGCCCTGAGTTCAAAACCCAAGTACCACCACCAAAAAAAATAAAAGAAACCTCAATGTGAGGATCAAATGGGACAGTGACTTCCCCACATGTTAGCCAACATCAGACAAGACAAGTTTGCATTCCCCATTTCTCAGCTGTAGAGAGTTGCCATCTTGAGAGAGAGCCTCTTGATGGAGACTTAGGTACTAAGGGAGAGAAGTTTTGAAAACAAGAAGTAACAGCTCAGGATCTCTTGTGACAAAGCACCTCCCCTCCACTAGCAAGAGTTCATGTTACAGGAGCTTCCCCAAGATGCCTGCAGTCAGGTAAGCTTTGAGATTAAGCCACCCGACAACTTGAAAATTAAAGGTAAATCACAGGTCAGAGAGTTTTGGGACTCCCAGTCACAGTGTGTAGGTGGGAGACTGACACCAGGGACAGATGTAGAGGGAGAAATTTTGACTATGTTGAGCTGAGGAGTCCAGGCAGAAATTCCAGAAGCAGCAAAAGGCTCAGAGTTCAGCAGCTTTACCCTACTTGGTAAGAGCAGCTCCATTGCCTGAGGACAAGTTTAGAAACAATACACTTAGTCTCCCTAAGCACAGAGCTCAGTTTTAGGAGATCCGCACCAGCTACCTGAGACCAGGTGCACACACAATGGAGAAAAGACAGCTCCTCAACAAATGTTGATGGGAAAACTGAATATCTGCCTACAGAAAACTGAAACTAGATTCATGTCTTTCACTCTGTTCAAGTATCAACTCAAAATGGATTAAGAAACCTTAATGTAAGACATGAAACTTTGAAGCTAGTGCAGGAAAGAGAAGGGAATACACTGGAAACAATAGGCATAGACAATGACTTCCTCATTAGAACTGAGATGGCTCAGTAAAAAAGAGAAAGGATTGACAAATAAGACTCCATGAAATTAAAATGCTCTATACAACAAAAGACATGGATTCTAAATTGAAGGGGCTGCCCACAGAACAAGAGAAAATCTTTGCCAGCTATACATCTGACAATAGATTGATAACCAGAAGAATATACAGGGAGTTCAAACAACTAAAGTCCCCAAAAAATCAATGACCTAATGAAGAAATGGGCAAATGAACTGAACAGAGCTTTTTCATAGGAAGAAGTCCAAAGGACTAAAAAACACATGAAAAAATGCACATCATCCCTGGTCATAAAGGAAATGCAAATCAAAACCACATTAAGATTCCACCTCATTCCTGTTAGAATGGCTACCATCAAGAACACAAATAACAACTATTGGCAAGGATGTGGGGAAGAAGAAACCTCATACACTGTTGGTGGGAATGTAAATTAGTATAAGCACTATGGAAAACAGTATGGAAGTTCCTCAAAAAAGCCCTAAAAACAGAACTGCCATTTGATCTAGCAATACCTGTCCTAGGGATATACCTGAAGGAATCTGAGTCAAGGTACAAAAAGGAACCTGCACACAATAAACAGAAATAATTCTGTTTATTGCAGAATTATTCATAATAGCTAAACTATGGAAATAGCCAATATGCTCTGCTACCTATGAATGGATTAAGAAATACAATGGAATTTTATTCAGCCACAAAGAAGAATAAAATTTTGTCATTTGGAGGTAAATGGATGGAACTGGAGAACATCAATTTAAGTGAAGTTAGCCAAATTCAGAAGGGCAAAATCAGCATGTTTTCTCTACGTGGAATATAGATCTAATACAATTTCAACAATATTTTGAAAAACAGATCATGCTAAGAGGAAGTCATATTTTAGACAGAGAGAATTAAATACCCGCAGATGAAAAAATGGCAGAAATTACTACACACTTTTCAAAATGTTAACACTGAAAGTTAATAGTCTTAATTCTCTAACCAAAAGAAATAGAATGGTGGGTTGTATAAAAGAGCAAGACCCAACCATTTGTTGCCTAAAAGAAATGCATCTCACTGACAGAAACAAGGAAGTTAAAAATTTGAATACAGTAGATGTGCTTTCTATGCAAGAATAAATATAGATTTTTAAACCAGTTGAAACTACCATAAGAAAGGGACTAAGATAGAATGAAGAAAAACAGAAGAGATGAACTAATTGGGGTTATAATATATATACATGTGGAAATGTCACAAGGAAAGTCCCTGTGAAGCTATCATTAACAAGAAAAATGTCATTTTTTTTTCCTCTGCAAAATTGGGAACAGGAAGACAGAATAGGTCCTGGTTGGGGGTGGGGGAAATGTTGGTACCAGTGGGAGGTGACAGGAAAAGAATGTAAGAGGGTGAATATGCTGCAAATACTGTATACACATGTATCTAAATGTAAAAATGATACCTGTTAAAACTATTCCAGGAATGGAGGAACGGGGAGATAAAGAAGAGTAGAGGAGGGGGTGAATTAAAGTATTATGTATTTTATACATTGTAAGAACTTTTGTAAATACCACCATGTACCCCCACCCAGCACAACAATAAAAAAATTTTTTAAATGAATTAACAATGAAGGAAAGAGGACATGTATAAAAAGAGATGAATTCAAAGAGGAAACAAACATCTGAAGGAATTCAAAGAAAATACAAATAAATGTAAGGAAAACAGTGTAGGATATGAAAGAGAAATTTAATAAAGATACAGAAATGCTGAAAAAGAATCAAACTGAAATTCTGGAAATGAAAAGTTCAACAAGTCAAATAAAAACTCAGTGGAAAGTCTCTCCATAGACTGGATCAAATTGAAGACAGAATTTAAGGACTTGAAGACAAAATGGATGAATTAGAGCAATCGGATGAAGAAAAAGGGAAAAGAAAACACAGAATTATGAAAGGAACATGCAGACCTCTGGAACACTATTAAAAGATGAACAATAAGCACAGAAGAAAAAGAAGAGGTGCAAGATAAAGGGAAAGAAAACAAAATAATAGGAAAAAAATGCCCACCAGTTGAGAGAGAGATAGCCATTCAAGAATAGAAAGCTTTCAGGGCACACAATACATGAAATCAGAAAAGAACCACTCTAAGACATATCATAATTACAACATTAACTATACAGAACAGTGAAAGAATATTTATAAAGGAAAATCCATCAGAATAATAACATATTTCTTAACAGAAATGTTAAAAATAAGGAGTGAATAGAATGATGCATTTCAAATGCTGAAAGAAAAGAACTGCCTACCTAGATTATGCTATCCATCAAAGCTATTATGCATAACTGAAGGAGAAATAAAAAACTTCCATGATAAGTAAAACTAAAGTAATTTATGACCAGTAAAACCAGAAGATACTTAAAGAAATACTATGCGCAGAAGATAAATGAAACCATGAAAAAAATAAATCTTATCAGATGAGTACATAAGAAA
Source organism: Castor canadensis (assembly GCF_047511655.1). Lineage (NCBI taxonomy): Eukaryota > Metazoa > Chordata > Mammalia > Rodentia > Castoridae > Castor > Castor canadensis. The sequence goes on along the minus strand of NC_133394.1, from coordinate 78,582,045 downwards.
ATGAAGACTAGGAAAGAATTAAATACCCCCAAATGACAAAATGGCAGAAATTACTACATATCTTTCAAAATGTTAACACTGAAAGTTAATAGTCTTAATTCTCTAACCAAAAGAAATAGAATGGTGGGTTGCATAAAAGAGCAAGACCCGACCATTTGTTGCCTAAAAGAAATGCATCTCACTGACAGCAATTGTAACACATGCACCAAATGTCAGTGCACTCACTTCACTAAATAAACACTACAGGAGCAGGACTCAAAAGCACAGATAGACCCCAACAAAATGATGGAGGGAAGACTTCAATACCCCACTCTTACCAATAGTTATTTCATCCAGACCTCCCCCAAAAAAACTGAGAAAGAAATGTCAGAACTAAATGATGCAATAGAACAAATGAGATCTCAGAGTATTTCATCCAGCACTTGCACAATACATCCATCTCAGCAGCTCCTGGAATTTTCATCTGAACAGATCATATCTTAGGACACAAAGCAAGTCTTAGCAAATATAAGAAAACTGAAATATCTCCCTGTATTCCACTAGACCACAACAGAACTAACTAGAATTCAACTTCAAAACAAACTAAAGAAAACATTCAAAAACATGGCAAATGAACAACACATTGTTGAATGAGCAGTCGGCCATCAAAGAAATAAACAAGGAAATCCAAAAGTTCCTAGAATCTAATGAAAATGAAAACATAATCTGCCAGAATCTTTAGGATACAGCAAAGAAGGCAATGCTAAGAGCAAAGTTTATGAGCCCCTACATAAGAAAAACAGATTTCAAACACATAGTCTAATGATGCACCTCAAAATCCTAGATAAACAAGAACAAGTCAAACTCCAAATTAGTAGAAATGCTAAAGGTTTGGGCAGAAATTAATGGAATAAATACCAAAAAAACAACAAAGAATCAATAAAGCAAAAATTGAATCTTTGAATCAAGATTGATAAAACTGGGCACCATGGGCTCATGCTTGTAATCCTAGCTACTTAGGAGGCAGAGATTGGGAGGATTGAGGTTTAAAGCCAGACCAGGAAAATATTTCACAAGACCCTGTCTCAAAAACCCCAACATAAAAAAGGGCTGGTGAAGTGGCAAAAGTAATCCTTCATAAAAAGAACATCACTGCAGGTATCACAAAACCAGACTTTTAATTATATTACAGAGCCATAGCAGTAAAATAGCATGGTACTGGTACAAAAACAGAAGAGTAGTCCAATGGAATTGAATAGAAGACTCAGAAAGAAAACAAAAGGAGCCAAAGGAATAACTGGAGAAAAAGCAGTCTCTTCAACAGATGGTTATATACATGTAAAACATTGAAACTAGATCCCTACCTCTCACCCTGCACAAAAATCAACTCCAAATGGATCAAAGATCTTAATGGAAAACCTAAAACTTTGAAACTATTACAGGAAAAATAAGGAAAACTCTGAAAGACATAAGCATAGGTAATTATTTCCTGAATAGGATTCCATTTGCCCAGGGAATAAGAGCAAGAATTGACAAATGGAAGTGCACCAAATTAGGAAGCTTCCACACATTAAAAAAAAAAAAAAACAATTACCAGAATCAAATAAGAAACACATTGAATGAATGGGCAAATGAACTGAACAGAGCTTTTTCATAGGAAGAAGTCCAAAGGACTAAAAAACACATGAAAAAATGCTCACCATCCCTGGTCATAAAGGAAATGCAAATCAAAATAACATTAAGATTTCACCTCACTCCAGTCAGAACAGCTATTAGCAAGAACATAAGCAATAAATGTAGGTGAAGATGTGGGAAAGAAGGATCTCTTACCTGCTGTTGGTGGGAATGTAAACTAATGCAATTCTTATGGAAAATAGTACAGAGGTTCCTCAAAAAACTAAAAATAGAACTACCATACAATCCTGGGCATATATCTGAAGGAATTTAAGTCAAGATTCAATAAAGACACTTGCACTCCTGTATTTATTGCAACACTGTTCACAATAATCAAGCTATGGAAATAGTCCAAAATGTGGTATTTATAGACAATGGAGTATTATTCACCCATAAAGAAGAATAATATTATGTTACTTGCAAGTAAATAGATAAAATGGGAGATCATCTTGTTAAGTAAGCCAGGTTCATAAAAGCAAACATTGCTTGTTTTCTGTCATATGTAGAAGATAGACCCAAAAGATAAATATATATCCAAATACAAACATGATCATATGTATGTATGTCTTTGATAGTGGGACTGTTTGAGGGGACTAGGGAGAGAAAGGAAAGGAAAATAGAATGATGGAGAGTCAATAATATAAAAATACATTTCATTTCATCTGTATAAGAAGGAAGAAGATATAACAAAACATACTGAAAGTTGTGGGATAGAGGGGACAGGGCACAGGAGAGCGATAGAGGGAGTTGATCTGATTGAAGAACAATATATTCACGAGTGAAATACTGCAGTGAAACACCTTTGAACAATGAATATACACCTCAAAAATGAAAGACCGAAATGTGAAACAGGCTTTTTTAGGGAGTGAGGACTCAGGGGAGGAGGGAGCATAAATGGAAAGGGTGAAGGAAGGGGACTATGGCTGATGGTTTATATACTTGTATGAAAATAAAGCAATGAAACCTATTGAGAGCATTTTAATGGGATAAGGGAGTGAGGAAATACCATAGAGAGAATGACTCTAACTAAGATGCATGGTAAACATATATGTAAATGTGACAATTACCCCCTGTACAACTTATATATGCCAACAGATTCTTAAAAATAAAAAGCTAATTGACTCTAAAAAAAGAAAAAAGAGAACCCACAGAATGAGAGAAAAAAATCTTCACCACCTGTTCTACAGATAATAGATTAATATCCAGAATATACAAAGAGCCTGAACAAAACTAAAAAGTAAAAGAACAAATAATCCACTTAATAAAAGGGAAATGAATTGAAGTCAGTCAGTTCTTACATGAAGAAATACAAATGACTAAATAAATATTCAACATCTTTAGCCATAAAGGAAATGCAAATCAAAAGTACACTAAAATTCCATTTCATCCCAGATTGGCCATCATCAAGAAAACAAACAATAAGTGAGGATGAGAAGAAGAAGAAACCCTCATACACTGTTGGTGGGCATGTAAACTAGTGTAACCACCGTAGAAATCAGTATGGAGTCTTCTCAAAAACCAAACACAGACCTACATCATGGCCCTGCCATATCAGTCCTGATTATACACAGCATACTTGGCAAGTCAACACACAAAACAGATACCTGCATACCCACGTGTATTGCAGTTCTCTTCACAATAGCCAAATTGTGGAAACAGCCAAAGTGCCCAATGACAGATGAATGAGTAAAGACTATTTTTTATATATAATATATGTAAATGTTATATTATCTATAATATTGCGTATGTGTTCATTATTCAGCATTTAAAAATGAAAAAGAAATAGAAGATACATTTTGCATGCTTAGAAGCCTCTTATAGATATAATTTCCAGTAGAAATGGAACCTTAATACCAGAACACAGTAAATTATATGCACCAAAGACACAAGCATCTGTCCAGATACACACTTGCCAAAAGAGATTCTCCATAGTAATGATGGGTTCACTTGAGCATAGATGCAGGAGAAAGTGCTAAGTACTAAGTAGAGTAGCCCACCTCCAAGCGGACAGACGACTGAATCCTGCATCATGTTTATGAACACCTGTAACTTATACCACATGCGCTTTCATTTCAAACAGTCTGCTCAATCTGTAAAACTATTATAGTATGGTCCCAGGCTCTGTCACCCCTTGACTACACCTTTGATCTGGGTCCATGGGGAGCATTTATTCATGTGGGCAGCAGCAACAGCTGTAAATACATTGCTAATACTACGGGGTATTGAATTTCCCTTAATTTTCCAGCTGAATTCAGAGGGTTTATCTGTCCCACATATCCCATTTATTATACCTACATGTGTTTGAAGTTTCAGGGAAACCTATTAATACTAAATTTTTTTTTTAAACCTATGAACATTTGGTCCCATTAGAACAAGACACAATTATCTTATTTCCATTTGATATAGTGAATTGACCATTGCTAATAAATCTTAATCTTTATATTTTTTGGTCTTTTGTCCCTATCACCATATTTCATAGTGTTTTTCTTTGTTTTATTCACAATTAATGAAGCATGAAAGTGTGGAGTGAAAAGTGATTATGCCCCAAGCATACTATTTCAAACCTGAGAATGTGAAGAGATGAAAAGCAGGAGGTAAAATAGAAAATGAATGAATTGTATCCATGAACTACTATTAGGATTATCCCTGTACTAGTGTCTTAGTGATTGACATTGCACTTTTTTTTACACCCCCTTTTACACTCTCATCATTATTTCCCCACAGTACTCCATCGTCAAAGTCAAACCTGACTGGCTTCGTCATTCACATTCGCTCTGCCACCCTTTTGCTTATGCTCTGGCTCAAACTAGTTCATATAAGTAGCATCTAACCGGTATTTCTGTGTTCATTGTTTCCTTCCTCCTATCCACATGTCACGTTATAGAAGATTCTTGTGCTGTTTCACACAGTTCAAAAGCATTTTTTTAACAGATACCATATTTTTAAGTCAACTTCATGGCAGATCTATAAAGAAGCAACAACTGATTTTAAAGTCTTGACTTTGGTTTATGTTCAAGAATGCAATTCAGAGATTCTACTTCTTTCCTTCTCCCATTTGCTTGGACCTTCTAAGCTGTTGTTTAGCAGTGTTGCTCAAAGTGCCACTCATGACCCAGCAGCAGCAGAATTACCTTGGAGATTTTTGGACAAGAGTCTTAGGACCCACACTTACCTGCTGAATTCAGAGCTGTTTTCGATCAAGGTCTGTCCCTCCTCTCTAATCCTAGGCCCTGCTCTGCTATTTTCTTGACTGTTTTATAGTCATCTGTCCTATTATCTGCATTCTATAAATCAAACATCCTATCATCCACTAGGTGATTTTCACCAAATTCATTTTCACCTGAATCCCTGGTCAGCAACTACCAATTCCATATCTCATATGTATAAGACACTAGTGTTTCTCTGGAGAACCCTGACTCCTATTGAAGTAAAATGCATGTATCTCCTCAGTTTTCTCCCCTCTCAGAGAGTAACAGGTCTATAGAAATGAGAGGTACAGATAATGTAAATAATCTGATAAGTAGAGTGTTCAAGGTAAAAGCACAGTTGATCATCCCCTCCCCAGTCCACACCCACCTACCTGTGTCCTCTTACTTCTCCAGTTTTCTTTGTGTTGTTATTGGAGAAGGTGAGCTTTATTTTCTACCATGAAGCTGCATAACTTAGGTATCTGTTATGTGGGTCTTCAGCATCATCCTTTATTCTTCAAATGAAGAAATTACAGTGCAGAGAAATGAAGTGATTTTGCTTAGCTTATCCAGCTCAATAGGAGTATGGCAACTAAACTTAAATTTTTTCCTACATAAAATTCAAGAAGGAAGAAACTCTTGAAGTCAGAATTACAGTAAGAGCATGGGGATGCTTTCCTTCAGTAAATGATTTAATGTTGATCTCCACTATGAATGAAATGAAACCCATTTGAGAATGTGCTGGAATACAGAATTAGGTATTGCTGATATTTTTCACTTTTGTACAAAAACTCATACAGACATAGTGTGGGAAAGCCCAGCTATTAAGCCAAATTATTTATAGAGACATTTGATTCTTACAAAAGTGAACAATATTTTAATATGGATTTTCTCAGAGCCCTGGTTTTATCACTAAAGAAAAAAATTAATGTACAGAGTGATAACAATATTTACATTACCAGAAATGGACATTAAATTCTTCATATTCAATTTGTGTGTGAAATATTAATAGTTAGTTTACATCATTTAACTCTTTCTTATTTCAATTGAGCCCAAAGCCAGTATCTTTCAGAGTCATCAGGGTTTGGAGGGAAAATCCCTATGTCCAAGCCTGACACCAACTTACAGAATCAGAATCTCCAGGACATGAGGAATTTGTTTATTAAATTCCATATGATTCTGAAGACATCACAGCAACTGTGTAAACTGTTGACTAAAATGGTATACCTAGCATGTGTGCGTGTGTGTGTGTGTGTGTGTGTGTGTGTGTCTGTGTGTGTGTGTACAGGGGAAAATATATATTTTGGTTCTACTTTTTTTTAATAAGCAAAACTTCCTATTTTTCTCAATAAAACTTTAATTTACAATGTCTCAAAAATCAGATGTCAAACATCTCAGTGTTTTGAGACATACTAGATGTTGGTCACCATAAAAGAATGCCTTTTATTTCAATTTGAGTAGAGTATATTCAGAGTTTAAAACTGAGATTTCCCTTCCACCATAAAATTTTTAAGAAGAGCAGTAAAACATTAAATAGATTCAGTCAGACAAAACAGGAACTGTAGCTGTTATATGAGTAACAGAGAGGATATGGGCCCCATACACCAATTCAGAATTCCTAAGCAAAAGCACGTTTGTGGCACACAATTACAACTGCAGCACTATATTACTTTGTGACATACATGATACTACCAGCAAGATTTTATTAAAATTATGAGTCAGAAAATTAAGCCACAGATGTATTTGATAACGATATTTTTGTTTTGTGCAAATAGTTGTTAAAAGTACATGAATTATGCTACGCAGTTTGGAAAAGTTGAGTTAATATGAATTTGTGTCAAAAAATTTGGAAGTTTAGGTTAAATAAAAAAATTATGCCTAACAAAGAAGAGATTTTATGTAAATTGAGTTATTAATCATCAATTAGTGAATCACGTGCCCAATTATACTCAGTGACATTCTATAAGATAAATAAGCATAATGAAATATCTCTGCTCTCACTGTGATGAAACTGGTTGGCAAAAATGACTTAAGTAGCAACAATAATATTATAATTTTATAAGTTAAATTGTGTGATGTCATCTGAAGGAACAGGAGGAAATTAGAAAATAGAGGAAATAGTCTTCCGAAATAATTATTAGAGTTTATTTTTAAATTATTAAAATAAAATCACTATTTTTAAATTCAGTTTAACATATACAAAGATGATATCTTTTTAAATTATCCACACACTTGTTTAAGAATAGGTGATAAGGTCCATCTGAGGTATAGCTCAGTGGTAGAGCACTAACCTAGAATGTGTGAGGCCTTAGGTTCAGTACTCAACACTGAAAGCAAAACCAGGAAATAAAAATATTTATTTAAAAAAAGAACAGATGAAGGGATAAGAAAGCATTCTCTTTTCAGTATTCAAAATTTGTGCCTCTGAATTTATTCTTAAAATTTTTTCCCATTACGTTGTTTTGCTATTCATAAAATAATCTGAATTTTATCTCTATCTGTCTCAGATTGGATTCAATGGAAACCAACTCTGAGATGAAGAGGGAAGTGCAGAAAGTTTATTGAGGAATGATCTCAGAGAAATACCTATAAACCATGAAGAAGCAGGATGGGACAGAGGGGGAGACTGAGTAACTCAGCTGTGTTAACTGCAACCCTGGCAATTCTACTAAGAGCTCTGTATCTATAATTGTCCTTGTGACTTGACCTGAAAGACACAAGGGTCATACTTAGTCTGCACACATCATCCAGGCAGATAGCCTTGGCACTGGTTGTCCCCTGAGTGAGAATGAAACAAAATGAGGCAGTTCCTTGGAACTGAGGGAAATTCTAGGGAATGCACTGGTGAGAAACTAGCAATAGAAATACCAATAAATACACTATCCCTCAAGAAGAAGTCCAGATTCCACTGTGTTCTCACCCATACACCCCTACACCACTCAGACCCTCTTGATTCTTAGAATAAATCAGAGTAAGTTTGACCACCTTGACAGAGCTTCCTGAAGAAGGGACAGTGGAATTAACTATATTCCAATACTAGAGCTGATCTTAAGATCATAGCTATTACTTATCATCCCTCTATTCCATCACACATTTGTAATTTCCTTCATGCCTAGCTTATACTTTTAGTGGTCTCACTGGAGGGATAACCAGATCCTCATTCTTAGCCCCTTCTCAGACCCTGGCAGCAATTTGTCTGCTTACCATCAAAATAAGCATGAAACACCAAAGATGTCCCAAAGGATCACCTGAAACAAATGTATTTTTTGCCCCATTTTATTAAATTATCTCTTAATAACAAATTCAATTATCATTTCCATTAAGATAATTCATTTCCTTGACTGCTGATCTCTTGGTACAAGGAGCCTAAAGTGATCAGGCCACATATAGTACTCTTACTATGTCCTCTGGCAAAAGTGTTCCCTTTTGGGAAACAAGGGTGTTGATAGAGAAAGAGCCTAGGATATAAGATAGGAAGCACAAAATAGGTCACTAGGAATCATGGTATAGTTAGTATTACTATTTTTGTTTCATGGACCTCTTGTGGAATCATATAATCATAACATCAACTTTCTCAGGTGTCATGTCCAAACTGGTGACCTAGGTGCATATTTAATAAGCAGACCATTCCATTCTCTATCAGAAGAGTGGATTATGGATGGTACAGTGTGTGATAAATCATATGCTACACTTTTTCCACCTCAAAGTAGATTCCATGTCCTAAAATCCTAACACCTAGTACCTCGGAATATAACTGTATATGGAAGGTACAGTCTTTAAAAGGTGATTAAGTTAAAATAAGGCCATTTGGGTAGGCAAAATCCAATCTGACTTGTCCTTATAAAACCCGGAACTTTGGATGCATAAAGGAGCACCAAAGTCATACACACACAATCAAAAGACTACATGAGGACACAGAGAGAAAGTGGCCATTGGCAAGCCAAGGAGAGAGGACTCAGAAAACCTAAACCTGACATCCAACCACCAAAGCTGTGAGAAAAAACATTAGTATTGTTCAAGCCACCCAATGTGTTGTACTTTGTTATAACGATCCTAGAAAATCAATACACTTAATATAAGACAAATTGTTTGGTTATTTGATCTTCTGTTAGTAGATCAAAGAATTGACAAGCTCTCTACTACTGGTATGGTTAAGGTCTTGTGTACAAGAAGACAAACTCAGCTGGGCACTAGTAGTTTACACCTGTAATCTTAGCCACATGGGAGGCTCAAGCAATAGCCATGCACAATGATATGTGTCTGTCATTCCAAACTTTATGGGAACCTACGATGGTGACAATCACAGTTCTAGACCAGCCCAGGTAAAAATTTTGCAAGACCTCATCTCAAGAGAAAAAGTTGGGCATGGTGGTGTGTGTCTGCTATCCTAGCAACTGTGGGAAGTCTAAAACAAGAAGATCAAGCTCAAGTCTTGCCTGGAGAAAAAGGCCTGGAATGCTGGCTCAAGAGGTAGAGCACCTGCCTCATAAGCATGAAGCCCTGAGTTCAAACTCCAGTACAACAGAAAGAACAGAATCAGGGAGAGAAGTAGCAAACACACTCAGTAGGAAAGTAGGTATTAATCCCAACTAAGAAGATTTATTTTCCTCCTGAGGTAGAAAGTTCTGGTAAGTGAGTTTGCAACAGTTGGTACACTCTCTTTTCAGATGATTCTGTATGGTTGCTCAGAATTGGTCTCTGTTGTTGGCAAGATATACAGGCATTGAGAAAGGCAATAGCAACAGCACACTTGATGAGTGGGAGGCCATGCTGTCAGGCCCATTCATAGGACCATCTCTTCCTACTTATTACATTGGCATGACAGGCCCCAAACAGGATTTAAGTTCTACCCTATGGAGCATGTGTGCCTTAACACAGCATGCACACCTTGAACCCATCTAGTTATATTAGATGTTTCCAATATTTTGTACCAACATGATATGTCAAATTCTCCAGTCCAGGCCACTTTTGACTATACAATGGAGACAGCTGGAGGTAAAATATTGACAGTGGACAGCGAAGTAAATGTACAATATCATCTGCCTCAAATAAGTGAAAGCAACTTCTGATTCATTTTATTTAAGGACGAAAAAGAGGGTATTTATCCAATTGATGATAGTATGTCATATATTACAATTTTTGGAAATTTCATTAGGAAAGGTACCATATCCAGCATAACTACTGCAACTAAGGTTACTATATAGTTCAGTTCATGGAATTCTACTGTCATCCATTCTGGTCTACTACTCTTCTGTAATGGCCAGACTAGTTAATTAAATGGGGATATAATTGAGACCATCCTGAATTCTGTGAGCATGGCACTTATCTCTGATATTCACTGCATTTCAAGATGCAGTATTGACTTACTGTTTTAGAAAGGAGGCAGTTTCAGAAGTTTCTTCTTGGCCTCTCCCGCTGCAAAAGCTCTTCCCTCAAGGATCAATAAACCAGTTGAGGGTTGCATTGACTATCCTACGTGTCCATCATACCTTGGAGAAATTACTACGTTCCTCAAGAATGGTAGGTTTGGGAACATACTAGCAACATGGTGAGCAGGGCATGGGCCAATATTCCAATATTCCATTTATACCCCATTCTGACAGGAGGGCCAGCTTTGAACTTTGGGTCCCTGAAAGTCAACATTTCAGATTGTGAGTTGAATAATTCTATAAAGGTCTGGGTTTTTCTCTCCTCCTAATGCATATTCACAATAGGTAATGGACAGAGGAATTACTACTTAATACTATTAAGGTATTGCAATGTCCTTGCTCACAGGAATCTGGCTTTTACTAATGTTAGCAAATTCCAGGTCTGAACATTAGTTCAGGCATGGACATTGGGAGAGAAAGCATTGATTTTTAATTGGGCTGTTGCTTTTAGATTCCTGCTTGTTCATCCTTGCTTTTTTTTTTTTATTAAGTAGTCTACTTGTTGAACAACCTTCATTCATTCATATTTCTAGAGTCCTTTCTCTACACTTCTCTGATGACTGAACTCCTTTCACTGCTACTCCAGCCTCACTACAGATCATGACACCTGCACACTTCTGGCCTTCCGTATTTTGGGGAATCTTTTCTACAACAGCTCATCCTATCAGTACTTCTGGCATAGATAAGGGCAGACTACTGAGCCTCTCAACAATTCTTGTGTCATTTGCAGCAGATTTATTTGTTAAAAAATAGAGATGATATTACCTTTTATCCTGTGAACTTTTCTAAATTCTGACCTTGCCTCTATTCTTATTGAGAGCTTTGGGCCATGAATCTTACAAATCATACTTGGAACTTACTCATAAGCAACAGAATGTAGCAAAGCCAATCCATTCCTCAGGAAAATGTTGATCAAAACTACAGTGAGGTATCATCTTATCCAGCTAGAATGGCTATTACCAAAAAGACAAAAGATAGCAAGTGCTGGGAAGAGTGTGGAGAAAAGGAACTCCTATATACTGTTGGGAATGTAAATTAGTACAATCATTTTGGAAAAGAATATGGAGATTCCTCAAAAGAACAGAGACTAGATCTACCATTTGATCTACCTACCCCACTCTTGGATATATATCCAAAAGAAATGAAATCATCATACCAAAGAGGTACCTACAGGTCAATGTTCTGGCAGTATTCACAATAGCAAAGATAGGCAATCAACCCAGGTACACATCAATGGATAAATTTATAAAGAAAATGTGGTATATATACACAATAGGAAATTATTCAACCACAAAAAAGAATGAAATCCAATCATTTGCAACAAAATGTATAGAAGAAGAAGTCAGACACAGAGAGACAATTCTCTCTCATATCTGAAAACTAAAAATTAATAATAATAAAAAAGCCAGGTGCATTGGCTCATGCCTATAATTCTAGCTTTTGGAGTCTGAGAGACAATTACCATGAATTACTTATATCTGAAAGTTTAAAATAATAATAATAAAGCCAGATGTATTTGCTCATGCCCATAATTCTAGCTACTTGAGAGTCTGAGATCGAGAAGATTGCAGTTCCAGGCAAGCCTGGGCAAAATGTTCACAACACCCCCATCTCAAACAATAACTGATAATGGTGGAGCTCACCTGTCATCCAAGCTACATGGTAAGATCAGTTGGGAGAACAGCAATTCAGGCCTACCCAGGCAAAAACTTTCCAGATAGGATTCTGAACAGAAAAGGCTGGGCATAGTGGTGTGTGCCTATCATTCCAGCTATGCAGAAAAGCATAAAATAGAAAGATTCCAGTTCAGGCAAGTCTGAGGAAAAAGTAAGAGCCTATCTCAAAAACAATCAATGCCAAAAGGGCTTGAGGCATGGCTCAAGGACTCACACTTGCTAACCCTAAGTGTCTCCTCCAATACCACCAAAAAATAATAATAATAATATTAACCTGATGTAGAATAATGATCAATGCAGGTTGGAAAGGAGTGGGCAGATAAAGAGAGGCTGGATTAGATTGGCACATGCTATATGCATGCATGCAAATATCATATTGAACCTCATTTATATACACAATTAGCATGTTAATATATTTTTTCAATGATGCAATCTGAAGTATGATTTTGAGGGCTGTGGGTGTAGATTAGTTGTAAAGTGCTTGCCTAGCATGTGTGAGCACTGAGTTCCATCTCCAGCATTGCAACATGACAGATAGATAGATAGATAGATAGATAGATAGATAGATAGATAGATAGATATAGGTTCCAGTTTGGTCCTGAAGCAGTTATGCTTTTACACCTGAATCACCACATATGAAAACTGCCTACTGTGAGGCTGCCATGCTGTAAGTGAAGCCACATGGAAATTCCATGTGTAAGTGCCAAGAAACTCTAGTCTTCTACTCATCCCAGCTGTGGCACCAGGCATGTGAGTACATTAGCTTTCATAAAATTGCAGTTAGCAGCTATTGAGAAACCTCCAGCCTTTGATTCTTCACACCTGAGGTCCCAGACATCACAGGACAGAGACAAGTGGACCTTTCTCCATACTAAAATGATTGTTCAGGACACTGATAATCTATTGAAGCACAGAAGCAACCAGAACAGAAATCTGGTCCCAGAAGTGGCATGTTTCCATAACAAAACCTAAAACATATAGTATTGACTAAGTAGTAGTAACTGCATCACCTCACCAGTGCATTCTTCATTCTTTTGGTAAATGGGACATGCTCTGGCCTCTCCCATGGAACAGGTTTGGTTGGGAGATGTTCTAGCTTTATAATGTTATATTAGTATGTCCACTTTCTAAGTCCTTTAATCCATTTCTCCATTCTCTGTCATGGAAGTGTTGTGGGCTGGGGTCAAAGGTCCTTCTTGCCTTCATGTCAAAGAATTGGCTCATGAGGCAGCAAACTGACTCATGGGACTTCAAGGTCAGCACACAAGTAGGATTTATGAGAGAAGAAGGAAAAGCTACCCTTAGAGACAGACAGGGAGCCTGGAAAATTGGTAGCTCCCTGTTGTTTACATAGAGGGTTTTTTTTAAATTTGGTCCTTTTTGTTGGGGAGGAGTCAAGGGTGGAGTGGCATTTTGACATCTCTCTGTAAGAACACACTCTATTGAAGAGGGGAGTCAGGAGTCAGGAGTGGAGTGGTCTCGTAACATATTTCTTCAGGAACATATACATGGTTCTGTGAAAGCCTCCTGCTTATCAGCCTTGTGGCATTTTGAGTCATCTTCAGGGGGCCATAATTTGTGAAACCACATGTCCCTTTACAGGATGTAGGGCTCATAGTGCTTTCAAAGAGGATGGGGGCGCTGACTCATTTTTGTCTTCTGATCCCCCAGACCCAACAGAAGTTCTGGGATATAACTTATTTTGGGGGGTCCTAGCAGGATATAAGCATGTTTTCCTTAAATCCTTGCCAGGCATTAAGTTCTACACGGGATTTACATGCTCTACATTCTCCATCTTAGGCTTCACATACCTGTGTTCAATACTCAGAATCCCGTCCCATGCAGTTTCTGAAATTCGGTAAGGACCTTTTATCCAGATCTTGCAATTTCTTTGATGTACAATTATCACATCTCTTAGCAGGATTACACTTCCACAATTAGGCCTCACTGAAATCTGTCCATTTTTTTTTTCTTGGTTGACAGGTAGAAAGAAAGATGAAGAACCCAGGTTGAATGAGTATTATTTTATAAAGTACTATGAGGCTTTACCTAGTCTTTGAACAGGCAATAAACCACTTGTGAAAATCCAGGGGGTTTGTAATATACTAGGAATTCAAGGATCTCAACTACATCTATCCAGACATTCTCATGCTAAGATGAGACTCCTGCTACATGTTTACGAGTGTTATGACCCTGAAGTAGGAGATTTAACAGAGCTAACTTCAAATCTCTTTTAGGTTCAACTTCACCTTTATCAATTGATCTTTGTCAATTATATATTGATCGTGATCTTTCTTGGTAATTTTGATGTTAATTTTAGTATGGCTTTGTTAGTTCTATGAATCTTTTCTATATAATGCTAGAGTTTTATTACATGAGCGTTTCCCATTGCTGCTCTTACCTTAATAATTTTATTGAAAGTGTGTAATTTGTACCTTCTCAACTTAAAAGTGGTAAAACTTAGAATTTTATACTTGCTATGATAATGCTAATTAGTTTTGCATCTGAATTAAATTCAATGTTTTTTTTAAATTTTCTAACTAAGATATTGGGGCGTAATTTCATTTAATATTATCACTGAAAATTTTGGTGGTATAATCAATTAAAATTTATTATTAACTATATTAAAATATTTTAAATTTTTTCTTATAGAAGAAAAGGTATTCTTCTATATAGGACACAAATATATTGCTATAAGGTAACACAACCAAAATATTTTTAAAGATACATTTATTTTGTGCATCCTAATTTACTTCCAGTTATTTATATCTATTAACCTTTCTCTATCATTTTAATCAACCTTTCTTCATCAAACTGTTGATCTTTCTCTGGGTTACTGAGGTCTTTACAGAAGAATCTTAAATAATAAATATTGAATGATTAATTTAGATTGGCATTACCTATAAAATTGTTAAGTCACATCTTTTTCCCTTAAAATTCCATAGTTAATACTCCATTGTAAAAACTTGGATACTTTTGTTTCATTTTATTTTAAACCTCATTTGAAGGTGCATTGTTCCTTCAGACATATTATAAGACATATTTTAAAGTAAACAGAAAACAAACACTAAGAGGATTCTAATATGTAGATCTATTACTAAACAAACAAGTGCAACATATTCTCTTCTGTTCTGAAATCAAGAAATTCTTTGACATGCTTGCATAACAAGTTATGCTTAAAAAGTGCTTCTGTACTTATTATGTCAATTTCTTCCAACTATAATCTGTAACAAAGATAAATAAGGTACATAGGAAAAAAATTGGATGTGGAAGGATGTACTGCCTAAGACCACTGCTAATAATAAATGGGGAAACTCAATCCTAGATTCCAAATCTTAGAAGCTTCTAATTCTGGAGAGCTATGGTTACAGAATTTAATTAAAAGTACACCAAAATGTAAGTGGTTTAATTTTTATATAAAGTTAATAATGTGCAAAGGGAACACTGCACTTGTCCTACCAATATCCAAGTTCACTGAAAACTCTTGGTTTTAAGATACTACAGCCACTATTCAGCTTGCTGACACTGAGACAGAAAAGAAACTCATTTATTTCCTGTGGTTGAACTTTGCCATTTGGATAAATGTTCACAAAAGACCCCTATGGTAAAGGTTTAAGAGTGATGGAACTTGTAAAAACCTAGGGTCTAGTAGGAAGTCTTCAATCACATCAGGAGCATATCCTTGAGGGGGTTATTAGAACCCTGACAATTCCTTTTTCTCTTTTTATTTCCTGACAACCATGAGGTGAGCAGATTTCTCCACCACATGCTCTCACTATAGACCTTGCCATAGGACCAAAGCATTGGCACCAACCACCCCTAGACTGAAATCTCTATAACATGTAAGCCAAAATAATCATTCCCCATATCAGTTGATTTTCTCAGGTATTTTGCCACAGTGACAGAAAGTTGATGAGCATAAACCTCTATGCTTTTCAAATTATGCATGTACGTAGTTTCTAATACCATATTTAAACCAATATTTTATTTCACATGACTCCATATGTAGCTGATATATTTTTCTTTGACCAAGAAAAAAATTAAGATTCCAAAGTCTTATTTAGTAGACTATTATTTTACTCCATTATTTCTGGTATAAAATTTTTATGCTTAAAAAATTATAAGATACTGGCTTTTATACTTTATTGGAACCAATACCCTTTTTGTGGTGAATATTTTGTAATTCCCATTTAATTACAGAACATTAACATAAAATTCATGAATAATATACTCTTTCTATCACATATAACATTTTAAAATCAATAAAATTCTCTATTATAAGTTGAAATAAAATAATATTTTATAATTATTTATAACTCTGCTTACTACAAAACAGAGACAATAATGTTGAAGTAATCAGATGTATTTATATACTTATAGAGAAGAGTGTGAATTTAAGAACAGCATGAACATATGAAATAAATATTTTGAGTTCTTTCTTGGCATTTTGAAGTGAGAATTAATGTGACAGTTGTAAATTCAGGTTGATAACAAATTAGTGATTCAGTCCCACTAAAGACATTGCCATCTGACATTCTAAAATAATGAGCAACTCTTAATAACAATTTAGATAATGTTTATTCATCCTTCAATACACATGATGATTCAGTCCTGAGAAATTCAATATATATTAAGTACTTTGTGCTTGTAAATGAATGTACCAGGCTCAAATAATCATAAACAGAATTTTTATCAACACGAATGTGCAATGGAGATTAGATAAGCAAATAATTTGGTTTAAAAGCAATTATTTGAGCTCAGGATCATACTATGTATTACAGGACATATGAATCTCTAGATCTTTTCCCTTAAATGCTATATATACATTATTTTCACGACAAAAAACATTCATTCAAAACAAATTCTAGTAAATTTGTTCATTAAGTCCTCTCTCCTTCATTAGTTGGGAAATAATGAGACAGATCAGTATACTAAGTTCAAGTTGAAGTAAAGGAGCCAAGAAGATAATTCTAACAATCATGAGCTGTTTTCTCTAATTTTTATCCAAAAAAGTTTCATCACATTGAAATTTTTATTTAAAAACAGAATAAAGCCAGTTGGGAAAGAATTATTGCTCAGTAATGGAGAGCATGCATTCACATTGTCTCCCCATTTACACTATGTGAAATGGATGTATATTTTCCATTGTTGGAACAACTTCAAAAGTTTATGGAGAATCATTTCCTTCCACTGTACTTCAAGTTCTTGGATGCCCTGGAGAGTTAGCAAAAACCTGACAGAAGGAATCTGCATTAAGGTAAGAAAAGAGATTTTATGGCAAGAGCTGAAATATTACTAAAACAAATATGCATGTGCAAAGAACTATAATGATACTAAGCACAACACTGTGTGGAAGAAGTAAAATTTGTCATTTTTCTTGAGCAGTACAATGAGGGCATCATGGAAACTGGAAATTTAAGAAGTTGTTTAGGTCATTCTTTTATCATGGCAACCATGATTAGGTTATTTCAGGTGGGTTATAATCCCTATAATATGGCACGCTGCCAGTACTGTAGCAGATAGTATACACTCCATTGTTACAGAAACATGGGTAGAAAATTCACTAGAAGCATCTTTGAAAATATGTTCTTTTAGAATCATATTTGCTTATTTTTTACTTTCAGTTCACATGAAAATTAAGAATACTAGAACTCAGTGGATAGTCTAATGAATTTTCCCCTACACATGAAGAAACGAGCCCCAAGATCCACCTTAAGTCAGATGAGTCTCATGAAAAAATGCGTTTTTCCCAGTGAAAGATGCGATTTCAACTTTTCTTCTCAAAATGATGTGAAATTGGCTGCTTGCAGGTGAGAGGGTAAACAGCTTCATTATATTATATTGTAGTTTTGAAAACTTTTTTAGACTTCCCAAGAAACTGTGTCAGTGTTTACTTATATTTTCAAATTTTCTTTCCAATATCAGTCTAATCAATGTCCACCTAAGCATATTTACTTCTAAATAAAGATTAAGGAAAACAGTATCTTATTTTTTAGAAAATATTTTAAGGCAATCATTTACTGAAAAAAATAGGAAATGATATATTAAAGGAAGACATTAAGATGTCTACTACTAAATTTGGAATCTCAGTTATAAAATATTCTTTTATTCCTTTTTACATGTGAGTGGTTTTAAACTCTCAAACCAGGAAAAGCAAAGCAAATTCCTTTAACTTCATCAAAATTAATGCATGGTATTAGCTTGCATTGAACTTTTTAAAGAAGTATACTTGACCTCAAAATTTATTTGTCCACAATATATTAGAATATATAGTCTTTGGGTTGATTGTTTTGCAATAATAGTTGGGCACAGTGGCTCATGTCTGTAGTCTAAGCTTCTCTGGGGTGCAGATTGGGAGGATCACGGTTTGAGGCAAGCCCAGACAGAAAGTTCACAAGACCCCATTTCAACTAATAAAATCTGGGCACAGTGGCTGGGCACACCGTCATCCCGGGAACACATGAAGCATAAATAGGTGGATTGTAGTCCAGGCCCACTGGGCATAAATGTGAGACCCTATTTGAAAGACACATCAAATGCCTCAAATGATAGACCCACCTGCCTGGCAAGTGCAACACTCTGAATTCAAACATCCAAAGTGCAAAATATTGCAATACTGTGAGAGAGCAAAAGACAACTGGATTAATTTTGTGTACCCTTCGCTTCTGATTTATAATTATTTTCACTTCTGATTTATAATTATTTTGTAAGGTATGTGATAACATGTCTCAATAACACTTTCATAACTATTCTGGAACCTCATCAAGTGAAAGAACATAAATTAATTCTCCTTTTGTCATCTTCAGAGGACTTAAATTCAAATTGATTTTTTACATGTTAGCCTCAATTTAGTCAAATTTTAATCAGTATTCATTCAATAACTCAGTAACTAGTCAGTAAAATGAGTGCTTTATGGAATAACCACAGCTAACATTTTTGAGCACTTACAGGGTTGCACACTCCTCTACGTGTGCTAAAGGTATTAGCACATTTGATTTTAGAGATGAGGAAACTGCATTAGGACACTTAAGTGTCCCTGCCACGGTCATGCACACGGTATGAAGCAGAGTGATGATTTAAACCTGTGATTCTAGCCCCAAACTGCGCACTTAACCACTATGGTATCTTTAGAAAGTGAACAATATGTCCCAGCAAGCAAGCACATAGATACATAAATAATCAATGAGTCAGACAGTCAAAGCGTAGATGAGAGTGTGTATACACATATAGACAAATATATACAAATACATTGAATCAATGCATTTTCACTATGACACTAATTCTCTTACATAAATACTTACATAAAGTATTTTCACATATATACTGAGGAGAGCATAGAACTAGTTCAAGTGTTATAGTTTCTAATTCCGCAAGAATTGTAGATTTAGTTTCTTGTGACTAATGGATGAGTCCTCTTGGCAATATGAAGTCAGCAATTGAGAATAAAGTAGCAGCCATTTTGTATGTTGGATTTTCAAATATTTCTCAATGCTGTGAGCACTTTGTTTACAGAATCGTAGAGTAATTTAGCACACTGGATTTTTTTCATGCTTATTCACTAAGTAGAAAGTGCAAACATGAGATACTTTGAGGTTTAATCTACATTGTTTCCATTTTCTTTATCAATCTCTTTAGTCTGGAGACAATCAACAAGATGATAAATCGAGCACTGATTTTTTGTTACTTGTTGATTTCCATAGCATGTATACTCCCACAACCATGTCTGAGTTCAAGTCACCTGATGTATTAGAGGAAACAGAGTTGCAGTGACACAATGTTGTACTATCGACATAGGTGACATAACACAGAGAATAGTAAAATGTCCTGAAGTTTTTAGGAAGTGATAAGCCTTGCGTATTTTCTAGCCTCTGTTTTATAGATAATGTATTTAATTCCAAGGTTATGTAATTTGCCTTCTTCCAATGGCTGTGTTAATGACTGTCTTGTAAAATTCCTGAAAATTTACTGCTAGACTCTTGTAAGCTGCCAGGAGCCAGTTGCAGCATGCCACTGTGTCTTATGTTTATAGAATATCTATAAGCCTGATTCTTTAACCTAATTAATAGATGAGAAAATAGAGGAACAATAAAGTAACTTTCTAAGATCATTCAAAAACTAAGTGGTAATCCAAGACTGTCTGATTCCCTTGATTTTGGAGGTTTGGAATTCATAAGGTTCTTTAGAGCTTGTTTCCCCACATTTCTAACCACTGGAGGGTCATCGGAATGATATGCTTTACCTATACCAGCTATCATCCAGATATACATGTTTTGATACATGTAATTTTCTTTTAAGTACATCACACAGACAAAGTGGTATAAATATGAGACAACTGTCTATTCTCAGAAAAGTCTATACTACAGGGGTGGTCAGCCAGCACTGTGTCAGAAGGGCATGCTTCAACGACAAGGACTTCTGTGGTTTTATTAACCATTTCTCAGTGACTATTGCACATTTTTCTAAGTCAAGTAGTGAATGTCAGAAAAGGGGTTGCACTGGAGAAATGAGCAGCTTATCAACATATAGCTGTAAGTGCTCTCATAGCAGAAATTGTGTGAATCAACTAACTATAATTATAGACACACTATACCCTTGACTGAATATTCTACTGTCTGGGACTTGCTCCTTCATATTTCTCTGGTTTAATGGATTTCTAGATGACCACTGTTACTTTTCATGGAAAATAATTCTGCCACTAGGGCATCCTGCATTAGTCTGAAGTAAATTATTGGAGCATTGATTGTAGAGAACAGGTTATATGTGTTGTTTTATGATTTTTGCTAATAAATGTGATTTTAAGTGTATGCAAAAGACTGAGATTCATGTGAATTAAAGTCTGAATAGAGAGGGAAATAGCTGGACCTCTCTTAACTCAAAATTGTCCCAGAGCCCAGAGGAGCATGTAGGAAACAAAAAGTAAACTGGGTTGGTCTGGGAGAAGTTGTACAGTCTCTGGTGGATATCAAGAGTTGTATCATGGGCGAGGAGGATATGGCAGGCTACTTCTCTAGGGCCAGGCAGAACTAAATCTGGACTGCAAAAAACCAGTTAATTCAGTTATATTCAACTTATAAACATTTATTGACAGTTTTGGTAACTGAGGGAGAGTTCACAACAGTGTCTTGAAAGCAGTTATTTTTTCCTGTGGTTCTGGTGACTTCTTGCTTTCCTAATTCACATGAGGATCCCAATGCCTATCAAAATATGTCCTTGTCATGGCTCTGCCATTACCCATTTCAAGCAGCTGCTTCTTTTGTCGGCTCCACTGAATGTTTCAGTTGTCAGACAGTGACTGCTCCCTGGATCCTGAACTTGGTGTATCTTAAGGGCCCCCTTTGTCTAGCAGCAGTCTGCACCGATGCTAGAATAAACAATTCTTCCTTCTTCCCAAGTCTCAAAAGACAGGTGACTTCAAGTCAGCCGTGACCTTTTCCCCTCCATTCAGATTTTTTTAATGGGCAAACTAACTCCTAGATGATTCAGAGTTCCTTTTTGTGACCTCCCTGAGGGAGGAATGTGGGCAGATTGTGACTGACTTTGAACACTAACAAGTTTGGACTTGATCCTCAGGGGCCCCAGCGGGCTCTCCATGAGGAACAGGAGCAAAGCCAGCCATGTTTTAGGGAGGTAATTCTGACAACAGTGTGAGTGAGGAGTGTCTGAGGAGTTGAGAAATTAGGGATAGTGTGGAGGCAGGAGCAGTTTCAACAATTAGAATTAAAATGATGGGGCCTGAGCCTTCATGTTAACAGAATGAAAAATTCAATTATTTGAGATTCATTTGTCATAAGTTCTAGGACTGATTAAAAGTAGAATGCAGCAGGAGAAGCCAGTAAGTGGTGAGAAGTTGGGAGATAGAAATGAACTGGCTTTTTTCATACTGAGAGGATTCTGAATGGCATGTGCATGTGCAAATGGCCAGTGTATTGAAAGTGTACTTCTGATTGAAAATACAGAGAAAATCAGTTGCATGGGAGAAAATTGATTTTTTTCATTAAAATAGTTATGTCATCTTCACCTGAGAGTAAATTATTGGTGTTAGGAAGATTAGTAAACTCATCCAGTCCATTTTCAATATTTATTTACTTGTTTATTTTTAATTTTTGATGGGACTAGAACTTGAATTCAGGGTTTTATGCTTTCAAGACAGGTGTTTTACTGCTTGACCCACTCCTACAGTCCATGTTGTTCTGGTTATTTTGGAGAGTCTCACAAACTATTTGCCCAAGCTGGCCTCAAACTGTGATTCTCTTAATCGACTACCAAATGGCAAGGATTACAGGATTGAGGTACCAGCGCCTGGCTCAAAATTTAATTAAGTGAAACATTTATAGCATACCTCGAAAAGTATGTGCTAGAACTAAGAATAAATCAATAAGACCATACTAGGGTCATTTACTGAGAAGGAGCTACTAAGAATAATATTAAGGTTAAAAAAAATCTTTCTACCAAATAAATGTTTTCAATGTCAAAATTTTGAACAAAACAGACATTGTAAAATCATAGTTTTAATTATCCTCTGTGTAAATGTAATCATCTCCCTGCTCAACATTATTTAACCATTCATCGCACAGAAAAATATCTATACTTCTTAGCATTTCATAAAAGACTTTTCATAATCTAGCTCCTGACTACTGTTCTGATTTCTTCACTCAAATTCCCTTGAAGTGTTGCTGAGTAAGTACACACATACACCCTTCTAAATATTAGCCCACTAAGTTGATAATATGCATTTCACTTTTCCATTCAATGGTTTGATATAGACATAGGAAAAATGAATTTGAAGAAATGAAAGACAGAAGGACAGAGTAGAGTGAGTTTTGGAAATATGGGACAGAGAGATAATATTGTTCAAGGTAGAAGCAGAAAACAGAATAAAATGTCAGAGCAAAAACAGGAAAAAGTGAAGACAGTCTCCACCATTTAAAGATAAGCTATGTGCCATTATTCTTACTTGATGTGGCCCTATTTTCTGGCTCTATCATTACATCTTATGGAGGTGAGGTCAGTTCAAAGTACAATGTCAACCATTGTTCTTTTGAGATAATTTTTACTGTGGTAAATAATTTTGAAATAAATTCATTTTAGCTTTTTGAAGTTTTTGAGAAGTCACATATTATTAACTGTGTTAGACAACAAGGAAATGACCTTTAAAAATGATTGATATATGCGTAAAAATGTCATAATGAAACCTATTATTTTGTAAAAATTTTTAAATGGTTGATAAAGTAACCAGCCATGATCTTTTGCTGCAATGTTGTTTAACAAACCATTCAGAAAATCAGCACTTCAATGTTCAAAAAAGTCACAGTGTATTTGACTGCATTAAATGAACTCTCTATAGATAGATTGCATTTTTTCTTTTTTCTGAATTTTATTAACAAATTAATTGTACAAAGGAGTTTCATTGTGATATTTACAACATGCATATAATGTACTTTGATCAAATGCACCCCAGCTATATTACTTTCTTAACCAACATATTTACTTTCTTCTTTTCAATAATTTTAGTAAGTTTCATTATGATATATTCTTACATTATATATAATGCACATCTATAATATTCACCCTCATCACCCTCTCCCCACCAAGCAGTTGCCCTTTGACAATCATGTTACATTTTTATTTATTTTAGGTCTAGATTCTGCCTACGAGTGAAAACATGATACTCAACTTTCTCAGTTGGCTTACCTTGCTTAATACGATGATCGCCAGTTCCATCTTTTTAGTGGAAATAACATAATTGCATTCTTTATAGTTGAATGTATATGTATATCACATTTTGTTTATCCAATGTTTGGTTGTTGGGCTCTTAGGCTGCTTCCATATCTTGGCTGTTATGAATAGTATTGCTATAAACATGGGTATTCAGTTATATCTGCTCTATGCTGATTTACATTTCTTTGAATATATACCCAAAAGTGGTATAGCAGGATCATATGGTATTTCTAATTTTAGTTTCTTAAGGAACTTCTGTATTGATTTCTATAGCAGTTAGACTAATTTACATTCCTACAACAGGTCATAAGTGTCCCCTTTTCCTAGCAACCTTGTCAGTATTTGCTGTTGTTTCTCTTCTTGATGATTGCCATTCTGGCTGGAGGAAGATGGAATCTCCATGTAGTTTTGATTTGCATTTCCTTTATGATTAAGGATACTAAACATTTCATTTATTTATTAGCCATCTGTACTTTTTCTTTTGAGAACTGTTCTATTCATTTGTCCATTTATTAATTTGATTATTTGCTCTTTTGGTGTTTAAGTTTTGGAGCTTTTTTATATATTCTAGCCATTAATCCTTTGATGATTAGCTTATATCTGTGGGTTGTTCTTAATTCTGGTAAGTGTTTCCTTTGATGTGCAGAAGGTTTTTAATTTGATGCAATTCTTTTGTGAATTTTTGCTCTTATTTTCTAAGCCATTGGAGTCTTATTCAGAAAGTAATTGCCTAAGCTATATCTTCCTGTGTTTTCACTACGTATTACTGTAGCCATTTCAAAGATTCAGGTTTGACATTAAGAACTTTAATCCATTTTGAACTGCATTTTGTACAGGGTGAGAGATAGAGTTCTAGTGTTAGTCGTCTAAATGTGTGTGTTTTTCCCAATACTGATTGTTGAGATTGTGTTTTCTCCGATATAAATTTTTGGCTCCTTTGTCAAAAATCAGATGACTGTAGCTGTGTGGGTTTATCTAGGATTTTCTGTTCTATTATATTGCTCCACATTTGTCTGTCTTTGTGCCAGTAGCATGCTGTTTTTGTTACTATGCCTCTGTAGCATAATTTGAAATCTGGTGTTCTGATACCTTCGGCATTGCTCTTTTGCTCTGGATTGCTCTGGGTATTTGGGATCTTTCATGCTTTTATATGAATTTTAGGATTAATTATTGTATTTTGCAGAGAATGACATTGGGATTTTTTTGGGAATTGCATTGAATCAATAGATGGCTTTGGATAGTATAGCTATTTTCACAATATTAATTCTGCCAATCCATGAATGTGGGAGGGCTTTCCATCTTCTGCTATCGTCTTCAATTTCTTTCTTCAGTATTTTATAGTTTTCATTGTAGATGTCTTCCAGCTCCTTAGTTAAAATAATTCCTGGGCATTTTACTTTTTGAGGCCATTGTGAATGGGATTATATTCCTGGTTCCTTTCTCTGCCTGTTCATTGTTGGTATATAGAAAAGGTACTGGTCTTGTATGTTGATTTTTTATCCTGCTACTTTGCCAAAAGTATTTATTAAATCTAAGAGGTTTTGGGTGCAATTCTTAGGGTATTTTAAGTATAGGATCATAAAATCTGCATATAGGTATAATTTGACTTCTTCCTTGCCTAGTTGTATCCCTTTTCTCTCACTCTCTTCCCTTATTTTACTGGCTATATTGAATAAGAGTGGAGAAAACGAACACCCTTGTCTCATTCTTGACTTAAAAAGAAAGAGTTTCAGGTTTTTTTCTATTTAGTACAATGTTGTTTGTTGGCTTGTTACATATAGCCTTTATTATATTGAGGTACATTCCTTCAGCAATTTGTACTTACACAAACTTTACAAATTCATCTTTATAAGATGATTACAGAATCTTGGACTCTTTAGGCAATATACTTTTTTTAAAGGACATTAACTTTTTGTACTGCACACCATGATTCTTTACCCAGAACCACCCCCACCATGTAAGACCCCAATCCTATTCCTTTAGCTTCTGGGAATGAAGCCAGTTCCCAGACCATAGCTGTCTGCCCTCTCCAGAAACTGCCTTCTGCTGCAGTAGGTTATGTCTACTTCTTAGGAACACCCTATTTTCTTTGAAGAAGGACATTGGCATGACACCAAAACCATCCCAATTTACAGCTACTCTAAAGGGCCCCTCACATCCAGAGCTCCCCACAGACTTGGCTGAGGTCTTTGGTCGAACTGCAAGGAAGCTGGTTCCTGGCTACCGGTGCTTCCTTTCCTTCATTATGCCAATTTCTATGTCAAAGCTACAGTAATTTCCCAACCCAAAATCCCTAGAAAAAGAAAACATTTTTTGCTAACATTTCTTGCTAACATTTCCCTAGCTGGAAAAAAGTTATTCTCATTTTCAAAAACATTTACAAAATAGAAGTAGAAAGAGAAAAATCAGGCTTATTTATTTAAATTAGTTAACCAGTAGAAAGAGGCATAGATTTGGCAAGTTTAAGAAACTTTTAGAGAGATAGTTTAGTTTTTATGAGCAAAACTAAAAATTTATACAAAAGTATTGAAATTTTTTAGCTAACATTTCCTTATGGAAAAGAATATACAGGGTTAAGTTTTGGAAACAAAACCTTGATATTGAAATAGTCCGTAAAGATTTGATTTTATAAGAAAGAAGAAGAACCCAAATCAATAAATCATTTAAAAAAGAATGTATTTGGATTCCTGTGTATCAGGGGAGAAGCAGGACGTGAAAGGTTGCTATGCAAAATGCCAGCCTTGTCTTTGGCAATAACTGATCTGTATCACTGAGGAAGATGGGGTCTGTGTTTGAGTTTAAATATGCTGCACTTGCAGAATCACAGATGTCCTGACTACAAAATCTGTTTATGGATAGGACCCAGGCGTTTGCCCATACGTCAGGCACACCATCTTTACATGGTACTTGGTGGTGTATGCCAAATCTGTCCTGTTTTCACTTGCCTTCATTGCAGGAAAGTAAATTATTTTGTTTTATGATACGTCATAATTTACAGAATTTTTAATTCCTGAAGCCAACTCCTGTAAAGGAAATGAAATGAAATATGTGATTCAATATTTGGGGAAAAGGGTGTTACTATTTCCACTGAGATTTCTAAATAATTGTTCTATAAGTAGTTGTATAAATGAGTAAGTAACTCATTTCCTATAAGTTAGTTAGGCCCAAGAACAGTCCATTGTTTAATTTTTTTTTTAAATCCTACCCCAAACATTCATTTGTTAGATTAGAAAAACACTATGATGTCCTAAACTATGAAAAGAATTTTCTTAGCATTTTCCACCTAAAACAAATACATACAAGTTTATAAATTAAAATATGTTTGCACCAGTGAATTATTACTATAAAAATAACTCAAATTCAAAGCAGATTCACCAATTTTCACAAATATTTCTTCAGAAATAATCTTTGGAGTTAATTTAATAACTAATTCTTAAGTAAGAAAACATCCCACAAATTTATAAATCATTCTCTGATTTAATCTTTCCTTTTTAGGTGGGATTATCTTCCCAGAATTCTATCAGTACAACATAGATGTATTCCACAGGTTTAGGGTTCTGAGAGTCTATGTCTCCAAAAATGCAAAGTAGGGGTGATAAAGGGCATGATAGATGCTCTTCTCTGCATTCCCATGTTGCAGAGTATTCCTATCTTGTGGTTAAATCCAACTTGTGTGCTGACTTTAAAGGATCTATAAATGATTTTAAGCTGCATTTATGATTAAATATGTCTCACTTGGTGAAAGCAATTAGAAAAAACTTCATAGATCCTATATCACAAATGAGCCATGTTAGTCAGCTTTCTAACAAAATACCAGAGACAATAAACCTAAAAGGTGAAAAGGTTTATTTTGACTCTTGGTTTCAGATGTTTTAGTCCATGGTAACTGAGTCCTGTTGCTTTGTGTCTGTGTTGGTACCACACATCATAGCCAGAGCATATGGCAGAGGAAGCACACTCACCTCCTGAGGTCAGGGAAGCACAAAGAGTAAGGGGCCAGAGTTCCAATATCCCCCTCAAGGGTGTGGCCCCAGTGACCTAACTTCCTACCACTAGGCCACACCTGCAGAGGGTTCTACCACCTCCAGTAGTGCTACAATTGATGACAAATCCTTCAACACCATGGGCCTTTTGTGTGATGTTTCAGACCCAAATTATAGCATGTGGATTACTCAAAATCAGACACAATCAGTGTTCATTTATGGTATGTTATTTTCTCCCCTAGATTTAAAGGTTCTTAATAAAATGCAAATGCTAAGCCAAGCATGGAAGTGCATTCCTGTAATTCAGGCAATTGTATGAAAATTGAGGCAGGAGAAACTCAAGTTCAAGGCCAGCCTTGATGACAGAACACGTTTGAGATGAGCCTGGGAAACTCAGCAGAGACCCTGTCTGAAATAATATAAATAAATACATAATAAAAGCAAATGCTGTGTGGGAGAATGAACTTCTGCATACAAATCATGAGAACCCAATAACGCAATTGTCTATGTACCATCAGGAGCCAAGATCTTTGGCGTTTCTTTCAGTATTTAATTCCTACTGTTATCACT
Organism: Castor canadensis; assembly: GCF_047511655.1. Taxonomy (NCBI): domain Eukaryota; kingdom Metazoa; phylum Chordata; class Mammalia; order Rodentia; family Castoridae; genus Castor; species Castor canadensis. Next base: position 78,553,828 of record NC_133394.1, on the reverse strand, counting down.
GGACTTGATGGGCTCAATATTGATTTTGCCATATTAATCTTTAAAGGCTGCCTCTGCTTCTTATCTCTCCCTTTCCCAACATATAGAACAACATTTCTACATAGTTTAACGTCCTAAGACAACACTTTGATCATATATTTGCCTTTTATCAGAATCCATCAAGAGTTTTTGTGATGTCAGGGTAAGGAAGAAACTCTTCCTGTGAAGGTTTGAAATCTGACTCTAAGCCACTTTCTGATCCTTCCATCTCTCCACAAAAAAGACATTTCCACTACCCAACAGTATCCTTTACTCTTTCTGCTTTGTTGGTGCTTTATCACTTCTTCAAGATTGCTCACACCATGTCTCTGTTCCTTGCCTCTCACACAATTCACTTCCTGCGAGGAAGCCTTGCTTCAATATGTCTTTCTGCAGACTTTCTAACATTATATTTAATTTGACATTTTAAAAAATTATCATTGTTTTCTGTATGTATATTTTGCCCATGAAGCAGATTTTGCTTCTTTCCAGGGCTTACAGGAAGTGTAGATCATATTTTTGTCTCCGCCCCTACCCTACACGATGCATAATACAATGCATTTTCTACCATAGGTCACCATTACATATTTGAATAAGTAACAGGTAATTTTTAGTGAAGGCTTTATACTAATTTGGTAAAGAATTGGAAACTGTATTTTAATGCAATCCTGTAACAAGTAAATTAAGTTTCTTATTAAAATAGTTTTTACGATACAAATTGTTGGATTTATTCCTGTCTTCATCATTCCCACCAAATATGGTGCATTTCTTTCTTTGTCTATGTGTGCACTTTATCAGGAGATCTCAGAGCTTAGTCTTTGGTAAACAGTTTATTTTAACATTAATAAAAGGAAACAGATTCAAATTGCTAGAAAGTTAAAAGTTTCAGACTACCTCAGAGAGTACTCTTCTCTGTTAGTAAAAAATAAAGTAAAATATAAATTTGTTCCATGTAAGCCAACACAAACAGCAGTAATAGTAGTATGAAAATGAAACTCAGGAAGTTAGATTCTCCAAAGACACCACTGAGTCCTTTCGTTTGTTTCTTAAGTCATTCTCTGCCTTGTGACTCTAGTTATTTAAATGCTAACCTCATACAAATCATGTCAGTGCCAACTTGGCACAGGTAGAGATTAAGTTTTGAAATTCTCATTTTGTATGCTCCATTTCTGATGCTAGTTTTCACAGAATTGGTATATCAATCAGGCACAATAGATAGTAACTGAAGATTGATGTGAAGAGTTCTATGCATTCAATAAGTTGCAGTAGACATAAACATTGTCTCTCAAAATGAATGAAACTGTGCCAAGGGGCAGAATACTGGATGGGGCTCCACCTTGAGAATGAGGAGATATTTTCTAGAACATCAACTCCCTGTAAGACGAAATGAAGGTAAACTCCTCATAAATCTCTATTGGGAAAGGGTTGGGGAAATTAGTATAGAAGTAGTGATCTGTCAAAAGGATCCATAAAATTTTTCTCAGTCAAATTATCTATCACACAGCAGTAAAATAAATTTCTTCATTTGACTGTATTATCTATATTGATTCCACAAATTACAACAGATATGTTGGTAACTATTCAAATTTTAAAAATAATTGGCATAAAATGAGAAGAAATATTAAACAATCTTACTAAAAATCAAGATAAACTACCAATTTTTATATAAAGTAATCCAGACTTCTGCTTCTGGAAAGGAGGAGTAAATATACTTTACCCTATTCCTCTCCAAACTCACAGGTAATAAAACAAATGTAAGGTAGAGAGAATAAGTCAGATTGGCTAGAGATCATGGTAGCTGAAGCACGACTCAGTGGTGAGTGAACTGGATTTTCTATTTGGCTCATATACCCTAAGAATGGGCCTAGGAGGTAATACAGAAGCAGATTATATAGACATACAGGTAGAATCACATAAATAAAAATTTCTTTCTTTAACCAAAAGACTAGAGAAATTTTTAGAATTTAGACAATCTACTCTAGCCAAACATCACAGGAAAAGCTATGGTTCTCACCATCCCTGCCAACAAAGTCCAAGTAAGAAGCTCAGACTTCTACACTCAAAAAGCCATAACAACATAACTTTGTACCATGGGTTCTCCTCCTGTTCAAAGAGTGACCAGCTAAAACCCATGATTAAAATATGGTCGAGTCTCATGACATCATGTGAAAAGTGTCCAGATTTCATTCATTCATGGAACCAAGAACTAGGATGATCTCAACCTCAGTACGAAAGACCCACAGATACAACCATAGAGACACCATAGATGTTGGTGTTCTCTGGCAAGGATCTCATGCAGCCCTCATTAAAAACACTTCCATAAGCAATTATATACAGGATTGAAACAAGTAAATAGTGAGTTTTTGAGAAGTAAAAGAAAAAAAGCCAGATTGAAACATATAAACTGAAAAATGTAAAATTTGAAATAAAAACCCTCAATGGAACATTAGAAATCACTCAATTTCAGAACAGAGATAAAAATAAACTGACAAAGAAAAAAGCAGATGGACAAATGGTACAATAGCATAACGAAAAGACTAATAATTATCACTTCTGAATTCCTGAAACAAAGGAGAAAGAGGATAGGCTGACAAATAGTGTCTGAAAACTCCGCAAATTTAGCAAATGACATAAGCTTACAGATTGAAGAAGTTGAGCAAGTTCCAAACAAAATGAATACAATGAAATACATGTAAAGACCTACTATAGTCAAACTTCTAAAAATTTTATGGAAGAAAATATAAGAGCTGTCAGAGAAAAGATATATTACCTAAAAGGCAAAAACATTTTAAATAACCTCAGATTTCTCAGATAAAAACATGGAAACTCAAAGGAAGTGGCAGATTTTTCAAGTGCTGAAGGAAAAACAAAGCAAAACATATAAAAACAACAAAAATTGTCCATGTAAGATTCTATATCTAGTGAAAATATCTTTCAGTAATGAAAGGCAAGTCAAGGCATTTTCAAGTGTTGACAAACTAAAGCCATAAGTAGCATGCTACTCTAAAACAATCCTAATGCAAATCTCTAAATAGAAATAAAAGACTGAAAGAAGGACTCATGAAAAATTGGGACAAGAGAATAAGAGAAGAACAAAAATAAAATGGGAAAATACCATACGTTTTATTCTCTTGAGTTTTGTAAATTGGGATTAATGATTGAAACAAAAATTATACCCACTGTGTAAGGTGTCTCAACATATGCAGAAGAAATACTTAGGACAATTGTATTATAAGTTGAAAGTTTATACACTTCATTTGGACTGGTATAGTGTTGACTGTTGACATCAATAGACTATAATAGATTATATATATATAATAACCTAGATAAAAAAATTAGACAACTATAAAAAAACTATCCAAAAGATGTGTTTAAAAACACCATAGAAGCCAGGTGTGTTGGACATGCTTGTAATCTCAAAACTCAGGAGGATCATGAGTTCCAGGCCAACTTGGGCTATATAGCAAGACCCGGTTTTATAAAAACCAACTAACTCACTAAATAAATAAATTATATATATAATTTATCCATATATCATAGCTCTTGATATGAAAAACAGATTGATTAGCTATTACCTGCCACTGAGGATGGTCAAAGGGATATGACAGGTGTCATAAGAGTGCAGCAAACAGATCTTGAGAGAATAGGAAGTTTCCTTTCCTGATTGCAATAGTGTTTTCATGAATTTCCACATGTGATAAATGATATGTACATATATGTGCATACATATGTCTATATATAAACTGCCTAATGCCAGTTTCCTGGTTAGATATCAAACCATAATTATGTAAGATGTAATCACTAGGTGAATCTTGGTGAAAGGACATGGGTCCTCTCTGTGCTGTCTTTGCTACTTTCACCCTTGTGAGAAGCAATGACCTCTAATTATGCCTGTCTCTGTGCCAGAAGAAAAGTGAGAAAAAAAGTCCCTAGAGAATTCTGCCTTTAGGCAAAGCTTTGACTTAATTCCACTAGGCTATATTATCAACATCCATTGCTACCCTCTTTCCATCTATGTTGTCTTCATCTTTAGTTTGGTTACATACTGTTGCAGGGGAGATGGAACAAGCAGGGTCCATTTTAGTATATGATTGGTGTCACTCCCAACCAAATTTGATGATTCAATTGAGGAAAGAGTTTCCCAAAAGTAAATTTAAGGGACTCTTACCAGAAAAGGGGAGAAATCAATGTTCAGATATAGTAGCTGTCCACTGCAACAAATAACTATGATAAAATGTTTTCACGGAGGAATATCTCTTCTAATGGAATATGAGCCTTTTTACACCTGGGGCAATGAGCTATTTGTTTATATGATTCTAAGCACATGCAGTACAGTTTTCTATGCACTTAATAATCCATACAATGTTTAGTGAAGAGCTGACAGACTGACTTAATAAGGTAGGGAGAAAGAAGGAAAGAAAAGAGAAAGAAGGGGAAATGTGTGGGAGGGAGGAATTGACAATAACTCATGATTGAATTTGATAAAATATTTTTGTTTTTCCACCTTTTTCATTTTTGTGTCCAATTTTATAAAGCAAAAGAAACATGAAAATATTTTTTGTAGAAAACAGAAAATTTAATAAGAATGTAATATATTGGAAACATTTTTTTTTTTGCAGTGCTGAGATTTGAACTCTGGGCCTACACCTTGAGCCACTCCACCAGCCCTTTTTTGTGATGGTTTTTTTCAAGTCTCATGAACTATTTGTCCAAGCTGGCTTTGAACCACGATCCTCCTGATCTCTGCCTCCTGAGTAGCTAGGATTACAGGCATAAGCCACTGGCACCTGACTGGGGAAATTTCATTTATAACTAATTCACGAAAACATCAGAATTTGTCACTTTTATATGTTTAAGTTAGCAATTACCAAGACATTATTCATATAGCACTATTAGGTATTCACACTAATAATAAACAAATCTATCTTAAGCACAAACGGACATAATTTAAAATACTTTTTCTTTCCATGTGTTTTGCATGCAACTGTATCTCTAATATCACAAATTCAATTAAAAGTAAGTATCATACTCATGAACTTTTTTTTAAATTGGTGACACTTACTACTAGCTAACTGCAAAAGGAACGGTGACAAGGAGGAAAGTAAGCAGAGGATACAATATGAAACTTTGGCCCTTGCAGAGTGTCAATGAATGACCTAATGCCCTTTCTTTCATTTCTTTTCTGCTTGAGCTGATCAGAAAGTATTCTTTGGTATGCAAGTTAATCCCCCACCTGACACAGTGCTTTTGTAGGATCTCAGAGTTCAGGTGAGCCACCTCAGATGTACACATGGAAGAGTTTTATACACTTATTACTCTTCTTTTCCTCCTGAGGAAGGAGAACAAAGGCAGCAAATACATTAAAATATACCTTCCTAGACATCATTCAAGTGAATCCTTTTGTGTTTACAATAGTTTAAACCTCAGCTACCATATTTAAGACAGTGCCCAAACTCTGGCAGGATGATTGAGTGTTGTTTTTATAGCCATGATACGTTAATGCTAGTGCCACAGAGCAAAATGTTTATACAATGAGTCTTGTTCATGGCTTTTCTGTTATAAGGAATGCTGCACTTACTTCTTTAAGTGCCATCTTAAAATGATGGCAAAGGGAATTATAATGTACTTTGAGCAAACATTTAGCTTTACATTTTCAAAGGAGCAAACATATGCATTAGTGTGTTTTAAAGGGGCAAGAACCAAAGAAACTATTTTAAATTAAAGATTAAAGATTTTTCTTCTCAGATGAGGGAAGCACGCTTTGACTTATGTGGATTTAACTCAAGTGTGCTATCATATATGATTAGTATAGAAAGCTGATTCTGTACATTGTGGCTGACTACTGTTTCTCAAGTTTGTAGAAATTTAGATAAAGTTAACTACTAAAGCATATTACAAAAAGAATTTGCATTTCCTAAACTGTTTTACTGAATCCCATCAGACCCATGCCTAGTTCATACCCTCAGTTTCCTTCTCAGAGTCCATTCTAAAAGACCAGTCCTGTTGTCATGCCTTCCTCAGAGAATGAAGTGCACAAGCAGGTAGTGGAGTGGGAAGTAGGCATGAGTCCACCTCACTCAGGTAGGACTAGGGAAAGAATACATGATCTGGATCTGTATTGGTGAATGCTGGGACCCTATTTTATACCCTCAGCTCTGAGGCACTGAAGCTGCTCTAAGGGCTGTGACTTAGAGCTTGCATGTGAGTCTTTTCCCTTTGATTGTCCCTAGCCAAGGACAGTTGATCTTTCCAAGATGACACCTTTTTCTGTCATGGAATGGCAGTTGATACAAGTCAGCAAAAGTTCAGTGTCTTGTCCCACAACAGGGCACTCTCTCTTCAGGGATCTGAGGGCTTAGATGAGGTCTTTACTATAGTCACATGAGAGCATGACTGCTCTCTCCATCCAATCCTGCTCCCCTCTCTCCTCTAGAGATGTTGATCCTGAGGGCACAATCCAATAAACCACTTTACGAAATTACTGTTTCCCATTTACCTTCCAGAACCTGGTCCTTAACATCCAATGTGTTCACTCACTGCCTTAGGTGGCCTGACTTTTTTTACAGTCTTGATCATCAGTATCTTCTGTGTTGAGAATTTAAAACAAGAAACAAGACAAGAAATAAAGAATTGATGATACCAGTTAGTGGAATATGAGTTCAATAAAAATAGGGTAGATTTCTGAAGCTCCTAGCAAGCAGACAGGTTTTGAGATTGAGCAATAGAAACATTTAAGAAATCACATCCCAGAGACTTCTGGGACTCCCTGCTACAGTGTCCAAATAAGAATGTGTCCCTGGAGGTGGTCATAGTGAGAGAGAGGGTTGGAAGGGGCAATCTGAGGGTTCCTGGCAGGAGTTTTGGAAGCAGCAGAAAGCCCAGAGCTCAGCTGACCTACCCAATCCTATCACAGCAGCTTCATTGAACAGGTTAAGTTAAAAAACAAAACACTTAGCTTCATCTGACTTAGAACTCAAATTGGAGCAGTTGCTTTCCTGTAAACTGCCTACAGGCAGTGAAGCTTTCAAACTGAGCAACTTTGGGGTTTTATTGCAGTTCAGGGGATTCCAAGTCTCAGAACCAATGTCTCCATGGGAGACTGCCACCAGAAGCAGATGAAAAGCAGAAGAGGTTTTGACTGGGGCAATCTGAAAAGCAGCAAAAGGCCCAGAGGTCAGCAGCTCCACTCTTTCCAATTATCTACCCTACTTATGCAATAAATGGCCCTGCCCTCTCAGATCTCTCCATATTTCAACAGCAAGTCTCACCCTCTCCTCATCTACAGAAGCCATGCAGTACCAAAAATACTCCTAGGGAAAAATGCTTTAAGAAGATTGCCCTGGAGTGTCTCAACCACTCTGATCAAGCTGTCCTCCCTAAGGTAAAGATACAATTCCACCCTCCTGAATCTGTTCCCATAAAAACCATGGCAAGAAGACGAAGTTGGACAAAACACAGGGAATACCAACAGTTCTCTCCAGCAAGAAAAATAAGCTTTTTTTCCCCTCTTCATATTTGTTTCTGTTTGACTCTTTTCCTCTTCTTTCTTTTTTTAAAATTTGGTTTCTAATTGTAGGAATCTTTTTTTCTCCTCATCTAACAGACCATTCTCTATTTGTTATAAGTATATAGCGGTTCTCATGCAATTACCTCCTACGGGTACTTCCCCTTTTATCTGTCCCTCAATCCCTCCCTCCTGATGTCAGTCCACTCTATTACTCAGTTTCTAATCCTTATACCCTTCAACCAGTACCATCATCCCCCTAGAAACTAGAGTTTTGCTCCCATACAACAATGTTAGTGAGGAGACAAATAGCATTCCAGTTGTTTTTACTTACTCAAATACTTGCTTTACACTAAATTGTTAACTTTGTTATTACAGTAAGTTTCTTCACATATGTAAGGAAGTAAAAGAGAAACTTAGACCAACAGATGTGCAAATCATAGCATGAAATTTTAAGGATGAAAAACCAAGGCAATTTCTCCCCTCCAAAAACTCACCACAACAACTCAACAACTGAATCCAAAGATATTGAATTGGCCAAAATGTCTAAGAGGGAATTCAGAAGCTTTCTATAAGTAATAATCAGTGACCTCAAAGAAGAGCCAAAAAAGAAATAAATGAAGTTATTAATCCAAGGCATGAACAAGAAAATCAGCAATAAGGAGGAGAAATTCATCAAGGAGATGGATATTATGAAAAATAACCAAGTAGAAATGTTAGAAATGAATACCTAAATAAATCAAATAAAAAGCACAGTAAATATTATTGTCATCAGACAAGTTCAAACAGAAGAAAGAATATTAGAGATAGAGGACAAGATGTAGGAGATATTGCATGCATGTAATCACAAAGGAAAAAATGAACACATGATTATAGTATATAAGAACTCTGGGACAATGATCAAAAGATCAAACCTAAGAATTCACAGAGTGGGCTGGTGGAGTAGTTCATGTGGTAGAGTGCCTGCCTAACAAGCATGAGACCTAGGATTCAAACCCTAGTACTGCCAAAAAAAATAAGAAAACAAAACGAAACAAAACAAAAAAACTTCACAGGGTGACAGGATGGAAGAAGGAACTGAAATACAAACTAAAGTCATGGAAAACCCATTCAATGAAATCATAGCAGAAAACTTCCCAACTTTATGTAATGATATAGGCACCCATGTATAGGAGACATTTTGAACTCCAAATAGACATGACCAGAAAAGAACAACCCACATCATATCATAATTGAAATGGCAAAACTGGAGAAAAAAGAAAGAATTCTGAAAGCTTCAAGAGAAAAATGTCAGCTTTCCTACATAAACATAAACACTTAAGAATCACCTCCTACCTCTGAGCACAAACCCTAAAAGCCAGGAAAGCACAGAGCAACATAATTCAAGCTCTGAGAGAGAATGACTATCAGGTAAGAATACAATAACTAGCAAAGCTGTCCTTCAAACTTGGTGGAGAAATAAGAACCTTTCAGAATAAGGATAAACTAAAGTGGTTCTTGTCCACCAAGCTGGCACTTCAAAAGATGCTCAAGGGAATAATTCACCCAGAAGAGGAAGCAAAGCAAACACAAATACAACAGGTCAGGGAAAAATCAAACTCAGAAGAAGTGAGAACTAGGAAAATATCAAGCCTGACCACTTGGTAAAGCAGTGAAACCTGAAGATGAACAATAGCAAAAGTAAAAGATAATGAACATGAGACTCAATCTGGTCAAAAAAGCAATGGAAACACAGGAATCAGTAAATTCCTCTCACTCATAACCCATAACTATCCAATCAAAAGGCACAGTTGTCTGACTAGATCAAAGAGAAGATCCAACAATCTACTGCTTATAAGAAGCATACCTCACAACCAGATACAATAAACTAGAAGTGAAAGGTTTGAAAAAGATACACCAGGCACACAGAAATGAAGAGCAAGTAGGAGTAGCTATTCTCATAGTGGACAAAGCAGATTTTATACAAAAATCAGCCAGAAGAGATAAAGAAGGTCACTGCATACTAATAAAGAGAACAATATTGCAAGAAGATACAACATTGAACATTGGTGCCTCCAAGTTCATAAAACAAACACTTTTGAACATAATGGAACAGTTAGGTCCAGATACTAATATCTGGAGAGTTCAACACCCCAGACAAAAAAATTAACAAAGATATTCTGGAACTAAACAATACATGGATGAAATAGATTTAAACAGACATTTATAGACTTTTCCATCCTACAGTAGCATATTAAACATTTTTCTTAGCAGCTCATAGAACTTTCTCCAAAATAGATCACATTCTAGGTCATAAAGCAAATCTTGACAGACACAAAGAGATAAAATAATCCCCTTTACCCTAAGAAACTATAATGGAATAAAATTAGAAATCAATGGCAAGGAAAACCACAAAACCATTCAAATTCATAGATACTGAATAAGACTCTTTTGAATGATCAATAGATCATGGTAGAAATTAGAAAAGAAGTAGAGAAATTCCTAGATTCAAATGAAAATGGGGACACAGTTACCAGAACCTGTGGGACACAGCAAAGGCAATCTTAGGAGAGAAGTTTGTAGATATGAGCATGTATGTCAGGAAATTATATCTCAAATATACAATCTGATGATGTACCTTAAACTCTTAGAAAAACAAGAACAAGGCAATCCCAAAGTAGTAGATAGAAAGAAATGATAAAACTTAAGGGCAGACATCAATGAATCAGAGACCAAAATATTGACACAACAAATCAGTGAAACAAAAAGTTGGTTCTCTGAAAAAAGTAAACAAGATGAACAAACCTTTACTCAAATTAATCATAACAAGAAAGAAAACCCAAATTAACAAAATCAGAGTTGAAAAAGTAGATGCTACAACAGACACTAATGAAATTCAGATTACATGAAACTATTTTGAAAATTTATACTCTAGAAAACTGGAAAATGATGAAGAAATAGATAAATTTTTTGACACATATGATTCACAAAATTGAACCAAGAAGATAATAACAACTTAAGCATATCTATAACAAGTAATGAGACTGACACAGTTATAAAGAACCTCTCATAAAGAAAAAAAAACAGGTCCAGACAGATTCACTGAATTTTACAAGACTTTTCAAGAACCAACACCAATGTTCCTCAAATGATTTCATAAAATACAAGAGGAAGGAATTCTACCAAACTCATTCTCTGAAGCCAAGATTACCCTAATACCAAAACAAGGTAAGGATGCATCAAGAAAGAAAGTTGTAGGTCAATATCCCTGATGAACATAAATGCAAAAGCCCTTAATAAAATACTTGCTAGCAGAATCAAACATATTAGAAAGATTATACCATGATCAAGTAGATTTCATCCCAGGGATGCAAGGATGGTACCACATATGCAAATCAATAAACATAATGCAGCATGTAAACAGAATCAAGGATTCTCAATAGATGCAGAAAAAGCCTTCAACAAAATTCAACATCCTTTTTGATAGTAAAATATCTGAAGAAACTAGGAATGGAAGACTCATTCCTCAACATGATAAAAGCTATATATGACAAATGTATAGCCAATATCATACTGAATGGGGAAAACTGAAACCATTTCCTCTAAAATCGGGAAAAAGACAAAGGATGTCTACTTTCCCCACACTTTTTCAGCAATAAGATAGGAGAAAAGATAGAAGGTATTCAAATAAAGAAGACTGAAGTCAAATTATTCCTATTTGCACATAATATTATCTTGTATATGAAAGACCCTAAAAACTTTTAAATCTCATAAGCATGTTCATCAAAGAAGCAAGATACAAAATAAATACACAAAAATCAGTAACAGTCTGAGAAAGAAACCAGGAAAACAATATCATTAACAATAGCATCAAATAATAAAAATATCTGGGAATAAGTTAAATGAAGGAAGTAAAAGACCTACACAACAAAAAGCTATCAATCACTGAAGAAAGGATTCAATGAAGATGAAAAGACATTCATGCCTATGGATTAACAAAATCACTATTGTGAAAATGGCAAACTACCAAAAGCTATCTATAGTTGAATGAAATCTACATCAAAATTCCAGTAATATCTTTCACTAAGATAGAAAAACCAATCCTAATGTTCATATGGAAGCATGAAAGACCTCAAATAGCCAATGCAATCCTGAACAAAAAAAAGCAACACTAGAGGTATCATAAAACTTGACCTCAAACCACAGTATCGAGCCATATTAATAAAATAAATCATGGTATTGGCAGAAAAATTAAGACAAATGGAACAGAATAGAAGATTCAGACTATAGTCATTTCATTTTCAACAAAGAAGCCCAAAATATGAGTTGGAGAAAAGACAACTTCAGCAAATGGTGCTGGGAAACTGGCTGTTCCCCTGTTGAAAACAGAAACTAGATCCCAGTCTCTTACCCTGTACTAACATCAATTCAAAGTGGATCAAAGATCTTAATGAAGATAAGAAACTGAAACTACTGTAAGAAAGAATAGGGAATACACTGGATCATATAGGCATAGGTAATAACTTTATAAATAGAATGCCAATAGCTCAGCAATTAAGAGAAAGGATTGGCAAGTGGGATTTCATTGACCTAAAAAGCTCCTACATAGCAAAGTAAACAGTCAGTAGATTGAAGACACATCCTATAGAATGGAAGAAAATCTTTCCCAGCTACATATATGACAAGGGATTAATAATCAGAATACACAGGAAGCTCAAAAATCTAACCCTGTAATGAATCAACAACTCATTCAATAAATGGACAAGTAAACTGAACAGATAATTCTCAAGAGAAGAAGTGCAAGTGGCAAGTAAATGCCTGAAGAAATATTCTAGTATCCTTTGCCATAAAAGATGTATAAGACAAAATATTAAGATTTCACCTCACTCTAGTCAGAATGGCTATCATCAAGAACACAAAAAAACAAATGCTGGTGAGGATGCCAGAAAAAAGGAGCCCATATCCACTATTTGTTGGAATGCAAATTGGTGCAACCACTATGGAAAACGAAAGGGAGTTTCCTCAGAAAACTAAAAACAGACCTACTGTATGATCTGGCAATACCATTCCTAGGCATATACCAAAAAGAATGTAAACCAGGATACAACAGAGCCACTTGCACACCCATGTTTCCTGTAACACTATTCATAATCAACAAATTTTGGAAACAGCCCAGACACCCTAAAACTGATGAATGGATTAAGAAAATACAGTATATGTATATATATATATGTATATGTATATGTATATATATGTATATATATATGTATATGTATATATATGTATATATATATGTATATATATATACACACACACACACAATGGAATGTTATTCATCCATAAAGAAGATTGAAATTATGTTGTTTGCAGGTAAATAGATTGAACTGGAAATAATTATGTTAAGCAAAACAAGCCAGGCTCAGGACAAAGGTCATATGTTTTCCCTCTTATTTGGAAGCTATACCTATAATGCAAATGTACACACACATACACACAACATATACATACATATATGACCTTATAAAATATATAATATTATATATACATATAAAGGGGAGAGAGAGAACATGATGGTTTTAGCTTGTCTATCTGAGGCAACTGTAAGGAGGGAAGACAGGAAAAGAGATTGATATAAAATGAGTAATATTGAAATGCAATACATCTATGTATGAAAATAGTGTAATGTAATGTACTGTAAGCTGTTGAATAATAGGTGAGCAAGGAGATAGAGAAAAAGTTAGTAATAGAGGCGGGTACTCTGATTAAAGCACAATATATATGTGTGTGAAATCCCAAGGTAAAATCCTTTGAACCATCAATACATACTGATAAAAAATGATAGGAAGGTAAAAAAGGTCCTGTATGGGGATGGGTATCAGTGGGAAGAAGGAAGGTAAGCAGAGAGGGTGAAGGAAGTTGAATATGGTGGATGTATTTTGTATTCATGTATGAAAATAGAACAGTAAAACTTGCTGAAATTTTTCAAAAAAAGGGAGAGAGGTATGAGGGAGAATGGTGGAGGAATGAATCTAATTATCATATATTGTAAGCCCGTGTAAATGTCACAATGTATCTCCCAGCACAACTATTATGTGCTAATGAAAAAATAGCTCATGGTTACCCAGTGCATATACCCAGTGTTGATGGTGCTGAGCTGAACATCTCTTGTGGATTTTTGGTTTTAGTCCTTTAATCAGTCTCATCAGATATGTCTTGTTACTATCTGTCCCTTTTTTTAGCTGAGGGCTCTGACACTTATTGAAGTCCAATGACTTTCCCAAGGTAACTGGTATGGTTGGGATCTCTCTGACGTTAGGGCCAACCTGTAAACCATGAGCTCTATTACCTTTCTTGATGACTCTAAATGCTAGAAAATATCTTCTAGGGATGCTGAAATTACTACGAGAAACTTTCTCAGTCATACTACTTTGAGGCAGTTGTACAGACAGAAGCTGCAATCCAATTTCACAGATGCTATTAGCTATAAGACAGAAGTGAGTGTGGCAGTAATGAGAGGAGAGCAATATGCAAAATACACATTTCAGGTTGAAAACTATTTAGCAGAGGCTCTTTCTGGCATTGAAACTTTTGTCAAGGGAAATGAAGCAAAACCACTTCCCATTTAGGTACAAAGCGGAAAGGGAAATTGTCTTAGAAATGGGATATTAATGGCTAAGCTCCCCATGGTACAAAAATGAACTGTTATATATGGAAAAATATTAGTTGTTCCTAATTAGAAGTGGATCCAAAACCTTTAAAATAGCATTCTTAGGCCTTAGGATATGCCCACAGGATTTAAGGTATGGCTCAGAGTACAGAAACAAATGTTATGTGGATGGAAGACTGGAAGGCACAGAATGAAAAATGCCAAATAGATAAATCTTGAGTTCAAAGCATCCTAAACACTTGATCTAATCTGTGTCTTTGATCCAAAGCAAAATTGAGTCATGTAAGACAAAACATGGAGTCTAAAGGCCTACGTCATGGAACACTAAATGTGAAGTTTCACAGCATTACATTTACTTACCTTGGCTCTCTAAAATTTAAAACTCTCATAAGATTTTAGTTTGTTAGTATTTTTATTCAATTACTCACTTATTCAACTACCCCACAACAGTCATTCGTTGAGTATCCATTAAGAGTCAGGTTACTCCCTGGGTTTGACCTCCAGCACCCCCACCCAAAAAATACAACTTGTGAATGTGAAGCTACGGAGATTTGTGAAGGGATATTTTTCCTAGCTAGTGCCTGTTTCTCATTGAGGATTAAACCTTCATTTTCCTCCTCTCTGAGGTTTATTGCTCTTTTCTGTTAACTTTTAAGTTAAACTTAAAAGTTTATGTAAGGGGTCTTCAGTGTTATTGGCTAGATTAGGTCTATCCATTTTTGTAAAGACTGCTCAAATACAGGAACAGTGCCTTATGTGACATAAGGAAGCATGTCTTCGTTTCTTCACATATAAGGGAAACTTTTGGTCATTTTATTCCTAAAGGAATGGCAAATATCTAACCACAACATCATGTCAAAAGTGATATAGATCACCAGACACTTTCAAAAAATAAGCTAAATTACTTAACTTGATTTTTTAAAAAATCTTAATAAAAATTATCAAGCTAAACAGACAGCAAAATAAACCTGAAACTAAATGAACTCCAGACTTGAACTAAAAAAGCAAAAAGACAAAAAGAAAAAAAATCATTTATTGAGGCTAATGTTCTACATATAAGAAGAACATAGATTATGCATTTATAAGAAAAGTGGAGGCACTTAGAAAAGATTGAATGACAATCATTTTTTTGTCTCCTTGATTTTGATCTTCATATACACATTTGAAGCTACAGGAAAGGGATTCTATCATGAAGAAAAAGCCTGGACCGAAAGCAGGTAGCTTAAGAGATACCCTTTCCTATGTATTATTTGTATCATTAGTACCAACAACTAACACCTATAGCTGCTATAATTTCTTCACAATGAATTTTAAGTATTATCCCACCACCATCACCAACATATTTATTATCATAATCAACTAATCAGCAGATTCAAAGATGTTTTTTCTTCATTCATTTATTCATATGTGTATAATTGTTTGAGCCATTTCTCCCCCTTGTGCCCCACCTCCTCCCTCTTCCCCCTCAGCCCCCTTGCTTAATAACAAAATGTAATGAATAAAATTTTAACAGAGGTGAAGATAAAAATGGATGACTATATATCCATGCATTGGAATATTCTGAAACCATTTAATTAAATTATGCAACTTTAATGAAATAGAGAAAAGGATTATCATATAATATTGTAAAAGCCAAAAGGGAAGTGTTGACATTTATCAGAGGTAATGGAAAAGAATTGTGCCAAGTATTAACATTAGAAAGTATTTCATTATTATAATCAATCAAGATACTCTTCTGAAATTTGCACTCAGTGCTAGGCCTTATCAAAGGCGTCTCTTCTTGTTGGTGTTACAGATTCACCACATGGTAAAAATGAAATATAACATGGAAACTTCATTTCTGAGTGGTTTCAGTAGTGTGTGACAAATGTGATACTAAGTTTTAATTGAAAAAACATCACACCAGAAATACAACTTACTATGAAGTTAGAATCCTATGGAGATCATATTCCAGGCAGAATTCTTTTCCTATTCTTTCCTATCTAAACCAGCCATTAGGTTTTTCTCCAGACATATGGTGAGATTGGTGTTCCTAAGTTCTGGAGGACTGGGGAGGGGAGGCTTCAAAATCTGAACATCAGGTGGGTCACCATGTTGGAGGTGAGTCCAAAATTGACCAGAGGTTAATGTGCTTAAGCCTTTCTGCACTCTCTGTCATATAATAATAATTTCACCTGAGCAGGTTCTGTTTTCTTTCTGAGTAATTATCACTGACGTACATCTGGCAACTTAATCCACGAGAATCTTCCTGCAAGAAGCTGAATTCACCTTGCTGCAAGTTGGTGCAGGGAGGCATCCTTGAACATCAATTTTAGCTGCAGTTAGGCCTGCCAGCCTGACTCCCAGGGGCACTTATTTGCAGGGTCTGCTCTCAGAGGCACTAAAATACAAGTTAACAGCTGCAGTGCTGATGAAAGAGATAATCTCACAGTGAATCACATCCCCTTCATGCTGTGTGGTCTCTCCCAACAGATAAAGGAGGAAAAGATTTTTCTAATAAAAGAAATAATGAAAAAGGTATTTAAGGCAGAATGAATGACACCTATGAAGGGGCTGAGCTGAGATAATACAAGGAAGGACATTTAGGAGTAGGTTTAGTAAGTGCTGGGAACAGGAGTAGCACAATGCATGGTGGCTCTATTGCAGGATGTGACACAGGATTACTGAAAAGGAGGAGTTTGTTTGAAACACATCTTTGCAGCAATTAGTGGCTCTTTGTGTGTATAGTGGGAGACATGGATGAGGAGGGTTGGAGAAGGGATAAGGGGGAGTGCAAAGAGAGTAATCAGATCCAAGACGAAAACTCAGCTAAGAAACTGATAAAGCCTGAAAGACAATGGTGGCCTAAGCCAAAGCAGAGGAGCTAGGTACAGAAAGAACCATCTCAAAATGGAATTGATTGGATACACAATGGGGATGAGAAAAAAGGCATTAAGGATGCCACCAATATCAATAATTAGAATAACAGGTAGATACCATCACTCCTTCACTGAGAAACAAACAAGAAGAAAAGGTATGAGATAAAGGAAAGAGTAAGAGTGAATTCCATTTATTTGCTGCATGTAGAACATTTAAGTAGATGGCTTTGATAAACTGGGTTGCAACTCAGAAACAAACACAGGCAAGAAGGTAATAAGAGTTAACCAGCATCTGCATGGTATTTTAAGTCAAGGAAGGTCAAGGTTTGAGTCAGGAAAATCTTGTAAAAAAACAAGAATGTAGAGACAAGAATCAGCACAGGAAACTGAATGCATACTGAGATTGTGAAAGAGAAACAAGAATTGGGTTGTACTGGGAAGCAAGAAAAGATTTTGAAGAAAGTGGGTGTTGAGTAACATCACGTGTTTACTAACAGTCTTATAATATGAAGCCATAAATTTCTCTTTTAAAAAGTCAGGTTCATTGCATAGAGTTAATAGTTCTGGCTCTTAGTGGCTGTGGTTGACCATAAGTTAAAGGTGCACCAACAGGTGGCTAACTCTACCAGATATGCTTTTCTCAAACTGGCCTGAGGAATGGAAGTTTTAAAGAGGCAGTTCTGTCATTTCAGTTGTTCCGCAGACTCCTTACCCAGGAAGTAATAGCTTCACTGTCTGAAAACCTTCTCTAAAGCTCTAAGTAAGTCCTGGAAGAAATTTCTATGATGATCTAGTTCAAATTACTCACTAATCTAACCTATGAAGAGAACAGATACTGGTAGAATTTATTTAGCTCTCAGTTGTGCTATAATACCTAGTCAGTGCCTGGAAGACTTGATGACTTCAAAGATCTCTTATGTGGATCAACTGGGGCAATTGTGTCCATTTCTTAATACTATGGGCAATTTGATGATCAATGTGCTTGGCCAACAAAAGAGGCAGCTTAGTGGGAATGTTTAGAGAGGGTGGGTTTCTGAAAATTTTCAGGAATTTCCATCTATAAAGCTATCAGGATATTATCAAGATAGTAGTCATGTGTTTTGTATGATTAGATAGCTATAAATCACCTCATTTCCAGATGAAAGCTTGGAAGGTCTGAGAGAAATAATTTGGATGTTAGCTTCCACATTTATTTATGGGAAAGTAATTGAGCAGTTACTAGATGTGAAACCTTAGGCTGCTTTTTGAGAATGTTGTGATATATTTACTTATATGGATGATAGTGGGAAGAAATGCTGCCCGTGAAATTTGAGAGGTGGTGGAGTTGAAAGGGTCAAGCCATCCCTTGTCAAAGTGTATAAGTGTCTTCCAACCAAAAGTTGATGAGCTGTAACTGCAGGGTGAGGAGGTGGCACATTAGTGACTCTCTGTGTCCTTCATCACGCCAGATAGAAATAACAGTAGGGTGTGGATAGAGGATAGAGGGTTTTATGACTTACTTTGATCCCTGGATTTGGCTGGTACCTAAGGTATAGGTTTCCTTAAACAGATACTAGGAAACACCTTTGAGACAGCTCAGGCCTGAAAGTGAAGCTTGCTTTATAGGAAAAAGGACATAAACTGTGTTTACTCTGACGCATGCTCACCCAAAATAGTTTGCCTTCTCCCATAGATGGAAACCTTATATGAACCTCATAATTTTCTCAAATGCTTTTACATGTGTGTGATATTGAGCAACTATTCAGTTATGTCATATACCCACTTCCTGACTCAAATCTCAGCTGTAAAAATCGAGATGAAAACTTTTCCCAGTGTCATCACTACAAAGTATTTAAGTATGTTTGGATTAAAGACAGTTTTGAAAACAAATCACTATGATTTATCACTATGTAAATTAAGAGTACAACAAGACTTATGTCTTGTTAACAACAATTTCTACGCCTCTTGCCCCAATGATGACAAAATATATTGTCAAACAGATAAGCCTTAGGTATTATAGTAAGATTTTGATTTAGCAGAGCGTTCACTTTACCAAGTATGATGGCTATTCAAAGCTCCTAAACTCAATCAACATAAAAATGACCAAATTAAGCCATTTCATGTGACACTCTTTGCTTACATTCATTTTCTTTTCAGTGGCTAAACATAGTAAGCACAGGGGTTTGAGAAACTGAGTGGGAAGAAGCAGATTCAGCTCCCTTCCTTTTGCTTCTGTTAAAATGCTGGCAAAAAAATTAAAAATCACAGATTCAGATCTCAGGGAAAACACAGTAATCAAACTCCAGTCAATGAATTATTCATGTAATCTCTACTCTCCTTGTAAAAGATTTTTCCCTCAGTATATATGACATGCTGACCTGTGAACACGTTTGAAATTAAGATTGTTTGGAAATTTGGAAGATAACCACTACTATTAAAAAAGTTAGCATTTGGATTAAGAGATCATAATTTTATTCCTTATCCAAGCTAACATGAAGCAATAGGAATACGTCTTACTTTCCATATTCCATTGCTTCTCTAAACTTATTATTTATTATGATTAAATATATAGATATTTGAGTTATATCAGAGCTTAGGTTATTTCATACAAAAGACATTTTATATACATCTCCTTATCTGGGGACATCATTGAGCTGATTGTCTATCACCGAGTCTAACAGGGTATACTCCCTTGTAACAACTGGAAAATCAAAGTTGTATTTTTCTAGGATTTCTTGGTTAACAGTAACTCTAATAGTACACAGCTGGCTATAATTAATCTTAAAAGATTATGATCTTTAAACAGTTAATATTTGCTTATAAGTTAGACTTAAATCACTGAAAATTTTATATTAATTTGATTTTTCCCTAAACAGAAGATTGTTCTACATTTAGCTTAGGAAACTATTATTCTTTGTGTACAAGTTCTATAGAAGAATTTATCTCACAAATGAGAATATAGTGAGAGCCAAGTGTTTTCTTCATGTTGGTAAAATATCCACAACCCTCACAATTCTCTGTAGCATTAATAAAATTGCAAATTAATGCTGTAACCAGGTGGAAATGCAGAATGTGTATGCTTTTGTAGGGTCACTTCCAATTCTGTTTATAAGTATGGAAATAGCTTATCTTAGTTGCAAAAATGAACATTTAAACAAAAATTAAATTGATATTAGAATTGTAACAATGTATATTAAAACATTTTCTAACATTGGGATAATGGTGAAGAGAGTTTATTGCAAAACTGAAATTCCAATAAGTGAATGCACTAATAACATCCAGTGAAGGGACCATGCTTCTTGCTATAAACCTCAGAGGACAAGAACTAAGGAAGGAAGAAGTCACTTGTGAGTTAATTTCCACTCTAACCTCTCATTCTAGAAATAGTACTGAAATAAAATCCTACACATCTTCACTAATATAGCTAACTTTGGAGGGAAGCAGTCCAATGCGGTAGCTTTATAATTTCTTTATTGTGAGAAAAGAGGAAGAGAAAATGGTTTCTGGGGAGATTCAGATGACACATTGAAACAGAAAAGTTGGAACTGAGTGCCTCAGATGAAAGCATGGCCTCAGGTCTCCACACTGAATAATGAGTAAGATCTGAGGCCTATTTTACCTGTCCCCCTTTCCACTCCATGAGCGTGGATGCATGATTCTGCATGATTAACTCTGGTTAATCTCAGAGAAAGATATTTCCAAAGAGAGCTAAGCAGAATTCCTCATCAAAGGCTGTGCATTCCTCAATTGCCCTTAACCTCTTTCCTCCAAAAGGAATAAAAATTAAACAGAGTATATCTAATCCTTAAACTGTAGCTCTGTTTGGCAATGAAGTTTTGGAAAAGCAAAACTAGAATCTAGAATTTACCTTTCCTACATCAGAGTAGGAGCTGGACATAAACTGTACTTTGTAACTGATAAGAACAAAATTAAAGATATAGGAATTGTGCAAATATCTGATGTGAAACAAAAGAGGAGTTAAAAATGGAAAGAGGTAAGGAAGGGAAAGAGGGAGAAGAGAGAGAGGAGAGAGAGAAAGAGAGAGAGAGGGAAAGAGAGAATGAGAGAGACAGAAAGAGAGAGAGAGGCAATAAACAAGTTTGGCAAGAAAAATAAAGAGCAAAGGAAATTTTCCCAAATGCTTCATATAATAAATGTGTTTGTTATAACATAAATAATACATGTTTTATTCAATGATTATCATATGCTTTTTGCTATTTTTATGTTTATCAAATATTAGTGTTATTAAACATTTATTAAATCTTAAAATAAACAATATAATTAACAAAAATGAGAATGGTGGTTAAGATATGAGTTGGATTGTCAGAGGGCTTATTTACTCCTTTTTCTTAACAGCAAATGGACAGTTACTGGCTGAAATAAAAGAAAATGCTTAGCAAATTATTTCATTCTTTTTAATGTTTTCAATAAAATTTCTTAACAACTTTGCTAGGGTTGTTTGGAAAGTTGTATCTGTGTTGAAGCATTTTCCAAAATATGAAATATATGGATAGTTTCAAGTGAAAGTATATACATAACAGTTTCTCTAAGAAATAGTGTGCATGATTTGATATTATTTAAAACAAAAGATCTCCTGGTCAATCATTGCCACATAATGTTACAGCATTCTCATATTATCTCAGCGGTGTCCAACAAGAAGCATTAATTTCTCACCCAGGCACCTGTGAGTTTTCTGAACTCAGCTGAACCTGACTCTAGGGCAAGGACTGGACTTAAATCTGCACCAGGTGTCTTCTAGAAGCAGAAAACTCTCAGGAGCAGGTTTTCCTTATGGAGATGGCTGTAGTCAGAGAGCAAACCTGACTACAGACCTGTGTGTAAGCACAGTTGAAGGCAGAGCACAGCTCACAGGGGCACTGCTATTCATTTTGTTACAGCGATACATATGACTTAGACCAAATTCAAGATGTGAGAAAATACACTCCAGCCACCATTCAGCCATGGCAAAGGTACATGTGCTGGTGTGGAATATTTCTGAAAGGGATGGTAGGGAGACTAATCATTTATCATATCATTCAGGTTTTCACCTGCGTCCCATATGCACAGACAACTGAAGAGGACTGATGTGCACTAGGTCCATAAACTCTTAGATGATCTTTTAAAAAATATTTTATTTCTGGCTTTTGAGGAAGGAGAAAGATGAGGCATTATATTTTTAATACCGCATTATAGGTACCTCTATATGTTTTTAAAACAGCTTTATTGAGATACATTTCACATACCACAATATTCACCCTTTTAAAGCATATAACTAGGAGTTTTTAGTGTATTCACAATTTTGCAACCACCATCACTTTAGAGTATTTTCATCACTCTAAGAAGAAAATCTATAACCATTAATTCACTCCCCACTTACCTCCTTCCCCAACCCCCTGCAAACACTAATTTGTTTTCTGTATCTAGCAGTTTGTCTACGTGAGCATTTCACATAAATGGAATCATAGAGTATGTTACCTTTTGTGAATGACTTCTTCCGCTTAACATGATTTCAGGGCTCATCTATGCTTCAAACTTACCATACTCCATTCTTTTTCATGGCCTAATAATATCCCATGGCATGAATATATGACACTATGACCATTTCAGTTGATAGACATTTGGGTAGTTTTCACTTTTGGGTTATTCTGAAAAATGTTGCTATGAATATTTGTGTGTAGGATTTTTAGCTCTCTTAGGCATTTATCTACGAGGAGAATTGTTGAATCATATTTGAATCTGCATTTAAGTTTTTGAAGAACTGTGTAACTCTTTTCCAAAGTGGTCACATTTTACAATAGGGCTCTAATTCCCATATATTTTCACAACAATTGTAACTGTCTTTTTGATTCTAGCCATTTTAGTGGATGTGAAATATCTTCTTGAGACTTCCATTTATGTTTCCCTAAAAACTGATGACACTATCTACTTATTTGCTTATTGGACATTTGTACATTTTCTTGTGAAATGTCTATTCATGCACTTCACTCATTTTCAAATTGAGTTTTTATTGTTGATTTGTAAGAATTCTTTGTGCATTCTTATTCAAGACCTACTCTGATATATGACTTACAAGTATTTCCTCTATATGGGTAAACTTTTCATTTTATTGCTGTGTCATTTGAAGGGAAGAGAGTTTTAAATTTCCATGTCTGATGTGCTATGTGTGTTATATCTGAGAACAAAACATAGGTCATGAAAATTTTCTTCTGACTCCCTATATTTAGGTCTTTGATTCATTAAGGGTTAGTATTTGCATATGGTGCAAGGAAGGGTCCACATTCATTCTTTTGCATATGGATGTCTAGTTGTCTTCACACCACTTATTGGAAGGTCTATTCTTTCATCTGTTTTTCAATTGTTCTGGCTCTCTTGTCAAAAATCAATTGAACAAAAACATAAGATTTTATTTCTGGATTCTCAATTCTGCTCAATGGATTTGTGTGTCTAACACTACTAACATACTTCTATGGCTTTGCAGAAGGTTCTGGAGTTGGGAATTTGAGTCCTTTATATTCCTTTTTCAAGATTTCTTGTCTATTCTGGTTTTCTTCCATTTCTGTATGAATATCAAGATCGGCTTATCAATTTCTATAAAAGAGTCACCTGGAATTGCATACATAACTTTACAAATGTTTTAATTATAAATCTTAAAATATATACTTCCCATAAAAGGAAAAATCTTAGTTTTAAATTTCATACAGATTTATACTGGTAAGGTTTGTTGTAATGGCTTAGTATGAAAGAAATTGAATGTGGGATAGTTCTGTATCTAAATGCTTTCAGAGGTGGTGTACAAAAGGTGTAATTAACATTGTGGTAGCTCAGGAGGAAGTGATTGAGTCAGGTTAGTGAAGGAACAGTGGTACAAAAGTGGCAGATGTAGCATGGATATCTGGGGGATACTGTTATTTTAAGGAAATTGAATATTTGCCAGAACTGCATGATTTAGGGTTAATGAGTCAAAATAGGTAAATTATTAGATAACAAATCATTAGTCACTGATGTTTGCATGTTCACATTTTAAATATTGCTTTATCTGCTAACATATTTAATCAAACTATAGTACACATATCTAAGATATGAATAGCACATCAATGAATTCATGAATGTCAAATTTAAAAGAAATAATGTCTGAAGTACGACTAGTAGGAAAATCCCTAACTAGAAAAGCAAACATTGTCTCAAGACATTGTTAAATAGAAAAATAATTTTATCCCCTCACAATATTATGAACAGATGTTTTTGTGCACATGCTCTAAATACTTCAAAAAGTGCTCCAAAGAGCTAGTAGACTGGACTGTTTAAAACTAAAAGGCAGCCAGTGTCCATTTACTAATGCGTTCATTTTGTAGCCAAGGTTCAGAAATATTTAGCAGTTCCAGGGTTTTTGATGTCATATTGAGTGCTACATTAAAAAATCATTTAATTCATTTGTATATTCATTTCACTTATATATTGATACATATTTTTACTGGCACCCAATTTGATTCAATGCTTAACCAGGCACTGGAGAAAGAAGAGGGAGATAATTCTTGCTAATAGTTTTATTAGACTAGGAGCCTAATGAGATATCAAAACCAGGGCAAGTAATTATAATACAACCTGACAATGTTTATAATTGAACTATTCTTGTGCTGTGGGCTAAATGGAAGACAGGAGAGAGAGCTTCGTAGAAGAAGGGGCTTCTAGCCTGAGATGCAACAGAAAGTTATTGATAGGTAAGGGTGGGGACAGTACTCCAAAAGAGAACACTGCATGCACCCACACAGAGATGTGAGTGAATATTGGCATTTTTCAGGAAGCCACAAGAATTCACTGGGGCTGTGTTGGGCTTGATGGTGTAAAATGAACAGCAACTGGTAAATAGTGAGATTATGAACGATTTTCTGTGCCATACAAAGATTAAAATGTAATCTTGTGGAGGAGTCCAGTTTGAAAATTTCCACCCAGTTTACACAATCAGATTTGCTTGACAGATCCTGCTGTTGGTGGTGCAGAGGATGGGTCAGAAAGTAGTGAGACTAAAGGCAGGACGAATAGAAAAAAATGTAGGCTGTTGCAGTATAATGGGGTTAAGACACAATTGGGGCAAAATTAGAGCAACAGCCTCAGACGCAAAGAAGTAGAGACAAATGCGAGAGAGACTGCAAGGCAATGTCAATGAGACCCAGTGATGATCACATAGGGAGCATGAGGGGAATACAGATGTGAAGCAGTTAATTTATTGCAATGTTGCATTACTACAGCAGCCTGAACTAAGATATCTACTATGTTTTCAATTTTCTTACTCCTTATGAACCTAAAGGATGATGGCATATATCAACTGCATTTATAATATATAATTTAGATAGATTATCAGAAGAGATAGGATATTACATTATCCTTTTGGAGTTAAGGGAATGGCATGAAATGTGAAATTTGTATTTTCTGACCTTCCTTAAGCCAAATCAAGAGCCTGTCAATGCACCTGGATAAAGTGATTCATTGAGGCCAACTGAACCAAGAAAGCATAATTGTCAGCATGGTGTCTTTACTTTGTTCTTTGTACATTTCAAAATGCACATAAGGATTATTAGCTGAGAAGGGGAAGGTAGAAATGAGATGCAGAAATAAAAAGTGGAGACATGAACTCCTGCCTCATGACAGTTCGCATTCAGGGACAACTTCTAAGCTATGGGTGACATCCAAAAGAGTGTGTGGTTCTTATAGAGAATACTTCCTGGACTTCTGAGACATTGGAGTCACACATGATATGAACACATTAATTTTTATGCTTACTTTAGTAAAATATATAGTAAGACCTATGAGTAATTGGTCCCACTGATCCTACTCACTCACTGGCATTCCTATCTTTACAGGGTAATTTCTTTTGACTGACATTTCATAAGGAAACAAAAAATAACTTAAAAATACAAAGGAAGAAGGTATCCCAATCAGTGGTTAGAAATACTGCATAAAACAGTTAACGGGTCATTTACTCCGATATCTCATAGTCCTTTCCATGCTAGTGAGAGCTGGAATTGCCAACTACTTTGCATTCTCCATGAAGTATAGTTAAGCTGTGCCTTTATAGGGTTGGGACAAAACTACAAGTGTAAGGGTGATGAGCTGGAACACACATGTTTATTTTGCTTACTTATTCTTTTATGTGGTGGGAAGTGTGGCTGGAGTGCAAGGAATGAAAGCACAGGAGACTGCATGGAAGCGCAGTCTGCAGACAGGATGGCGTTAGTCACAGGATGTCTCTGGCAAGCTGAAGAATCCAGGTGGTGAGGATGCCAGTCCCCAGGAAATGTACACCTGGAAGTGAGGAGCCATGCCTTGAAGGGTACTATGCAAAACATTAGCCCATATGAACTTACAGCTGATATTCCACTTAGTAGTTGTTGTTAAAAATGAAGACAAGAGCAGGTCACAGAGATTTCCTCCAGATTTCATGTAAGTATATAATCTATCACCACACATTTCAAAATCACATGTAACTCTCATATGCTCTGTAATTGGTCAGAAATCATTATTAAGACCACGGAAGAAAAGAACACCACTGCTCAAAGACATTGGGAAGATGAGGCAGGCAGAAGAACCTTGACAGAAATGGCCCCTGCTCTACCTGTCTTTTGAATCAACACAAAACTTTTTCATTCTCATTTTCTCAGAGTCCAGTACAGAAACCTGTGCATGGGCACACAAACTCAAAGACACACTCACATACACACATACACACACACACACACACACACACACAAAACCACACAGTATCTCCCCCAAATAGCCACATTCTTTTATTCGATGATTTAATACATTTTTAATTCAAATAGTCACCACATAGCCTAGGCTCAATATTAAGCATTTTACAAGCAAAGTATTTTACCAATTTTCTTTTCATTTGCCGAAGAGTATAATAAGTGGACTGGTTGAAGGATATACTTCTGTACACAAAAATATCCATCAGTGTATGGAACAGAGTTTAAAGGTAATAAAACCCTAGCATCACAATAAATAGGATGTGTTCCCACAGCACAGCATGCTTTGTCAGGAAGTTGTCAAGTCTATTTTATCAAGGTGCTTTATGATCTTCTGAGCTAGGCTCATATTTCCTCCAGAAGGTTTAAGTTACTAATGAGTGAATCTGAATGTCTACTTTTCTTATGTCGCTTTTTATTTGCATCTCAACAGCAGGGTGAAAGATATGATAATTTAATTATGTTCAAAAGGTATCCATGACTTAACCAATTCTATTGATTTCCCACATCCATATTTTAGGTTAATCTAAGCTCTAGCACCATACAAGAAGAAAATACATGTATTTTGATATCATCTTTGTTCCTCTGGCTATAACAACTCCGTTTAGAAAAATTTAATAAGCTAAAAATAACTGATCTAGGTTGCCATAAAAAAAGAGTATTAAATACCTTTGGTAAAAATAGATATATTTAACAAGATTAGAAAAGCCAACAGTTATAATGTCAAAAGGAGAATATAAAAATGTACACAATAAAACACATGAACCAATTTATAAAGTGAAGATAAGGCCACTCTTCTTTTCAGGTTTGCCTCTTCCAAACCATGAATATAGTTCTCTTCTTTTACATGGCAGAAATTTTAATGAGAAGCATGGAAAATCCAGTCTTTCCTATCAGCATAAGACCAGTTTAATTCCTAGCAACATAGTTCCTCTTTAAAAACCAAGTTTATAGAACACAGAGCATTCTGACATAGCTATCTATCTATCTATATATATATATATGCAAATATAAGGGGAAAAAATCCAGATTTTCTGTGATTTTAGGCCCAGAACATGAAGCTTTAGAGTTAAGCAGGGCACCTCAGGTGTTCACTTTTACAGGTTCTTCTTGAACTGACATTAACCTAAGCCATACCAAGACACTCAAAATACAGAATGCAGGTAGTAGAAAAGGAACATGGCAGCTCTTAACTAGCTAGTGATCTAAAACATTTCACTTTTCCATGTTTGAAGACTTGTTCTCCTGTCTTTTGGGCCTCTTCTCAAAAGCTCTCTTGCATAATTCTTAACTCCATTTGGTGTCTTGTCTTTCAGAACACGCTGTGGATCCTAAAGATGGAAGGTCTTTGAAGCCAACAATCGAGGTTTTGGTTAGAGATAATGTGTAAGTTCTCTAAAACAACCAGCAGCTGCTGGACAGTCCTAGGGAAGGGATGGTGGTGAGGTGCAGCTAGCCTCCCACATTCCCTCGACACACGCAGTCACACTCCTCGTGGTGCTCCAGGGCCACGTCGGTGAGTGATTTATGCAGTCCCCTGACTCCAATTTTTGGCCTCAACTGAAGGACCTGTAAAGAAATATTGTAAGCCTCCTTGAAAAATCAATGTCTGTATATTTGATTTCATATCCAAGTAACAGAAAAGAACCTTGGGGCCTGACAGGAATGTACAAATTTTAATGTTTCCCAGTGAAGACATTAGGTAAACTTTTCCCCATCCCCCAAACCATATGCTCTCATCATTATTTCATAAATGAAAAGACACTTTAATGCCAACAATTTAGAAGCACACTATCACTTTTTTTTTTTACTTATGTAACTACACTAGACAGAATTTCACCTTAAGTATTATGGAGAGCCACTAATGCACAATTTGTTTTTATGTTTGTTAGCTTCTTCCTCTCATTCATTTATTCGCACACTGAGCAAATATTTACACTTCATGCAGTTCACTCAATTCAGGAATAGCGTGGCAAGAAACATGATCAGTCCACAGCTGAGTTTGCTCAATTATGCCACTCATTAATTTCTTGGCTACACTTCAAGTCCTCTATAAACTTGATGAGCTGGATTAGATGTACTTCATAGACATCAGCCTCAGTCACAGCTAACTTTGTGCAGCTGGATCCTACTGTGCAGTGCTAAGGAGGTTTGGCAATCGTAACAATAATGCCTCTATTAAATGAGAGCATTTGCAGTTAGTATTGCTGAGATTCTTAAGGGAAATATAGCAAAGAAGACACCCAAACTAAACATTTCCTGTAATACTGTGACAAAGGAATCTAGCTGTGTATTCTGTTAAAGATTTTTTGAAGTATGTGTGTGATCTGGTTACCTATTCAAGTACAGTTTATTTCTCATAGACATGATAAAGGTTCAAAATTGTGCTGTTTGCATTATGAATAGAGACCAAAGCATATATTAATATGAAATTGTCTAACTTCTCTGCTTTCTGTGTTTGACACAGACAACTTCATGAAACAACTTTGAAAAGCTAGCATTCTTGTAATCCACAAAGACTCAAGTCAAGTCTTATGACTGGTCTACTTGAAGACATAAAAAGAAAAACCAGAGAATGCACACCTCGTTTGGAGTATGTGGCTCTATCAGAGGTTAATTAGCTAACATTTTTGGAATACTTACTGGGTGCCAGGCACAAAAATAATGTTATTACATACTTTAATTCACAAGAATCCCATGAAGTAATTTATAATCATTACCCCTATTTTACACATGATTGAGCAAAGACTTAGACTAAGAGACAGTTGTCATTTGTACCTAGGCCAAATAAGAATAATGAAAATTAGAACTTAGATAATAATTTTATAAAGACTCAAGACTTCTAATCATAGATTCTGCTTATTTAGCAGAGATAAACTTTAGTTATTTAGAGAGATAAACTTAAAAATCTTCTAATAACTATCAGAAATGGTAAACTTTTCAAATTGGTTTTCCCATTGATTACATTTCACAATTCTAGGACAAAAATTACTAAGATTATATTACTTTAATATAAAACTTAACCCAGTGAATACTGAATATCATTTCAGTACTGACTTACTGTTATTGAGTAAATGAGGTGGTATAAAACTGACTAAATTTAAGAGACCAGTTCTATTTCTTATTACACTCCTGCTATAAACTCTTTCTTGAACAAGGCTGAGTAAGGAAAACCCACAGTATTAGCATAGCCAGTGATAATTCCTATCTCTACCTCTATGTTTCCCATTCAGCAAGAACATACAGTATGTATGACAGGTAAAGTTAGAGAGGTTGTCATCTGCCATCCTAATAGTTAGCCTAGGCTGCATACCTTGTTTTCATCCTCATGCTCTACCAAGATGTGTTTGGGGAATAAAAGTCCCCGACATTGTGTGCTGATATTTGTAGAGATTTACAAATGACAGAATAATTTCATAATATTCTAGTACTTTTAAAGAACTGGATAACAAATACTTGTCCATGAAAGGAGATATTATTAATGTTTTCCCTTTTCATTATTTTTCAAAGTTGTAATTTTGGAAGACAGAATTAGGCTTGAAAAATGATAAGTAAGTCCCTGATAATATAAAAGAGGAAAATTTGGTTTTTAAAATGTCAATCATTATACCAGAGAATAAACAACAAAATGGTACAGCTCACAAAACTTTGAGGGGTGGTCCAGAGGGGTAAGTTAGGCCCTGAGCTGAACTCTGTTCTAGTTTGAAGAGGCTCATGTGCTAAACACTTAGTTCACAGTTAGTGGTGACATTTTGGGAGGTGATGGAAACTTTAGAAGATGGGGTCTACCTTCTGAGGAAGACAGGGGTTTGTCATTGGGAATATATTTTCCTCTAGTCCCTTCCTGTATCTTTCTCTCTGATTCTTGACTGCAATCATGTGAGCTGCTCTGCTCTACCACACCCTCCCCACTATGATGTAAGCCAAAATAAGTCTTTCTTCCTTTTAAGTTGTTTATGTCTGGCATTCTGTCACAGGAAAATTGATACCAAAATTTGTATCTGTTACTGTGACAGCCTGACGGTGTAGTTCAGAAGCCTTTACAATTGATTTGTGGAAGGAATTTAGAAATGTTTGAGATGTGAGCTACAGAAGCCTTTCAGTGCTATAAGTAGAGATTACTGGGTGATTCTGGTGAGAGCTCAGAAGACCAGGAATGTGGACAATGGAGGGTAGGCTCATGAGATCTCAGATGGAAATGAGGACTCTATAGGGAATTGGACTAGAGGCCATTCATGTTACACTATAACGAAGAACTTGTTTACATTTTGTCCATATCCTGAGACTTTGTGGGAGACTAACTTTAAAGGTAAAAGACTAAACTGACAGAGGAAATTTCAGTCTCCAGTGTAGCTTTGGGTGACAGGCACATGCCACTGCACTCAGCTATTGGTTCAGATGAAATCTCACTAACATGTTGCCCAGGCTTGCCTTCAACAGTGATCCTCTTGTTCTCTGCATCCCAAGTAGCTAGGATTACAGATTTGAGCCACTGGCACCCAGCTGATAAACTTGTTTTAAAAAGTGTTAAGTCTGGCTTTTATAGCTCTTAGAACAGGGGTCATGAATGCAAGACTTGCTGGCTAAATCAGATACCCAAATCCACTCTGTTTACCAAGTACCTACCTTAAGCAAATAGAAAGTTCAATCATTTTAGGTGGGAAAAGATCAGTGTAGTTCATGATTAAACTCCTTTTATGTCATACTGGGTGACTCTAACATCTGACCAGCCTTTGGGGCATTTTCATTTTAATACTGTCTTGAGAACTACCACACCAAATTTTTCTTCCTGATTAGATCCCAGCTGATGGGGTGGCAGTGAGGCTGGGGCTGTGGGAATTCACTGTGATCATCATAACCGACTGTCTGCCTGAACCTGGAGTAGAGGTTTCGTTCTCAACACAGGGACCTTCAGAAGCAGGTAGTGTGGACATTAATGTAGAACATGATTAATGACAGTAAATAGCTCCATTTTTTTAATACTCAAAAAGACTCCCATCCAGTAACGGTCATGGAATAAGACAGCTAGGAAAAATTTGAGATATTATATTTTACAGAGTCTATGTATCCTGATGACAGTTACAGTCAGATCATGATAGAACTTAGATGGAAACAGAGTCCACTGTCTTTTGGAATACACTGCTCTCCCCTCCCTGACTCTCCCATCCACGATCACAGCATCAGTGAAGGGCAGAAAGACCATGTAATAAAAAGTGCAGTTTGTGAAACTGAAATGTATAAATTATCTAAAATCCAAGGATTTCACTGATGTCTTTACATACATGAAAAATCATTTTTACTAAGCACATATTTGTATTGTTTTATGTGGTACAAAAATTAAAAATAATGAAAGAAAGTCATATGGAAGTGAATTTAGGAATCTTCCTTGAGGAAGGATCATGTCGATACATTTAAACTACCTGGTGCTGCCAGAGAATGTGGGATACGACTGAGAATAATGCAGCACACATAAAAATTGTTATACTTTTTGTTTTGAGATGAGGGGCTTAAACTCTTGGGCCTAAGTGATCCTTTTTTTTCAGTCTCCTAGCAGTTGGGACTGCAAGGATGAACCATCACGCCCAACTCCAATAAAGAAAGGTTTGAGTGTGTAAATTCTTTGGTTCCCAAGGCTCTAAAAAAGTAATGACTACTGACATTTCATTTTATATTTTCTCTGATTCCAGAGAAAAAAAGGTGAGAGGGTGAAGAATCCAAAAAACACTGAACATGCTGTTTGATATGAACGATACCAAGATGGGCATAATTGTGAATATGCACTTTTGGGGTTTATGTGTCCATATTGGGCCAGATATAAAAACAAATGTCAAAGATCCCTTTTCTCTAAATAGACACTGCTTTATCTTTAAGCATGTCTTTATGATATTTTCCTGTCATATTTTGAATAGTTTGAATGTTGAAGAGTTTTACTTATTTTCCTCTCTACCTAAAATTTCCCTTTGAAAGAGAAGTAAAAGCATCACTGATCAGTATGGTATGCTATCAGAGACTGAGCTTCCTACATCTTTAATGTCTGCATTTTAAAACTAAAGGCTCTCATTTTAAAAAAGTGGAAACACAAACGATTTATAAACCCTGCTTATTTCCCCCAAGAATGCTGTATCTTTCCAAACAAATCCATTTCACATTCATTGTTTTTCTGTCAGACCCAAGCAGCTAAGGAAAACAGGTAGACAGTGGTTACCTACCTCATGGTACTTTTTAGTGACTTTGCTGGGGACACATTGACACTCATTGCAGCTGTGCAGACAGCAGGCACAATTTCCTCCACAGCGCTTAACCAGGAGACAACCTGGCCAGAAAATGGTATCTGTTCTCTTTAGCTCTTCCCTTATGGACACTGAGAAGTTACGAGGTGTGCAGCTGTACAATCTTACCTCCTCCTTTAGAAGGTTCAGGTCTACCACTACATGGCATAAAAAAGCAAAGAAAAAATAAGATGTTTGTGTTTTGAGCAAGAATCATTTTATTAAGCTCTTTTCATAAGGAATGCTAGTTCTTTCATGAACAATAACCCAAACAATATTCCTTCTTATTTTAACTATATTGTAAGGCTCTAAAAACTCACAAATTGGACTTTCTATTTCCTAGTAAACAAAGCTTCATTATGACTTAGTGACCAATAAAGAGATGTCATTGTGCAATATTAAGATCAGAGCCAACAAAACAGTTGAGAACTATAATAGGAAACTTTATAGCGAGAATAAGAGCTACACCTTTTAACCTTAGTAAAAAAGCAGACAAGGAGAGCACTGGAGTGAAGAATAAAATGTAAGACTGAATGCTTTGGTTAAAACGTAAACATAATTTTTTTAAAGGATTACAGGTCCATACAATTAATGAAGAGCAACTTATTAAAACACGTTAGCAGGACTTCTTATAATCTTTATGGCTATAAAGATCATAAAATATAAAAAAAAATGAAGAAAATGTATTTTTAAAGAAAGCTAAGTAGATCCTAAGTGAGAAAACTGATGCATTTTATAAGAGAGAGATGTTAGAAAGCACTGTTTCAAATGTATTAGGAATTTTTAAATCCCTAAAATTTCTATTTATAAATTTTGCCTAAATAGATCCCTTCAAATTTACTGTTCCCCTGGTAACAGATGGAAGAAGTGTCTGGTTTTAACCACTGTCTCTATCCTTTTTAGCAAGCTGGTTAACTATGCTGCACTTCTTTTTTAAAAGAATACATACTTGTGAAGACCAAACAAAATATCCTTTCATCAGATGGGTGTAGAAAATCCTCAAAGAACCATTGTTGTTAACTTCAAAATGATACTATCGCAGGAAAATCACAAAAAATAGCTTCATGTTTATTATGAATTTATACATAACACACAGATAGTAGTTAATTATTGGGGCTAATGTTTCTAATATAATTTTAATTTCTGCTTTTTGGCTCTGCCTGCTTTTTTTCCCCTTAGAAATAGTCAAATAAAGCAATTCCAATGAAATTTAAGTACCTCAATCAGATCACATATATTCCTTCAGGGTTCTTTTGCTTTTCTCTCAAAGTTTTTCTTTTAAAAATTTAGGAAAATTATCTAAAACATAGTGAATTCAGTTAATATCTTTACACTACTATTCAAACTAGTATAAACAAATTGAAAGAATTTTCTGGGTTAAAGATGACTTTAAATAATAATCATTATGAAAATCCAATTGTAAAAATCAACCATTACTATTTTATAACTTTAAAATGTGAAGCCCATTAAGAATCAAATGCTTGTTTCCTTGGCTTTGTTATACTTACATATGTGATATTTTCTGAATTGTCAAATGGGGACATTTTTCATATTTTTCAGAAATATGTTATACAACTAATCATATATAATTGTAAACTATAAATATGTCAACTATATGATCAAAACACTAGATGAAATATAGGAAAGCACCAAGGTAAGGCTAAATCAATGGATCCATTTCAACAATGTAGTTAGCTGAAAAATTTGCTTCCAACTCCATCAAAATCACAGTTTTAACACTCAATGATGTCCTTTTTTCTGAAAATGTTCTTGTGAAATATCTCAAAGAAAATGAGTTCACTCTTTCAGATATTCCGTAAAGAGTATGTATCTGTAGCAAAATTAATGGGATGATGTCACATATTTTACTTAAACTTCATTTTGCTAAATTAACAGCATATATGTACATTTCTATTTGAGTGATAAAGTCATATATGATTTTTCTTAGATCTTTTCTGTAGAACATAATATCTGGATGAGAAGGGAGAAAACTTATGCACAAACACAATAGCTGGTTGCCACAATTTTCAATGCCTACTTAAGATTTATATATCTTCACAAAGTGAATGAAGCGCTTAGCTTTCAAAGGATATTCACCCACCCCAGTTTAAACACCCTATTTCAAGAAACTAGAAAAAGAGAGTGCACATGTTCTCTTTAAAGTGTTTACTTAACCACAATAAAGGCCAGATAGATTTCCCAAGTGAACTACGTTCTGATACCTACTACAATGTGAAAATTTAAACACGCTTTCAACTTAACTCCACTCATTTATCATGTTTGACACAGAAGTCAAAAGCCCCCCTCTTTTTTAGTACTAGTTAAGCCTGACTTAGAAAGTACATTATTTTCTTTTTTCTGCAGTAGCAACATATGAAAGAAAACTTTGAGCCAGAGGAAGAAACAGAAAGAAAAGAAGCTGAAACACATGGCTGCAGACCATACTGGGCTGAAAAGACAATTAAGGAATTTAAATTGCACATCATCTTTTAAAGTCATGCTTCCTACTCCTAAGGCTTCAAACTCATATAAGCCTTATTAAAACAAGTTATGGGACCATAATCTTGTATCAGAAAATCTCCATATATTCTGCAGAATTTCCAGGAGTAAAGAAAAGAAAGAGACAAGGAAGGAAGGAAAGAAGGAAGGAAGGAAGGAAAGATGGAAGGAGGGAGGGAAGAATAGAAAAAAAGGACATTATGCCTGAAGGCATATTTTTAATAGCTTAACTACAGTATTAAGGCAGTTTGCTTCCATAAAATGTTTGTGAAGTAAAATCCAGCCTCGGATTCTTTTTATTTTTCCTAATTACATCCTGAGATAGTACATGTGCTAGTTTGCCTTTTTAAAGAATAAAGATTGAAACATCACCAATCAAAGTCATTGTGATCTTATTACTAATTTCATCAACACTGTGATGCTTACCAAGAAAGATAATACTGACACAAAATTATGGCCACATTTTACTTTGTTAGTTGTTCATTCTTTTAAGATATGCAATCCAAGGATATTGTATTACCATAATGCAGTCTGAGGGTGGTCTTTCTAAAATGAATGTGGTAACATTGTGATATGTTTATTCTACGGAAAATCTATTTTCATGTCTAATTAGAAGCTTTTAAAAGTTTTACTCCTTGTTCCTTTGTGAGGGGAGTTGGTTTTGTCTATATAGATGTTATCCCACACCTGCATTTTAGTTTATGTAAAGTTCCAAAAATATACACTGCTTTTCTCACACTTACTGTGTGCTTAAAAAGTTAATAGTTTTTGGCAAAATGCTAAGGGCTTCAATTTTGAAGGTGTTAAATGAATACTTGAAAGATATGGTTCAGAGTTGGATGCTTTTAAATACATGCTAGCCTCTGGCCAAATTTTTGAGCAGCAGGCATACAGATTCAGCATAAAAGCAAGGCTAGAAAGGAGGATTTTAGGCTGGAATCCAGAAATCAGATGTCTAAAACTTAGATCTGAGCTTAGAACCCATTTCACTCCCTGCTTCTCACATGATAATCTACTTCGCATTTGCTAACAAGGGCCCTATTCATGGGTGTTTCAGCTACTCCTGCAGATCTGCATCTTCCTGTTCCTAAGTGGGAGGGCAGGGAAGTGCTGCTGGTATGTTAGCCATCAAGTTATTCATCATCAAGGACGAATCTTATAAATATGTAACAGTGTTCAACATCTGGACAGGATTCGGCTGCTCATCCACTTGAACACAGATTTCAAATTTTGCCAAAAGGAAACCACGTCTGTTGGCACAGAAAAATACCACAATTGGGCAAGTCTGAACATGACCCTGCTGAGATGCTCATGATCCAACAAGGCTGCAAATCAGCGTAAGAAAGGGCGGGAATCAGATTTCTTTCTGTCAAGATTTAGAACAAGTCTGCTGCAATTTGCCTCTGTGAATGGCTCAAAGTACCTACACTTTGTTCCTTCTTCCACATAAATTCTCCAGACTGTCACTCCATTTTCTAAAGTGACCCTTGGATGGATTTCAATGTTTCTGACAGACTGAAACAGATTTTTTGAATGCATTATAATTATAATTATCCAGTTACTTCCATTACATTTTCATTTGTGTCTGATATGGATGCATCCCAATTCTAACGTTATTAGGAAATTTTGCTAATCTTATAGAGAACTCAGTTAACATTATTTCTACTTTTTTGATGATGTGGAATGAGGTTTAGTTATCAGCACTTTCATTCTCACAAGGTGATCTGCCCATTTGGTCAAAATGATCATTTCTAAAGCAAATTTACACAGAAAAAAAAAAATCTCATGGTGTGCTTTCCTTTAAATTATTGATTTCTTGCTATGAGTCCTACCTTGGAAACTTCTAATCATATTTTATGTTGGTCCATTGCTACTTTCCATATATTATTATTGCTCAGGCAATGTAAATGGATATAACCCTGACCTGAGGAGATATAATAATGATTTTTATAGAGTATTCCCCTTTTGTAGACCTGGCTTTGCAGCTACAATTATTTCTTTTGAATCTTGAAATAATGTGCTCCAAATGTAGACTGTAGTAAGCAATGATTCTTGTGAAAAGGAATGGGCTACTTCATCAGAATGATATTTTAGAAGATAAGAAATGACAGGAATTTTTAGCAGACATATCTCTTGTAATTTTCCAAACCTGGGTTATAATTGATTCTTTAGATCAATATTCTTATTTAATAAGTAATTCTGCTCTGCTATAATTTTCCAAACCTGGGTTATAATTGATTCCTTCAACCTATATTTTTCTTTAATAAGTAATTCTGTTTAAATGATAAGAAAATGGATTTTTTGAATGTTAAACTCTCCCTTTAAGGATCTGAAACATTA
The DNA here is from genome assembly GCF_047511655.1 of Castor canadensis. NCBI lineage: Eukaryota > Metazoa > Chordata > Mammalia > Rodentia > Castoridae > Castor > Castor canadensis. The sequence continues at coordinate 78,515,972 of NC_133394.1, read as the reverse complement.
GCTGCTAAGAAAGTTAATGATGTTCTAATCTATACAGGGAACTTACCTCTGGATTTTCTTCCAAAAACAAAAGCCTTGCCAAGGAGTTGCCAGGTTGGCCTATACAGATCTTCCAAGTCCAGCTGCCATCTATCAGGCTCGAGGTACCGAATAAGATCTTCCAAGGTACTAAAGGCAGTAACAGCGTTATTAAGCAGGTCCAGTGGCAAAGCTGAAGGGGGCAGTACTGAAGGGCTCACAGCTTCTGTGACTTGCTGAAAGTAAAACAGATTCTCTGTTAAATGCTTTAAAAATGACAATGTACTCCTCCAGTTATTCACCAAGTGGAGACTAAGGCTGAAAACACATGGGAATTGAAGCAACATTTAATCCAAGTTAGAAGTAGTTACTTTGCAAAGACTTCATACAGCTGGATTCTGATAGATGTTCTAAAGAACAAGAAAGATACCAGTTTCTATTACAGTAAATCATGGTGGATATCTTTCACTTACATAAAGAATTGAAAATACCTCAACCGTTCAATTATAGACTTAAGAAGGAAGCAATAATGCAGTTTGCTAACTTTTATTTTGTTTTCCATTTTTGCCAACTTAGAAAATAGCCTGGTACCTATATAAGTTCATGACATATGAGTTAAAAGTTTAATATAGGGTAGGGCTTGATGATACATGCCTGTAATCCGATATGTAGGTGGCAGAAATAAGAAGATCATGGTTAGAAGCAATAAGGGCAAAAGTTTGTGAGACCCTGTCTCAACAAACAAAGTTGGCGTGGTGGTAAACGTCTATAATTTGAGCTACACAGAGGCAGAGGTAGGAGGATCACTGTCCAAGGCCAGCCTGGGCAAAAATGTAAAACCCAACTTGAAAAGTAAACTAAAGTGAAAAGGGCTAGGGTCATGACTTAAGTAGTAGAGTGCTTACATAGAAAGAAAGTGTGAGGCTCTGAGAACAAAATGTAGGTAAAAAATCTTTGACACTGGAAAGGAACTTGTTAATCAAGATAGAAAACACCCACATCATGAGATCAGCCTAAAAAATTTGCTTGCAGTATATCTTAACATAAAAATTTAACAAACAAGATTTAGAGACATGAGGCACATTGGGAGAGCAACTTGACAAACTATATGGTTGTCACAGGATTAGTATCCAGAATATATATATATAAAAATTCATATGAAACAAAGCGAGACTTATTTCACGTATAAAAGGGTAATAATATTTCATGTAAATGAGATTAGAAGAACTCAGAAATGGATTGCTGAGGTGGTGAGGAACCAAATCTGCTTGCAGGAGTGAGGGTGATACTGTCCTATCATTGCTCTCACTCAGGACTCGGGGTACAGTGAGCTATACATTATCCTATCATTCTTTCAAACAAAGCACTGGAAGCAACCTACATGCCCATGTATGGGGGGCTGGATTTAAACATCATCAAACTAAATAGCAAGTAACAAAATATGACAGTGATTTCAATAAAGGTGGGAAAAATTTACTAGTCTTTATCTGGAGTGTTTAAAAATCGGTAACAATCACCCTTCTTCTCAATTGTTAATGTGAACCACATGTGGGGAATAGCAGATTAGAGTTAAAATTGAAACAGGCAAAAATATATACATGAACAAGGCACCTTATCAATAAAAACAAAGCCATTTATTTAAATAAATAAGGGAAGAAGAGTATAAATAAAGCATTTATGTTGATTGATGTTCCTTTATAGTAGCATTTATAAGAACAAAAAGCTGGGGAAATATAAATTTGTAATAATGAAATAGTTTATTTTATACTGCATCAAAAATGGAACAGTAGGCTGTTATTCAAAATTATTAACAAGAGATGATGAAAAAGCAAGCTACATAAAAATTTTAATATCTCATGATTCCAATAGGCACACACTGAAACACAACAAAAAATTAAAAGTGCCTTTAACAGTTGAGAGAGCTCCTTTATGGCTTAAATGGGAATGGATCATTTTCATTCTCTATCCATATCCCAATTTTTTTTCCAACAGTTTCTATAATAACCATGGTTTTCTTTTGGAAATCAGATGAAAACAATGACATTTATTATCATAAAACTCATCACAGCAGCTCTTCCTTCTCATTCTCATTACTGGGCTCCTAGACGGGAAACTAAAATGCACACGCCTATGTTCCTGCTTCCAACCTTGTCTCCTCGCTTTCACTCTTTGCTCTTCTACTCTGCGCTGCAAAACCTCGGGTTAATCTAAATTAAGACATCACTGACCTTATGATGAATGTGGATAAATGCCTGTGGGCTTTCTCATCTGGAAGATGAAATCCAAATTCCTTACCCGGCATCCTGGCCCCCACAATCTCACCTCCGCTTACCTTCCCATCTAATCCCCTACTCATCGGAGACATGCACATTTTGTTCCCATCAATCCAGACTCTTCACTAACTACCACACATGTCATATTCATCAAATTTGTGCCTCCACCTATGCTAAGTGCTGCCCTCATCCCCCATGTGCAAAACTCTCTCCCTCCCGTTGATCCACATAATAAATCTTTACCATTTATAATGGTCTTTTAAAATACCATTCATCCATGAAGCCATCCACAACAGCAGGGTCATTGCTGTACCGCTTATCTCAGCTGTGGCCATTTGAAAACAACTCTGTGCATTGCCTATGGGCACCTGGCTTGAGGAGCAGAATCTGCTCTGTAAGCTGAAAAAAGGAGCCCCTTCTTGTGGGCAGGGAAAGCCCTTGCTGGGACTCAGTGCTTTGTGGGTACAGCAGTAATACCCATGGCCACCACCACCAAGGGATGTTCTAAGAGAGCATGATCAGCTGAAATGTATGTGGCTGCCTTGGGCCAACAATGATTTCATTCTTATTTTAAAGGTCTAATTTCAATAATGTCTAGGATCTGGCTAAAATAGATCTTTTCCAATGATTTTGTTCATTTGCTCCACCAGTTAGATTGTTGAACTAAATTTAATGTTTTTATTTACTCAATGATTTCTTTTTTTTTTTTTTTGTAATTGTCCATGGAACACAAACTTGCTTTGGTAGAGAGTATAAAATGATTTATTGCAAACGTAAATAATCAACAACCTAACAAAAGTTTTCATTTTCAGTTTAATCAACTGGTTTATATCTATTAGATATAGAATATGAAAAGGTTAATGCAATATTGTTTTGCAAATTTTTAAAATCTAAGACAAAATGTATATATTTTTAGGAAGTAACAGTTAAGAGGTCAGTACTTCTTGAATGATAACTGAACATTTCTTATGATAATGATGACATAAAGTATACAGAAACTTTACAGTCTATACACAGAAAGAAAATGGCTGCTACAAGAATCATACAAAAAGTATACATTATCAACTAAAGGTGTCAGATTGCAGATGTATGTTTTAGGCATTAAATAATTTTTTTAGCCTATATGTAGTTATCCTATTATCCAGCAATGAGTTGGTTTGGTTTGTTTCCAAGTCTGAATAGTTTTCCTTTTGAGGCAATAAAACAATACAACTAGATCAATACTGTGGAGATAAAGTCCACAATGTTAATATAAAAGAAAGAAACAAAAAATACTTCTAATCTTGGGTTCAATGAAGTATCAGTCTATCAGTTCCCTCAAGGTAAGGAAAGGCATGTTGCATACATACATATGCATGTATATATCTGTTGATGTGAAAACCTCCAACTTTTAAATATTTAGATTAAAATAAGTTAAAATTTAAAAGATGTTCCACCAATCTCTTCTCCCACCAAACAAACAAACAACCAGTAAGGAGAATTAGCACCACTGCCCCCAGACAAAAAAGAAGTGATCCTCAGGCAGGACAGAGGAAGTGGTGCTTCTATGTAATTGTCTTCAGGGGACTGTCACCACCCATGGGTTCAAGAAACAGTCAAGCCCTTAATTCTGCAAGTTCTGCTTTTCCAAGTGGGTTATAGGGACTAGGTGTGGGAGTGTGGTGGGGGCAATGGAAAAAAGTCAGAGGAAAAAGTGCACTGTAATTTTTAAAGTTTTTATTTTCCTTTTACAAAATGTTACTGTTTAGTACAGACTAACAGCTTCTCCCCTCCATATAGTGCATAGAAAATTCTAAGAAAACTTTGATAATTAAGATAACTTTTTAATTAGGATGCTAAGTCACTAAGCATATGCATTGAGTTGGATTTTCATATTCCCTACATCCTATTTCTTTTAAGTTATGAGTTCCTTTCAGACAATTTAGTGGATGACAATGTACAACACTGGAAAGCAGAGTTTCCTCTTGTTCTATGATATGAATGACAAAAAAACATGTCATGTCAGTAAGCCAGAGAACAGTGCTTCTGCTCTTTGACCTCAGCAGCGGTGACACCAAGTGGTGATCTTTCCCCTAAGTCCTTTCAAGTGTATTACTTTGTAAGGATACATCATCCAAGAGCAGAAAAGAGACTTGATACATTCATGCAATGAAGTATTCTGTCAAACAATGCATTTCTAAAGTACATGGGGTTTTTCTTATACAGAAGGAAGTCTTTTACATTCTAAGGATAAGCTGCTCTGAAAGCTAACATGAGATATGCAAAGAGCTCTGATCAGAAGGCAAGGAGCCTGAATCCACATTCTGCAGCTGGTTGCATTTAGGAAAGAGACGGGTCAACACTGTAACCTCACTGTGCCTCAATTTTCTCCTCTGTAAAACACAGCACCTCAGTTAAGTGACTTTCTATTTTCTTTTCAATATTTATTTATTTACATGACCTTTTTTACACTCCTGTCTTTTTAAGTTTTAAGTGTGAAGATCTGTATGTCAGATATGAGAGGGTCCAACGCAGATTCAACAGAATTACAGGGTACTACATAGTAAGATTGTGATGATGCTTAGTGTTTTCTCATTCTCTCTCTCTATTTGTGTGTTTTTCCTCTTTTCAGTCTTCTCTATTGCATTAGATTATTAGTGAGTGTTGGGAAACACTGCCCTAGAGTATAACTAACAGTTCATATAGCTGTATGTTGAGCACATTCAAGTTTACTCTGCCCTTGAAAAATTCAAATATCTTAGAAAGGCATTTCTAGTTTGTGACTAGAATCTGTGTGATCTTAAAAGCCAGAAGGAAAAAAGTCCCTGCTTAGAGAATTAATATAAAAAACATTCATATGTATACAGATACACCCTGTGTTCTAGGATGAACTGTACCCACCCACAATTCCCATATATAAGTCCCAGTCCCACCCCCAATCTCAGAATCTGCCTGTATTTGGAGATTGAGTCTTAAAAGAAATTAAGTTGAAATAAGGTCATTATGGTGGATCCTAAACCAATATGATTGGGATCTTTATTAGAAGTCATTTAATTTGGGGATGTAGACCAGTGGCAGAGCACTTTCTTACCAGCCTGAGGTCCTGGGTCCTTCTGAGACAGGAAGACCAGCATCTACAAGACGATTAATAGAAAGTTTGATCCCAAACATCTGATGTGAGAAGTTTGATCCTAAACTTCTCAGAAAACAAATTTCTGTAGTATAAGCTACCCATTCTGTGGAAGTTTCTTAAGTAGCCCTAGGAAATTAATATATTGTACTCAGCTTTTTAATTTATTAACTAGTGTAGTAGCAAACAAAGGTTATTATTATTATTATACGCTGTCCATCAAATCACCTAACAAACATTTATTAAAAACTTGTGAGAGCTTGTTTGGAGGTTCTAGCAGGGGAGCGCAGCTACTTGTATACCCTTGATGGAAGAACGGTTCGGTCCTCCTCTATCGGGGATGGTCGTCCTTTTCCACCGAGCACGCAGCTTCTGGAGGGACGCACATGGAGCGGTGAGGGAGGAAGGGGACACCCGCCTAGCCAGCCAGATCAGCCGAATCAACCCTGGCAATCAATGGGGTGACAGATATCGCAGCCAGATAGAACGAAATGTTATCATTCGCTGGTAAATGGATGGAATTGGAGAACATCATTCTGAGTGAGGTTAGCCTGGCCCAAAAGACCAAAAATCTTATGTTCTCCCTCATATGTGGACATTAGATCAAGGGCAAACACACAATGGGATTGGACTTTGAGCACATGATAAAAACGAGAGCACACAAGGGAGGGGTGAGGATAGGTAAGACACCTAAAAAATTAGCTAGCATTTGTTGCCCTTAACGCAGAGAAACTAAAGCAGATACCTTAAAAGCAACTGAGGCCAATAGGAAAAGGGGACCAGGAACTAGAGAAAAGGTGAGATCAAAAAGAATTAGCCTAGAAGGTGTAACACATGCACAGGAAATTAATGTGAGTCAACTCCCTGTATAGCTATCCTTATCTCAACCAGCAAAAACCCTTGTTCCTTCCTATTATTGCTTATACTCTCTCTTCAACAAAATTAGAGATATAGGCAAAATAGTTTCTGCTGGGTATTGAGGGGGTGGGGGGGAGAGGGAGGGGGCAGACTGGGTGGTAAGGGAGGGGGTGGGGGCAGGGGGGAGAAATGACCCAAGCCTTGTATGCACATATGAATAATAAAATAAATAAAAAAAAAACTTGTGAGGTGAGTACTGGGAACAGAATATTCCAAAAGCTTTGTCCCTTTGAACCTCACCTTTTCCGAGCCATGTGTCCTGCATCCTAGAAGATTTTTCTCTTGCCAAAACAAAGCCAAAAGGAGAATTTGCTATTATGAATCACATAAGTAACCAAATAAATCACACAAATCCTGGTGAGTGTGGATCATAAAATGTGAACTTGGTAGGAACAGATAACAGAAAAACAACCATATTTCCACTTTTATTATTGAAAAGAATGTGGCAGCCTCTGAGGTTAGACACAGCAAAAGTTGTAAGATACTCGTCAGTGTGATGAGATCAAGACAAGTCTGGCTGCAAAAGTTGGTTTCCTTATTGACTTCTCTAGTGTGACTTTTCAAAGTCAGTATTTTAGTGTCCCATACTTTATTATGGCTTTATAATATTTGTTTTATGCATCTATATTCAATTTTTCTCTTTTGTAGAAGAGCTGCCAACCTATTTGGGATAGTACAATCTGAACTGCTTATACTTTCACAATATAGAGTTGCTGATCTTTGAAAAAACACAGCTTGTCATTTCCTTAGGAATTTTGTGGCAAGTGCGATTTTAAAAGTACAACATTTACAAAGAAGCTTCCTTGGACAAATACACATACAAATGTTTACCTTGAGCAGCATAGCAACCAGTGCAAAACTTTTAGGGCCTGCAAAGATTTATGTTACAGCTTTCTCAGTCAACTGCATGGAGCATATTTCAAACTGATAAGGCTTTCACTTCATTCATACCTAACACAGGGTTAGGAATGCAGATTAGGCTTTATTGTTGTAGTTAGAAAATAAAGCAATAAAATAGTCAGGTGTTGTAGAAGGAGGAACATAGATGTTAAAAGCTGGGCACAATGAAGTCACATCCCAGCTATTCCTGAGGCAGAAGCACTGCTTGGGTACAGAAGTTCAAGGCCAGCCTGAGCAACATAGGAGACTTCATCACAGAAAGAACTAAAAAGCTGAGCTTGTGTAACACCACTTCTTAAAGGTGTCTGAGATCCCATTAGCATAATGTCAGCCTAATAAATTGTACAGAAGTCTGGCTTTAAGAGCTTAAGCAGCAGACGGGGCATCCAGACAAACCTGCCTGCCAGGAACAACTGACAGGCGGTTCTGGAATGACACAAGAATGTCCTGGAACAATTCATTTAAACATGCTTCTTTGTCTTCCCCCTTGTTCTTATCTGAATTCATCCAAAAAGTTATCTGGGTTTTGTTTTAAATTTATTTTTAAGCCAGAAAAGCAGAGCAAATGCTTGCATTCCTAGTCAGGAACAGATGTTTTAATGCTGTGTGGGGAATGGAGATTATATATTTAAGTGAGAAATCCTAGGGAAGGTGGCCAAGTGTGCTCATATCACATCTCACTTTGGAGAGGGTCTTATTAAAAGGGCATGGAATTGAATCCAATCTGACACATCCCTCTCATCGTTCTCAGTGACAAGCAGGTTTAGAGGTGAACCATGAGCATCATCTAGCACTTACAGGCAGAAAACTTAGGGCTCAAACCTGAAACTGACCTTGGAAGCCATGAGTTTCATGGCTTCAAGAAAATCCTGAAAGCAGTAGGATTCTGCCTGGGCTCATTGATGGAAAGTGAGATGACTATTTTGCCAAAAATATTGTCTTAAATAAAAGTACTGCTTAGGTTCCTAAGGATAATTTCTTGCTAATTTGATGGCTAAAAGAACTGCTAGGGTCTCAATTTTTCTACCAGTGTGAAACTTGAAAAGCACCAGGATCTGACTATAAGTGAAGACATCATTGCCCTCAAGCCCTCCTTGCCTAAGTGTGTACATAGTGCAGGGTAAAGCAGCCAGCTCATCGTCATGTGGACACCTGAAATTGAGGTCTCAGTTCTCAGGATAAGTCCACAGTTTTTACCATGCACAGAGCAGGCTAACTGAGCTGGTGATCCGGAGTCAACACTGTTTTATACATTTTAGGGGAAATTATACAATGCAAGTACTAATCTATATTGAAAACTAAAATTCCATAGACTGACTAAATAACGTAGTCCCAAGAACATGTTCCACAATGGCATCTGTGGAAAGCCAAAATCAAGCTTTGAAAAATTATTCCTTGGAATCAAAAAAATGTTGACAGCCCATAAAAAGCTGAAACAACTTCCAGCAGCTGCAAGTGTATGACAGTGAAATATTACATGACTTCTTCCTAATATCATCATATCGAATGCTCCTGAATTTTCTTATACAATTCACAAAATGACAAATAACATGGAACTTAAAACGAAAGAGAATATAAACTAAGAACTGCTAGAAAGAAAAAGAATGCACCTTCACTGAAATACACTGAAATAATATCTACCTCAAACAGGTATCCCTGAAGACACTTTCTTAGAGGTATTTCTCATACAGTATAATATTTCCTTAATGCATCATTCAGGAGCCACTAAGGGAAATCCAATGCTCAGAAGAAACCCAGTACGGAAATGGTCGCTGTACTGAAAGACATTTTCACTTCTATGTTTTAATAAATTCTATGTTCAGGTAAGACACTATAAGCTCCACTGTAATTGTCTATGTGACTTGAATGGTGGACATTATTTTGAGTTAACAGCACAGAGTATAAATATTGGAAACTGAGATAGTAATAAAAAAATATCCCTCAGGTAATTACCAGTGAAGGGGTTAGAAGATATGTAAAATGACTGGCACATGGCTGAATCCAATGCTCGATTTTCTCAGGCTTCACCTTGGTTGACATGACAGCACCAGTGGCTTTCAGCACACTGTGCTATGCAGGTTTTCTTCCAGCCTAGCTACATGCATCTCCTTGGCACTGCTCTTTGGCTCTGTCTGATCACCTTTCTTCTACATGCTAGAGTGTCCCAAGACACACTGTGTAGACCTCTTCTATATCCTGTCTACATTCTTTGCTGAACCTCAATGGATTCAAAGCATCTCATGTGATTTGTACACTCACAACCAGCCAACTCCTATTTCTAATCTGCACTTTTAATTTTTTACCATCTCTGTAAATGGCAACTCTGATTTGGACTCATCCTTTGCTCCTTTCCTTTGTCTTAGACACATCTAGAATCTCACCACTTTTCACTGCCCCCCTTACAATCTAGGCCATCACCTGAAATGGTCTTGTAACTGGCATTCTTTTGCTTTTGTTGCCCAAATTAAAGAAGAGAACTTTACATATTCTACCACAAGTGGCATATAAGTAAAAATAGAAATTATTTTTATTTTTCTAGAAACACGTATTTGCTTTAAAAAAATGAAACTAAAATGAACTTTGTTTTAAACATTCTATGGAGACTCACAGTGGAACTGAATAGAAGGTGTGCATGTAGATTACATAAACTTCAGTTCACCCAGAGTGCTTCTGAAACCTGTCACTATCCTCCCCTGAGGTATGTTCTATCTGATGGAAGGCATGCATAGCCCTCCTACAGATGGCTCCTGATACAAACAATACTCTCTTCTGTATTCCCATCAGCCATAGAAGATGGAGTTCAGCTCTACACGACACAGTGAACAGGGTAACAAACACCCAAAGCAAGGATTGTACCACTTGCCTAGGAAGACTGTTATGAGGATTAAGTAAAATAGAAGAATCTGAAATTTTAATTAAGCACAAAACGTACTTAAAAATTATCGTATACACAATTTTATTGTATATTTGACTATCTAAGTCATGCCATTTTAGCTAAGATAAACAATTATTCAAAGAAATTAGTTCACGATTTACGTTGGTCTGTGCCGTATGAAGGGACAGTATCTATTAGTCAGTGTTTAATGGCATTTCTACCCAGCACTCTTCTTATACCAAAAGCAAATCAGAGCTCATTCTACTCCACAGGGGAAAACTTTAAACAAGCTTCTTTCTTTGCTAAAACACACTTATATTCAGTAGTTGTTCTGAGGTAGGGGAAATGGGTATTTTATGATACTAAGTTTTGTAAATGAAAATTTAAGTATTTTATGGACATGAATAGCTCAATGCCATGGAACTTTAAAATAGGTGTAATAAAAGCTCAAGTCCATATCTCCTATATCAGTTTTCTGAGTTCACATTCCTTGCTGCTGTGGTATTTATATAAAATAAAACCCTCCCTCAAATACAGGATTTCACCAGTTAAGCCGAATGTGTAACTGTTATCTTAATTATATAGTACTGTTTTCAAAAGTCTATGAATTAAGTAGCGAAGGATCAGTTCTCATTTCAACAATAGTGAAAAAGGGTGACAGTTATTTTACAAAATACTAGGTCATTTCTTTTCGCACTTCAAAATGATATTGCTACTGTGCTATAAAGTTTCCAGTGTTTGCAGATTTAAATGTCTCTAAAAAAAAGTATAAATAGTCATATGTTCTTTCATGTTGGTCACTACCCTAAAAAGAAATTGCATTACATGGACAGAATTTAGACAGGTCACAAAAATCACCTGAGACAATAAAGGACTCAGGACACTTTTGTGAAATATAACTGCCATCACCACACACTCATTTGAGAAGTCTTTGTCATCTGTTGACATGTCTAAGATATGGACTTGAAGATCGGGGTGGATACAAAGTAAAATCATTCAATAAACTGTCTACTCTTTTGTGCTCATACTGCAATGAAGATGAATATAACACAGCCACCTTCTTAACTCTTAAGGGGCAAACTGGGACCATTAGGTAATGGTCAAAGTAGAGGAAAGACACTAAGGGCTATGACAGCAACTGCAGCCCACACAATCAACTGAGCAAAAGCAAACATTTCCACAGCATAAAATACAGAGGGCTGGCTAGGGATAGAGACTGCTAAACACTACATAAAAGGTTAGTAAAAGCCATGGGTTAAAAATGTCATGCTGCAGAATCACCCTTGTTTCTGTGATCACCTCCTGTTCTCTAAAAATCCTTATTGCTTGGAACTGATTTCAGATAGGATATTGTGAAATGAATTCATGGTACCCTACTGATAAGTAGGTACATTCACAACCACATTCATAGGCTCTTGACTATACAGGGGTTGTTCACATGATATCCATACATTTGACTATCTAGCAAATACACATTGGGCAACTAATATGGGCCAAGATGAAGAAGCAACAGTGAACAAAAGAAATGAATCTTTTTGCTTTTATGGAGTACATATTCTACTGAGGAAAACAGGCCATAAACAAAATAAATTAAAAATGTACAATGTTAGATGGTAAGACACACTATAGAAAAAAGTAAAGTGGGGAGGGGATAAGAAAGTCAGAGATGGCCTCTAGGAACAGCTGACTTTCAAGCAGAAGTTAAAGGAATGGAGAAGATAAGACCTGTGACTATCTGGGGAAGCTCATTCCAGGTGTAAGGGCAAATACTCAGAGGCAGAAAGTATGTCTGATAAATTCAATTTGAGAAAGGGACCTTGTGGCTGGATCAAAGGTTGGAAATATCAGGGCCCGGGTTGCCCAGGGACATTGTCGGCCACTATCAAGAATTTACTCAGAGTATATTGCTCACTGAGAGAGCTTCAGTGGACATCACTGGGAAGTTTCAACCAGAGGAGTGATAACATCTGACTTATAAGTGACTGCTGTGTTGAGATTGGACTGCAGGAAGGTAAAGGTGAGAACAGGAAATGGCTCCAATAATGCAAACAGTAAAGTTAGGAGATGGATGCAGATTGGAGAGAGGTTTGAGGTTAGTGATGGGCTCAGTATATACACTTGAGTGTCAATGGCTTACAGATAGTACTAAAAGCAGGAGACTAGCTCGATGGCTAAGGGCATATTGATTAGGAAGAAGAGTGTGTCATGGTTAGCCATGATTATAAAGTGGTGTTGATTTTAAAAAGGGTGGACCCTAGGGATATTCACACAATTCCAGATCAGAAAGAGAAAGTGGAGACCAAAAAGGGGACTGAGAAAGAACAGCAGAGGTAGATGGAAAATGGGGAGAATGATACCTGGAAACCGAGTAAGGGAGTGTTCAAAAGTAGCAAGGAATGGGATTAGTTCTGCCAACTGTTGATGGCAGGTCTGAAAGGAGGAAGACTGACAATTCTCCATGGAATTTAGCAATGGACTTCATCAGAGATACAGTGGTGTGTGTGGTGGTGGGGGACACATGGTAAATATAAGTTTAGGAGAGAATAAGCAGGGAGCAACAGAGGCAGGAAACAAAAAATATTGACTGCTAGGAGGGATTTCTGGCATGGAGAGAACAGAACACAGATGGTAATTGAATGGGGACATGGAGTCTTAAGATTCGATAAATGACAATATAGTTTATGTTGAGGGAAATGAAAGGGAAGGAGGAGAAGAAGAGGCAGCAAGGCAGAAGGAGAAGAAGGTGATGGAGGTAGTGGTGCAGGAGAAATGGGAGAGTGCACCATGAGTGGGCAAGAGATGAGTGAGATGGCATGAAGCAGGCACCTGAAAATCACCCAGATCACAGGACGGAGACAGGTGGATAAAAGGCAAGAAGAGAGCAGAAAAAGCTTGTATAGGTTTTTTCCTGGTTGCTTGAGTTCGTCTGGTGAAATAGGAAACAAAACGATCATCAGAGAGAGAAGGAGAATGACACTAGAGGCTAAAAGAGAGGGAAAAACATGTAAAACTACGTGCATGGAAAGTAGGAAAGAAGAAAGACAAAGAAACTAGAGAATGATTGTCCAGCAGCTACACAGAACACCCGACTCTCAAGTAAATGTAAGCAAGGCAGTGTGACCAGCTGCATTCAGGGACACCAAGCTTGGTGGGGGCCATAACTTTGTGGGTGGATATTTCAGAGCTGTTGGAAATCAAGTGTGCTGGCCAACAGTCTCAGACAAGGAACCTCACGGGGAAGTAGCTAAACTAGGCACATTCTGTGGTGCTGGGAGCACAGGAGAGGCAAGGGTGGAAGAGCTAAGGGAGGATATGCAGACTCTCCAGAGCCTCCAACTACTCTGAGACCTCAATGGTGTTGCTGATGCCCATTCAGAACTTGGACATGAGAGATTAAATAATAGACTATAATAATGTATTTTAGAGATTTTTTGAAGACAAATTGATAGAATTTGTCTTGTCAATAATTAAATTTATTGTAAATAATTAAATTTCAATATAAGAAACTCAGGTCAGAAGTCCTTACTTGAATTAAGCACTTGGCTGTCTTCCCAATGAATTCAATAGGCTGCTTATTACTCAATGTAGAAAAATTATGAAATTAAAGTATCATTTTTAATAATCATCTAATCAATTAGTCTCAAAAAAGCACATTTGGCTAAAATGATTAAGTCTGTGATAAACTTGAAACAATTCATGTAAGCAGTGCAATTTCAGAGAAATCCCAGTTTTAAAGAGGAAAATCTAAGTCTGATGATATGAACATTTGTGCAGTAAGTATAATTTAAAAAAATGTTTTCAGTTACTTTGAAACAATGTATCTTTCCAAATGTTTTCTTTGTTCAGTGTTGCAGGAATATTTTCTGGATTCTGATGATTTTATGCAGATTATTATGGAAATAATTATATCCTTGTACCAGGAAGACTGTGGTTTCCTATGTGCCAATCAGTAGTGGTTGCGGCTTGCACTACTGCTACTCACAACCTAGGAAGTGGTTAGTTTTGTTCCTGGGATTAGAGTAAAGAATTATATAACTCTTGACAATGAGCTAACCTTCATCTTTGATATTCAGAGCGTGGTATAATCCTGTATCAACTGGGAAAAACAGTTTCTTAGTGAACTTTGGAAATACTTGGGTTTCATTGCATCTACAATGTGAAAGTATTTATTTTCTGTGCTAGCCAGACTGATTGAAGCTTTAAGATGTGAGGTATTCTCTTCAACCAAATAGAGCACAAGGGGAAAAATGTATGAATCTTAAACAGATTTCCAGAGAAATAAAATTTTCTGATTTCACTAAACAGCAATGTATAACATAAGGATGAGACTTGACAACTCAGTACTCTGAAAAGTTAAATGATGTACATATTTGTTTATAAAAACTTTTACATAAAATTTTATACAAGACACTCTAATACCAAAATTATCTGTAAGGGAAAGTCACATTCAAAGACTGGGTATGACTATAAAATATGTTATGAATATTAGCTATAAGACTATGAACTTTTCCCAAGCTCTGCATATGTATAAATGTGTGTGCATGCATACGTCCACACACATATACACACACACACACACCATCCACACAAATGCTGCTCTTACTGAGAATTAGGTCACTTTGAAGAGTGGGCGACAAACCAAGACATTGAAGAAATATAGATAGTCTGGAGAAGGAAAGAATTTATGAGACATTGCTAAAAATTGGAAAGGAGCCTTTTGAAGCACACAGAATGATGGAAAGAACATGGAATTTTGAATCAGAAAACCTGTGCAATGGACCGTGGAGCCACCATTTGTTATTTGTGAGTGGGATTACTGGCAAATAACTTATTTTCTCTGTGTTTTTGAAGCATTTTTAAGTCAGGGCATAGCAACCAGATTACAGGCTGTATTGAAGCTCAAATAAAATGTTGTGCACAAGTACATTTAAAATGGTAATAAGCTAGTATGCATTATTCATAATGGGGAATGTTATATAATTATGGTTTGTAGTTTCAAAGGAAAAACTAGAATCAGTAACAGAGAGTGAACAAAAGGAAGACTTTTTTGGTTAACAGAAAGAAATTTTTAAAATCAATATGGGTAAGAGCAGAGTGGCTTCAAGAGCTACTAGATAAAAAATTCAAATTTTTGTGTTCATTTTGTTTTCATAGGAAAGGAGAATGTGAATCAAATGGAAAACATGCAAAATAATTTAAAGGTCTCTTTCAATTTTGAAATGTTATGAATTTGGATAGAGTAAAAACATGGAAATATTAACAATCCAAAGAGAATCTTCTCTCTTCATTGTTCACCCAGAACCACTTCTAAGTATACTGCAAATTCTATCCACCCTAAAACTTAAAAATAAAAGCATTAACTTCAACATGTAAACATAGGAATTTAAGTCACCTATTAAACATGGAAGTGCATGTGAAATTGTTTTGTAATTTGAAAGTCATATAACAAACTTAGGTACAGCTGTATGCTGGATTTGAGCTATTAAATAAATTATCTTCCTTCTCAAAGTTGAACATTTTTATTACTTCATATGACCCAAAATTTCTCCTGTCTCACTTTAAA
The DNA here is from genome assembly GCF_047511655.1 of Castor canadensis. NCBI lineage: Eukaryota > Metazoa > Chordata > Mammalia > Rodentia > Castoridae > Castor > Castor canadensis. The sequence goes on along the minus strand of NC_133394.1, from coordinate 78,500,316 downwards.
ATTTTACATCCTACATAAGCATCAGCTTCATATCATGAAGGTGCCTATGATTTCTGAGGCAAACCACGAAGGGATTTTCCTAAGATCAGCTTTCCCACTGGGGACAGGACTGTGCTTTCTGGTTTTGAGCTTTAGCAATTTGTTTTCCCACAATACAGTGCAAAGGAGGGCATTCCAGTCAGTGCTTCTTAATGACCAAATACTGTTGGCCATCACAGGAACATTTGGCTTTGCCACTAGAATATTCATGAAGATGTATGTAGCATTCATTCATTCACTTAAAATTTGGAAGTCCTTGCTATGTGATAGGTACTCTGTGATGAAGTGATAAAACAGTGAGTTAAACAGATAAACTATGGTCATTCCTGAAAAAAAGTTTAATTATAATTATTACTGTTTATGTTCAATTTCTCATGAATTTGGTAGGGGCTTGGAAATTACTAGGGGCAAAGCTCAAGTGGTAGAATGCAGGCCTAGCAAGCACAAGGGTCTGAGTTCAAACCCTACAACTTCTTACCCCAAAATAAACAATTTTTTAAAAAAAGGACCGTGTTGAGTTTGACCTGCCTTGAAACACTTAAGGTAAGAGACACTGACAATGAATTTTCTTTCACTGAGGAGATAGTAACAATAATTTTAGAAAGCAAAATAGCAAAAGCAGTGTAAAGAATATTACAAAGTGGCCAAATCAAAGCTCGACCTCCAAAGAATCAATTGACATGTTAATTCGGGGAAACACTACTAAAAGCAAATCAATGCAAACAGATTTTATACAAAGGATAAGTCTTCAAATTTCACTTACCTATTTAACTTTACATGTTAATTATTTAGCTTTAGTTATTTAGCATTAATGGAACTGCTCTAGAAGTAACAATGTATGTTAAGTACCTTCCACAGATATAAATCTTAAAACATCAAAATATGCACTTGCTAAGTAATGCAGATAGATGTGGTAGCAATATGAAGATTTTACACCCTGCCTGGCATTGGCTTGGAAGCCTAATATCCATTTGATCATGAACTTTTAAATATATTTTTAGGAAGCATGGAAAATTAGATAAGAAATCCTCCTGTTTATTATTCATAGAATTAAAAGGGATATGGGTGAAGTAGTTTCACCATGCATAACATATATAAAACATTTCTCTCAATTCCGAGTGTCTAGGCAAAAGACCTAGCATTTTTATCTATGCTTAAAACAAATGCAACAACAAATTAAATATCTTAATGTTCTCACAAGTATAGCATTAGGGATATGTAGTTAGGTTAAGAATGTGATGAAATAAATATCTGTATATGTATGCGTTATATTTTCAATAAAAAATAAAATATACATTTCTTTGGAACAATAACTCAAATATAAGAAGGAAAATGTGACTGCAGTCAAAGAAGTTTTTTGTAATATGAATAAAATAAGTGGGGTATTAATGGAACAGTTGAGCCAATTTGGAATTGAATAAAACCTATAAGTCACATTGCAATAAAAATTAGAGAGCAGATGTTTAAGAACAAAAACACACATGTCAAGATCAGAAAACAGAAGAGCAGGGAAACAGGTGAGTATGATGAGCACAGAAATGTTTTAAAATTTCAGCATATCCCAAGCAAAATGTCTCAACTGAATGACAAGTTATTTCCATCAAAAATGTATTATCTTCAGGCAGAAATGCCATTAATACACAGGGTAAATACCACTAAGAGCCCCAATCCATCTAGTGTGCATAGTTCAGGAAGCTTGCAGACCTGTCCAAACAATGAAAAACTGGTTTCCAAAACCTTTAATCTGTGTTTCCAATTGTATCAGAGAGGGTAAGGGAACAAATTTCACACTCCTCTATTTTGTAAGCCGTAGGTAGAAATGGCTGTCCTAAGTCCTAGTTCCTACCTCCTCTCTGATTTCACTGTAAACTTAAAAGAGAATGGCAGGGCATGCAGGGGACCAAGTCCTTCACCTGTGCTTGTCGCCACTGGTGCCCAACAGTGATGGGCGACAGTTGCACTCTGGATTGATGGTTCACTAATTGAACTCTGAATTCCTAAGCCAAAAGATTGATGAGGTCTTCAAAAGAAGTAGGAAAGCAGACTAAACCAATAATGTATTATTACAGCAAGTTGTCTATTTTCATTTGATAGAGCATAAGTAGCTTTTCAATAAATAGTTCCCATCAGCATGAGAACTAACAGTAAACATCTGAAATACAAACATCAAGTGCAAGTTCTTATAAGCAGTCAGTTTTGAATAGCTGTTAATGAAAAACCTTGAACCCAATTTTTTATAATACATTTTAAGTTTTGCAGGTTAGACTGGAAAATATTTTTATTGTCAACTGTGCGGACTGTGAAGAGTGAAGTTTTACATGTTTTGATATAGCATTATATTTTTCCAGAAAGGAAAATAAAATGGCCAAGAGTATCCTGGTGTTGTGTACTACAGAACCCAGGGCTTCATGCATGGTAAGCACCTGCTCCACTATTGATCTTTACCAGCCCCAGAGCACACTCTTTCATATTCAAGTAATACATCCTTTACAATCTAGGTCAGATTTTATTTTCAAACTCAAGTTGATGCATATTTTGTGGGGTTGTGAAATAATTTTAATGCATCATGGTCAAAAAAACAAGAACCAAGAAATGGAAAATGTAACAGTGATTTCATATACTAAGGTTAAGTATTATTCATCATATATACAGATGATAGATATATATATATCATATAAATATATATATATATCACATTTTAAAATGTGATCATGTATGTGTATAAAGTATAGATTAAAATTTTTATGGTGGAGTTTTGGTCAAAAAGCTGTCAAAATATCTATTCAGAAGGGCAGTGGCTTGACATCAGAACATGGCAGATAGCTGACCTTAAAATAAAGGTAACACATATTTGTTGACTGCTGCATGCCAAACACTGAGGTAAGCATTTGGTATTTAATCCTCGTAACAATGTATCGCAGAAACGTTTGTCATTTCCTTGTGGGTAGGCAAACTTGCCCAGGGTTAAATAGGTAAGTCAGTAAGAGGATTGGATCAAGGCCACAAGAACACAAACTGCTTCAACTGAGGGCTCAGTAAAGCATCTTGGTCAAAGTCAGTAAGTGAGGAGCAACTGACATCCAAGGACTCTCGGAGTAAGCACTGCTAATGTGGATGATGTCATTTGTGTCATAATGAGTTGTTACATTCATGTATCCTGAGGCTGTGTGTTATGTGTGGGTTATGACAACTCTTAAGGAAAATAAACCTGAACTTACAATAAACTGTTTCTTTAGCTTGACCTGCTCATAGCTTTGGGTTTCTGTTACATTTGGAAAACTAAGCAGTTAAGGTAGTTATAGTTTACATAGTCTGCTGCACTTTCTGGCTTATTCCTTAAATCAGAATCTTTTCTATATTAGAAGAACAGGTTATACATTAGTAGAACTTGTGACTTTAACTAAGTTGTTTTAACTTTGATAAGAGTTAAAAAAAAAAACTTAGCTTTTTCCTAAAGAAGCATTAATGCAGTTAAGTGTAGACAAAATTTTAAAATACTAACTTTTTAAATAACACAAGCCAAGAAGTAGTTTAGGATAAGGAAACATTTAAAAAAAATGGAAGAGGATTGGGAAACGGATGGAGGAAGGGAGTTTTGATCATGCTAATAAAGATAAAAGTTACTACTTATACATCTGCATCTGAAGTTCTACACACAGGACATTGCTTTCATAGGGAGCTGATTCCTTCCAATGCTAAGTAGCCTGTCGTTCACCAGCATAGTGAAAAACAAGGGAATTAAATAACTGGAAAATTATGGAAGAGAACAAGAATTTATTAAATGTACCAGGCTCACTGTTAGCTATTTTAGTATATAAACCAAGACACAGTAACCAATGACCTTTCTGTTGATGATATGATTTAATTTAATGTTTACCAAAGACACAGGATCACACAGGATCAGTATGGAAACTGCACAAAGGACAAAGGGCAATAGTCATTATCTTAACAGACCTTACTTAGTTGTTCTGGCTTACCTACCTTTCTATGCACAAAAGGCAAGCTGACTGTTGATGCCCATAGTCACTAAAAACTTGCCTACTGACATCCATCCTGCCTCCCACCAACTGAATATCACACTTACCAAGAAAGGGTTGTATTTGTTCCTATGAAGTATTTATATCAGCAGTACTTGCTATTTTAATTATTAAGTTGTTTCAGTACTGTGCAACCCAGTAAAATGTAAATTATTCTCTTTTTGAAAATTTAGATGAATACTTTTGAAGGACTCCATATTAAAGGAGTTGCTGTAAATTGTTATTAAAGTAGGGATGACAGAGGTAACTGAAAAATCAAGGAAGGAAAGCAGAAAATCCTAGAAGGATCACTGCTTAGATTGCTTTAAAAAGTACCTATGTGTTCTCATCTGTCCTGAAAGTCAAACTGAAAGTTATAACTGAAACATAACTGTGTGATTTTGGAAGAAATATGACAGCATAGCAACCAACAAGCCCCTATGTTAAAAAAAAGAATGTTCTCAGCTCTAAATGAAGTGAGAGGAAATTAAAATTAAACATTTATTAATATAGGTATTATTTTTGTGATTCTTTCCCCAAATTACTCAAATCAACCAATAAACTAGCTCATAGCCACAAATGTGTTTGTGAGCTGGCTTCCATTGAATTCTAAACTTAAAAAGAACTTTGAAAATCTCTTTTGCTTTGAAATAGTTTGCCTTTATATATTATACTGTTACATTTCATATGTAAATACTACCACATACCATACCTGTTGGAACCAAATTATATAAATTTTGCATGAGAAGAAACATAATAGTACTGAAGTCATCAATCTGTTCTGGAGAAATGAAAGGCTTTTAGAGCAATCAGTTCTGAATTCTGACGTCAGTTTAAAGCTATAGATTATATCTTGAGCTCTTAGCATCCTAAAACTTCATTAATCTTTTTCGTAGAGGCAGCAAAGCCTTATTCATGGATTTATTTATAATGACTATTTATGTTTCACACATTCACTTTGAATCCCACATCAAGAGGAGTGATTTGTGGTATTATTTTTGATTTTGCAATCATTAGTCAATCTATGAGAGATGTTATACTCTAAGTTGCAATAATGGTTCTACACCATTCTGTATAGTTCAAGATGAAGAAGACTATGAGATCAGCTAATGTGAAAAAGTTTCTCTCCTGACCCAAGCTAATGTTCTAAAGTCACTTCAGGGACACTCTCTCTGTTATTCTAGATGGAACAACTATAAAAACTATGTACTGATTAGATATCTTCCTGATTTATTTATGGAAGATTTTCTCATACAGCACTTTTATTTTTAATACCTTCTATACTGTATTGTATCATTCTTTATTCAAAATTTCTTATTGATGTGGATGAATTATATGAAAGTCAATTTCTAGGTTATGTTATACCACTCTAATGCACCTCAATTTACAATGGGTTACATCCAAGTAAGTCATCTACAAGCTGAAAATATGCTAACTCAAGAATGCATTCAGGGAGAAATGACCCAAACAATGTATGCACATATGAATAAATAAATAAAAAAAAAGAATGCATTCAATCTACCTATCCTACAGAACATCTTGCTTAGCAACACAGTGCACTGCAGTGTACTGCCTATTTCTCCAGATGTCCTGGTTGCCGAGGAGCTTTGGCTGGCTTCTACTGCCCAGTATCTCAACAGAAGATCATTACACATGTTATACAATCAATCTGGGAAATTACCAAAATCCAGAACTCAAAGTATGGTTTCTACTAAATGTCTTTTTTTTTTTTTCCTTCATTGCAAAGTTGAAAACTTTAATTGGAACTTTTTTTAAGTTCAGACCATGTGCATATATTTACTCAAGATGATACCTTCTTTTGTGGGGGAAATTATGTGACGAGTAAACAGAATGTCTCCATATTATTTCTTACAACTGTGTGCCAATTTACAATGACTCCCCAAATAAAAAAGGTCTTATTGAGCAAAGTTGATTGGGAGAAACTGAACTATGGTTGAAATTATAGGTTTTACTGTACTTTCTGGCATGTACTTGCTCTGAAACCTATTAAGCTCTGTTCTATCTGAAACTATTTCTTCCTCCATAAAGTGATGATAATTTCTCATGGAGTTATTGTAAAGGTATATGAGATGACTTACAGCAAGAATCCAGTATAAGAAACAGTGTAGGACTGGGGATGTAAATCAATGGTACGGGTCTTGCCTAGCATACATGAGCCCCTGGGTTCCGTCTCCAGAACCAAATAAAATAAATGTACAAATGAACAAATAAATAGTGCACATAGTTGTCATTATTAATATAGGTAGGCTATGTTTTTTGAACATAATACAAATTTATAGTTTAAAAACAAAACTTTATGTAGCTCTAAGTCAAATGAATGAAATATTTTCTTTAAGCAATATCACATCCTGCCATAGGCTTTCAATATGAATAAAGTAGAAATCAGATGCAAAGGGCATCACAAAAGAAAGTTTTAAGGGTCATATCAAAAGACCTTTAAAGGAGTTAAGGTACTTAAACAAATTGCTCAGTGACATGGAAGCATGTCATGCTCTTAAGCCAAATGAAAATTGTGGCAAGGCAGAAGAAACAGTGAAAGACAAGTGAAGTCCTTGTGTGGTAATTAGGAATTCTCTTGTACAAGAAAACAAGCAACAGATAAATGAGAGCATGATCTTAAAACTTTGGAAAACCAGCTTAAAAACACAATAAGAATGTGCACACCTTCCTACATTGAACTTTTTAAACTACAAACTCTAGTTGCATTACATTTAGTCAAAGAATATGTAGGCATTAGATTCAGAGATAAGTCAGGTCCCTGAAAAAGATGAGGTCTGAAAGAGATCCCTCTGACTTCAATATGGAAATGTTGGTAGTCTTGGGAGTTCCTTGCATCACTTTTTATCAGCAGTGGTATTAGGATATCTCAGAGCTTTGTCACTCATCATCTTCCACAAAGAAAGGAAAATATTTGTGTCAATGTATGAGATGACTTTTAGTGAATCTCATCCAAAAGAAGTGTCATATATTTTAACACCGCCTCATTTCAGTATTGGAAGACAAGTTTTGGCATGCAGTGTTTCTCTAACACTTCAATGTCTTGCATATTTCTTTTTCTAAAAACAACTAATTGCACTTAACACTATTTAATTAACTTAAGCCTCGTAGGAAAGTGTTTATTTTTTTAAAACTCTATCAGAATGCTATTCCATTGGAAAAATGCATTTCCTTTGTATTAGTGCTATAACAAATTCAGCAACACAATTTCAGATAAGTTACCAGAAACTGCACAGGTTGATCTGGAGCCTTGCACATTTATTCCCAAATCCTATCTTAGATTTAATTTTAGACTTTTAAGTAATTGCTACTTCAATGTCTTTATTATTATTCTTGTGAAAGAAAAGAAGTTTTTTTTTGTTTGGTTTGGTTTTTGTTTTCTTAAGCAACCTGCCTAGGAAGTACTCAAGATAATTCATATAGTTTTCAAGGTAAGAGAGGAGAGCCTTAATCTCTCCCCTGAAAACTACTTGCAATAGAGCAGCACAAAGCACAAAGAAATGTACTAACCAGGTTGTCCCACCATGGCTTTTATCCACTCTTAAAGAAAACCTGGCTTAACAAGAGTGGCAGCATCTATGCACAGACAGGATGACAGGATTTATTCCCTGGAGCCATAACATAAAGGCATCCTGGTGCCACAGTCTTCCTCTGGGCTCTCTGGGGCTCATGGTGGCTGCAAAATGAGATTTCACATAAACATTAACCCTCAGATTTTTCTTTCCTCTTCCATTCATTCTAAATATTTATTGAGTACCTATTATATTTCATACCTTGTGCACAAACTGCCTCATTTCAAAAAAAAATTCCATGGTTCTTTTGCATTCCAGAGTAATACATTCTGTAGTACCTAATGAACACTTCCTGTTTAGTGGATGCATTTGCTATCCAGTTGTACATCTCTTTGAATACATTTTGGCCTTCAAAGTTTCTTGACTATTACTACTCTGAAAATTTTGGTGCTGACAAGGTTGCTGGGATGCTCACATGAAGCAACTACATAATTCTTTAATCGTGACATATTTCACAGGTGACATGTTGACTGCATTTGCATTTTTAATTTTTTTACATTTGCTTACAGTACAAATTATTTTTGAAGAGCTTATGTCTTACTTGACTTCCCATTGTAAAGGTAACCACATGAAGAAAAAATGTAAGCCTCTTTACTTATCACCATTATCATTTACTCACAAAAATTACAAAGTTGAATTCTAGTCTAGTTCACCAACTTCTCAATTTCCAAAGCATCCCTGACATCATAGTCAACAGAAAAGTATGTAGGTGTTTTTAGTAGGTGAACAAAGATGGCAAGAGCTCTTAACTTTGTTTTCCCTTCCTCAGTGATTTCCCTCAAATTTTTAAATCAGTTCAGAAACAATCTGCCTTTAACCAGAATTAGGAAAAGCCTAATTATAACTCACATTACTAAACATGACACCTTCCTTAAGTTTTAAACATCAAAATGGTAGTGCTATTACATCAAGGGGAGTAAATGATATAAAAGCACCATCACCAAGTCTGCCATTTATTTCATCTTTGTTCCTTCTCTTCTGCCTGACTCTACAAAGCTCATTGATTTAAGATGAGCTTGTATACTGATAAACCCAAGCTAAGTTGAAAATATGATAATGAAAAATATATTTAGTACTCTCAACTTAGCACCAGTGGCCGCTGTGAAGTCTCCATTGTTTGTTACTGTGACTGCATAGTAGTTGGGAGCTGCAGACCCCAGTAGCCACCATCAAGCATCAGAAAGAACACTGTGTCCAATATCATACTTCAAGTCTGGGAAAAGACCAAAACTCAAAATTCCATGTAAGGGTCAACTGAATGCACATTGCTTTGGCAGCACTGAAAAGTTGAAAACAAATTATACATTTGTCCACCTGTGTTTTAAAGCACTTCCTTTCCAAAAGCTTACAATATACTCACCTTTCAATATTAACCTCTTTATAAGTACATAACATTAATTATATTTACCTTTCAGTTTTTTAAGGCTATCAGAGGATGTACAAGTTCAGTTATCTATAAAATCAGAATCATACAAATTCAAAGTAATCTTAATATGTTCATAGCATTACTCAAATAGACAAATGTTTGTAGAGTGCAAGCAGGTGAGATTTTCTCAAATGTCTAGATTCCATGAGTCATTTGGTTATACTTACCCAAAAAAGAAAAAGAAAACCATGGTTGGTGTCTTAGTGAAGCTAGATAGAAAGTAAGAATCCATTAACCAGGTTTTGTTCAGGTTGGTTTTCAGGAAACACCATGACAACCTACCAGAGACCAACTAAAAACTCGCTATCCTCTGGCGGGTATGAGGAGACAAAGACAGCCCCCTTTGATGTCACAAGCTATAATCACCAGCTATATAACTCCCCCCACAAAGAAACATGAGATCTGTAAAGAGTCATGATGACCATGAGCCTGGGGTTGTGCCCCAAAACTGATCTGTAAAGAATCATGATGACCATGAGCCTGGGGTTGTGCCCTAAAACTTGCTTTACTGCCATTCATTCAATAGGCAGCTTCTTCCCTTTCCTTTCCCAGAAAGTACTTCACGAACAACCCACTGGGTGGAAGGATTTGATCAAAAAGACATCTGTCTTGTCAGCCTAGTGGCCCGCACCTATGAATCCCAGTAACACTCAGGAGGAGGAGGCAGGAGGACTGAGAGTTTCAGTTCAGCCTGGGATATATGACATGACCCTGTTTGACAACAGAATAAAAACAACAAAAGCCAAAAACGAAAACAACACCAAATGACTCCTGTCTCCTCGACAGTGCCCCTCAATAAAAGCTCTTTCTTTGAGTGAAGAGGAAAGACCTGGTGTCACAGTATTTATTAGTTTCTATGTATATCATATAGCAAGCCCTTGTTTGTACCATCTGTGGATATCACATTGATATTAAATGGACTCAAGGTACCTTAAATAGCTTATAGCATGAATCCCTACCTCTGTCTTTCTAACACTGAAAAAGAAAACATAATTTTAGCACAGCTATGCAAAGAATCTTCTGCAGGGGTATATTTCTCCTGGCATGGAGGGGAATTGGGAGATATTCCTCTAATTACAGAGCCAGGACACCTGCACATATGAAGTCCTCAGTGCACTTGTACCTGTGCATAGTTTCTCAATATTTTGTTAATCAAATCTACAGGCAAACTCAATTAAGTACATTGACATATAAATTCATAAACAAAGAAAAAGAATGAAAAAATGGTGGTGTTAGCTATGTTATCTCCTGAAATTATTGACTCTAAAGGTAATTTTAAAATGCATAATCACTTAAGACTGAAGAAAACAGAAAAGGAGCCAATAGCAATAGAATTTTGGAAACTAAAAAGTAGGTGGATGTGTGGTCACTGGATAGATGGACCTGACAAGAATGGCAACAAGCAAAGTCAAAAAGCATTCTGATATATATATGAAGAACATACAAAATCTCTAGGATTCAGTGGCATTTCTAAATACACACAGAAGTGGGAATGACATAAAGGTTAAAAACAGGAGATTCATTGAATATTTGCTAATGAAACTGTCAGACACCCCAAATCTACATCCCCTTTTGCAGATTGACTTAGTCCCTGTTCAGATTCCTTCCCTGAACAGAAAACTGAAAATCTGTGAACTGGCAAACCCAGCAGAGTTGGGAATGGTGATATTATTCTTGCTTTAGGGAAGGAACTAAAGTAGAAACTTGCATATTTCATGCTAAGAACTGGCAACCAAGATCAGTAATCCTAGAAAAGAGTCTAGGGAGCTCAGGCCTTTTGTCAGTTTTAAAAGAATTGATTCGGTCAGTTCACAACTTGTAAAGATTAGTCAAGTTTTATTCACATGCAGAAAATGACAATCAGCTTCTAAGTGGCCAACTGAAAATGTAGACTTAGCCAGGCAAGTATTTAAATTTAAGGGTTAAACATAAGCATTTTCAATCATGTAAGGTATCAAAAATTTTATCTCTTTTACTCAAGATTTCCTCAGTAAATACATGGAGGTTTTACTCTCCCCAAACAAAGAAGTAACACACACATACGCGCGCGCGCACACACACACACACACACACACACACACACACACGCTTAGGTGTTTCATTCAAGAAATCTTACTCAAGGGGAATGAGTGCTGAGGATAATGGCATGGCACAGGGCAACCCTAAGGAGGAGACCCCTGTAGGGCTAAAGGGCACCCAGTCCAGGATTGGAATAGGCCAGAATGCTCTTGGAAATATTTCTTCAAGAATATGAAATAATTAGATAACCTACAATGTCTCCTGCAGTAAGAAAATATTTACACAATCTTTGGAATAGTTTGGGGAATGAATCAATGATAAATATAAATACTAAACCAAAAAATAATAAAACTCTAGGGAAATTTAAAAAAAAAAAAGGGTCAGAAGAGAAATGTAGTGATAGTCTACTTCATGTTCCGCTGTGAAAAATGATTACATGGCCACCCTAAGACAAACAATGAATTTGGATTGGATATAATTAGGATATAATGCAGGATGAAGTGATGGGGAGTGTCTGTGCTTCGTCAATAAAGAAGAGAGCAAAAAATTGAAAACTTCATTGTCCAGAGTATGAAGTCAAGAGGCAACTCTTAAAACTAATGGATCAAGAACAAGAAGAGCATATTGTATGAAGCTATGCAGGCAATCTAAAGGGCTCAGTTAAAGGAATTGGAAGTACCTGTAGACAAGAAGCAGGAAAAGAGTTTAGGCAGCTGGAAAAGTAGGGTGAGTTGATGTTGCTGAAAGAAGTCTAAAAGAAATGTTTGCCAACAAGGGGATTGGACTATGAGCACATGACAAAAGCGAGAGCACACAAAGGAGGGGTGAGGATAGGTAAGACACCTAAAAAACTAGCTAGCATTTGTTGCCCTTAATGCAGAGAAACTAAAGCAGATACCTTAAAGCAACTGAGGCCAATAGGAAAAGGGGACCAGGAACTAGAGAAAAGGTTAGATCAAAAAGAATTAACCTAGAAGGTAACACCCACGCACAGGAAATCAATGTGAGTCAATGCCCTGTATAGCTATCCTTATCTCAACCAGCAAAACCCCTTGTTCCTTCCTATTATTGCTTATACTCTCTCTACAACAAAATTAGAGATAAGGGCAAAATAGTTTCTGCTGGGTATTGAGGTGGGGGAGCGGGAGGGGGTGGAGTGGGTGGTAAGGGAGGGGGTGGGGGCAGGGGGGAGAAATGAACCAAGCCTTGTATGCACACATGAATAATAAAAGAAAAATGAAAAAAAAATGTTTGCCTTTCTGAAACTATGTGCAAGATTAACTTGTGCAAAAATTAAAAGTAAAAGTAAAACCAAAGTATGAGGAAATGAAAGAATATTTTTTGACAGTTGGAAATGCCATGTTTTATTAAAGTGTCTTATCACAGCATGGAATAAAAAGGTTTCTATTCTAGAACTGTGCTGCATGCTGGAACTGTGCCATCTGTGAATCACCAAACAAGTATAGTGTTGAACAGTAACGAAGGCAGAGGACAATCCATCATTGCTCCACAGATAAAAGATACTGACAGTTGACAAACTGATAGTCTTCAATATATAGCTTGGGAAAGTTGGACCATACATGCAAGTGCTATGAACTGAAAGACAAGTATCTAATTCTAGGAGAAAGTCCCACTCTTTCTGAAATACTGAAAACCAAAGAGTGAACACATGGTTTGTTAGCCATTAAATATGTATGCAGTTTGCAATCTTTCCCACAAAATATTTGTGTTTGTTTGAATATAAGAAAACAATTCTACAACAACTGCATCCTGCTCAATTTATATTTTAGAACAATTCCCTGCCCCTCCCCCAAAAAATTCAGTGTAGAGAACATCTTGTTTCAGAATGTGTGAACACAACTGATGAAAATGCAAGTGACTGGGACCTACCCCAGACCAAAAGAATCACAATCTCTGACATACGTTAATAAGCATACATAATACATTCTTGAGGAATTTTTATAATATATTTGATATCAAACATATACAGGATAACTCCCAGAGTTTTTGTTTGAATGCTTTTCCTCAAGGTTATGATATTCTCCCAAAAATCCCCTCTCTTCTTTCTTAAAACCTTTCTAAACCAATTTTTTGACACTCACTGTACTTATAAAGATATATATATGTATATAAAAATATATTTTTTCTTTTTTTCTCCAAAGGAAAATAAGTTACCAGAGACCCAGGGCAACATCACACAAAACTTTGAATTTTCTTACCAAAATATCTCATTGAAAGTCTCTCAATAAGTATTTATTGAAAGAATTAATGATAAAAACAATTTAATTTATTATTTTAATTTGCATCGAACTGACTTCTAGAGAACATCTTTTTCCATCGGGTTTAATTGGCTATATTAACTCCAAACTGCTCAATCTTTGTGGCTTGAAATATAAAATTAAATATAAAATCATCCATTCTCAAATTTTCAATTTGACTAAAATTTCACTTAGAAGTCACTTCTAAAACAACCTAAAATCATCTCCCTGCTTTTGTTACCATTCCTAAAAGAGTGCAATTGCCTTTTTATTCTAAATATGAATATTACTCCATGTGTGAAACTCTTTCTTAGATAGCAAGAAAATCATTGGAACAAAAGGAATCAGAAATGGAGGAGAGATACTATGACTTTCAAATGTAAGAGAGAACTGTGCCATGAAGTAGATGAAAAATATATTAAACAGCCCATAGGCAAGTAAGAGTTTAGTCTCTGCAGCAATTGTATAATTTTCTTGATGTGGGAAAATATTGTCATCTCACAACTCCTTACACAAATATACAAGAATGTTATATATTTTAATAAAAATCTAATCATTCAGCAAGTGCTTCCCACTGTAGTATAGATATACAGTACTTCAAATATCTTTTTTAGTCTCTCAATAATACAAAAATTTCTGAGGTAAGAATTTTCTCTCGATTCTATGCAAATAAAAATTTGCATTGAAAGGCATTTTCACATAAATGTTTACTTACTTAAATCAGTTTAATATGATAACATGGTAATGCCGTGCAATTGTTAGGAAGATCTAAAACTTCTAAACATCACGGGCATATCCTGGTGCCAATGTTTTTCCCACAGGATTAGTATTATGATCTCGCTCTAAGTGCTTTTATTCTATGCATGTTGATTTTTTTTTTTTTTTTTTGTCTCAGAAGGTGAACACTGAATTTGAAGCCTTGTTTGAGAGTTGGTTGCATTTTTCTTAATGTGAACATAAAAGCAAATTTGGCTTTCTGTTAAGACTTTTCTTTACAGGACATTACTAGTGAAATAATCTACTGGCATATCCAGAAGGGATTGAAAAAAAATCCCCCCTCCTCTTCTCTCTCCAGCTTCAATATTCACTGAGCTGCTTTGTTCTCCCTATCCTGCATAATTAATAACTACTTTGGCAATCAGTCATGCATTCCTCAACGGCACCTCAGGCATCAAGTGTCCTTCTCACCCTTTCTCATCCTTTCTCAGGAAGCATGCACAAAGGCCAGCACACTGACTTAACTCTGGGCAAGTCAGTTATAAATTTACTATGAGGGCTTAAAACACACAGTTGGGGTTACAATAGGATGACAACACAACAGTACTGTACTATACCATAGGCAACACTGGATTACTGTAGACTATTTTTTATCTTTTTATATAACTTTACCAACAAGAATAAAAAACTTCAGAATCCAAACAAGTGTCACTGATTATACATATCTTTAAACAAGTATTATCATGAAATAACAAGACAAGTTTGATAGGAATGTAAAGTGATGGGTTTTGTAGGATGTTGCACTCTTCAGTTGTTTACCCCCACCTACCCACTTTCAGGCAATAAAGAAATAAAGAAAACACAAATGCAATGGGAGCAACAATATCTAGTGTTGTAATCTAAACTAATACATTATTAAAAGGAAAAAGAGTAAATTAATTGTTGTAGATATTATCTTATTACTTCTGATCAGAAACTTTAGGACACTTAAAATATGACATTTAATAAAGCCATTTACGAAAAACTAGTGATTGTTTAATCACTTTTTATTAATGTTAACCAGACTGGAGAGAGAAAAAGAAAACCTCCAAATTTCATAAGCATTTTAAAATCATATTGCACATAGTATTGTACTCAAAAAGAATACTTCTTCATATTAAGAAAAAAACACTAAAAAGGTTCAGATTTGGATTTGTATATTTTATTTAAAAACAGGTATGGAGTTTTAAAACAATTTTCTGACAAAAATAGACAGTGGTTTTGACTTTTCAGGCTGAGAAATAAAGCTTTTAATAAAGTCTTTTGATACTAGAGAAAAAGATGTTATTTTCAGCCACTGTAAGTCTCTTAACATTTTAAATAATGGTGCTTATGCTACAATACACATAATAAAACATCTATAATCTAATATAAATTACTCCAAAATTAAACAAGAAATTTTCTTTTTTTTCTGAAAGATCTGAAGTGTGTCCTGGGCTCTCTCTGTGTGTGGCCTCCAAACCGAAACAAGCTTGCACTGTTTTATTTCAGTTTTGCTTCATTTCTTCTCAAACAATCTCTCACTGCTAATCTACCAGATTTTTTTTTTAAACTTTCTTTTAGCAGGAAGGGAAAAAAATCCTAAAGATGTTGTTAACTCCTTACATACAATCATAAAAAGCTGAATATATATCATTCGGTATTAATTTGCACAGATTTATTTTTCATTACTTGTTAATGGAACATGATTGAGGAATAATATTTCCATAAATAATTTTCTGAAATAACATTAAAATGTTAAAAATTTCAGTTTGGGTGGTCAATCTAATACTACATATTTTTTGTAAAGCTACAATTAGCAATAACTTCAGGTCAACATCTGATGCTGGTATTCCAAGAACTAAACTTAGCAGATGGTAGTACTTTAGCATAGTAAAATTGAGAGAGAAATTTTATTGATGTATCAATCCAAGTATTTTTGTGACTCAAGAAAATGATAGTGAAAACACAACATTGCAAAGAAAGAGGCCATTTTACAGTATCACTTGATTCAAATAAGATTATCATCTCTTGCTTAGGTATAAACTCTACTATTCATTAATCGATGGGAAAGGAGAATGGGTAAATCATCTTGCAGGCTGAATACAATTTTTAATGATAACCTATGTGGCAAAATATGTTTGTGAGAATATCAGCTCATATTTTAAAACTTTTCCTCCATGACACATGGTAATCAGAACCATGGAAAATTAAATGTCGACCAGAATCAGAAATCTATTCATGCTCCCAAAGAAGGCTATAGTTATCTTTTTACTTATGAAATACAAGAAATTAAAAATAAGATTTCCTGTAATTTGTCCCAGAAATAAAATGTGCTTTACTTAAATTTTCTATGTATACACAGATGCAAAATATTCATTGGGTTGACTATCAAAAGCAAGTAAGGCTGATTATACACATTAATAATTATAAAACAGCAAATATACCCTAAAGTCCTTGAGCGACAGTGCACATGTCAGTAATTCTTCCCCCAACCCCTTGCTCCCCAAAAAGGAAATCTGTGCCGCCACTCTTAACAGATTGTGTCCTTATGAAACATCAGAATGAGGAGAACACATGGTGTCATTTCTGCAATTCTAGTTTTCTGCTTAAGAATCATCCCTATCATGCAGCAGCAACAAAAGTAATATACCACAGATGAGGCTCACTTGTTTAGCAATTGAGGGGAAATGGCTGATTTCTATGAAATCTTAAGGAGAAGTGGTGTGTCTGGCATTGAGGTAGGCGCTCACAGCAAATGTCAATGCAGGAAGTTCACAGCTGCAAACGACTGGTGCTTTGTATTATTTCGTCATGACAAAGTTAAGAAGCCATTGTGCTCAGCAGCACTGAGGGTCTTATTTTGCAGCAGTGGGTTTGCAGTCAGTTCAACGATTGCCTCCAGGGAACAGGGTGTGCTAACATGAGGTCATCCAAAGCAGATAGAAAAAAAGGGAAAGTATCAGAAATGATATAGGGGCTGAGAGGGGCACTTGCCCCTGAGCAAATGCCAAAAGAACCTTTAAGTCTGCTCTCCAATAAGCACTCTTTCTTCCTTTAGGCTTTCATTTATCTGATTCACAGACAAGATTGATGGATTACTGCCTAGTTAGTGTTAAGGGTGCATGGAGGGAGAGATGTCATTTAGTAATATACAATGATAATTCAAAACATTCTGTAAAGTTTAACACATAATAACCTGCCAATTTTTCACTCATCAACTCTTGCCCTTTTGCAGGCTATTACTGAGTGGGATTGATATGTCTATAAGTAAGGAGAGATAGACACATGGAAAACAAAGGATAGGTGACAAAATGGCAGGTCAACGGTCAACGTAAATTGAAACACAAAATAGCCAGTTTGTGAAACTGTAAATGTCTATAGATCAATTAATTTCTTCAGAAAGCAATCCGGAAGAAAAGTACCTAATTACAGGGGCCTAAGAACAGACCCCTACCTTCTCTTGTTTCTTCCAGCCCAAGGCCTACTATTTCCCTAAAGATGGCCAGATTAATTATTCTTCTATGTAATTTCATTCCTTCCCATAATTACAGCCTACGTCAGGTCAATGTAGTAGCTGCACAAAAAAGCATGGCTCAAATAGCTGATAATAGCCTGCCAAAACCCACTTACAACTTATCAATCTGTTTCAATAACCATTTACAAAGGTCCTAAATTTAATTTTAATGATGGAACTAGTAACATACACTTAACCTAAACTCTCTCAGTTGCAGGGTCTGACCTCAGGTGGCAGGGCCTTTTTTAACCAAGAAAATGGACCATGTGTTGCTTTAATAGATGCTTGTGGTTCTTCACCTCATCACAAGGCTGAATGTGACATACATTTACAGATATGCAATGCAGGTATCAGAGACTCCTCTGCTAGTTCAGCTGGGGTGACTGAGGTGTGTAATTAGCTCGCCCTTCAAATATTTTGAGAGACCACAATGTGTTCTCTGTACTGGGTGCTATTTTTATGTAGTTTTTTTAATCCACACAACTCTTTGAGTTATAAAACCAGATAACCCATGTGGTCATAAAATCAGAAAACGATAACCCCAGTACTGGTCTACACACATATTAGAGTTCACAGTTTGTTCTGTAGCAGGATGGTATTTTATTTATGCACATTTAAATTATACACATTTATAATATGAAAAAGGTAGTTAACAGATAATACAAATAATCTTCTCAGTTTAAAGTTAATTTTATCACAGGGTTGGGATGAATGAAACCTTTGCTTTCATAACACTAACTTTATACTGAAATTTAAAGATTTCATATTTAAATTTTAAAAACCTTTGCTAAACTCAAACTGAAAGTGTTGACCACATCACTTTATGCAACTATAGCCATGGCTCCCAAAACCACACTCAGTTAAAAACATATCAAAATCATAAATTATGTGAAAGAAGATACTAAGTAAACATGCTAAATAGATTCTTAGGGGCTTTAACCAACCAAATAATCACAATTTCAAAGTATAACTTATCAACAGTATTGTCTGCTCTTCATAGTTTTCATTTCTAGTTCAAGCTATTAAATATTACTAAATTTAAATTTTAAAAGTATTAGGTAATTAAGAAAACTTTTGGAAAGTAACGAAGTGTTAGAGAATTTGTGATATATTTCTGAATGCAGTAAAGACATGTTTAGCTTAATCTAAATAAGAAATCTAACCTAAACAGCATAAATTTATAAAATATTTTGGAGGTAACTCCTTTAACATCAATTATATACAATAAAAGATCCTACAATTATTAAGTGAATAAATTATCATGTTCAAACATTTCTTTTTAGCTGTATTCTCAATCAATACTTCAAATTCCTTCATTTAATTAGTTGCCTGAATAGTATCCCATTACAGGAAATAAAAATGGGAAATTTCTGCTTAACAATAGAATATATTATGTAGATATAATATACAATGCTAAATATTGATTCCATACATACATACTGCATTTGCTCTTTTTTTTGTGATATTGGCAATTGAACTCAGGGCCTCACACTTGCTAGTCAGGCATTCTACCACTCGAGCCACTCTACCACACCTGTTTTGCATTGTGTATTTTTGAGATGGGGGCTACCAAACTATTTGCCCAGCCTGGCATCAAGTTGCAATCCTCCTGATTTCTGTATTCCGATTACAGGTGTGAGTCACCACTGATGGGCTGATTCCATTCTTTTAAGTTTGCCTTATGAATTGTTGGACTGTGTGCAATGTTTTTGCACCCAATGAAAGTATATGTTGTAAAAATGATGTTGTAAACATCATGCTGTGTTCCTAGTGTGCCTACTAAATCTTCTGTCAGAGTCACTAAAGATATCAATTTTTATATTCTTTTAAATTGTGATAATTCTGATATTATTTTTATTACTTCTGGATTACTATAATATTCAAGAGATAATAAAAATAGTGAAAAAATTTTCTATTTTGTATTAAGGCAACAGATACAAATGTTTGAAATAATACACAAAATATAAGAACAATACAATTATTATAATATAAAATACAGTTATAATTAAGACAAAATAGTAGAAATATTTCTTAAATTCTAGTGAGAGTTCTAAAAGTTCTTTTTGGGGAGCACGGAGACTCATGAGTATGATTCATGCAGGATAAATGTTAAGTTAAATAGGAAAATTGAACATTTATTACACTTAAGAATGTATTGCACTAATATATTGATTTGTAAAAGATTGATATTTCATAAATTTGCTTTTCTCTAGGAAAAGGTAAAAAGAAAAGCTTTACTATCATACTTATAAACAACATATCAAGAAATAAGTTTTTTGTGGTAAAGAAAGAAATGATGCCACTTTAATGGAATAAAATAAAAGATTACATAAAAGCATAAACTTCTAAGGCAACAGACACAAAAATTTCATTAAAATGATATTAATTTTAAATAGTGTTTCCTTTCTAGCTCCTTATTATGCTCATTCCCAAAATCTATACATGAATTTTAAGATACGAAGTACAATATTTAATATCTTTAACCTAAAAATGATATTAACAAAGTGTAAAAGCTTATCATAGGTCACCAAAATGCTGGAAAACCATAATTATGCTTGTCATTTCATACATTCCAAGTAGAAATCAGCTCAGGAAGGCAATGTAGAGTCAAAGCTTTATGGTGTTCCCTGATTTTCTATTTTCCTCAATAGAAAATCTCTAGGTAATTTCCCAACAATGCTAAAATGCCAGCCAATGAGCTGGGGGTAGAGGACAGACTATAATCTTATAAATGAAAAACACATATTATATTGCACTACTTTGGTAAGGCATTTAACATTGCTAATCATCTATAGTGACAAAGTTTATGTTGTTTCTGATAAATATGGGGACATTTATGGGGGAAAGAAATCCAAACTAAGGAAATGTTTTTGGTTTGTGGATTCCCATATTAAAAAGGGAAATAAAGTAAACAAATAGCTGAGTCATTTAAATACTCAAAGTGGTACTTACTGGCATGACAATGTTGTAATGGATGCAGAATCCTGGCTCAGAAGGAAAATACTCATCGGATACAAATTTTATCCTGATTTGATTTCCTTTAGAAATCTGTTTTCCTGGTACAGTGCCAGAACCGCACCAGCGCCCTAACACAGTTCCGTCACTGGGTTCCTCAACTTCTACAAAATCATACCTGTAAGGAGATATAGGGAGAAGAGACAGAATGTCACAATCTCTTTTTTGGCAAATCAAATCCCAGGTCTATGGATGCAGTGACCACAGCAGTGAGTGATTCTCAAACTCTATTGAATGAATATAATTGAGTTTTCTAAAGAAGAGTCACAATGAAAACCCAAAACATTAAAGCGTTTGATGTCCCCAATCCAGAGGCACTAATACAGAAACCGTAAAGCAACAGAGGTTAACATGAGAAGGGGATCAGTAACCAGTGTAAAGATCAGTTAGAGATGAATCAACATGGGTTGATTCACATGTGAACACGAAAGCAATGCTAGGAATATTTTTGTAAGCTATCCTTAACTCAACTAGCAAAAATGCTTTATGTCTTTTTTTCAACAAAATTATATAAGGGCAGAACATGTTCTGCTTGGAAGTGAGGGGGGAGTGAGAAGGGGAATGGGTGGGGAAGGGGAGCAGGGGGGAGAAATGACCCAAACAATGTATGCACATGTGAATAAATGAACAATTTTAAAAAATGAGGTGTCAATGAAGAAATAATGAGTAATCTTTTCTCCATTTTTATTATTAACATATTCCAAATTTACCTTAGTAAATTTGAATAATTAAAACTTAAATATTTTGAGTCCAGTACTGTGCTGGTTGCTCACCCCTGTAATCCTACCTACTTGGGAGGCTGAGATCAGGAAAGCCATGGTTCAAGGCCAGCCAAGGCAAAAGTTCCCAAGGATGCAGTAACATGAATCTGTCATCCCAAGCTATGTGAGAGACCAAGAATGTAAGCATCATGTTTCCAGGACAGCCTGGACAAAAAAGTTCAGGAGAAGTGGTCTCAATAGAAAAAAGCTGGATCTGATTGGGTTGTATGTACTTGTCATCCCAACCATGGCAAGAAGTATAAAATACAAGGATCTCAAACCAGGCTAGCTTTGGCTAAAACCAAGACCCTAGTCCCAAAATGCCCAGAGAAAAGGGCTAGAGGCATGGCTCAAAAACAACAAACCGAAGGAAAACAAACAAACAAACCCCAAATATTTTCATATAGCAACTATATCTGACATTCAGCTCATGAATTATGCTAATTAATTTGCATAATTGTAAATGACGGTCTTACTCTAGTCTCAGTTGCTGTTATTATTGTCCTGTACTTTCTGGAAGTATCCCATCCTAGTCGTGCTCCTTGGCTTCCTCTCCTCATGGGAAAGGCAATCTTTGCTAGAGCCCTCATTACACATCCTTCACATCCACGGTATTCAGTGCTGCCTCGCCAGGGCTTCCCGAGTGTCCTCAGTTCACCCACATCTTTCAATTTTTGATACACACAAGTTTTTAGTATATTTACCCCTTCTTAAGCTATTAAATCCTTGAAGAAAGGAATCAGTCCTTACCTCACACACACACTATCAAAAACATTAGGAAAAAAGTATTATTTGTTTTAATAAATACCAACTTTGCTTTGGAAGATTTAGATGGGGGTGGTCCTTACTTAGAGCAGAACTGCCCCATGAGAGAGTGTTGGCTCAAGTACTGGGGGCTGCAAAGAGAACTGCTGAAATTTAGCAGGAAAGGCCCAAGAATGCTGAACACTAGAAAGTCTTGAAAATGAGCACTTGCCTCCTGTCCCCATGCCTGTACCTGGCAAATACTCACTGGACACTGTGTGCAGGTAAAGACTCTGTTATTGCTCATGCATGTTTGGAACTAGACATGATCACATGTATAAACACACATATATTTAATACTGCTTTGGTATAAGCTGAATTTTCCAGAAATAGAAATTCAACTATCAAATGAACCAAGGGAAGAATCTGTATTTGGTTTGGAACTTTACTGACAATTACCCTACTTTAGAAAAATATGTCACAAAATAAAAACATGGGTGTACTATGTGTATTACAAAACAATTCAAATATTCACATTAGTCTATATCTACAGCTATCACAGTCTTGAGAAGTGCTTAAAAGATGCAAACATCTGACTAGTTCCTTTTATTTTTAATGTGATTATTAATGTGCACTTACACTGAAATACATTATTTTAATATAATTATTTTCTTATTAGTTCAGCTAGTTTTTCAGCACTGGAGAATCAAACTCAGGACTTTATACATGGTAGATACATGCTCTACCACTGGAGTTCTTATTTCAGCTTTATAAAACATCCAGGTCACTGCATTTGTTTTTTAAGCAATTGTACATATATTAGATGATGGCTTCTACAGATTGCACTTCAGGACACTAAAGTGGACATTTTAGAACTTTTATTAATATGGAAGTCTGATATGGTTTGAAAACCACTATTAGGTTTTAAAGAAGTCTAACTCCAATAGATATGTCATAACAAAAAAATGGACATTTTATGCAGCATTGAAATATATTGAAAAAGACAAAGTATATAATGAAACCAATTATATTTATAAATCTTCCTCCTAAGGAATTATCCAGCACTCTATTACGGCATGTAACTCATTCTGCTTCAGCCTCATTTTTCATTTACAGGGAGAATTGCCACTGAAAGAGTTTGCCTTCAACTCTAGCCTGCACCTCTCTACCCCCAGATACCGACTTTAAGATAAACTGGGGGCTTTGAAAGCAATAAATAAAGAAACCCAAAAACAATAGGGAGAGAATATCCTAACAAGTCCATGGTCCCAAGTTAAAAATGCATAAAGCAACCAAATATTGTCAGGAGTTTGTGGAGGGAGGAGTGGGAACAGGAGTAGATGGAGTTGGGTAGGACAGACCTAAATAAATATTTCAGATGGTTCAAAATTTAGTAACTGTCATTTTCATCAAACGGTTATTTTCACATCAAGACTGTGTACACGGGAAACAAAGCTTATATTCACAGGTTATCTGATTACTCTGTGTTTGGGAGGTAGGTTTCCTCCCTTCATTCTGTAGGTGTCGATGAAGAGTGATTTGGTGTAAACTGTTCTACTGGATACAGAGATGAAACAATAGCTTCTTTGGGCTCAGCATTCACAAAGCACTTTAGTAACAACTCTACCGAGAGCATACCGTAGAAAACTGGAAGAGTAAGAGTGATTTTACACAGAGAGATCAGGACCAATTTACTAAAGATTTGACATCTGGGTTGCCAATCAGTATTGGCTGACCAGGACTGAGAAAGGAAGGAAATGGAAATGCATTCTAGCAAGAAGTGCAATACCTAAGATGTAATATAAGATTGAAGGGGCTATGCATGGTCCATCATGAACAGGATAGGAAGCAAAGAAGCTGAGGCTGGTCAAGCAGGAAAAACAGAAAGCCTTGGTAGTCTAACAGCTTGTTAGAATCTTATTTTTAAAGCCAATATTATAAAAGAGATGATCATAGTTTTCATGGGCCCTACATTTCTTAGAAAAGAAAATTATGTCAATATTTTAAAAAATTGAATTTCACAGAAAATCTGAATTTCTAACTTTGTGTCTTTAAATTTGAAGGTCTGGGAAAATTGAATAATACTGAATATCACTATCTTTAGAGTGACTCCTTGAAGGCTCATCTCTAGAACTGGTGTCAGAACCAAAACAGGAGGTGTCTTTGTTTAATTTACTGCCTTTTCCATAGCACCTGCATGCCAGGTACACAGTAAACACTCTATCTGCATTTGCATAGCAAGGGCAAGCGCACATGGCCTCATAGCAACTGAGGTCAGAGCTACATGGAAATAGCCTTAGATGGATCATGTCAGTTTTGGTTTTACAAATCCCTCCCTATTGTCTATTCTTTTTTTTTTTTTTAAACAGCTAGATCTCTTCACTTATTTACATTACTTGCCCCTGTCAACGTCTGAGTTTGGCACCACTGTAGCATATGAAGCAAAGTTCTTGGAAATTTCTATGAAGGGAATAAGAGACACAGAATCATCAAATATTTGAGGAATTCCAGGAAATGTTTCAAGTGCAAGTCAAAAGGAAAGATTCTTCAACAAAAGCACCCTGAAAAAAACAGTCAGGGCCAGGGGAAACCCATCTTGAGTGGTGGCACAGAGCTAAGGAAAGAAGGACTGGAGAATATCACCAGAAGCAAGGTGGTCCACAGTGCCAAGTGCCAGAAAAAGGAAAAAGGAGAAGAAGGTCAAGAATGCCTATGGGATGTGGCAATTACAAAGTCATTTTCAATAAACAGGTTGGACAGAACACACTGCCAAAACTTTACTTGAGTCCATTTTCAAAATAACAAACATTTGAAATATAGAAAGTATCCTGAGAAAAGATTATCGTATTCTAAAAGAAAAGGATACCATATCATAAAATTAACAACTCATGTTACTATTTTATTATGCATAATTATACTATACATAATTTTCTTCTCATTTGTTTGAAAAATACTATATATGCTAATCTGAGATGCAACTTTTAAATAAGAATTTAAGATTGTTTTTAAACACAGAATGAAATATCTCGATTGTAAGTGTTAAGAGCTTATTAGGGAACAAATAAATCTTGGGTTGGGCAACATAGATAAGTGGTTAATGACTTGCCTAGCGTGCACAAGGCCCTAGTACTGAAAAAAAAAAAAAAGTCTTAACTTTGGCCTTAATTTACATACTCATATAAAAATCATTGTCCTCCAAATTAGATATCCATTATTACTTATTTCATGAAGATTTTCTACTGAATTTGATGCCATGTAAAATAATCTTTATAACGATTTCTGGAGTTACAGTTAGACAGCTGACATTAATTCTTACATGCTCATACAAGTCTCAAACACACACTTATCACAGTGCTTTAAAAGTCTATGCAGTTGAACATTCCATGAACCTTAAATGAAAAGAGGATCTTGGAGTGCCATCCTCTTTACCTATGGAACAGTGGAACTCAGCAAATGCTGAGTTTCCTAGCAAATTAGGCATTTTTTTCAGAACTGTTATTATACAATGATTTAGTTCCAAAATTCATCCAAATTGTTCTAATGTTAAGTTTTATGGTCTTATCTAACAACTATTAGGATATCTATGGAATATAAAACTATTAATAAAAAGTATCCATTAAGGCTTAAATGAAAAGGCTCTTTATGAAAACCACAAATCCCCCTGGGAAAGATTTGATTACAAAAATTGCATCAAGGATCATTGTAAAACATATTAGTACGGGGGTAGAGGAGATGTGGCTTAGTGGTAGAGTACTTGCCTACCATACAGGAGGCCCTGTGTTCAATCCCCAGCATCATAAAATTAAATTTACAATTAAATAAATAAAACAGATCAAGTGAAGACCTATCTGAAATGTAACCTCATGCCTCATTCTTGATATATTCTTATAAAAATTGCAAAAAGAAAAAAAAAACACCGCAGCATTAAATGCAGCTAACTTCTCTGATAATCTGAAATTGTGTTTTTCATGTATTTTCTTTTTCCCTAATAGAATGTCATCTGTGGAATATGGGATTCATAGCAGAAGTTGGTTGACCGACAGACTGTAACACAGCTTGAAATATCAAGAACAAAATGAGAGAAAACAGTGACAAAAGCTTAACTGTAGGTCATAGTTAAGTGAAAGGGAAATGATTAAAGCAAGCAACACTGACACATGAATCACAATCACCCTTAAATTCAGAAATCTCTCCATGCCCAGGTGGCTGTCTTGGAGACATGGTAATCTTCATAATACACTCTCAGGTATTAATTTTCAAGATGCACAATTGCCCATGTCAGTACTGAAAGGATTTACTAAGCCTATTTTATGAGCCAATCGAACCTGGCTTTCTCAGGGCAACATGATACAGCATACACAGTGCTAAGTGGTTTGTAATGATCACTCCTTTTCTCTAACCGACCCCTGGGGACTCATGGAGGATTTATGCTCTTTTATGTTTGACAAACAAGTCTGGTGTTGTAGACATGAAATTTAAAAACTGTGAGGATATAAGGGCTGTTTTCTTACTCCTAAGAATTGTAAGAAGTATACCAAAGAAATAAACTCACTACGGTAAACAAAATTGTCAGACACTTCAATAAAAATAAACCAACCCTGCAAAACAGGCTGTTTCTAGTTCATATGAACTAAAACCTGTCAATTAAATCTGCTACATGAATTATCAACCCTGACAGGAGTGTGAAATCCTGCCAACAAGTGAATGTGTGTACTACAAGTGTCAACTGGATTCTGAGTTTGTTGGGAAAGGTAATAAAATTAATAAGATGACAATTACTCTACAATAGTTATTGGTTTATCCTTCAGTTTAGCAAACTACAACTCATACACAGAAACAGAAATTTTAGATTCCTACTTAAACACCACAATGTTTATGCTTTAATTCATGTTGATAATCTTTTCAAAAACAATCCTCACATTTCTTAGCGATTACTAAGTGGCAGGCATTTTTTAGGACCTTTTTATATGTTAACTCATTTAATCCTCACAGCAAACAAAGGTTGAAACTGCTATGGATTAAAAATATAGAAAAGTTAAGTAATTTGGCTAAGTTTGCTTGCATAGAAACTAAATGTAAAGCCAAGGTTTTTGTTTTAGGGGTCAAACTCCAGAGCCTAACCTCTTAAATGCTAAGCCATAGTACTTACAATATTTAAAATATGCTTATGTTATTAAATTTGTTTCCTGAGGCTGCAGAGAATTTGTGTAGCTTTATTCAAATTGATCAAATGGTCATGTTCGAAAGCTGGAAAAACACTAGGCTGATTACAAACAAAACCATCAGTAATTTGCTAATTTGGGCATATAAACTTTACAGATATTTGTTGCAAATAATTCAGTAATATGTACTATCAGTCACCCTAAATTCTTTATGGAGAATTTTAAACCTATGTAGGAACCATGAAAGTAAAACCAACAAACATGCTTCTCAGGACTAACAGCACTTGACTGGATAATTCTCATGAAAATACAGTAGCTCCTTGGTATCTGCAAGTGCAGAACTCCAAAGAGAGGCCATTGAGAACACCTGTGCATGCTTGGGCTGCAAAGACTGCAATGCTGTGCTGAAGAGGCTTCGTTCATTTTTCCCACAACTCTGTACAACTCCCACTAAAGATGTGCTGCCTCTCAACAAAACGCACATTTTCACTTCATCATTTACATTAAGCACATTCACTTTTTACCTTGTTTTGGGTCACCATTTGGTTTTTGGGAGACATTCTGTATTTTCACAAAATTAAGAGCAGGGAAAGACTCACAATGATTTAAACACAACTGGCGATAACGAGTTGAGCTACGTGATGCCTGTGAGAATTTGTTAAGTTTTGTTTTTAAAGTTTCTTTATATTTTTAAAAATTTATCAATTTTTGACCATACTTGGTCAAAACCACATATAATAAATCTACAAATAAGATGGGCTTATCCTAATGTCAAGATTTAGGCAGCTAATGCTCTTATGTCAACTCAGAAATTATTCCCTGAGAAAGAACAGGGCAAAGCCATACTGGACTAGGGTAACAAGGAAGTCCACTCTACTTTCAGGACCTGCTCCTGCACTCTTGATTACACTCCATTGTACAACGAGTATGAGAAAGATTCTCACTAACATGTAGGCCTATCTTACGTGGTGCTTTGTAGTAAGAGTGAGGCTGTTTATTAAACACGTATTGCATGAATCACTGTTGAACCTGTCACAATTAAATAGCAGTTATCTTTTTGAGGGGGTGGTACTGGGACTTCAACTCAGGGTATTCCACTTGCTAGGCAGGCACTCTACCACTTGAACCCACCACTAGTCCAACAGAATACTTTTACTACACATACCAACAACTCAATCAGTACATTACTGAAATCAAGTTAAGGAGCTAAATTTAAGCAATGAAATTAAAATTCCATTTAAATCTAAGCAAAACGGTTCTTTCATGGATCATCGTCTCATCAACCCCCTTCTGTGTTTACCACATACAGGGTGCAAGCAAAAAGACAATGTTCCAGTAGCAGCTGCTGGTTATGGGAATGGTTGTGCCCACCCAGTAGCTTCCTACCACTGAGTTTAGGATGTCAAAGAATATTGAGATGGGAATGTACAAATTGAGGTTTACGTAATGGGTATAAACATTCAGGGCAAGAAGGAAGGGCTTTCAACAGACGCTCATGTTCTTACACCAAGGCTGTTCCAGGCACAGCAAGCCCAGTTCACCATCTAGCAGAGGATGCAGTACAGTACAAGCTGCTTCCTCTGATGTTGTTTTCCTTCGAATTCCTGAATGCCTTCACCTAAATGTATGTATAAAACATTGACCATGTCAATATGATTTACTAAGCTCATTAAGCAATATCTGATAACTGTAAAAGACATTTTCTGTATAGGCTGAATATGATTCAACTTTTTATATTTTTATTACTAATCAAGACATCTTTACTTAATATATGTTAGATTATTTTGTTTTATTTTACCTACATTATATCCTAGCCACATTTGCAAATGACAAGGTATTTTAGATATAGATTGATCTAAAGCTGAAAGAATTCTCTAAGTAGAATCACAATAAATCTTGGACAGGATTCATGTATTGCTTATCAAAGCACTGTTGTGACTTGGACCTGATTTCAAAAGAGAATAGTTAAATAGCTGACCAGCAGCATAAGACATTTTGAAAGGATTTTCTGTTTAAGCAGACAAATTTACTTTTTGGTGATGTCTATGAAAATAATAAAATAGCTTATTTTAGAATAGACCAAAGCAAAAGAAAAATATTCTTCCTTTTAGAATATTAGAGAATTTTAGGCTTAGTTCCTAATTATGGTTGTTTAAAAAAGCTCCCTTAAGTACTTATTTTGAGTATTTATACTTACTGACTATCCATTTCAGATTGAAATGGTCTCTCCTAAATACATCTTCAGCAAAAACACCCCATGAAGTTTAATAGAATTTCAGGTCTCCAGGGCAATTCATTATTCAAACTATGACTTCAGTAAGGACAGTCCATAGCATACACACTGTAAGCAGAGGAGCAGAGCATTTCAATCCTGACTGCTGGTTGGTTTTTGTTGCTCAGGTTGATGATGGTACATGCTAAGTAGTCATTCTACCATTGAGCTAAACCCCAAGTCCTGTTGATTATATTAGAGAAGTAGTTGAGCAAAATAAAATGGCTTCAGGCTTCAGGTCCCTCTTGGTAAAATGAAGGACTGGAAGTAAATGATCCAGAAAATCCATTTTTAAAATCTTAAGCTTTCCCCCTGGGTTAACAACAAAATCACACTTCCTGTGATATGTGTATGATATCAAAAAATTTGCAGCTTAAGCCACGGAACAAATTAATGCAACATACTTTACAAGGTTTTCCAGAAATTTTTATTATTTTTGAAACTATATACCAACTGTTCTCACCAAACACCATAATTTCCTGTAGGTTACATCTACAGAAATCAACTTTTGAATGTAACTGTACTATGAGAACCTTAAAGGTTTGTTTTTCTGAAGTAACAAAAATGTCATTACACTTATGATTGTGTTGAGTGGGAAAGAAAATGTCCCACACCGTGGAGTCCCATGCTGTCAAGGCCTGTTCTTGCATGCCCAACACTGGGAGAAGCCCTAGTCCCGTGGAGACCAGGGAAGTCATTTCCACCCAAAGTATTAGAGTACCTCCTCTTTACCTACCACTTTCACAAAACTTTCCCAACTTATAAATGAGGGGACCTGTGGCCACAGTTGACCACAGTACCAGATGGTTAGACAAAATCCATTTCTTTATGTGGATTGTCAACAAAAATTGCACTTCAAAATGCTTACTTTTAGAACATAAAAGCACACTTAGAAATACATCAGATATTTCCCCATCTCATTGTCCAGAGAAGAAAATTATCTCTTACCCCTTATCAGATACAATACCAACCACAGAGGTTCCACAAAATAATGATGGAATGGGATATGGGGTAAGAAGATGCTGATAAATGGAAGATGAGGTTTACTACTGAAATTCTATCAGTTTTCTACACTTTCCAGTTTTCACTCACCTCTGTGCTTTAAGTTATAAGAATGTCTTGAACATCTAAACAAGAATTATGGTGCTTGTTTATTTGCTTTTTCTACCTTTTCTTCAGTGATAACTGTATAAAATGTATATGTACATATATATGTACATATGTTATATATGTGAATTGTGGATTTATATGGGACCACATACACATATGCACACATAGAAGTATATGTGTGTCTGTATGTGTTTAAGGTATAGGGATTTAGACTACAGGTAAAATAGGTAAAATTCCATATTCACCATGTTCATTTTCATACTGCCTACTAAGCAAGCCTGTATCTATTTTAAGAATACTTATGAGCTATCTTAAAATTACTCTTTTGGAATACTTTAAACATTAAAAAAGACCAACTCCAGAGGTAAATAAGGTATAAATTTTTTTAAAAATAAAGTTCACCCAGCAATTTCCAGACAATTCATTTTCACTAGAGAATGGGACTCTGTAAGAGTAGTATTATGAACGTTTCAGAGAAATTTCATGAAGTGTACACATTAACAATACCCTCTGTGATTTCAAATCTTGAAAAAAGGAAATAATTTAGCCTCTTTAGTGGGAAGTTTAGAATTTCAGAAATTAGATAAACAAGCTATCCAGATTGTTCCATGTGTTAAAGGTATAAAAACAACTTTTTGAGTTTTGTGTTTTTGTAGGATCACCAATTATCTCTATTTCCAAAGACAAATGATTTATGGCATATGTGGAATTACATTTTACACAGAAAGTGATGAGTGAATGAGGAGTTAACAACAAAGGGTTATCATTTCACAAAAAACAAAACAAAGCAAAAATCTTCATATGAAAGGAAACATTTCGGATTGTTGGATGATTTGATCACTGTAGTAAGTCTCGCTGAGACAATTACTTCACATTTCCCTGCTCAAAAAAGGGAAATAAGAAATACTAGGCTTAGTGCCCACTTGGCTCATCCACCTTCCTGGGCAAAATTCCTAGGCAGAGATTATTTGACCTTAGGTTTATTTCATTTTCCTCTTTTAAAATTTTGCTCTCTAGTTCTTACTTTATCTCACTAAAATTACCCCCTAAGGTGCTTTCATACCTTGGTGATTTTTTTAAGTAAAAGCTCTAATTATCTCATGACTCCTGTTTATACATTCACAAATTTTTATCTATTCATTTATTCTACTGAGCCTTAATTTCCCCCGCAAATACCAAAAATCATTAATGCATTTCACTTCTTAATTTCAGTATTTTTTACATATAAAATAATAATAAATAAGTACAAGTTGCAATTCATTTGGTAATGCGAGAGTACTCCTATAATAACACTTCAGCAATTTAATAGAACCAAACAGAAATTAAACCCCATTATCTCAGAAATGTATCTGAAAAGTTGTGTTCATCATTACACATACAGGCAAAACTGAAGTTAACAAGTGGCCATTTGTAACAATTATGTATTCTGACTTCAATTATTGAGCTGTTTATATTTTCATTTAAACTAGAGTATAAAGTATGAAAAATATACATCTGTCTTAAAAATATTTTATAGGTCATTCTCAACCCTTTCTGACACAACCCACTTTCAGTCTCTTAAATGTATATTACTTTTCTGTATAAACTTTGCCATCATTTTCACTACAAAAATATTATATAACAAAGATAATTCTAAAAATAAAACCAGAACATAAGCTCCTTGAAGGTAATGACTGCTTTTTGATTTTATCTTCCGGTCCCCCCACCTTAACCATTATGTGCCATGAGGGAATGAATATGAACCATTCCATTTGGTTAATATGAGAACTAAAGAAAGGAAAAATGCGAGTGCATCCTCTCCCCACCTCTCCTCCTCACTTCAGCTCAGGGATCTGAGGACACACTGAAGACAGCATTCCATTCCACTTGTGGACCTTTGGACAACTGAGTAATTGCGGGCTACTTAGGGCTTTAGTCATTTCTGAACCTCAACCTGGGCGAGACAGCATACGTCACCCAATGGCAAATATGATCACATCTTCTGGTACAGCAAGTCCAGCAATAATAGCCCTGTCATAGGTCAAGAACGCACTTTATATCACCAAGTTATGACTCAGGGCTCCAAGCACGTAGAGTGATACATTCCACTGGATACACTTAGAAAACTGCCTAATGGTAACTTTGAAGAACCGCATACTTAATGTTTTTAAAGCTAATTGAGTAAATTCCCTATTTTCAGTAATACTACCTTTGCCACTTTTCACACTTCCATTTTGGATTTCACCTAAATTATGTGAGCTCCTCGGTAAAGTGTTCTGTGGTTCCACTTCCACTGTATAGGCAGCATGGACGAGCCACACCCATGACTATACTGAGTTATAGTTTTCCCTTTCACTATTCATTACTCTCTGGATGCCAGGGGTACATCTAATAAACTCTGTAACCCCAATATTTAGCATATTTGGTCCATATATAGTATGAACTGAATGACTGGTGAGTGATGCTAATTCACACATACAATATAGTGACATATTTACATACAAATATATATACACAGAGTAGGCACCAAATAGTTGTGATTACACATGTGGTGCTGAAATATCTGTATATGGACAGTATTTATACTTTTAAACATTTTCCCCTTTTATTCTTATGCTAGCTATTCACATTGTATATAAGCATGACTAATTTTGTCAAAAACAAGTGGCTTTTGAAATGAGGATGAGACTTTATTAAGAATAATAAATTAGATAATGCTTGAGAAACTCATTACGCTCTTAAACATGCTTCATTTTTTCACATGCTCACCACTGCCATGGTGACCACTTTGATTTGTACACATTTGGAACATTAGCTAAAAACACTGGCTATGTAACTTCCTGTATTTTAATTCTGTGGTCTATGTTTCTTACTGTTTCTTTTTCTTCAACTAGGGACACTATCAGACTGCACTGGAAGCTCAATTTGAAGATGTATTTGATGAACTTACAGTTCCCATCCTCTGTAGTGCTACTGTACTGAATAAAGGTTGAGAAAAGTATGATTAATTATATATTCACTAGCAAATTAAAATCTTATGTTTATTATTAAATATTCTTTTTTTCATGAAATATCTTACATTTTCAAGGA
The DNA here is from genome assembly GCF_047511655.1 of Castor canadensis. Classification (NCBI taxonomy): domain Eukaryota; kingdom Metazoa; phylum Chordata; class Mammalia; order Rodentia; family Castoridae; genus Castor; species Castor canadensis. Next base: position 78,466,583 of record NC_133394.1, on the reverse strand, counting down.
AGTCACAAGAAGGACTGAGGTTATGTTTTTCTAACTCTTCTTATGTGTTTCTTAAATAGCAAATTAACAAATTGTGAAGTGGTGTATATATGATTAATCCTCCTTCATCACACACAGTCAGCCTATAAACTGTTACTTCAAGTATTCTTGCCTATTTAAAGATATTTTTATAATTTCCTTTCCTTATACTGAAATCCCATTATCCAAGTCCTCATTAACTTAATACACATTATTTCAATGGCCTCACCTAAGACTTCCATTTCCTACTTTTTTTCCTCTCTGCCATACTCCATTGCCACAAACACTATCTCAGGCTTATCTCCCTTAAAAATAGGCCTTATCATGCCACCTTCTTAAAATATGGATTGGTATAAAAGCCACAATTAACACATACAAAATCACCAACTGTTATTTATTTATCAAATCAGGATCCTGAATAGTATCCTTTCATTTATACGCCATACATTTAATTCTGGGTTATGATTGGGAGTTTGGGAGTTTGGTTCACATGAGCCTATTTTTGAGAAACTGATCATTATTCAATGGGTGGTTCAAATTGGATACTGAGTCACCTCGGTTACAGGCCAAGTTCTAGTGGTGAATTAATGACAGCAAATACCAATGTTTGAAGGTTCTTGGCAGTCAGCCTGTTGGTGACCTCCTACTGTGTACTTCTGTTCAGACTTCTATATTATGTTAGTTAAATTTCTAATCATTACAACAAAATATCTGAGATAATTAACTTACAAAAGAAAAGGTTGACTTTTCATCCAGAATTGATTGGATCAGAGTTTTGGGCTTATGCTGTTTTGGGCAGTAGATATGGGCAAGAGCAGGTGATAGGGCAATACACCACGAGCCAGGCAGCAGAGAGAAAAATGGAAGGTGCTGGGGTTCCACAATCCCCTTCAAAAGCACACCACTAATAAAGAACCTTCCACTAGGCCCTACTTACTAAAGGTTCTACTACTTCCCAATAGCACCAAGCTGAGGATTAAGCCTTTAACACATAGGCCTTTGGGGGATATTCAACATCCAACCAAAGCATATACTTTGCAAGTATATTCTATCCTTTGAAAAATCAGCATTTAATTTCTTGTGATTTTATTTCTGCTTTTGTTTCACACCATTGACATCTGGTAGGTCTTACTCCACAGCATTGATGGTAAGTAGTAGGATTTAATTCATAGCACTGACAAGCTGCAGAACTTACTCCACAGAACTGACAAGTGGTAGGACTTACTCCACAGCACTGTTTAGCTTGGGTTCTCCACCCACACTCCCAGGAACTGCAGAACATCAAAAACAGTTGCTACATGCAGAGAACCTGCAGTCTTCAGACATCATCTTTTTTCCTCTCTCTTTTTCACTCCCTTCCTTCCTCTCTCTCATCTTCCTTTTATTCTCCCTTTCTTTCCTTTATTTGTATACTACATAGAAAACTCAGAATAGACTTTTAAATGTTCCTTTTCATCTCTTAGAAATTCCTCATATTATAAACCTTGAGATAAACAATTTTCTCAATTTTGCTATGTTTAACAGAGAAGGACTACAGTTTGTAACATCATGTCAAACTATAACAGTCATTTTTTAAGAAGTGCTTAATCTAGATAAACAGTAGGTAAACTGTGATTAGAGAGATTTTTTTCCTCTCAAAATATGCTATAATAACAGAATGTAGTCTTCATTTCCACTGGGATTAACCCCAATGCCTCAGCACAAACAGTGTCTACCACAATCCCATGAAAAAATATTAGAAGCAATAAATTATGACTGGTTCCATTTACACAAATATTTTGATACCATGAGCTAGCTTGCTTATTCAAACTGACAGGTTGAGATGGAGGGTTACAGATAGAAAGGTCATAAGTAGATGATGTTTTTGAAGTGTGTGTGGGGATTTCTGGTGAGAAAGCAGTAGGGGTTAAGTCAGCTGCCACATAGGGAAATGATTTTATCGCTCGATAGAAGGGCGGAGAGCTGACTTGAGATTTGAAAATGTATTCAGACATTATGAGGAATTACTTCAGAAAAAATGTCTTTGGGCAAAGAAGTTTTAAAATGCACTGTAGGTAATGAATAATTCCTTTATTACTTCATAAATATCACCAGGATATTGAATCAAAAGAATTTGGGGTTTTATTCATTCCATTTAGGAATTTCTCATGGTCTTGAGTCAATGGTTAAGAGTTTGAAAATAAAAGTAACTGAACATCTTAAAAGCTTTGTAAGCTGTGAAATTTTTATTGTGTTAAACTTAATTTAATGGAATAAGATTCTCATAGTTCAAAAACAATCCAGAAGGAGTAGAATCATTCATTATTCACTTAGCAAAGGTACAGGCAATAAAACAATGGACAGAGCTGTTACGACAGGGGCTCCTGGAAAATTACTTTTATTGAACTGACTGCAATATGGAGTTTACCAGAAATTTAATCATTTACCACTTAAAACTAATGTTGAATTAACAATGGATTTCAATGTAAAGAATCATTTATAAGTCAACAGTTTGAGAAACTTGAACTATATTACTTTCCTCCTTAATATTTTCAAAGAATTTTCATGAAATATTACTATTTGGATGAAGAAAAAATGTTAGTTTCTATAGATATTTATAGCTACTGAGGAAAACGTAGATCTCTCAAGTGTTGGGAGGGACTCAGCTCTTCATTTGGAACCCAATCCTCTTCTTTTACTATATTTAAGAATATAGGGCTGTGGATGTTGCTCAGTGGTAGAGTGCTTGCTCAGCATGTATGAGGACCAGGGTTCAATCCCCAGCACCTCAAAAAAAAAAAAAAGAATATAATTATAAAACAGGGAAATACAATGATTTAACTAAACCATTTTGCTAGTGGCAAGTGACAGAACTGAATTTGAAACATATCTGGTATGCTAGGAAATTACTTTCTTGTAAATAAATTGTTAATTCAGCCTACCAAAAACTCTAAGTAATAACCATGGTACCTGGAGAAAGTTTCTTCATTTTCCAAACTAGTGGTCAGTGCTAACAGTGTAGTACTGAAATATGCATTCAGGATTTTACCCAATGTATTTTACCCTCTTCTCAGAATCTCTTCCTGGATTTTTATAGCTGTGAACAGGAAGATCAACCTCTGTGCACTGGTAAGTTAAATGTGCTATTCATAAAAATTAAAGACATACAGAGGTATATGTATATACACACCTGTATATGTAGCTATACATACACGTGTTTATGTTATATACACATATGTGTACATTATATTTAATATAATTAAAATTAGAACAGGCTTGTTCTGGGCATATTTCAATATCCACATATAAAAGAAGCAGGTAAATCACCTACTGTGAGATAAGAGTTCACAAAGGAGTAGTTTTCTCCCTGAGGGGAAGGAAGGCTGACTTCCTCCACTGCCCACCTTTGAGTATGTATAAATACATGGAGGTCCTGCCAATTGTTCTTAAGAGAGGAGAAGGCTATGATTAGCATCCACCACAACCAACATTCAATTTCAATGAATCAGTAAGGAATTCATATCTAATCATGTATCTTTGCTTGAGCACATTTCATTAAATTATGATAAAGCCTTCCCTTTGATTTAATGAAATGTTAAATTTAAATAAGGTCTTTTCCATAACATTTTTCACCTTGCATTTCAATCTAATATTGGATTTCTCCTTGAATTCAATGAGACGGTCTATCTATATACAACAGAAAATCTTTTTCCTTTTATTTTTCTGATTGGTACTGAGTTTTGAACACATGGGCACATGGCTTCCCATTTGCTAGGCAGGCACTCTACCACTTGAGTCATGCTCCCAGCCCATTTTGCTCAGGTTACTTTGGAGATGTGGATTTGCTTTTTGCCTAGACTAGTCTATCCTTCCCACCATAGGTAGGATGACAGGTGCATGCCATCATATGCAGCTTTTTTCCTTGAGATGGAGTCTCATGAACATTTTCTGCCCGGGCTGGCCTGGAGCTATGATCCTCCAGATCTCAACTTCCTGTGTAGCTTGGGATGACAAGCGTGCATCAAATCACCCAGCTACCGTTTGTCTTTTCTTTATAACTTTCATTTTCTAATTGACATATAATATTTGTGCTATTTTATGCGAAGCACTATTATAATTTAAAAAATATATTGAATGATAAAAATTGATTAGCATTTCCATCTCCTCAAATATTATGTTTTCTAAGTGTTGGGAACCTTCAAACTCTTTTTCTTTAGTCATTTGGAATGTGTGATTAACTGTGATAGCCTGTACCTGTAGCTATCCAATACTGCTATCCAATATTAAAAGGTACTTCCCCTCCACAAACTGTATTTTGTTACTCATTACCCACTCTCTCATTATTCCCCTCTCGTTTCCTTTCTTAGTGTCTTGTGAGCTCCCTTTTATTTTCTACTTCCTTGTGATCAGTGTTTTAGCTTCCACAAATGAGTATAAAACATGTGACATTTGGCTTTCTTTGGTTTATTTCACTTAACAATTTCCACAAATGATATTACCCTACTATAGACCCTTTTTTAATTCATCCATCCTTTTATAGAAATTGTTGTTGCTTCCATATTTTGGTTATTGTGAATAATGCTGTGATAAACACGTACTGTAAGCATTTCTTTAATGTAATGAGCTCATTTCCTTTAGAAATATCCTTAGCAGTAGAATTGCTGCATCACATGGGAGTTCATTTTTAGCTTTTTGAGGAACTACATACTTTCCCTCACATAGCTATACTAATTTACATTCCTGTCAATACTATGTAAGTATTCCCATTTTTTCTGCATCCTCACCAGCATTTTTTACTGTTTTGTTTTGTTTTGTTGTTTACTTTTCACAACAGCATTCTAACTGGATTAAGGAAACATCTCATATGTTGACAACTTGAATATTTTCCTTTGAGAAATGTCTACTCAGATCATTTTTTCATTTGTAAATCAGATTTTTTTTTCCATAGAGTCTGGATATTAACCCCTTGTATATGAGCAATTTGCATATATTTCTCCCATTCTGTAGGTTGTCTCTTTACTCTGTTAATTTTTTGATGTGCAAAAGCTTCTTATTTTGACATAATTTCATTTCTCTATTTTTGTTTTTGAAGTCTTTTCCAAAAATCTTTGCCTCTATCAATGTCTTCAAGTATTTCCTCTGTAGTTTCAGCTTTGGATGTTTGCTACATTTTTGAATTGATGGAATTGATGCTTTAATAAGGGACAGATAGAGATATATTTCATTTTTCTGTATATGTATATTCAGTTATTCTAGCACTATTTACTGAAGACAGTACCCTTTCTCGAACATATGCTCTTTGGAGCTTTTGTCAACAATCAATTAATTTCTGTTCTCTATTCTATTCCATTAGTCTGTGTGTCTGCTTTTAGGCAAGGATTATATTGTATTAATCAGTATAGCTTTGTAGCATATTTGAAGGCAGGCATTGTATGTCTCCAGTTTCGTTCTGTTTTCTCTGATTGCTCTATTTCTGGTCTTCTGTGTTTCTGTACGAGTTTTAGGATTATTTTTTATGTTCCTGGTACTTTGGGGGATTGCACTGAATATGCAGATTGTATATCTAAGCAATGTTGGTCTTCAAAACCATGTTCATTGTATGTCTTCTCAATTTTTACTGTGTATGTCCTGTCAAATTTCTTTAATCAGTGTGCTTTATAACGTTAATTATAGACAGCTTTCCCTTGATTGATATTTTTTTCTATTCCATTTTTATGGCTATTGTGAATAAGACTTCTTTTTAATTTGTTTTTTAGACAATTCACCACTGGTATATAAAATGCTACTATTCTTCATATATTGACTTTGTATTCTGAAAACTCACTGAATTCATTTATCAGTCCTAGAGGCTTTGGTGGCATATTATGGTTTTCTCTATATAAGATCATGTCATATACAAACAACTATAATGTGACTTCCTACTTTCCAATTTGGATGTCCATTATTTCTTTTTCTTGCCTAATTGTTACAGTTAAGACTTCCAGTACTATGTTGGCTAAGACTTATAAAATTGGACATTCTTACTCCAAGTCTTACAGGAAATATTTTTAGTGTACATCCATTTAGCATGATGTCAACTATGGGTTCGTCATGTATGACGGATGTCAGGTATGCTCCTTCTATACCTAATTTGTTGATGGTTTTTAACATAAGAGGTTCTGAATTTTATGTTCTGTACTTATTGAGAGGATCTTATGTGTTTTGTTCTTCAATCTGATGCATTATATTTATTGACTTATTTATACTGAACATCCTTACATTCTTGGGATTAATCCCACTTGCTCATGAAATACAAACTTTTCGATGAGCTGTTAGATTCAGTTTGCTGCTATTTGTTGAGAATTTTTGCATCTATGTTCATCACGGATACAACATCAGTCTGAAACTTTCTTTTTTGCTGTGTCTTTGTCAGATTTTTGGTGTCAGGATAATGCTGGCCTTATAGAGTGAGTTTCTCCAAATTCCCTCCATATAAGTTTTTGGGGGCAGTTTAAAAAGAATTTGTATTAGCTCTTCTTTAAATGTTTGTAGAGTTCTGCAATGAAACTACCATGGCCTAGGCTTTTCGTTGTTGGAAGACTTGTATTACTGATTAAATCATGTGGCTTGTTATTATTCTGTTCAGGTTTCCCACATCCTTATAGTTCAGTTTGGACAGGCTATAGGTGTCTGGAAAGCTGAAAATTTCCTACAGGTTTTCCCATTTATTGGTGTACAGTTTTTTAGACTCATTCTTGATGATCCTTGTATTTATGTCATATCTGCTGTAATATCTCCTTTTTTATCTCTGATCTTGTTTTATTCTTTTCTTGTTTGTCATGCTTGAAAGTTTGTTGATTTCTGTTTATCTTTTCCAAAAAAAAAAAAATCAACATTTCATTAATATTTTGCTTTTTAAAAACTGTATTCTCTCTGGTCTTTGGTATTTATTTTCTTCTATTAATGTTCGGTTTGATTTATTCTTGCTTTTCTAACTCCTCGAGCTGCACATTAGGTTGTTTATCTGAAATCTGTCTTTTCTTTTAATATAGACACTTGTTGCTCTAAATTTCCTTGCTATATTGCTGCTTTTACTGTAACCCATAGCCTCTGATATGGTGTGTTTCTACTTTTTCTTTCAAGGACTTTAAAAAATCTCTTTTAATTGCATCATCGTGTCGTTAGAAGTCATGAAAACATCACTCAGTTTCCACGTATTCATACAATTTCTAAAGATCTTCTTGTTGATTTCTAGGTTTACTCCTTTGTGAACAGAAAAGACATGATATGATTTCCATTTTTTTATTTTGTTGAGACTTATGTTGTAGCCTAGTATAGGGGATACCCTGGAGAACATACCATGTGCTGGTAGGAAAAAAATGTATTCTGAAAGGAACTCCAGCAATCGGAGTGGTGGTGCTGGGGACATGGGACATGGTGAACCTGTCCTCAGGCCTCTCTTGGGCCAGATCCACTGCTGGCCGAGGCTTCTAGTAATGACACAGACCACTTCTAGTGGTGGCACAGTGGCATGGAACACATCCCCAGTCTCCACATGGGCGAGCAGTGCTACTAGCAGGGGTTTCAGGCAATAGTAGTGCTAGTGCAGGATTGTGCACTGTGAGGAACACGTCTCTGGGCCTTATTATGTGCCATAGTACTCATGTCCTTGGTCCCTGGAGGGTCAAGTACTTCTGACAGTAGGGCCCAGGAACAGGTGCCTCCTCAGGCCCCACAGTGGTGTACATTAATGTTGGTGGCAGCAAAGGCACTGGGGAGCAGAGACCTCAGAAAGTGTGTCCTCAGACCCTGCAGTGGTGAGCACTGGTGGTAATAGATGGTGTGAGGGATGGGGAGGCTGGTCAGGTCTTAGGGATAAATGCCTTCCTTCTTGTACCTTGAGCACAGGCCCCTGCTGTGTTGAATACATGTCTTCATAGAATAGCATAGTATAGTATGGCAGCATGCTGGGGTCACAGTTGCACAGCTGGTCTAGCTGGACTAGTAAGGCTGTAGTGGAACACTGTGGGGACTCTGGGATGGAGATATGTAGAGGCTTGTGTCCCTATGGCAGTATGGAAAATGCCAAATGTGGTTCTGCTCTTAAAATGGCACCATGTTGCAGTAAGCTGTGTTCTGGGGATCCACAGGGACCAGTGTAAGTCCCTCCTATGAAGCAAAGCTAGACTCCAGGCAGCTCCCCTAGCTGGGCCCCAAGCTTGTGACCACGGTGGCACTTTCTTGTAGCTATAGTCACCAGAATCTGTGGCATTGACATTTATTGCATTTCTTCTGGTTCCCCATTTCTCTGAAGTGGGGAGCCCCAGCCAGGGAACCAGGCTGCCAGTGTGCTTTGGGCGTCTCTATGCTGCTATGCTTGGTCTCCCTGTCTTACAGAGTTCATGTCTCCCTCCATGTGAGTTCCAGTGCTCTTCTCCCAGCCACTCACCTCAAAGTAATTTGATCTTTGTACAGGAGGTGAATGGGAGTGGACTGCAGGAAGCTATTGAAAATTTTCAATGAATGCTAGTGTGTTCTCTGATTTCACAGAATCAGTGTACTGGGTTGGCAGTTATGCTACCCCACCTGAAGTAAACGCTGACTGGGAGGTATTATTTGTATCATTCCTTCTGCTGAAAAAAAAGAAGTATAAATATGAGCAGCATTGCCAGTGAAGTTGGGAAGTTATCCTTATTTCCATGTTGCTCCTTCACAAGTCCATTTGAGGCCATGAAGTTAACCTTAACTTGGAAGAATTTTATTAAATGGGTTAATGTGAATCTTGCCAATTATGTACCAGAACAATCATTCTTTTGAAAAAGTTAGATTTTTTTATTGTCACTTTAACAAAAGCATTAGGGAGGAAAATCAAGTAAGAATCAGAAATAAATCTAACAATTAATAAGTAACAAGTCTTAAGTCAGCATCTGCCTGTACTATAAAAAGCAGAGGAGGCAACCTATTTGAAAACTGAGTTCTTTAAAGAGGAGGCTCTTTTATCAAGGGACCTGAACAGAATGTAGCTCTCCAAGAGTCAAGAATTAACTGTGTAGGGTCTCTCTTAAGAGAGCTCATATAGCAAACTGGTATCAATATTTTTGTGTTAGAGATATAGTTATACAAATCACCGAAGAAGAGGCTCACATATGAAAAGCCACTGCAGGATGACTTCTGTATATTTTAAGATTTACAGAATTAGAAGTCATCTATTATCATTGAGTTATGCTCTTTGCTATTACTTGGTTTTCTTTCTGTTTAAACAGTACAGACAACTATTAAGGTAGCTAGATAGGTGGTCATATTTGCATTTCTTTGGTCCTGTGAGCAGTCCATGTTTAACCAGATAATCCAAACAAAGGTTTTATTGTCACCTCAGGCAAGACAACAGAAAGTAAGAGCATATCACAAGGAATGCATTCCAGTAGTACACAGATCCTCCTGGGGTATAAACTGTAAAACTCTTCCTCAATAGTGGTAGGAATGTGATCTTTGGCAATAATCAAAAAGGGAAAGTGGGAAAAGAAAGGCAAAGCCAGGGAGGCACTGGGAGCACCAGGAAAGGAAAAGAAGATAAGGACTGGTGAGAGACAAACACTGGGTGTGCCAGACAGGAGTTTGGGGAGTTACGGGATACATTCTTTCTCTCCTTGGAATGTTGATTTTGAACATTTCAAAACATAAAACCAAAACATCTCATTAGCCAAAAGCACAGTCCCTTGATCTCAGACTTGGTCAGATCCCCACCCTTCATTTTAAGTCCTCTTGGGGATGATTTTTTCCAATCTACAAAAGTAAATGCTACAAAGGTCAAAGGATAACAAAACTATAAATTATGCCACTAAGCTAACTATACTCAACAGAATTTCTGGAAATGGCACTGCGGAATTTGTGGTCCAAAGAGAACTTTATTTTGAGGCAAGAAGCGCAGGTAGGAAAACAGTGACTGTATATTTGAAAGCTGCATGACAACTCCTGCCTGTGGGGGATGAGTTATTTTGGCACCACCAACACCTCTTCCTTTTTTGGATTGCAAAAAACACAGGTTTGTTTCAGGAACCATTTCTCCATGAATCTCAGTGCATTGCTTTGGTTCTTGGATGGGCATGTAAACCCAACCTTGCCAATCACAGTCATGCAGGCTTCAAGTGCCTGATGTGGCAACTGTCTGAGCTATGACTCTTGATGCAAACCAGGTCAATCGAAACCCCAGAACATCTGCATTTAATGTTCCTGTCTTTATGGCTTTCTCTGCCATCTTAGGAGGACAATCAGATAGAAAATGAGGTCACCTACATGGAAATAGAACTATAGAGTTCTATAGTTCCTCTATAGAGAAAGAGTAAGACACCTGATGTCCTCAATTCACAACCCAGATCAAGACTATCCCGTGATGTTTTTAGTGATACCACACAAATATTTCCTTTTCAAACTGGCTAGAATCACTGGCTAACTCTCTGTGGTCTCTTGAAACTAAGAGTTTTAAAATAACACTTCCTTGTGTTAACTTCACTATTTTTCACTTTATGCCACCTTTTAAGGAAACTAATTTTGGTATGGCATAGTTTCAACAGAAGTGTAATTAATTTCCTAGTCATGAAACACTATTGGTCTTTCTTGTGCTCAGGGCCCACATAAAATTTCCCTACCCAATTCTAAGAGAAAAGAGAAAGATCAGCTTTTCTCTATGATAACAGAATTGTATACTAAGTTACTCCCTGGTGTTTTTTTTTTTTTTTTTTTTTGGTGGGGGCAACTAGAGTTTGAACTCAGGGCTTCATGCTTGCTAAACAGGTGCTCTACTACTAAGTCATTCCACTAGCCCTTAATGCTTTTGTTATTTTGGAGTTAGGGCCTTTTGTTGTTGTTGTTGTTGTTGTTGTGGGGGCTGGATTGGACTGTGATCCTCCTATTTTAGGCTTTCTGTTGTAGCTGGGATAACAGGTCCATATCACCATATTTAGCTATTGGTTGAGACGAGCCTCACAAGCTTTTTGCTTGGGCTGGCCTGGAACCATGATCCTATTGATCTCAACCTCTCTAGTAGTTAGAATTATAGCAGTGAGCCACTGGTGCCTAGCTGTACCTGATTGTCTTTAATATAAGTATTTCCAGTGCCAATAAGGCTGCAATTGGACATTTTGTTCCTCCCTGTATCTATACCCAGAGGCACAAGAGAATTGCGATTTGAAATAGAAAACATTGGGACTCTTTGTAGGTTTTCTTTGCATACAACTGCATAACTATAAGAGTGCAACAAAGAAGGGAATACCAGCAAGACAACAATGTGCTCTCTATTCTTCCAACAAACAAACAAAATTTAGGCAATGTGCAAAATTTTGTGGTTGGGAAATAACGAAATTCTTCAACTATTCCAACTGCCTTCACTTTCCTCTGATTTGTTCTATATGCTTGTCAGAATTGCCTTTATAAAATATAGATCAATATATGACCCCGTTTTGCACACAAACCCCTAGCTTCTGACAGCATGAGAAAGGAAGTTCACATTCAGCTTGGCATTCAATCTGGCATTATCCACCTTTACAGATTGACCACTTGCTGGCGCTCCAAGGCAGTTGAAGTTCCAGAGAAACCTATTATTCTCAAATGATTTCCCATATTCTCAACTTCCAGTGTAAGTCTGTCTGGAGCTCTCACTTCTCTGTAATGCACCTAATATTTAATTTTAACTAGCTTTCCTAAGCATTTATTAGTTTCTAGTCAGACGCAAAAATCTTAGCTATTCTTCAAAGCCCGGTACACACTGCATAACCACACTCTCTTGATCAGAACTCATCTTTCTATGCTTGAATACTGAATCACATCTTACTTATGATACAGCACTGGATCAGACACGACTGTTTGTTCACAGAAAGACAACGTGCTCTCTCCTCCTTCCTTAAAACAGCAGAATTTTGTTCAGGTAACTTCTATGATCTGAATATTGGTGTGACCTCAAAATTCTTGTATCTCAGGAGGTGATGAGGTGATGGAAAGCATTTTAGTATTATAAAAGAATAAAACCCTCCTTCTTTCCATCATGTGAACACACGGTGGGAAGATACCTACCATCTATGAACTAGGACTCCACTCTCACCAGACATGAATCTGCTGCCTCCTTAAAGCGTGGCCTTCTAATTTGCAGAACTGTGAGAAATAACATTCTTTTTATGGAATTTTGCAATAGCAGCCTGAAAGGACTGAAACAATGACCAGTATACTCATGCTGTAGCACTGATGTCATTTCCCAAATCATGAAGAGCTGTGATGATGCCCTAATCCACCTTGCCCCCCTTGTTTAGATGGGCTCACTTTCAAGTCACCAGCACCCCCACCCACAGACCCCAGCACCAGGAGATCCTGGTACTATAACAAGGTCCCAACAGCACATTTTGAAAAGGTACTGTTTTGTTTAACCTATCTTTTACATGCTGTCATAAACAAAACTGAAATTTTGAGTCACAGTCTAATACCTACTTACTTATTTTCAGGCCCAGGTTTTCAGATTCAAGATGGAGAGAAAGGCTGGGAATTATGTATGTAATCGGTTTCTGTAACAGCTTCGGATATCTAAAGATTGCTCATGAAATCTCAAATCACGCCTTTACTTTACCTCAATCCTTTTAAGGGGTCCATGAAAACATTTTGCTTGGAAATAAATTTTTAGGATGCACTTAGCGATCTCTACAGTCATTATCAGCTGAATAAACATCACCTTTATTTCAGTCATATAGCTATCCAACTACGGAAAAGTTTTGTTGTTTTCATAAAACAATATTTCCTTAAACTTTCATCATGCACAGTTTGCAATGGCATTGGTAAGCTTGTATAAGAAGTCTATCCATCCACATAAGGTATATCTATCAGAATGAAACACAGAAAATAAGTGAGATCTGAGGTCAACGTAGCAAGGTTAATCTACCCACTTTTCTGCATAAAATTAATAAGAAGCATTTAGAGACTGTTGGTGTCAAAAATACACAGTTATGGTATGAATTAGAACGAGGGACAACACAGCAATCTAAACACAATCAATTACAGTAATAACTGTAGTCTCTGTTTACCATACACTCGGATGGGTGGTATTTTATCTTAACTGCCTATTTACTTGTCTGCCTCTTTCTCCAGACTACAGGCTACTTAAGGGCATAAGTCATCTTCGAGTCACTGCTGTCATCTCATTACCTACCACAGTGTTCCCCAGATATTTGTTGAATGTAGGAGTAAATAAATGAGGAAATAATAAAGTCACACTAATTCTATTATAAACAGCAGGAAAACAGGCAAATATCAAAAGATTTTTTTTTATTTTAAAGAAAAACTAACTTTTTTAATCATCTTAAATTCTACATAGTAAAAACCCTCCAAATATTTAACTTACCAGACTTAGCACTTCTATAATAAACTAAATGTTTTCCCACATGCACTAGTTACAGTATTCCTTTCAAACGAAGCCCAGGTGTGCTGGCAAAGAAGAGGCACTATTTTCTATTGGGTGCCTCTTTCAAATGCTGTCTCTTATCACCTTTCTCTTCAGAAAAATCTTATATGTAATAAGAAGAAAAGGAACAAATAGAAAAGAATTTCTATAAAAGCTCTCCATTAAAAATGTGTCATCCTTGGGACACCATATGTTACTATGTCATGGAGGAGACACAGTAAATAAATAATACTTGAGATATGACTATATAAGTTAGAAGACTAGAAGCCCACTAATATAATCAGCTATAATATGTTTCTCCACTAATTCATCTATTTACAAATTGGGGAAACTGAAAACAAGACAAGCAGACTGGCAAAATAAATATCTTTATAACATTCATTTCTCCTCTTCCTTCCTGTCTCACCCAATACCCCCCACCATATTGCCTGCATATCTTGGTCAGGCTATAAAAGTAATAAAAACCTAATTTGCATTTGACTGGCTTTGCTTTTTGTAATAATATGAATCTTCAACAACATAAGCACACAGCTCGACATATCTTCTTTCTACAGATTGTTTGAAAAGGGTAATAAGGGCACAGGAACATAAGTCAAACATCTCACCTAAGTCCATTCTTTTGCACAATAAAGCTAAAATAACTATTCAGATCTTTTAGACTCTCCTCAGTTTCAGACTTGAGAAAATATTTAAAAGGTTTCAGTTTAAACTCTTACCATGCACTTTAGGAGAACACATCTGTTATTTTAGTTCTATGGCCTTGTTATAGACAAGAGTTGCTTTTATCATTTTTTCAAACCAAATTTAAACTCGAACTTAACAGTACCAGGCCCCTATCAGGAAACCTTCACTTTGCTGGACAACTGTCTACATTCCAACCACATGGCAGACAAAGTAAAGCAGAAAGTACTCCTCTCTATGTTACCACCAAAACTGCTAGATCAACAAAAGAAAACTACTGCCTTTAATGCAATCCTGAGCTGTCAGGAAAGTCAGAGAATTTTCTGCAGGGCAAATAAGCACAGCAAGTCAGATTTCTGTAAGGACTCTGGAGTCCTGGGGCATCTGCTGAGCCGATGATGTCCAACAGGACATTTAAGGAATCACTGGAAAAACAGGGAAGCCTGGGGTATGATACAAACCTGTCCCTTCCCTTTTGCCCCTGCCACCCACACACATCCCTGAAGATGGGCCATGGGGCAGGAACCACAGAGATATGCCATCAGACAGATTCCCAAGTCATAGGACAGTAAAATGGCACCTTGAAGAGACTGGAAAAAAACACAAAACATAACTCTATATTCAATACAACTAACTTCTAAACATGAAGGTGAAATAAACACGTTTACAGATATACAGTGCTGAGTATTGACTACCAATCGACTTTCACTTAAGAAACTTTTTTAAAAAGACCATATGTATAGAAATAACATAATCCTACAAAAAGATTCAGTAATATAAAAAAAAAATAAAGAAAAAATGGTTAGTACCAGAAAAACATGGGTCACATACAATAAGACGCAATATAAAATTTTCTGGAGTTAAAAAAATACGAAAGTAATTGGCTGTGACAGTACTCACCTGTAATCCCCATTACTCAGGAAGTGGAAGCAAGAGGAGCATGGTCCCAGGCCAGCCAGGGCAAGAGTAGAAGACCTTGTCTAAACAATAACTAAAGCAATGAGGGCTGTGGATGTGGCTCAAGCATAGAGCGCCTGCCTAACAAGCAGAAGGCCCCGAGTTCAATCCCCAATGCACACACATATCCAATGCCAAGTAACTCCAACATGGGTCTGCCCAGTGAGGACAGGAGCCACTAGCCCCATCCTGCTCAGTGTTCACAATGACATGACTTAACTTCTGCAATGACTTCAGGAGA
Organism: Castor canadensis; assembly: GCF_047511655.1. Taxonomy (NCBI): domain Eukaryota; kingdom Metazoa; phylum Chordata; class Mammalia; order Rodentia; family Castoridae; genus Castor; species Castor canadensis. Next base: position 78,451,290 of record NC_133394.1, on the reverse strand, counting down.
CTCTCAATTAGGGAAAATATCTTCACTGTTCACTCTAGGAACTTGCCATAAGAGCCATTCGGTTCTTCAGTTGAGTCATCAGCAGGTGACTGACCCTGCCGGACTCCAGGCCTCATAGCTTTACTTTTCTGTTTTCACCAACTCTAAACTACTGTATTGAAATCTTTACTCAATCCTAACCAAGTACACACAGTGGAAGTCCCATCTTAATCCTATCTCAGATGAACAAAACCTATTTTCCCTGTCTTCCTCTTGTACACTATTAAATCTGTTGAGGTGGTACTCTCATCACTGTATTAAACAATATCAGAGTGGAATGGTTACCAGCATATGGAGCTTTGAGCATAGTCCTTGCAATATTCTGCAAATCCAAAATTATTTCACAAACCATAAGATTCTCTGCATAAATTCAAACTAACTCTCAGGACAATTATTAAAATAGATAAAAGAGATGAACAAGTTTGGCAGATAAAAGAATAACCTAAAAATGATTGCTTTTCTATATGTTAGCAATATATAATTACAAAATGCACTTTTGAAGCATAGATGTTTAGCAATAATATATAAGGAACCTAGAAATAAATCTAAATAATATATGTATAACGTCTTTGTAAAGAAACTTTAAAACCATATGGAGGTAAAAGAGGACCTCAAAAAGTGGAGAAATACAAGTTTTCAAAGGTAAGAAGATTCACTATTATATAATAATATCAGTTTTCTTTGCCATGATTTATACATTCAATGCTATTGTATTAAAAATTGTGACAGTTTTCAAGGAACTTTACAGTCTAATTCTAAGGAATATACTATAAGGCAAAATAGGTCAAGATGTTTCCAAAGGTGAAGTGAGACTTCCTTAACTAAACAAGTCATTAAGACAGTGTCATTCAATTAAGACAGAAAAAAATGACCAAAAGAACAAAACAGTACAGTAACAGATCCAAACACAACCAGAAACACAATCTGAAAGTTAGCTAACTTGGAACATCCTTGAGGAAAGAATGAGTATTTAATAAATGATCACAAGACACTACTGGATACACTAATGAAAAGCCTCACAACCACAGACACAAACAAATTCCAGTGAATCAAGGACTTAAATATGAAAGGCAAAACTGAAGAGTAAAACAGACAAATAAAAACTAGACATGTTGAGGGCATGCCCAATTCAGCATGAACTACTTTAAAAAACATAACATTGTGAAGATTTTGCTTGTTTGAAATGGACATCAAATCACAAAAAAATACCTAGTACTAGTCCACTGATACATATTTCAAAACGGGCAAAATAAACTATTTTCCATAGGACACTATTAGAGAAATACATGTATAATGAAAAATATAATGAAAGATATAGTCAAGAGAATAAATAAAAAATTGAGTACAATAATTGTATTTTCAGGGACAAGGAGGAACAATTAAGGGGGACACGGGCATAGGATTTCAAAGCTTTTGGAAGGGTCACTTTCCTAAAGTTGAGTAAAATGCTGGGTAGAGCTGTGTCACATGCTGATTATGCCACACAGGATGAAAGTTTAATTTTTACCTTTAGCTAATAATATATATTATGCATGCTTGAATATGTACACATGTATTCCTACAAATTCACATATTATGCTCCTTCCTCTGCAACATAAACCATTAGGTATCAGCTGTCACATGGGCCATCTTGCTACTGATCTGCAGGAACTTGGGGAAAAAGTGCAAGAAAATGCTAACATTCTAGATACTACTATTGTTGTAATGAAACTCTTATTTTGACCCAGGAGTCTCCTGTATCCTATCAATATCACAACTCTGGTACACTAATTGCTGCTTTGCAATTAGAACAAAAGCTTATACTCTTTATAATTTTTCATTAAAGAAGGAAATTTTATTTATGGAAAGAAGATAAGAGCTACGGTACAGTATGGTTAACAAGTAATTAAATAGGTGCTAGGAAAAAATGTGTGTCAGCATTTGTTTAGGTATAATTTATGAATGATATCTACTGTACATGTCTGGTCTGTTTCCTTATCTATAGAATGAAGGATTGAATAACATAGTGTATAAAGAGAGTTAGTATAGCTCCTATTTCTGCAGCTTTGAAACCATAGATATAAAGAAAAACACAACATGGAATGTAATGTCACAGAAAGAAATGTGAGAAAAAGTATACAAGTAATACTAAAGATAAAAACTGTGATGACAGCAAGTACAAAGTTTATTTCATCTGTACTGAATATCTATAATATATGATAAAATGAAAATTCCCTTTTTAAATAGTATATCAAAGAAAAAATAAAGAATCCTGCAAAGAAATTCAAGTAAAATACTTTCATGATACACAAATGCTACTGAAGTGAAAACTCTTCAATAAGACCACCCAACCTTGACAAGTGTATTCACAGGGGATTTAAAGAGTAATATTTGGATGACATACAGTAGGTGGTCTTGTGCGTGGGTGAAATATTCCAGCTGACTGTGGTTCATGAATGCTGTTAGGAGAATTCTGGTCAATTCCCTCCTGGCAAGGCATAATGTCAGCCTAAATTTCAGATTCTGCTTTCAGCACTGAATTGTTCCTTTATGATGAAATACTCCAACCTCTTTGTCCTTACTGAGTGGATAACTATCAATAACTATCCCTAGGTAATACACATAACTGTGGATACACTTTTTTCACCAGCTTATTTTTTTATCTTATTGATTTGGTTGGCAGGAAGCTGAAGGACAAAATTTTTAGGACTAGTGGCAATTTAGGTTTTCTGCCACAGCTACATTACTTTACATAGTGTTTTATTCTCCATTTCTTATTTTACATGGTTTTACTCTAAATACTTTTTACCAAAAATTATCTCAAATTATTTTAGAAATAAACAGAAAATAATGATTATATGTATAAGAATGTGACTTCTGCTTTTAAAGTAAGATTTAAGTGAAATAGCACATGAATAAGGTCATAAATTTCTTGAACTATCAGAAAAAAAACCAAACAAAAGATGTCTTTTAAACTCAATCATATCAATGAAGCAACTTAAAAGACAACGATTGTTTTTTTCCCTTGGAATTCAAAGTATGCCAACTTACTTGCATATGTCATCTTCTGGGTCTTCCAGCCCAAATCTTTCATCAAATGTAAGTTGTATCCACACATTTTCCTCTACAGCCACTAGTCTCCACACCAAGACCATATTTCTTGGGTAAGCATGAGGAAACCTTGGGCTGTGAATACTCCCATTTGTAGACACAGTAATAACTCTTTCATGCTGGGGATCTTGCACTCCTAAAGCAAAAACATAGACACAGACAGATATTTAGAACAGACATCTCAAAAATTACAGGTTCAGAACAAGTGGTTCTTATTATTCATATTTTATCCCAACAAGTGTTGAATATGCCTTACACTATATAAGTAAGTACAACTCTTCAATTTTATCCAGAAAAAAAGATTATTGAATAAAAACCTCTTTCAAGTATTTAAACTTGAAAAAATGCAGAAAAATGATCCTTTTAAGTAAACTGACTGAAATGTCAATTATCAACTTTTTTGGAGTCCTAATAAATTTGTTACAATTCTATTTTTTTAAAATGTTTAAAGTTTCTTAACTGTAAAGTAAGTGCACAGCTACAATGAGTTAATTATATGAAGGTTTTCATTAATTTTATATGAGATAGTTGAAGAAAAAGAAATGAGAATAAAAGCAGACCCGAAGTGATCCATGAGGAAATTATCAACTTTTCTCATTGATCTTTGAAATGGTAATCAGCATACCATACCACATACTATTCATAGCTTTCTGTCTGCTCTTTATTCTTAATGCTTTAGAAACTGAGCCAGCAAGATGATCGTAATAACAGCTTACTATTTGGGCACACAATTCAATTTTGTATTGAACTGTATCCAATACAAGCTCAAAGTTTCCCATGAACTGGAATTACTGAATGACCTCAAATCTTACATGACTTTGAAAAGTAAAATGAGATCAAAGTAATGGTCTTAATTTCTTGTTGTAAGGAAAGTAATTAGTATTATATGAAGTCATTAAAATATAAGAAATCTTTGAAGAAGTCTTAGTCTCTTAATATGCTAACATGAATTTTGAATTTCCAAGGGAAGAGTATAGTACAAAACATCTCCCAAGTGTATTAGGAATGGAAGATTTTTAAATCTGTGAAATATATTTGCATATTGCTAAAACATGTTGTTAATATCTCCCTTTCTTGTGAATAGAATGTTGGGGAAAGAAATGAGGGAAGGGAGAATGGGTATTGCTGTGGAAACATGTCCTTATATCTACCTAGTTAGAGTAAATGATGACAGGACATTCATAGTTGACATTTATAAAATGAGCACTTTCCCAGTCAAAAAACCTAATATAGACAGTTACAGTTTTTAGACCATGAAAATCGATTTAAACAGGTTAAATTCCAATAAAATAAACTCTTAAACCATCAATTTTTAAATTTATACTAAAACAATGAAAATTTTCAAGCATAATCACGTGCAGGCAGGTACATGGCAAAATATCTGACACTTAATATTTTGGCACAACCTTCATATCTTCGTAACATCAGAACAGTTTCAACCATGGCAACTCCTCCTAAGTGTTCCTGATTTACAGAGAAGCTGCACGGCACTGAATGTCCTGCTTTCAGTAAGATTACAGAGACATGAGAACATCATTACTTTATAAGTAGCATTCATTTGCCCCACTTCCAGCATCCAATCTCTTACAAGGGCATAGGTATTTACAGAAATAGGGTGAATTTCATTTTATTCACTCCGGGGTATGTCCCATGAAACTGCAATGCAGACTTGGTATGTATCACACAAGACCTGCACTTCCTACTTGCAGACATTGAGAATTAGTGAAGGATGTTTTAAGCTACTATTTTTGATAATTTCTTATGTAACACTAAAAAACTAATGCACTTGCTTGTACACACAAAGTTGCTTGACTTGCAGGTATTTCTTTTTTGCCCCTGATCTTGAGCAGTAATTACAGTATATTTTCCTTTAGTGTTTGTGTTAATTGAAATGTTAACAGTATTTCACATTAAGAAAATGCAACTGAAGAATATTGCACTGAGAAACTTCTAGAACTTAAAAGAGACAAAATAAAGAGGACTGAACTAGAATATTATCAAGATTTTAACCTTAAACTATCCAAAATAATAATCTAACAATCTCTATATTTGAGACTTTTCAATTATTTAATGTCACCTTTCTTCATAATGCCTAAGCTATTCTTCAACAGTTACCAATCTATATACAGAAATGCTTTCTCTTCCTGAATGCTCATATTTGATATCACTGTTGGCTACAGTGAATAATATGAAATAACCAGTGTTTGGGTGTAGTTCTGCTGTAGGCCACTTGCCTACAATGCACAAGGCACTGGGTTCTGTCCAAGCAACACATACATACAAAAAAAAAATCAAATTGTTATGTTTTACACACAATTTAGCACCAGTATATGTCCTAAAATCACAGAGGGATCTATCAAGGTGGATGAGTTCTCCCCATCTTGACAAATTTTATTAAGAAAATGATGATCATTAACTATTTTCAAATGTTTCTCTTCCCATTCTCTAAGTTTTCATCCAATAATCTAGACACTGCAGAGCTATGTATTTCAGTAACTCACTGTGGAGACTAGTATTTTAATGAGTTATTTTTTCCAAACAGATTTATTAATATTTAGTATTTGCCTAATTGTGTCTCAAAACACATGCCTTAAACCCAAGACACTCTTTATAAATATAGCAGTCTATGGTCACATACAAACTAGAAAACTGCAGGGCTCCCAGAAGATCTGAACTCTATTTTTATATTCAGCCAAAAAAGCTCATTGCTAAATGGTATACTTAAGTTCATGTTTACATCTTTTTCCTTTATAATTCATAATTTCATTAGACTATAATTGAGCATAATTTAAAGACTGAAAGTCTAGACTCTATTTGTGGCAAAAGAATTGTAAATTGCCTTTTAAGTTAAAATTGCTGCTCCCAAAATATTCACCTCAAAAAGTAATGAGATTTGCCACCAAACACATGTGATTTGCAGATGACAGGCAAAGTTTTATGTAACTATGAAACAACTAGGCCTATCATCAAAAAGAAAAAGAAAAGCCAACAAAAGTTAAGTTCTACCAAATTAAGACTCTGCGCTTAGAGTTCTTCCACTGTTATAGTCATCTTTGCAAATATATACCATTACAAGTAGTATAGGGATGAGACAAATACATAGTACTTTTTGAAAGTTTGCTTTTCTTATATCCAATGAACAGCGTACTCAAGTATAAACATAGTGAAACACGTTTGTAGTCAAATCCCAAAGATACTGACAACATGATTTTTGCAATATATACTGTAACAATGAATATGTATATCATAGCTAACAGAAAGAAAAGAGATGTAAATAAGACAATTTAAAAATTATATCTACAGTGTGTTATATTATCTGGCCCAACTACTTTTAAAGTAGAAATACTGAAAACTAAAACGAAGCAAAAACAGAAAAAAAAGAAGACAGTTTTAATGGAAATGCTATCAAATTGTCAACTATGTATGTACACACGCAACACAATTATATAGAAGCTATATATCTGTATGCATTAAATCAATTTAGCATTAAAATCAAAGCAATTTCATATTTTTTCTGTGTCTTATATACTGCCGGTACTTTGAAATATATTTACTGTGGATGAAAGAGAATGGTAGTAAGACAATCATAAAAAGTAATAAAAATTTTGACACTTCAATATGCTGTAATTAACGAAGATAAGATTTAATAATTTATTGATAATATTAGTTTGTTGATATAAGTAATGAACAAACTTCATTTTTAACAATAATTAAAATCCCAGGACTAGTGGAGTGACTCCAGTGGTATATATACATGCATACATACAGATATATAGATATAGATATAGATATAGATATAGATATAGATATCCACTGAGACTCCATAGACAGGTAAATTTTGCCTAGAAAGTCTAGAAAAATTTCATCCTGACCTTATTTGATTCTGCAGAGATATCATAGTACTAACAAATGTCACTCTTCAACTCAATCTATACAGAAGCACCTCAATGGCATGCTTAACATTTTCAATTCTGAGATTACAAAATTTTGATAATATATTTGATATATATTTGATAATATATTTGATAATATATATATTCAGTAGAATAGCAAACCCAAACTCTAATTCTTCGGTATTTCATGGGTTTAATCTGCTATTTCTTGTAATTTCGAGGCACATAAAAAAAAAAGAACAACAAAGATGATCAGCAAAATTACTGTCGTCTACCTCAAACAATTTACAAGTTACAGGGAACAAGTATCTTAGTAAGAGAAAGTTAAGAGAAGGGATTGCTATATTAAATATGCCACAAAACTAGTATAAATATTAAAGATATGCCCAAATGAGGTTTTGAATGCATCTCAGAAGATAATCAGTTTTTTCCTCAGATGATGAACAGCCAAAAGTGATATGCTGAAAACCTTCCAGGTGTCAAGTACTTTCCAGGACTTAGAACATCATAAAGTTGACAGAGCTCTGTTCTCTTACTGTGGTGATTTCCAGGTCTGTAATTTAGTATCACTGCTAGAGCAGGTAAACTAATATGCAGCTTGCAAAACCCAGTTCACATGTGAGTTCTTAAAACACTAACATTGCTCCCCATTGTATATTATTCTGAGATTGTATATTTAAAACATAAGGTGCTCACTTTTTTTCTTATATATAAAACTATGATTTCCAGAAGGGAAACTTTTTTTCTGAAGTCCACATGTGGTAGGCAACTTTTTGTTTGGTACATGGTAGCATTTTAAAGAAACAATACCCCAGAATATAGCACTTCTTCCTTTACTCTTAAATTTCTAGGACCTGTGTTTGATCAGGATAGGACATTGTACAATGAACAATTAATGTTGCTTAATTCACATTTGATATCTCTTTTGCCCACATTTTATTAGCACATATTAACTGCATAATGTAGGTGCTTTCATTGAGATACTTTCATATAAACATACACTTTGGCCATATTCATACCCTCTATTACTCTGTTTATCTCCCTCCTTCCATCCCCATTTTTATTTTTCTCAAAGTTCATCTGTTATTAACTACATACATACATAAACCAGCTGAAAGTGTTGGCCATAGGATACTCATTATTGAGACCTGTCATTTTCTTAACATGATTACTTATTTTTGAAAATACAACATGCTCTATAACTTTCCCATACCATGAGAATGGCACAATTATAGCAATTATTCTATTTAACCTATGAAATATGAATTAATTGATGATCAAATACTTTATTTTAAGCAAGTCACTTGATATCTGAGTATTTTTTTATAAATGAGATAATCACACCTTATTTTAAAGTTCAAATGATATAATTTAAAAAATATACATAATTACAAAGCAGCAAGTAAGTGAAAAGGAAACACTCCCCATCATATTCTGTCTAGTATAAACAAATGAGAAAGAAAATTCACCAGCAAGTGTCAAGCTTCCTGAGACTGTTATGTAGAAGACTGTTAAGTAAGACTCAATGCAAAACTAGCCATATGTATAAATATTCTAATTTCACAACAATCAAATTGATGAAACAAGAAATAGTAGTTTTAGGTTAGTTAAAGGTGAATGAAAAGCACCTGTGGAAAAATTTTAACATTTCCTTGATGCTGCCAATAAAAAAGTTTGAAGTTCTCTTGAATCTAATGAAAAGTACAAGCATTGAACCACTGGTTTCTAGCCAAACTATGGCATTGGTCGTAAATAGTGCCCTGTGTTCAGGAAGTACCCAACAAAGAGGGAAAGTTAAAATATGTAACATTTTCCCACATTCCCATCATTACTACGAAACAGCAGCCATTGGATAAAGGCTGGGCTGACCCTGCCTAGAAGCCTGCTGGGAAATCAGTACAAGACCCTTCCCTTCATTCTTGGATTATGCTTATGGGCCATTCAGGGTGAACCCAATGGTTTATTTTCATCATGTAGGGAGATGATTTTAGAGCAAATTTGAGATTGAGACCCAATGTAGCCATTTAGCAATGATAAAGGAATCTAGTCTGATGAAAAGGTCAATGCACAGAAGAAAGCAGACACATAATAGTATAGAAAAGTGGAGCCAGGTCCTAACTCAAATCACACTATATATAAGCTCACTCCCAACTCTGGGCTGCTCAGTTACTTGAATAAATAAATCACCTTTATTTTTAAGCCAATTAGCATTAGAAGGGCTCATAACTGCAACAAAAATCATTCTATAGCTAAGATAGCACTGGTTAAGTCTGTTATGCTGATATGATTATTATTATTAGTGCCCCCCTTTCTCACTCAGAATGCCAGTTTACACCATAAAACCTCAGCAATTAAGGCCTTTACAATTCTCCTCTTATTGAAATTGTAAACATTTGACAAGAGTGTTTTAGCCTTCAGGTAATGGTAAACATAACCTATTTTGGTTTTATCCAATGGAATAAAACTTCTTAAAATGAAGGCTCAACTGTAGATAGGCTGGCAACAATCTTCTTAGTAATTGTGGCACAGGACGAGTAGACAGGTACATAAACACAGAATCACTTCAAAACCTTCACACACCAATTAGTAATGATGCAATTGCATCCACACAAAATACATGCCCTAATATAGTGAAATGTTTTCAGGCAATGCTATTATCTTTTTTGTTAAGTTGTACATTACTTAAGACACCACAAAGAAGCCAAAACCAGAATTTAAAAGAAATAAATCAGGAGTAAATCATATTACAAAGAAGCATTCACTGTAAAGATTAGAGAATCAACTTTCTTATTGTATTGTATTTGTATTTAATGTAGAAATTTTAAATAAACTATTAGGAGCTCTGGAAATTTTCAAGCAAAGAAATATATTTACAACCAATTGTACTGTTATGGAAAAAACTAACATGATTAAATACAAATTCATATTTTATACAAACAAATAAATTTAAGAGAAAATGTTTTCAATGAAGAACACCTATCTTGAAGACTCAGTATCTACCATTTTTCTGTCTGCATTGGATATATAATTTCCATTTTATTTCTGATTAGTTTATCAGTGATTTCAAAAAATTAGAAGTACCCATTCCTTTGTGACCTTAAAACATCTAGGTGAAATACTGACACTTTAATGGAAAGATGCTTAGAAATTATCAATGAAACTAACAATAAAATAATAGTCTATGCTATGTTTCATAAAAAATGCAAATTAAGTACATTAGTTTAGGCCTTCAATGAATATTTAACATACATATATAATTCTGTTTTAGGTTAATCTCTGCATAAGGCAAAATAAATGAATACTAAGAAGCCATAAGATTATATTATAAAAGTAATATATTGAATTTAACATATTAATGCTAAAAAATAACAATTCACTATTTCCTGTCTATATATACCATTTTATATTAAAAAAATGAATGTATTTAATGTGTATTTGTGGAGCCTAGGATTTCTTATGAATGCTATCCACAGATAGCATTCACACATATAAATAATAAATTTGCTTCCTGTCAATAAATGATAATGTGTTTGCTTTTCCTTAAGAAATATTTCTGAATTATATTTGTGTCAGATGGCAAAGATCACTGCTTTGGTTTCAGCAGTAATTCCACATAATGATACCAAGGATAATTAAAGAGCACTAGACTAAATTGTGTCTGCCTCTCATAGGCTAAGTTTAAATAAATTATGCTCATGAATGTCCTAACTATTCTGCTCTGCTAGAAAACACTCTTTGCCCCCGCCCACTTTACCCATAATAAGTACTGTACACCTTAAATTAATGTGAAAATTTGAAAAATTTAAATGTGATGTTATTAACAAATAACAAACATAAATTAATACATAACTCACATAATTTAGTGGGAAAATAGGACACTTAAATTTTATTTCTCAAAACACATACATTTTTAATAATGACAAGGATACCCAATTGTGCCAAGCTACTCTGTCCTAGCTTACTTATTTTACCACTTAGGCTATCTATAATTAAAGAGCGAATAAGCATAGACCTGAAGACTTCACGTATCCTTCATTCTAGAATTGGTTTGAATAAATCCATTTGCAGGATTTTTCAGCAAGTTAGCTTTGTGACAATAATTTTCAAATTGAGCTAAAGATCGAGGAACAGGAGGATGAAAAAGAGAAGCTTAAACAGAGAAAGGAATATATTCAAGAAGATTTTTTTTTTTATTGTTGTGCTGGGTAGGAGGACATTGTGGCATTTCAAAAGTTCTTACTGTGTATCAAATATGTCATACTTGAATTCATCCCCTCTACCATTCTCCTTTATCCCCCATCCCTCCAGTCCTGGAATAAGTTCAACAGGACAAGTATACTTTTACTCAAAATAGCAACTTAATTTGACTTTACCAAGACTACCAGAAGTTCCATTTGTGACATGAGATTTTTTTCTTCAACACTCCATTATCACTATTCCCCTCAAAACTATTCAGCAATAGCTACTTCCTTGTCTTCTGATCTCAGGGAAGACTCTGAAGATATGCTTGTCAGATTGGACATTGTCAGATGTCATGCCGCTAAAAGATTTGAGAATCCCTCTTTATGACATTAGCACTGTTTATGCGAGTCTAATCCCCAGCCAAGCAAATGGACCAGCTGCAATCATGACCTCCCAGGAAGTGAATAGACCTGTTTGAACACAGCATTTACTTGAAAATTCTTGCCACTGAAACCTAATTTTGAAGTTGAAAACTCTCTACTCATGATCCCCATTAATCTATCCATTCCTCTTCTGAATATTGCCCAAACAAACTGAACAAGGATATGAGCTTATGTGGGGCTAAGGGAAAGAAGGAAGAAAAAAATTAATAGGAAAAAATGAATAAATTACACTTAATCTAGTTGCAACAACTGAATAGCACTAATTGTCTTGAAAAATAGCTGTTACTCCTAATTCCAAGTTGAGATAACTCTTTTGAAAAAATATATGCATAACATAAGCCTTAAAAACAACTATAGTACTCATTTCAAACACATACAGTCCTTAGATATCTATTACCATACAATCACGCAAACCATCACGCTTATCTCATAGCAGTTATCATATGGAAGAATTTGACCACAATGTCATGATCATGTTAAAAAAGTATAGCAACACAATTTCAAAAGTCTTCTGATAGAGAAGCAAAATTCCAAAAATTATACTGATTTAAATATATATTAAGACTGACCCATTTGTTGACAAGAAAGTTTTATTCAGTACTCTGTGAAATGAAGGATGGAAAAATTTCTAAGAAGCCCCAGAGAAAGAAACAAATGTCTACTTTCTTTAAATCATAACAGTTAAAACAGTAGTAGGTAAAATTATCTTTAATGTGTCAGAGAATGTACAGAAATGAGAATATAGGCTTGTCAGAAAGCACACTGCAGGTTAAAGATAATTAGAAATATAAAAACAGCACTGGACTAACTGGAGAGAAATTTGGAAATGTAAATACAGAAAAGACTGCCCTTACGCATGGTGAAGAGTCAGGTAAGAGCAGTATACTACCTAAACAACTTCTCTTGCTTCATTATTATGACTTTTCAGCAGTATGTGAGAATGCAGTAGAGTGTATTGTTAAGAATAGTGTAAAAATTCAGAGTAAATAAAAATATATGTTTTGCTTACCTTTTAAATGTTCTTTCTCCTCTTTTCTATGCCAGTCCAGATGCCTGGGTATAGTTCCTCCCTGCCAGTAGATGGAGATAGTAAAATTGAGTCTTGGTGACCTCAAATCCTAATCTAGGTGGTTCAGAATCTTCAATTTCAGGTTTTGGAAGTAAAAAAAAAAAATACTGAATGATTGAAAAGACACATAAAGCTTGTAAAAATATCTGAGTTGAATGAACTTTTATCCGTGGTCATTTGTACTAATCTTTATGGAAGAGAGTCTTGGCTGGCATAGAAAAAAATAAAAGAAAGAGCATTATTTGGAGAATACATTCCCCGGACTCTGCAGTCTTCCCTGATCTTGCGCATCCACTCAGCTGACATCTACTGAAGTTCTACTCAGAACTGCAGGTTACTGGCCTCTGGCTTTAATGCACATCGCTACCTAAAGTGTTGAAAAATCCCGTGAAACAGTCATAGTTATCCCCTCCACTTTGTCTTGGAAAGTGATTTTTTTTTTAAGTTCCTTATGGAGAACTGACTTCTGTGTGCCAAGTTTCTGTGATCCTCCTGATGGTCTGCTAGTGGCTTCAAAGATTTAGGCAGAATTAATTTCTTCTTCCTATTGATAAAGGCAGCTTGAAGTGGGAGACTCATTTACTATTGGTAAATGGATTTGTTTGTTTTTATTTAAAATTAATACAAGTCTTCCAACAGCCTTCCAGGAAGAAATTCCTAAAGCTGAAGTGGAGTTGCTCATAGATCATCAGTGAAATACCTGAAATACTACAGGAATGGGAATACAGCTGCATGAAAATGTTTTTGTTTCAGGGCTGCAAACATGAGATCAAATTCATGGGGAAAAGCATTGAAATGTGTTAGTACTGCTTATAACTTATGAAAACAATAAAACCACTGTCATCTTCTAAACGACATGGAAGAATCACTTGAAGACAAGAAAGAAGCAAAGGAAGAAATTCACATCTGAATTGAACATTGATGAAATTATGAAATAATTGTCTCCATTTTTCTCTCAGTTTACTAAAAACCACTGAATTTTTATGTAAATTGAATCCATCTCCTTTCTTTCTCCCAAGTATATTTTATCTCTCAACATTGTTTTTGGTAATGGTCTGTGACTTGATTTCATCACAACACATTTGGGGAAACAGTCATTATACAACTAATCAAACAAAGGTAATACTGATTTGTTCAACAATGTGATTAAATTTTAAAATAAAAGCACTGTCTTAAAAATTGACCAAGTCACTCTCCCCAAATAATTTTTAGATTTTAAAATTTCTTTTATATAGAAAAGTCTTGTCAGCAATCACAACAACCTTAAGAAGCTGAATGTATCATGTGTATTTTTTTATGAAAACAGTGAGGTTTACAATAACTAGAGTGACCACACAATTTCTTGTCCAAAGCAACACATTTTTAACAATTAAAGAGGGTGATTGCATTAATTATGTCAGAGCAACAAATACAAATTGTGAGTGTTCCCAGCAAATATAGGCATATGATTATCCTAATGACAAAAGATAGCGTTAGCCTTCAATCCAGATCTTGAGTTGATCCATCCTCTTTCCACTATCACAGGACTCCAGGAAATCCCTCAACAGGGAAATCTGTGTGATTTATTCATAAGCATAATCTTTTGTATTTGGATCATATTCAACTCAGACTATTGAACAGAACATGTTCTTTGTTTTCATGTACTTGGTAATATCTACTACACTTACAGTATTTTCTTCAAAATAGGTTACAACAAAAAAAAAATCCAAATAACTTTTCTGTTTAACAGTTTTTCTTGTGTTATCTGTGAGATGTTTCTAAAACTATCAATGAAGCAGGAGATATTTCTTCCAATTTTTACTAATGTGTTAGATTCTTCCTCCCTTCCAGTGCTTGGATCAATAGGGTTGACCTTAATTCCAGCTCTAGGGGTAAGAATTATTCCACAATATGGTACTACTTAAAAAGTGGTAGATTACATATTAATTTAGAAAAGACAACAATCACTTAATGTATAATGATTAGAGCTAAAAACACAAAATACGGAAATTGTACTGAAAGTAAAAACTTTGTATACTTCACAATGAATGTATGTCTTACATCTATAGTCATTTAGTTATTTGATTATTTAATTTTTAAAGTAATAGTATGTTATTTAATCAACAAATTCTAAAGGATCAAGGATTTTGCCTAGATTTCTTCTTTTTTTTGAATTTTTGTTGTTACTGCCTACTGCAGAATTACCCAAAGCTAAGTACAGTGCCACAAAATAAATGTGTAATGGACGAACCGCACAGGAAAATTCCACCTGCAACACATTGACAAAGACAAATTTTTAAATAAGAAGGAGACATATGGGTTGACTCTTGGACTAACATTGCTTTTTGGAAGTTTTAATTTTGGCTTAAGCAGTTCTAACCAAAACCCATCACATTACACATAAAAAGGCCAGCAACCTGTTGACATAAAATGTGTCCATGAGGAAAATCATATTTAATTCATGTCAGAATTACTTCACCATGATCTTCTAGATTTCTAAAACAACTTCCAACAACTGCAATATTTCATCTAATGAGCATCACATCCAGAAAAATATTATGTTTTCCTGTCTGAAATCAAAAGCCAAGTATTTATTTATAAATGAATGCCCCACTCTCTTAGTCAAGTTTGGGAATTACCTATATAACAACATATAACAATGACATTTTCTCCTCAAGATTCCTTCTACAATGCCAAGATCAAAACTTGTTTGAAATGGCCTGATGTTTTTATTTTCTATGCCAGATGTAAGGTTAAAAAAGGTAATGTTTAGAACTGACTTTAGGGGCTGGGCACAGTGGCTCTTGCCTAGCTACTTGGGAGACAGACATAGAATTACAATTCAAGGACAGCCCAGGCAAAATAGTTAGCAAGAACACATCTCAAGGAACAACTGGGCTTGGCGGTTCACATCTGTAATCCCAGCTCTGTGGGAGGCAGAGGTAAGAGTATCATGGTCCAAGGGAAGCCCATGCAAAAAAAGAGTGAGACCCTCCTGAAAAATAAAGCATAAAGGGGTGGAGGCATGGTTCAATCACAATGCCTTGAGTTCACGTCTCAATTTCCAGTACTAAAAATATAAAAAAGAACTGACCTTAAATATTGTAGTACGGCTGATGGAAGTTTGCACAGCAACACCATCATGGTGAAGAGCGTGCAGGCAGAATGACCTGGACAGGAGAACAGCCTGATTTGCTAAATGCATATCAAGATGTCTCTTGATTCTCTGCTCCTTTATAATTGGTCCATTTACACCACTAGCTTTCAAAATGCCTCAAGAATGCTAAACTTCTGAGCCAAGTATTCAAAAGCAAGCTATTTTTTTTTTTTAGCCTTTTAAACCAATGGCTTGAGAATGTTTTGAGAATCCAATGAAAGGTACGGAAGTTCAAAGCAGAAAATAATGTATCACATACATCCCCTCATAGTAGTCACAGAGCATGCCATCTAATAACCTTTTCATGTATGTAATCAACATAAAGAACAATTTCCCATCATAAAGCAAAAGAAGCAATGCATTTTTGCATTCCTGGAGCAGAAGAACTAATTGGCATTTGAGTTGCTTTGACTCTGTAGTGTTTGGGATCCAACACAGGGCCTCCCAAATCCTAGGAGTGCTCTGTCACTTAGCGATATCCCCATCCTGACTGAAGTGACACTAGAATGAACACACACACACACAAACACACACGGGTGAATTTTTTAATAAAAATAATGATAATATATCATATACTTTGAGTGCAATTGTATAAAGCTACTGTCTGGAAAAATGTATTATCTCTAATGTGCCAATTAGAACAATCTAAGAATTCCTTACAGTAATTAATTTTAAAAAATATTCAGAGTCTGTGTGTAGTTCAATGGTGGAGCATGTGTTTAGCATTTGCAAGTCCCTGGGTTTACTCCTCAGCAGCCACCCACACCCCAACACCCAAAATTAACTTTGCAGGAGAAATTATAAAGATTTTTTATCAAGAAATGTTTAGCAGAAAGCACAGCAGATAGTTCAACTGACCTATATTTCAACTAAAACAGATTTATTTACTAACTCTTCCAAAATTTGAAGCATGCTACTTTTTCTAGTACAACTAAAAAAGTAAGAAATGCATACATTTACAAAGACTAACTTTATAATTCTTTTCTATCAATGAATCACCAACTACCAATGGGAAAAAGTAGCAGTTGCTGGCTGATCATTGGGGCTTTCATTTTATTGTAGAATGGTACTATGATACCATCTTCTACTTCCTTTGCTAAGGTGGATATATTACAGAGTTGTACCCTCTTGTACCTGGAGTTAGGTGCCTCTTCTCCAAGATTCTGTCCACGGTCTTTCTGTAATCTCAAATCCTTCTTGGTGTTCTCAACTATTGTTGGATCTAAATAAATACCTTTCATAAGTTTAGGCTCTTTAAATCTATACCAATAGCTCGAACTCTCTTCCAAGTTACACAGTCACATTTCCAAGTGTCTCACCCCTACCCCTTTTGATTCAATATATCCTTCTCCAAACTCATGAACAATTTATGAATTCTACTTGTTCTGTTTTCTAATCATCAGCCAGTTATCCTAAGAAAATTAATTCATCGGCTTTGACTTGAGCTTTTGTTTATAACAGTACCGTCTAATTAATACGATAGAGATAACTTTTAAGTGAAACATGGCTCTAAGCCATGGCTAATGCCGAATACATTTTTGCTTCTGCAATTGTCCTCAGGATGAATTATTCAACTTGCTCACACAGTAACCGCCTCTTCATTAATAAAGCCTCACTTTTCCAATACTTCAAGCAAACACACTTTGTAATCATCAAGCAGTACTACATTTGCATACAACTTGAACATTTATGTGAGTTAACTGAAAGTATATTAAAATGAATAATCTCAAACTTCCTTAAAGAATTAACTTAAGAAGTAAAATTATTATACTTAATATGCATATTCATGTCTATTCATATTGAACTAAATTTGTAGTTGAATAAAATTTAGAGTAAAGCTCATTCTGGATTGACTTTTATTCTGTAAGCTTTGCTAGTATTTTTGTCACACATATACAGACATAGTTAAAGAACAAATCTGTGTAATTTAAGATAACATACCATGCATAATCTCAAAAAGATATTCTTTTGTATTTGATCTCTTAATATTTCAGAAATATTTTTGTTTATAGTATGAGTTGTGTTCAACTTGATTTATTTTCCCATGTGTATCACCAATATTCTAAATATCAGTTATTGCACAGTTCAGACTCTCCCCATGCAGGACTCTCTGATATTTTTTCTTAGAGAAACACACTGTGTCATTATAATAAGGCCTAATGCATTGGCTAGAAATGCCCCTTTCCCTCTCCCCTGCCATAGTGCTGGCAACTGAACCCAACCCAAGACCTCACACATGCACTGCCTAGACCCTTTATTTTCTACATCAGTTTACAGAGTTGCTGATCAAGTTCTATGAAACTCTAAGATTTGCATTGTAATTATGTTTATGAAATTTGGATAGAGGAATTTCACATATTTACATTATTAAATTTTCCCACCAGTGAACATGGCATTCTTCTGTCCACTTATTTTTACTTTTACTATCTTTCCCTTGTAGTGCTACTTGAATAACTCCAAAGACAGTTACTGACAATAAAGGAGCCTAGCATAAAACTCCCCATAATAATCAATGAGCAACAGCAACCCACTGGGTCCCTGTCAACTAGGAAATGCCCAAGCCAGATTTGGGACAATATCCAAAAGTCAATTCCAAGGGTATCAAAGAAAAACAGATGGATAGTGGAAAGTGACCACTGCTATATCCCTCAAAAATCCCATATGTCAAAATTTTCTAAATATTGGTTACCTCACCCCAAATTTAACAGACGTGATTGTCTAGTTTAAGTCAAATTTACAGTCTTTAAAAGTTTTACTTGTTTTCACAAAGATCTTGTATACCCTTTTCTAGAAATGTAGTAGTTTTGTAACAGCTATGAATGAGATCTTTTTTTGCAATATATTTATCACGTGGTTCTTCATCACATCACATTAAGGTTTTCCTTCATACTTAGATCCCTCGAAAATTATCATATGCAACATAAGATGAACAATGCTGCCCTTCTCTCCCTTCTGGAATGTAAGTAGGTCCTTGAGCATGGTACTTGTATTGTTGGTTGCTACTTTCCCAGCAACTAAAAGAGTACATTGCCCATAAAGAGAACACAATACATACCTGTTGACTTAATGAATTGATATTCATCTAATGACATGGCTTAAATGTAACTACACAAGTAGACAAACTTTGCTTCAAGTGTTTTATGAGTTTGTAATCCTCTTATCCATTAAGAGAGTATTAAACAAAACTGATATTGGAGCCAGGAGCCAGTAATAAGAGATTCTACTTCACAAAAATGATTATCTTTTTTCCTTATTCATGTCTCTACACACTTTTCCCCTTCATTCTATTTACATATTCATTTCCCTCTAATAAGTCATTTTTTAACTTTTATCTTATCTTAATGAGATTTTCTTGTTCCTTTCCTTCAATCTGTTACCCATGTATCTCACCCAACAGAATTTTATCAGAAATAAAGCTTCAGTACATGGAAGCAAAACTAGGCATCTCCCTATATAGCTATCCTTACCTCAACTAGCAAAAACCCCTGGTCCTCCTTATTAATGTTTATACTCTCTCATCAACCAAATTAGAGATCAGGGCAAAACAGTATCTGCCTGGAAGCCAGGGGGTGGGGGGGAGAGGGAGGAGGTGGGGGGAAAGGGAGAGGATAGGGGTAAGGGGGAAAGGTTAAGAGGGGAGTAATAACCCAATCATTGTATGCACATATGAATAAAGGAAATAAAAAAAAAGAAAGAAAGCTTCAGATGTTTCAGAACAGACTGTCTTCAGTGTTCTAAAACCACAAGGCTGAGGTGAACTTACAGCTCTCTATAATCTTCTTGAACAAGGCACTATACTTGTTGTGTTTCAGTGGTTTTTATACTCCTCACCTGTAAATAAGTTGGTAATATGAACTTGTTTATACAAGGTATATTAAACAAAACTCATTTTATAAATAAACTATAGGATGAATGCTTCAAAAGAATATGCATCCCAAAGCAGCTGATACACAAACAGCAAGAATACGAATTCTTTTACTACAGAGCTACTTACTAAGGGTAACTAAGTGACATTCACCAGTGCATGTCCTCACAGTGTTCCAAAGTTTAACCCAACTTAATATAATTTACTCACCTGTGTCTTGCTATAGTTATATGACAAAAAATACAATGCTTTGTAAAACAAAAAGTTTCATTAAAGAATCTGTGCAAAGGCAAAGTTAAAGGTGAAAAGATACAAACATTGACTGCTGAGGGGTTCAAATACCAAAAGTTACTGTGGCTGGAAATCCCATAGGCAAACAAAGTGACTGCTCACATGCAGGGTTTTTCTGTGTATACAGCAGAAACAATGTGGGTAGGAAACCACCATCAACCTTAGCATTGGTTCAGTTTGTAGCAGCAGCTGCCAACAGAGGGTTTTTAACTGGTTTCTGATGATAGGTGCACAAGAAACTTCTGGCAAATATTAGCCCTGAAATATTTTCCTGGCACGGTCTACAGATCAAGAAAGCAAACAAGTAATCACAAGAACTCAGTAAGTCTAACCAAAGAGTTAATATGTTATTCAGAGTTTTTGATTCACAAACTTGACTGAAGATAAGAAATGGTGCAGATATAATCAAAATGTTAAAATGAGTGAAGAAACTTATCATAGGTGAATAATTCATATGTAAGAGACCTCATCTCTTAACATTCTCAGATAGTTTGCTCAATATGTACATTTTTGTGTTTTATATATGATCTAAATATAAAAGATATTTAAAATACTTTCAATTGAAATGCAAATTAATTAAGATAGGCTCCATGAAAATGATTTATTAAGAAGAATATACCGATTAAAATGAGCTGCTTGTGTACTTTAGGCTTGTGCTTAAATAAAACTATTTTAAAATAATATTCCAGATTAAATTGAATTGATAAGTGATTTAGGAGTTACAGAGCAGCATGATATATTTATGTATTCTTGTAAATAGACATTAGAATACCAGTCATATCTTTCCCATGAAATGTAACCTAAGGATGTGTTTATGTCACACATATAATTTTGTTCTACTGACTATTCTGTAACTGAAGACTATTCTCATATTTTTTCTAAATAAATCTATACTTTTTAATGTTCCCAAGAATTCAATGCCAAATTTTAATGAAATTCTGATAAAATTAACAACAAACTTAACCTAAGGTTACAAAAACAAACCTCTTAATGAAAGACCAGACACAACATTTACTACCTATTATAAGATTTATTATAAGATCATTAAAACCCTAATTTACCACTATGATTAAAAATAATAGTTTTGCCCCCTCAGAATACACCACAGCAGTCATTGCTACCATTTTCAGTCCTTCTCATTTTAAGTGTGACAAGATAATATCCTGAAATTTATAAGTAGACACTCACACATGTATGTGTACACACACACACACACACACACACACACACACACTTACACACGCACATCAATAAACCCAAATTTCAAATGCTATGCCCAAGGTATGGATTTATGGGGAAGCAGGACAATAAGACTATGACAACCCGATTAAGGATTTGTTGTTTTTAGCACATATGTTGGCAAACAATACCAGCACACTTGGACTGGAATACCTTGTTGACTCAAGACTTCAAAGGGCCAGCCAGAGTCTGATTTCTTGAAGAAAGCCCTGGACCCAAGGCACACAATGATCTCATCCTGCCTGAATGCCTGAGGCACAACTCTCAAACTCACACATTTTGCAGACTAACATTATAGGCTTTCCTTATTACTTTAATTGACAGATATGTTTAAATTTCATCTCCTTAACTATACTGAAATTATGTAAGGCCCCAAAATATGTCTTACCAAATACTTTTTCAGCATTCCATCATTATGCTACTGAATACAGAATCTCAAATGACTTGCTCTTTGATAACAAATGCCTTTGCACAAAATAAACATTTAACAACATGGCCATTTTAAAACTACCATAAATTTTTAAAACACATTTGTACTTCAGTTTTTTTCTAAAAATTCTTAAGTATCTAGAAAGAATGCATACATATATGATGCAAAATGCATAATGAAATTATAAAATATGCAAAACTTTAACTATGCATTACAAATTCCACTTCCAGTATTCCAGTATTTTTCAAGTACTTCATACGTAACAATATTTGTAGCTCACTAGTGACAGGGTTAGGAAGAATAGCTTGATAACAACATCCATCCTCTACCCACCAACTCCCAAAGTAGCTAAATAGCCAAGTCCTTCCATAATATTTGGTTCAGAATTTTTCTGGTTACTGTTTCTGAAAGTGGATTCTTAGCATGATTTTAGGTAGTAAGTAAGACAAGTTCTTTAACAGTTGATAATTCACTTTATACATATGGACGTTTCCCATGCCTTACTTTTTTTATCTATTTACTTAAGAAAAAAATTTCCTCAAAGCAGAGAAAAAGTATTTAATGAATAATAGCACAAGTAGCCAGAATTTTGGTAAACGTTTCCAAAGCGTGTGATACAATGTTTAAGTTAGAGGAAAGCCTCAGGTTCCATGAGGATAGAACAAAGGCTGATGTGTCCACTGTTTAAATTCCTAGCACAGTCTTTCAAAGCATACAACTGACAAGTTCTATCACTTAACCAAAAAAAAAAGAAAGAAAAATATCAGCTGTGAACAAAATAGTCTTCTATGAAGAGTACTTAAAAGAACACTAATTAATGCCCCAGTACACCAAAAGGTGTCCTTATGCACTAAATTATCTGTAACCACTACAAGTCATTTCTGAACACAACACCCAAGCCACAGTTCATCCATGAGTTACAAGTACAGGACAAATATGCTCCTGATTGTGATATATATATTTATGTCCTTTGCATGAGTATTTCTCAGGAAATTGATAAGCTTGTTGAAGGTGTGACATGGCTACTAGACATGAAGTAC
Organism: Castor canadensis; assembly: GCF_047511655.1. Taxonomy (NCBI): domain Eukaryota; kingdom Metazoa; phylum Chordata; class Mammalia; order Rodentia; family Castoridae; genus Castor; species Castor canadensis. Next base: position 78,428,573 of record NC_133394.1, on the reverse strand, counting down.
TTCCATGACCATTAGCTCTTGTGTGACACTAACCTGTGAGATATTCATAGAATATGATGGACAGAGGTACAGCTCTGTCATTATATAGCTAATAAACTGACTTAACTAATAAATGATGAAGGGAAGTTAATATATGCCATAAAATCTATTTTTCAAAGAACTATCCAAGAAAAACATTATAAAATATAGGTTCTATATGAACAATTATTTGAATGCTTTGAATGATTTATTAAATAGCTAGTGTTGAGAACTCAAACATAAGAAAAGTTTAGGCGACAGAGGCTAATAGGAGAAGGGAACCAGGAACTAGAGAAAAGTTTAGTTCGAGAAGGTAACACACATGCACAGGAAAGCAATGCAAGTCAACTCCCTGTATAGCTATCTTTATCTCAACTAGCAAAAACCCTTGGTCCTTCCTATTATTGCTAATACTCTCTCTTCAACAAAATTAGAGATAAGGGCAAAATAGTTTTTGCCTGGCAGCGAGGGGGTGGGGGGGAAGAGAGGGGGCAGGGGGAAGGGGGGAGAAATGACCCAAACATTGTATGCACATATAAATAAAAGAAAAAAAAATAAGAAAGGTTTAGTTTAATGTGGTTGCTAAGACAGATTCTGGAAAAGCATGAAAACTCTAATGTAACTGAAACCTATATTAAGCAACACAGTTCTGACATTTTGGGAAAAATGTTCACAAATGACAAAGTCAGTGCAGCTAAAATGACATAATAAATCAGCAGCCTACCTATGACTTAGCTCAAGAAACAAGAAAGCCAACACACCTGAAAAAAAGGAAGGAAGATATGTAACATCTTCATTTCAGCTGCTCTTAGTCAGACAGTGGCTTCAAACCAGACTAAATATTTCTCTATCTTATAAACTATTTTTAAATGACCAAGGTACTTTTCGCAATCTCCCATGTGTATAAGAATTTAAACACTGCAATTGCCAGAAAACAAGAATAAACCAATGCTGAGTGCAAAATGAAAGAAGGGGAGATGACAGACGGTAAAGCTGCAGTATATTAGGTACCTCACCTTCCAGACTGTTAGAAAGAGGATGCAACCAGGAATACCCCTGGAATTTGCACAGGGAAAGATCTAGAGGTGTCTATGATGCCTCAAAATATCAGAGCATGAGAGGCATCAGAGTTTAAAGATATCCCAACCTCATTTCACATGATGCTAGTAGTCAGTGAGAACTTTGCTGAGTCTAAGTCTATCAATCTTCACTCTAGATACAACTTTTAAAGGGAGTATAAGCATCTTACAAATGGATGTTGAACCTTGATAAGAAAGTCCATCTGGCCAGTAAAAATCAGGTCTCACCACACATCTCTTTATTCAAGCAGCATAGGTAGAAAATAAATACATGGAAGCTATGAAAGGAAGAATATCGCTGCACAAGCAAAAAAAATTTTAATCCTCATAAATCAAACAGCTATCTTCAATGTGATTTAGCACAGAAACTAGAAGAAGCAATTTTAAAACTGTGTTTTTATTATTCCTATCAATAATATGCTAAAGAACCAAGTGCCCTGAGACAGGGATGAAGTTAATAAACAAAGAACACAGAGAAAGATGAGTCAAACTAAGACTGCTTGCTGCTCCTGAGGAAAGAAAGATGAGTTGAAACAGAAACAAAGGTTTTAAAAAATCACAAATACAAAACATAGCAATTGCTGAGTATTCAGGTAAAAAGCTTTCACTGGGTGATCTACAAATTTAATAAATCATATCTACTCTATGTCACTTCCACTCAATATTTTAAATTATGAGAGAGAGAGAGAGAGAGAGAGAGAGAGAGAAAGAGAGAGAGACAGTAAATCATGCAATAGCCAGGAACCAGCAATCCATCTAGCTACTTGGGATCTGGAGGATATAGTTCAGGCCAGTCCAAGCAGGAAAAAAGTTCTAAAGAACCCATCTTAGTAGGAAAAGATCTGGGCATGCCTATCATCTCAGCAATAGTCTAAAATAGGAAGACTGAAGTCCAGGCCTACTTAGGCAAAAAGCAAGACCAAGACCCTGTCTCCAAAATTACCAAAGCAAAAAAGTGCTGTGAGTGTGGCTCAAGTGGTACAGTGCTTGCCTTGCAAATAGGAAGCCATGAGTTCAAACCCCAGTACTGTCAAAAAAGAAAGAAAGGAAGAAAGGAAGAAATGCAGGAACAATAGCAGAACATTTCCTTTATGAACTAGTGTTTACTTCTTAGAAAAGTCAGATATATACAAAATGCTTATGAAGTATTAACCATGCTCTAAATTTCAGATTACTTATTCTGTCTAGTCTTTGGAAAGGTAGGATCTCATCTCCCCTTTTAAAGAAGAGAAAAATGAATTCTAAGAATTGCAGAGGAGAGACTAGGTGTATGTACTGTAAAATAAGAAAGAGTCAGGAAATCATTAAAACCTTATTCATTACTCACATTGCTAAGGGTCTTGCTCATAGGACTTCTTGTTTTCCCTGATTAACTCTTCTTTAAATAGATTAGGACATCAGTCCCTTCATAACCTGGGATGTCTAGTGAGTACTTGGGAAAATTAAATGCTTGAAATCTCCAACTATGGAGATTTTATAACTAACCATGTTAGTTTTCATGTTAACTGGTGGGACAAGAGTATTATTAAAGGATGAAACTTGGAGTCTTTCCTCTGGTAGTAGTTTATTTTTATTTGTTGAAACACTACCAGAGAAAAGTAGCAGCATAATCCCAAAGTATAATACCCTGTCCTCTTTCATGAGTAGTTTAAACTGTGATGTATATCATTAATTAACAAGCAAAATGTACGTGCACACTGCTTTGGAATAGTCAAAAACAGTGCATGATCTAAAAAGAAGCAGTCCATGTATTTAAACATCTCAAATTAGTAATTTCAAAATCCCTTAACAATGACATAGTGTCTATCTACCTTCCTAAGTACTGTACATAAGACCTTCATTTTCAACATTGTTCTTCTTTAATCCCAAAATTACTCATGACAAATTTTAAGTTGCACATTCAACTGACCATAACTAAATAATTTCTAAGTCAATTATGAAATTGTAATATTTATAACAGTTATCCTGTTAACATCCTGCATAACTTTTCATTATTTTTATAAAAGTGATCTTTCTTCTAGACTTCATTCCAAATCTCGCAAAAACTATTAGCATACTAAACCAAGTATCAGTTAAGAAAATACTACAGGCAAAGTATCACTCAAGGCACAATGGTAGTTAAAATATTTCTACATCCTAGAAATGTACAACCAGGAAATGAGGTACAGCATAACACACTACTTTATATTCATTTAATAAGATCAAAATGAATTCTATTGACATTAATGTGGTAGGAAATTCAGAAGAACAGAGGGGTAATTAAATGCAATGTTTCGTCTTGCGAGATCATGCCTTTGGGATACTCAGCCAAACCCCAGCCTTCTCTGGATGAGTATCTCAATTTTTTTCTCTGTTAAGTCTATTCAGTCTTTAGAGCTCAACAACAACAACAACAACAAAAATCATCTCTTCATCTCCCACTCCAGGAAAAACCCCTGTTTTCTAGGATGATATACTCTGGCAGCAAGCACATATAATTAGTGTAATTTGAATAATAAATTATTTGTTGTTTGCCTTATTCTAGGATTTGGCTTTTGGTCTTGCAAATGGAAAGCACTTCACAAGTACTGGTAGAAGAGCAAATGGGTGCAGTAATGGTGGGACAGACAGATGGGTGACTGTTACTTAGATCCAGGATTGAGAACTGTGAGAGAAGGGCAAATAAAGCAGATTTGTTGGAGAAGTTTTGAGAAAGAAGCAATGAAATCCAGTTTGATCCAATCATTTTGTGTTTAGAGATAATAAAATGGTCTTATAAAGTGGGATGCAACCAAAATATGGCAGATGAAATTTTAGTAGAGATAAAATTCATCAGGAAAAAATGATTAAAAATTGGAATTAACAAATCATTTTAAATGTTAAGTCTTTGCTCCAAAACAGGAATGGCTTACAGTGACAAATGTAGTGATACAAAAACACTGATCTACCATTCAAAAACTTTCCTGTTTCTCCTGCCACTGATTCTTTAACAAGTCTGTGCATTCCATCTCCAATTCTTTTCTGAAGTACATTAATAGAGGTAGGGCTTTTGACTTAGAAAACAATAGATTTTCACTAGAAGAAACTACTACAAAGCAGCACTGTATCTAATTTACCTTTATTCTTCCAACACATAACATGGTGCTGACACCTTATAGCTCCTAAGTAATGGAAACATGTCCGATTTTAAGTTTCCAACTATATTTGCTATGTGACCATTACTAATTTACATAATATTTCTGTGACTCAGTTCCTCTATCAATGTGGATAATATGAATTACTTCATTGGGTGGTTTATGCATCACATGCACTCAAAAATGAGTCCCCTGTTTTTCCATTTTCCTTTCTTCTGGAAATTCCTTTGCTGCTCTTTGAGAAGCATAACAAATTTTAACCCTCAAATCATCCTTGTTTGGAAATCACATTAAGGAAGTGTTTACCCTTGTTGGTTGATAAGAATAACTAATTAAGTTATCTTAAGATGGGTATCTGAAAGAGTTATTTCCTCATTTGTAGATAAGAAAATGAGCTATCAAGACTTAAAATCAATCATTCAATCTCAGACAACAAAAACAGAAGCAGCATGGCCAAGATGAGAAAGTAAGGCAGTTTAGGTGAGAAAGTAAGGCAGTTTAGGTTTTAGCTCCTTGCTTCTGTCTTTCTTATTATTATTATTATTATTATTATTATTTTGGAGGTACATTGTAGCACTTACAAAAGTTTTTACAGTATATCAAATATATCAAACTTGAATTCACCACCTCCATCATTCTTCTTTATGTCCCCCTTCCCCCATTCCTGGAATAGTCTCAAGAGATCTCATTTTTCCATTTACAAGCATGTGTACACAGTACTTTAAGTTGCTTAATCAAATCCCTCTTTTTAGTAAGAAGTCTGAAGATCACAACAAAAATGAATTATTCAAGGTCACAAAAAGCCCATACAACTGGGTGTCATTAGCAATGGAATGCATCAACAAAAAGGGGAAAAGTTAATCAGTGTCTTTCCTAAAACCTTCAAACAAACAATGGAGCATTTACTACAAATTCCAGGGTTCTAAAATATGATTTATGGATATTTCCTAGCTACTGAATAGAACATGGAGATTTTCACTGTTTTGGAATTTCAATAACACACTGTTTTTCCTTAGTATTTTCATTAAAATAAAATAATCAATTGCTTTGCGATCATACGTTACCAAGCATACTCTACAAAATTTTTATATCTAAATTAGCAAGTCTCCCAAGTCATGTATCCTACTGTTCCATAACTGCAAAAGAGACACTATTAAGAAAATCTATGTTTTAGTTTGAAAATTGAGTCTTCTAAGCTTGGCATTCATTACTTCACTTTTAATTGCTCTGTAGATAACTCTCATCAAAGAATTTTCTGACCAAAATATTTTAAGGAAAGCAAATTGCATCAACACTCAAAACCATACGCTAATACTCCCCCATCTTTCAAGAAGTCAAAAGAATATTTAAAAAACTAACCCATTTAATGTGAAGCAAAGATAGAATATTGAAGCAATTATCTTGCATTTAATGCTCTAAATAAAAGACAACTTAAGAAAGACCTCAAAAAATATTGTGAAATAGTTAGTTACTACTATAAATATATAAATATACAGCCATATGCCACATATGACACTTATTACAGAAAACAGCATGTTGATAAGGATTACTCATTTCTTAGAAAGGGTTATATTCTATTGAATATCAATCTTTTCACTAAAAGTAAGCAGCTTAAATTATTTTAAGCACAAGTTTAAGTGATTTGTTACTATATTATTAGATATTTGCAACTTTCAGTTTCCACAGTGTAATTTAAAACTGTCACCCAGTAATTTTGGCTTCAGATATTCATTTCTAAACACTTTCCTAGCTATGCCTTTGTCTAGAACCATCTGGAAAGCATGTTTTTCACTATTATTTTTCTATTACTTTATAACATTGTATAGTTGGAAAGGACCTTAGAAATCATCAAATCCAACTCTGCTAATTTACAGATGAAGAATATTTGTTTATGCTCAATAAAATGATTGGCTCAAAATCATTAGAGTTTTGGCAGCTACAGAAGTGAAAATGAACCAAAGTGACCTTCAGAGTATTAGTCTATTCTATTACTTTTTCTTTCACCTACTCACTTTTGTCTAAACCCCAAAATGATGAAGGATACACTTGAGGCAGAGGCTATGTTTTTTTAGTGAAAATTCTAACATTTAAACATTATTTTAGAATCTATCTACTGTCTTAATAGATTATAACTCCTATTTATAATATGCAGAAGAAAACAAACTGCCTAGAATATTGCCAGAGACCATTTGCTATTACATGTCACTGAATTATAGCACCTGCTTCATGTTTTTCCAACTTTCTTCTTGATAAAGGATGTCTTTCATGATCTGGTACTATTTTTTCTCTCAGGATGCTATAAAGAGTGTTTATCTAAATTATTACTTTCTAAACTATTATTTCGACTGATTGAAAATGTAACTAATAAATATGACTATTTTGGGGTCCTTTGGGGATTCTCTCCTTCTTCTCAACTGGCTTCCCTTTTTGCTAAGGGTATCCATCCTGGATGCATGTACATCCTTGAGACAAGTATGCTCACAAAGAATGGTTCCACATCCTTGAGAAGAAAGCTGAAGATCTCTCTCTCTCTCTCCCCAGTCCATTTAAATTCAACGATTTAAATTAAAAATGAAAGATAGAATGGTAAAATGGGTACAGTGTGTGTGTGCGGGGGTACTTATGGGAAGGGGAGGGTGAATAGAGGAGATGAAGGTAGGGGACTATGGTTGATGGGCTTCATATACATATATGAACTAAAACAATGAAATCTCTTACAATTGTTTTAAGTGTGGTGGGGAGGGGGTTTAGGGGTGGGGGAGATGTTGGGGGCAATCTAAACAATATACAATGTAAGACTATTTGGAATTGGCACAATGAATTCCTACTGTACAATGAATATATGCTAATAAAAAATGAAAAAAATAGAATTAATCCACTCTAACTTTTAGTAGAAGAATTAATAACAAAATTTAAAAACAATTATTGTATTCCTGAGGGAACTGAGGCCACACCTTCTTGAATGCTTGCATTCAAGAAGGGCATTTCCCATCTTCACACTTGAATTCTTTCTGTCTCAGTTAAAATGATAAGACTTTCTAAGGCCAAGCAAGCCCAGGGCTGATTCCAAAGCAAAAGAGATAAGAAGCAAGTCACATACCCAGGCATCAGAGGAGAGTTGTGGGAAAGGTTTTCTGTTGTTTCCAAGGTCATCACTCAGAAATTCAGAAGGCTGGCAATAAAGAATGCATCTTTCTCCTGAGTGTTTGCTGCTAATGCACCATTCAGACTCTGGCCTGGGAGGCAGCTATATTTTACCAGCCAGAGGAAAATTCAACTCACAGACAGGAGTTTCAAGCCATTTTTCCCTCTAACAGGTAATACCTTAAACAGTTCAGTATCTCTACTCAAAGCAATAGAATAGCCATAGACACTGCCTCTTCATACTTCCTTCATAAAAGGCACTGAAGTAAAAGTAATGAGAAATTTCAATAATTCTAGTGTTTTTATTTGTAGATCAGATTTTACTCTAAATATTTGTATACATATTTTTCTAAGAGAAACGAGAAATTTTGATATTTAACTTGAAACTGTAAAATTGTCCAAATATACCCATGCTATATCTGCATTAGGAAACTAATTCAATGGAAACCTTGTATTGTACAAATAGATGAATATGTGACTATATCCTCATAAGAGCATGTTTTCAATCCTTTTTACAAATAAGTTTCAACAATGATACCTATATAACATAGTATCCAGTCTATTGCAACTTCATTTCTAATCCGATAAAGTTAAAGAACAAATGAACTCAATTCTTACATTGATATATGCTCTACTTTTGCTCTTTAGCTTCTTTTTCTTATTCTTCTTTTATAAATTACAAAGCTGGACATGGTGGTTCATGGCTGTAATTCCAGCATTTGGGAAGCTGAGGCAGGAGGATTTTAAGTTTGAGTCCAGTCTTTACTACATAGCAAGGCCCTATCTCTTTCCTTCTCCCCAAAATGAAAATTAGTAATTTTATTACTTGAATAAATAGTGGCTTGGTGTTTATAGCTTTTATTGGTTCATGTTTTAGCAGCATTCTTTCAATCTGTAAGTACTGGTACTCAGTAAAAAATAGTCTTGACTTCCATAAGGAAAAACAAGTCAAAGCTCTTATGATGAGTGCTTGCTAGTTCTTATGTATTTTTTATTTTTAAATATATTTAGAATCCACAACAATGTCGTGTTTACTTGCTCTATGCTAATTCAGTAAAATCAGCAGAAATCAGTGTATCTGTAGCATTTGTAAATTTGAAATATTCTTCATTCTTATTGCTTACCTTTTCTTATAACAGAAAACAGGTTATAAAACCAAAGACACACATAGGAATATATAAACACAATGTAGTACATTTTATGGGGCTTAAATCACTTCTATAACTGGTTTCCTATGTGGATATATGGATATAATTTTTGATGTCAGATATCTGACATCTACAGAAAGAAAGTTTGTGTTTGTATTTGACACAAACTAATGCAGATGACTTTGTTCTGTCTGTAGAGCTCTGTAAACTAATGTCTAGCATAAATCAATTCAATACTTATAAGTCTTTCAAAAAAGGCACCAGAAAAGAACCCATAGATGTAACTGAGAAATGGATTTGAGTTGGGCAATCACTTTCCTGGAGTCCCTGGATGATAAAAGATCCTTACCTGCCCAACACTCAGACACAGCATGCCATGAATTACCAAACTCAGAACCTACAGTCTCTGAAGCACATATTTTAGTGAAAGTGGTTTTATGTATGGATGTGTACAAAATTGTTACCTTGTTGTTACAAAACACATTAAATCAACCAATGGATTCTACCAAAGTAGAAACTTACTGAGGTTTTCTTAGAAAAGAGTCAAGGGATCTGAGAGACTCAACAGGGAGGTAGGGTGGCTTAGCAAACCTCTCATGGAAAGACTCCTTCCAATCTAGGCGGATGTAGCATAAATCTTTTGATGAAAGACATTTTCATTATACTGACACAGTAGCTCGTGTGTTGCGTATTTGGAGAGACACTAATAATAATATTTTTGTGTTAGATGTTTCAGAATGACTGCCTTACTATAAGCAGAAATACGATGTGGAGAGAAAAATACACTTGCATGTAGGCACACGCACGCGCGCACACAGACGCACATGGATATCTGCACCCACCGTATGTAAGTATTTAAATGCACTAATTTAAACTTTTAATATCTAAACATTGAAGGTTTGGCATCAGTCATACTCTACAGTAGAAGGTATTAGGTTTTCTTATCTGGTCTCTCCCATTTTAATAGCATGCTTCCATATAGGATGTAAAACTAATGATTGGTGTTATACGTATTATACAGATGGATGAAAAGGTACATTTTGAAATTTGTTAAACTATATTAATTGCTTTATATGAAACTTGGAATATTTATGTGCTCTTTAAGAGCAGCAGGTATGGCTTTATGACTTTAAATAGTAATAATTTAAATATGAATGTCACATAATAATATAAATTTCACCTGATAATTAAAAATATCCTCTTATTATTGGCAAAGCGCTGTTATCTCATATGCTATGCTAAATTTGAATCTCTATACTCTCTATTTTCAACCACCCACATAACAAAATAATTTTGGAAATTCTTCACAGGTACTCCAGCACTCTTTGACGCTTTATCTGTTTTATGTTTTTTTCTTGGTGGTGCTGGGAATTGAACCCAGGGTCCTGCACATACTGCATGCTAAGGTGCTCTACCACTGAGCTACACCCCAGCACCAAGACTAATCTTTCTCCTTAAATTTTAGTTCATAATTCTTGGGCCAATAATTATTATCTAAAATATATTAGTACAGCCTTGTATTGAATAAAACCAAAGCACAAAAGGTTTACAGGACGTGAGACTTGATGTCGCTAGAAATGAAGAAAGCACTTAATTTGGGAATAAGGGAAGAAGGTGATAAATGATAAAACAAAAGAAACTTATAGCAAAGTCTTTTGCAAAACATATTAATGATGTTGCAAAACTATGGAGACACCCATGTCGGTGACATGCCAATACATTGCAACTATCTTGTAATGAGTGGAGATTTCAGAGAAAACCAAAAGATTAACAGTTACTCCTTCTTAAAAGATCGTTCCCATAAGACTTAAAGTTCTGTTGAGACTTATTTTTAACTCTGGATTTACAAATAGTTTTATTGTCTTGCAGATTATAGAAAACATTGTAAAATGACACCTGGCAGACACAATTTTGTCACCAGCTATATCCTACCATCACTACACTCTGTCTTCAAAGTGATTTTGTCTTACAGGAGACACTGAACTCCTCCTCAGCCCAGGTGGTAAATTAGGATTACATAATAATATGTAATTACGACTAATACAACTAATTAAATTGGCCTGTGGCTGATAACAGGGTCATGAGACTCAGATCTGCCCAATGATGGGGAAGTTGCTTTAAAAAACAATACTTGTGGAAAGGCTTTCCTGTTCTATGTCTATACAAAGCTGGGTAACTCCTCACACTGGGATAAGCCTAAGGCTTAAAGTCTACATGCTGAGCATAGTTTTAAAAAATGTTTTCAAGAATCTGGAGATGATGTCACTTAGCCCAGGATTTACCTAACCCTTAAACTTCCCCAACTCTAAATGAGAGAGTAAACTTAATATTTAAGTCTAATTTGGGTCTCTTCTCACCTGCAGCTACAAGCATAGTACTAAGTGATAGCATTATCAAAGAATTTATGTATGCACGCATAAATATACAAAATGCATCCTGAAACAAAGCCATATTTTTCTACAGTTAAGAAACCCATTTCTGTATTCCAGTATTCATTAGATCACACACTCATTATGTTGTGAAAAACAGGATCACCATGTAATGTTTAACATCATCATAGCTTAGTGTAGGTGCAAAAATCTGATTTAGATTTATAAACACCAATTATAACTTTAAAAGTCTAAGTGCTAACTTAATAGGTACTTAGTAACAAGGCTACTTAGTAACAAGCAGCACAGAGGTGTGCATCTCTGTGCTGCTCTGCCATTCTCCAGTTGTAATCGTATTTCTTTCCAAGAAATAAGAATGGGGATGTGATTATATATGCCTGATATCTTCTACATTGTTTTGACTCTTACTAATAGTTACACTAACACAAATGCATTTACATTTTTCAGGAAACAAATACATTTTTTGTAAAAAAAAAAAGTGTCTATGTCAGTATCAGGGGAAAAAGAACAGACAAATCTGCATTTCCGAGTAAACTGGTAGATGAAAAACTGACAACTCATTCCTGTCATAATTCAAAACCTTGCCAATAGGGATCTCCCTTATAAAGAGCTCACTTTTCTTGGTAAATATCAACAAGAAATTCAAATATGGTTAACGGGCATGTGTATAGGTCAAACATTCTAAAAGGCTGCAACAGCTTCAATTCATGTCTGAATATGGAGGAGCCCACACAGAAGTCCCTTTCCCACCAGCAAGCAAAACAATGAAAATGTGTCCCTTCTCATTGCCCAACTTGTAAATCCTTGTCTTCATTTTGTATTTACTGCGAGCTTCACATTCATCTTGGCATTTAGAGAATAATGTAAAGACAAAGAAAAATTAACATTGTGATAAGTCATTTAGGGTTACAATTAATCAATTCGACACTATATACATGCTTTCAGAACTCAACTTTGTGCACTTTAAAAAGTGCCTTAATTGGGAGCCTGTGGCTGCCTATAATCAGCCCCATTTCAACCAATAGCAGCTGGTTAGGGCAGCATGAGCCTGTCATCCCAGCTATTTGGAAAATGTAAATAGGAGGACTGTGGTCCAGACCAGCCTTGGCATAAATGCAAGACCCTACCCAAACAATACCAATCAAAAGGCTAGGGGATATGGCTTAAGCAGTAGAACATCTGCCAGGGAAACACAAGGCTCTGAGTTCAAACCCCAGTACTGCTCAAAAAAAAAATAAAAGCCTTATGTTTTTATCCATTAGTTGCTTTAAGTTCCTCTCACAACACTCAGCCTTCCTTCATCTTTTTTTTCTTTTGTAATTCACATTGTTTTTCTTAGTATTTCATTCATTTTTCCTCCTATTCCTGGTCCCTACACAAACATCATTGATAATTATTCTGGATTTTTTCATTCTTTATTAAAAAATATTTTATTAGCATATATCAGTTGTGCAGAGGATTCATTATGACATTTCTGTATGTGCCTATAAGGTACCCTGTTTAAGTTCATCCCAACCATCACTCTCCTTTATCCCTACCCCCCAACACACACAAAATGATTTCAACAGGTTTCATTGCTCTATTTCATTTTAGTATATAAAGTATTACATCGACCATATTTCCCCTCCTTCATCCTCCTCCTCCCATAGAACCCTCCTGTTAAGAGGACCTGTTTTATATTCCCATCCTTCCTTGTTAAGTACATATTCATTGCTCAAAGGGGTTTCACCATAGTCTTTCGCCTGTGTACTTTCATCAGATTAACCTCCTTTATTACTCTCCCTTACCCTTTCCCTATTTTTCAACAGCTTTCAGCCCATTTCGTTATACCATCTTCCTACACAGATGCAATGTTCTTCGATATTGTTCACTATCATTATTCCTCTCCCTCCACCTCCTTGACCCATTGAACAACAACAAATATTGGCCAGGATACAGGGAAACAGGAACACTTGGGGAATGTAAATTAGTACAACCATAATGGAAAACAGTATGGAGATACGTCAAAAAACTAAAAATAGAATTGCCATATGATCTAGTGATACTCTTGGCCAAATACCCAAAGGAATATAAGTCAGGATACAATAGAGACACTTTCACACCCATGTATATTGCAACATTATTCACAACAGTCAAGCTTTGGAAACAGTTCAGATACCCTACAACTGATGAATGAATTAAGAATATGAGATTCTTATACATACAGTAGAGTATTGTTATTATTATGAAATTATGTTGTTTGCAAGAAAATGGATGGAACTGGAGATCAGGATGCTGTGATATAAGCCAGGTTCAGAAAGGCAAAGATGGCATGATTTCTCTCATATATGGAAGACAGATCCAAAACATAAATGTATACACAAACACAAGAATTACTATATGTACATTTTTGTATTCTTTATCAATTGGTGAATGTGCAATGTACATTAAGCCTTCACAATATAGTAGAAAATAGGGCACGTGTGTCTCTCACATAATTAGAGGAGACATTGTTTATTCAAGAACTACATAGTTGAAGAAAAAAATCAGCTTTTTCAGTCTGTTATGTGCCTTGAGTTCTCTCTCTTTTGGAGTATTCCTATGCTGGACTTCATGGTGGGTTAAAGATTCTTTGTGAGCTGCCCTCAGAACTTTGAAAGAACAAACAGTTGTGTGTCTACTATTGTGTGACAGAGGATTCAGACACATTATTCAGGATGATTACAAACCTCTCATCTTTCACTCAAAGCTATTATCTCCTGAAATCTAGCTTTCATGCCCAGACAGAGGCCTTGCCACTACTCAGCTACAATTTCTTAACTCTAGTCATGGTTATTTTTTTCTCATCTTTTCATCTATTTAGCTACCCAGTATAGTGCTACAAAATCTCCCATACAAACCTAGTCATTTCTCTAAACTGTACCTTCATTTTAAGGTATAGTTTTTTAATTTATATCACATTCTGTGCTTTCTAAGATATATAAGATATCTCTCATAGAGTCTCAAGGTACTGAAAAAGAATAGGAATTTTTGCCATGATACATGCAAGAAAAGTTAGTAAAGTAACTTCTCCATGTGTTAAAACTGGGATTCCAACTTGGGTTACTTTAAAACCAGTGCCCTTATTCACCATACTATTTCATAACATTCATCATCATATGTCCAGGTAGCTATGAAGATAATATTGTATCTTGCTTCACATGCAAAACTGAAGTGTTTTAGGGCTAGAGGCCTGGCTCATGTGGTAGAGTGTTTGCCTAGAAAAGTTCTGAGTTCAGTAGCTCCAAAACTAGAGCATTCTGTTTATTGGCATTTAGGTCTTAGGCCAACGAAGTTCCACTGTACCTAACTCAACAGAGCTTAATGAATCTGCAATCTCCAAAATTAAAAGGAAATCTGAAATCCGTAGAGATAGTTCTGCTTTTTCTTCTAATTTTAGGATTTGCCTAATTTTGAATGGCAGCCAATTGGCATTCTCTGTGAAAAGAATCGAGCACCTGCAGACATCTAAATGGTAACTTTGCAGGTTTTAAGGGGTTTAATTGTAACTAATGCTATGTACCTATAGCTATTTTTAAATGTTGAATGGTGAGTGTTGGACCTGGAAGTAGGTCTATGAATTTTCTTGGTTATTTGCTTAATACCTTGACCATTTTTTCCTAACCAGGTTATCTGAGTTAATACACAGCACCTGTCCTGTGAGTTAATACATTCTGAGTGCCTACATTTTGCTAGCTCCTAAGGTTACAAGAGAGTGGGTATGGGTCTGAAACCTACATGTGTCAAATGAGGTGACTGGACAGATGGGAAGGGGTGTGTCAGTTGGAAATAGTGATCCATGAACAGCACAGACAAGCAACTGAGACCCAATGGCAAGGGAAGGAGATGCCTGTGAAATTAAAAGATACCAGGATGGCATGAAGTGACCTCTGCACATGTTTCTTCCTGGCCTGAGTCCTGTTAGTCTAAAAGTGATGATCCTCCTGGACCTATCACACGACCTGAACCAAAGGACTTGCTAGTTATATGTTCACTCAGCCTTGAGGGGTTAGGAGAAGTGTTGAGTAAACTCTGAACACAGTCAAGACTAAGCTCAAATTCTAGCTGTACCAGTTGGAGCATTTAAATATCTGATCTAAAAAACAATTGCATGAATGTGCCATTCATCACGTAGACTGATGGCGGGGGGGAACCAACAGGAAGGGGGAAAGTTAAAGGAGAGGTGAAGAGGGGTGAATATAATCAAAGTGCTTTATACACATGTATGAAAATAGAACAATGAAATCCATTAAAATTATTTTTTAAAGAGGGGATAAGAGAGTAATAGAGGAGGTAAATTTGATCAAAGTACACTATATGCATTATGTGCATATCATAATCAAACCCCACTGTACAGTTAATAGCTATTAATTTTTTAAGTTCACTAAAATAAAATAAAATAAAATATCAGACCTAGGGTTCTTTACTGATAAAATGGGAAAAAATAATAGCTACCTCATAGGATAAATGAAAACATATATGCAAAACATCATAAGTGCTGGAAAACAATAGTGGCAGATACTTCTGCAATGATGGTACTCTCTTTAACAGATTACATATAGTTGAGGTACAATTAACAAAAGTGTTAATCATGAGCTGTTTGTCAGCTCAGCTTTGAAATCCTGCCAGCATCTATAATTCAACATATCTTATACAGAGTTCATGATTTCTACCCATAAATGGTTCTCAGACAGGGTTTATTTTTTATTTTTTACTGTAACTTTTCAGTATTTTATTTTTTTCTGATGGCACCATTTCTCTCAAATAGATGGCACCAAAGCTCTCAAATAGAAATGAAACAATGACAAGAGAATGCTGTCCTAATCTGCGATACATGGTAAACTGAAAATACAAAATAACACCCCAAGAAATGAGTAAAGTGGGAAAAGTTGGAGAAAGGTATCAATTTGTAATGCATTTTAAAAGGCATAGATACTTAAAACATGCTTTTATTAGAAGAATTCCAATATATGAACTATTCAGCAAAATATTTCTGTCTGACTTCATCATTTCTCAGCAGATGATGACATAAATTGAACTGCACAGGTGTACGGAACACAGAAACATTTGCTGCCATTAGAGATCCGTAGCTGTCACTCAAGCTATTTCCTCATCCCACCAGGTTTTCACAGCCAGTTACTTGGTGGGGCTTCAGAGGACTTGGCCCTCTTACCAAGTGCTAAGTGGTGAAACTACACAGATATCTGGCATATATCTGGCCATATCCTTACAAGCCACTCCTACTAGATGATTCATCAGGTGACACAGGACAAGTATTAAACAGAAACTTATAACATCCCTTCTCCACAGTCCACTCTTTATTTGCTGTAATTCCTTTAAAATACTTTGCAAGTAGCCAAAAAAATTTTAATGAAAACAAAAAAGAAGGGGTTAAAATGTGACAAGTGTCTAGAAAGATCTAGTCTATTTGTTATATAACACAGTATCAATACACAGACTCTGCGAATACAACAAATGAAAAGAGCTCTACTCAGTCTATTTGTGAAGTTGTTCCCACTACAAAACCAGTGTTCCTGGAGCAATAGTGGGGACAATTGTTCCTCTAACTGCTCTTAGTTTCTATGCTTGGTTGGCTAGCAATGAGGTACACTAAGAAATTCAAAGGACAATCAAAACAAATATAATTTAGAGGCTCAAAATGTTTTGATATCCTAAACAGAAAATAGAAATTGCATCTATATCTACACATCATATTTTAAAGTCATCCATGAAAAGAGTGCAGGAGTTTACAGTCTTCCCTCTATAATGTGTGTTCCCTGACCATTCGACTTTATTACTGACATCTGCCTCAAATGCAGGAGGTGCTCAAAAAACGTACTGAGTTAGTTTATCATCTATTCAAATTCATTATTCTCTGGTTTAAAAGACATTCATGACTAAATTCAGTGCTTCACTGCCATAAGTATATCAGCAACAACTTTACCTCATTCACTTTTCTCTTTACAATTCCATTGTGCTATAGTCTGTCTTCTTCATCTTTACTCTTTTGGAGATTATTTTAAAATCTCTTGAGAAACAGTCTAACTATAACCTAAATTATATAATATAGGACTTTATAACCTAGATTATCACAGTAACTTTCTACCTGGGCTAATTAATTATTCAGTCCTCCCCAAATATATGCTAAACTCTAGCATTCAAGTCTCTCCATAGTCTTGTCACACAGCATTTCAGCATTGCATCATAGCCCTGTTCATCAGGAATAGCCCACTACAGCAGAGCCAATCCTGCCCCTACTCATGGACACAATATGCATTTTAAATGTATCTTTCAAAAATTCAGCAACTAACCAAACATTTTGAGCAAATTCTTAGCAATATTTCAACCTCCAAAACTATGTATTCAAAACTAATTTATCCTCTAGTGTGGAGGGAGGACATGTAACAATATCCATAACACAGATTGCTAAATAACTGCAGTTCCACCCAACAGAAAACTAAAAGAATACTTTGGTTAATAAATCAACAGTTTTTCTCTGAAAATTAGCATTAAAGGCGAACAAAAACAATCAATACACTCATTAGATTATTTTAGACCCTTTGTCATATTTAGATTCTATCCATTTCTCTAGTTTTCAATCCATTACCGTATTTGTCAGTGATCCTTCTCTAGCTAGTCTGCTCTGAGCACTGTTACAGCCCCAGAACATCAACTTCCTAATTCTGTATGCAAGCTAGTATAGAGTTGTATCCACTTATGAACTTTCCATTTGATATTTGCTGCTATCATGTCTTCAAGTAAAGTGAAAGTTCTTTGAGACTAGACATCGTATTTTTCCTGAACCCCCTGTGGCACCTGCTACCTCATGCCTCCTACCAAAATTACTCCCAGGATGGCTATTTTAGTTATTGTCCAAAGAGCCTTTTGATAGCACAAGAGAACTCCACTACTAACTTCACTACTAACTCAGGGCAACAGACCAAACCAGCAAGTACTGCCCACTTAGTTCTCAAAATGTTCACATTCAGATTAAATGTTAAATAAAATCATAACATTAACACACTACAAAAATAAAAAGAAATACTTTTGAAGTGTAATTCAGAACAGTAAATCAATAGAAAAAACATGAATACCACTCAGAGTTGCTGAAAGTGGTAACACCACTGTTATTTCTCAGAGATTAAAAACTGTGTGTACATGTGTGTACACCTGTGTATCATACAATATATCTGTGAAATGCATAAGTGACTTTAAACGAAACATGAGACTAAAACATTGTCAGAAGGCAAAAGAGGGAAAGGATGAAATACTGCAACAGAAGAGTTAATACAGCAAAAGAGGAACTGAGTGCGGATTTTCTACAAAAGCAAACATGACCAATGCATGAAACCTTAATGCTGCTACAATAAGAATTAATCCACTTTCATCTGAATGAATCAAAACAAGCTAACTTAACCAAATATCCATAAAAAATTCGGTAAGATTAGGATGATTATAGCATTTTAACTACAAAGAAAATGAAAAACATACCAGGATTAAGGAACTATGGTTACATAAATATGAATGAAAGCAACAAATGTCAAATGTAATGTACATTTTTGCCAAACACTCAATACAGAAATACATAGAGCATAATTTAAGCTTTGTAGAGCTAATTCAAAAATTCTTAATAATCTATAGTGTGCAATTGGCTAGATAGAAAATCACTGCTGTCAGAGGGTGTTTGTGAGGCTATCAACTCTCCATTAATGTTTATGGGTACTTAAGTTACAGCTGGAGGAGTGCTAGTGCTTTCATTTATAGATTGTCATTTATTCCCTCAAAACACTAAAATGTCACTAATACCTTCAGGTTACAGTAGCAGAAGCTAAGGGTCAAGGTCTTTCATGGATCCTGGTGACACTGATCTCTAGGCTAAACTGTAAGGAGAAATGCCATCTAACATGGTTTCCTCCAGCCCCATGTCAAAGCTGCCACCTTCAACAGTATTTAATATGAACGAATCAAAATTTCAGTTGCATATTTAAAAAAAACAAAGGTTCCATTAACAGCATCCCACACACCAAAAAACAAGGTGAAATTCATTAAAAAAAAAAATTGCAGATATCACTGTGCTGGCTAAAGAGCAAGTTACTATAGCAACTAAAGCAGAACAAGTGTAGGAGGCAAAGCAGGCTCATGAACACAGTCACCGGCAGCCTTCATGAAAAAACTCTGCAAACTAACCATCAGCAGGATCCACAGGGAAAATACATTTTTCCTTTCCTTTCTTTCTTTTTGAAAAGGAAGCATCAAGATTTGAAACTGATTTAAAAAGGAAGTACAAATGTGTCTATTGACCATTCCCTAGAATCCTGGCACAACGTAGGGCAGAAATAATCTCACTCACTCACTGTATGAGAAGAATAATTGAAAAACCATTCCCTCTAAAATCAGGAACCAGACAAGGATGCCCACTATCTCCACTCCTATTCAACATAGTACTAGAATTCCTAGCCAGAGCAATTAGGCAAGAAGAAGGAATAAAAGGAATACAAATAGGTAAAGAAACTGTCAAAATATCCCTATTTGCAGACGACATGATCCTATACCTTAAAGACCCAAAAAACTCTACTCAGAAGCTTCTAGACATCATCAATAGCTATAGCAAGGTAGCAGGATATAAAATCAACATAGAAAAATCATTAGCATTTCTATACACTAACAATGAGCAAACGGAAAAAGAATGTATGAAAACAATTCCATTTACAATAGCCTCAAAAAAAATTCAAATACCTAGGTGTAAACCTAACAAAAGATGTGAACGACCTCTACGAGGAAAACTATACACTTCTGAAGAAAGAGATTGAGGAAGACTATAGAAAGTGGAGAGATCTCCCATGCTCCATGGATTGGTAGAATCAACATAGTAAAAATGTCGATACTCCCCAAAGTAATCTACATATTTAATGCAATTCCCATCAAAATTCCAATGACATTCATTAAAGAGATTGAAAAATCTACTGTTAAATTTATATGGAAACACAAGAGGCCACGAATAGAATACTCAGTCAAAAGAACAAGGCAGGAGGTATCACAATACCTGACTTCAAACTATATTACAAAGCAATAACAATAAAAACAGCATGGTACTGGCACAAAAACAGACATGAAGACCAGTGGAACAGAATAGAGGACCCAGATATGAAGCCACACAACTATAAGCAACTTATCTTTGACAAAGGAGCTAAAAATATATGATGGAGAAATAGCAGCCTCTTCAACAAAAACTGCTGGGAAAACTGGTTAGCAGTCTGCAAAACACTGAAACTAGATCCATGTATATCACCCTATACCAAGATTAACTCAAAATGGATCAAGGATCTTAATATCAGACCACAAACTCTAAAGTTGATACAGGAAAGAGTAGGAAATACTCTGGAGTTAGTAGGTATAGATAAGAACTTTCTCAATGAAACCCCAGCAGCACAGCAAATAAGAGATAGCATAGATAAATGGGACCTCATAAAACTAAAAAACTTCTGTTCATCAAAAGAAATAGTCTCTAAACTGAAGAGAACACCCACAGAGTGGGAGAAAATATTTGCCAACTACACATCAGACAAAGGACTAATAACCAGAATATATAGGGAACTTAAAAAACTAAATTCTTCCAAATTTAATGAACCAATAAAGAAATGGGCACGTGAACTAAACAGAACTTTCTCAAAAGAAGAAATTCAAATGGCCAGAAAACACATGAAAAAATGCTCACCATCTCTAGCAATAAAGGAAATGCAAATTAAAACCACGCTAAGATTCCACCTCACCCCTGTTAGAATAGCCATCATCAGCAACACCACCAACAACAGGTGTTGGCAAGGATGTGGGGAAAAAGGAACCCTCTTACACTGTTGGTGGGAATGTACAACCACTCTGGAAAAAAATTTGGAGGCTACTTAAAAAGCTGGACATCGATCTACCATTTGATCCAGCAATACCACTCTTGGGGATATACCCAAAAGACTGTTACTCCAGAGGCACCTGCACATCCATGTTTATTGCGGCACTATTCACAATAGCCAAGTTATGGAAACAGCCAAGATGCCCCACCACTGACGAACGGATTAAGAAAATGTGGTATCTATACACAATGGAATTTTATGCAGCCATGAAGAAGAACGAAATGTTATCATTCGCTGGTAAATGGATGGAATTGGAGAACATCATTCTCAGTGAGGTTAGCCTGGCCCAAAAGACCAAAAATCGTATGTTCTCCCTCATATGTGGACATTAGATCAAGGGCAAACACAACAAGGGGATTGGACTATGAGCACGTGATAAAAGTGAGAGCACACAAGTAAGGGGTGAGGATAGTTAAGACACCTAAAAAACTAGCTAGCATTTGTTGCCCTTAACGCAGAGAAACTAAAGCAGATACCTTAAAGCAACTGAGGCCAATAGGAAAAGGGGAACAGGTACTAGAGAAAAGGTTAGATCAAAAAGAATTAACCTAGATGGTAACACCCACGCACAGGAAATCAATGTGAGTCAATGCCCTGTATAGCTATCCTTATCTCAACCAGCAAAAACCCTTGTTCCTTCCTATTATTGCTTATACTCTCTCTACAACAAAATTAGAAATAAGGGCAAAATAGTCCCTGCTGGGTAGTGGGGGGGGGAGAGGGAGGGGGCAGAGTGGGTGGTAAAGGAGGGGGTGGGGGCAGTGGGGAGAAATGAACCAAGCCTTGTATGCACATATGAATAATAAAAGAAAAAAAAAAAAGACATCACCATTGGAAAAAAAAGTAGAGAAGTCCAGTCAATACCCCTCTGCAGTAATGAAGAAATCCTAAAATGTGCAGACCTCTACATAAAATAGGAAGCATGAGAAAAGCTTATTTGGGGATTTCAAAGTAGTGAGACAACTTTTTAGGTTTTATTGAGGTAAACCTTTGAAAGGCCTTTTACCCCTGATTTTTTTTCTTTTTTAGTAATTTGAAACTTATGTTTTCTTTAATAATTTGCCAAAGAAAATTGCTTGAATTTATCATATTCAGAGTCAAAAATCACTCTTTCAAACTCAACACACTTTAGGTTTGCTTTCTTTTTCAAAATGTTTTATTAGCATAAATTAATTCTGCAAAGGAGTGTCAATGTAACAGTTACAACAATTCACCTGATCTGTATTACTCTTTCTTAACCACACTCACTCCTTCTCCTCCTTTCTACAGGTTTGAATGGGTTCCACTGTGCTATTTTCATATATACATATAATGTACTTTTATAATATTCACCTCATTACCATTCTGCCCTCACCCCTCTAACCATGCTCACACTTTCTGGCCTAAATAACATCATTTTTTGCCGATAGTAAACTGACTGAATGAGCCCCACATTCCCCATCAAGATAGAGGATAAGGCACAAATTATATAACTTTTCTATACTGTATAGGAGTTGACACTATAAGAAAATAAACATCAACTGAAACTTAAACACCATATATTTCCAGAAAGTTTACAGCTAATATTTGCTCTGATGGACATTAGTGTTTTTACAGATATGCATTACTAATGATTGAGGCTATTTCTATTTTGAAAGATTTCTATGAACAAACTCAATCATCAGAAGGGATTCTCTAATGAATTAAGCACATAAAAAGCTGCATTCTACAAAGTAATTCCTGAACCTTTCATTGTGATTGAGATCTCCAGTAATTAACACTGGTTGTGGCTTTATTTAAAAACGGAATCACAGGCTTTACACCATAAAACTTTTCCTCTTTGTGAAATAAATGAGATGGAGCTCTATGGAATCTTAAAAAATAAATACTACATGTGATAAGAAGATGAATTCGGAGACAGGGGCGGGGCAAAATCTTACAAACAAAGTTTGTGTTGCACCCAAACTGTATATGTAGAAACCTAATCCCCAATGTGATGGCATTAGGAAGGGTAGCCTTTGAGAAGTGATTAGGTCATGAGGACTGAGCCCTCCTGGAGGGGATTAAGGCCCTTATAAAGAGGTCTCAGAGAGCCGTCCTGCCCCTTCCAACACATGGGGATGCAGTAAGAAGGCACTATCCATGAACCAGAAAGCAGGCCTGAACCAGACACTGAACCTACCAATACTTTAATCAAGGATTGCCCAGTCACCAAAACTGCAAGAAACAAATTTTTAATTGTTTATAGTCACCTAGTCTATGGAGTTTGTTACAGCAAACTGAGCAGATAGAAACAAAAAACAAGTTAAACACACTTGAAAATTGTTGGTTTATTTAAGTGAGGCTAAGACAACTGAGCATGGTGTGGACAAACCTTCCAGATCTGTACTCCTTGCTTTCTCATTATGACTTATTCAGAAGCCAGCCACCAGCAACTGCAGCTCCTGTTCCCTCTCTGTTTTTCGTCGAACAGGAAGAGACATTACCTTCCTTCATGAAAGCCAATGATTTTTTTTTCTTTTTTTTCTTTTTTATTATGTGCATACATTGTTTGGGTCATTTCTCCACCATGCCCCCCCTTCCTTAACCTTCCCCCTATCCCCTCCTCAGTTTCACTGGGCTATTAAAATTACTTTTGAAATGGTTCCAAAAAACAACTTTCGAACCTTATTTTGCTCACTTTTCTGCAGCATTTGCCACTCCCTTTTCCAATAAAACCTCCATGCATTCTGGCATTGCTACTAATCTGAAGCCCTGAATATCTGCTCCTCTTTAAGTATCATATTTGTTATACTTTGTATCCTAAACCTTCCATTCCTTACTCTAAATGATAATCAAATCCCATTATTTCAACTACATCAACTTGACTCATATATTCCATACTTACATATTCTATTTGTAAATATATATTCTACACTTAAGGTCATGAACTGTATCTATAAATAAATATTGTAATCCACATTAAAGTTTATAAATGGAAAACTTAAAAACCAAAGATATATGAAATTTAAAGCCTCATGCTCTTATATTTGGCCACTGCCTTGAGCCAGTCATCTCTACCTTCATCTCATCCTGATCTCCAGTCTTGATCTCCTAAACAATTAATTTTATAAATTCTTACTGTAATTCACCATCTCCAGTTTTGGTCTTCCCTTTACAGCAGAATTCCTGAGTGTCATACCTGAAATACAAGTTGAAAATTCTGAGCTGACTAAAAACAATGTTATTTGTTAAACAAAAATTTTTTAAAGCCTCACCTCATGCCAGGGACTGTGCTACCTGTTAGGTAAATAAGATCTCCTGGCCTCAGGACCATAATCATTTAAAGCAAGGGGGGAACTCCAGGTAAACAGAGTTGGAGGAAGTAACGGGCATGACTTTAACATGAAGTGCAGTTGTATTTTAGATTTAAAGAATGTGCAAGAATGAATCAGAGGAGGAGAGGGAATAAGTGTAGCAAGCCAAGAATGCAAACAGATGAATAAAGAATGAAGAATTAATCTTCCACACCCAGTTAAAGAGCCTATATTTTTTCTGATAGATTCAAAGTTCTCAAATTGTAGTGTGCACTTCAATCACCTGGGGTGATACTTTAAAATATTGATCTAGGACCCTCTCCTGGAGATTCCCATCCTTCATCTCAGAGTCCATAACAGGGATCCTGTGTGGCTTTGACACTATAGTATCATGAATCCTAAAAAATGTTTCTAGATATAAAGGAAGTCATGAAGGGACTTTAAGAAGCACATATAATGGCCAGCTGTGTCTTTAATAGATCTCTCCAGAAAACAAGTGAAGAATCACAGGAAGTAACTAGGCCCAAAAGGAGTCCAGCAAGGATGCCCCAGGACAGCAGTTGAGAGGGATGGAGGGCCCTGACTCAGGGAAGAACCGCAAAGACAGGCAGGGAGGAGAGTACATAACACAAACCTATGGGAAATGAACAATCAGATGGGTAGTAAAAGACAGACAAGGATAAAGGCCAGGGATGTAGATTAAAATAAAAGATGCCTCATTTTGGATGCGCTACGTTCACAGTGATGCCAGAACAAGGGCCGTAAGGACACAGAAATCACACACTCAGGGGAGCAGGATATATCCAGTTGAAATGAGTAACAAAGACTATCCTAGTAAATACATCTGTATGGGCAATCTAGTAATTTACTCTGCCTCCTAACTTAACTTACTTTTTGATTGCTATCTACTGCGTATCTTATAAAGTATTTTGACTTTTTGACCTCAAATATTTTAAACAAAAAGTTCAGAAAATGTTTTAATAAACACTTAGTATCTACTACCCAACTTACATCAGAATTTTTCCAAGGTAATAATCATTGAATACTCGTGTGAAGACTTTGTGTTCCCTACAATTTCCTGTCCCTCCTTGCTTCCTCAGAGGTAACTGTTATCTTGCTTTTGTTTTAATCATTCTTGATATGTTTTATACTAACTCTAATAAGTGTCCAATATGTGTATATTCATAAATAACTCACTGTTTCTCATGCTTCCACACATTACATAAATTGTATCAAACTATAAGGACCAACTACAATTTACTTTTTTTAACATTACATTTCTGGGATTTATTTATTAAAAAATGGATCTGTTACTTTAATTGTTATCAAATACAGTGTATAAATTTGCAATAGTTTTTTCATCCAATTTCCTATTGATTGAAATGTGGAAGTTAATAACACACTTGCATTCTATACACCAACTAAGCGTGGAGACTAAATATGTGGCACAGAATTCTGGCCTTGGTTTATTTGATATCTCTGCCTGAGATTTTCTCTAGCAGTAGCATATCAGCACTCAATATTTTTCCACTTACTTTTTAGAGTTCATGCAAATTCTTCAATCTTCAACTATGCAGAGCAAAGTAGACACTCAATAATTGTGTATCAAGTGAATAAATTATCTACTTTCTGAAAATCAATTCCAGGACCTATGTTTCAGATTTAGAGCAACATAAAGTAGTTTCAAATTCTTCCTGCCCTCATGGCACTAATAATTAAAAAGGAGAAGAACAAAGACAAAGGATAGAGAGAGTCAGAGACAGAGAGAGAGAGAGAGAGAAAGAGAGAGAGAGAACTGTATCATGCAGGTATGATGAAAAGAGCAGTACATAAAGGAATTTTAATTTTGTAGCAAGATGAAATATTACATCTGCATACCAATACAGGGACTATGATTAAATTAAAATGACTATGAAGCAAACTGAACATTAACTTTATGCAATAAAATGATGCATTAATGAGTCACGTTATAAATGTGTAGTACAAATGCACTTAAATCTTATGAAGAATCACATGAATGAGAACAAATTGAAGACCAGAAGAAACTAAGCAAAGATGATAGAAAAAACAGCTAAATGCAAGGATTTGGAATGTTCCTGAGTGGTAAAATTAAGTACTTCTTCTACAGACTTATCTTTAATAATGCACAGTAGCAAACACCATGACAGATAATTCCCTCAAAGAGAACTACATCCAAATTTTAAAACCAAAAAAATAACACATAGTAAGCTCAGAAAGATAGGGAGGAGAAAAGCAACCTAATAATTAGAGAAGGAATTTTGACTGATGAAACTGATAAGGTAAACATGGCAATTTCAGCCTACATACCTGCCAAGGAATTTACAGACTAGGAAATAGATCCATTTGTGCAAACCGTGTGCCTTACCAAACAGTAGCAAATGAACACAGTACACAAGACATTTTTGTAAAACAAAAAATTCCATAGAATCTCTTGCTACCACTTTAAGATTAACTTGAAAATGCAGCAAAGTATAAGTAGAGAAAATATATAAGGAAGTAGTTTGCAGGAAGGTGAGGGAGGTAGGAAGAGTTTTTAAAGCCAAAATGTCACTGGTATAATCATATTCAGGGATACTGCCTTTAAAAGCGCTGATTGAAACTTTGTTAGTAATTCAAAACGAGGTTACCAATAAATTGAAAGCCACAAGAAATGAAAAAACTGACTTTCTAAATTATACATAACTATCATACTGTTGCAATTAGATTGCAGCACAATCTAGAGGAAAACTGGATAAAACTGGGATTAAAATTGAATGGAGATGGTTAGGGGACTATCATTAGGTCTTTATTGGACAGAAAATTGAGATCCTCAGCAATTGACTTGGATTTTCATCCAAGGAATCATCCTGGAAATCATGGATGGAAAGGAAAGAGATCATCATTGAACTCCTTCTCCCATTAGTCATCAGTCATGACTTAAGACAAATTACTTAATTTTACTGAGCTTCTATCACCTGTAAAACAGGGCTAATTATACCGTATTAAACAATTGTGAACATTAAATAATACATGGAAAGTGTCTTTGCCCACAGAAATTCATCATTTATTTAATAAAAATAACTAAAATTAATTTATCCACCACTTAAAACACCAGTTCCCTCATTTATAAGATGCAAAGAAGAATTAATGATCTCTTAAGATTTCTTGGACAGAAATGAGGAAACTTTAGAAAAGTTTCATCCATGTGTGTATCTGCAAGATATCTGTTAAAGTTACCCTAACAGTCTATTCTCACCTGAAGCTCAAAAGTCCCTCACTGAGGTCTTTCCTGGCTACTAAAACAGTAGCTGCCATCCAGTGCACCATGAGTCTTTAGCCTGTAACTCTTGCTTTGTTTTTCTCCCTGATAGACATCCTCACCTAAATGTTTACCAATGTCTACCCCATTGGAAAATAAGCTCAACAAGAGCAGAGATTTTCTCTGTTGTTCACTGCCAAACTGTGGTCATACAATAGGTAACCAATAAATTTTTGCTGAATTAAAAATATGATACATTTTGTTTAGACATAGCATTTTTTCATGATTATTCTGGTATGTTTATAGTAAATTAAAAATATATTACTTCTCTTTTAATGATCCCATATAACAAAGCTGTTCGCTACTGAGAGCTCATCTTGTTTTGGTGTGCTTTAATTTGTTTTGTTTTGTTCATGGAGACATAGTCTTGCTATAGTTCCCAGGCTACACTAGAAATCTCTATGTAGCCCAGGCTGACCTGGAACTCAACATCCCACCTCAGCCTCTGAAATGTCGCATTATACTCATATCCCATTACATATGACCCTGTTAATATATTTAAATTAAACCAAGAAAAATATTAATT
Organism: Castor canadensis; assembly: GCF_047511655.1. Lineage (NCBI taxonomy): Eukaryota > Metazoa > Chordata > Mammalia > Rodentia > Castoridae > Castor > Castor canadensis. The sequence continues at coordinate 78,400,638 of NC_133394.1, read as the reverse complement.
GCCATCTAAGTTGCATGAGCTGGAAATGCATGCACATTTACCTAAAAATGGAAATGATTTTAAGACAAAATATATGATGTAGTTCTAGAAAGTTACCATGACCATGATCAATGAGTATTAAAAATTAAAAATCACTCCTTTGGTGCCAAAAAAATTCATCTGGGTAGTGGACAGATAGATTTCTCATTAACTTCAGTGATACTGAGATTTCAAAATAACTTTTTCTAATTTAAAAAACCTTTTCTTCTTAGTCTCATTTCAACCTAAATTGTAAAATAAATATATAAAGATTCAAGGTGAGCTTAGGTCTTGCAATAAGACAAATACCAGTATCTTTTATTCATCTTCCCTGTTTCTCTGTAAGACTGATCTTCAACTCAAACGATAAGGTAATCATTGATTGCCTTTCAAAACATAAAAGGAAGTATTCCTAGGTGGAAAAAAAATAATTACCTGCAAAATGCTTCTTAAAAAGAAAATTGTCTTAAGAGCAAATGGAACATTAGACAGGAAACCACACTGTTATTTTCCCATGCCTTAGCAGTACCATGACAGGCACTATGAGGTGGGCAAAACCAAAGTCCTTGTCTCATATATAAGAGAAGTGCAAAAAGCATTAGGACATTAGAACTAGCAAAGGCTCAGAATAGGCTTAAAACCAGAAGTAAGCACCAACTGCAAATGCACCCTTCAAGATTGGCCAGATTCATCATACTTGATTAGTAAATAACCTGCCGAGCCAGGGTACTGAATTCAGAGTGTTGACTATGCCAGATATAGTATTATAACTTCAATGAACTTTAATAAAAGCCTATGAGTGGCTGCAGTATCATTCTTCAATTCTATGTTTCAGACACCTTGATAAGGTATTTAACATAACAACTTATGTTTACTTTGTTTCTCAAAGAAAAGACGGTTACCCATAATGTACAAATGTATAAATTGAGAGTGTTATTCAAAGACCCTTATATAATTTACCCAAGTAGCACAGATTTAAGTGCAAAAAAGTACAAAAGCTAGGATTTATAGCCAAGTCTTTGACTTCAAAGCTCATGTTATGACTGCACTACATTTCCACTCCCAGATTTTCTAATCTATCAATTGGTTCAACGTGGAGAAGAAAACAGGTCCAGTTTCCCCCATCTTCCAGCAATATTTAGAAATGTCTTCATCTATTCTGATCCATTTCCAAAGAAACACTATTTATACAGATAGCAACATAAACCTTTTTAGAAGGTGAAGTGCTCAATTTTAATTACACGAGAAAGGCCATTCCATATTGCCTGAGATCACTGGAGGCCTGTGCTGTACATCTGCAACAGAACAGAAACCCTACTCACAGTTAATATACTGCAGAGACATGACCTCAAGTAGACATCTTTGCTTTATTTACAGGTCTATCATGAAAAATACCAGTGACCAAAAGTAACACACACCACTAGCTGTTACTTAGAAAAAGTGCTCCTTCGTCTACTTACATGTGTACAAGTATACACATATGCATGCTTTTCTATCTACACATACTCTATCTACACATATGCATGCTTTTTTATATCTACAAACATAATGCAATATTTGCATGATATACAGTTTATACATCAGCACTTATAGAGTTATTAGACTAGAAATATTAAAAATTAACATGAGCACTTAAGTTCAACATAACTGAACCACAGCAATGACCTAAAAATATACGGCTTGCTCAGATATTTTAAGGGCCAAAATTTGAAAATGTTTTTCTTCTTTTTTTCCATTAAAATTGTATCCATTATTGAAGACAGTAAATTCAACTTCCATTTCATTGCTTACAATTCTAGAATGTTTATGTTCAAAGACAGGATTGGTTTTGTTTACTCTTTATGTAATGTAAAGTAGGAATAATCACTTTCTCTTTTTGATTTACTGTATTTTTTAAACAATCACTTGTAAAGCATGTAATGCAATGGAATGTAAAGCTGTAATTTTAAGAGCAGACAAATGAATAATGGGAGTTGACTTCCTGGTTTTTCACTTTGCTGCAATTAAGAATTCTTGGAAGGTAGCTTAGGGGGACAGTTTAAAAAAAAAGATTTATGATATACTTTTAAAAAATCCTGCATGGGCAAAGGTTTGTCTTTGAAGGTTTGGGATATAATTAAAGTGTAAATAGACTTCTGATTCATAGTGCTCTTTAAGAGTGTTTCTGCTGTGCAGACCTGAGTTCCTGGCTAGTTGGCATTGTTTTGAGGAAGGCTAAACATGGAGGAAGGGGAATGGACAATTAGGCTCCAGTCAGAGCTCAATTAAATTCGACACCTGCAACTTTTTCTTCAATTATATGTACTTAAATGCAATTCTTAAATTATATTTTGGTTTAGAAAAGTTTTAAACATAAAAAAATTGTAAAGATAATATCAAATATCCATATACCCTTTATCTGGTTCTTCCTCTCATTAGCATCTTAATATTACTGTAACACATTGGTCCTAGTTAATGAACTGATGATGCTATTATCAAATAACACCAATACTGTATATTTCCCTAGTTTTGCCTAAGAAGTACTTTTACCTGTTCCAGGATACCCCATTAACACTTGATAACCTCAGACTTCTATTGATTGTGACAATTTGTTTGGGGAGGAGGTATGGGGTAAGCTTGGTCATCTTACCCAAGATGGTCATCTTAGGTGTTTTGTAGAAGGTTCTCAACCTCTATAAATGACAAACAAAAAGCAAAAATTATTAGCAGCCATAATTATAAAAATCTTACTTTTACTTGTACACATATATCCACATTAGTTAAAGTAACCATTAGAAAATCTTACTTATTAAGTCCGATTCAATAATTTCAAAACTAAAACTTATCTTATTAAGGGGTGCTTTTCAGACATTTAAGAAGTAGATTAGGTCAATCCTAGCACCAAAAAAAAAAAGACAAAAAAAAAAGAAGTAGATTAATATTACAGATTTCTGTTTGTATGAAGTTCGAGAAAAAGCAAAATTGATCAATGGTGGTGAATAGATCACAGGAGGGATACTGATTGGGGGTAAGCCATGTAAAAATTCACCAAGCTATAGATTCAAGACTAATCCATTTTCACACTTTATTATATATATGGTGATGGTTAATTTTATGCATTAATTTGATTGGAGCTAAGAGATATCCACATAGCTAGTTAAACATTTCTGTGTATGTCTTGGAAAATGTTTTTGGAAATGATTAGCATTTAAATCAACAGAATAAGTAAAGATCCCTCACCAATGGGTTAGGGTATCATCCTACCTGGTGAAGGTCCATTAGAAAAAAAGGCAGGAGGACAAGTTTGATCTGCCTGTTCTGGCTGTGACATCCATTTTTTCTTGCCCTCTAGTGCTCCTAGTTCATGGGTCTTTGAACTGGGATTAAATTATTTCACTGGCTTTCCTGGTTCTTCAGCTTGCAGACTGAACAAAGTAAACCCTAACACTCATCTTCAAAACTGATACCAGCTTAGTTCTATAAATTTCACTTTAATATCAGCTTCTACAAATAAGCTGGTAAACTCAAGGCCAGGAACCTTGTCTTTTTTTGACACCTGAGTTTGCAAGAACTCAGTCTCTCGGTATGCAGTATATATTCAAATATACAAATGTTTTGTTACTCTTAGCCTTCAGAAGTGTTTAAGCACCCTACTCAGATGTCCTTAGAAAACACCCCTGGATTGCATTCCTCTCTCCCCTTTCCTTTCTCCCTGACTCCTTTTTCTCCCTCTTTCCTTCCTTTCTTGCTTCCTTCCTTCCTTCAGTCTTTCCTTCTTTCCTTCCTTCTCCCCATTCTCTCTTTCTAGTAGGTGAGGAAATACTATAAATACCTGTGCCTAGCGCAAAGCCCAAAAAGTATCCCTAAAGTCTGATAATAGACAGCAGTCTAAAAGCCTACTGTGAATGGCTTCATTTGTCTACTTAAGATTACACAACTTTAAAAAATGAATTGAGCACAATCTTAAGGAGAATGGCAAACTCAAGAAGTATGTAGGTATACTTTCAATATTCTATGAATAGCTACATTTTCTGCATCAGTAGTCAGAGTTTGGATGTCCTACACAGTAGGATGCAACACATAGGTTTATGTTTTTCTAAATACATAATAAAATAAAAATAACTTTGCTAAAAAGAACTGGGGGGGTAGATTATCTTTTAAGAAGCATTGTGCCTCATTCTTATGATTGTAGTGTTTTGAAACCTAACCCATATCCATTCTTCCATTTTAGACACAGGCTTCCAGCTGGGAAACTGTTTTCCATGACCCAATAACAGAAATCACAGATGTAGCATTGCAATGAAATGGATCTGCCTCTTAAAAGCTGATCCCCTTGTGCTCTTTTCTTCAAGTCAAGGAGAGTCTAGACACCAACTACCTCTTACACATCACAACATTTCCCAATGGTACCAGTTCCTACTCCTATCCTTCAGCCAAGTAGCAGGCCAGTTCTAACAGAAATTTTTCATCTCCAGGGTCAATCATTTTTAATTTTTTATTGAGATGTAAACTCAGACATAGCCATACAATTCATGCATTTAAAATCCTTAATTCAATGATTTTAGTATATGCACAGAGTTGCACAATACTGAATTCTGAATCAAGTTAATGAATGTTTTAACTAGTTCATTAACTTGATTATTAACACCAGATTATCATTTGAACCTATGTTTTAAAAACTACCATTTATTCTTATCACTTCCTAAAATATTGATTCAACATGCATGCCAAGTTCTGTCCTCTCCAAAAAAGCACACTTAAAAATGAGCTAACACCCATAAAACTAACTTCTAACTTTTCCATTTAATTTGAACATGTGACTTCATAGAACGTGAGACTGTCTCTGGGCTGAAGCCTAGAGAGGTTGCAGTAATCTTATGTTACCAGCCCTGACCGGGTTTCCATGAAATACAGGGGTGAGTTCTCCAGGAATAGTAACCTCCAGAGACATGTAAGCCTAATACAAAAAGCCTCACATTAGAGATACAAAAAAAAAAAAAAACTGTCAAATTCTCTATCTCCACGATAAAACATACGCATTAAGGATTCCAATAGATATAATCTGAAAACTACTTTAAATCACCTAAATGTCACTCTTGCATACAAACTATGCTAACATTTAATTTTTTTATTGTTTTATTATTCATATGTGCATACAAGGCTTGGGTCATTTCTCCCCCCTGCCCCCACCCCCTATATAAAACATTCTACTTATGCATGGAGTCTTGTCTTTCACTTACATATTTTAAAATATATAATAAAAGAAACTGCTAAATATGGTTGTAAAATAGGAACTTGACAATGTTTGTTTTGAAAAAATCTTTAACAAATTAATTTCATCCAAGTTTAACCCACCTAATCTCCATGAGGTACATTCAAAGGAATAATTTGCTTTCAACTTTCCAACTTCGGCAATGTGTAAAAAAATTCTGTACCAACTATAAATAATACTCTTCTGTTTTCATTAGTTGCTCAAGTACATTCATACTGAGAAGCACTTATCTGTTCCAACACTCAGAAGAGTTTGAATTTGTTGCAAATCAAATTAAATTTCATTACTGAAGAGAAAAATGCTTGTTGAATTTCAGATGCATACTTGAGTGCATTCATTTGAATCTCAACCTACTTTACAAAGCTGACATTGCTTCTATCAAACACTTCTTCACATCATATAATTTTTTGTCTTGGGGGGCTTTTAAAATTTGGATATGTTTAAGGTTATGTGTCTTTTTCAAAATGTCCATTCCTGTAGAATTTACTCTAAGATGTTATGCTTATTTTAATATTGAAGATATGCAACAATTAGGGAATTCAGCTAAACAACCTATTTAGAATAAAGGGAAAAACAGGAATTGGAAAGGTTATACCCATAAATCATGTACCTTAGATGGCTATCAAGCATTTTATATTAATATGTTACCCTAAATATCCTTGAATGGTAGTATTCATGAAGTTATCAAAAAAGCTATCATGAAATTTCCCAAGAGAAATTGCTTGGTAATGGTTTCTGGTTTGGATTTATTAAGATATATGGTAATATACATAAGGCCAAAAAGTAAAATGATTTTACAGCATGACTTAACAAGTATAAATGCACTTCTAACACTTTATTAAATATCCTCATTTCTGACCTATGAATATGTTTACTTATTCTCAAATACATTTAAACAGATATAGACAACACAGGATTGAAGATGGAGAATACAAAGCATACAGTTTTACTGTTGTTTACATCAAGATCTGAAGAAAGGGAAATACAATTTTAAAGCAGGCTGGCTTTACAAATCATATTTCTTTACTGATGTCAGCACATATTTTAAGAGAGTGAAAATTCAGAACAGGAAAATCCTTGTGCTTTTACACACAATCAAATGAACTATGATTGCACTAAATGACCTCCAATTTCATAATCCTAATCTGAATAGAAAAGCTGTTGACATAGAAATGGGAGAAGTCCACAAATTTATTTAAGGTTTTCTGTAACTCCTAAGTAAAGAAGGAGAGTTATTCCAAAGAACAAAGCCAGAGACCCCAGAGACAATCCTGTTCAATTTCTTCACCTGTATTTATCCTGTTCCTGTTCATTGTCCACTTTCTCAAAAACTCTGATTAACAAATAGTATTAGTCAATTTTCCATTGCTATAACAAATACCTGTGATAATTCACTTCTGAGTAGGGAAAGTTCATTTTTGCTCACAATTTCTAAAGTTTCAATCCACGGTGACTTAGCCCTATTGCCTTTGGGCCTGTGTTAAGGCAAAACGTCATAGTAGTGAGCACGTGGCAGAAGAAGCTGCTCACCTCATGGCAACTGGGAAGCAAAGAGAGGAACATGAAGGGGAAAAGCCCCAATATCCCCTTCAAGGGCACACTCCCAGTTACCTACCTTACTCCCACTAGGTCTTGCCTCCTGGAGATTCACCACCTCCCAATAGCCTGCAGGCTAGTGAACAAGCCTTTAACACATAGGCCTTTGAAGGACACTTCCAAATCACAGCAAGACTATGTGTCTCCTTCAAGCAGCTGCTTGATTGTCCTCTGTCCACTAGGAGGCAGCACAGAGGATGCAAAGAGAGGTTGGGGACCATGGAGCAAGTTCCCTTGGTGTATCTTATCTGCGGTGCCTAACCCTGCAGCAGGGTACAGCCTCCTGCAGCTTCCTATAGCCATGTGAAGAGTGACACCATATCATTAACTTGGACAATGCAATCTGTGAAATATTATGGGAATTTCAAACTGTACAGTTCATATTCAGAGCTCTCCTTTTTACCATTCAAACCTATCATCAAATTTCCTATTTTGAATTGTTAGTACATCTAAGAAATGTATTAGGTAAGAAAGTGAGCCACAGCTTAAGCAGTGTCCCATTTAGTCCTGATTTTAACAACTCTGTGAAGTGGCTATGAGTGCCACCATTTCTATAGATGGAAACCAATGGACCCAGAACAATAACTAAAATCGTACATGCAGTAGTTAACACAAAAAAGTCTGGCTGGAAAGTCTACACACGCAGCAAATTTCTACACTTTTTCCACAAAAATGTCTTCAGTTTCAAGGGTTTTTTTCTTTTTTTTAATTAAGCCAGTAGATGTCTCCAGTTAAAATAAAAATCAATGACGTATTTTGAGAATATACAAATCCTGCTTTAGAAAAGCTGAACAGGAAGGGAAGCACACACACCCCCTCTGCAGCTCTTCCTGTGGGTGGAGAACAATTTCTGCCTAGGAATTTACTCTGGCCCAACTTAAACACAAACTGTAATTACCAACCTTTTTCTATCTTTTTCCGGTTTTAAAAGTTTATAGTTTCCTTGATGGTTCTTTTGTTTGGGAATATATAATGAACCTTTTTTGATATGCCAAGGTAGGTTGGAACCTAGTTGTTGCAAATCAAAAATTAAATTCTATGCATAACAAAATAACAAATATTGTAATTTTGAGGAAACAGCTAGAGGTGGAGATGAAAATGGATTCCAATTGGAATGGAGCCATGAAATACTAAGAACTTGAACAGAAGATGGGCTTAAAGAAAACAACCAAATAAGAAAGCCTCTTTAAGAGGACTAGTCAAGAAATTTTAAGATTGCTAAGCAATTGTAAGTTGTTTTTTTTTTTCCCTTTCTATTTTCTACCCCTTCCTTATTTATCCCAAAGACTGCAATCAAAGTTTAAAAAAAAAAAAAAAAGTGGGGAGGGAAGACTGCTCTATATATAGAACAAAGCTACAGAATTCAGGATGGCAGAGAGAGAAAGAATGGTAATCAAAAGTTCAATAAAGGTAGTCAGGCATGATCCTATACCTTAAAGACCCAAAATACTCCACTGAAAAACTTTTAAACACCATAAACAGCTTCAGCAAAGTAGCAGGGTACAAAATCAACTTACAAAAATCAGTAGCCTTTCTATACACCAACAATCAACATATCGAGAAAGAATACAGGAAAACAATTCCATTTACAACAGCCTCAAAAAAATTAAATAACTAGGAGTAAACTTAATGAAGGATGTAAATGACCTGAAAGGAGAACTACAAACCACTGAAGAAAGAGATCGAGGAAGACTACAGAAGGTGGAAAGATCTCCCATGCTCATGAATTGGTAGAATCAACATAGTAAAAATAGCTATACTACTTAAAGCAATCTACATGTTCAACGCAATACCCATCAAAATCCCAATGACATTCATCACAAAGATTGAAAAATCTACCCTAAAGTTCATTTGGAAACACAAAAGACCAAGAATAGCCAAGGTAATACCGAGTAAAAAGAGCAACGCTAGAGTTATCACAATACCCAACTTCAAACTATAATATAGAGCCATAGTAATAAAAACAGCATGGTACTGGCACAAAAACAGATACGAAGACCAGTGGAACAGAATAGAGGACCTGGATATGAATCCACACAGCTATGCCCACCTTATTTTTGACAAAGGCATCAAAAACATACCATGGAGAAAAGACAGCCTCTTCAACAAATGGTGCTGGGAGAAGTGGCTATCTGCCTGCAGAAAACTGAAACTAGATCCATGTTTGTCACCCTGCACTAGTATCAACTCAAAATGGATCAAGGACCTTAATATCAGACCCGAAACTCTGAAGTTAGTACAGGAAAGAGCAAGGAATACCCTGGAAACAGTAGGAAGAGGCAAGGACTTCCTCTGTAGAACTCCATCAGCCCAGCAACAAAGGAAAGAATGGATAAATGGAACCAGATGAAATTAATAAGCTTCTGCACAATAAAAGAAATGGTCTCTAAATTGAAGAGACCATTCACAGAGTGGGAGAAAATATTTTGTAGCTATACATCAGACAAAGGACTGGTAATCAGAATACTAAACTTGCCAAAAACTAAACTTGCCAAAAATCAATGAACCAATAAAGAAGTGGGCAACTGAACTAAACAGAACTTTTTCTAAGGAAGAAGTCCAAATGGCCAGAAAGCGCATGAAAAAATGCTCACCATCCCTGGCTGTAAAGGAAATGCAAATCAAAACCACACTAAGACACCACCTCTCCCCTGTTAGAATGGCTATCATCAAGAACACCACCATCAACAAATGCTGGTGATGATGAGGGCAGAAAGGAACCCTCATACACTGCTGGTTGGAATGTAAGCTAATGTAACCACTATGGAACATCTTGGAGGCTCCTTAAAAAACTCAACATAGATTTGACATATAATTCAGCAATACCACTCCTATGGATATACTTGAAGGAATGTGACTCAGATTACTATACAGACACCTGCACACCCATGTTTATTGCAGCACTATTTACAATACCCAAGCTATAGAAACAGCCAAGATGCCCCACAACTGATGAATGGATTAAGAAAATGTGGTATTTATACACAATCGAATTTTACTCAGCCACAAAGAAGAATGAAATTTTAACATTTGCAAGTAAATGGATGGAACTAGAGAACATCATCTTAAGCGAAGTTACCCAGGCTAAGAAGGCCAAAAATCACATGTTCTCCCTCATATGCGGATTATAGACCTAAAACAAATGCAGTAATATTATTGGACATGGGTCACACACTAAGGGGAGAATGCACACGGGAGGAATAGGAAAAGGGAAAGAAACCTAAAACTTGAATGTGGCTGATGAGCTCCCTGTTAAAGAGTGAATAAAGTAATCTTAAATTAGCAGAGGCCACTATGGGAAGGGGACCAAGAAGTAGGGAAGAGGTCTGGTAGAAATGAACCAATATGGGTTGCAATACACAAGTGCATGGAAGCAACACTAGGAATCTCTCTGTATAGCTATCTTTATCTCAAAGTAGCAAAAACGCTATGTCTTTCTTATTATCTCTTTAATTTTCTCTTCAACAAAATTGGAGAAGAAGAGGGCAGAACAGGTTCTCCCTGGAAGCAAAGGGTTGAGGAGGGATGGGAGGGCAGGGGGAGGCTGGTGGCACAAACAATGTATACACATGTAAGTAAATGTAAAAATGAAAAATAAAAGGAGAAAAAAATTTAAAAACGACTAATTAAATATGACCATCCAATACATGAACCATATAATTTATTATTGAAAATGATTAATATAATGAAATAGGAAAGGAGAATATTTAAATTAAGTTACCATAAGCTTAGAGAAAACTCATTGAGAAGAATAGTATTGACTCTAGTGCAATTATCCCTTCACTGGATCAATTTAATGACAAGACATTGGAAAGCTTGAGGTGATGCCCATTTCAGACCATTAGACTGCTTTATCATTTAGTTGCTCATAACAAAAATGTATGTGATGACACAATTGATCATAGATCATAGCAACATGTTTTAAAATCCAGAAAAAAAAATTTTTTTTTTGTGGCACTGGGGTTTGAACTCAGGGCCTATACTTTGAGCCACTCCACCAAGCCCTTTTCTCTGATGGATTTTTTCAAGATAGGGTCTTGCAAACTATTTGCCCAGGCTGGCTTCAAACTGTGATCCTCTTGGTTCTGCCTCCTGAATAGCTAGAATTACAGGCATGAGTCACCAGCCCCTGACAACTCAAAATTTTTAATTTATGAGGAGTTAGTGAAAAGTTTTCAGCACCGATGTTGCTGAGAATTAGTTTACTGCATTTTTTAAATCATTAGATAATTCAGATAAATACATTTTAAAGAATCAATGTATTGAAAATAAAATAATTGAATAATTCAAGTAATGAAAAATTTAATGTCAGTAATGATTTATTTAATATCCACTGTATCTAAATTTAGATTATTTAGTTATTCCAAATGTTAAATAATGATTTATTTAATATCCACTGTATCTAAATTTAGATTGTTTAGTTATTCCAAATGTTTACATATGTCTTTGTCTCCTCTTAATTTCTCCCCCAGCTTTTGGCCTTAACTCACAACGTTTTGACAAGAGATTTATTGAAATTAATAGGGCTCTCAAAGAATTGAATTGCATATCTTTTTAAATACTTGTGTAAAATAATGGGGTTTGTTATGATATTCTCATAAATGTACTGCAATCAGACTCACCCCCATCAACCTCTTGTCTACTTTCCTCCTCCTGCTGCCCAAAATACTCCCCCTTATAGCCTTCTATTAAGTCTGTATTCTGTGTATGAGAAAAAACTTATGATATTTATCTACTTATCATGATGATCATCAATTCTATCCATTTTCCTGCATTCTAATGTCTGCATAATACTCCAACACATGTAGTCATACCATATTTTCTTTATCCATTCGTCTAATTCCTTAACTTGGCTATTGTGAATAGTGCTGCAACATTGGTACAGAGGTTAAAAAAAAAAAAGTCAGGCACCTGTGGCTCATGCCTGTAATCCTAGCTCCTTGGGAGACAGAGATCAGGAGGATTACAGTTCAGCTCCCGGCAAATAGTTCCCTATGTGGGAAAATACCCAACATAAAAAGAGCTGGTAGAAAGGCTCAAGTGGCACAGCACCTGTGTAGCAAGCAAGAGGCCAAGAGTTCAAACCCCAGTACTGCCAAAAAAAAGAGTTTGATAAAGGTATAACCAGGTGTTCAGAACAACAAAAATTCAGAGACCCACATAAAAAGTTCCAAAGTACTGACTACAGTGCTCGCCTTCCCCAGATAGATGGGATGGGATAGAGTGGTTCTTAAGAGAATGAGATCCCAGAGATACAGAGAATTTGGTAAAAAATGAATTTACTAAGAAGGGGAAGGGAGGAAGGGGAACAGGCAAAAGAGGGAAAGAAAAGAGGGGAGAAAGGAAAAAAGAAGAGACAGAGAGGAGAAAGAGGAAAGACAAACGCTAAATAGTTTTCCCTTTCTTGATCAAGTCAAGAAATGGAAAGATGTTAAATTGAAAAATTTACAATGAAGATCTTGGCTGAGAAATTTTACTGCTGTATTCAAAGATCATGGCCTGTTAAAGCCAGAAGAAACTGTAGAATTCATGTGGTTAAAGCCTCCCCGTTATAAAAGAGGAAAGTTAATTTTAAGTGAGTGTCCTACAGCTCTTACCCACACCTCCTGATTCTTATTCCAATGTATCCTCCTTACTACTACTCGTTTTTAGAAGTTTATCATAAGAAAATTTAACTTAGAAGAAATGCCCTTAACTTCCTGATCACAACAACTATAAGGAACTCTATTATTGAAAGAAACACAGGTAACTTATTTTTCTACTGATTTGAATTTCCTTGGTTGATAATTCTAACTTTTTTCCCAACTGACAAACTGTCTCCTCAATATTCTTCCCTCACTAACAAGAGTTCCCAAACTTATTTACGCACACGGATATACACACTAGTATTTCTTTATATCCTCAGTGCCAGTAGATACAATAAACTGCTTAATTGTGCTAACACTAGAACTGGAGACAATTAGGATGAATGTGGCTAAGCTCCATCCCTTACAGAGCCTTAGTCCAGTGAGAAAACAAAAAAATGAAAGCCAACCTAATGCAGGATATAAAATAATACATCTTTGGGGACCCAAAGAACAGACACTTATACTGTTGCACCTGCCTTATAGGGGATTCATGGTTCTGAAGTATGTGTGTCCTTGGTTCCCAGTTTAGTTGTTGAAAAAAGTAGGAATTCAGTTAAAGATTGTTCATCTGTACTGAATTTTGAAGAACAGATCCTTTCATTTCACACATGGGCATCTAAAAAATCCATTAATTTATTCATTCGAGGACTTATAATGCCAAATACTACAGTAAGCATTGAGAATACACCACTGAACAAAGTCTATTCTAGTTATTTTAGTACACTAGAAATTTTTTTAAGTTACATTCCGTTAACAGATGGTGTTATGTATTCCAGTAGCAGCAGGAAGAAGAGCAAAGTAGAGGCTAGCCTGAGAAAATGGCATGAAAAGACTAATGGTTTTCAATTCAGTATCTTTGGGCACTGAGGACTACAACTGTCAACACTCAGAGAATGGGGGAAAGTGATACAGTGGGGCTGACCCACTTACTATAAAAAGGGGAGGGAATATTCTTAGAAGACAAAAGCAAAAAGCAGTTAAATCCTCCTGGAATGGTATAGGAATAGGAGGTTCTCCAGTTGAGACAGCGAGAAGATTTGAGGACAGGTAATAGGAAGTCAGGACAAGACAGTGGAAGCACAGAGAAGTGAATGAAATTGTGAAGGACATGTCAGTTATTCTGACAGTGAGAACAGCTCCAAACAACTCAGTCACCCTCACTGTCACCACCCTAGTGCAAGGCTCCACCTTCTCTCCCTTAAATTACTTAGCAATTCCCTATCTGCCCTCTCTACTCAAGATTTGTACTCTTTCCACACATTATCTAATCTCCACACCAAAGCCAAATTATTTTCTAAAATTAAATCAGAATCCTTTATTTCCTCTGAAATCTTCCAGAGGTGTCAAAGTACTGATCAGACCTCTCCTGCATGCTGTGGTACCTGACGTCTTTAAATTGATCTCCCTGCCTCTCACTGGATCACCAAGCTAGCCATGCAGGCTTCTTGTTATTCCTCTAACAGACCAGCCTGGTCTTCCTCTGGGCCTTACAATTGACTCCCTCTGCCCACATGCACCTGCTTTGGTCTTCCTACAGCTGCTTCTGTTTTAGTCATTTTTGTCTCCAGCCAAATGAGACTCCCATCATGTCTAAGTGCATGCTCCTCCCCAGCTCCTCACCTTTCTCCTTCCTCTGTCAGGTCCTCTTTTCCTTTTTTGTCCTGCTTTATTTCATTCATAGCAGCTACCATTATCTAAACGCATTTTCTTGCTGGGGATGTAGGACAGTGGACCAGCTCTTGCCTATCATGTGCAAGGTCCTGGGTTTGATTCAAAGTGCCTCAAAAAAAACCCAAACAAACAAAACAATAGAAGTGTATTCTTTGGGCGGGTGAGTTGGAGACATTTTTGTTTATCTTCTTTCATACAGTTATGTAAACTCTCAAAAGGACACAGCCTGTATTAGTCACCTTTCTATTATTTCTGGCACAAAACAGACACTCAAAAAATTGTTAAACAGTGGCATATATTAAACATTGGAAGTGAGAAAAGTTATGAAGGGGGTAAGCTCAGGTGATGGCAACATAAAAGGGTATAACCAAATCAGAAAGGTTTGCTAAAACTGTGATTGCTACGATTTGGATGTGGAATATCATCCAAGGACCTATGCATTAAAGACTTGGTCTCCAGAGTGGCACTATTGGGAGGTGGTGGAACCTTTAAGAGGTGAGGCATAGTGAAGGTCTTTGGGTCACTGGGGGTGTTCTCAAAGGGTATTGTTGAAATTGATCTTCTCCTCTTCTCTTTTTGTGTCTAGGCTATAAGGTGTTGCTCTGCCACGTGCTCCCTTCAGGATGTGCTGCCTTACCACAGGCCCAAAGCAATGGAGCCAACTGACCATGGACAGAAACTTCCAAAAGTATGAGCCAAAATCAACTATTTCTCTTTGTAAGTAAATTACCTCAGGTATTTTATTATATTGATGGAAAGCTAACTAACACAGTGACACATCAGATGAAACCTGAAAGACAAATAAGAGGTAACATTTTGAATAAAGTTCAAATGGTAGAACATTAGAATGTAAAGGGAGATATTTTAATTATCTCTTCTTGAAATGAAACCCTGGAGGAAGGGAACAAAGTAATGAGACTCTCAGATAAATGAGGAAGGAAACCTTGGTCACAAGCTACCTCCTATGCCTGTAAAAGGAAGGGCAGTGGAATCATGTCCAGTCATGTTTGGTTATTCAACTGGGAAGAAGAAAATACTCAGCTCTTTGTGCTCAGGGAAGCACCCAGCATATATTAATTCCATAAATTGTTGTTACATGCGTAAACAAACCAACTGGTTGGTATGAGAGACCCAGCTCTGCTATAAAATCTTGTATCAACACAAAAGGACTCTTCATAAGTTATCATATCAGTCTTTTTTCCTAGTCATTCTTTTCCTTTCCTCTGTAATTTTTCAAAAAAAACTTTTGATGGTACTGGGGTTTGAACTCAGTTCCACACAGTTGCTAGGCAGGTGCTCTAACACTTGAACTACTGAACTACTCCTTTTTTGAGAAAACGTCTAGCATTAATCCCCAGGTCAGCCTGGACTACAATCCTCCTATTTATGCTTCCCACATAGCTTGGGATAACAGCGCACCATGCCCTGATTATTAGTTGAGATGGGATCTCCCAACATTTTTCTCAGGCTGGCCTGGAACACCATGTTCTTCCTGATCTTTTCCTCCCAAGTTCTTCCTGATCTTTTCCTCCCAAGTTGCTGGGATTAGAGGAGTGAGTTACGGTTTCTGGATCATTTTTCAAACATTTAATGAGCACCTATAATATGCTAAGCAAAATGTTGACGATACAGCTAATTCAATGTTCATACTTTATTTTCCTTCAGTAATCACTGCAGATGCTAGCTCCTCTTCCCCTGCCCCCCAACAGATGCTGACAGCAACCTTCTGCAGTCAGTGCACTTTGGTCTCTCATTTCAGAGCTGATAGAGGAGTTGCAGGTCTGCAAGTCAGAAGGCAGGGACACAACAGAAGGAGCTTGTGGCAGGAGCAGAGGCTTGCATGTTTTTCCAGCCATATCAAACAGACAAATACAAATCTTCTGAAATTAAACATGTATATAAAAGAATGAAAATGTCTAATATGAGAAACAGTACTCTGTAAATGAAGGATAGGTTTTTATTGGCTGAATTAGGTATTAAAACGATTTTATTACCAAAATTAAAATGAATAAACAAAGACAGATTTCCCAAGGTATTCACAGAGATCCCTTCACATTAAATCTTAATGAAAACCTCTCTCTCTTCTCTCTCTCTCTCTCTGGTTCTTTTAGGCTTCCAAGGTGATTGCCTATGGTAGCTTTTCTTATACTTAGCTATTGAATAATTGACAATGAGAGCAGCAACTGAGGAAATGAATTTTGAATGTAACTTTAATTAATTCAAATTTACAAAGCCAAATTTGGCCAGTGGCCAATGTGCTGGACACAACAATTAGGCCATAGATCTGATCCTAGCACTAATTAATAGAGAATGTTAGTAAGAAGTGATATTGTCTCCCGCACCAAAGCAGAAATCAGACTTTCTTCAATCCAGAAATACAGTGAAAACAATGTATTCTTTATGAGGGACTTGACAATCAACATATTGCAAGTTCCCTTTTTCTGCTCATTAAGTTTATTATCTGTGTGACTTAAAATATACTTTTAATTTCTGCACGCCTCAGTTTCCTTATCAGTAAGGTGGATAATGGTGCACAAGTGAGTCACTGAATGCTTTAGGTTATTTTCAACTCTAATAAATATGATTTAAATCACTACACTTCACACTTTTCAAAGGGATTATACTTCATATATAATTAATAGGCAAGGTCATATTAATAGGGAATTATCATTCCTGTATCACTGATTTCATAATAGCATTTGAAGGAGAAAAATTATTATATATATTAGAACTATAAGGTATACTAACACCTAGTAAGGACCTTAGACTCTAGGAAGTCCAAATCTTTTATATAGGCATAATAAATTATTAAAATACAATCAATCACCATTTTCATTATTATGTCAGGTGTGATTGTTCTCTTAACTTTTTTAAAGTACACAAATACCATGATAAGACATGTCTATACTGTTTCCTAAAAGTATCAAATAGTGTATACATTCAATATATAGAAAGGGTAATTGTTAATGTTCCCCCAACAAAGCACAACCATTTTGTTTTCTTAACAACTTGGGCTAAAATCAGACCTGAACAATTACAATTTCACTGCTGATGTAAAGTGCTAAATTCAGCTTTGATATTCCTAGATTTTTCACATATAAAAGCCACAAGGAGTAGCTTATTATTGCAGTAATATTAGAAAACACTACATTCCAGAAGCCATCTTGATGTCTGTTATCTGCCAAACCTTCATTAGTTATTAATATTCTCAATTTGTTTATCTGCATGCCACACTCTCCCACAATATTAGCATGCTATTTAAAAAGTTAAATCTACTTTTATGTCAGCAAGATTTAGAGACCATTTCAAATAGATGACTCAATTCAATGTTCTTTAAACCTTAAAAAAAAATATATATATATATATAGCTAAGAAAACAAGCTCAAAAATTCTTTCTTTAGAAAGAATAACCACACTATTCAATTTTATTCAATGAATAGATATTCAAAAAAAGACTGGATGTGATTGCTAATTATTTGTAAGTACTTGTAATTACTAACACTAAAAGGAAATGCTGCTGAAAGCAATTAATTTGTAAATAAACAAAGAAACCATTTCAAAAAAAGTCAAAGCCACTTTTTTCAAGCCATCTTTTAAAATGAAACATAAAAGCAAAGATCCTTTTTCTAACTCTCATCCAATGCCATTATGTTTGCTACTAGTTGCCTTTTAAATAACCTATAAAACTCCTAAAATTGGATGATGTAACACATAAACTCACATTCCAACAGATAAAACAGCACATCAGCAAGTATTTACTCATCATTTACCAATACATGAAAGACCTGAGCACAAAGAGATGACAAAAGAAATCAGCTAATGCACTTATGCAGCTCAGAGTCCAGAGAAAGATGTAAGACAGAAAAAATAGCAAAGATGGATGAAAGTGAGGGTGGGGAATCAGAGGGACCCATGGGAAGACAGACCACTGTGTGGTGGGGGAAGGCAAAGGCTGTGCAGTTGGGAATTGCTGATGCCTATTCAGTTGGGATATTGTACTTTCAAAGACCTGCTTAATATGCCACCCCAGCCAAGCATCCTTGCCTGAGCTGCACAGAAGAGCCACTCAACAAATGCTGGCCAAATGAATAGCTAAAAGGTTTTGCTCTCTGCAAAGTTTGTCCATAAAATTGTTCAAAACTTCATTAGGGCACAGTCAAGTGTCTATTTGTGAGTAGCTGAACATTTCCAGAGTACATTTTGCATTCTTGAAATTAAGCCCTTTTTGTCTACATGAAATCATTTACCCTTTTAATCATCAATCATTTATTGAGTATCTGTATTTTAGTTGGGTATACTAAAGTGAGAAAAATACTCTACTTTCCTAGTTCTTAAAATCCAGAGGTGGGGGGAGCTTTTAAATAAATTGTGTCTACAGTAACCAGGTAAAAATATTAGATAGTTGTTGCAAGACTAAGCAGAGAATTTAAATGGTGTTATAAGAAAGAGACCACCTAATTCCTTTGGTGGCCACAGAAAGTGTCTTAATTTTGATTCCCTTAGAGTCCCTGGGACAAGAATTCAAGTGAAAACAGTTTATTAGGGTGATGGAAGAAACAACAGTAGCAGGGTAGGTAATGAAGGAAAGGAAATGAAGTAGTCAATGAAGGGCATCTGCCATTGTTAGCATTAACCCCACTGCAAGAACTCAGGAACAGTGCAGTTCAGGAATATTTATATGCCAAATCCTACTGGCATTTGGGAGAGAGGATTCCCTACTACTTCTGGTCTGTTGGGCAGCAAAGGGGACCTCAAGCAGAAAAGAGGCAGAAAGCAGGCCAATAAATGCAGGTGCTGGTGGGTGCCATGTGGTAAGCAGCTTGGGTGAGTCCATGGGTGGGCCTGAAGAAGGTCTCCTGGAGGAAGAGGCATGAATGCTGGAATCTAAATAGAAAGAAGGAACAGTGGTGAAAGATTCCAGACAGAAGCAATTGCCACAAACAGGATTGAGCTTGGTACACTTATGCAAAGCAAAGGTCAGAATGTGTGGGACAGAGAAGAAAACCTGTGTAAAGTCAGGTCAGAGAAACAGGAAAAGGCCAGATAGCAAAAAAAAAAAAAAAAAAAAAAAAAAACCTCCAGAACACAGTGGAAAGATGTTGGCAGTGTTTTATTTGCATTTTTAAAAAATTACACTGATGCAAATGAACAGTGGGGATCATGAAAGCAAAGAAGAAATTCAGGAAACTACTGAAGTGGAGTGGTGGTGGGTGCAGCCAACATGAATGCTGACTTGCTAATGAAGACAAGATACCATAATAATGCAAAGCAAAGAAGGATTCATACTTTCTTCATGATCAACTACACATGGACAGTGGTCCCTTCTAAGAAGGAAGAAGACTAGCAGGAAGGAACATTTGCGAAAAGAAAATAAAGATTTGCTTTGATCATACTAAAATTAAGACACATATTTGGATCTCTGCAGAAAGATAACTATACACATTTGAAGTCAGAGAGAAACATCAGAACTAAACATATGCAGAGATGCATGTATATCTATACACACATACTTGGGAGGAGTCATATATATATATAGTATTTGAAGGTAAGAGATTCAAAGAGGTGTGCTAGTTTCAGTGTAATATTAAGTAAGAATGAAGATCTAAAAAGGACAAATATGCCAATAGTTTTTTATTGTATTTTAGTAATATTCAAACTGTGAATTCTTCTTTCACTCATTCATTCAATAAATATTTATGCTGAAAACTGTGGGAATTTAGTAATATTTCATATATTAACCCTCATTTTTAAGTGCTTAGGCTCTTAAAGACTTTTAAAGATCAGAGATGAGCCATGATAATTACCCTAAAAGAGATACAGATAAAGAATCATGAACACTCAGGAAAAGGATTATTTTCAACTGATACTACCAAAGAAGATTTTGAAGAGGAAATAGCATTTAAACTAAGGATTAAAGGCTTTTAAAATTTGTATAACCTAATCTGTAAGTGCTTAGGATATAAATGCATTTCAAGTGGAAGAAACAGAAGTGACACAATATAATTCTGGAGTACATTAAATTGTCCAATCTGCTTTATGATAAAATACATAAATAGGATTGTTGATTACTTTTTTCTAGAATACTAAAACCATTAATACATTTTAAAATATTTAATATTTCTGAAATTTCATGTTCTGTGGTGTCAAATACATATTTTGTTGAGCTCAAAAAAAAAAGAAAGACTGTAATTTCCTTTCACTTCCATTGTATAGGATAGAATTTTCCTCTAAACTGGAACACTATGAACAACCATTATGCACTTGGAAATTACTCCTCACATCAGTCATCCATTCTGGTTCAATTTGGCCACACTGAGGTCATTTACTAGCACAATTTTGTCTACACATTCACCTGATTTTATTCTTAAAGACTGAATATCCATGCACTACACTTCGATCTGTAAGATGAGGTTAATAATTACTGGGTCAGGATTAAAAAAAAAAGGAAAAGTCTTTGGCTGGGTAAGGAAATGATGGAACATGGGCTCAGAAGGCTCAGAATAGCTGGTTAGTTCAGTAGTAAAGTACCAGGCTCAGGCTGACAGGAAGAATGAAAGAGACCTAAATGGTAAAAGAGGAATCAATGGACCCATAGACATCAATGGGATCTCACAATTTATACATGTTCTCACATGTCTCTTTAGATAGCCTGCCATTTATATTCATTGCTTGAGTTTCTCATTGTTATTCTGTTTTTGTTTTATTTTGTTTTTTCACTGCTAGGGTTTGAAAGCTGTACAAAAATGGCGGGGGGGAGATAAAGGGGTAAGGGATAGTAATGGAAAGGGTTGAATGGACCAAATTAAGTATACCCACAGCAGGGGTACATTGAGAAGCCCCTTTGAACATCAACTCAAATATTAATAATGAAAAACATGACTGTAAAATAAGTACAGTGTGGGGGATACAAATGGAAGGGAGGAGGGTGAACGATGGAGATTAAGATGAGAGTATATGGTTGATGGATTTCATATAACTGTAGGAAATAGAACAAAAAAATCTCTTGCAATTTTTTTAAGTGGGGCAGGGGACAGATGATGGGGACAACGAAACTAATGTACAATATAAGCCTAATCAGAATCGTCATTACGAATCCCCTGCTGTATAATGAATACACGGCAATAAATAAATAAATAAATAGATAAATGTTTTGAAACAGACTGAGCATCACATATGCTCAGTTTGGAAATACTCCGTATAAAAAAGAAAACTGTGCAAAACAACAACCAACAAGAAGATACAACATACAAATCAGTGAGCCCTTTGGAAGATGATGGAATAATAATAAAAATACCACTTAACCAATATGTTAACCTACTATTCAAGTATTTTTGAGATACCAGTTGCGGAGAAAAAAAGAGATAAAGGGGAGAAAAGTAATTAGCATATCTTATAAAGACCATTTTCATAGTTTATAAAATCAGTTTTTTTGTGCCAAAAATGTCAGTAAGATAACAGAACTTCCCTTTGTTTACAAAAATATAACGGGTTTTGCTCCATCACATCTGTACATGAAATCCCTATTCTTTCAGCCTTCCAGAAAGTGTCAAAACACAAAAGAATTATCCACAGAGACAAAAACCTTTCCTCTTTCCCCTCTTGTTCCTTCAGTGGATGACTTACTGTTCACTAAGGGTTAACTCAGGTCAGTTAATAACAAAGAGGGAGACAGCACTCAACCTTTAAGCAGAGAATAGAAACTACTCCTGGTTATTTATCCTTTTGTGATGTATGAGTATTAGCAATAGTTAGTAACATTTTTAAATTCTTGACTTCACAAATCCCCTCTCTTACCTTTCACAAGACCCTTTTAAGATATTAGTCTTGACAGGCCAGAACTTGTAGTGTCCTGAGAAGAGCAGAGCCTTGCTCAAAGGCCCACACAAGTAGAGACATTACAAAAAAAAAAAAATTCTCAGGTCACAGATGGTGATATGCCAGATGTTAGAACACCAAACGGGTTGCCATTGAATTATGGATTTAAACCAAATGAACTGGTTTACTCACTGGATTAATTTGTCATTAAATCATGTCACATGTGTTTCTAAAAGGCACACTTTATCACCTCACCTCACCTAGATGCTGTTGTGTGAATATTGAGTCACTCACACATGGTATGAAAATTGCAAATACTTCTTAAAGATCACAATTGAGAGCATCTCAATCAAAAGTAGATTTCATTAACAATATCGATATAGTTCACCTTTATTGCCATCTAATATCTCCAGGTAGACAGGTGGAATGAGAATTTCAGGCAGAAGAAAAGTATACCCAAAGTAATGCAAAAAGCAACAAACCTGAGGAACTGAAGGGACTGAGGTAGATCACTGCCTTAAGGACTTGAAGAGGATGATAAAGCAATGAGACTCTGGAGTCTGATCAATGAAAGGTTTGCATATCAAACCCTGTGGTGGAAATGTGGGAAGCAAATAAAGAACACACTGTTTACACTATCTTAAAAACAGTTTATTTCAGTAACACATTGCCCCAGCTGCTGTGTAATTATGAACAAAAATGAAACCATGACATTCTGTCACAGTTATTGTTAGACATTTATTGAAAATTTAGGTTTATAGTTTTATTATACATAAAATTTGACCTTGGTTTCCATTATCTTCTTATTTGGGATTTAATTTCCCTACCCAGTAATCCCATAACTATTTTAACTCCTTTTTTCCTGCTACTTCTTGCTGGAGGTAGAAGAGGTGAGGGCAGCCAGAAAAATGTGAAATGCTGCAAAATTGTTCTGAATAGACAAAATTGACAAAAACTATGACAGCAAAGGAAGGGACAAGTTCAGAATTCAGAACCTGAAGAATCAATAAACATATTTTTTTGTATCATGGGTAAAATAGCAAATATTTCCTGTCATTGAAACTTTTTTGGCTTACCTTCCAAAGACCAGTACAGACCTTCTGAAAAGATAACTCAATGGTGACAATAAAAAGATTGTGAAATGTGTCTCTATGGTAGGGGACAAAGAGTATTATATTTCCACTGGGAAGAAAATTTAAATTATAGGCAAAGATCCATGAAGGCTTAAGTTGCCCTGGAGTGCACTCACCTCTCTAGTTACTGCATGTGCTTCAGAGCCCTGAACAATCACAGGGCTGGCCTGCAGTGGGGGAGGAGAGTCATGAGTGATTCTCTCATAACTACCCAAGAAAAATGACCCACAGTAATCTTGAAGTGCATCACACCTTAACTGTTTATTAGAGCTGGAACCACCACAGCCAATAATAGACAAATGCAAGGCTGTTAGTGCTCCAGAGGAAGCTGGCTGGCCCTGACTCCCCAGCACTCTCAAGTTCCATGAAACCTTGGACCACCCACATGTTAGCTATGCTAACTATCCTCTTAAACTAAAGTGGAGATATTTATTCAGAATTATGGTTTATACTTACAGTGGAACATATCTTTGTACAGATTTTAAACATTACATTTATAGGAATTTTTTAAACTACATCTGTTGAACAGAAAGCTCTCAGGTAGTGAAGTATACCTTAATACTGTTTTTATTTTAGAATCTTCTTCCCCTTGAATATGGTTACATGTATTCCTCATAAAATGTGTATTTCAGCAATATTTTAAAAGCATCTATAATATCCAATCATGGCATTGTTATTTAACTTTAAACAGCTGAGCTTTAAAACTTTTATTTATAGAAAAAGGTATAAATAAAAGAGATCAGAGTGGGTTGCTTATTTATTAACACAATGTTAATTTAATCTATTATTAGTAACATTTACTAAGCTTCATTTTGATCAGGATTCAGACCATTAAGTTCATTGTTACATTTCCCTCAATGTACATTCTTACAAAGATTTTTTTTTCACTTTTTAAATAAATGTACTTGACTTTAGTTTTCAGAAATCAACACAGGCATAATTACTTTTTCTAGTTAAAGGACATGAACTTAGAACAACACACTACAGTTGTGCTCTAATAGTGAAGAAAAAGTGTAGGATGAGAATTAATCTTTAGTCCTAATTGCTGCATGGTAGAGGCAGGGTGGCCTGTTGAGGATCCCAGCTCTGCCATCTCCTACCTGACTGGAGGATCTTGAGTAAGTTCCAGACCTTCTCTGATTCCCCATTTTCTCACCTAAAAAAGGAAGTCAGCCCATTCATAGGGTTTTGTAAAGACCTCCCTCGTTGAAAGAAAGCTACGGAAATGCTGGTCCACAATAGGTATCTATCTGGATATCTTTACCATCAAATGAAATGAAAAGCTGCTCACGAATAGTGTAAATAGTACATAACACTTGGCAATGATGATAACTATATTACTACTTTATGTATTTACACGTTTTCATTTTAGAATGTACTCTTTCTACTTTTAAAAATCATACTGTGAACCAGTAAGGCATGTTAGGCCAGCAGTAGACTCATCCATCTCGTTATTTCTGGAGACTCTGTATATCACCGAGAGGCCACATGGAGCAACTGACCTAGACTATGTAGATCTGTGCAAGCACACCCTACATGAGATGTTCATACATCAAAACCGCCTACCACATTCTTCAGAACTTACCTGTTGTTAGGTGACTCATGACTATATTTAATAAAATATCCAAACCTACTACATGGCATTCTCATTATCCATGGATCCCATATTTGTGAATTTGTCTTCTGGCTAAAATTTGTTTGTAACCCCAAATAAATGCACCAATAAGCAGCACCATTTGTGGCCATTTGCAGTACAAACAAGTAGTGTGAATGAGAAAAAAACCTTTGAGTCCCCCAAGGGATGTTCCCAGTTGATCTCTGTACCAGGCCGTGTTGAAAGAAGAATATGCTGGTGGTGCTCTGTCTCCTTTCAGCTCCCATTCTGCAAACAAGTGTCTTTTTGTAGGATATTTATTACCAGGCTTTTTTTGTACTTTTATGCTTTTTGTCAGTAAATTTTCTGTTTAAAATGGCCCCAAGTATGGGTCTGAACTCCTATCTTGTGTTCCTAAGCACAAGAAGGCTATGTGGGCCTTACAGAGAAAAGATATGGTAACGAGAAGCTTCAATCAAGCCCAAGCCACAGTGGATCAACAGTGTACATTAAGTAAGGTGTCTTTAAACAGAAGCACATATAAAACAAGATTATGTGTTGATCAGTTTATGAAAATGTGAACAGGGACTTGCTGGAACCTAATCCTGTGTGTCCCATCCTAGCTTTAGTTCAGGGTTCACTAATTCAATGTTTGTAATGAGTTTCTAGACTGTAAGCACTGTGGAAAATGAGAACACATGCTAGGTCCTCTGTTAAACCATGCAAATACAAAATTTTAAAACACAGGTCCTTGCTCTCAAGGAAATTAAAAAGGCAAGCACCTACTTTATAAAACATTAGAATTCAAACAGACAGCTGCTTGAACGGAAATATATCAGAAAGTATCATTAAAATCAGTGTTTTTTCTTAGTATGTGACAAAATATAACCAGCAAGTCCTTGGAGAGTGCATTAAAGTATAAATTACCTCCCTTCTTGGCTAAAATCAGATAATGCTAAAAATGCCCTACAGGACTTCCTATCAGGGTGAGACGTGCCTAACCTATCTCCCATCATCCCCATAGCCTGACTCTCATAAACTATTTGTCTTCAGGTTGTTTGGGATGCAAAGTGTTTGCATTTAGTTTTTCAAGTCAAGCTTTGACTGCATTTCAAGAACTGGTCCGAATTTGGGGACTCAAGAACCCTCAAAGAGAATTTCCTCCACACATCAGGCATCTCTGTTCATCACAGCCTCCACCTTCAGCTCTCCCCTGTCCAAGGGAGGAGAGAACCAAATACTGATGTCTTTAAAGAGATAACCGCTTCCATATTCTCTTTAACCTCGCAAGGCCAACATTCAGTTTTTTATTCTTTTCTACATATTTTAGACCATAAGGTACACAAGAGGTATAGGGTGAAGAGGAAAGACCAGAGAGAAGATTCTGGAAAAGAAGGACTAGAGGACATTAAAAGGCTGAAAAGTCATGCTGAAGAACTAAACTTGGATTATATCCAAAAGACAAAGCAGCACTATCAGGGATTTTTGAGACTAACACTCCTGACAGCAATGCTGGTGTCTGGATGGCCCATGTGAGTGGAAGAGAATACCATATTAGAGGTGATCACAGCATTCAGGAGCACTGATGATGCTGTAAGAGGGGGGCTGAAAGGAATGCTTAAGATGAATGTAGGCAGTAGGAACTACAGATCTCAGTGAACATTTAAACAGAGGCTAGAGAAGTAGAGAGAAGGATCCAGGTTTCTGAGGTGAATAATTTGGTACAAAATATTATCCTCTGCACAATGGACTTCATGAAAGAAACCAAATTAGGGAATTGAGAAATATGATCAGTCTTGAACATGGCAAAAATTGAGGTACTTAAGGAATACCTACACAATTATAACGAACAGCCACATACATACATGACAGTGAATGGTAAAAGACAGGTGTGTGCTCAAAATAGAAATCTAGAAATAATAACTATATGGCTATTGAAATCATGGTCACAGAAGAAATTTCCAAAGAAAAGGGTACAATAAGAGAAGAAGGATACAATCTTGAGAATATCATCATTCAAAGACTTTGTTGTTTCACAAAAATTAGAAAGAATAAGACACTACATGGAGTTGAATGAATGTTGTCACTGGCTACTGTAAACCCAATATGAGGTATTTCTTTTGCAAACCACCAATAAAAACTATAGAACCCAGTAAATTATTTAAATAATTACAAATAAGAAAGGCATATGTACTTATTTGAGAATGATGGGGAAAATGCTTTCTAGTTTCTGAACCCTCTGAGTAATTTTCTAAGTTCATTGCTAGCATGTAATCTTTAATACTGTCTAACAATACATTTCTTTTACAGCAATTGTATTATTGATGGTGAGAGAATACTTTAAGACAAATACTTCAGAGAATAATGGAGAAATGGAAGAAACACAAAACCAGAGCCTAAAAGTTCTTCTCAATTTTAATCATACTTAATATTAATTTACTAATATTTAGTATTCATTTACCACCTTTACTAACTACTAAATTCATATGTTACATTTACATGTGACACTGTCAAATCTTAGCAAAAAAAGGTTCTTATATATTTCTTGTGAATGGTCAAATTTTTATAATTTTTAAAGCAGTATGTAAAATATATCAAACGTGAAAAAATAAAATTTTTAATGATTTAACTTCTAGGAAGCCACTCTAATGAAACAAATAGTAAAGTGTTTTTAAAGATATGCCATATCAAAGGGCTCATTGTAGAGAAATATATAAGACCTACATTCACAACAATTTTAGACTACAACCAAAAGACTGGAACCTTAGGAAGCAGTTAAGTAAAATGCAATGGTCAGGCTTCTTACCCAGACAGATTCATGGTCCCTAGACCCCTAACATTTTATAGGACACCTTCCATATAAGTTTTTACTTGAGAAAGAAATGTTCTACAGATTTCTTTAGCATAACAAATGGCATAAAAGAACTGAAGAGGGCTGGTAGAGTGGCTCAAGCAATAGAGTGCTTGCCTAACAAGTGCAGGCCCTGAGTTCAATCTCCAGTACTGCCAAAAAACTACCAAACAAACAAACAAAACATTTGTAGAATCAATTACAAACAATAAACTATTCATAGAGAGACATTGACAAAAGTTTATAAAGTGAACAAACCAGGCTTAAAAATAACATACAAAGAAAACCTCACTTTTGTGAAAAACAAAAAAGAAACCTTGAATAAATATTAATAGGTGGAAAAATTGTAAAAAGTCCTGTAATGAAATACTAAATGCAGTTATATGCATGTGAATTTCAGACATTTTTATTCAGAAGAAAAAAATCTGAAAACTTTCAACAATCTGCATATTTAATGCTGTCTCAATGAACATAATACTTATATAAGAGCATTACAAAATCACAACTATATTACCAAATGATTAATAGTATAAGTACAATTTATTTTATTCTTTTAAAGCTCAAAAATAATCTAGATACTAGAATAAGCACAATAACTTTAAATTTTTACATCAAATTGATTTGAGGTGAAGACTGCATTCCTATCCAATATTAGAATTCTCATTAAAAAGATGTCAAAATCAATACAGAATATACCCTCCTTGGGGTCTGGGATTTGTGATTCCGAACTGCCCATGAATTTGCCCAAACAATGTAAAGGCTTCTTTTAAAGCCTTTGGATGAATAAAATCTAGGCCCCCGTTACTTATTAAGTGAAGATCTTTTTATTTTTCCATTTTTGTACTATGTGCTGAACCATACCCTTCCCTACCCCAGCCTCCACTGCAGACGTCACAGCACCAATATGATTCCATATGTTATCTTAAATTATATTATACAATAGCATGTGTGTAAACTTGTACTCTGACATCATGAACAATGTACATTCACTAGAAAAATAATTTAATGAGTCAGCTATAGGAACAAGAAATAACAGGTAAGTTTGACCTTGCAAATGCCAGCAAAGCCATTGCTTTCTCATAAACACCAAAAAATAAAATCAAGCTCATAAAAGAGAACTTGAAGAGAAGAGTCTGTACAATCTCATGTAGAAGAAAACTTGTTTTTCACTTAAATGGCAATGGAGAAGTAACATCTCTTCTGAGCAAAATGAAATACATGAGGAAAATGTTTTCACATTGCATATTTAAATTGTGGCTTATTTAAATAAAATACCTTTCAACATCATGTTGAAATGAACATATCTTTAGAAGAAATTAAATGAATACATTCTTCTAAGAAGACTTAATTTTAAGCATGTGTTAAATAACAATTTTGATTCTAACTCTGATCCTTCCTCTCTATAGGCTTTACTCCTTAAATATTACCTACATGACACAAAATTGCTAGCAATGATACCACCTTCATGTGGAAGGAAAGCAGACTAGGGATGGAAATATAATTACTTGGGTTTATCACATCTTAATTTGTTAAGGACTAATTTAAAGTTAAATGGAAGTTGGTGACAATTGCAGTTGCTATGCAACACTGCTTTCTAGAAGCTTCTTTGCTAGTTACATGCAAGGGAAAAAAGACCTGATTTTTCTCATTTCCTCACTAATTCTACAGTAAATAATAATTCAGGTAGGTTGCTCACACATGGAAGGTCTTGATATTGCTAAATAATGTGAATTACAAAAATATATTTAAAAAATCAAACTAATGATTTTCAGGGAAGAAACTATGAAGGCAACCATCTTATTATTACATCATATAAAGTGTTCTCCTGTTTCAAGACAGTCTTTCCTTCCTAAGTACTTAGGTACATATTTCGAAGTATCCTAACACAGTTCAAAAGTTATAGCACTTAATCAAGAAACTTAAACCCGTTTTCTCTAAGGTTAGGAAAGTGAATGCCTTAAATACAGGGTTAGAAAATGCATATCCAACATTCCAAAGAGCTGACTTATCCACTTACTCAGTAAACATTTAATAATGTAAATCAGAAAAACAAAACGAGTGAGAAGTCCTTACCTTTCTGGGACACTATATTGCAACATTAAAGTGTAAGAAAGGAAAATTGCTTATTAATAAGAGAATAAACCCAGGTCCCCACAGAAAGGTTCTGTGCACTGATCTACACACATGACTAGAATTCTCAAAGTGTGGCTGAGGGAAGCTTTGGATGTCTTCTAGACCACTTTGGGAGTCTGTGAGGTCAGAAGTATTTTCATAACAATACTAAGGTGTCTCTGCTTCTTTTTCTCCCATTGCCTCGCCATTTACAGTCAAGATTTCCTAAGATTATCTAAAGTACATTCTTCCTGAATGCAGGAGTGACAGGAGTGTTCAACTGGCTTCCAGTAAACCAGACACAAGGATACTTTCAAAAGCTATAAAATGATACCATTCTCTTCACTATTTTTGCTTTAGAAAATATAAATATCTCTTCATAAATATGTTAGTTATAGTTATTATTTCCATTTCTAAATGAATAAGTAAATGTTAAAAAAAAAAAAAAAACTTCCTCACTTTTAATTTCCTTTTTCTTTTTCTTTTTTTGTTGAAACCAGATGACTGCACCCAGGGCCTTGGGAATACAGGCAAGTGCTCTCTACCTCTCACTAGACCTACAAGCTCAGTTTTAAATTCTGATATGGTGACTGTCAATAGATAGAATCCACACAAGCAAAACTCATTAGCATCTCCAATGGATTTCACAAGGTGGCTTGTGACCAGAAAGATTAAAGAGCAATGGCTTGGCATAGAGTTGGTGCTCAGTACATAACTGTAGACTAATTGTGAATTAGAAATGAAAGACCACAGAGATGCAGTGACTACTAAGCTGATTCTGAAGGGACGGCAGAGATCTTCAAGGTGACTGCAAGAAAATGGGAAGGGGTGAGTCTTTTCTTTAATAATGCAGGCACTATTCAAAATTTTTCTAAAACATAGAACTTATAGAAAATGACTAAAAATGAAGCATCCACTTACAAACAAGAAACTGGACAGGATGAAGGGCAAATACCAAGGAAAGTTAACTCCTCACAACAGGTTCCATTCTGTACTTCTAGAATGAACCTTGGTTTGGGAGCTTGGGCATCCAAACATCTTTCATGGAAATATTGCGCTGAGGAAAAGAAGGTGTTTTATCATCAGGCTTATCATTTTCTAGAATACAGTTTCTAAATAATGTGTGATGATCAATGTTAATGTCATTTGCTGTTAAAAAGAATATCAAAGCAAAATAAAATACCAAATACTGGTTTTGCTCAGTGGTGTTTGCTAACATTGCCTATTTATTACCCTTCTTTCAAATTTCAGGAAGGTTAATCATTTATTTGGTTATAGGAATGCATGAGACTTTTCATCAAAGGCAAATTTGAAGTTACTTAAAATGATAATATCATATATCACTTGAAGAAACACAAACAACATACCAAGATCTATAACCAAAATAATGCAGTGACACTGCATGTTTTTCAAGCAGAATCTGTTAACAAAATTCAAATTAAGGAGGAACACAGATAACTTTAAAAAAAGTAAAATTTTGGCTTTTTAATATAAAGCCCTTTGTAAGTATAAAGGCAAGTTTCCCAAAACCATTTCCAAGATTTCATGAAAGGAAAGCAGATTGTGAAACCCTTCTTATAGATGGTATCAAAAATACACTCTTGAGCACGAAGCCTTATGGTCTGCCTGAAGGCCAGAGGGAAAACCCCCGGTTGACCATAAAAGGGCTGCCTGCATGTTCTCTGTGGAACGTATACAGGATCTTATTTACACAAGTCTAAATACATGCCATTCCTTTGTGCTCACAGGCGCTCCTAAAGCTGGCCAGGATTGGAGAGCCTACGGAGTCCATGCAACAGGATTCAAAAGGCTGTGGCACTTTTTTCCAATATCTAAGATACTTTATTTTTCTAACTTAGCTTCTTTCATGATTAAAAAAAGATCCACAAAGCACAGAATTACTATAACTTAACAGGTGTCAGACTTAGAAATAATTGAAAATAAGCCTTTAAGAGTCCTCAGGAGTAGAGAAAACACATTTTCCATAAATAGACACTTTTCTAGGAGCATTACAACTGTGTGAGAATTGAGGAATAATGAAGAATGTATTTGTGGTCAATAACAATGTTGACATTTCTTAGTAACTTAGAAGGCTAAATGTTGAAAATTTCTGAGAAACAGTAAGTGTATAACACATCGTGACCTAAAATAGGCAGAAAATAAAAGTACTGCTAACAATAAATTGAAGGAGCTGCACCCTGGAGGTACACATTACTGGGCATGCATGTATATGTGTGTTTATGTACATACATGTGTAATTACAATATTAAGATATGGTGATCAGAGAGCAACCAGAAGAATATAAGTGTCAAGAAATATAATGCATAGTGATTCCACTTAAAACTGAGGGCGTTCTTAGATTTCTGATTAGAAATGTAAGTGACAGACAACATAAAGATCTCTGGTTGTGGATCCCAGATCACTAGTGTTCGACTTAAAGCCTTAGCACAAGGTCACAGTGAGCCTAGCAGCCACCTCATTTGGTTGTCTTTCCAGTGGAAATTCCCTCTAGCACATCTGTGCTTGGTCGTATCATGGTCCAGGAGCCTACCTCACCAATAATACTTTGGTGCTCTGCCCTGAGGGCTAGCTCCATGTCCAGTGTAGTAGGTACGTCCACAGCACAGATCTGAAGTGACTCAAATGCCGTCTCTCAGGAGCTCTGCTGAAATGATTTACTGCTGTTGGCCCCCATTATCACCCACCATAACTTCATGTACTTTTTCATAAACCTGTTCTGGTAAGTGCTAGTTAGCAGAAGTGTGGTACACAAGCCAGCATTATCATGGTCACACCTGATTCCTAGAAAAGAAGCATCTCAGCCCCACCCCCAAGCCTACTGAAGCTGACTTTTGCATTTACAAGACCTGGAAGACATCAAGGAAATCCAGACTGACCTGACATGCACTGATCCAACTGGATGTATACAAGTTACTTCTCGAATGTTCTCTTTTGGAGCTGCAGAGTGTTTCATTGGCCTCCTTGAATTAAACAGCTTTTTTATTCTATCCAAGTAGTTTTTATAGGCCCCTACATTTATTTCTAGTCTATCCATTTATTTCATATCTAGTAAATATTATGTAATTAAGAAGTAGATAAAGCAGGTTTTAAACCCAGTTCCAGACTTCGCTAAGCCGAATTGTCAAACTCAGCCCTTTCTTTCACTCTGAACTATTCTTATCACAAATGTCCAGGGTCTTCCTTAAAACAAACATGTACTGATAGGAAGAATAAATTGCAAGGTATTTAAGAACTCTCACTGACTTGTATACATAAAAGAAGTGAAACTGTAAACTGATCAAGTCTGTGTCGTTAGAGCAAGTGGCTATTAGAGGAAGCAAAGTAAGGATGGAGGGAGTATGTGCCCTAGAACTAGGTTGGCTTTGTTGGATCCCCAGCTTGGCTACTTGACCTTGGCCAAGGGGCTCACACCCACCTCAGATTGAGAATTATAAGGGTAATTCCCTCCACAGGATTGTGTGTGAGGATTAAAGGATTAATGGATGTAAATGCTCAGAAGCATGTCAGGTGCGCTGTAAGCAGTCAATAAATATTAGCTATGTTTATTAAGTGTAGGCCATTCTGATGCAACCTACCTCTGCTTAAAAAATATCTCTTGTTCCACTTAGCTAGTATTTCAAATCAATACATTTGCTTCCTTCTCTTCTATTGATCTACTCAGGTGTATTGTTTATCATGTTTAAAAATGAACAATAAAATCCACTACCAACTTGTATCTCTTATACAGCTTCACTGTCACAATAAAGTACTCTGTCCAAGTGTAACCAAAGTAGGGCAGCTGGCAAGTATCCTAGAGACTTTTAAGACAAATACAGAAGCCAAAGATAAAAGTGGCTATCAAGACCCACAATGTAAGAAAGGGAGGGTATCAGGCTCACCCTTACAATCCCCTCACTACTCCAATTTCAAGTCAGTCAGCAAATTCCAAAAGTTTTAATGTCAGAACATGTACAAATATTCCCGACCTTTTATCTGTTTTATTTCGTCTAAGTCACCATTATGTCATTTATCTCTCATGACCCCCACAAGGTATTCACAAGCCAGCAGGAACAAATGCCCCTATATAAAGTTCATTAATCTATTTACTCCATTCCAGAACAATGCCAGGCACACTCCTAACCCAGGGCCTTTGCATCTCCCTTTGGCACTGCCTACAAAGGCCTTCTCTCCTACCTCACCAATTTAACTCATGCTCAAAGCACCCTTTTCAGTATGCCCCCTCTGACATCTAACTGCAACAATGTTCTCTACCCACACATTTCCTAACCCTCAATGTAGAGCACCAATTGCCCACCATATGAATAGTTTGCTCATTTATGTTATCATTTTTCTCTTCACTAGAATGAAACTCCAGGTCAAGGTTCATGCTTTCTCTTCACTGCTGTATCACCTGTGATATGCCCAGTGTCTTACTGCACTACAATACATGTGAAAAGAATACTTATTAAAAACTAAACAAATAGTAGACATTTTGATAACTCTTAGAATATCTATAGAAATCTGGAAATTTCTATATTGAAATATTTCAGTAGCGAAAACTTAAGATAGCAATATGAGTTCTCCTGAATGAAAATGTGAGTCAAAAACCAAAGATTTAAAAGGAAAACTTCAACTGATAGATGTTAAACAATGACTGTCTCTTTTCTCAAAAAAAAGGGGGAAATGATTTGCTTATTAATCAAAATTTGATTTACTTATTAATAAATAAAATAATTTGTTAATTAAAGATATCACTTGGGCTTAATTCAGGTCCACTCTCCCTTGATGTGACCATCAGCTCAAGAAGGCGAGGTAATGACCTCGTCCAAGTGGGAGCACAGGGCAACTGACAGAGCAGTTGTTCAGGTGCTCAGGATCCCTGCCTGAGGACTCATAGTCCTGCAAAAGCACCTGGGTATGCTAATGTCAGCAGAGTCTCAACAGTCTGCTTTCCATTCTCATTTGGAAAACACTCACAGCTGAATCACACTCTTTACATGGTGTCTGCTCAGGAGCTCCTGACTCCTCAATCATTATCATCAGGATTTTAGTCCTTTCCTTCAGGAGCTAGTCATGCCTTATCAGATTACCTTCTGAGAATGGGAACATCAGAATTCACATTCTACCATTTTCTCCCATTTGGTTGGCAATTTTGTCATTCCAGGAGGCTTAAGCCTTGATATTTTTCTATAAAATATAGAATATTTATTATATTTGTGAAAAAAAATGGACAAAAGTAGGTGTGTTTATCAGACTGTTCATTGCTATGTCAAAATACCAGACAAAACAACTTAAAAAGAGGAAAGATTTATCTTGGCTCATGGTTTCAGTCCATGGTTGGGCAGCTCCATTGTTTCTGGGCCTTGTGAGGCTGAGCATCATGGCGGGGGGCGCAGGGCGTGAGTGGCCACTGGGAAGCAGAGAGACACAGGGCAAGATACAGCCCCTAAGGACTTGCTCCTAGGGGCTTACTCTCTCTAGGTAGGCTCACCTCCTAAAGTTTCCAAAACTTCCCAAAATAGTGCCGCCAGCCTGGGACCAAGCCATCAACCATGGACCTTTTGGGGAAACATTTCATATGTAAACTATAAGAGTGGATTATATTCTATCTATTCAGAACATCTACAGAATATGCAAAGATGGGTGCTGAGAGTCCTGCAGAAAAGCACTGCTTACTAAGGTCAGTCATGCCTGACCCAGAAGGTATAGCGGAAAACTCCAATATGCAATATTGGCATAGAGTATGCAATACTGAAGTCAGACCGAGGCATAAACAACAGGGCAAACAAATTGAGCAGAAGTACAAAATGTGTACATACTTCATAGTAGGCCATCAGTATCTGACACATTGATTTCATTTAGCAAGGAAAATCAGAACCAAGTATTTGATAAATAAAGGCTTTTATCTCTGTGATGAAAAAGGGTCTTGGTATTATTTCTTCATGTAATGTGTATGACACTAGAAATTATTTGTTTTAAAAACAACAACTCCCTTTTCTGAGGCACCAAGGAGCTCAGATCTGCCAAGGTCACTGAAGACAGAGCTACTGCCTTCTCGCAGGAGTTGTCCTCTTGAAAGTGAAATTTATCTTTTTATACAAGTAGTATTTTTTCACAAAACAGAATTTGTAGGGGTTTTTTTGGTTATATTTTGGCTTGGGTTTTTTGTTGTTTTTATAAAAAGAGATTTTTCTATTCTCTATTGATGATCAAGACCACACAAAGTGAAAGGCAGGTGGCAATGAGGCAGACAGAGCTAGGACCAAGTCAGTCTCAAATTTCAATGCTCCTGCCAACAACCTACATGACTAAGGAAATGACCTCACTGCTTCCAGAGTGACCTCACTCACACAGGATGACATATAAGTCCCTCCCAGGGAGGTTATGTGTTTTGAAAGACTCCTAATCTAGAACAACATCCAGAGTGCAGGCAGTACCAACGCATCTTCCAGTTTGCTTAAAAAATGCTGTGAATGGGATTTGCAAAAGCTCTGGGTTCATCCTTAGCACAGTTGATAAGTGGGGTAGGGACAAAAAATTTATGGAGTTCGTTACCGTATTTATTTATTGTTTTGTTTCTGTGCTGCTTATTTCTTCTCAGATAGACAAATCAGTAAGAGGTGACATCCCAAAACAGTTTTCTCCACTGGAGGATAACTACAATTACAGGCAAAGAGCAGGTCATCACAGTTAGTCTTCCTTCTCATAAACTAGACCTTCAGTTAGACTTATAGATTTAGTGTCATAAACACAAACTGCAGTGTTTCTTCCAAAAACAAAGCACTGTTCACTAGGTCATAATTTTCTGTATGTTTTATACCTGGAGTTAGAAAGGAATTTACTTCTGATTTTCTACAAGGTACTCACGAAATAGAGGAGCAGATGCCCATATACTGCAAAGTGTGCAAGCAGACAGCCCCAAAATCAGAAGCCATTCTCAATGACAGGCAGGTGCTAGTGTATCTGATGGATACATTGTACTTAGCAAGGCAAATTAATTTCCCAGTTCCCAATCTGCTAGGAATTTTTTTCATGGTGCATATAAGCAAAACCTGTGGTATACAACTGTGTGGCATGTCCCAGATGTTACTAACAGTGTCTCCCCAAAAAAACCACACAATATTTTCTTGATCTTTAAGGTTTAAAACTACAATATACACTAAACTTTAAAAAAAAAAAGGAAGAAAAGAAGAACCCACACAGTGCCAAACGTTGACAGCTATCTTCTTTCTTCCCAGACTAAACTCTTAGGTCTTATGAAAAGAGTATTTCTTGTAAAGTACCAAAAACAACATAGATAACTGTTATAATGGTTCTGGGAACGAGCAGTGGCCTTTTGCTTTGACGATAGCTACATCTGGCCTCTGGAATAAAAGTAAGAGCCCATGTTAAATCTTAACCCGAGGGCCTCTTAGGGTTACCAAGTCTTGCATTTTAGATGCTTTCTGTTAAAATAAAATGTTTATATTGCATTCCCTCAACCATGTGTTTGAATTAGGTTTACAAACTAGCCCATTATTATTCTAATACAGCAGTAATATAAGATAACTAGAGAACATTTAGAAAATACTAAATATATCTTAGGAAGGAAACCATCAATACCTTCAGTGCTTCCCTATCCCTTATTGACAAAATACTTTTAATGTTTACATGTGTTTCATTCTTGTCTTTCTACATATGCAGACACATTTATAGAGGTGTACATAAAAGTATGGACCATCCTATTTTCACCCTGAGTTTTCACTTCACATCAGTGCACAAGCACCTTCCTGTGGGAGGTAGCATTTTGATCATTCTTGGTGTCCCATGGGTAATGACAGCTCTGTACAATTCATTGTTTCTCATGGGAGCCTTACTGATCTGCCGGCCAGCCATGGAGCTAGTGTGAAATACACTGATGGTGTGTACAGCAGTCATGTGAGAAAGGATAGGAGTGGGGGAAACAAATGTCTGTCTCCAAACATATGCAAGTGCTCAGAGATTCTTCAGGAAAAGACACCTTTTTATTAAGAACCAAAAAGATCAATTTATTCTCTGATCTGCTAACATTAGGAAGCCTTGGAAAGATTTGTGATGCTTCCATTTAAACAGAACAACATTTTAAAGTTGTAAAATATAGGAACAAAGTTCTTTCATTTAAATAATGAAGAGAAATTAAAAAGCATTCATGACCTTCTGCCTAAGAGACCCATATCCTTGACTAGCATGCAAAGTAACAGGGAAAGAATCTAATGTTCACTTGTTGCCCCTCTCTTCTTCAGATCATTAATATCATTCCGGCTGGTCATTAAAGAGTAAATACACACACGCACACACACACTGTCTGTGCAGCAATGTTCCTATATAACAAACTGCCCCAGGAAATTATTAATGAGCGTGAGGAGGTTACACAGAAGCCAAGCCTATGCAAAAATAACTACCTATTCATAGGGAAGGAGGATTGTCTGGGGAAGACTGGAAGTTTGGAAAGGAATTACTTCTAGCCAAAAAATTTTCTATACTATGTAAAGCCAAAATGAAATGAGTCCTAACACTTCACATTTCCTAACCACCACGTATTTGAAAAATGACCTTTGATTCTAAGAGAATCAAGGACTACACCAATTAGAAAACAGCACTGCCCCTGAGCCTTCCCCACCCCAGTGTTTCAGGACACACTTGTCCAAAGAGGATGCAAGTTCAGTCCTGGCAGGAGCTATTACAAACTGGATGACATATTATTTGCAACTTTCGACTCTGCCTTCAGAAGAGAAGTAAGAAGAAGCATAACAGAAAACAAAAGCAGAATTACTCAAGAGTTTGCAAGCCCCAGCATGCCCAACTGGCACCAGCACTACTTACACTCCTTTTTCTAGGCCATTCATGCTATTAGAAAAGGTCAGAAGTTTTAACCAAAGGTTATAAATGATCCAGAATATATATCACATACACTGCCATAGCACAGGATTATTTTAAGCAGGAGGCAAGTGAGAATCAGAGTGGAGGAAAAATTCTGTTTACTTCTTATCTGCCCAAAATAGGGCATAGATTTCCCTTTGTGAAAGTGACATAAATTCTCCCCCTTCCCTGTATTAGGAGGAGAAAAGTGACCTTCATCATCAAACAGATGGTACCAAGACGAGTCTGTATAAAGCAACCTTCTGAAAATGATCCCTACACAATCTTAGTTTCCTGTATTTTTCCCACTTTTCCCAAACTGGCTGGCCTTAGAAGCCTTTCCCTTTGTCTCCTTCTCTGTCCACAATGTATCACCCTTTGTTAAAATGGCACATAAAACCCCATATCTAACCACTTCTTTAGGTTTTTACTTCTTTTATGTGAAGTCCCAGTGCACATAAAATTTAAAACACTTATAAAATCCATATGTCTTTTCTCCTGTTATGCTGTCTTTTGTCAATTTAATTTACCAGTCCCATCTACTAAAGCAAAGAGGTACAAGGAAAGTTTTTATTCTCTCCCCCTGTGCGGGAAGAAACGTGAAAGCAGTGTTGTATTGGGGAAAAGGTCTATTTACACTCCCAAATACATAGATTTCTAAAATATGTATAATTGTTGAACTTCTAAGTGGCTATAAAGTTATGAAATGAATAATGAAAGAAAAGATAACAGTTGTCAAAAATATCAAAATAAAATGCCAATTGGTATTACAAACATAACAGCCATTCAGGTTTTTATAGCTTTAAATTTTTACTCATTAGTTCCTTTAATTTCTGAGGGTCTACCAAGGCCTACCCACAGATCTAGGTTGTATGATACAATGGTTTATATTCTAAACCAGAAGGTCAGGAGAAGACACTTCTGTTGCATCTCATTGGGTCTTATTGCTAGACAAAGTCTGAATACCTACTGCCCATCAGGCAAGGTTCTAATCACTGAAGATAAAGCAGTGAAAAGGGGAAAACAAACCTCTACTGACAACAAGAAAACCTCAGCATTCTCTTACACTCTAGCCACTTCATACAAGGTTTGCTTCCAAACAAATATAAAGCAATGTAGCTCATTACTAGATTAAATCAGATTTGATAAGCAGGTTTCATCCTTTCTAAAATCAACATAAGCAAGTAGTTCAAATGGAGTGCATAGTACAGGTTCTGAATTTATGCGTGGTTGCTTCTGAATATGCCAGTATCGGTTGTTTTTTTGTTTTTTTTTTAATTTTGGAATCATTATTTATTAACCATGTAAGTTGTGATTAAAGATTGTCACTTCTCAACGTTTTCATTTTTTATTGAACCATCTGATAAAAGGGCAGTTTACTCTATGGACTTCCCCAAGGCAAGAAGGTAAGCAGGACTCAGGAGTGCTCTCAGGTTCAGGACAACAAGACACTACTCTGTCAAAAACAACTGACACTGTGCTCTGCGTAACAAAAAGAAGTCACCTTTCTATTCCAGAGTCAGCCTGTTTCATGACACTCTTCTAGCCAGAGACAGGTCCTTCTCAATTTAGCCAAAAGTAAGCCTGGAGATCCATAATCTTCTTGGTTACAAAGATCAAAATCCTTGCTTTCTACTAAAGACTCATTGCAAAAAGGATCAAATTAAATCTTTTCCAAATCCACAAGTATAATCGGTCCCCAACATGCTCCACATTTAAAAACACTACATCATTTCAAATTTTAAGGACAAAGAAACTGACAGTGAAATGTTTAAATAGATAGGAAAAAATACTCTTCTTCCCCTAGGAATACTCTTCTGCTTTAGACTTCCTTCCCCAAAATTAGTACAATAACAACCATCAGTCACATTATCTTATTTGTGATCTAACTTGTTTTATCAAGTACAATGAAATGTGTAAGACAATATATTCAGCAAGGGGAACAATCTGCCGAATATCAAAACAAGAAAACCTTTTTCTAGAGCTTTTACTAAATATCTAATTCTACCAACATCCTCTTTACACATACACAAACACAAGAGTCATGAAACAGTCAGAGACAAAGAATTTTAAAGCTCAAAATAATCATGAAGTTCACCTAAATTGTAGGTTGGTTATTACACATAAACCAACAACTATTACATCTTAGGAAATACAATGCTTATTTGTGTACATTAACTCACTAAAGATATTGATATTTACAACTAAGAAAATCAGGTAACTTTAGAATATTTTAGTGCAAATATATTTTGTCACTCACTGAAAAAAATTTGACTTTAAAACTAAATATAATGTCTTAAGATATGAACTATTCTTGAATCTGCTATCAGTTCCAGT
Organism: Castor canadensis; assembly: GCF_047511655.1. Lineage (NCBI taxonomy): Eukaryota > Metazoa > Chordata > Mammalia > Rodentia > Castoridae > Castor > Castor canadensis. The sequence goes on along the minus strand of NC_133394.1, from coordinate 78,359,756 downwards.
CCAAGAACCAATGTAACACACACAAGATGTACAAATCTATATTGGCAATTAGGCCGGCATGCAAAATAGAGAGGGTAGCTCTCCCCAGTGCCTAAGATGCTTCCCAATAAGTGAGATTCCTAGCACTAAATGTTCAATAAATTGATCTCCTAATGCTCTCCTAAAGATGGTGACATTCTTCAACCTTCTAAGAACCACCAAGGAAATTCAGTATTGCTCATTCATCTGCACTGGACTTAATCTACAGAAGTATTTTTTCCAACACCAAAACTGAACATAAAATGATCAGTGAACAATCTATAATTATTTTTAAATTCTTGGGCATACAGAACATTAATTAGTCTGAAAAAATGGTACAGGAAACTTTATTGTCTCTTTTATCCATGTTGAAGGCAATTACTTACAAAGAAAGCATGCTGAATTTTGTCTTTTTCTGGAAATGCCAAGGGAAATGTTAAGGTTTTTTTCTTAAGAAAAAATGTTTGGAGTACAAAGCAAAAAGCCAAAGCACAATGTTTAAATTACTGAACTCAAAAAATAAAATGACTTCTTAAATATCTTGGAATCTATCCCTTAAGTAAAAGGATTTACATAGTCAAGCTTCATTTGTTCACATGAGAGTCGTCCTTTTTAAAATTTTTCTTTTATATTGCAAGTGAGAAAGCCTCCCCCTTCACCAACGATCATCACTTTCAGTCACCAATTGTTTTGAAAAACTTCCACTTGACACAGAGTTACAGAACCATCTCTAAAAGAGCCAAATCAAACAGCCAACCTAGGAAAGACCCTTAGCAATTTGGATACTATCCAGGTTATTTTCTAGACGAGAGCCAACTTAGAGTAGCTGTAGAAGAAATCTGGGAAGAGTGAGAAACTTTAACAAGAATCTGAAAGTATACATTTGCATTCAGATGGAATATCCAACAGCCAATGCAATACTATTTCCTACAGAACTTATTTTCAATAATTCCACTATAGTTTTCTTTCTATTGTCTTTCTCACTTAAGTTGCTGTGCAAGTGCATACAAGTGTTATTAAAATTTAAATTACTAGATGTCTTTGTCTTATAAAAGCAAAGAAGAAAAAGATGCTCTCCCAACAATACTTCTGACATTTTATTGTTCTCAAAATTTTACCAGATGGTAATATTTTAAAAGTTGACATAGAAAGACATAAAATGTCTCATGTATCTGTTTTTTTCCAAAAAGGTAAAATCCAAGTTCTCTAAGACCAGGACTAAGACACCAGATAAGCGAGACTGAAAATTACCCAGCTATCCAAGAAACAGTCCAAGCTCACTATCAATAACCAGCACATTTAATTCCTAGCTCAGGAGCTAAGAATACCAGGATGCAATGTCCTGAATACAGTACCTGTGGAAGCACAAAGCCAGTCTTCATCCCTGCTAAAAGTCACTCCTAATTCTGGCTGACTTCAAAAAAACGTGAAAACAATTCACTCTACCTCATGGAGAAATAAAATGAAAATGAAAATAAATGGCCCAGTCTCTGGATATTGCCCTCCATTTACGGGGAAACAAGGACATAAACTGGGCAGCACACTTATGTAAATAGCAGAAGGTATGTTTTTAATTTGGTTGTGACACCATAAATATTGGCCCCCTGAACATGTGCTTTCCTGCCATGATTTCTGAACTCTTTCTCCAGGGTCTGCTTCTGTTTTGTCCACATGCCAGAACTAAGGACTACTTGCCCATAGTCTCATATGATCAGAACTGAGAAAAATCAACTCTATTTCCAAAAAATAAAAATGTGTATCCTTTGAGTGACTATTTTTTTTAAATGACTTTTTCAAGATTTTTGCCTTCCAGGAGATAAATCATAGTTGTCAATCACAAAACCCCAAAGCACAAAAAGAAAAACAAACTAAAAATGAAAACGCACATGAGTTATAGCTCATGTTAGCTAGAAAGATCAGAGGAGAAAAATAATTCAAAACAAAAATGAGTTAAAGTTATTGAAAACGGACTTTTGATAGTCATGCTCTTCTCTACAATACATTGACTGTAATAAGCCTTTATTATAAAGTCCCCAGTTTAAAAATAATTTTCCTGGAAATGATACATTTCTGTTTTCTTGTTGAGGAAATAACATTCTAAGCAGTCATCATTATAATTTTGCCTATTGGGTTCTTTGCACATTAATTTTACTCAGTCTAAGCAGAAAGACGGAGGCCCTTCTGTGTACCCCCATTTAGTTCCTCAAAACGAAGCCAGACATTAGTTGCATCTTTGAGTTGTGAAATAAGGCACATGACTCATTCAAAGACCTCAGTGATGATTTAAGATCCAGAATGCCAATGCTTCAGCAGAACAGGCTGTGTTGGCTCTAAGTGGGCTGTTTTTACTTCATCCCAAAGTCCCACCTTTCAATGGGGCACTATGCCAAAGGTTACTCAACATTTTCTTCTCTGACACTTGACAATTATGGATGATAAGTCATATTCATAATTAGACTCCACAGTAGAAGTGGTGATTTTGGCACCCCTCTAGGACCTTGGAAAAAGCAGATAACTATGTGAGGTGTTGGATAATTAATAAGCTGGTTCATGGCAATGATTTCACAATGTCTACATATATCAAAAAACACACTGCATTTGGTAGTTACATTCACTTTTTGTTTATCAAATATACTCAATAAAGCTGGGGAAAATACTATGGGATGATGAAATAATTATATGAAAAATATAAAAGAAATATTTAAAAATAATAAAGACAATTCTGATTATTCAATAAATATGGAGCAGTCTGTTAAAAGACTTGACAAAAGAGGAAAAGACAGTATATAGCATTAGCAACTAATACAAAGGGCAGTATATGTTACCCGTCCACCTCAATCCTTCTGTGCCACCCTGGCGTCTTATGAGATCCTTCTACATATGTTTCAAAGTACGTCAGACAGAGTCTTCATAATTTAACTAGTAATTTTTTCAATTCTATTTCACACCAAAAAGAAGTGATTTTTTTTTTAATAGACTGCATACTGTCTCACAAGTTAATGCCTTCTGCTTAGAACTCTCCCTCTCTTTTCTTTTTCTGGTGAATTCTTTATCCTTCAAGATACAACTTAGACAATGATTTTATGAGTAGCCTTTCCTGTCCTAGAAGTAGAACTGCCTTGGGTTCCTCTAGCATTCCAAACATATCTCTAGGCTGTCAAAAACCACGCTGATTAGGACATGAAGTGCACAAAAAAAACACATTCTGCTGACCTGTTTTCAGAGCATGACAAGGTCATCAGAACAATGGGCACTCGATGTATATGGGACTGAACTGACTTACTGGTTGCAGGAGCTGCAATGGTACAGAGTCAAGAAAGTGGTGAGCAGAGGTCAGCTTTGTGGCATCTTTCAAAGAAAGACTGAAGTGAGATCACAGTGGATGCTGGGAACAACAAAGCAGATTTTGTGACTGCAGGTCTGGTCCTTATTCTGGCAACATAAGCATCATCTGGTAGCTTGTTGAATATAAATTCTCAGGCCCTGTCCCACACCTCCTAAATCAGAATCCCAATTTTAGCACAATCCTCAGGTGATACGTGTGTGCTTTCCAACTGGAGGATCAACCTTCCAAGCTTGACAGAAAGAAACACAATTTTGACTGTGGGAAGATTATGTGTCAGTAACCTCCTAAAAATGATCAACAGGTAAGAGGATATGGGAAAAGTCTGATCAGAGAAGGACACTTTTTGCCACAGTGTGGGCCGTAGTTAACCAGTATTTGACTTGCTATAATGACAGCAAGACTGCAGAATTTACAACTAAATATAACTATCACCTAAAAGCAGAAATTTAGTAACTGAGAATAATTCTAGATGTGTTTAATCTACTGTGTCACACATTTAAATTGTGGTGAAGGAATGAATACAGAACAAAATCTGTTCATTTTAATTTATACTCTCAGACTTAGGAAGCTGAGATAAGCCAGACTGTGAGAATCAGAAAGTGGGGATGGGACTAGGGTTCAAGTGGTAGAGCACTTGCCTAACCCAGTAGAGAGAGAGAGACAAAAAAAAGAGAGAGAGACAGAGACAGAGAGATAAGAGACAGAGAGAGACAATCAGAAAGTATCATTAACATATGTGTACTTGGATAGCATGATGGAACTGAGATGCCTACAAAAACAGGTACCAGGATATCAAAATGACAGTAAAACAGATGTGTTCTACATGCATATTTTTGAGGGAAATGACCAGACACTGTTCTATGAATGCTGAATCCCTTAAACACAGCAACATTACCATCTCTCTCTTCTTCCAGGCTCCAGTCAGAAGCAAGCCTAGATAGGGAATGAAGAGATCCAAGGCTGTCACGTTTACCGTTTTAATTACCCCAAAAGGATTGGGCATTCCTGACTATGAACTATAAGGATATTTACATTGGAAATGTCTCTATAATTCTGTATCACTTAAAAGTGAGCTAAAAAAAGCCACAGTCTGGAGGAATATTCTTCCCGAAGTAGGAGAAGATTTCCCCTAACCACTAAAAATTAAGATAAACAAGAAAATGAACTCGTGTTTGATCAAGGCCAGTTCCATGTACATGTTGCCAGTGATTAAATAAACATGATGTAGGCTTCCCCATGAAATAAGCATGCACAAACCAAATGTACCCAGAAAATAGCCTTTGGAGAGTGTGGACCATGCAGCCTAAGGTCTGTTCTCTAGAGCAAACGACTGCTTCAACTTGGACCCCCCGCCAACTTTCTATATGGCTTTAACAGCTGCTAAAACAAGAAACCTCTGTATTGCACGCAACAGACACAAGAACTTTCACAGCAGGGGCTCAGGCTACTTTAAGATCATTTCCTCCATCTTTCATGGTTTCTGCGGGCACACTTGGACAGGCATCTGAACCAGAAAGATAAAGTAAAAGTCATTCAGTGATCATTTAGTTTGAACTTCCATGGTGCTTTCAATAATCTTTGAAGCTTTTTGTAAGTTTAAAGTCCTTGCTAATTTAGATTGGGTGCATCGTTAATAATGTACATCTTCCCATTTCTTATGGCTACTGTTTACTGCCACATCTGATTGCAACTTGTGCTACTGCATTGATGAATCTTCTTCGCCTACCACCCCACTCTCCTCTATCTCTACATTCCAAACTAATCCCCTATTTTGTCATCTTTCCTCTCACATTAGTACACCTCTACTGTAGTTTTTAGTCAGGAATAAATATTATTATAGGATGTATCTAACTGCACTGGTGGGGAACCCCTGTGAAACTTGCTCCACATTCCCTCTTACTCCCTCATGCTGTAAAACCGATCTCAAGGCTGCTGCCTCCAACACTTAATTCCCACTTCTCTACTAGGCGTTCTCAGTTCTTGGAGCAATAATTTGATACACTGTTTTACCTTCTGCATGCATTTCACCTGTGATCCAACAGCAACTGCACAAGAAGAACTTTCTTCAGCCAGAAGTTTTGCCTCTTGCTACATATTTAACCTGTTCCTCAACTCTGGCTCTCACCTAACTCCCCAAAAACAATCCAGCAAAGAAACATAACATCTTATTCCCTTTGCTTCCCTCCATCCTGGGGCCACTCTACTACCCTTTTTCCTCCTAAAAAAGTGATGTCTCACTATTACAGTCTACTCTCTAGCCATCCTTCTACACCCCTCACTGCACGGAAGTTTTGCTTTGCCTCTATTGACATTGAAAACATCATAGGCTATTGGCATATCCTCACACCGTCCAATTTCTGTTGTGCTTTACACTGTGTGCCAATTTCCGTTCCTTTTCTCTTGCTACTTCGTGGCATTCTTCACCATCTGCCCTAAGGCTGACTTTTTTCTTTCACTGCTTCTTTTCCATGAGGATTCTTCATATAGGATTTCCTTTTCTGTCTAATTTCATTCTTCACTTTTCAGCAACATTCATTCTGTCTCCATCTGCTACACTCCATCAGGTGTCAGATCCAATTCATAATTTGGCTGCCCGAACAGCTGGGATGAAATTGCTGAGAACACTCTTCACTCTGCCATTTTCATAAGTAGTGCCTTAGTGGTCTTCCTTCCGTGCCTGGTTTCCAGTGATCCTCCTCCCACTGAATCTATTTCTGAGATTACCCTCAAAACAAACTGCACTTTGGATGGCATGACCTCCTTCTCTGCCTATTTACTCAACAAGTTTCCATCTCCTAAAATCTCCTCCTACCCCTGATTCTACCGGTTCATAGCTGTGCAACTTCCTGAGTCCCTTCAAAATAAGCCCCTGCCAACACCTTTCTTCTACCTCTTCTAATGGCTGAGTTTAAGTAACCTTAACTTTCTCTGAAAGCCACTGAAACCATATCACGTTTTACCCAATAGTATAGCTAGCTGTGTATATTACCTCCTCCTTTGAGTATATGCTATTTGAAGGTATAAACAAGTCTTCTGTAGTTTGGATTTACAGGTGTCCCCCAAAGGTCCATGTGTTAAAGTCTTGGTCCCCAGTATGCTGCTGTTAGAAGGTGGTATAACCTTGAAGAGGTAGAGCTTAGTGGGAGGTCCTTAGGCCACTGGGGATGTGCCCTTGAAGGACATATGGGACCTCAGCCCCTTCCTCTTCCTCTCTTTTTTTGCTTCCTGGCCATCCACTTCCATGAATACCAACCTCCACCAAATGCTAAAAGCAATGGGTCTGCCTGATTGTTGACTGAAACCTCTAACACCATGTGCCTAAATAAACCTTTCTTTTTATAAATTTAATATATCAGTTATTTACCTAGTGACAGAAAGCTGACTGATACAAAGTCTAATTTTAATTTATGTCTTCTACAATGCTTCACAGTTCGGAGTAGGAACGAGTGACCCTCTGTGGTATACAGCTCAGTTCCATCAGTTTTTATTTAGATAGTGTACAACCAGAGAAGGGAGTTGTATAGACAGCTATGTCACAAAGGAATGAATTTTGTTTTTAAGATCCCTTAGAATCCAACTTAAGGGACGACTTGGGGTTTTTTTTCAGACTTCAGGTCATCTAGCTCTAAGTTATTCATTTAATAAAAAGGGGAAACAGCAAGTCACACATTACACAGAAACTATAATACCCCCATTGTCTGTTGTTTTTGAAACCTGTGGAACCAGAGCAGTTATTTCTCTGCCAACCCCAGCAGCAACACTTAAAAGTTGCCAATATGGTATGATGCCATCAGTTTTTAAGACTCAGAATGGCTCATTGATTACACTAAAGCTTTCTTACACAATCACTTCCTCTAAGACCTAAGGAGTGATCCAGAATTGAGAGAAGCCACAAAACAAAGGAATGTGATGGTATCAACATGGGAATTATTTAGCATACTTTGCTCACTTCAACTTCCAAATGTACTTCTGGACGACACTGCCACCAGTTGTCACCACCAGCGTACAGCATGGTAGGCTTTGCAGTCCCACTCACCCAGCTCCACTTACGGGGTCAATCTGGCACAATCATCATGACCAAGTTCAGAGAATGTAAATTAATCTCCTAATACAATAAAGACGTTCTACCCAAAGCAAGACAATCTGGGACAAGACTTATTATCTCTTCTCCAGTAAGACAAATGAATGTCACCCGAGGTTGGTTACAATAGCGGTTTTATTACAAGACCGACCAAGTCACAATGACTGTAAATCATAACTGCTGTTGGATTTCTACTTTACATAGTTGTAGTTATGAGTCTACTCTTGTAAGCCAGAACAATTATTTTACAATTAGTTTAGACATGTTTGAACCCAGAAGGAAAATTTCAATTTCAATCATCTTATTTTCCTTGAACAGAGCCCAATGCTACCAAAAAGCAGATCAACTTAACTTTTTACACATGGACTTCTATTTTCCAAAGTTGAACAGATTTATAAATGTACAGGGCCAAAATTTTAGCTATGTTTTCAATCTGCACTAAAATATGGCAACAGTAAGTTTCATGCACAATACAAAAACAAATACACAGGACAAACAAGCTCACAAACGCATCCTCAAGGTAAGATGTGATATAGTCACCATCCTATAAAACATCACACACACACACACACACACACACACACACACACCCTGAGTTTGGATTGCAAATCTATCACTTAAACATCTAGTAAATGACCCAATTTGTTTACATGGCCCTGTAGCTTTTTATGGCCTTTCCATAAAGAAGTTATTACATCCATTCCCTTTATTTTGTTTAAGAGTGTTTGAATGAGCCCCAGAACCACAAGCTAGTTAAACAAGCCTTCCTTAGAAGGACGTAGTCTCATATAATTCACCACTACCGGGGAAATTTTCAGAACAATGTTTGTAGTTTGGAAACACCACACATTTCCACACACCAGAAGTATTTCCTGTGCTTTATGCAGTTTTAAATGTTCAGCAGATATAGTAAATAAGTTCTATTTTTCCATTTTTCCAAGTAAAAAAGTAGCATTTGCACTTCTTTCAGAAGATTTGCACCTCTGAGTGTTTTGCTATGGTAGGTTAACCATTCAGAAAGGAAGGCAAAGGAAGATTGTAAGGGAAATGCAATATCCAGACACCTTAATTGATTTCCTAGGATGTAAATGTTGGTTCTAAAAGGAAACCATTTTAAAGCAGTTAGTTTAATGGGGTGCCCAACTGATGCCTATTAAAAGTTATCGGTACAGATTAAAAATAAATTTTCCACCAGGAAGAAAAACATTTTTTTAAGGAAGCAGAGAGATGATTTAATTCCTAATTTTGCATTCTCAGTCATGCCTTTAAACCTCAAGTCTGCTAAAATTCTCATGAAAACCACTTTTTAAAAGGTTTATATTTATCAATTAGGTTTCTAGACTTAGCATCTCTCAGTGTCCTGGCCAGATTTTCACCTGGAAAGCCCTGCTATTTTTAGATTTCTGCTTCTTCTAGAAATAAGTATCATACCTTTTACCAAAGTGACCTACACAAAGAAAAGATACAGTTGAACCAATTACATCTACGTCTAACACAACTGAAACTATGAAAATGCTAGTGTTTTATGCAGCCTAGTCTCTGCTGTGGGAAAGGTGATTTATTTTCATGAAGAGTTCCAGAAATAGTGCAATTTTGTTTATAAGCAAAAGTGAATTCAGTGACAATATACAGTTATGTAGACATTACTGCTTATCAAACAGGAAGAATCCTCTTTAACTACCTATATTAGCCACAAGAGCAACACACTCCAGAGAAGGAACCTTGCCTCCATGACAGCTCACCTCTGGCAACAGATGTGCAGATCTGTGCTTTTCAAACCAACATTATCCCAACTTCTTTCTTATTTCTACAGTGTTCACATATCCACAAATCACTATAAGGTATCCAAGTCAATTGATTTTTTTGGTACTGAGGATCAAACCCAAGGCCTTACACAAACTAAGCAAATGCTCCACCATTAAGCTACACTCTCAGCCCCCTGGTGAATTTTTATCTGACCTCCAAATGGGTCATATGATGGCACGTCACATTCTACTAAGGGTTACTGTGGATTTATAGTATTTTTTCCTATGTTCTTAAAACAATCTGCACCCTACCTGCCATCATGTCTTGGTTTAAAATATGTAAAACAAAAATAAACATTCAGATTTGCTCTTTCCCAAACCCGGTAAGAAATTTACAGTACGAGAAGTGAATATTTATTCCATCCTAGTTGTTCACATCTTACTCCATTTTAAGCAAATATTCCTTTTGACTACACTGATTTTAAACATTGCCTGTTGCCACAGAAAAATAAATTATAATGCCTTAGTGATTCCCAATGTGTATTTCTAATCACCCCAGACAATGACAAGCTGTGATTTATTCCTCTGTGGAAAAAAAAAAAGATAAATAATATGACTGTTTAAAAGACAGATGTCTTTATAAATAGCAGTAGAAAGAACTGCCAGAAACAACATGAGATAAGCACCACCTAAGTCTAACTTATGTTGTTGATGGTTTCTCATCTTTGTAGTGACTCCAAGGACAGGTGCAGTGGCCAAACTGGGCATATAAGGCACAGAGGCCTATCTCTCTCACACACAAATACTGAAATGCATAAAACAGAATCCACCCAAAACAAGGATTTCCTAGAACACAAAAGCAGCATAGCTTCAAAAAATGGAGTGGTACCAAGACAGCACACTCACCAAGAGAATTCAATCATGTCTAATCCTTAAGTACCACGGGTATTGCTCACATTGTACGTGTACAGGGGTCAGAATGAACCTCACCAGAGAAATGATTCAGGAATTAATAGTCTACTAAACTTGAAATCTTTCCCTTGTCTTTGTTTGCCGTGTAATAGCTTCATTACACTAGTTCAGTGTGCTGAAGCCGCCTTCCTTTTATATTAGCTTCCTGCTCCCTCACCCAACCTCCTTACCTCCTTCTGCATGCTATCCATTCTGCGAATGAAGTGTGAAAATAGCTCTTTGTTTACATAAAGAAGGCAACATGGAGCAGCATGGCCACAGGCTGAGCCTAGTGCTAGAACCCAGGCTGTGCAGCCTGCTCTTCTGGCCAGTTCAGAACTTCCAAACATGACTAAAAGAAAACTCCAGCAATGAGTAGTTACACAAACCAAAGCAAAACTCTGTATCTGCATGCCTGCTTAGAAAATAACAAAACAATGAGATCTGATTGAATCTTGAACATGAAGACCATTTTTTCTTTTGTTTAGTTAACTTCCACTGCTGCAGGAAGCATACATTGCAAACAACAGTAGGGTGTTTAAATATATCTGCCCAGGACTTCTTTCCACACTTTCCCTGTGTCTTGTCTTACTCTACACGCTTCATGTCTGTCATCCATGATACAGTTTTTCATGCCTCTGTCCTTTCGTTCAGCCTGTTTCCTCTGCCTAAGTTATTTTCTTCTTTTTCTCTCAAAAACTCATTTCAAAACATGCCACTGTCTCTCTTCAGAAACTTTTCTCCTTGAACTCCCTGTCCAGGTAAAAATCAACCATTTTGGTAATCAAGAGAGGATTGATTAAAACGGAGCACACTGTTCCCTAGCACTTTGAGCATAAAACTAATAGATTATTGGGTTAAGGATTGATCTGCCTATCATTCTTGTTTGATTTCTCAAAGGCAGGCACTGTCCCAGCACTCAGGAAGCCAAGGCAGGAGGATCTGAGTTCAAGACCATCTTGGGCTATACAGCAAGTTTAAGGTCAACTTAGGCAACAAAGTGTGACTTTGTGTCCAAAAAAAGAAGGGTCAGAGGCAGGAACTGCCCTTTGTGTACCCAGCACACAGGGCAGAGCTTGGGAGTGAGCACAGGCTCATAAATATTGGCAGAATGAAAACAATGTCCTAATAAAACATTAGACCATCTAACTTACAAAGAAAGAGGCACGTGACTCTAACTTGGAGTCTGACCTAGGTGAAAACACTGACCAGCTGTGGGAACTCAGCTCGTTTTTCTAAATACCTCATAGGGATGTATGCAGATAAACAGCATACTATCTGCAAGCAATGAGCAAAAAAACCCGTGGCCCCTAACAGGTACTCCTGGGGAGTCGTGAAGCTTTGCAAACCTATAACACAGTGGTGTTAGACCCATGTACCTGTCCCCAAAGGATTCATCCAAATATGGCCCCTCTTGTGATCTTCCTGGTGGCTCTTGTAGGTTTATCAAAGCACTGTGTACACAATAGCAAAGTATATCCTTGTATTAATGTGCTTTCTGCAGTTTGGAATGTTGGCTTCCTTCAAGTGCTCCCATACACATTTCACCTGCTTGAGAAATGACTCAATTACCATTTGAAATGGATAGAGCCTAGAGCAAATCATCATAATTTGAAAATAGAAGAAATTACACAGAACACCAAGAAAGCAAAATTAGTGAAAATTAGCAAAATTAGTTTGAGTTAGAAATGTGGACAAATGTCGGAGGAGGAGGCTATGTAGCACCAGGTGACAAGAAATAACTGTTTGAAGGAGGCACGTGAAGTGTAATGCCAAGTCTGATGACAGTTAAAATTAGCAGAACTAAATTTGTAAAGTATTCTCATGAAGGAAAAGGAAAAATGAGTCAATGCTATCAAAAGTAGCATTCTTAACAACTTGGCTTTAATGACAAACGTAACTATTAAAGCTCCTCTTTATAACTTTTAGCTCCTTTTGCTTTCAGATTTAAGAACTTCACAAATAAAAGTTAAACATAGTACCATTTTAGGCATGCCATTGAAATCCACTACTGTGAATTTATTTTCTGATGTTCTTGACATTGAGAAGTGGACTTCTAAGTGGAATATTCCATATAATATAACATATATAACATTTAAGATCACTCATTAAATCCACTTCAAAAAAAGCACACTGTGTTTTCTAGAGTTCACTAAATATGATTACTTACTAATTTCTCTGGTACTTTTACTAACATTTTATAAACATCTGGCTACATAAAATGTGAAGTTATTTTGGAAACAAAAACATGAAACTTCCTGTAGAACCAAGCAGGCCAATGTCAACCATGCTCTTCAGCACCATCAACTAAGAAACCAAAATATTAAATTAAAATCATTCATCTATGGACCTGGTATATCTACTTAACATAGGGTTCTTATATGCAATGGCAACAACCTGACAAGCACCATTTCTAGCCATTTGCCAAATCCTCAAATATCTATACCAACAGAAGTACTATATGCTAGCAAAATAAGATGTCCTATATAACTAATATGATTATTATAAGATTGTTTTCATTACTGTTCTGATAAGTAATGTTTTAAGGGCAATGGTCCGTATCTCGCCTCACACTTGCAAAAGCACACAACCTTTCTTACATGATAAAGAAATGCTGTTATTAAAGATGTCTTCTGACACTATAATTCTATTTTGCCTAACTGGTTCTAACATAAGCATCTATTATTCCAACTACTTACTGCTGATTTCTAGCCTTTCATGGTACAAATCATGCAAGAGCCACAAGCAGAAAGTGAAAAGTACCTTTTGCTTTTCATTTTGCAGGCTTGTTACTCCCTCACCATTCTCAGAGTCTTTGGTCCACATCAAATCCCCATCCTCAGACAACACAAGAGCAAGCACAGTAATGGCACTTTTAAGAGCACTCAACACCAGGTCTGGGAAACCTACTCACTCACTTGTTCCTGATTACTTGGTGACATGGTATTTTTCCCAAGATTATAAAGTAGTACTCTGGCACATCCCATCACTTACAAGTTGATCTTCCTATGAAAAAGGCCAAGCAGTGTGGAAATCCGAAGACCAAAAACAGAACTTTGAAGTGAACTCCCTGTTGTAGACAGGACAGTCTTTCTCTAAGTCACCGCACATACAGAACCATTCAACAGCTAATTCCTGTGCACACACCATTGCTGTACCGTGTTCCAGGTGCTGTAGCTCCTCCAGAGAGCAAGTCAGACAAGGCCCACGCTGTTAGAATTCATAGTGGGAGTAGGGAAGGCTATGTAGACAATAAAAGAATGAATTAAGGAACAACAAGAATAGTATCAAAGTACGGTAAACACTATATAGTTAATTAACCTTGAAGAGACAGCAAGGGGTGACTAACTGACTAATTGGTTAGAAAAAAGATCTGTCTGGGAAAGTGATCCATTCAGTGTAGATGACAGGAAAGTTCAACCAAGCATACTCTCTCCATCTTTTCCCAGGTCCTGACCCTTGGGAAGCTAAAGCCAAAGGAGCTGCAGGACAAAGGCCAGGAAGAAGCCATGCATACCCCTTCCTCATTATAGGTCCCTCAAGTCGTGGGCATAGGACCTGTTTAAGAAATGAGCTACATGAGGTAATATAGAGCTATTCTGCCTATGTGTAATATTTTCAAATAAAATAATCAGAAACAATAAAATTAGAGTAAGCCAATGAAAGGACTTTGATCATGACCATGTTGACTACCACAAAGCAAAACCTATGGGAAAATTTTAGTAGACTTGAGGGTTTTCTGGTTTTTGTGAGTTTATTTTGTTTTATAGTGTAGATGAATGTCTCCATTCATTCTTATTTAATGCATCACATTGTTTGAATTTTGTTTGTATTAAAGACATGAAAGTCTGGAGGTAAAACTAAGAATCTTAGCACTACAAAGGTTGAGAAGCATAAAGAAGAGGGAACATAAAGAAGATATGTAAGAGGTAAGTACATCCTGAAGGATGAAATGAGAAGAGACAAAGGTATGATTTGGGTGACCGAGACAAAGCTCTGCAAAATGGCACCACAGACAAAGTTTAGAGTCTGATCCCGATGTTCACTGACATACGAATTAATAATTATAGAGCAGTCCCTGAACCTTCCTACAGATTGCTCATACTTCCTGAACATCTTTTAAATAGAAAGTATTTCAGATTAAATGTAGAAAATTACAGATGGTAGGGGAAAAAACAGTTAACATATAATAAAATGGGGTTTTTTCTTAACACCTACTGTGAAAGACAAAATTCATCATTACATAATGGTAACTTTATTTATTTAACTTCCTCAGTTCTCTGAAACAGGGCAGAAAACCAGGAAGAAGGTTTTTTTTTAAGAAAAAAAAAAGGCTCTAAATAACAAAAAAATTGCAAAGGTCATGCACTGAAACTTATAGAGTGACTTGTAGGAAAGTCCCCTGTAGCCCTTAATCAGAGCTACTTACTGTTGGACACTGTTCTAAAAATGTGATTACCTATTTGCTAATTAAAGAGCTTTGAAGCTGCCACCTACAGAGAACTGAGCATTGGGTACACTTTTGTTAGGCACAGGCACATGGCAGCTGTAGGAAGAGAAAACTGGCACTAACAAGAGGGGTAAAAAAATCCAAATACAAGATAATGCCAAAAAAAGGCATTGCTGGTGGACCTTGCTCCCAAAGTAAATTGCCCAACACGCCACAAAAACCCTTAAAAAGAACATAAAATAATTGACACTCATAAGCGAACCCTAACTAATAAAGTCATATTCTAAACCAAAACTTAAACTTTTAAGAAAATGAGGAATGCAAGAAGCACATTTCAGATTAGGGTAGATTCATATCACTCACCAATGATGGAAGGTAGACGATGCATTTTTAGTGACTGTCCTCTGTGTAGGCTGCACACATTGGACACAATAAGCTAAGTTTTGTTTTATTTGTTTGCTTATTTCTGAATATATATGATTTCTTCTGCTGTAACTGAGAAGCGACATCCCGGAACCTACCCTTCTCATGATAGACATTCTCATCTAAAATCAATGCCCATTATTTTTTCCCATATTCATGTGAAGTTTACAGGCCAGAATCCTCCAAGAACCTCAGTGTTATCTTTATCCCTTTCCTTAAGTTAAATCTGCTTATATATGTGACACTTCAGAGTTTAAAGTAACATAAAGAATAAGGAGCAAGGGCTGGGATTGGACTTAGTGGTAGAGTGCTTATCTAGCTTGCATGAGGCCATGGGTTCAATTCCCACCACTAAAAACCAAAAACAAACAAAAAAAAATCAAGAAAAAAAAGGCAACTTAATTATTGGAGGACAAAGCTATTTTTTACAGTAAACTGAAATCCTACATTAAATCAAAAACCTAGTAGCTAACAACAGGGTAAATGAAATTTATCCCTAATTCTGGATCCTGCCCATGTGTTCCAGTCTCTCTCTCTCTCTCTCTCTCTCTCTCTCTCTATATATATATATATATATATATATATAGCAAAGCTATAGCACTGAATTTCCATTGATGACATCAAATTAACATATGATTAATACTTGAGATTTAAATAACTGCCATTTGAGAGTGTGGCTACTCAGGAAAAGGGATGGTGTGGGGTCCTTGAAAGCAAACATGAGGTCTTATAATCACAAAAGACCAATCTGCACATCTCCTGTTGTCAGTTAGAAGACCTTTCACAAAATGATGCAACCCAAAAACTGGGCCTGTAGCATTTTTGTGAGGTATCCTCGGGAATATCAGAAGATAATTAGATAGAGAGAAACCTAAGAATCAAAAATAAATCATAGCCCAGTGAAGGTGAAAAATACCCAAATAAGGGAATAGAAAATTTTAAAGTTGAAGGAGAGGAAGAAGAAGTTGTTGAATCTGGTCACATTCCAGAGGGATCTTCTTTATACCCACCTGTTATCCTCAAAGGTTGGAACCTTGATTGAGCATAAAACTCAACCTGAGCATGTGCAGAAAAATAGCTCTATATTGCCCCCTAGTGGTAGCCAGTCCCACTTCTCCTTAGGCTAAAAACTACAAGGTGAATAGTTCCTCTACTTCCAGTACCTCCTTCTGCCAACTCTCCAAGAGCTAAACATAGGCAATCATCTGCCCACAGATGAGAAACAACCAGGCTATCTTGAGCATCATGCATCTTAGGAATGGAAATGACCCAGCCTCAGATGGCAACAGAGTACTCCTGGCCTGGCTTCATGAACTCACCTCTTCTGAAGGTATGAACCTACTCAGTAAGGTGGCCAATGATTGCAAGTCTGAAAGCTCTGGCGCCAGATGCAAGTTAATGAGAAAGAACTACTATAAGTACAAGAGAAGACACAGGTGGCAAGGGAGTCTGGGAGATGCGAAGACACTGCAGGAGCTGATACAGGACCAGAACAACAAAAAACAGAAGCACAGAAGCCAGGGAGACCATGCGCTGTTGTCATTACGGAGAACACAGTGTCATGAAAAGCAATAGTTTAAAGTGGACATTTTTTTTTGCATGAGAAAGAACAAAGGTTGGTCTGATCTGTTTCCTGCCTGGGTACAGCTGGTGCTATGGCTCTTTGATCACTTTCCCAGCCCTCTGAGGTCCTGTGACTGCAGATGGAACCCTAGGCTGCCCTTTGGTCAGCAGCTCAAGGAGCCTGCAGGTGCCATCACATTAGTAAGTGACAAGGAGCAAACACAACAATACTGGCTGAAAATGTGACACTAGGTCTTGTGATACAAGGAACAGATGCAAATAATGTCTACCAAAGCTCCAGAAATTCTCATTTTGTCTAGTTTTGTACTCTAGAACTTCCTGTGCTTTCTTAAAGATGAACACTTCACAGAATTCAAATCCATACTTGATGCTTTGAAGCACCCCCATATGTAAAGAAAAAAGTCTCAGTGACTTAAAACTAGAGTTTACTTCATTCTGATTTTGCAGGTATGCTGCTTGTGTTCGCCTCACCTGGTAGGTGCGGCCATAGCATCCTTGCATTGTCAACAGCTGACATACAAAGCAGAAAAACGTGGATCATTTCTTTTCAAAGAACAGTAAGAACCGCCACTTGTAAACAGGGTGTTTAATATTCCAATTTTAGGCAGCCTACATTAACATTGTGGTTTCATGTGCAGTATAAAATTTCTATTTACAAAGGCGTCTCAAGAATGACTTCATAATGGTAGATCAAGAGAAAAAGAGTTTAGAAATCGAATGATGTAAATCATTTGGGGTTCAGAGGCTAAGCAAATTACACACCCCGAAGCCTCCCTGGTTTTATGAAAGGAGCCTTTCTCCAGCTCTGTGCAATCCCAGCCCAAGGGAACTTGCATTGGAGAGTTTTCTAAACATTTCAGGTACACTTGAAAGCTGAAAGTAATTCTCATTTCCTATGCAGGGTTAAGTCGTTTCCAGCACACAGAAAATAGCAGTCATTCAGTAACACATACAAAAAACACAACACCAGAAAGGTAAGAACTTCAGAGTACAAAGGCACACGTTTAAAAGGTGGGGGGGGGGGGCTAAGAGAAATAAACGCGCTCTTTGATTCTCCTAAAACACGTCCACGCAGCCTCTTCACTTTATATCTCACATCTACTTATTAACTGATGCTGTTCCGTCTAGAGTGTTTCAATTAACGCGCTGCTAATGTTTCCTGAAATCCCCAAAACGATCTGAGTGAAGTCCAACATGCCAAGACTCATTCATTTCAGATTCCTTTTTCCAGCAGTTCTTGAACTTCTAGCTCTGGAAAAGCGCGACAGTACAACGTGCTTTGATCTGACGTTCACAATCGCTCCCAGAATTGTCCTCTCCTTCCTTAGATTGCAGCGCGCTCAGGCTGCCGGGTTAGAGTTGGGGGCAGCTGGCGATTGCAAACTACAGGCAGCCTCCAGAAGTCCACGCGGACGCACGGGGCGCGCATTTGGACGCGCAGAGACCCGGAGATGCTCCGCAGCTGGTGGGCATCGCCACCACCACCCCAAGGGGAACGCAAGGCGAGCCTCGAGCAGGGCGCGGGGAGGGTGGGGGACACTCACCGTTCTGCTCCTTGTCGCTGGAGAACTGCAACTTACTGCTCAGGTTGGACTCCGCCTGAGTGCCGTGTCTCTGGCCGGCCAGGGCAGATGTCAGCAGGAGAAGGCCGAGGAGGAGCATTTGGCTGACTGTGGCGAGAGCTCCCTCGCGGCGGGCACTGGGGAAGCGGCGACTCCGAGTCTCTCACCACCGCCCGGGGTGGAAGCGCCGAGCGGGCTCTGGCAGCGGAGAGTCGCAAGGTAGTTTCCACATAATCCCATCCAAAACTTTTTCCTAGAGCCCTCTTCTGTGTCTCCAGTTTTTGAAAAGGATCAAAGCAAAACCTGGACCTGAACCAGTTTCCCAAGGTTTAAACAAATCCTGAGCTGTGCCGAAGTGGTGGGGGTGGGGGAGGAAAGAGGGGGGTGGGGACGCGGGGGAGCCGGGGGAGCGGCGAGAAGTCACCAGCCACTTGCACCGAGCACCTGTCAGTTTGGGGGCCCGAGGCGAGGCGAGGACTCAGGGGTCTCGCGGAGCCCGTCTGGAAGTCCGGTCGGCGGCCAGCGCTCTCGGATCAATAACAAAGCTGCCAATCGATGCGGCTCTCCGAGCGCCCTCTCCCCGCCCCACCCCCACCCCCACCCCCGAGGGGGAGGGGGAGAAACCCGGCGAGGGCGCCGCGCGGGTCCCCGGGGCGGCGGCGGGAGCGGGACCGGGGCTCCGGGCCCAGGGAGGCCGCGGGGCCGGCTCGCCAGTCCTGCCTGCGCGGGCGCGGCGCGGGTCCCGTCCACCGCCGCTCGGATCCCGGCACCTGGCTGCAGTTTTCCGCAACCAAAGTTCAGCCTGTGCGGGCACGCGGCCCGCTGCTGGAAGCCGGGGGGCTCGGGGTGGCCGCGGGCTCCGGGCGGTCCCCTCCCCCACGCCTCGGGTCGGCTCTAACCTCGGGGCGCGGCGGCGTCTCCACCCGGGCTGGAGAGGGAAGGCCGGGCGGGCCGGGAGGACCTCGCTTGTCCCCTCCCCTTCTCCACCTTCCCCCAGCGGCGGGGGGGGGACCTGAGCCGCGGTCCCGCGGGCGGCGCGGGGCGGCCGGGGGTCGGGCCGCCAGCTGGCCGTCCAACAGGTGCTGGCGCAGACGGGGTGCTGCGGGGCGCGCCGCAGACGGAACCCAAACGGCGCGCCGAGGAATGTCGCCTGGGCGTCCCCTGGCTGCCTCTCCACCGGCGCCCCTAACCCCAAATAAGGAGCAAGCGGGCCGCCGAAGGGTGCTGCGGAGGCCAGAAGAAGTGGGAGAGAATTGCTCAGCTCCTCCCCGCAGCTCTGCAGCTTTGACTCACCCCTCGTTAACGAGGGGACCCCTACTCCCACAGGGCTTTGCTGAGACCGGTGGCCAGAGTCTGTGGATTGAAGGAAGAAGGGACCCTTTATTTCAAAGATTCCCCACTTCTATGTGCTCTGAAGCAGTATCCAAAAAGCAAAAGTAAAGGAAAATTGTGGAGCAGTAGTGTTCATTTACTGAGCACCTACTGTGCTGGGCGCTGGGACTGTGGCAGTGACAACAGACAAATCCCAGGCCTGGTGTGGTTTCCACACTAATAGGGCAGCATAATATTGGGATCACCACACACACAAACACACACACACACACACACACACACACACACACACACACTGTGCCTAGGGGCACTCGCAGTGGCCCCTGGTTGGATACACCTTCCTAGGCTCACCAGGCTGTCCTGAGACCCTGGAAATACAACTGTGAGTCTTGATACCAAGAAGGTGGAGAAAGCACCAAAATCCATGTGTGGCCTGCGCCCAGAGTGACTTTGAGGGTTCCTGCTGAGACCTAAAGTTCTTAGGAGACTGTCTAAAGAGAAAAACATGTCAACCGGGCCTAGGTGCTGCCATGTGTGATGCATGTGTCCGTGACAGGATGGAGCATGCTTTCCTTACAGAGGAGCAGAAAATCTTTGGGAAAGTGTTGAAAGCACAAGCACAGAGTCAGAAAGCTGTATTTTTAAAAGAAGAAGCAGCTTTGGGGGTAATGGATTCAAAATGTAAAAAAGAAAAAAAAAAAAAAAACCTTAATACCAAGCAAGTAAGTGCCCTGACAGGCAAATCAGAATTGTACCCAACCTTTTGTTAAACAAGCAAAATGTTCAATTGCTTGGACTGGAACACAGAATCAAGATAACAATGTTCCAAAAACCAAGGAGTAGCTTTGGGGCAGGGATGTACTAATGGACCAAACCAAATGCCAAGTTCTTTCTCTACTTGGTTGCCACCAACCAGACCTCTCTGCTTGGAATATTAGTCCTTTTCTTTTTCCCTCTTAAAATTTGGGGACTGGATATGTAGCTCAGTGGTACAGCACCTGCTTAATATGCAGGAGGCCCTGGGTTCCATCCCAGCACCAAAAAATAAAATTTTTCTGGGGTCTCCACCTCTTTGAAATCTATACCAATCTGTCTCATCCATTCGTTCTTTTATCTATTTTCAGAGTGCTGGATATAAAGTTAAATAAATTTTGGCTTTGGCTTTAAGAATTTTTAGTATGGTGAACACAGCTTTGTTATTTTACTCATTATCGACTTCTGGGCATCAGGGAGAATCCATCTTTGCACAATAAATGTCTTCCAAAAGTGTTTTGTGAATTTGTGAAGGAGGGGAATGTTCCCAATTTTAATAGCCACAGGAGTCATAAAAGACATGCCTTATGAATCCATTTTAATCTATTTGTAATATAATTCATTTTCCTTTAGTCTTTCTAATTTTCTAGGTTTGGTTTCCTCGTCAGGATTTTTCTAAGTGAGCTTATTGCATAACCATACAGTTGAGCTTCCTGACCACCCACTTAGTGTATGTGTGTGTCTGCAGATTTAATCCACTCGAGATTATAGGGGTGATGACTATGCTTTCTTTTGTATCATTTCATATTGGTGAGAACAGTGCCTGGCACAGGGGATAATAAATAAACACTTGACTGACTGACGGGTTTCTTTATTGCATTCACTTACATTCTCCCAGGAATTTCAGCACGAAGGCTGTGTTTGAAAAGTTACAGATGATCTAAAATAATACTCCACCTCTGTGTTTCACCTCATCCATATTCCACAGATTGATTTGACAATCGCCTTATAAATAAAGCCAGCCAGGTGCTCCTGAACGACCCCTAGACAAAAATCACATGCACATTGACTGGTTTCCCTTCAATGTACTTGCATTGCTGTTGCTTGAACTGCTTTTGCCCTTGGCATAGTTGATTCTTTTTAACACTTTATCCTCTGCTGGTCTTCCTGTCCCATTCTGCTTTTAAACCTTTCCTAGAAAAATGAAATCCTTCATTGAAAGTAAATTTTATATAAATCTAAGTCTGTGCAAATACTAAGCAACGTATTTGGATGACTGTGGCTTTGTTTTGGCCTAAGGCATTTTCCTTGAGGAAAGAAAGGCATTTATCCCGCCAACCAAGAGAAAATAATTTCAAACATTCTTTGTGGTTTTGATGTTTTCTTAAACCTTAAGAAGGAGTGACCATGGCCATTCCTATTGGATACAAGGAGACTGCTACCTCTGGAATCCACCTAAAAGTATAACAGAATGATCTTGACTCCTAACAATGGTCATTGGGGGAGGGTAGTAGGTGTCACCAGAATTTTTCTTTTAAGTGAATAATTTAAATAACTTTCTCCAAAGCTAATCACTAAAACATCCAGAAAGCCAGGAACCATGGAGATTTATTTTTGCCTGAGAAAATCAGATATAAATTTTCTTGCTCTCCTTCTGTTTCAGGATGCACAACATATACAGAGGGAGTTAGAGAAGGAGAGGGAGAAGAAGAGAGAAAGAAAGTAGGAAGGAAGGAAGGGAGGGAGGAAGGAAGGAAGGAAGGAAGGAAGGAAGGAAGGAAGGAAGGAAGGAAGGAAGGAAGGAAGGAAGGAAGGAAGGAAGGAAAGAAAGAAAAGAAAGAAAGTTATTTTAAGATTTTCCCAGAACTTTTCAGCATTCTAGTGGCAGGTAATTGAGCACAAGTTCCTAACGTTCAGAAAGCTTTGTTCTACATAAATGCCCCTCCTGTTTCCAGAATGGCTAACTAGCAACAATTATATACACATATGGAAAAGACTGGGCCCAGGAAATCATTAGTAAGCAAAGCAATTGCCACAAACCACAGCCAGAATAATGACTGTTCTTGGGGGAAAAAAATAAAGCAAATAAATAAATGAAGTAAGTACTCTGCCTTAAAGTCACCCTATTCTCACTAGTTTCTCCAGCTACCCCATCTTGAAAAGCATTACCTTGCTATCTCTAGGTATAGCAAGAGGCAAAAAGTTTGACTTAAAAAAAATAAAAAGTAGAGGTTGATTTTTTCACCCTAGAAATAATGACGCACATTTTTTTCTTCTGGGATCAGGTACCTCTATCTCTGAGTATAACCTAGGAAAGGCTTGCCTGCTGTGATAGGTGGTATGGTATCTATTTATCTGTCTATCTATCTATCTATATTTTTGAGGGGTGGGTCTGCAATCTGAACTCAGGCTTCACACTTGCAAAGCAGGCACCTTATCACTTGAGTCACACCTCCAATCCATTTTGCTCTATTTTGGAGATGGGATCTGAGAACTATTTGCCCTGGCCTCTCTCAAAATGCAGTCCTCCAGATATCAGCCTCCCAAATAGGATTACAAGTTTGAGCCACCACACTGGGCCACATGGAAGATTTTGCTGAGGCCCTGGCTCTCCATGGAATGGATGTACTTTTTAATTTTGACCTTTTTAGGGAACAGAGTGGGGAGTGAGGAGTTACAGGTGTGTGGAATGAAGACATGGGTGACAAATACTGGTCTTGGAGTGGCTCTTTGTGGCCTTTTTCACTGAAGTAAAGCCACTATTTCTTTTTTGGAACAATGGTTGAGTATACACAGACTCTTCCAAAATCACAGAAGTGTTTGTCTGACTCCAGAGTCAGAAACAGCTTTAGAGAAAGGGGAGCCCTGGTAACCTTGGAACCACCACAGCAAAAGCTCCTTTCACTGGAAGGTGGGAGTCCAACAACTGAGTATGTTTTTATCTCTACCAAACAGGAATCCTCTCTGCCCCTTGGTTTCTTTTTCTTAAGAAATATACTCTGAAATCTGTCTAAATCCTCTTACTGCTTTAGAATTCTTTGATTCTCTGAGCTATTTTAAATAATGTTGGAAATATTTTTTTATCTCATTGCACTTCTGTGATAATAAATGAGAGAACAGAGATTTCCTCGCCTCATTTCTGAGATGTCTTCCTGACAGCATCATTGTAAACTTGTGTAACAAAAGTAGTCTTAGTTTATCTGCTATTGTTATGGTTTGGAAAAAATTCTATTAATAACCCAAAAGAAAGGTCTCCCAGAATCACTAATCAGGGCAAGTAGTAAGAATTTTACTGGATTTAAGAGAACTAAATAACTACATTTTAATTTTTAATATTTTGTTGATATCATGATAGGAAACTCCAAAATGGTTAAAGCGTGGTCCAAAGTAGAATGTCAAAGTAAAAAAAAAAAATAACATATATAAAACAAACTTATAAATAATAAGGAAATAATATTGCCATTAGCAAAGTACAGATAATCAATCTGTCTAATGTCACACTGATGGGACGTGAAAGAATCCAACAACCCAGGCAGGAGTGAGTATCCAATAAAAATGTGGACAGTCACCCATCACTGGTTGGCCATATCCTAGAGTCATTATGATGTCATTTTCCTCTCCCTTGAAATCATTTGTAGGATATGAAGGCTGTTGTCTGCATTGTGACAAATCATAGTAAGGAGGTCAAGTCACAACCACAGATCCTCTTTTTTCAAATAGTGACCCTACTATTTCAAAGGTCATGGGAGAAGGACCCTTTCACTTTGAGATCATTGTTTCAAGTGCCTTTATAAAGGAAGTGGGATCTCAGGCCACTATTTTATAGTAAACAATTTTAAAAGTGCCCTTGAATTATATACATAGATTAAAATATCACACAATATCCCATGCGTATGTACAACTACTGTGTGAGAATTAATTCTTTTTAATATAAAAAGTGTTGTTGATCAGATCAGAAGAAAAAAGCATACAACTTTCACAAGATTAAAAGTATCCTGCTTGTTTCTGAGGTTCCAGATAGATCAAGAGCCCTTTTTAATCCCTCTCCTATGATTATTCCTATT
The DNA here is from genome assembly GCF_047511655.1 of Castor canadensis. Classification (NCBI taxonomy): domain Eukaryota; kingdom Metazoa; phylum Chordata; class Mammalia; order Rodentia; family Castoridae; genus Castor; species Castor canadensis. Next base: position 78,335,447 of record NC_133394.1, on the reverse strand, counting down.
TTCTGCCTCTGTCATCTTTATGGGCAATACAAGTGTTTGCTCTGCTCTATCTTAAAACAGCGCACCAACATTTTTAAGGCCTCACTTTCTTTGCCCAAGTGTTATTTCTGTCAGCATGTCCTCTCATCTTCCTGTACCACCTTTCCCTCTAGCTCATCATCCAAGACTTCTTCCAGTTGTCCTCTGTGGAATTAGAAGAAGGAAAGCAAGTTTTCCTCTTGCAGACTGCTCAGAATGATTTACAGGTAATCAGAAGTAAACCAAGGAAAATAAAAATTCCCAGAGAATTCGTCATGTCCTTTTATATTTCTGAAGCTTCTATCATGGCCCAGGAGCTGTAGGTACATTAAGATACATTCTCTCATTTAATTATACCACCAATCCTTTGAGGAAGATCAGAGCCTTCCCATTTTACTGCAGAGAAACTGAAGCTGAGAGAAACTTAATTTTCCCAGAGTGACACGGTAATGACAGGTAAGTTAATGTTTGACTCATGTCTTCCCCTTCTCCACTTGTGATTTCAGTGTGACAACTTTAGGCTCTGGACTTTGGACAAAAACATTCTTACTTGAAGCTTTCTTGTGACTCCTCTCTTGCTTTTCTTTACCATGACTCAATGTCTTCCCCTACATTTAGTCTGATGTGCTCTATGGGCCAGGTAGACAAATGTTACCACATGGTCAGGAACACTAATACAGTACTAGGCAGCTATCTTTCTGGGACAGCCTAAATAAAATGTTTGAGAAAGAATGAATATGGGTCATTTGAGCCAGTGATGGTGACTAAGGCTTTGGGCAGCTGGTCTTCGTGTACAGCCCATCCAAAGCGTGGGCTAGCCTGAGTCTCCTGTTTATCCTGGCCACTGTTACTCATCCAGCTATTGCCTGAGCCTAGACCACTGTGGCAATTATTTCAAAGTATCTATGTCCCTGTGTTTGAGGACAAAGGGAAAGAATTATCATTCCTACTTTGCTACTCATGATTGCTACTGAATTGAAGCATCATGACTGTGAAGAAATATACTATTTTCCCAGTTACCCTCTTTAAGGAATCAATTTATGATTAACTATAGATGTCAGTGTCTAGGCCTCAATTACTTATGCAATTCCTATAAGCATTTCTCCACATGTTTCTGATTTAAAATTCTAGGTCCAGGGGTTTCTTAAGCTGTATGGTGAGGCAAATTTGCATTTCCATTGATAACTTTACAAAGGTATTTTTAGATTAGTTGGAGTTATTCCAAGCACAAAGACTGCGGCATGCACTGACTGGTGACTAGTTAAGCCCTCAGGCAAGCAAGTCTCCAATTGAAATTCTAATTCCATAGATAAATTCCATTTGTGTCTGAGGAGGTAACCAAATGAAATGACCCTAGTGGTGCCATTTTCGTCCCACTGGACAGCAAGTGGAAAAATTCCTCCTTTTTTCCATCAAATGACTTTTAAATCACACATAAAACTAAATAGAAAAACATGAGAATCATCTATTTATTGTAGTTACTATTATTCATATTTATTAAGGCAAATGATTGCATGATGCCTCTATGAAAACAGTATTTTAAGAATTTAAAGTACTTTACAATATCCTTTTTTTTTCCTGTGCATCTTGACGTTTTTTTCCATCTGTCTAAATTTCTGCTTGAAGATTATTATCACAATATATTACCATCTTCAGCATTGTCAGGGCTGATGCAGGAAAGAAATTTTTCATTCTCAGGATATAATTTGTCTAGTACGTGATTTAATCATTGCCTGCCTTCTTTCATTGTATATTCTGCAGAGCTGATACCACTTATTTTTTTGTGGTGGTTGGGATTGAACTCAAGTCTTTGAGTAAAACAAGTGCTCATCCTCTGAGCCACATCTCCAGCCCTGATATCACTTTCTTTAAATTATAAATTAGCAATTACAATATACATTTCGGGGATGCAAAGTAATATGATTTTTTACTGTAATATAAAGTAATTAAATCAAGCTAGTTAACATATCTAGCCTCTCAAATATTTAAAATTTTGTAGTAAGAAAAATTTAAAGTTACTCTCATAGAAATTTTGAAATGTGTAATTTTCTGTTATAACCTATATTCACCATGCTATGTAATAGAACTTGAAGAACAAGTTTCCCATCTGAGATTTTGTTTTGCTTAAACACTGTCCCCACCTTCTCTCTACCCCATCTTCTATAACCCCCTTCTACGCTTTGCTTTCATGACTTTTAGTTTCCATATGTAAGTGAGATCATATGGTATTTGTTTTTCTATGCCTGATTTATTTCACTTAACATAATGCTCTCTAGTTCCATCTGTATCGTCACAAATGATAGAATTTCCATCTCCTTTGTTCTTTTCTTTCCATTTTCTTTGAGATAGGATGTCACTGTGTAACCCCAACTACCCTCAAACCTTCCATTCTCCTACGTCAGCCTCCTGGGTGCTGGGATTACAGATGTTCACCACCATACCCTGCTTAGAATTTCCATCTTTTAAAAGCTAAATAGTATTCCATTGTGGATATATGTAGCATTCATTGGTTAATGGATGGACACTTAGATTTGTTTCCCTAGTTTTACTATAGTTGCAACAATAAACATGGGAGTGCAACAAACTGATCTCAAATCTTTTGGGTAAATACCCATAGTAAGATTGCTGAATCAAATGCTAATTCTACTTTTAGGTTTTTGGAGATAATTCATTCAGTGTTCCATAATAGCTCCACTGATTTACATTCTTATCAACAGTGCCCAAGTGTTGCCTTTTCTCCACATCCTTGCCAATGCTTGTTATCTTTGCTTTTTTGATAAAAGCCATTCTAGAGGTGTGAGATGGTATCTCATGGTGGTTTTACTTTGTATTACCTAATGAAACTGAGTCACAGAGAGATTTTGTAACTTGCCCAAGGTCACAGTTTCCAAGTATTGAAGTCAGAATTTGAATTCAATGACTGGTTCTAGAGCTGGCACTTTCAAGTGTTATGTTGTCATTGTCCCATATCATCTAGTACAGTGAAAAAAATGCCTCAAAAATGTATTCTAAATTTGTTATGTATACATTTATATTAAGCATTGGTGTTTATTTTATAACTCCACATGATTCTAGTCAAAAATTCATAACTTAAAATTCTATTGCCACCAACAAACCATAAATCACCCTGATTTTGTCTGGTATCAAAAGGACGGTGCCATAAGCATACAGAAGCAGGCATTTGGGTCAATCAAGACATCACAGTACCTTGATTAAATACTCATTCTAAGGAGCCCACAAATGAGAAATGAATCTTTTGAAACTGTGTGAAGGAAAAAGGATCTGGTGTTCTTTTCTTTGTAATAAAACCTGACCATAAAATCACCATTAAAGTGTGGCTTGTTCTGACAATTGATGATGAAAGAAACACATAAGATAGACTCAAACACATTTCTGCAGGACAATAGTAGGAAAGGGCAAAGCTAGTGCAATGACTTAGTACTTTCTTGTGAAAGTGAGGCTCGTAAGTGGGAGACATATTTTCTGTTACCAAGAAGTTTGAGGTTATCGTGGACTTTAGAAAAATAGCTAGCAGGCACATCAATAGCCAGCAGGCACATTAGGTTGAGAAGCTACAATGTAAGTAAAAATACATTATTGCTGCTTTCAACCAGTTCTCCCTTATTTTGCAGATCCAATCACTCTACATTTGCTCGTTTCAGCCTGAAATACATTCTGTCTTCTCATATTATCTGTCCCAGAACAATGACTTCTAACTGCTCTCTGCCTAGTCTGCTCTTCCTCCAAACTGTCCTGAGATGATCATCTTGATCTAGTTAGATCAAGATTCTCGGTCTAAAGGTTTCAGGCCCCTCCGCCCACAGGATCAAAGCTTTACTGTTCTCCTAGCAATGCTCTGTTTTACCTTGCATGTCAAAGTTTCACACTCTCTGTATCTTGTTTTCCTGACACACTACAATTTATGAACTCATGCTTGGTGGATTTTGCTTTCTTTCTTATACTCCCTCCACAATTATTGATAACCTAATGCAGAAGTTACTGTCTTCCATTTTGCTTTTATTTTCACCTTTCCTCCCCACTTTAACATATTGCACTTACCAAATATTAATATCTAACTTTTGCCACTGTCCTATGGACTTCATGTATGTTCATTTTCACAACAACATATAAGATAGAAAATGCAAAACAACAGATTTTATAGAAGTGGAAAGTAACACACTGAGTGGCTAAACAGTTTGCCTGTGATCATGCAGGTGGTCAGTGGAAGAGCTCTGAAGCCCATGCTCTTGACCATCACCTTACTCTACCTCATTTAATAGAGGATGCTATTAAACTGTGGTTTGCAGGCTGTGTGGACTTCTTGTCAAGATCTAAGCAGTAGAGAGACACAAACTCACATCTTGGCCCCTTACCAGCTGAGGAAATCTGTACTAGCCACCTAATATTCCTACCATAAGACCCTTGTCACTATAACTGAATCGACTCCAGATCTAAGCAAATTAAGTAGTACAAAGTGTGTACAGCTTTTGGTGTGGTGCAACACATTAAACGGTTACGTAATTATATTGTCCTGATTATGACATAAATTGAATTCTAATTTAGTAAGTCCAAAATTGAATGTAAGTTATTTCAATTATTAGCTAAGAAACTCAGCAGCCATTTCCTTTTTTCCACTCAAAAAGCTGTTATTAATTTTAACAGGTAACATTATAATCAATGGAGTCTTAAAATCAAGATAACACTTTTTTTAACTGAATATAGAAACCTTTTCCTGTCTTCTCTCCTTTTTTCACCACCACTAAATATGATACAAAGGTGAGTGTCTCATCCTTCAAAAACATTTGCAGGACAAATCCCTAACCTCACTGGCAGACATTGATTGATGGTTATAATCCTTGTTCTTTTGGCATACCCTCCCTGGACTTGAACGTAAATTTGTGATGGCAGAAAGTTTGCTTTGCAATCTTTTGTTTTGTGTCTGTTAACCACCCTGCTCCATCTCCAACTCCGACCTCTAACACTATAAGTGTACATTCCATGTTTATCACATGTTCTAATACATATGGAGTGCAATGAACAAACACATGAAGTTGCCAAACATACATACATCCATGCTAAATCTTCAGGGAAGAAGTATGGCAGGAAGATCCGCCCAACTTTGACTTCATGAGGGTGACTGGAACCCTGCAGAGTTCATTTTCTTCCTTGATGTCAGCTAGAGCTGGAGATTCTGTAACAAGGAAGCACTGTGCTGTAGAAACCAACAGTCAAGCTCTACCAACTAAGTTCTCACCTAAACCTAAGTGAAAGTTACGCCCATAATTTTATTCATTTGGTAAGCTGGAAAGAGCACCAAATAGACACTCTCCAAAATGGAAGCGATGATGTATGTGTCTTTTCACAAACACTGTGTTAACATTCGTTCTAGTCTTACAAGGCTACTTCTAAGGCCTGGCAAGCAGCCTGTACACACACAGTTTGACTGGTTTAAGTAGAGTCAATTCTTTTTCATAGAGAATTCTTACACAACAGATGTTTCACAGGCCTCTGTCTATTTAATAGCCAAGTCTTTTCATCCACAATGTCAGAATTTTGGAAATAACTTCTAAAATGTATGTTCTTCTTGTCTTGGTAATATTATGGGAAATACAATTCTTTTTTCTTTTTTTTACATTTTGAAGCATGCATGTTGCAGTCTAAAATATGTATTTGTATATATGAATGCACTCGGTTATTAAATAATACTTACTGAACACTACCTGGACAGAAGAAATTTTAAGAGCAACCAAGCTAAAATGAGATGTGAAGGGTTATGGATTTATGAATATTCATATCTATAGCAAACTAATTAAATGTTTCATTTTGCATTTAATGACCTTTGGAAATTTTCATTTAATATAAAATCTTAACTTTCAGCTCTGAGTTAATATCTTAAAAAATAAATTGCTATGGAATGAGCCAAACATAACATTTTTTCCCTATCTAACACCAATTCACTACTCTAAAAACTGTATTTGTGCTGAGATTTTTATTTCAAGATAACAAACTGCCTTTATGAGCTCAGATAAAATATAATTACTTAAATGACTCTTGTAACTCATAAATATTTACTCTACTTAGTGTCATAAATACTATTTATGATACTATTTTCCTTGTCTCAGTATATACCATCTGATACAGTTTATATGCAGAATGATTCATTTGTATCTGACACAGTGTGAAGTTTTCACCCACTGTTCCATCTAAATGTCCTTTATGAGTTGAGTGAGTAAAAAAGCATTATAGGAGAAAAGTAACACATTTTTTTTCAAACTAAGAATAAATATTTATTTCTAAGTTAATTTTGAAAACATGAAAAGTATTCTTAAATATACTATAAAAAGGCAAAAGAATTTTCATGGTCATCAGTTTCCATAACTGCTAAAATGAAATTTACTTTGTTAACTTTAAGATTCTTCCCATTTTCAGATTCAAAATCCAATTATTTTGTTATCTACAACTTTTTCTCTCTCTTTTTAGACAGAAAAATTGATAGATAGATGACTGATAGATTGATTTAGAGATGTCAGACATGTAAAGTACAGCTAGCTAGCTAGATAATATATAGATGAGTGATCGTTGATAGAGAGATGGATTATAAATAATAATTGATAGATGGTTGATTGATAGATGGTATATAGAAGACAAATAGATGATAGATTAATTGATAGAATGATGGATAGAATATAGATAGATAGATTATATATAGATGGGTGATAGAGAGATAGATGATAGATGAGGAATTGATTGATAGGTGATTAAGAGATAGATATATATGTAGAGACAGATACAGGTATGTTCCCATAGTCTTTCTAGTCCTTCTTGCAAAGAGATATTTGTTAAGGATCATTGAACATGGGCCTTAAAGATAATTCTGGTTGGTTATACATAACTCTAAAAGATTAATGATTGTTTAAAACAAGGGAACAGTAAAAAATTTCTTTAGGAAAGAAAAAAAGAACATAAAAGAAAGAAGGGTGGGAGGAAGCTTCCAAGGGAGGAAGATTCTGATTTTGACCCCAACTATTCATTTTTTTAAGAAGAATCTATTAACATGATTATCCTTCAAGTGTTTAACAACTTAGGATTTTTATATTATTAGTCATTATCTTTATAATATGTAGGAGTTGCAAAGTTTCAGTAGGCAGTTTCTGTCTTGGCCTGTACTAGGGGTTCTGTGGTAATAAGGTCATGTTTGAACCCCATAGAGCAGTGTAAAAGGATGTTGATTGATGGCTCTCTCTATTCTTCCATACATATGCAAATTATGTTGCATTAATATTAATGTTTTCTAGATACAAAGGAAGTATTTTCTTTATCAGTACATAATAATGAATGCTAATATTCTATGGATTTAAATACAAATTAAGAGCACCACAGTTTCTAAAACTTATGATGTGCTGCTATGAACTTTTTGTTTGCCTTTCTGAGTCTAATAATTGTGCTGTTATTCATATTGATAACACCAGGAGGCCCGTAGAGGAAACCATACAACTGTTACTATGGTGACTATTAGGCATATTTTTAAAAGAGAGCAATCATCGTGTATGCCTAAATTCAAAATATTACCATCCACCTACTTTAGAATTGTTAAGTCATCACATTTGAAAAATTATTTAGTCATATATTTTCTATTTTTCTTCTCAAGGAAAGCATAGCTTATTTCAAAAATACAAGTAAACTGAGTTTTTAAGAATACTAAACCACAACTTTTGTTTCCTTCTAAAAATACCCAAATAATTATTAATACATAGACTACAGAAAGCCAAATCTGACTCAAATCATTAGCTCTGACACTTATTCAATGTTTATTGCCATCTGTAACATAAAAGGAGTCATAAAGAGTAATTGGAATGAATAATGGGTGTATTTGACTTGTGTATACTAACCAAAATCATTTTTAGAAGGGACAGAGAAATAAATTGTAATTTGTTTACTTAATTTAAATTCTAATTATTTACTTCTTAAAAAGATCTTTCTATTCAGACGGTGAACCATAATACTGTCTTGATACATATGTATTCTGAGGCTGCATTTTTATTTTATTATATCTTCTCTTTTTTTTTTTTTTTTTCTTTTTGAGGCAAGGTATCACTATGTTGTTGGCTTTGACTCACAAATCCCCCTGCCTCAGCCTACCCCAACGCGGGGATTACAGACATACACCACTAGGACAGGCCTCATTTGCTGATTAAAAACAACAAACAAACAAATATTAACTATCAGTATCTGCAGTCAGACAATAAATTGAGGGTAAATGGAGAAAGGAAAATGACCCAAGAGGAGCCTTGAGAATCTCTACTAAGCAGATCTTGGGTATAGAAGAATGACTAAGAAAAATGAACTAAGAAAGCTAAATGTCATAAGTACAATAAAAGCATGAGAGTGTCGCCATAACACAAACAGAAGTAAAAACTGAGAAAAAGTGTCTTCAGTAGCCAAAGGTATGGAAGGTGGCTAATGCATAGAGCATGGTGAAAACAGGAAGAGAATGCAGTGGATTTGGAGACATGGAAGTCACTGGCAATCTTAACAGAGACAGTGTTCATAGTAAGGTAATGAAAGAAGTTAGAATGGAAATACGCAAATTGCATATTTAAAAACAAATTTAAAGAGTTCACCCAGGTGTGCTAGCACATACTATAATCTAAACACTTGGAGGGTGAGCTCAAAGCCAGCCAGGGCTACATAACAAGAAGCCTGTCTAAAAAATATTATTTATCATTTATATATTATTGAATGCATAAATTTTAAGTGTACAACTCTGTGTGTTGTCACAGACTTGTATATACTGATGATGTGGACCATTTCTACCTCTTCCCAAAACTTCTTTGTGCCATTTCATAGTCCTTTGGTGACCTGACCCCAGCCCCAGCGACCATAGACCTGCTCTTCATTATTATACATGCGCATGCATTTCCTAGATTTTAACAGAAGTAGAATCTATAGTATGCATCCACATTGATGGTTTCCTTCCGTCTGCTTCATGATTCTAAGATTCATCCACATTGCCCTGTGCAGTAATTTATTACTTTTTATTGCTGACATGACATGTATGCCATTTTATTGTCATATCATGCCATGTCTGTTTATTCACCCAGTTGTGATGGACATTTTGGTACTTTCCAGGTTTTTTTTTGCTATTGTAAACAAATACCCTTCAAGTATTCACATAAAATTCTTTGTAAGAATACATACATTCGTTTCTCTTTTTTTCTCTTTCTTTTTTGGTGGTATAGGGTTTGAACTCAGGACTTCATTCTTGCTAGGTAGGCACTCTACCACTTGAGACGTGCCCCCTCCCCTTTTTGCCTTTTTGCACTAGTTGTTTTTCAGGTAGGCTCTCATGTTTGCCTAGACTGGACTAGAACTTCAGTCCTACCTACCCATCCCACATACCTGGGATGACAACCATACACTACTATACACAGTTTATTGATTGAGATGGGGGTGTCACTAACATTTTGCTTAGACTGAACTCAAACAACAGTCCTCTCAATCTCTGATTCCCAAGTTACTGGGTTTGCAGGCATAAGTCACTGCATCTAGAAATATGTGCTCATTTCTAAAGGGTAAGTAATTTTGAGTAGGATTTTTAGGTTCCATGGTAGATTCATATTTAACTATTTCAATAATTGTCAGGTTTTCAAAGTGTTTGTGTCATTTTATAATGATGTAAGCACTTGGTGAGACTTCCAGATACTCTATAATTAGTAATGTCAATATTTTTAATTTTACACGTTCTAAAGAATTGTGGTAATATTTAATTGTGATCTTAATTTGTGTTACTAGATCTAATGACTGATGATGTGGGTCATCTTGTCATGTTCTCATTGGTTATTTACACCTCTTCTTCTGGGAAGTACCTAAATAAATACTAAGAGCTAAATTGGACACACACACACACACACACACACATACCCATTCAAGTTTTACCTTCTAGTATCTCAGAAGAATGCATTTGTACTTGGAAATAAGGTATTTAAAAAGGTGCTTAGCTTAAAAACGCCTATCAAGGTAGGCCCTAAGAGGACAAACTTGAATAGACAGAGAGATAATAAATGTGCAGAGGGGTGACAATGTGAGGACACAGCAAGAATGAGCCACCTGCAAGCCTTCCAAGCTAATGCAAGGCCTTTTCCCTCCCACCCCTTTGGGTCTGTGTTGTCTAGTTAAATTGTAAGAGTCCCTCCATAGTCTGAATATAAGTCTTCTGTCAGAAATATTAGTTGACAATATTTTCCCTATTTGTGGTTAGCTTTTTTAATTGCTTAATCATATCTCTCAAAAAAGAAAATGTTTTTAATCTTGATAAAGTCCAATTGATTAAGTTTTTATTCCAGGGTTTTGGTTTCATTATGTCTAACTTAAGAAATCTTTATTTACTTCATCTTTTTGAAGACGATCATTTAAGCTATTATAATTAGACTTATGATCCATTTCAAGTTAGCATTTAGATATAGCAGAAGGTTAAAAAATAATACTTTTCCAATATGAATATCTATTTGTTCCAAAACCATTTTTGAAAATTTTACTTTCTTCTTCTTGAATTGCTTTGAGACCTTTATTTACAATCATTTGAATATGTGTGTGTGGTCTATTTCTTACATCTTTGTTGAGTTCCCTGAATAAGTATTTCTATTGTTTTGACAATACCATGTTTTCTGAACTGTTGTAGTTTTAAAGTGGGGTTTAAAATCACGTTTTCTGGGTTTTTCCTTTTTGTTTTTAAAATTGCTTTGAATATCTTAAATGATTAAAAGCTTCCTGAGATTTTTACTAGGATTTCCTTAAATACATGGATAAGTTTGGGAAGAACTGGCATCATAATAATAGAGTCTTCCAACCTATAAACTTATTATGCCTTTCCATTTATTTTGGTATTTGAGTACTCTCAATAATGTTTGATTACTTTTTGTCTATAGATTTTTATACGTTTGTGAAATTTGCTCTAAAGTATTTTTTGAATGGTGTGTTTTCCAATTATGTGTGCCTAGAAAACTCAAATAATATCAGTTTTTGTATATTGACTTTTTGCCTACTTAAATTACTTACTAATTCTAACAGATTTTTGTAGATTCCTTATATTTTCTGTGTACACAATCATGTCGTCTTTCTATGGGATGATTGTGTCTCCCCTAAAGAAACTTGATATCTTTTTATTTTAAGTATTTTTTTTCAATTATTCTTTTATTCACATGTGTGTACATTGTTTGGGTCATTTATCGCCCCCCCCACCTCCACCCTCTCCCCCTGTCCCCTCACTTCCAGGCAGAACCAGTTCTGCATTTTTCTCCAGTTCAGTTGAAGAGTAGAAATAAGCAATAATAAGAAAGACATAGCATATTTGCTAGTTGAGATAAGGATAGCTGTACACAGAGATTCCTAGCATTGCTTCCATGTACAAATGTGTTACAGCCCAGGTTGATTCATCTTTAACTGATCTTTACACTGGTTCCTGATCCCCTTCTCATGTTGACCTCTGTGGCTTTAAGGCTTCTGTTTTAGTTCCTCTGGAGTGGGGACATCAAATGTTTTCATGTTTTGGGTTTTCTACCTATCCCCATACCTCCTGTATGTGTTCTCCCCTTATCATGTGACCCAAGTCCAACCACATGACAAGGGGAGAAACTTGATATCTTAGCACATGTTCATATCTACACAAGTGACCTTATTTGGAAATAGGGCTTTCCAGATTTGATGAAGTTAAAATGAAGTTTTTAGAGTAAATCATAACCCAATATGACTGGTATCTTTTTAACAAGATGGCCACGTGCAGACACAGACACACAGAGAGAACACCATGTGAAGATGGAGCCAGGGTTTGGAAGTACAAAGCTACAAGCCAAAGAATGTCAAATATTGACAGCCACCAAGAGAAGCTAAGAGAAGATAAGACAGATCCTACCTTAGAAGTTTCAGGCAGATCACAGCTTTGTCCACACTTTGATTTTGGATATCTAAACACCAGAACTTCTCTTTTTTAAGCCATCAAGTTGTTGTTCCTTAGTTATGTGAAATTCATACTCATCTATAAATAAAGACAATTTTACTTCTTTCTTCTCAATCTTTATGACTTTTATTTCTTTTTGTCTGTCTTATTACTATAACTAGAATATCCCATAAGATGTGGAATGGTAGTGAGATTGTTCATCCTTATCTTGATCCTGATCTCAGAGAGCATGTGTTCAGACTTTCACCATTATGTATGATGTTGGCTATGGGCTTTTAGTAGATGCCTTTTATCAGATTGAATAAGTTACCTTCTCTTCTCAGTTTGATAAGAATTTATTGATTTCTGTTAAATGCATCTATTTAGATAATCATAGAGATCTCTCCTGTTCTTTTAAGTTGGTAATAGATTTTCAAATGATGAATGAGACTTGCATTACAGAAATAAGCTATTTTGTCATTTTATAAATGGTATGTGTATTCAATAGGAAAATGCTGAATTTGTTCAAGTTTTTTTGTGTCTATAGCCTGTAGTTATCTTTATTTGGGTGTTATTTATTATGGTTTAAATAAGAAATGTTCCTCACAGCTTATGTTTTACAGGTTTGGTCTCAGCTGGTGATACTATTTGGGGATGTGATAGAAACTTTATGAGATGGAGCCTAGTTGAGGAAGTTGGTCACTGGAAGCACACCCTGCAGTCCATGTTTCTCCCTGTTCTCTTCTCATCTCTTCTCTTCTCATCTTCTCTTCTCTCCTTCCTGGTTGCCATGAAGTGAACGTTTCTCTGACATACCCTCCTGCCATAATGTTCTGCCATTCCACAGGTCCACGGCAACTGAGCAAAACAAACATGTACTGAAACTGTGAGCACAAAATAAATCTTTCCCCATTTTAATTTTTTCTCTCAGACAACTAACAGATTTTTTTCTCTATTGGAATTAGCACTGGCCTTATAAAATGGTCTGTCTGGGTAAATATTTAAATTTGAGGAGAATATATATTTTAAAGTTATTAGTTAAGGTAATATCTTTGAGGTACTTTATGTCCTTACTGACTTTTTTAGCCTACCTGCTTTAGTAAGGGGTCACAGTGTTTAATTTATTAACATCCTACAAAACATCAGTTGAGTCAAAGAGACCCTTTCCAAGGTGAAGGAGGTAAGACAATGGACATACAAGGATAGAATTAATGATCTTGTCACATATAGAATAACCTGAAGGTTGTTGGTTTCCTAGAACTTTTGATTAGCCTCCTAAAGATGTAGCTAAGATATTAGCTTGAGGATGACAACTTGAAGGGTTGAGGCATTTACCTTCAAGATGCACTACACACATTAAATCTATGACCATACTGTGAAGCTGGGTCTCTAATAGGTAAAATATTAAATGAGTTCACAATCAAGGATGGAGAGGCTCTACTGAATTAGAGGTCCTGTTTCCAAGATATTAGGGTAGGCCAATCAGCTACCAGATAGAATACTAAGAGTTCTACTAGGATATAACTACCTTGTGCTCATTTTGGACACATCAAGCCCACATAACAAAAGAAAGGAATTTCTTATACTAACTGGAATTAATTGACACCAAATAACATGAAGAAATAGGATTGATGCTCCATAAGGGGCCAGGAGGATTATAACCAAAATTCTAAAGGTGCACCCCAGTGCCTTTGTTTACTTCTGTGGCTCATAATACAATAATGAATGGGCCTTGGGTAGTTGGAATAGCAACAGCCATTTAACAAAGGCACCAAAAGACTCCAACTCCTCTAGCATGAGGTGTGTGTTACTCCATTGGAAAAACAAACTAGACTCATAGAAGTCATGGCTTTTGGGGGGAGTTATCTAGAAGAAGGTAGTTGGAATATATCAGTTGAATCATAAGCTCTATGGATGAAGCCTTGATTGAATTCAGTTCCATAAATGCTGTTACTTTAATTCGTTTCATCATAACCTGAGGAAGTGGAGAAGAGGCAGAGTAAACTGAACAGGGGGCATAAGTGGATATGATGTTGCCCCTATCCACATCCCCAGCTTTCTTAGGATGAACTTCTAACTACCATCATATGCAACCTTTTGACTTTCTTGGTGGTCAGGACTGAAGTGTGGGGAAGGCATCCCTCATAGGAGCAGTGCTTGACAATGACTGGTGGGGTTGGTATATAAACTTCCAACTTCCCTTAACCTCAAGTGGACCAACACAGATGATGGGTTAAATCCTCAATTGCTTCTAAATCTGTCACAGAATAAACCTTCACTTATACAAAATGGTAATTTTCCTGTAAAATATCCTTATTTGGTTAAATTTCCCTGTTCCCCCATTGGTGTTCTTTGGGATCATTTCTCAAAAGAAATTGTTGAACTTTAACATAGCCTCAGGCTTGCTTATAGGGGAATGTAAACTATGATAATATGGTCATGTGTCCCTTAATGATAGGGATATATTCTAAGAAATGCCTCATTTGCTGATTTCATCATTGTGCATTTATAGCACATCTATATAAAGTAGGATAGCTATGATTTCTTGAGACATATACTCTTAGGTGGTTCATAGTTGACCAAAACATTATGAAGTGTGTCAGTATATGACTGTGTATCTTTTGGAATGGAGAGAATGACACATTCTGCTACAGATCACTGGGTTCTTAAAACATCACTTGTGTTGCAAGATACTGAATATTTTTATTCTTTATGTACTAGCATATATGTGTCTTACCAGATTCAAAAGTACTTACAATTCCTGCTCACCAAATCTAATTAATCAGCCCCATCATCCCATAGAATAAAGCACTCTTTAGTACCTACATCCCATCAAAAGTGAGCACATGCCATGTGTCCTGCACCACCTCGGAGCTAGTCAAGATATTTAACAACTTGCACAGCACACAGATGATGGCCATAGTACAGGAGCAGTATTCATGAATGGTGCATGCTGGGCCACAAGCAAATCTTCACTCCTGGATCCTAATGTGGCCCAGGGAAAGCACAGATTACCCAGGGCAGCTTCAAGAAAATTGAGGGATGGGGCTAAAAGTGGAGATGGGGATGAAATGCAAAAAGACTAAGATATCTCAAGGGAGTCTTTATGCTTGAAGGAAGAGCTGCTGGATTTTCAGTCTTTCTGTTTTGTGTTTTTTTTTCCCAGTGCTAGAGATGGAACCCAAGGCTTTGCATATGGTTGGTAAGTGCTCTGCCACTGAGCCACACCTCCAGCCCTTATCTAATTTTTCAAAAATAAGTTTAAAATTGGTTTTCTGTCATTTATAAATAAAATAAATTATTGTTGCTAGATTGTCACCCAATCAAGAGTCTGAGAAATCATCCTTAATTCCTTCTCTCTCTCTTGCATAGCTGAGATACTACCAATTACATCTTCTAAATGGTTCTTCAATTCAGTCTCACCCTTCAGTCCTACCAATATTGTGCTATTTAAGCCTTTTGTTATCTTTGCTTGAGTTATTTTAACTGTTTCTGCTATTTCTAGTCATATGTTTCTCAAACTCACACTTCTGCTATCCAAATCTAGCTATGTCAGTTTCCTTATAATTCCTCCACTTCTTTCCATCTTGACAAAATAATGTGGCATGATTCTATGATGAGACTGGCCACCTGTTTCCCTTCATTTCTTAACACTGCTGCTTTGTCTAGAGACTCCTAGAATATCAAACTGCATATATTTCCTCCCACATGTAATGCTTTGCTTTTTCTTTCTTTAACTTTAATTATAATTTCCTCCTCCCAGTCTAATGACCATTTACATATCAAGTCACAGCTCAGGCATCATCGCTCTCTAGAAACTTTCTATACATCCTCCTGTTAAGTTAGATGACTCTCTCCTAGTGATCCCACATGAGTTTTTGAGCATCTCCATTGTGTTAGTCAGCTTTTCCTTACTGTAACAAACAAAACACCTGATATAATCAACTTGTAAAGAGAAAAAGGTTATTTGTTCTATTGGATTCAGTCCATGATGGATTGGTTCTGTTGTTTTGGACCTACAGCAGTATTGTACACCATGGTGGACAGCACATGGTACAGCCAACTATTCACCTATGGCTGAGATGCAAAAGAGAGGAAGGGGCTAAGGTTCTAATACCCTCCTCAAGGGTATGCTTCCAGTGACAAGAAGACCTTCTACCAAGTCTCACTTCTCAATACCTCCACCACCTCCCAATAGTGCCATCCTGGGGACTGAGCCTTTTAATACATGGACCTTTGAGGAATAGTCCAAATTCAAACTCTAGCAACCATCATTTCACTCACTACATTGTGTTAGTGTTATCTGTTTACACCTTCCCGAAATTTTGGGTATAGCAGTTGTCTCCACTCATCAGGCATATGGTAGATGTTCATGAAATGTTGCTAAAGGAATAAACATATGATCATATTCACAAATAAAAGATGCCATAAAACAGATGAGCCCCTAAATATGTAGTGAGCAATGTCAGCTCTATTGGTATAAGTGACTGATAGCCCAAAAACCCTTTTAAGTACAACAACAGATGTTTGCTAATAGCAAAATTGTCGTATTAATTTATGGACATAGTTGTAGTAGAAGCATAATTTAAAAAGGAAATCATTGTTACATCAAAAAACTACTAGAAAGGTAATTCTTGTAGCTACAATATGTAAGAAGCATGAAAATTGGACCCACTCATGTTTTATTACCCTGTTCATCCCTATGTAGCCAATGAAAAACTTGCTAAGCATGTTTTTGATCAAACATTAATTTTTTGATCAAGAAATGTTACATTTACTAACATGAACAGAAAAGATTCAAAATACATTTTCTTAGAAGCTCCTGGCATCAAGTGAAAGGTTAAGAAGTCAGTTCTGTGAATTCATCTATAACTTGGTAATTCTAAATGGGAAATAGATCTCATAAGGTCACTACGATCCCTTTAACCAGAGGCAGAGCAATGTAGCAAAAACAAAAATGCCGATTAATTTTTTGATGATAAATATATTTCACTTTAAAATGTATGTTAATATATCCACAAAAATCTGAAAATATTTTCTTTTATAAGTGTTAAAGAATTGTTGTTGTTAAGAGATCAATACAAACTACAATGCACGCCAGGTACTGAAGACTCATGCCTGGGTTCCTAGCTACTTGAGAGGCTAAATTCAGAGGATCACGGTTCCAGGCCAGCCTGAGCAAAAAAGTTTGCAAAACCCCATCTCAATGGGAAAAAACTTGGGCATGGGGCGCTTGCCTATTATGTTAACAATGGCAGAAAACATAAAATAGGAGGATCACAGTCCAGGCTGGCCTGGAAAAATGTGAGACCCTATCTCCAAAATGACCACAGCAAAAAGACTGGAGGTGTGGCTAAGTGGTAGAGAAGTTGCTTAGCAAGCATGAAGACCTGAGTTTAAACCCCAGTACAGCTAAAAGAAAAAAAGAAAGAAAGGAAAACTAGAATGCAGTGAGTTCATAGCTTTAAAACATTAATAAGTTATTTTCCATATCTTTACCTTCTCAGTAATACAAAGGTATGCAAAAGATAAGCTAATATCATGTAATAAGATTTATATAGGTCAACAAATTAATTCTATTTAATTCTTAAACTGTTGTTCCTATCTTAAGTGTTTGATCCAAAATAATGAAAAATGTGGTGTTGTAGATTAGCCACTAGAGGGACCATTTTTCAGAAAGGACTATTTTATATCATCAGGACTGTTAAAAGACTTCTTGAATGCCTACTACATGGATAACAGAAAATTACAATGAACATGTTTCGTTTCTTATGTGTTGACAGCCTAGTAAGGAATAATAATAAGTTGTAGAAATTCTGCAAAAGTGAAGTAAAAATCAACAATTAATGGAAGTCCTATATGTCTGATTAATAAGTACTGAGATCTTAATCTAGAATTTTCTAAGCAGTGTTGGAAAATTGATACTGGTTTCCTGTTATGAAAAATATGTTCTCTAGCAAATCTTAATGTTAGCTATTCACTGCAACTCATTAAGTGCTAACGGATGCTAGGCTTGTGTTAGGTGCTAAGAACCAGTAAATAAAAGCTCCAGCTCTCAGAGACCATGCGATCACGATGTGCCAAGCACCATGGTATAGCATGTGCTGGCATACACAGAACACAGGAGGGAGACTTTTCCAGAGTGGGCTTTGGGATGGCATTCCCAGGGCAACTTACATCCAAGGAGAGATACCCAGAATGTATAGGAGGTATTCGAGTAAATTCAGAATGAGAGAAAATTCTAATCAGAAAAAAAAAAAGAGAAAGAAAAAAATACATGTGTTAAAACCTAGGTCTTACAAATAGACCTAGAATAAAGACAAGCATTGCTGGCTTTGGAGGGCTAAGGAAAGAGAGGAGTCAGTCAGGAAGATCATAAAGGTTGCAAGCTTAGTCTAGGGTTGAGTTTCATTCAGGGGTTCAGAAGGAGGAAGAATGACTTGATTCCAGAGATGTTTTAGAAAGGTGCAGGATTAGATTACAGACTCCAACAAGGATTGAAAAATTTTCATCATGAAGGGATGAGGAATGTTTTAAACATTATACAACACACACACACACACACACACACACACACACTCTCTCTCTCTCTCTCATTAAAATGTTACATTTTATCTCATTATCCTGCACAACTTTTGTCATTATTTGTGATTTTGAAAAATTTAAAGGGAAGTAGATGGATATTTTGACCCACAGAGAGTCTTAGAAGAGCTAGAGACTTTTAGTGATTCTGTTTCTTTCCATATTGTCCATGGCTCAGTACCCAGACATTGGGGCTCTGTTCAATAGTTCCAGTTATAGACATTGCTTCCTGACTCTTCCCTTCAATCTCTTCCCCTCCACCTCCACCTCTTGATCTTCTGAAGCTTTATCCGACAGCACTCAGGCGTTTGACATCTCTCCCTCCCTTCCACACTGCTATTCTTCCAGGGCACAAGAGGAGAGTGAGTTAGAACCAAGAACCTCAAAATCTTGGCCCCTCCAGCTGGACTTAAAAATAAAATTAGATCTTAAATGAAAAATTTAACCCGTCTTCCACAAAGAGGGCTTCCGGTGTTATGCTACACAAGTGTCTGTCTCTTCCTCCCATTTCAATTTATTTTCTAAGATAGCTTTTTATGTTATTAATATCCTTGCTTGGCCCAGGCTGAAAGTGGATACAGAGCAGGGAGTCAATACCGAAGAAAGTAGGGAAAGCAAGAGACAAAAATCCCTCTAACCACATGAGTTAAACTAATGTTCTCAGAAAACTTCCAAAATTGATTACATTTTCTGTTTCAAAGGGGAAAGCAAGAAAGAGACAAAACTTCAATATCTTACCACACCAGGAAAAGAAGAATGTGCCCTACAGCATAAACCAGTGAACTCTGTTCACCAAAGGATATGAAGCCACAATTGGGAGAGGAGGTGTTTCATCATCAGCTCTGTATCTAGCTGTGAGTAGTAAGTTTGCTTGTGGACAGGAAAGTTTGGTGTGACATGTGAAGCAGGTTAATAAAAGTAGCTGGACCCGGGGAGTTGCAAGCTGTAAACAAATGCTATCCCTCATGACCCTTCAGCAATCTAGCTGTGTTTTCTGACACTCCTCTTCTGTGTCTGCCCAATATATTGCACAGAGGCCACAACCTCCCAGTGCCTTCTGGGTATTAAAACAGTCTCACATTGGGTTACTGAACTGTGGCTCCCATGGAATGTCATAATTTCAATTTCTCAAAATTCCCATCTATTCCAAGCAGGGTGCAGGTGGCAGTGAGATGGTAAGGTGTCTCCATATTTCCCCCTTGCTCCTTTTTGGCCCCTTCTCCTTGCACTACACTGCTGGAAGATGGAGGACTGAGAGAGAAAGACATGTTCCTAAACAATGTGCTCTTGCAATGTGGAATGTGGACGTTCTGTCATGGCAAACGCCCAAACTGTGCTCGTCCCAGATTGGATCCAAGATCCATTCCTGCCTCCCCCTCCTCCTTCTGATCATTCCTAACTTAAGCAGTGAATTTTTGGCTAACAATTTCTTACACTTGCCACTCAGTCTTGCCTCGGCAGTATTCGCAGAGGAGTGAGGCTGGGCAGCATTCTTTCCCTGTGACTCACACCTGGCTACCTTCCAGGCTATTACCTCGGGCCTGGGGAAACACGATACTGCTTTTGCCCATCATTCTTTCAGGACTGGATACAGCCCTGGCAGCTGCAGTCTTTGATCAGATTGTCAAGCAGCTCCAATGCTAGACTTTGACTCTTCTAGGGAAGAATCTGTCACCGGTGTCTCAACCAACCACTCAGCCAAAGCACCAGATATCACAAACTCTAAGTGCTTTGCCACTGCATCCAGAGAGAAGGCCTGAGTGTATGCAGAGTAGCAAGCACCCAACCTAGCTGGGGCAGAGATACAGTTCTGTGTTTCTGGCAAGCTAGTGAACACCCTGTTCTCTATAAGTGACTGTCTTAAATCACTCCTTTCAAGGGTTCTTATCATGCCTGTCCTCAGCTTTGGAGCCAGGGCCAAAACACAGTCAAGAAGGAAAGTCTCATTTGAGCATCTTCTTGCGGTCAAACAGACAAGTCATGAACATCTCAGAAAAGCAGGCTTCTGGATGGTGCTGTGGCTCCCGAGTTTCCAATCCTCACACAAACCCGGATCTGAGTGACTTTTGAATTTGTTACTGAGGGTTGAATTTTCCACAAGGTCCAATTCCACAGCCGGTAATTGCATGAATAGTGAAAAGAATCTTTTAGATTTTTTGCAAACTCTTCTGGAATACCCTTACAGACAAGGAAAGTCCCACCTCCCAAAGTTGACCAAAACACTGCTGTAGTTCTAATTGTTGGGAAGTCTGGATTTGTATTAAGGCAATATTTGCCTATATATATAATTGCCTTTAAGTTTTTGAAAACAATGATAATTTCCCTTTTAACTATTTTTCTCCAAATGACTCCAAATTCTTTAATTGTGTGTCAGGTTTTGAAGTTCCTTCTTACTTGAGGACCCTTCCATTATTCTTGTTCAGTATTTCCAACATCTTACTTACAGTTTGGCACCAGAAATTATTTTTTATGCTTTCTGTTTTACTTTTTGGTTGACACAATAATTATAAATACTTATGGGCTTATGGGATGCAATGTGATCTGTTGATGTATGTGTACAAATAAGGGTCATTTGTTTTTTATTATCTTAAACATTTATCATGTACTTGTGGTGAGAACATTCAAAATCCTCTCCTCTAGCTATTTTGAAGTACAAAACATTATTGTTGACTATAGTCACCTGATTGCACAGTAAAACACCAGAGCTTCGTCCTCCCATGTAACTGTACCATCGTACCTACTGAGCTACTTCTCCCCATCCCCTTACTCCTCTGTTCTCTCCAGTCTCTGGTAATCATCATTCTTCTCTCAACTTCTGTGTGATCAACTTTTTTAGATTCCACACGTAAGTGAGATCACGTGGTACTTGTCTTTCTATGCTGACTTACTTCACTTAACATGCAGTCCTCCAGGTTGATCCATATTGCCACAAATGGCAGGGTTCCATCATTTTTATGCTGCAAAGTATCCCATTTTGTGTATAATATCGTATTTTCTTTATTTATCCATTTATGGACACTTAGGTTGATTCCATATTTTGGGTTACCCAGACTTTCTAACAATTCCGGAAGGACTAAAGTAAGAGGTTCCCTTTTGTTAAAAGGTGATTTTCAAACAGGATAAATTCAGATATAAAAATGAGATAGAAACATGCTGGAGATGTAGTTTAGTGGTAGAATATTGGCCGAACACATGTAAGATTCTGGGTTTATTACCCAACACTGCAAACAAAAAATTTAAACACATGTTAAAATTTGATTAAACATAACCTAGGGAAAAATAAGCTAGATAAAAGAACTGGTTCAGAAGAAATCCAAAGAACAAGTGTATTTATAGCACAGGAGTATTGAAACGAATGTGCTAATGGAAGAGTTGACCTCCACAATGCTAGAGGTTATCAGTTGAACGATTACTGGGTGGGACAGACTTTGTGTATATATGTAGGAGAACAATTTTGCATTGTGATTTGTTATCTACAAATTGCAAAGTCAAAATAACTTTCATAGGTTCTATAAAATCTGGATGAGATTGCCAGGGGACTGACTCCTCAAGTCCAGACAACACAGAGATTCCACTGATGCACAGATTCCTCTACTCTTGCTCTGGGTACTATTTTTCTTGAAGTTCAGCAAAATAATGATAAATATAAACCAAACACCTATATAAAACTTCCATGTGGCCTAAAAAGAGTTTCTTCACATCTACAATTAATGGTATATTCCAATAAACACTGGGGTTAGTTTTTGTTTACTTAGAATTCAAACAACAAAATATATGCAAAACAATGCATTGCAAATTTGCCATTCTGCGAAACTTAAAGCCAAGCCAGGTGTGCTGGTACATGCCCATAAAGCTGGCACTTAGAGGCAGAGACAGGAAGACTGTGAGCCAGCCTTGGCTATGTAGCAAGACTGCCTAAAAACAAAGCAGCAATAACAAAAACGTTTCATAGTCTCTGGACTTATCTTTTCTAAATTTGTTAATAAATCCTGCTATTTTTTTAAAAAAACATCAGCTTAATTCACAAGCCTGTTGTACGTATGACAAGAGTGAGTAAAAGTACAAATTTGTTTACAGAAAAATTAGAGTCATTATAGAGGACAAGGTGAGGGCATGGGTAAATATCTTACAAGGCATGATGTAACTTGTGTAAAGGTAAAAATGAACCATTGAGTTTTAAAATGAGCTAATCTTATAGGTCAGAAGAGGCAGGAACAATTTAATAGGAAGACATACCATGAGTACAGAATGCACATTAAAAGAGACAAAAATGGATCCTCTATAAGTATAATTAAAAATATTACTCAACCATTCAAGGGTCTTGAATGTCAAAATAAATAATTAGTATTTAATTTATTATAAAAGAGAATTATTGGAAGCCTTTGAAGCTATTTATGTGATAAGAACATTTATGGTTTAATCTGACAGAGCTGTGAAGGTTAGAATAGAAAAAGAAGAGATGGAGGTAAGGAGGGTGGGGTGTAAACGTCAAAGTCTGGGGTGTAAGTTGTGTAGAACTTGGCAACCATTTTCACCATGGAGCACAAGGGTGTAACCCAGTCCCAATGAAATTAATAAAAATTTTTCTTTTGTAAGAGGCTTGAGAAATTCTCCCTCTGTAGTTATATGCCAGTGATCACATTCCTTGTTTTAAACCCAGGGGAAACCTGGGTAAACTCTGCAGCTTCGCTTGCTTCTGGTCACTGGCTTTCATGGCTGACTCTAGAAGTTACTTAACTGTGCACTGGAGCAGTGCACCCCACTGGCTTCTGAACCAACACTACTCTGTGTATGGTAAGGTGGAGGTGTTTTGTTCAGTTTTGAGGATTTGCCAGTAGCTTGTCTATGTCAAGTTTATTGAAGCCACCGACCTCTCACTTGCTCATAGAACCAGCCAAAATCACACTGTCTGCATATGTGGCCTGAGAGTTACCATCAAGTCTGAGTGTGCTAGAGCCCTGGGAAGAGGCTGCTTCCTCAAGTCACCTATGCCCAGGACTCACAGCTCCTGTTCTTTACTCCATGGATGCCCTATTCTCAGGAGAGCAGATGTGAGTCTGGGGGCTCCTGTCTCCTCATGTTCAGTTGTTTTGTGAATAAATTCTTTCTCTTTTGCAAAACTTGCTGCTTCAGTGATTGGCACACTGTGAGGCAGGCAAAGGGGCCTGGTTAGGTATTAAAGGGATAGGAGAAGACAAGGGAAAAGTGATCCCAAGTTTACTAGTTTAGGAAACAATCTCCATTAGTGCCCTAGGGCTGTTGCCACAAATTTCCACAACTGGTGGGCTGCATTCATTCTTTCACTCATCTGAACACCAGAAGTCCCAATTCAAGGTGTGTGCAGAGTTGTGCCCCCTCTAAAGGACCTGGGAAGAATCTCTGCCCAGTTGTTGCTGGATTCAGAGATCCTGGGTACACTTTGACTTGTAGCTGTACTAGTTTGATTTCTGCCTCCATCTTCACATGGCATTCCTCTCTGTGTTTCTCTCTTCTCCTATAAAGACAATTCATATAAAGATTTTAGGGCCTATCCTAAACCACTTTGAATTCTTCTTGATATAACCATCTGCAAAACCCTATGTCCAAATTAAGTCATACTCTATGGTTCTGGACGTACAAGAATTTTTGGGGAATGATATTCAACCTAATTTTAGTAACCTGAAGATAAGTGCAGTCATCCATGCAAATAAATGTTTGACCTTGTTTTCCTGCAAAAGCAGCTATCTGAGAAGGTAGATTAAAGTTGTTGCATTGGAAGTCAGATAAGCGAGGCTGGAGTCGACGTATTCTAGCTATAAACTGTGGAGCCAAAAATGATGATGACAGTAAAAGATGGAGTCAGCAGTGAAAGTAAAATTATGAATAGAGAAGACATTAAACAAACTCTGATCTAAATTAGTAAGACAAAGAAGCAGAAACTGAGTGAAAAATACTGTCCTGACTCCCCAAATATTGTTAGCACTGAGAGGCAAAACTGAGTTCATTTGCTTACTGTGAGAAGGAATACCACCTCCATAGAGTGTTGTTCTTGTCTGGAAGCAGAAGAAGGTAAGAGCATTTAGTGAAGTTGAGAAGTTTCATTGCAAGTGGACCTTTCAATTCATGGACTTGATTCAGATTAGTAATGATCACTTGCAATAGTCCAGGACTGCTACCAGCAGCAGCACAGGATTTTGGACAGAGGGATTGAAAGACTCATGGGCTCCAAATATTGATGCTTTCCAAGGAGAAGTTGATAAGGTTTTCAGAAAGTTCCTGGAATCAACAAGCAGATCACTGGCCTGGGCAGGAGTTTCCAGGGAAAAAAATTAAAACAATACTAGCAAAGACAGTGCCACAGAAAATTCCTGAGACTGTGTGATCCCTTTCCAAGCTGTGAGGGTGGATAGCTTCAGTTCTCCACAGAGACCAGACATATCATGTCACAGTTAGGGTTAGTAACGAGTAAAAGAAATCTAGAACTTACTGAGATGCAGACTACAGGATGTGGAGGTAGGAGGATCATAGTTCTAGGTCAGCCTGGGCAAAAGTATGAGACCCTATCTAAAAACCAAACTAAAAGTATAAGGTCTGGGGTGCGGCTTAATGTACAGTATTAGGAAATAACATTATACATAAATTGCTGTCCAATTTTCTTCTTTATTGACTTATGGAACACTATATATACCTGCCATCTTACAAGTGGATAAACCCATGTGACTAGATATGACAAATGAACTTATAGTGGACATAATTTCTATGTGTCACTTTTGGACTGAGACAAAGAAACTCTGCCATGTGATCTTCCAATGTATTGTTTTCTAAATACTGTGACCGTGGTGGGTAAATATTGAGATTCTAGAACTACATGATAGATGCCATTTAGATCCCCCACTCCCTTGGAAGGGAGCTCACTAGAGAGACACTGGGCTCACAGCAGGTTTTGTGTAGATGAGAAGTGTGTGTAGGGTGTGTGTGTGTATGTGTGTGTGTAAATGTGCCTGTGAATCCAATACTTTTAGAATTTATTTCTTCTTGCAGCCTAGGCTACCCTACAGTAGTACCACATGCCAAGTTTTAAGAGTGAAAGAAATGAACAAATTATAAAGAAAAAGAGAGAAAGAGGGGGATTTTAGAAAAAGTACATTTTTGATGGTTTATATAATTTTCTAAAATTTGGAGGATGGAGCAGAATTAAGATATTCCAAAATAACTTTTTGGAAATTCAGATAATAAATTTAGACTCCTTCTGTCAGATGATACCACTTTTTACCTTCTGATTCTCATATGTGGTTGGAAACTCATATCAGAATTCACAAATTGGTGACTTGATAATCTGACCTTTTTTTTTTTATTCTTGTAGTACAGAGATTTGGACTCAGGGCCTTCACCTCAAGTCACTCTACCAGCCTTGTTTTTGTGAAGGGTTTTTCAAGATAGGGTCTTGTGAACTATTTGCCTGAACTGGCTTTGAACTGCAATCCTCCTGATCTCTGCCTCCTGAGTAGCTAGGATTACAGACATGAGCCACCTTTGCCCAGCAAATCTGACCTTCTTGCCAGGGATTTGGTCTCCCTGACAATCAGGGCTACATGAAGTCATTTTCTTCTTTCCAAAAAATTCTCTGTCACAGTTCACTCTACATCATTTAAGTATATTTCAATAGCATTTGATACAAGGAATAGCTTAAATGGTTTTTAATTTATCATAGACTATCTTCTTAGGAAATTATTTTTATACTTCTTCCACCAATTGCTAGTTAAGAACAATGTGTCCTCATAATTCCAGGAAGTAGTGCTATGACTGTCAAAAATGATGTGTTGCATAATCACTAGCAGTAAATAGACTAATTCTTTGAAGCTTTTCCTGCTGGAAGGTGTATAAGAATATCCACTGGAACTGCCAAAGTGTACCTGCCAACAACTGAAACCTAGCAGTTGAAAGAGTCAGAGATAAATAAGGAAATGTGCGGCAACTGTCTTGAAATATTGAAATATTAGACTGGGAAGGCATTGTGAAAGTACACAGTGATCTCTTGTTTTATGTGGCGACGCGTTCTGGTGGGAAAAAGTTATCTATGAGTAACCCACTTTTACTGCCGGGTCTTGAGAGTGTGTTTTATAAAACTGTCAATGTGAAGGAAAAAGTACTCTCTGCTATCCAAAGCAGACTACACGGAGGGTAGTCTATAAATTTTAGGTAGCATGGGAACGAATGAATAAAATGATGTAGCCATTGAGCAAATGAAAAGCTAGACTTCAGTGAAACTTAGGAAAAGTGTTTCCCTGGGATTTTAATCTTCATTTTAGAAACTGTGCTATTAGTAGATAAACTCTCCTGGGAAGAAAGAAACAGAACATTACAAGGATCAGACTTGTGTAGTAACTAACTGAACTGGACTTGGTGATGTGCACTGGTCACAAGACTGTACATTAAGGCCCACACCAAGTTGGGACTATGTTTTGAGAAGTTGTATTAAAAAGAAGTCAAATTAGTAGTAAGGCAGATGTCCAAATGAATCACCAGTCAGTCTCTTTGGAATCAGAAATTTAAAACAACATCAATGACAGCAAATAAATAAACAAACAAAAAACAGACTAATGCAGCAAAGCAGAAACCAGAAAAACTGCTAAGAGCAGAGGGTAGAAACCTAGACTAAAGAAATTCTTGGAAATGGAGAGTAATAATGAATTCTTAGAGACTGCAAAAAGTATCCTAATATCTAATTTCTCTTACTTTTTGGCAATCATAACCTTGATATTTGGTGTACATAGAGTAAAGGAAAAAGTGAAGTACTCTCTCAGGTAGGTAGTTATGACCATACGATTACATTTTAGCCAATGAACCATAACAGAAGTTTTGTATGCTATTTCTAGTAAATATACTTAAAAGGAAAAAAACTATAAAGATATTATAACTCTATATCACTCCTGAATTTTTTTCAGCCAGCTATATAAAATGCCAGTATGATGGCTAGTGCTCCAGCAGCCATTTTGGGCCATGAGTATCACTTTGGAAAAGGTGGACTAGAAAGCATGAAGAGATCTGAGTCGATGAGGGCACTATGCAAGCTGCATGCTAACCACTCTGGATCTGCTTTATGTTAAAAAATTCTGTTTTATTCAAGCCACCATTATTATTGTTATTTTTCATTTTTATTTTTTATTATTCATATGTGCATACAAGGCTTGGGTCATTTCTCCCCCCTGCCCCCACCCCCTCCCTTACTACACACCCCACCCCCCTTCTCCCCCCCACCCCCTCAATACCCGGCAGAAACTATTTTGCCCTTATTTCTAATTTTGTTGAAGAGAGAGTATAAGCAATAATAGGAAGGAACAAGGGTTTTTGCTGGTTGAGATAAGGATAGCTATACAGGGCATTGACTCACATTGATTTCCTGTGCGTGGGTGTTACCTTCTAGGTTAATTCTTTTTGATCTAACCTTTTCTCTAGTTCCTGGTCCCCTTCTCCTATTCTTCTAATGGTTGTCAAGCCACCATTATTGAGTTTAATTTGCTTCTTTTGCAGAGTTCAGCTGGCCTGAAAAGTTTCACCTATTTCTCTTTTTTTTCTCTAAAAAAGAAGTCATGTTGTATACAATAGAAGAAATTTAAGACATTGAAATGGGAACTTGATAAACATTGATGCTGACTGGTAGTATTAAACACTGCCTCACCTGTATACCTAATTTTTCATTGGTTTGGTGTCACAGTGTTGGATTGATGGTAATTATCCTATAATTTAAGAACACTGAGAAGCTTGGTACAACCCCTTTTTAGATAAAGAGATTGATTTAAGTTCTTGACCTCAGTAAGAAAAATAACCTTGATTTGTGACAGAGACGAGACTAACAAGTGGTTACACTGATTTTTCAGTCTGTTGCTTTCTACTCTACTGGAGTGGCAGTATTTCGGAAGGGGTAACATGTCCTTCATTTCCTCAAAATGCAGTTGCAGAAGCATTCTCACAGAGGCAGGTACTGTCTGGGACATGTATTAAATACCTAAGAATCTTTCCTTCTAAAAATGTATAAGGCAATCTTAAAACATTGAATTTTATTTCAATAAGCTTATAATGATTTATACTCCCATCCAATCTGTACACTTGTATCAACATTTGTAACACAAATAACAATGCATGATAGCATTTTTAAAGTTTTCACCCTTGTGTATATAGCCTGTAGATAAGGATCATATATATGTAAATTTGTAAAAGCAGAATTGGTCGAGATTTCGTGCAGGCATGGAGCATATAAAATTTGGGACTTTTTCTTTCAAAGAAATAGAAGAAAATGACAAAAAATAGATATGAGCTTTAATTTTTATTTAGAATAACAAAAGAAATCGTATTGGAATAAAAGTATTTAAAAAACTAATTTCACAAGCATCATAGAGTTAAGAAAAATTCTATTTTAATAAATCGACTGCCTGATAGATCTCTATATTGTATCTCTTACATTGTTTTGACATATATTCCAATCTATATTTCAAAGTTGTAATAGTATCTGCTAAAATTGAGAAATAATTTATTCTTTTCTACAGCATGGTTGGTTAAAATTATCTCCATTACTGATGGCTTAGAAATTGATTCAAATTTTGTTTGTTTTGACAATGTATGGTACATCTTCAAGATTATGATTACATTTAAGAAAGCTTCTATTCAATTTCTTTCAATTGTGAGCTGTATAATTTTAGGGCATTTCAAGTGTACTTGGACCATGATTCATCTTACCCAAAATGTCAGTGTCGTTCATTGTGGTGCTGATGCCATCATTGTAGTTGCATACATACATGGATTTGTATGTGACTCTTTATTGCTGTGGTTCGTGTTAAACAAGCAAGACATTACTAAGATGCAGAATGCACGTGACAAGGGCAGCCTATTGAAGGACGAGGACAGAGGCTCTATCTGGCCACTGTGAGGCATCCAGTTGGAGCAGTATTATGCTGAGTCAGTCACCTCTAGGTGATTTGACCAGAAAAATGTCAGGAGCTACATAGGAAGGCATCAAGAGCCGGCAAATGGCTGCGGATGGCTGCATTGCCTCTAAGAGAAGCAATTACAGACCTATGAGTAGATCACCAAGACTACAAAAGGTAATGAATGCATTGTGAAGACTGTGAGAAAGTGAAAAATAGCTCTGCTGGAGGATAGTCCATGGCGTTCCCAACTGGCATGAATGAAAAGTTCAACTGCAACCATAAAAAGCACTGTGCATTCCCTTTTTCTGACTAACAGCAAAGATAGCTGTTTCTTTACAGAAGCCATTCTAGCTCTACTTAATCCTGCCTTCTGGATAAAAAGCATTAAGATGCCCGTGGCAGCTGTCATAAACTGCTGCCTGGTTTCTTCTGCTTTGAGAAAAGCCAGTAGCTCATGGCCTCCAACAGCGCTCACAATGAAGCCATGGTCTTCCTGGGATGCTCCTATCTGATGAGCAAAGGTGTCAGGGATGCTAGAGCTGGGACATTCCTGCCTAAGGTGGACCTCTTCTAATGGACAGTCCAAGTCTCTCCACTGGCCTGGCCAAGATTTTTCCAGCAGACACTGTTCCTGTCCTGTCCTCCTGACTGTTCCCTTCTCACAGGCATCAGACAAACATGGTGGTCTGTAGACTATCCCTGCCTATGCCTCCCTCCTCTTCTCTTAATTCTCCACAGATATTTACCCTCATAAATCTCTTGCATTTCTAATCGTGACTTGGTGCCTGATTTCTGGAGGACCTTGCCTGGTGCAGTTGGTTCTGTAAGTGGACTGAGAAATTGGGAGGGAGAAAAGGTTTATAGGTTGCATCATTCATCCCGACTGCCCAAAATGATGTAAGGGTTATAGACAATCCATGGCAGCTTGGTAACAGAACACTTTATCAGTGACACCTGGGCAGAGGTTCTAATGGGGTGGTAATGCTAGGTCATTGAGAGGGAGTAGTGCATATATGAGCAGGGTACGGGAAATCATCCCCTTTAAGAAGCAGAGCACTTTCCTGATTTTGGAGACACCCAGTGGGTCCTCTGAGTTGTATTCTCTTCCTGCAACTGGCTAAAACAAATCAGAACACATCAACCAACCAACCAACACCCCTTTAACTTTTGACATTTTTAGCAGTTTTGATGTTTTAGCAGTTTTTGGTTAGTGGAATTCAAGAATTAGTAGTGTTAGACAAACTTTGTTTCGAGTCCCAACTCTGCTAGTTATGGCCCTATAAAAGTCCAGAACTGACTTATTTATATATAGCAGTGACTAAGAATCCCATTTGATTTTACTAAAACAATCCTAAACTAAATGTATCTATTTCTCTTTAGATGGGTCACAGAAATATTTGAAGCAGTATCAGCCTTCTACCCACCCCTCCCAGGATGAAGGAATATTTTCTGAATGGATAGCCAGAAAGTAAATAGAGAATACTATTAAATGATGACAGTGACAGTACCTAGCATTTTTATGTTTTATAAAACCATAGGGCCATCTGAGCACAGTTCTAGGTCTCTTCTCCAGGGCTATGAACATGTAGCTTCATTATCTTCAATGTAAATTAGCTTTCGGTGTAAAGGAATGATTTCCCTCACCACAGAACTACTCTTCTTCAAGAAACTCTGACTTTACTTCCTGGGTATTTAGATTTTGGAAGGCTTAGGTGCAAAGAGTAGCTTGGCTTTGAAGCTAAGGGAATGTAAGAGACAGAGAGACAGAGAGAGACAGACAGACAGAAAAGAGACACACAGAAGGAAATTGGCAGAGGCTATGTTAATCTGCAACAGTTACCTACCCAACATAAATCGTTAGATAACGGCTTGTTTGACTCACAGTTTTAGAGGTTTCATTTCACTGACTCCATTGCTTTAGGCCTGTGGTGGCATAGTTCACAGTGGCAGGAACAGATGTCAGAGGTAGCCCATTTACGAGGAAGAAAAGAGAGAGACAGGAAGGGATTGGGGTCCCAGTATCCCCTTCAAGGGCATGCCCCCAGTGACATAACTTCCTGCCACTAAGCCACACCTCTTTAAGTCTTTACCACCTTGCAATAGCTTCAAGCTGAGAATTAAGCCATTACCATGTGGGCCTTTGGGGACCCTTTAAGATCTAAACTATAGCAGAATTAGAGACACAGAGAGTTTTAGTCACAGAAAAGTAGAAAGCACCCACTGAGAACCTGGTAAGAGAGAAGCCTAAAGAGTATTTTTAAGCTTCTGGTGTTTGATATATTTTATTTTTGTTTTTGTGAATATCACAGTGTGGTTCAGTGGCCCAGTTGTGTTTAGATTGCATGTGTGTGTGCACGTGAGCAGAGTAGAAATCATGGCAAGTATCTATGGTGTGCTCACTTTCTGCAGGCACCGGGTGAACTGCTTCCCACTTCCTCTAACCCTGAGACTAAGGTGCTATCATTATCACTGGTTCACAAATGAGGGACTGAGACAAGTTTTCTTAATGTGCCCAAAGTCACACCACTAGACAGTGCTGCCAGGACTCAAACTTAGCCTGACTCTGGAGCTTGGCTGTCTACTCTTTACTGGGAAGAAGATACACTGAGCCAGCAGAAGTAGCTCCTTCATTCAGCATACTGGGTTCATGATAAAGACTACCCCAGTAATTTGCCCTAGTACAAGGTCAAATGTACTAGATCTCATTTGTTCATCATAAATCAAGTAAAATCATGCCTGTAATCCTAGCTACTCAGGAGGTAGAGAATGGGAGGATC
This sequence comes from Castor canadensis, assembly GCF_047511655.1. Classification (NCBI taxonomy): domain Eukaryota; kingdom Metazoa; phylum Chordata; class Mammalia; order Rodentia; family Castoridae; genus Castor; species Castor canadensis. The sequence continues at coordinate 78,303,234 of NC_133394.1, read as the reverse complement.
ATGGTTTAAGTACAGACTGACCAAAAAATGTTAGTGAGACCACATCTCAACCAATAATCTGGGTGTGATGGTGTGGACCTATAATCCCAGCTATTGGGGAGCCATAGGTAGGAGAATCAAAGTCTGAAGCTGACCCTGGGCAAAAGTGAGACTCTAACTAGAAAATCATAGCTAAAGCAAAACAGGGCTGGGTAGAGAACCTATATAGCAAGAGTGAGACCCTGAGTTCAAACACCAGCACTATAAATAAATAAATAAATGAAACAAGCCAGCTTATGTAATTCCTTATATAAATTGGTTTATTCTTTCCATTAAGTATAAATCTCATCACTTTATGTGAGAATTCTTGAGCGCTTGAGACAGACAAAATTTTGCAAGTTGGAATTTTGGCTGTGTTACTTAGTAACTTTTGAATTGTAGTGAGATATTACTCCTTATTTTTAAAACTAGCCATAATAGTACCTATTGTACAGGTCAGCTTTATGTTAAAATAATCTATGTGAAAAGACCCAGTGTTTATAAAATAAGGACTCAATATACAATATCTTTCTTTTCCAGAAATTTGGCTAACAGTAATTTCCTGAGGTAATATAGAGAAGCATGTTGCTCATACCAATATGTATATCTGCCTGAGTATTAATAGATTAGATCATTTATTGGTAAATAATTTTCCATATTGGTGTGATGAAAAAGTGCTCTATAATGGAAAATAATTTGCACAAGGACATATTAATATGGAATTTTTGGCATGTGATTGTAACAGAAATACACATAGCTTATTTCTCCCTTAAAAATGTGTGATTTGATTAATAGATCTTTTCTACTCCTTAATTCAGGACCTTTAGCTTTTTACATGCTGTTCCACCAAAACTGTGAACACACTCCATGACTTCTCAGTGGTTGTTACACGTGTGGAATGATATGCCTTATGGAAAAATACCCAGTATAAAGATTTTACTGGATTAATTTTTGTTAGTTCATTCCATTCTATGGATTAAGTTATAAAAATTTGTATCACAGCTCTAAATAGGTATTTCAACATGAAAAAGTATGTATAATTTTTTAGTTAAAAGTCTATAATTTTAGGCAGCTTCCAGCTATCACTGTACCATCTTCTTTTTTAAAAGCAGCATTTCATTGCAAATCCCAGATAAATCACTACATATAGAATGAAATGTTATTTTGAAATCAATATAAATTATTATTTATTGGTATTTTGCAAAAGGAGACATCTTTGCCTTGAAAACACAAAATAAGTCTTGTTGCAGCAAATTAGGAATGCGATTTTATTTTTACAGATCATGTAAATCACCATTAAATATTAGTCTCACTTATTTTAATAAATTTGCTAAGACATCTAATAAAAGCCCAGAATAAAAACAAAATATAAACATTAATACGTACAACATATTGCTTTATGGTCATTAATCAAAAAATATTGTAAGATTGTGCAAATAAAGAAATACTTCAAGGTGAATTTGTTTTCTGTTGATGAACAAAATAATCTCTTCAACCAAGGAATCAGCTTAAAGTTATGAATTATAACCAATTTAAAAGCAAAAAGGTAAGCAAGGCTAGTAGAAGTAAACATATAAAACTTAATTAAACTTGTCATTTGGTTATACTACCCTTTTGGTTGAGAGAGAAAGTCACTGAAGAAAGGAACTTCTCTCCTCCTTGCTCATGTTTCTGAGTGTCTTCCATCAGAGACACTGACAGCTTTCCTTTTGGATGGTCTTTTCTCATGGCCTTGGAAATTGAGAGGATATCCCTCTGGGACACAGGACAGATCCACTTGTCGTCCTCTATGATTGTGTGTAGTTTTGCTTCAGTCTTATAAAAGATTACAGTGTCCTAAATTACCATCTGGCCCCAGTCGTGTTGCCATGTGGCAACTCAGGCTTAGAGAACTGGTGCAAGTAAATGATGATACTCAGGTTATTTTTACTGCTATGTGTGTTGGCCAGCCTTCCATCACTGTGACAAAATACCTGTGTTAATCAGCTTTGGAGGAGGAAAGATTTATTTTGGGTCAGAGGTTCAAAGGTTCCAGTCCATGGTCATTTGCCTCTGCTGCTTTGATGAGGCAGAGCTTCATGGTGGGAGCTGCTATAGAACAAAACTGGTATGAAGTGAAATAGGGAGATAGGAATGGCAGGATCCCAGTATTCACTTCAGTGGCACATCCCCTGTGGCTTACTTTCTTCCAAAGCAGACTAACCACTCAAAGATTTTACCACCTCCCCATAACACCACAGGCTGGAGTTCAAACCTTTAACCCACAGGCCTTTGGAGGATGTTTATGAAAGCACAGCCCTGAGAGTAATAACCTTTCCTTTTCTCTGACCACAGAATATTATGTCTTCTGCACATGCAGGAAAATGTGACACTCTTAGTTTATAAGCAAGGTAAAACCACAAATCTTTCAAAATTTTCTCTCAATATTTGATGGGAGAGAAGATATGACAGCAGCAGCTGAAAGGATGAAGAAAACTGCATCATCAGAATCCAGGCAGGACCATGAAGATCTGAGCCAAGTCAACCGGAGAGGAAGAAGCAGGTGAATGAACACATAGAAGGGCCAGCTACTCTACAATGTTGCAAAGTTGGGAGGAGGAGACAGTTCGATCACAGACAGCACGAGAGAAGTGATGGAGCCATGTGGTAGGAGAGAAGCAGAGGAAGGTACAGGTGGCTCATCTTAGCAGATGCGTGAGCTGGCCGGTCTTCAGGCTCATCTGTCCTCCTGTCCATCTGTACAGTGTTCTCACAAGAGACCCATTTCCCTTTGTACTCTCTCAGTGAGCTACAGCAAGAAAGAGCACATCTCATTCAATCTGTGAAATACTATGGTACCTCCTTTTATTTGCTGTTTTATTCTAAACCCTAAATAACTAAAAAAAAAAAAACCCTAACTTGTTCATGAATGATCATGAATACAAACTAAAAGTCACATACATGGCGTACAATTGGTAGATCTCAAATATGAATCTTTATTCATTTCCGGGTAATCATTGCATATATTTAAATTCACAAAAAATATTTCCTCCATACAGATAAAAAAAGTTTCTAGATGTCTGTTTTTTGTATTGGTGACACCAAACAAAAATGACATAAAAAGCATGGGGCGTGATGGCGTATATCTGTAATGCCCTTGGCTAGGGGCTGAGGCAGGAAGATTACAAGTTTGTGGCAAGCCTGAGCTATATAGTAAGTTCCAGGACAGCATGGGCTACAGAGTAAGACCTTGTCTCAAAACCAAAACAAAGCAGACATAAAACTCTAAATTTAATGTAAATCAAAATAAATGTAAAGGTATTTTATGGCCTCGGTATTCATTTGCTCCATCAAACACTTCTTCTGTTGCATTTTATACCTTGTAGCATGGGACAAACAAAAGATGAATATACAAACAGGGATCAAATATAGGCTTTGCTTTTTGAAAAAAACACAGTTGGGCGGGGTCATCAGAGCAAAACGCCATAGCTCAACTGTGCTTGCAGAAGGCGGGAAGAGGCAGACCTAGGGCAGGCTACTGTAGAAAACAATGTCAGGAGACACCATCCTTTGAGGACACAAGTCACTCTGTATATTCCTTCTGTTCAATTATCTTCTGTGAGAATGCTGCGATCCAGACATCCAGCCCAGGAGAGCATCATATATAAGAAAAGACCAGAGCTGGATGTGGGGGTGAGCATTGTGGCAGGAAAAGAAGGGAAGAAAATCATCTAGGCCTTAACAATGGCCTATGTGCTGGCTGTGACTGAGCATTCATTCTTATTCCCTCCTGCATGAGTCTGGAACCCTGACAGGCAGAGAGCTAAGTACCATGTTTCCTACACTTCCTGATAGTCAAAGCCTGGTTGCGAATTGGGTTGTGCTAATTACATTGATTTGTGTGAAAATTCAAACACAGCTCTGTGGTAGGAGCCTTTTTGTTGATGCTACTTTAGGTAGCAAATAGGTCACAGAAATGTCAGAGTTTAAAGATAGCCATGACAGCTAGATTTACTATTCCAGATTGTAATGCAGCTACAGGCAATCCTAGTGATTGCCATGGTGGGGTCAGCCCACTAGTGTCTGATTTTCCTGGAACTCACCAGTCCAGTAGCAGCTGAAAGACTCCTCCTCCTTCATCCCTTCTAATCATTTTGCAAGCATTTAATTCCATGAGAGAAAACCTTCTGTCTTCAATATCTGCTTACTACACTAAACACACACACACATACACATGAACACACATGCACACAGAAACCCATCTTGTGATCAAAGAATGACATCTAAGTATGTAAGCGCCAAAGACAGACAGTAATAGAAAATAGAGATGGAAGAGTATGCTATCTAAAACTCACAGAATTTTTCAGTTATGTTTCTCTCAAACACTTGCCATCTAAATATTTCATTAAATATTGGTTGCATGAGATTGTATGTGAAATTCTTTAGAGTTTGACCTTTTCCAATAGATAGTATAGCCAGTGGAGTGGAGAAACACTGAAGGCTTCTATTTAAGTGAGTAATATGAAATTTCTGCCTCTCATGTATAATTTTCATGAGAATTATAGAAAGGATAGTGGTAGCTACAGATCAAGATGGCTACCAGAGATCAGTCTGTAGCTTACGAGGTCATTGTAAAGCAGTTTGTAAATTTATTCACATTTTATGCAAAGTTTATTATTTGATTTACAAACAGTAAAATTCAAAACATTAATAACTTATTTTGAAATATCAATAATCTGATAAAAATTTTGACATAGTCATCAAGGTTTCATGCTTTCAAAGCTATCAAGCTAAAGGCATTTTAAACTGTGTGAACATTAGTGTCACATATTGTAGTTTAGGTCTAGAATGCTCCCCAAAGGTCCAGGTGTTAAAGGCCCTATCGGGCTATTGAGAAGTGGTGGAAATTTTAAGAGGTGGGGCCTGCTGAGAGGAAGTTAGGTCCATGGGAAGAGCCTTTAAAAGGGTTTTAGGACACTGGCCCCTTCTTGCTCTCCTCTTTTTCTGTCTCTTTGCATCCCAACTGCCATGAAGTAAGCAGCTTTGTACCACGTGTTCTGCCATAATAAACTGTCTCATCACCAGTCCAAAACAATAGGCAGGCCAGCCATGAACTGAAACCTAGGAAACCATGATCAAAAATAAACTTTTCCATCTTACAAGTTGTTTACCTCAGGTATTTTGTCACAATGGCAGAGAGGAGAGCACCACACAATGACATCAGCTGGCTGGTAAACACATGTACCTTCTACTCATAGTTAGTCTTGTATGAAATTGTTCGTGGTCTCAAACTGCCTCCAGGTGATTATGACTTTCTGGGCTTTCTTTATCATATACTACTATCATACTTGAGTATGCTATTGTATTCTTTACCAGTGTCATGTGCAGTCATGGGCGCAGTTGGTGAACAGTGCACTCCTAACATTGGAATGGACGTTAGCTGTGAGGAACGGCCAAGAAGCAGGCCTTGATGCGTGACCTTACTCATTCTCTTAGAAGAGTAAATTTTAGAATTAAATATAAGTTGAGAAAATGAAAAAGGACTTGCAAGCAAAAATGTGCTGCAATATTTGGAGAGTTACAACATCAAAAAACACATTTTTGGATGTTCTTTGTCTTTATAGAAAGTTAGTTGAACTGTGAGAGTTTTAATGTAAGTGTCTTTGGAAACTCCCTCCTTCAATAAAATAAATCTGCTTGCACATAAACATTATATCACTTACCACATATATTGCAAATGTTTTCTTTTTTTCTGTATAACAGAGAAAATCCTGTGGGGTTTTTTGTTTTTGTTTTCTTTTGTTTTTGTTTTTTTTTGGTGATTCTGCGTTTCTGAACTCAGGGCTTTGCACTTCCTAGGCAGGTACTCTACTACTTGAGTCATACCCTCAGTCCTTTTATGCTTTATTTTTCAGAAAGGGTCTAGTGTTTTGGCCTAGGTTGGCATTGGATCTTGAACCTCCCAATCTCTTCCTCCCAAATAGCTGGGATTACAGGCGTGAGCCACTATGGCCAAACAGTGTTTTATGCTAACCCATTGCATTTCCTCCAGGCCACATAGAAAGGTTCTATGTTCTACCCTTCTTTATGGTTAGGTTGGGCCCACATTATGTTCCTATGTACAAGTAAATCCCCTACACAATGTTCCACGGTCTGTCTCCCACTTTACTTTTTAATTAAAAAAAAAACGTGACTGTATGTTGAAGTTGGAGACAGTAGATAGAAAGAACCTGAGTTTCTGAGTCACAGCATGATGCTTTTTCTTGCCTTTCCCACCCCCGAGACGCATACAATAAATTCTACCTCCTACACGTGCTCATTTGATCGATATAAATAGAAAATTGGCCTTCATTGTGTTCGAGCTGCTGAAACTTTGACATTGTTTGTTACCCAATTTGGTTTAAAATATATATCACAGCCTCATTAAGTTGTGACCTCTCCTGAGGTCACAGGTCTTGTTTAATTTTCTCTTTTTCACAATAATCTCTGGTACAATGTCTAATATATATAGTAAGTTCTTAATGTATGTTTAGCAAATTATTAGTCTAAAAGAACCAAAGCAATTTTATCAAACAGTACAAAAGTATCTATTTAAAAATGTCTTAAGGGGCTGTGATGGCAGACTGTTTTGCCTAGCATGCACAGGACTCTGGGTTTGATCCCCAGCACAATATAAGAAAAAATTAAAGATGTCTTTGATTTAAAAAGAATATTTGCTTTTATTTTGCATTGCATTACTGGTGGTTGAACTCAGGGCCTCCTGCTTACAAGGAAGGTGTTCTACCCCTTGAGCCACTCTGCCAGCTGTTTCTGCATCGGCTAGGGTCTCGCTTTATGTCTGGGACAGCCTGAATCGTGATCCTGCTATTTGTACTCCCTGTGTAGCTGGAATGAGACGCACGTGTCCCTGGACCAAACTGTTGGTTGAAATGGGGTCTTGCAATCCTTTTGCTCAGGCTGACCTCAAATCATGATCCGCTGACTTCTACCTCCCAAATGGCTAAGGTTACAGGTTAAGTATCCAGCACGGATACTTACTTTTTAAATATTTAAACATGCAAAATACTTTAAAGGTATTTACTTTAAATTTCCCTATTTTTTTCTTGTGGTACTAGGGATCAAGCCCAGGGCCTTATGCATTTTAGGCAAGCCCTAAGCTATATCTCCCACCCTAAATTAGGAACAAACTATATCTTAAAATACAAAGATTTTAAACAGATAGTAAATATGTGTCAATATTCACACAACTTTAAAAAATATTTTTCTGAATATATCCAGGATTACTATGAAAGAAAGTAATGTGTAATGACATTTATGGGTATTATCAGACCAATTAATTTTAACTCATATGTTGTAACCTAATTAATTACCTCCATAGTTGTGTCTTAAATTTTTCCTTTACATTGCTAGACTTATTTTTTTTTAGCAATTTTAAGTTTACAGACCAGGTGACTGGAAGGTACAGACCATTCATCTATACGTCCCTACTCCCTTTTTCCTAATATCTTCCAGTAGTGTAGGGCATTTGTTATAATTGATGAACCAAGATTGATACATAATTACCAACTCTATAGTTTACACTATGGTTCACTATTTGTGCTGCATGTAGTATTGGCTTGTATAATAGCACGATTCAGTATTACAATATTATAGAGGACAGTTTCACTGCCCTCAAAATCCCACTGCTCTGTTTATCCTTCTCTCCCTTCCCCTGAAACCTTGGCTACCACTGAGCCTATTCTGGCTCCATTTTTTTGCTTTTTCTGGAATGTCATGGTTGGAGTCATACCACGTGTGACTTTTCAGATTGGTTTCTTTCACTTAGCCATGTGTATTTAAGTTCCCTCCAGGTTGTTTCATAACCTGAAAGCTCATTTTTTTTAATGCTGAATGATATCCCATTGAATGGATGTATCATAGTTTACTTATCCATTTCTCTACTGAAGAACATCTTAAGTTGTTTTTCCATGTTTTGGAGATTCAGAATAAAGCTACTATAAATACTCATGTGCTTATGTAGACATGATTATCAATTAATTTGGGGAAATAGCAGAGTGTAATTGCTGGATTATATGGCATGAGTAAGTTTAGTTTTATAAGAAATTGCCAAACTGTCTTCCAAGGTGACTGTGCCATTTTGCATTCCAACCAGCAGTAATGAGCATTTCTGTTGCTCCATGTCCTCCTCAGCATTTGGTGTCACAATCTTGCTCTGGAAATGTGCCATTCTAATCTTAAGATGTGCAACATTTCTTTTTCCAATTTTATTTTTTGGTACTTTCTTCTGTCATTTGTTTTCACACAAAAATCCTCTTTACTGCTTATGAAGAGTGGAATGAAGTAGCAGAGAATTGGGGTTTACCTCTGACACTCTGGGTTTTAATGTATTTGGGTCTCAAATGACTTTTGAATCTTAGACTCAATTTTAATTTATGTGACCCAAGGAGACCTCAGGTGAAGAGCATGCCTCTTGTTATCAGAACTCTGCGCAATTCATTTCACCCTTCATTCACTCCAGTTTTTTCTGGCAAACATCCTAATGTAGGTCAAACTCTTATGATGAGTGAATGAGATGGCATCAAGTCCCTAAAGAACTAAGTGGGTAGTACCAACCCTGGAACTAATTGTCCCAGTCTTTGCCTTGAACTTAGCTGTACATCCATATGAATTTGAGCTTGTTATAAAATGAACAGGTAGAAAACTGACATCAGCAGCTGCTCTAAGATTCCTTCAGAAGCACTGAATCTTTCACCACATCTCTGTAGTTAGGAACTCTGACAGAAGGATAACTTAATAGTCACAAGATGACTGAGCAATAGGACATGTGCACAGAGCTAATGCACTGGATGGAGTTGCTTAATGAAGAGTGCCAGAAATTTGTTAGCATTCCAAAATGATTATCAGGTGCAGAGTGAGATTTTTAAAGGTGCTGAGAATAGACAAGCTGAATTCCTCATCAGAGAGACACTTTCTGTCTTTGTTCACACTTCCCTTTTGGCAGTAGACATAAGGTGGTTGTTCTAAGCCTGACTGTTTTACATAAATATTATCTAAAGGATGAAAGCTAAAAGTTCATATAATTGAAAGAATTCCTCACTACTGAGGAGATGGGGAACTGGTGGTGGAAAGAGCTTTACTTTATGCCTCATTCATGTTGTATAAAAATACTTTCCACTTTGAAGGTTAGAGTGACTGCAGATTGACAATATTATGGTAACACTAAAAGGAAACTTCAGTGTAGTACTATGGTGATTTAGGAAGGTTGAAATTTGTCTGAAGGAGTAGTAAATTCACATGTATGTGTTTTGATATTACAGATAATGAAGTCTTTGTCATTTCTAATAATGAGTTACATATAAAGTGTGTAGGACCAGCCTCAGCATCACCACTACATGTTCATCTCTTTCAAGATGTGTGTGAGAAGTAGCAAGGTTTTGTCCACTATTTTAATAAAGATACCTGTGGAGATGAAGGAGTAGAAACATATCAGTTTTATGTCAAAATAACAAGCAGGGTATTGTTAAAACTATTATGTAAATATCAGAAACATACATTCTAGTATCTACTCTTTAGTAACATTGTATAGTTTCTAATTTATCACTGTTTCCTCTATTGAGTCACATCATAGAAAGATATAAACCATAAAAATCTAGCATCTGTGGTAAATTACATTATTTATCAACACACATTCAATCTTTTTTTCTTTGACCACTGAGAGAAATATATTTTATTTCCCCATCCCATCAACTTTGGGCTAGCTCATATGACTTGCTTTGGCCAATGGAATGTGGGCAGAAATGACACTTTGACAACTTGAAAATTAAAAGACAATTTACTACCAGTGTCCACCAACTTGGGGAACATACCTAAACCCAGGTCACAACCTGAGTGCAGCTGCAGCCAACAACAACCAGTGGGAATAGGCTAGCAGTGTTTGCAACATAAACCACTGAGATTTTGAGGCTTCTTAACTTTTGTTCTGTTATGAAGGATAATTGACTAAAAGGTAAAAAATAGAGACATCAATACTTAGAAGTGAAACTTTTTTTATACTAACAGTAAAGAAGTGAAATGTCTGGTATTAGCTTGGGGCTTCTTAATGTGTGGTTATGAAACTTATAAGAATCTGGGAAAATGACAAGACATGTTGTGCAATAAGGAAATCTGTGCTAAAACTTTTAAATACTTTTGGATGCTTGGGAGGGCAGCATGTACTTAATGTATTTGTTGTTTGGCATTTGTTGCCATTTACTAGATTTGTGGAGATAATATAAGAAAGAACCAGGTCAGAAAAGAGCCATACTTTTAATAAAGAGAATAAAAAGAAATATAGAGACTAAGGAAGCTTGGAGGACTGGAAAATGAAATGGTTTCTCATTTCTAAGAAGTCAAAATGAATTTGAGAAATTGCTTTAGCCATAAATTCTGATTAATACTCAAGATACAACCTCAAAGAAAAACCAGATCAAGGTGTGACAATCATGCATTTCCTTAAGACTTGTGATGGAGGTCCCCAGTAATTCCTTTCAGTTGGATAAAATAACTGAGGAAAAGTGACATGGAACTTGATTGCTAGGCCAGGGGAATGAGCACCAAGCACTTGTAAGTAAGTCAAAAAGAATTTGATATGACTACGGCTCTAGAGTAAAAAATATAAACAAATAAAGTTTCTGAAAGAGTTATATTACTGGTGATACTGCTAGCCCAGATTAAAAAGAGTGTGAATATATATAACTGACTCTTGGGTCACCAACTCTGTGGGCAAGAAACAGACTGAGGAACCAGTTCAGCCCCCCAAATGTCATAAATCTCAAAGGCTTCTTAAAATATGACCAGGGAAATAAAGAAGGGGATCCAGATGGCCGTTCCAAGAGCCATGGAGAAAACAGATGGAGGTGTTCCCAGGAAGCCAAGCTGGACTTAATTTTAAAAAAGTAAATCCTACCCACAGGAATAGGAGATCCTTTCAATATGTGCCCAGCAAGATTTTAGAATTGCTATGAACCAGTGACTGCTTTGGGTCCCTCACTCTTCCAAATTTCAGATGACAGTGCTTATTGTGGTTAACTTGCTTTGTCCAACAGTTGTATTTGGGGAGGGGGTACATGGGTAGACTTGTCTTCTTATTTCATAGATCACAAAGTCAAACTGTGCTGACACAGGGTCCTAGAATAGGTCCTGCTGCCACAGTTAGAAGAAACTTTTCAGTGCCTATCTTTTGGGTTTTTTTTTTTTTTCCTTTTTTTGTGCCAGAAATGTTGTATGTTAAAGAAAACAAGTGATTATGACTGAGATGACAGATTGAGGTAGAATGTATAATTGTTCAATAAATGTTCACTCTGTCCTTTGTCCTCATGGTTAATGGAATACTAATGATAGGCCATGCTGCACAGTTTCCTTTTTTCTACAAAATAGATATGGATGTGACATTGCATCAGGTCTGAGATGAGGCTTTGTGGAACACTGGATTCCAGTCAGTTCTCACTTGCTCTTGCCCACGTGACGAGCCTCCTATCCCAGGTAGGGGTGCTGCACACCTGGGACCTGGGATGATAAGACATAAGGGAAGAATTTGTGACTTGACCACAGTTTTAGTGCAGATTTACCACATATAATATGAAGAGAAGCAAGTATGTGTGGTGAGAAGGTTCCAGGGTTTTGAAATTATCTGTTCTCTGGTAACCCTAATGACCAGAAAATTACTAACGCATAATGTGCAGGATCATGGTTTTCTAGAGCCAAAGCCAGACCAGAAGCTAGCAACACACTTCTGCCGTGATGTCCTGACTTTCCCCAACGGGGCTAAGTGACCATTGTCCAGAAACTTCTGAAATGGTGAGGCAGAATAAACCTTTTCTCCTTATAAATTGATTGTCTCAGGTTACAGTGATGGAAGTCTGACTAACACATTTGTCAAATTTCCTGGTCCCATTGCCTTTGAACCTGGGGAGAGTCTGGACATTATGGCAGGAGTGTATAGTGTGGCAAGCTGCTGGGTTCATGATATCTAGGAAGCCCAGAGAGAGTGCAAAAAGAGACTGTGGTCTCACAATCCACACTGACCTAACTTTCTCCCACTAGGTTCCACCTTTCAATTGCACCAAGTGAGCATTTGGGGGACATTTCAGATAGAAACTATAGCACAAATATCATGTTTAATCATTCTAACCAATGAATAACAACTATGAATTTGCAAAACAGGGTATTAGAATCTATCAACCAAAGGTGCTAGGATTAAAAATCTCAATAAATGAAAGCTCCAGGTTTTTCTTAACACTTGTTAAATGGGGGATTGCTTTATTTTCAGCAATCTTCACTCTTCCCTCCAGTGAACAGCATGGGTAGAAAAACTGCAAAGAGAGGTGTTTGATAATGATGGCAAGCTTCCATCTTTCAGACTGGAGGATTTTTATGGGGTTAGCAGAGTAATTTTTATATTGAAATGACATTTTTCTCTGATTTTATGTGCTTTTGATTTCTGAACAATGATGACATAAACCATATCGAAAAGTTGAAAAATAATTAAATTTCCACTCTCCTTCAATTATTACTACTGAAACATATGACACAGATAAGAAACAATCTTGAGAGTATGCTTTTGAAGTTATGCTTTATTGGCATTCGGGGGCTTCTGCCTAGATGCTGGATTCTCTGAAGCAAATGATGGTTGAGGAGATGAGAAATGTGTTCAAAGTAACTAAAATATATTATTTAACTATTATTTGCTTATACAAATATGATTCTATTCTTCCTTCATTATAGAAACAATGAAAACATTTTGTTAATTAAAAAAATTGTTTTGGTGGTATTGAGGATTAAACTAGCCTCCAGCTTGCTAGGCAGGTACTCAAACACTTGAGCCATACCCTCAGTCCTTTTTTTTTTTTTTCTCCTTCAGATAGGGTCTTGTACTTTTGTCCATGCAGTCCTCAGACTTAGCTATTCCTACCTCTGACCCTGGAGCAGTCTGGATCATAGGAGTGTGCCAATGTTTGTTTTTGAGATGGGGTCTTGCTAAATTTACCTCTGCTGGCTTTGAACCTCCATCCACCTTCCTCTACCTTACAAGTAGCTGGGATTACAGGCATGAACTGTCACACCCAGCCTTATTTTGTCAAAGTGTTTGCTAAAGAGGAAAGGAACATTGTATTTTGGAGAATAGAGGAAGCTTTGATATTCATGGAAAACTCAACGTGGTGTAAGAGCTTGGTCAATTATGTCTCCGAGTTCATAAAATGAGTCTAAGTAGTGAAAGTGAGAACCTGAGATGCTTCACAGTCTGGTATGTACATTTCACTTGGGACTCAGATGATATTAAAAATAATGTAGTGACAAGCCCAAAGATTTGTTTTTTAATGATCTGCCCAACATGGTCCTTGAAGTTTTCATACCAACTTCTTGGATGGTTTTGAGTAGTTTTTGTTATTTCTCCATGAGGGGCGTATAGAAGTTCTCTATAGGAAATTGGTAACAAGGCAAATGAAATTGCCGTCAGAGAACCAAATAACAAGTCCAGCCTAAGAAGACATGTAATCAGTAGTAGAGTCTAAAGTATCTCTTAGACTATATTAATAAAACTGAAGAAAGGATAAGTCAAGCCACATATAGATGGTCATTCAAGGCAGGATAGATACAAATTTCAGAAACAAATGCTACCTGTCCAAACATTGCCTAGGAATCCCAAGTTCACATGGAAGTGTGGTACCACAGTACAAATTTTCAAGGTGAGTATGGAAATACTCAATATCTGTTGGATACTTCATAGAGGACTAAGTAGCTCACAGTTCAATTATTGGATTCTGTTATTTTCTCTTAATGATGTCGTATCCTTGAAAAATCTATGTTTTTATCAGTGTCCATAATTAAAAGGAAGTAGTAAGTACTGCATGAAAATTAACTTGGAACAGGAAGTCAGATGGGGTTGTCCAATTTGATTTTAAGATTTGGGAAGTAGTGTAGATCTAAGAGGTGCATGTAGACCATTAGCAAGTAATTGCAGTTATTTAATGAAACACTAATACTGTATTAAAATTTGTATGTGTTATTTGTTTATATGATTAATAAGTTATTAGGATATGAGTGCTTCATTAAGTTGGTCCTTGTTACTTAATGAATTGTTAGTAATTTCTTTTGTCTGGTAGGTGCTATGAAAAAAAGTCTAGGTGTTCATGGCAATTGAGATAACAGATGCTTCTGAGCTGGAAAAGCTGAGAGTCAGGTTCTGGTCCATGCACTTTTAATATTGTAATAACTCTACTAATCTGTGATGATTCTTGGAAACCAACAACCTGACCTGATCCAGAGTCCACCCTCTGATTTTCTTCCATTTTAGTAAAATAATGGTTCTCAACCAACATATTGTATGACCTTGGACTAATTACTTAAGCTCTCTGCACTTCAGTTTCCTCATCTGTGAAATGATAGTCATAATGATTACTTTAGAGAGCAGTTGTATCAAATGAAACAATATCTGTTCTTACAGCATAATGGACATATCCAAACTGTAAATAAATATTTCTTCCTCGTTTCTGCTCAGATTCATCTTCTTAATTTTTCAAGCTTTGTATACTTTCATCAAATTTACCTGTGTGCAGAGTTCTTTCGTAGAAAGGAAAATTGTCCAAAATTCTATAAATTGTTAGTAAGCTGCTTTTAGAACAGCAGTTACATACTTCTTAGAGTAGTATGAAGGTCTAAAGATCTACAGTGAGGAATAAGTGTTTCCAGAAGAAAATCAGTTGAAGGAACTTCAAAAGTACATCAGACATGGAGTTCTTTCTTAGAATGGAATATCGTGCCATGTTCTAAAACTTGTTACTATTCTACTTTTAGAACAATTACATACTTCTTTGTATTATGGCACATAGACCTGAAAGTGGGATGTTTCGTGAAATTCCTGACAACAATCTGATTCTGTGAGTGTGGAAGTCTGAAATACCACAGATTCCATTTCCTCATCTATATTTGCTTGGCCATCTGCAGTCAGGGAGAGCTATGTGACTAGCCGTGTCCAATTAAACATGAGTGAAAGTGAAAGATGAGTTTATGAAAAGCCCATATGTGAGTCTTCAGTCTCCTCTTCCCCCTGCCTCAGCAAACAAGGGCAATGTATGTTCCAGAAAAATGTAGCTATTAGGTAGTGAGTCACTTATCAACCTAGATCCCTTTATGACTTGCTGGAGTAAAGCCAACTGCTGACTTATGAGGAAAACGTACTATGATCAACAGCTAGCGCTTGATGTGTGAAGTCACTGAGAGTCTTCTGTGTATGTGTTACCATACCTTAGCTAATTTAACAATACAGTGGATGTAAATGACCTCTAGGCACATAGGTCCTAAGGCTAAGTCAGTATTGAGGAAACAAAATTATATTATAAATACTTGCTTGAGAAACTTAAAATATACCATTTCCAGGTTCTGCTTTGGGTCTCTAGGACAGCTGAAGACAGACATCAGCTGAGTCTCTCTCTGGTCACTTGGAAATTCTACTAGTCTGACATCAAAATGGACTATTCACATGCTGGGAGTTGATGCTGGCTTTTGCTTGAGAACTCAGTTGAGACAAGTTTTGATTATGACACTGACACAAGGTATCTACATGTGGCTTCAGTCTCTCACTGCACATTAACTGGATTCTGGAGGGAAGATGTTCTTATTAGTGAGCATTTCAAGGAAGCCAGGAAGGAATCTGGAGTCTTTGTGTAGTTAAGACTTGGAAAAACAATAACCTTACTTCTAATGTACTTTATTCTTCAAATAAATAACTAAGGGAGTTCAGCCTAAGTGAAAGTTCACTTCTCAAAGAGTGAAAATGAATTAATTTATTGCATCCTCCTTATACAACACATGTTCTACTCAGAATGTTCACATGTTATAATTCTTGTAAGTGGAAGCTATGCTATATTATAATGTGAGATCTGTGCTAGTGCTTATTTCTAAAATTTAGCTCACTCTGTAGGCTCAGTAATAAGTACTGGATAAGTTCATGAATGATACATGTGCAGCTTTTAATTTTTCACAGTGTTTAGATTTTAGATGTTTATTTTTGAATAAATGGAGTATCAAAACTCAAAAACTTACCAAATCAACACATAAAATATAAATATATAATTATTTTTCATGTGAGAAAAAAGACTTTTAATTGAGACATAGTGCAGAAATGGGCAGAAGCCCCAGGGGTTATCTCCATTTGTACTTACTCATTTAAATACAAAGAACTATAAATATGCTCTTTTGCCCAATATATATATATATATATATATTGACTTGAGCCAATAGTGCTTCTGATAAAGTATAAGAAGCAGTTTTTCAACTCTGAAGGAAAGCAATGCCATAAGGTAAAGATGGTCCACTAATATTTTTTCTAATGCAACCAGATGTAAGGAAGAAGAAAATGAGATCTCTTAAGAAGTGTTATGATTAATATTATTGAGAATTTGAGAAAAAATTTTCAAGTTTACTTATTTTCTGAGTATATTGGCATATTATTCTTAGTTTGCATCAGTTTAAAACTCAGTGAATGTAAAATAGCATTGCCAAGACTACATCAATATACTAATGCAAAACAAAGATTGTTGGGATTTACAACATGGCTACAGGAGGATTAAACTTTTTCTCCAAGCTTGTAGTTGGCCCATGACAGAGGCCACTGTAAAGTGAGCAGAAAGGACACAAGGCCCTTAAAGTATGAGGTCATTTAGAAATTCTGAATTAATCACATACCTAATGTGATGCTGCATTCTAAATTTGTGCTAAATC
Source organism: Castor canadensis (assembly GCF_047511655.1). Classification (NCBI taxonomy): domain Eukaryota; kingdom Metazoa; phylum Chordata; class Mammalia; order Rodentia; family Castoridae; genus Castor; species Castor canadensis. The sequence goes on along the minus strand of NC_133394.1, from coordinate 78,286,479 downwards.
TTGTAGCCATTAGTATAAAAACTATTCTTTAGAATTCTGTCCAGTAGTGAAAAATCTTTTTGAAATGAGCATGTGTAACAAAACACAGAAAAAATGTTTTGAATTTAAAATGGAAAAAAAATAGTTTATAAAAGTAGAAGTGTAAAGTGTGTCTTTTCAGCACAACCCTTGACATCCGTCCATTGCTATTCATGAATTTTATTATGAAACTCCTTGGTTTCACATGCACTAGCTTTACCAGATTTTTCACTGGATCTGCATGAAAAATCAAGTATTTTTCCAGTTGTTAAAATCTAGTATTTTACTAATTGTTAATTATTATTATAGTTTTTCCTTCTTGTGTATTTACTTGTATTAATCCCTTAAAATTTAAATTTAGTTAAGTCAAAATTTTTCCAACTTGAAAGGAAATTGTTTGCTAATTAAACATTTAAATTTATTATAATTAAAAGGAGCTCAAATTTTTCTTTGGTACTACTCAGTGAAAATAGAGTTTCAAAAGTCAAGTACAACGGTAATTTAAAGTTTCCATCTACAGAGAAAGAATTTTCTAATACAAACTAAGACTTTTTGACAGTAGTTTAAACAATGAGTTAAAATATTTTCCTCTGGAAGCTATCAAATACTAAAATCCCATCAAACTTTAAAACATAAATCTACTTCTAAAATGTTAAATTTAAGTCATATTTCTATGTGTCTTAAAAGATCTGGTTGTAGAGCTAATAACTGTCTTCAAATGTTTTTACTTTGAAGAAAAGACTAAATCACATTGATCAGCTAATAAATATATAATGAAAGTTAGACCAATTTTTATCTCTATAATTAGAAAAGCAGAGGAAAGGAGACATAAAGAAGGGGGAATATGAAATCCTGCAGAAGACAATTTGGTGCTCTGTAGCATATGGGCCTCTGTAGGTCAAAGAATTCAAGGTTGGGAGGGAGTAATTCTCTGGTATTTGCAGGTAGGCCTGCGGGCGAGGTCTTCTGGTATCTACCTCCTTTGTAGTTTTTAAGTGCTTATTGCAGATGGCATTCTTCTATTCATATGAAACAAATCCTTATAAGATAGAAAATTCAATGACTTAGAAAAGACTGCCATAGTGTCTCCTAGATTCTAAAATTTTATGAAGAAAAATGGCATAAGTTCAGAACCAGATAACTGGACAATTTCATATTGGATAATACATTCAACAGATAGAATGCACATTTTAGGTAGGTCATTTTGGAAGGTTTATAAAAAATATTATATGATTAGGTGGTAACTAATGGGACTATTATCTACTTATTGGTTTGTCTTTTTTATTTCAGAAGAAAACCTAGATTCTAAATTCAGTTAGCTCAAGTTGAATAATAAATAGAATGGAAAAATACTACCTTGCCCAAGTTAACCAAACATAAACCCTAAGAATTTGTAGTAATTACAGGTTTACCCCTTTAAATTACCATGTTAGCACCTTTTCTTCAGGAACCACATCTCATAATATTTTATTATAATATCAGTGTCCTTTATCCAGAACAACTTGAATAACTCATGAATTCCTGAGCTATTATTATTATTATTGATTTGTACAGATTTTTTTGTCAAATACATTGCCACACTTAGTAACACCTAACATTTGTTTATGGCCTTCCATTAATTGGGGAAATGGTCCCATGGTATAAATTATGAGTTGTTCCTGACTGCATTGCCTTCAGTCATGATTCTCTACGTCTTCAGTTTTTACAACTAAGAATACTCTCTCTCTCACTCTCCTCTCTCTCTCTCTTTCTCTGTCTCACATACACACAAGGGGAAAGCATGTTCAGGTCTTGATTTAATATAACAATTTTGAAATATTTTTCTATTATTATCCAGAAGACATGAAAGAAAATGTTTTGAATAGGAAAACATAAATGAAAAATATTTAATCATTCATCCAACTTATCTCATTTAAAAAATGTAGTAGGCATGGTGCTTGATAATGAGAATAAACACAATTTTTTTTTATATTTTTGGTGGAACTGGGGTTTGAACCCAGGGCTTCATGCTTGCAAAGCAGGCACTCTACCGCTTGAGCCACACCTCCAGTCAACACAATGATTGAAGTGGTGAGGCTAATATGCAATTTTTCCTAATAATGTTTCATATACTTATCAAATATTAATAAATAATAATAAATTAAATTAAACAACCAAGGTTATTCATACATTACATATTAATTCCCAGCATTAGAGAGAGCAATAGCTGCCCTGCAAATAGGTTTTGTGCATTCTGCTACAAAGCCAACCAATGTGCAGTGTTTGCAGAGTGGTCTATGGACCATTTACAAGTCACCCAGGTTACACATCCAGACATCCCATACCAGAATCTCCAGGGAGTGGAGCCCAGGGATTTTCATTTTTAATATTCACTCTCTGGATGTGTCTAAAGTACACTTGTGAAAATTTCAGGATATAAGGTGAATTTTGTCTTAAGGAAAACTTAACTCTCAAAATGAAAATAGAGGAATTAATAGTCTCTTCAGGTGCTTTGCATGATGTTTGGCACTTTCAAAATTTTGGGTTTTAATTGTTATATTCTAATGCATGATTTCATAGACTGAGTATAGGATTGCAGCATTCACTTCCAACAGAGAGGAAAAATGGAAAGGCAAATTGTTTCAAATGCTCCCAAATCAAAGAAGCTCTAAGATTAGGATTACAAATCAACGTTCCTACACTACTACATTTAATTCCAGGCTACTTAGATTCCTTAAACTTCCTTTTCTGTAACACCATAAAGTCAAACTTCCTCAGTGAGGTACAGAATTGGGGCAAGTATCAGGCCAGCTTGGACCGTAACCCCAAAGTGTCTCAAAGTTCAATTTGACTATGACAACTAACCCAGCTGTGAAATTTCCAGAGGACATAAATAGCTATCCAGAACCACATTCTGAAGAATCTCAATTCAACTACAGGCTTGGACTAAGACTCCAGACTCTGCTTATATGCATTACCTATGAAAACCAAGTTTTTTTAGATAATGCATGTATGTCAGTCAGAACTTTCTAACAGTTCTGTCTGTTGTTATACTCTTTGATCTGACTAGTAATCCTAGATTCTTGGTGTTGAGTCTTTTTAAAATTATCACGAGAATCTTGAAAAATACCTCCATCTTTTTAAATCCTTTCCCCGTAGAGCATAACTCACACTAGAGTTTAGTCCAAGCACAGAAACTAACAGCAATTTTTCAATATATATTTTCCAACATTTTTTCTTTGGGCTGCTATTTAGAATGTGTACTTTGTTTGCATAAGCATAACAACTAGTGTCAGTGAATGAAACATGTCTTAGAAGCCTCTAAATATTCAGTTGATTGTCTTCAAGTTTAAAGCCTTGCAGATTAGGGAAAAATCTTCCATTATGAGCTGGTGACACAGTTCTGGGATCTTGTCCAACTCAGCCCTCAGAAGAGGGGATTGTAGTACGAGCTCTCAACCTATGTTTTGTTTATTCAAAAGGTTGATAGGGGACATCCTTTATAATAGTCATGCAATTCATTAAAATCATTGAACACATTTCATTCTTTTGCTTATTTTTCCCAACTACGTTGAATCTTTGATGCTGATCATTTTTGTTGGCTCCTTAATTGAATTTTCCTTTGTTCAATAAAATTCCCAAATGCTGATTTTGAATTGCCAGAAATAAGAATGCTGGTGATAGAAATGGCACCAGAGAAATCATTGCTATTCTTGGCCACAGACATTTCTAGTCTGAACAATAGCTGTTTTCTTCATAGCTTTCACCAATTCCCTATTTTAAGCAGGAATTTAGTGAGCTCAACAAAGGAATGGAAAAGGCTGCAAAATATGGTGCAGGAATCTCTTGCAGGTAGGCAGGAAATTAGGGATAGATTATCAGAACACAAAGTTATAAAAAGATGTCTAGGTCAAAAGACAAATTAAAACTGCTGAAGTTTGCTTTAAAATACAGGATGACACAGTCAGCAGGTTAGCCACCATTTTCCCAGCTAATCATGAATCCATTTCTATATGGAGAATAAGAGGGAGGTCAGAAGATTGGGCTATATGAAGATTTCTAAAATTTTAAGGATACAAGTATCATTAGAATAGAAACATTTAAAATCTTCATGTTTTCCTAAAGTTCTTAGTCTTTTATTAAAAATTTTCTCCCTTTTAATGATAAGTATTTAAACCAAAAATCTTTACAGATTGCAAGTATCCAAATGGAGAGTTAGTTGTAGGGTTAGATGAATATGAACGATAAAACAGTGGAGTAGAGGTAATAACCTGCTTGTATATAGCAAGGTATTTACCCTTTCCTGAGTTTTCCATCAAGGTATGAGTGAGAGATAACCCAGCAACAAAATGCAGAGTTTGGATAAATAAATTCAGTTATAAAGAGTTTTACTGAAGGAAAAGACCTAATGAAGCATCCTAAATTTATTTAAATTTACTTTGCTTTTTACTTTTTTTAGAGTCCTGACAAAAGGTAGCTTCCTTGTCCTCCACTACCATTTTCCAGTCTTCAGTAATCTAACCTTTCTCTTGCCATTATGTGCTATTGTTTTGTTTTCTGTTTTGACTCCTTAGCAATCCCTTTATCATGTGAATCAAGATAATCCTTCTTAGACTTTTACCTTGAATATCTACCATTATACCTAGCAAACAAGAATACAAATGTATATCCCCATTATTGAATGATAACAGTTGAGGTTGGGGAGGGTCAGAAAGACAGACTGTACATTTACATTCTTTTTTGCCTCAATGTAAGATGTAAGTATATTGAACTAAAATGTCTAGCCCTTGAAGCTCTTATAAAGTAGAACAAGTTGAAGTAAGTTCCTTTCTTTTCCTACTTGGTTGAAATGACAAAATAATTTGTGTTCCTCATTTTTAATTTAATATAACACATTTCTATACATATTGTAAGTGCTCAGTAAATAAGCACTGAAATGAATTTTACACTATGAGATAAAAATAATGAGACTGGAAGCCAGCACAGTGTTGAGTATCTACAGTCCCAGATGCTCAGGAGGCTGAGGCAGATGGATCACCTGAATCCAGGAGTTTAGGCCAGCCTGTCAACATAACAAGACCTTGCTTCAAATAACAACAACAACAACAATAATAATACCAATAAGACAGGATATAAAATTTATGTTTAAGTCAAAATTTATCTGAATGAAATAGCTAAGGTATGCCAATGAGTTATACACATTTGTAAGTTCTAAAATGTAATACAATCTTCATGTATTATTATAGCTTCATGTCTTCTTTTGGTTTGCCCTGAAAACCATATCTTCTATTTTAGATATAACCATTATTGAAAATAGAATTAAGGATACAGAGAACAGTTGGGGCCACTTTCTTTTGAATTAATTTTGAGGCCAGAAGAAATATAGACTGTAAATAAGCTAAAGTGTATGAGAAACAAATAGAACACAGCACATTATTTTCTGCTGCAGTAAATAAAATATTAAGGGAATCGGGCTTTGTGTATAAAGCCAACTTAATACATTCACTGACACGTCAAGTTCTGGTCTCTGCTGTATGGGAGGGAGCCTGGTCAGTAAGTATAACTCAGAGCTCACAGGCAGAGCATCAGGGACCCCCTAATGTCTCAGTAGAGTCTACATCTCAAGAAGGTTAACCTTCTTGATGGTTTCATGATTGCTTCAACATTTCTCAGGTACATTTAACTACTAAAAAATTATAAGTGACTTCTAATTTCAGCACTATTGTATCTAGTGTTGTTTTTCTTAAGTTTACATGAACTGGATATCCTTCCAGTACTCCAATTCATCCTTCTTCCTTCCTTTCTCCATCCTTCCTCCTTTTCTTTTCTTCCCTTTTGGAGGTACTGGAGTTTGAACTCAGGGCCTCCTGCTTGCGAGGCAGGCACTCTACTACTTAAGCCATGCCCCCAGTGTTTTTTTTGCTTTAGATATTTTTCAAGTAGTACCTCTAGTTGTTGCTTGGGACTGGCTTTGGACCACCACCCTCCTACCTATGGCCTCTGTGCAGCTGAGAGGTGGCCCCACTATGCGCAGTCTTTATACCAAGATGGGGGCCTCACCAACTTTTCTGTCCATGCCTCAAACCATGATTCTCCCATCTCCACCTACTGCGCAGATGAGATTAGAGCAGTGAGCCACCACACCCAGCCCTTATCTTAATGAAATCAGCCCATTTTAATAATCACATTTATGGCACTTCTGACAGAGTAAAAATATATCATTTTGTAAGTGATTTGGGGAGCTGTCAAGTAAATTTGATATTCAGGTATGGTTTACCATGATACTTACCTCAGATCATCATTTCTCAAACATTTTCTATATTATCACTTGTCTAAAGAAAAAAATAAATGTACCCCCAGCACAACAAAAGATAAGAAATAAATAATAAAAATAAAATAAAATAAACATTCTTCACTAAAACATTAAAATAAATAGAATAAACTGTAAATTTTTCTAATGATAGAAACTGAGTAATAAGGAACAATGTGTAGTGAGTTAACTCTGAGCTTTGCTGTGCCACAAACTACTGTAAAATCTAAATATAAGTTTCCCTTCAAAACTCTTTTCAATTCTGTCAGGGCCAATGCCACCTCTTTTGAGAACGCAGGCCAAATGCTGGCAGTACTGTTTGGTGGGCTAAATCTAAACTTCCTTCTTCAAGTTTATCTCAAAACATTCATTGCTATCCCTGCTTTAGAAGTTCTGTTTATTGGAAAAATGATAATTATACAGAGGCATATGTACTTATTAAAACAGCTTCTTTCAGTTCACAGACTCTAATGTGAGGTCTAGGGACACTGTACTAATCTTGAGCAGTCTTAAGCAACAGGGTTCAATTAAAATAGTCACTGGGCATATATGACAATTTATATTCAAATTAATTAATTAGACTCAAGTAATACTAAAAACATTCAGTCTCACTAACACATGTGAAAGCTCAACAGTGTCTTGTGCTAATCATGTTGGAAAGCACAGCTGCTGGATACTGTCGATGTTGTCAAAAGCCCTGTTGGATGGCATTGTGTGCGAGTCTCATCACTCAAATGTGGTCAGGGATCACCAGTGTCAGCATCATACTGGAGTTTGTTAGAGAAATAAATGAATGGACTCCATCCTGGACCTTCTGTATTACAACATGCACCTTTCTCAAGCCATACGGGCTGTAAAATGAATATGCATCCTATGTGCTCATCCTAAGTGATGAAAAGAGGACATTTTTGAGCCCATTCTTAAATAATAACTTCTTTCTAGATGAAAAATGGGCCTAATTTTAAGTTGTAAAGTCCTAGAGATCAGTACTACTTATTCAGTGTCAAAACAACAAGTCCTTATGAGTTTATTTTAGTGATGATTATTATATATTTACAATTTTCCAAGTTGTCTTGCATAATTAAACAAGTTAATTATGTTATGTAACTGTTTGAAAAATCTTTCAAACTTTGAAGGCAGGTTTATCTTGTTGGGATTCTCAGAAGAAAAGGAATGCATCTGAAAACAATCACAAGCAAAGAGCTGCTTATCACAAGGTGTAATTTTTTTGAATCATGAAAATACTTACTTTGTGCAATGTGAAAAGATTAACACCTCACAGAGTTTTCTGGATGAGTAGAATACTTGTATCAAAATGTAATGAGGTAGAAGCAAAGATAACTGTATCCACCTTTATGCATACCTATCCAAAGGCATTTAATGCTATCATAAAATCTTAAAAAACAAATCAGTTTCCAGAGATGCAAAGCCACTCACTGTGGAAACCTTTGAAACTAAGAAAATTTGCTTCATTATATTATTTATGATATCTCATGATTTATTACAATAATAGTAAGTTGCATTTATAATAATGGAAATTATTAACATGTTAATATCAAAATATTACTGTGAGTTTTCTTTGGTAGATCATTTGACTATAATTATGTTGTTCATATTTTTTGGTTTTTAAGTGAAATGCTCATTTCTTTATAAAAATCCAAGATTTTGAGATAAGTAGTTCTCGTAAAGACACACAGGGCTTAGTTCAGGCTCTGAAGATAATTAAAAAGTTCCATAAATGGGCTGGCCCTGAATTCCAACTCTTGAGATAAGCCAGGGATCCAAATAAAATAAGATAATCTGGCTCAAGTTTTACAAAATCGTGCCAAAATTTCATCTTCAACTGTTTTAAAAACACAATATACTTTGTGGTGGCCAAAGAGAAAATGATGACATTATTTTCTGATGAAAGACAATGGTCCATGTCTTTCCCTGAAGTGAGATTAATTTTATTTTTCTTCTGATTTAGCTTCTTTAGTTCAAGAATCATAATCTGCAAACCTGCTCAATGTGAAGTAAAAATTTTCAAATTGTAAGTTCACAGAGCCTTGCTCACTCACCTTACTGAGGTCTTCCCTGCTCTCTGTATTCAATGCTCCTTTTCAAAGCTCAAAGGTAGGACATTAACAGATATAAGTGGGAGGAACCCCAACTCTTCTATCAGCTCTCAGATGGCCAAGTGCAGTAAGAGTGCACCATTAGGATTTTATGACCTTATCAGAAATCAAGTATTCTCCACACATCAGTGCTCAAGCTATAAAGTCCTGAGGTGTTTTCCACATCCATTCCACTGGAGGCTTCTGTTATAAGATTGCTTACCTCAGCTGTGGCAGGTTGGTGAGCTTTGAGAACTGTCATTGAGAATCAAAGGGAGATTATAGTACTACCTGTGGGTGACAGGTTTGGACAGGGCACTGGAGGACAGTCTGAGCTGCCTGCAGCTTGGGAAGGCCCTAGGTGGAAAGCAAGGTAACAGAGAAGGTAAGCAAGCAGACTCAAACTTTATCTGTTACCCAATTTGCCTGGAATTATTTTGTGGATGACTATTAGTTCCAATGACCTTTCTACATTTCCTCTTTTGTGTGTTGCTAAGGATCAAACTCAGGCTCTTACTCGAGCTGGGCAAGTGCTCTACCATTGAGGTATGATTTCAGCTCCTGTTCTAGAGCTTTGTAATCCCATCACGAGCCCGGTATTTAAAGTCTGAGAACTGGAGAATTTAACAGACAGTTCTTATTAAGCAGGTGACACCTTAATTCGAAAGATGTACCAAATGAGGTATACAAAGCAACAAAGACTTTCCATACACTAATAAGGATTATCAAATAACTATTTCTTTTTTAAAACTATTTTTGATATTCATGAGAAAATAATTATGATCTAAGTTATCTGCTCACAATTTTCTCAACATGCACTTCACTCTCACACAGTTCATAGCTAGGGTAATAGTTGGATTATAATTCAAGTATTTATAATTTTTATATAATCTTAATTATAGAAGGTATCTTGTATAATTAAATACATTCATCATTTGCCTTAGTGTTCATACTATTTGTTCAAGAAAACAGTGTTTTCTGAAGTCATAGAGGTTAAATGCATATAGCGTAACATAACTGAATACACATATGGAAAGCAGAAGACATAGTGATGTACATCCTAAGTAATAAATAAAATTGTTTATAAAATAAGATGTTAATAAGGGATTATTTGCTCAAGTCACAAGAATTAACCTACATAAAAGTTAATAACAAGAAGATTAACTTAAGAAAATATAGAAAAATTCTTGTCTATAAAGGCTTGCCTTTAAAAAAACTTTTTCTATATCTTTATGATACAATGCATTAATTTGATGATAATTACTTTCCATGAAAGGTTAATAGCAACAATGTTGAAAACAGGAGTAATATTTTGTACTGTTTGTATGTAAATGAATAGAAAATTATGAGCATTTATTTTGTGCTCAGATTCACTCTAGTTATTAAATCCTGCAAGACTCCTTACAAAATAGATGTGCCGTAGGAAATGCATTAAATCATTTCTAATTAGTATGGTACTTATGTGCTTATATCAGCATTTTGAAAGGTCTTATATTTCTAGACAACTAAAACTTGGCTAGCTAACAATATGTTTCTTGGATTCCAAAACTATATCCTAGAGAACATAATAACATTATAATTTCTGCTTTCTCTCACAAGTCTATAAATACCTGACTTATTTATACTACTTAGTGATATAATACATTGCATAAATTCACTTTTAAATTTAAACTATGAAACTTCAACTACAAATATTCAAAAAGGAGAGTTAATTTGAGTAGAATTATATAAATTATATTTTTCATAGATAATAATTAAAATATACTGTCAATTTTATAATATTTTGTCAATTTTTTCCTTTTTTAGCTTATACATAAAACAGAGAAACTGAACATATTTATAAGGTACAGTGTGATATTTTAATACATGTATACATTGTGTAATGTTCAAATCAGGATAAACATTTGTCTCCTCAAATAGTTATCATTTCTTTTACTTTTATGGTGAAAGCATTCAGAATCCTTTCTTCTAGGTTTTTCAACACATGTAGTATATTATTTTTAATCTATAATAACTCTACTGTGCAATAGAACATGGGATCTTCTTACTTTTATCTGTGATAGTAAATACATATTGATCAACCTTTCCCCCATTTCTCCTTCCCCTATATAAACTTTTCAAACACAGTATTTTACCGAAAAGTACACTGCTACATTGATGAAATATTTTCATGGATAATTTGGACTCTATTTCTGTTTTGTACACAGTATTTATTTATTTTTTGCAGGAAATTTTCCTCTTTCATATAACTAGATAAACTTTCTTACCATCATCTTGCTCCTCTTCTTTTTCCTCCTTCTCATATTAGCTTGGTCACACACTGACTTTAGAATCTAGTTCAAATGAAGGATATGTTATTTTTCATGACTAATTATATTTGGAGAATTTTAACCAAGAAAGGTAGTTTCTATTTCTTTTTCTTAAATCATAGAGCATTTTGAAATGAATTGTACAAAATTCTGAATAGTAAAGAGAATCTAAATGTCCAGTCTTCTTCCTGAGGTGGACAATTTTATGTGTCAGGGATCAACAGCTTTTAAATAGGGGGGATTTAATATAGGAAATTTGCTAACCCAGTGTTGGAAGGGTAAGGAAAAAAGGGAAGTACTAAAACAAACCACATGAGGTAAGAGTAGGAAGTAGGTACCACCACCGGGGCTGGGAATAAGAGGAAGAGATTAGGGTAACCAGATCCCAAGAGAAGACCTGTGAGTCAAGGCCACTGCCTGACTCTAGCTGATACATCTGAGCAGGAACACAAAGCGGAAAAGGCTGGATCCTGAAACCAGCTACAATGCAGGGGTGCTGATGACAGGCACAGGCACCACCAGTAAACAGGGGAGGAGAAACCCCTCCAGTGCTCCTCCTTCCTCCTAGTACCCCTCTAGCTCCTCCCACTGGCAGAATGGATTGTGACGAGGTTTGAGGACTGTAATATGTACAGTTCCCGTTCCAGCTCCACAGAGCGCACTAGTGAAGGACAGATTTGGAGCTCGGACACAACACACAGAACACAGCACAACCACAAAGCAGTAACTTTCAATGTTGACTTATTGTATTATGTGAACATGCCTATCTAAGTTTACTAGGTCTCATTACAAATTCTATTTGCAACAAACTGTTCAACACTAATACAATAATTTTTGCTTATAAAGCAACAACTCTTTGGCATTTATGTTCACAGATTTAAAACTTCTATTGTTTATATTCAACTCTATACTATTAAGTTCTTAAAATGGAAAATTCAGAGACTGTGCTGTATAGAAGAATCTTAGATCTTACATGAGAATAGCTTTTAACATAGTTTTGATCACAAAGTAATGGATTTTGGACAAGTCTCTTAAAAATTGCCTGAACTTCACCTTTCTCATTGTGGCATTTTCTTTAGTGATTTCTAATATAATGTAAAGATTCATGGATTCAGGAATCAGAGTCAATGAATTGTAGGAGAATGATCAAACACATTTTGGTTTTGGAACAGTGCAATATACCATAGAATCTACATACAGAGCTTAAGATATAATATGGCTATAAAATATATGAACAAATGTCTGCTCAACTTATTTGCTTCCAGATATGTAAGCTGCCTTTGTGTATAAAACTAAAAGAAAAGACTCTCCGTAGAATAGCACCTTGTTGAAAGACGTGCTTAATTGTAATAGAACCAGGTCTTTGTTTTGTACAAAATTGTTTCATTATTGTAAAGTAGTAGAAAGTGCATTTAATTTTCCCCAGAATCAGAAGGACATTGTGAATTATTGTCTAAATAATGCTTTTCTCCATAAGTGTTATGATATGGAAAGGAAAATACGGAGTGCTATTTTAAAACTTGGTAAATTGAAACTATTTATTGATCAATTAGCATATATAAAGATGTGGAATAACTTAGCATTTGTAAATCTTGCCATTATTCTGGAATGTTAAAATAGGAATCAAAGTGACACTAACAAAAATACTGGTTTCTGAAACAAAATACAAGTTAGTAGAGGAATAAAAATATTGGAAGTACCAACTCCACAAACATAGAAAAGAAAAACAGGGAGTCTGATGCTAACTCCGACACTATGACTCTGGAATTTATTAAATGGAACAATTTATGAAGCATTTGGAAGTAATCTTTCGCTATATTATGCTTTCGTGAGCTATTTATTAGGACATTGTGGCTACTTTTGGTCACTACACTTTTTTAAAGTTGTGGACAAACTGGAAAAGATCAGGGAAGAATGAGGAAAATGAATCAAAGGCTAGAAAATAGTGACCTGAGGGAAGGCCTCAAGAATGATTGTGCTTATCATAGAGAAGAAAAGCCTGCAGGGCAATCTGATTGTTGTAATTAAATACATGAGATCTTTCCACACGTTTATAGGTAGGTAATATTTTTTTTCTCTACTCAGTGGTAGCTACAACAAAGTAAGGTTAACAAAAGAGCATATTAGCATATTGCTGTGTATATCCCCCAAGTAAATGAGGCTAGAAAGTTGTCTCAATAATCTATAGGGGACAAGTCTCCCCTGAGGTCTCAATAGATCACCTCTCTTTCAGAGTAGACACAGCAGCCTCCTTGGTTTAGCAGAGGGCTGTACAGGCAGCTTCTTGAATGCTTTAAGTGGTGTTAGACCTGGGATATGGAGTCTGGAGAGCGTGGGTGAACTGGAAAGAAGAGGTACTCAGGTCCCTTTCCTTTTGAGAGATACAAAGGGAAACACTGAACCTGTGGGCACATAGACACTGGCTTAGCGGTGTGAAGATAGCTACTGAAAATATTTAAAACAGTACTCCTAGAGTGTGGGTGAGGCTGCCAATGGCTAAGTGAGACGAGCACATGTATCTGAACTATGGGAATCCCAGCCATAGATATTCTTACTCTTTTGTCATTTTCAGAGACTAGAATTCTCCTTGGGAGATTCATAACTTAGTCACCTCAGGGATGGTGGAGGTCCAGCTGTCAACAGAGACACCATGTGGTGGGGAGAAGCAATGACAGCAGAGAATCCAAGCCTGAGACCCACAAAGAATGGGCTGTCATGATCATGTGGCCATTTGGGACTGTCTAGAGATATGGCTGCATTTATGGTCCATAGTGGAAGAATAACTATGGAGAGGAGCATCTATATTAATAGAACATTTTTAAAGCAAAAGGAGTAATTTAAAGTTAAGTAGTGACAAATTGAAAACATAATTGTTTGTGAATTGTTCAAAAAGGTCATACCTAATACGCTTAGGTGAAATTAAAGTGTCCCATTTTCAACTCTCATGGCACTATGAACCTAAACCTAGAATTCATGAAAATTGAAATTTAATATTTATTGCTGTATTGTTGACGAGTCTGTTTCTCCTCCTCAACATGAACTCCACAAGATCAGGCACATGCATCTCTTTGTTCTTGAAAGTGGGGTCAGGTTATGCTCATTACAAGTCACCAGTCTCTCTCACAATGGTACCAAACACACATTTAATGCACCACTCAGTGCATAGCTCACACTCAATAACTATTCAGGGATTGGATGCTGTTCTTTAATAGCTTAAAAGTTAAAGTTGAATACCTTTTAAAAAATCTTCTCACAATGAAAGTTTTGGGTTCAGATGATCCTAGTGATATATCTTTCATACATGTAAGGAAGAATCCTAAATAAGAAATAACACTAAACATAAATTCTTCAAAGTGAGGGGGGGTAGGGAGGAGAAGGTAGGAAAAAAAACACACAAATTCTTCAGAAGATAGGAAAAAGCAGGAATAGTTCTTAGTTATTTTTATTAGGTTAACATTCAAATATTGATTACAAAGAAATCACAAGGAAAATTACAGGCCAATACAAATATTAAATGCAAACACCCTTCATAAAATGTTAGCATTTTGAAATCAGTATATGTTTATACATACATACACACCAATACCAGATGGGTTTTTTCCACATGCAAAGTTAGTTATTGAAAAAAAATCTATCAGTGTTTTTTAATCAAACTAAAGAAAAAGAATGGAAGAAAATGGCATGACTATTTTGATAAATTTAGAAAAATGATTTGACAAAATCCAACATTTATCCATGATAAAAACTCCAAGCACATTAAGAATAGAAGGGGAGTATATTAATCTATGGCCAAATAGATTAATGTATAATTAACTATAAGATGTATAGATGTTTATAATGCCATAAAAAAATCCTAGCACAAAAATTTTACACAATTGTGAAATAATGAAAAAATTTCCATTAAAATCAGCAATCAAAGAAGAATTCGGTTTCAATTCTTCATTCAACATTGTAATGGAAATCTAGACAGTAAAATAAGACAAAAATTGTAAGGAAAATAAATAAATAAAACCATTATTCAGGAACATAATATTAATGTGTTTACAAAATATAAAGTGCTTATAATCAGAATTATTTGGTGAATTTAGTAATTTTATTTACTGTATGTTTAATCTACAAAATCTTTTGCATTCTAGCAATGAAACAACAAAAGTGAAGGAAAATGATATTGTATTAGTACCAACAAACATCAGATATCTGGGGTGAAATCTATCAAAAGGTTATACACTAGAAATGAAAACTTTTTTAGCATTAAGGAGGACTAAATACATGGAAGGATACTGTTTGCTTTGGGGAATACCATTTGAAGACACAGTAATGTAAATATGTCAATTTTCTCCAGAGTATGAATAGTATCAATGAAATCAAACCTAAAATCCCACACGGTTTTATTTTTCTAATAAAAATTGATGGACCTATTCTAAAATGTACATAGGAAAGAGCAACAATAGCTAAGGTAATATTGCTGAAGAAAAACAATGCTAGACTCTACCAATACCAAGACCTATCCTAAAGGTCTAGTAAGCAAAACAATGTAATGGTGCACAAGGATAGCAAAGTAGAACAATGGAACAGAAGCCCTAAAAATGCCTCCACATACTGTTATTTGATTGTGGCAGATGCTCTGAGATATGTGTAGCCCGTTTCTCCCTTAAACATTGAAGAACTTATTTTCTCAGCTGCCCAAAATGCTGCTGGAAGATGGTTCTTAACTGGCTTGTTCAAGGTCACACCTACCTCCGAGTTACTCTGCATCCAGCATAGGGATATAGAAACTCAGGCCCCCCAACAACTCAGAACAACTCTGACAGGCTCAAGACCTCTACTTGGAATCCACAGAAGCTTTTATGAAGACAGCATTTCAGCTCAATTTCTTTCTCTGCCCAATCCTGCTTCTTTTCCATCTCTTCTACTGGCAAGCTCATCTTCATCTCAGAGTCTGCTTCACAGGAAAGCCAAATCGCAGCAGTTAGTGCCAGGAGTCTGCAAAAAGCAGATGCTAGTAGGTGATTCCAGAGCCAGGTCATCCGTGCCCTGGCTGGAGGAGGGCAGCAGAGTCCTACGAAGTCAACCAAGCAACAGTCCCAGCTGCAGTTGCTGGGCCAGCCTCACTGGAGTAAAACCACAGGTGCATGGTATGTGGCCATTGACTGATTAATGTGTTCTTTTCTAGTCTCAGGAAAAATTGAATCAAAAGCAATTTGAGTTTACTTGGAGTAGATAAGACATTCATTTATAGTCTTGACTCAGGATTATGCTAATAGCTCTTGTACTATTTCAAGACATAGTCCAAGGAGAGGTGTACCGCTGGGCATTCCACACAAAATTCCTCTGCTCCACTATATTGAAGCCATTATCCTAATTGGAATTGATCAAAAAGTGACACAGAATTGGAGGTCATGATAAGACTCATGTATTTCAAAGAGTGAGAAATAAAACCAACATTGACTCACGGATCCATCACATCACAAACATTTTTAGGAGTCAGTGGTTCTTTACTCTTTAAAGTACCTCCTACTACAAGGAAGTAAGGACAACCCAGGGAGGCCCATTTGTATTTAGCACTGTGTGCTTTGACTCTATACCAGGTAATACAAGAATATTTTACCTTCTCAACCAGCAAAAACCCTTGTTCCTTCCTGTTATTGCTTATACTCTCTCTACAACAAAATTAGAAATAAGGGCAAAATAGTTTCTGCTGGGTATTGAGGGGGGAGAGGGAGGAGGCGGAGTGGGTGGTAAGGGAGGGGGTGGGGGCAGGGGGGAGAAATGAACCAAGCCTTGTATGCACATACGAATAATAAAATAAAAATTAAAAAAAAAAAAAAAGAACATTTTACCTTTGAGTAGGACCCAGAGCAGAAAAGGGCTCTGCAGCAGATCCTGTGATCTTCAAGCAGACTTGGATTTTCATCCTTATGTAGTTAATGTACTAGTAATAAAAGATGCCATGAGGAGCTTCTAGAAAATCTCAAAGGGAGAGTAAACATAAAGAGCCTTAGGGTATAGTAGCAGGGCCGTAGAGTCTTAAGTGGACACTTACATGCCTTTTGCAAAGCAGCCACAAACCTGGTATGTGTCTGTGCTCCAGTAGAAAAGCAATGCTTGATTATAACAAATGACTCTGTGACCATAACTACTGCTTATGAAGTAGATTCCATCAACCCTACTGTGAGATGAGATCAGATGATTCTAGAACAATCCATTGTAAGATGGAAGTTGTGCCTCTTCCATCTTACAGTGGAAGATGGAGGACCAAGCAAGCAAACATGAGCTGATCTGAAGACACAAGTCAGTTACCCAGTTTCAGATCCCCGCTTCACCTGTCACCACTGCATAGTGCTTCTCTCAGCTGATACCTATGGCCAAATGGGAGACCCATTAGGACAGCCAAGGGAGTTTAAAAAAAGAAAGAAAAAGCCTGATTTTGGGATGGGTCAGCCTAGAATGTGAGAGGAAAGCATTGTAAAGAGCAGAGCTTTGGGCAAGTACCTGGTCATCAACTTTGTGTTAAAAGAAGAATGGCTTTAAATGAGAAATGGATGGATTCCCGGTCAGTGAGAAATGGCTTGAACAGTTAGATAGAAGTTGAAAGAGGTAAGACTAGAAGATTTGGAGGAAGTAATTCTTGAGAAGAATTTGGATGAACATATGGGAAGGGCAGAATATGTGAAAATCCCTGTACTACATGTTAATGACCACTGAAGAACACCCACCAAGAAAGAGTTTCTAAAGTAGCAAGTAGACAAAAGTACTCAGACAGTTGACATCAGCCAGCCTCTGTGGTTGTGACACTCCAGTGCTGCACAATGCATCTGTTATGAAGCAGTCATGGAGGGATAGAAGATATGCATGGCCCAGGAGTAAGGGATCCCACTGACGAGCCACTCTTTTTATCAAATGTCTAGTCTTCCACAAACAGCAACCAGTACTCATTCCCCCACATAGCATCTTTCTTTGAGGAAAATCTACCAGTCACTAGGGGACAAATAAGGTCCTTCTTATAAGCGGCAATGAATAATTCTGACAGGAAAAGACACATATTGTGAGAAAGAATTTGCCTTTTCTACATGCAGGATCTCAGTAAACACCACTGATTGGGATTTACAAATCATTGGTCCACCACCATGTGATCTACTGCCTCAGGTCATGTGACCCACTTTATAACAGAGGTAATACAGATGCGGGTCTGTAATCAAAGACCATCTGATCAAACACTATGGTTGAGCAGACTATTCGTAGAGTTAGAAGACTATGACTACCTGCTACAAACCTGAGGCCTGCAGCGGACTCCAGGGAGGGAGTTTGTCCTATCGATAGTCCATTTCTGTTTCCCTTCTGTTTCTCCTCAGAACCTGGGGAGCTGCCTCCAGTATGAAGTAGATCAGAGTGGTACAGACATGCTGTGGGGAACATTTCCCTTCAGAAATAAAGGACTTATTCTCCCTCACTTGGTGGAAGTACTGCTGGAGAATGGCTTTTGGTTGCCTACCCTTTTTGGGGCATTGCCTCAGCTACACAAGGCCATGCTTCTTTTTAGAAGCAGAACACATTCAATAACTAACCTGCACCAGGGTACAAAGCTGTCCCACCTCAAGACACGCTGGTAGCCATCTCAGCTCCAGAGGCCCCTGTGAGATTTGCAGATGCCTTTGTTGGCATTGCATTGCAGCTCGACTTCTCCCTCTGGCCAGTCCCACTTCTTCTTTCCCCTCTTGCACAGAAGAGTGATCCTAGAAGCATTTCACATAAACAGTTGGCATGCTATATTTCACCCAATGGTCTGCTTCCCAGGAAACCCAGCCTACACAAATGAAAAGGATAAAACTAGTTCTGTTGGAATGGGTGACATTTTCAATGAATGGTGCTGGCTTAAATGACTATGCATCTGGGAAAGTGTTTGGACCCCTAACACAACCAGAAACAATAATTAATGTCAGATGATTTCAGATCAAAAGGCCAAGGATAAATCAAAAGTGTTTTTAGAGGAAAACATGAGAGAATATTTTTTTATCCTTGAAGTAGGCACTTTTCTTAAATAGGACCTTGGAGGTACTAATGATACTGGGAGAAAAATTTAAAAGTGGGCTATTTGAATTTAAGAACTTCTGGTCCTTGAATACACCTTTAAAACAGTTAAAAGGCAAGCCACTAGTGGAAGAAGATACTGGTAAATATGTATCTTACAACAGACTCTACAATTCAATAAGAAGAATGATAATCCAAAAGAGGAATGGGAAATCCAAATGTACTCAAGTTCATTAGTCATCAGAGAAATACAAATCGAAATGCAATGCATTAGTACTGCACGTCAACTGTAATAGTTCAACTGAAAGTGGTGGAAATGTATATCAAATACTGACACCTGTAGTGAGCAAATGAAATTCTCATATACTTTGATATTCATGTAAATTTGTCAGCTCTTTGGAAAATATTTACTGTAGTAGCATGTATGCCCCAAAGAAATAACACAATTATATGTGCTGACACACAGAAGTACTATAATACTCATTTAAGTTCTATCCCTAGTATTCTGAATGTAAACTACCTAGATGCTCATCACCATTATAGAATGATTAAGTAAATTGTGATCTATGCAGACAGTAAAACACTAATAATTGCTTAGAATCAATAATTAGATTCACCAATATCAATAAATGCCCCAAACACAATGTTGATGAAAAGAAGGCACACACAAGTGTATATACTTTATGATTCCATTTAGATTAATAACAAATAGCATATAGCATATACCATGTGATTCCAATTATATAAGTGTACTTAGTAGAGTATAATTATTTTATGTATTTATTTTTAAATTTTATTTTTTGGTGGTACTGGGGTTTGAACTCAGAACCTTGCATTTGTTAGGCAGGTGCTCTATCACATGAGCCAAAATAGAGTTACTTTCCAAAATAGGGTACTGCATTTGTGCTTGGGGCCAGTCTCAGACTATATTCCTCCTACCTATAGTCTCCCTCATACCTGGGATTACAGAGAAATGCCACAACATATGGCTTGTCAGTTGAGAAGGGACTTTGTTAACTTTCTGCCAGGGCTATCCTCAAATCACAATCCTCCCAAGTTGCATGAAGCACTGGGCTCAGCTACTTTCTAGTTTTACCTGCCAGGAAAGTGATTTTTCTGGGGATGAACTGTACCTAGTAGAGGTGGAAGGAGGGCTGCTGATCAGCTGATTCTTGGTGTCATGCTTAAACCATCTGTGTGTTCCATTTGTGAGCAGTCATCCACCTGTACAGGACCTTTTTGTCTGTATGTTAAGCTTCAATTAACAATTTAGAATCTTTTCAAATCCATACTAAATACAACAGCATAGTATTGCTGCAAAATCTGAAAGTCTGACCAATGGACCAGATTAAAAATAAATCTAAGAGAGGTCTTTTGTGGCAAAGCTGCCCCCATGAACACATCCATCCTCATTCATTCCTTATATCTGTACCCAAGTAACCAAAAACTGTTTACTAATTTAAGACCAAAACAAGAAATTTGGACGCACCCATCCTGATCTGATATTCAAAACTGCCATGCATAATCTTACCACAATAGGGGCAAAGGATTTGGGTCTTTCCTTATAATTATCTGCTGTACTCCCTATATGGCTATGAAGGCCTTTTCTCCTATACAAATAGGGAAAATAATATTACCCACCAAAAATCATTGCTGTACATTAAGTATGAACATCAACAGAGTCCACGGCTCACTGTGGGATGCATCCTGAGTTTTCAATACATCAACCATTATTATTCCTCTTGTTGCCATCATCTGTGCTTGAAAACTACTACATATAAGTGTAGGTATCACTTTTGGGGGGAGTGCATCCCTTCTAGGAGTCAACGTTCTTCATAGAAAGAACCAACATGAATATGGTTGCTTAGGGATTGGCTCCCATCATTATGGAGTCCAGAAGTCTTACCATGTGCCATCTGCAAGATGGAGATCAGGAAAGCCAGGGCTGTAATTCAGCTTGAGTCTAAAGTGCCCAGACCAGGAACACTGCCATGGGAGGAAAGAAGATGAAATTCCCAACTCACATAGAGAGAGAAATTTTGCACTTTCTCCACCCCTCTATTCAGGCCCTTAAGGGACTGGATACTACCCACAGAGTTGAAACACATACCCTTTAGCCAGGTCAAGCTGACATTTAAAATTAACAACCATGCCCCTCAACTTCCAAGGCTGATTTTGATGTTACCTTATATACTCTTAGCCTCAATTCTCATCTGTCCTACAGGTCATGTTTTAAATTACAGGTATGTATGAAATATTCATATATATTACAAATAGTCTAAAGTTATAAATCCTTAGTCTATTGTAAGTTTTTGCACTAAATCTTAATTTAGCACTGATGTTGGTGTGTAGATAAATAAGTCTGTGTCCTACTCCAAAGTCACTCTATATTGTACACAACAGTGGCTTTCAGGCTGCACTTTTTCCTGAGTGACTCCATTTTATAAAATAACTGTTTGCTCCATTTTGAGTACAAATGTTGAGGCAGAATGACTCTATGTCTTGTTCGTGCAAGTAAACAACCACCATCTGTACAACAAGAACCATGGGACAGATTGATACATAAATTACTTACATATATGAAAGATTACTACCATGCATTTACCAAATTAAATCAAGAACACATAGACATGTGGGTGTATTAAATCCATGTTAGAAAAACCAGGCCCACAACCTTATCAAACATATCAAACCCAGGACTAATGCAGCCTCCTCACTTGGATCATATAAAAAGAGGGGCACCTAACACCGGTATAGCAACACGCACCAACCATCCAGAACATGTGACAGATGACAGGTGATGAGCTCCTGGATCTGTCCCTGGGGCTTCAGCTCAGCTCAATCACCCTGCTTGAGGTGACCCTCTTGGATTCCTTGTGTGTATGAATCCAGAAAGCCTGGAATCAGCTCTGCACCTGGAATCACCTCTGTGCCTGGAATCACCTCTGTGCCTTCAGTTTGAACTAGCATTGTCCCTTGAACTAGCTCTGTGTTTTTATACTACTGAGCCTCAACAGCTTTGCAAATGGGCTCCTTACTGGAATCCCTTTGTATCTAGCTCTTGCTCTTGTCTTCAGCAAGTCCCCTTTGAATCTTCTGTCTGCTTTAGCCCTTTCTTAGCTTTCTGTAGTCTGCACATTATTGTAAAATGTAATGTGTGGTCGAGAATTAATATTAGTAATTAAGATTGGAATAGAACCCATGTTGCCAATTGGCTCACAGCTCTCAAGCAAAATCAGTAGTAGTTGGCAAATTAATGCCAACAAAATTGACATGGCTTAATAAATTTACTTTTATAGTCATTCATTGAATTCTGAGAAGCATGTCTAGATTCTGTCTCCTGAAACTTTTACCACCTCCAAATAATAGCAGGATCTGGGTTTTCAGCCTTTAACATATGGGCCTTAAGAGGACACCCTCAAACCATAGCCATTTGATATCACTGTTTTATATTTACTCTGGTCAACTAGTCCATCTACAGTGATTTTATCCATTTCCCAATTTTCAAAATCCCACTTTCCTTCTTCCATTTTCCTACCTTAGCGATAACCTTGCTCATAGCACTAGAGAACTGTGCTGATGATTCCCTGACTCTGCTCACTGGATAGACTTC
The DNA here is from genome assembly GCF_047511655.1 of Castor canadensis. NCBI lineage: Eukaryota > Metazoa > Chordata > Mammalia > Rodentia > Castoridae > Castor > Castor canadensis. Next base: position 78,264,126 of record NC_133394.1, on the reverse strand, counting down.
CTTGGTCACCGAACTTTGTGGTTCCTGATGGGACTGGCTGAAAGTTATTCTTTGTATATTATTCTCCATGATTGCTTTATTTATTTATTTAGGTGGAACCAGTAGTGAACTCATGGGACCAAGCTTGGTAGGCAAGTGATCTACCACTTTAGCCATGCCTCTAGCCCATTTTGATGTGGCTATTTTTGAGAGAGGGTTTTTGTTTTATGCCCTGGCCAACCTAGACTATAGTCTTTTTATTTACACTTCCCATGTAGCTGGGATGACAGGGTTTGCCATCATACCCAGCTTTTATTGGTTGAGATGGGTCTCACTAACTTTTTTACTTTTTAGCGTACTATAGTTGTACAGGGGGTACATTGTGACATTTACATAAGTGCCTACAATATATCTTAATTAAATTCACTGCCTCCATCTTTCTCTTCTATCCCCCCACTTCTTAGAACAATTTCAACAGGTTTTATTGTTCCATTTTCATACATGAATACAAACTACTTCCACCATATTTGCCCCCCTTTACTCTTTTCTTATATTCTCCCCACCGCTCCCACTGGTAGCAATCCCTGGACAGGACCTGTTTTACCATATGTACTTCATTTAATAGGACATTTTTGTTAGTTTATCATAGTTATTCAGGGGGTTTCATTGTGACATTTTCATATATACCCCAAATTGGTTCATCCTCTCCATTATTCTTCCTCCTACCTCATCCTCCTTCATGTGGTGATTTCAACAGGTTTCAATGTCCCATATTCAGAATTGTACAGAAATTACATCCATCATGTTCACCCTCTTTACTCTTTCACTTTATCCTCCCCTTCCAAATAATGCCCTCACCTTATCAGGACCTATTTTACGTCTTTGTCCTTCATTACTTAGGTATCTGGTCCTTGTTCAATCAGGGGAGATTCTTTCTGCTGCACCTCAGAAGAGTTTGCAATACCTAGAGATATTTTTATATTTTGTTTGTTATTAGTCAATGAGATTCTCACTTTTTAATTAGCTAAAGTGAAGAAATATATTGATATCTTGCATGAGAAGAGCTCTTCAATTAGTCTTTTGCATCTGGCCTAGCTAAAGATCTCAGATAATAATGCCCTAACTGCTAACAGAATAATATTATCCTAATAAATTGTGAAAACGAAGAAACCTACTTATTGAAGTGTATTTCCACCCGTCAGTATGGAGATAGTGAAATATATTACTTCAAAACAATGGAAGTAAGATTCAATCTGCTGTATTTTATTCATGCACTAACATTCCAGTTTCTGTTGACCTTAAATTTTGGCCTACTTCTTCTCTCTTGGCTTTTTTCATTTACCTCTACAACGATTTCCATTTGGAATTACAAGTTTGTTAATAGCAGAGCTTAAGTATGCATGATGAAATCAGTGAAACTTTCCCAAATGTCATTCATTGTAAATTTTAAAACATGCTTTTTCACTAGCTAATATAGCCAGTTTTAATTTTAGCCATTTCATGAATTACTCTGGACCTGATTTGGCATCTGCTTGAGACATCCTGTCTTGGTTTTCAAATGGAAACAATTAACCCAATCAATTGCACATATTTTCTCGAGGAATTACACTAACAAAAATGGAATGGAGACAAATGATTCTTTTTCTGGAAATTCCTGTATTTCTTTTGATAACATGCCAAAACAAACATGAAAATAAAAATCTAACTTTCTATGGAACATAGACTCAAATCTCTTTTGGAACATTTATTTTCTTATATTCTATAGTAAAAAAAAGATAGTAAATGTGTTGTCTGTGACACTTAAATATATGACTCATCTGGTGATTTCCTAGATTCCATGGATAGAGATTTATGTTAAATAGCCAGGATTTTTCACTTTATTGTGTTGCAGGTATTTTCTAAAGTTAAGTAGATGAAATCACTTTGGCTCATTAATCAAGTGGAAAAGATTCCTTATGGGTGCTCCATCTTTTTCTCCTCTGTATATATGCCCAACACAATCTTGTTTACTATATGTGAGTAAATCTTTAAACTTCTTCTTTGCAAATACCTGCCCCCTGTTTTTATAGGTTTCTGGTAGCTCAAAGATTCCAGGTTAGAGTGGTAAGTTCGGATCTGACATGTCCCCCAAAAGCCCCTGTGCTAAGGGTTTGTTTGCTAGCCTGAGGGCTCCTGGGAAGTGGTGGGATCTTTAAGATGGAGCCTACTTAGAGGCAATTAAGCCATGGAGGTTGTGCCCTTGAAAGGGACATTGGAATGCTGGCCCCTTCCTCTCTTTCTCTCTCTTTGCTTCCTGGCCATGACGAGGTGAATAGTCCTGCTCCAAAGCATGAGCCTGCCATGATGGACTGTGCTGCTGCAGCCCAAAGCAACAGGGGGAAGTGATCACATCTGAAGCCTCTAAAACCGTCAGCCAAAATAAGCCTTCCTCCTTATAAACTGTTTACCTCAGGGCTTTTGTTACAGTAATCAAAAGTGGCTACCACATGTGTTCAAACTAGTAGAAGCAGAAGTTTCCTGGGAAACACTGCTTTCTGATGGATCAGATAATCTTGTCAGTGCTATTTTTTACTTTTTATTTTTTTAGGTACAGAAATATTTAACAAATGCCATCAGTATAGAGGCAGTTATCTACTGAGGAGTTACAAATTGATTGGCACTCCAGTTTTGTACAGCTTCCATTAATGGAATTAATTTTTTTAAATTGGGAATTAAAAAAATTCCATAATAACTCCTTAAGTCAGTTTCTGTAGTTATTTTAATAGGGATAACAGAAAGGAAATATTATAGGATAAAAGTGATTGACAATGGCATATTATTTTTGAATCCCAATGTTTCTTTGAGATTTACTCTTGGTGAAAATTCATTACATTATTTGCTTAATCTAGTTTAATGAAATTCTTTAACATTTGGAAACAATTCAAAGTCAACATGTTCCTTTGTTAATCATACCTCTTAAAGGTAAATTTGGCTGTGTTTTATCTTCTACTTAAAATTCATCAGTGGTCTCATAGTCTTCAGAATAAAGTCAACATAAACTCTTTACTGTGGAGTCCAGTGCTCCTCAGTGCTTAATCTTACTCACCACACTGGCCTTATCTTTTCTGATGTTCTCTGATGCTCAGACATACTGATGTTGTGAATAACCATTTGGCTCGTGCCAAAGATCTCTGAACCAAAAGAACTTTGATCTAGCTCACTTCTGCTTATGTTATGAGGTTCATCCACACCATCTCCTTGAAAAATCTTTCAGAGTCCCCAGATTGGTCCTTGTGCTCCTAGAGTATGTGGACTCACTTATGTGACAGTGACAATTCTTATCACACTATTGTGTAAAAATCAGGTTTTTTTCCCTCCTATTTGTATTACTCTACTATAGGTTCCACTTTTGTTTGCTTTATGTTATAGCTGCCTACATAGGGTTTGATCCATAGTAGGTATCAAAAATGCTTTTATTAAAATAAAATTAAATGTAAATGAGCTACTTGGTATTCTTTCTCTCTCTCTCTCTCCCTCTCCCTTTGGTAGTACTGAATTTTGAGCTCAAGCCTTCATGCTTGTTAAGCAAGTGCTTTGCCACTCGAACCATGGCTCAGCCCATTTGCTCCAGTTAATTTTCAGATAGAGTCTCACAATTACGCCTTGTGTGATCGTGAACTGAAATCCTTCTTCCTCTGCTTCCACACAACTTGAATTACAGGCATGTGCCTCTGCACCTGACCCTAATATCCCTTCAATGTTAATGTGTAATTTTCTTACATAAAAAAAATATTGCTACTCCAGCATCACAAAAAAATACTGCTATCTGATATATTATTCTATCTCTCTTTCATTTCTATTCTTATCAATGTTCTACAGCTAGCTCCTAGGTTTCATAAATTTATGAAGGAAAGTAGCAGAAACTACTTGAGTTTAATTAATTAGAACTAACAAAAAAGATACATGGAATACAATAATAAAAGTTGGATATTTATCAAAAGTGCAATTAAGAATATTGTCTGGAGATAAAAAGTTTAAATAATGAACTCTATGAATACTTATGGAAATTTCCTCTTTTTGGTACTGAGATGACCTACATATGATGTTGAAAAATGTCAGCCTTTGCTTTTTATTAGTGTTTTTCCAGTAGGTAGATCTATCTATCTATCTAATCATTTTTCCAATTCTATCTTCTCTTCAGTGCTGAATTTTGTCTTCCATATAATTCTCTTAAAATTCTAGAAAGATAATTTATTATGTGCAACTTACTTTGATTGGATGTGAAAATGAAAAGGCCTAGAATTCAATTCTGACCCTAATACATATAAAATACGAGATATGACATCTACCTTCAATGCCATTGGTACAAGGTACAGATCTATCCTTGCTTTTAGTCCTTTAACCCATCCTCACCCATTTTCTTTATTTTCTCCCATAATGCTTATCACAGACTATAGTCTTCTGCTCTTGCAAATACCCTTTCAATAAATTTATTAAAATACTTTATAAAGTTCTCATTATGTGTCAGGAACAGTGGTGAGTGCCAAGGCTATAATGATGAATAGGACAGAAATAATCTCTCAGCGACCTTACATTTTAGCAGAAGTAAGCAAATAAACAAGAAAATGGCAGACTATGAAAAGGGTTACACAAAGGATGTGAATGACCTCTACAAGGAGAACTACAAACCCCTGAAGAAAGAGACTGAGGAAGACTACAGAAAGTGGAGAGATCTCCCATGCTCTAGATTGGTAGAATCAACATAGTAAAAAATGGCTATACTACCAAAAGCAGTCTACATGGTTTTTTTTTTATTGTTTTATTATTCATATGTGCATACAATCTTTGGGTCATTTCTCCCCCTTGCCCCCCCACTCTTACCACCCACTCTGCCCCCTTCCTCTCCCCCCAACCCCCTCCATACCCAGAAGAAACTATTTTGCCCTTATTTCTAATTTTGTTGAAGAGAGAGTATAAGCAATATAGGAAGGAACAAGGGTTTTTGCTAGTTGAGATAAGGATAGCTATACAGAGAGTTGACTTGCATTGCTTTCCTGTACATGTGTGTTACCTTCTAAGTTAATTCTTCTTGATCTAACCTTTTCTCTAGTTCCTGGTCCCCTTTTCCTATTGGCCTCAGTTGCTTTTAAGGTATCTGCTTTAGTTTCTCTGTGTTAAGGGCAACAAATGCTAGCTAATTTTTTAGGTGTCTTACCTATCTTCACCCCTCCCCTCCCTTGTGTGCTCTTGCTTTTATCATGTGCTCAAAGTCCAATCCCCTTGTTGTGTTTGCCCTTAATCTAATGTCCACATATGAGGGAGAACATACGATTTTTGGTCTTTTGGGCCAGGCTAACCTCACTCAGAACGTTCTCCAATTCCATCCATTTACCAGCAAATGATAACATTTTGCTCTTCTTCATGGCTGCATAAAGTTCCATTGTGTATAGATATCACATTTTCTTAATTCACTCATCAGTAGTGGGGCATCTTGGCTGTTTCTATAACTTGGCTATTGCAAATAGTGCTGCAATAAACATGGGTGTGCAGGTGCCACTGGAGTAACCTGTATCACAGTCTTTTGGGTATATCCCCAAGAGTGGTATTGCTGGATCAAATGGTAGACAAATGTTTAGCTTTTTAAGTAGCCTCCAAATTTTTTTCCAGAGTGGTTGTACTAGTTTACATTCCCACCAACAGTGTAAGAGGGTTCCTTTTTCCCTGAATCCTCATCAACACCTGTTGGTGGTGGTGTTGCCAATGATGACTATTCTAACAGGGGTGAAGTAGAATCTTAGTGTGGTTTTAATTAGCATTTCCTTTATTGCTAGAGATGGTGAGCATTTTTTCATGTGTTTTTTGGCCATTTGAATTTCTTCTTTTGAGAATGTTCTGCTTAGTTCACTTGCCCATTTCTTTATTGATTCATTAGTTTTAGGAGAATTTAGTTTTTTAAGTTCCCTATATATTCTGGTTATCAGTCCTTTGTCTGATGTGTAGCTGGCAAATATTTTCTCCCTCTCTGTGGGTGTTCTCTTCGGTTTAGAGACCATTTCTTTTGATTAACAGAAGCTTTTTAGTTTTATGAAGTCCCATTTATCTATGCTATCTCTTAGTTGCTGTGCTGCTGGGGTTCCATTGAGAAAGTTCTTGCCTATACCTACTAACTCCAGAGTATTTCCTACTCTTTCCTGTATCAACTTTAGAGTTTGTGGTCTGATATTAAGATCCTTGATCCATTTTGAGTTAATATTGGTATAGGCTGACATACATGGATCTAATTTCAGTTTTTTGCAGACTGCTAGCCAGTTTTCGCAGCAGTTTTTGTTGAAGAGGCTGCTTTTTCTCCATCGTTTATTTTTAGCTCCTTTGTCAAAGACAAGTTGGTTATAGTTGTGTGGCTTCATATCTGGGTCCTCTATTCTGTTCCACTGGTCTTCATGTCTGCTTTTGTGCTAGTACCATGCTGTTTTTATTGTTATTGCTTTGTAATATAGTTGGAAGTCAGGTATCGTGATGCCTCCAGCATTGTTCATTTCACTGAGAATTGCCTTGGCTATTCGTGTCCTCTTGTGTTTCCATATAAATTTAACGGTAGATTTTTCAATCTCTTTAATGAATGTCATTGGAATTTTGATGGGAATTGCATTAAACATGTAGATTACTTCTGGGAGTATAGACATTTTTACTATGTTGATTCTACCAATCCATGAGCATGGGAGATCTCTCCACTTTCTATAGTCTTCCTCAATCTCATTCTTCAGAAGTGTATAGTTTTCCTTGTAGAAGTCGTTGATTTTTTTTGAGGCTATTGTAAATGGAATTGTTTTCATATATTCTTTATTAGTCTTTTCAGTTTGTTGCTAATGATTTTTCTATGTTGATTTTATATCCTGCTACCTTACTGTAGCTATTGATGATGTCTAGAAGCTTCTGAGTAGAGTTTTTTGGGTCTTTAAGGTATAGGATCATGTCATCTGCAAATAGGGATATTTTGACAGTTTCTTTACCTATTCCTTCTTCTTGCCTAATTGTTCTGGCTAGGAATTCCAGGACTATGTTGACTAGGAGTGGAGGTGGTGGGCATCCTTGTCTAGTTCCTGATTTTAGAGGGAATGGTTTTAGTTTTTCTCTGTTAAGTATAATGTTGGCTGTAGGTTTGTCATATATAGCTTTTATAATGTTGAGGTACTTTCCTTCTATTCCTAGTTTTCTTAGAGCTTTTATCATGAAATGGTGTTGGATCTTATCAAAGGTTTTTCTGTATCTATTGAGATGATCAAGTGATTTTTGTTTTTGCCTCTGTTAATGTGGTTTATTATGTTTATTGATTTTCCAATGTTGAACCACCCCTGTATTCCTAGGATAAAGTCTACTTGGTTGTGGTGAATAATCTTTTTGATGTGTTGTTGATTTTGGTTTGCCATTATTTTATCGAGGATTTTTGCATCAATGTTTATTAAGGAGATTGGCCTACAGTTCTCCTTTTTGGAGGTGTCTTTGCCTGGTTTTGGGATAAGTGTAATACTGGCTTCATAAAATGTGTTAGGCAGTTTTCTTTCCCTTTCTATTTCATGGAACAGTTTAAGGAGGGTTGGTATCAGTTCTTCTTTAAAGGACTGATAGAATTCAGCACAGAACCCATCAGGTCCTGGAATTTTCTTTTTGGGGAGACTGTTGATTCATGCTTCAATTTCATTTTGTGTTATGGATCTATACAGGTGATTAATTTCCTCTTGGTTCAGTTTTGGATGATCATATGTATCTAGAAATCTGTCCATTTCTTTAAGATTTTCAAATTTATTTGAATATAGGTTCTTGAAGTAGTCTCTGATGATTTCTTGGACTTCCATGGTGTTTGTTGCTATCTCCCCTTTAGCATTCCTGATTCTACTAATTTGGGTTTTTTCTCTCCTTATTTTAGTCGGTTTGCCAGGGGTCTGTCAATGTTGTTTATTTTTTCAAAGAACCAACTTTTTGTTTCATTAACTCTTTGTATGGCTTTTTTGGTTTCTATTTCGTTGATTTCAGCTCTTATTTTTGTTATTTCTCTCTTTCTATTTGTTTTGGGATTTGCTTGTTCTTGTTTTTCTAGGAGTTTGAGATGTATGGTTAGGTCATTGATTTGGGATTTTTCAGTCTTTTTAATATATGCACTCATGGCTATAAACTTTCCTGTCACGACTGTCTTTGCTCTGTCCCATAGGTTCCAGTAGGTTGTGTTTTCATTTTCATTGACTTCCAGGAACTTTATAATTTCCTCTTTTATTTCATCAATGACCCATTGTTCATTAAGTAATGAGTTATTTAGTTTCCAGCTGTTTGCATGTCTTTTGTCTTTACTTTTGTTGTTGAGTTCCAGTTTTATTGCATTGTGATCAGATAGTATGCACGGTATAATTTCTATTTTCTTATATTTGCTGAGGCTTGCTTTGTGCACTAGGATATGATCTATTTTGGAGAAGGTTCCTTGGGCTGCTGTGAAGAATGTGTATTGTGTAGAAGTTGGATGAAATGTTCTGTAGACATCAAGTAGGTCCATTTGATCTACTGTATATTTTAGATCTTGGATTTCTTTATTGATTTTTTGTTTGGATGACCTATCTATTAATGATAATGGGGTGATAAAGTCTCCCACAATCACTACGTTGGAGTTAATATATGCTTTTAGGTCTTTCAGGGTATGTTTGATGAAATTGGGTGCGTTGACATTGGGTGCATATAGGTTGATAATTATTATTTCCTTTTGGTCTATTTCCCCTTTTATTAGTATGGAATATCCTTCTTTATCTTGTTTGATCAATGTAGGTTTGAAGTCTACTTTGTCAGAGATAAGTGTTGCTACTCTTGCCTGTTTTCGGGGGCCATTGGTTTGGTAAATCTTCTTCCAGCCTTTCATCCTAAGCCTATGCTTATTTCTGTCGGTGAGATGGGTCTCCTGTAAGCAAGAAATTGTTGGATCTTCCTTTTTAATCCATTTCATCAAGTGGTGCCTTTTGATGGGTGAATTAAGTCCGTTAACATTAATTGTTAGTACTGATAGGTATGTGGTGATTCCTGTTATTTAGTTGTCTTAGTTGTTTGAAGGTTTGATTGTGTGTACCTAAGTTGAGGTTACTCTCTACTTTCTTAATTGTGTTCTCTGTTTCACTTTGGTGTCTATACAGTGCTTGTATGGTTTCCTTTATTCGTTCTTTCTCTTTTTCAAATTCTCTATTTTTGTTGTCTTGGAATTTCTTGAGTGTCTCCTGTACATTTTGCTTGACCATATCCATTATCATCTCTATAAAATTCTCAATGAGTACCTGCAGTATGTCTTCTTTTAAATTATTCTTGTGGGCTTCATTGGGTTCTTTGGCATAGTTAATCTTCATTTTGTTGGAGTCTGGACCTGAGTATGTGTTTTCTTCATTTCCCTCTCATTCCTGTACTAAATTTTTGCTGTGGAGAAACTGGTTTCACTGTTTTTTCTGTCTTCCCATCATTGCCCTTAGTGTTGTTATTGTCCCTGTACTGTGTGCAATTAAGTATTTTCTGGCTTGTAATAATAGCACTGGTGATATTTAGAATGTAAGGGTGAGAAGGGATGGAAAGCAAAGAAGTTAAAGGAAAAGGGAAAAACAAATAATCAAGTAGAAAAAAAAACAAAACAAAGAAACAAACAAAAAAATTTCTAAGATATAAACAGTGAGAGACAGTGTACTAATCAATCATAAGCTGAAAAGGCATTAGAGAGACAGAGAGAGGATTGAAAATAAAAAATAAAAAGAGTGAAGATAAGAATGAAAATAAAAAATAAGTAAATGAAAGAAAAAATGTATATAAAATAAAATAAAATAAAACAAAATAAAAAATAAAAACCTCCAAGTTGAAATGCAATAAAGTTTCAGTCTTAATAATTTTGGTGTTTGTCCCTCAGCCTCCAATCCTGGAGATGGTGCCTCAGATGTTGTTCTGTAGTTGTCTCATCATAGCGGAGACATAAAGTAGAACAAAACTGCACACACACAAAAAAACCCACTAAGTGTTCCAAGTTCAAATGCAATACCGTTTCAGTAAGTTTTTCAGCATGCAGGTGTAGTTCAGTTGTTTTCTCATCAAAGGCAGGGAGAGAGAAAAAAAAAAAAAGTCTGGAGACAGGTCTGTGAATGGCTATCTGTGGCTGTGGCTTGCCTGCCTGCTGCTGTCAGCCTGCTGTTGCCAGCTGCATTATTTATGCCGATCTCTGGGGTGAGCTTAGCACTCACCTGGCCCCGCAGGCTTTGTTTACACAGAGTTCTCTTGTGCACAAGCCGCTGCTACAAGCTTTCCCCATTCCAAGCACACTGGGGGAGGTGACACTGCACCTGCTTTCTCAGGCCTGTGTGTTTATTTACAGTTCATGTGGGAAGTGGGTCTTCCCCCCTTTCCTGTGGAGTTTTCCTCCCTCCTCCACTCTCACAAGCTTTCCTGCTCCTGGTTGCTGGGCATGCGCCCCTGCTCCTGCCAGAGCCTCCCTGGCCAGGCATGGCTTGTTTATTTACAGTTCCAGGAAGGATTCCCCTCTCCCCCTCTTCAGAGCTTAGGGTGCCCCACCCTCTTTGCCACGTGTCTTTATTGTTCTTATTGCTTATTACTCAGTTTCTCTTTTTTCCCCAAGTGGGGGGGGGTCAGTCTGTCCAGGGGGCTATGCTGATCTGGCCCAGGGTTGTCTATGGGAGTACCACATACTGCTTAGTTCACCTTTGCCACGTCTTCCCAAGCTGTCTGGGCACGGGCATCTGGTGGCCCGGGGGCCCTCCTGGTTTCTCCATTTAATGTGAAGTGGAGATGCTCTGCGCCAGCTGGAGATGTGGAGGGGCCAAAGTTTTGCCTTTTCTCAGTGGCCTTGCCTGCCAGGTGTATCTCCAGCATTTCTCCAAGATTTCACTGTAGGAGGCACGCTTTCTGCTTCCTCCCTCTAGCCATCCCTTGGAATCCCTCAGTCTACATGTTTAATGCAATTCCCATCAAAGTCCCAATGATATTCATCACACAGAGTGAAAAATCTACCCTAAAATTCATTTGGAAACACAAGAGACCGCAAATAGTCAAGGCAATATTGAGCAGTAAGAGCAATTGATGGAGGTATCAGAATACCCGACTTCAAACTATATTATAAAGCAATAGCAATAAAAACTGCATGGTACTGGCACAAACACAGACATGAAGACCAGTGGAACAGAATAGAGAACCCAGATATGAATCCACACAGCTATGCCCACCTCATTTTTGACAACGGCTCCAAAAACACACGATGGAGAAAAGGCAGCCTCTTCAAAAAATGTTGATGGGAAAAGTGGCTATCAGTCTGCAAAAAACTGAAACTAGATCCATGTTTATCACCTACACTAGTATCAGCTCAAAGTGGATCAAGGACCTTAATATCAGACCCAAAACTCTGAAGCTAGTAAAGAAAGGAGCTAGTAAAGAAAATAATAGGTATAGGCAACGACTTTCTCAATAGAACCCTAGCAGCTCAGCAACTAAGAGAAAGGCTGGACAAATGGGACTTATAAAATTAAAAAGCTTTTGCACAACAAAAGAAATGGTCTCTAAACTGAAGAGACCACCCACAGAGAGGGAGAAAATATTTTCCAGCTATACAAAAGACAAAGGACTGATAACCAGAATATACAGGGAACTTAAAAAACTAACCTCTCCCAAAATCAATGAACTAATAAATAAATGGGCAACTGAACTATACAGAACTTTCTGAAAAGAAGAAATTCACATGGACAAAAAACACATGAAAAAATGCTCACCATCTCTAGCCATAAAGGAAATGCAAATCAAAACCATACTAAGTTTCCACCTCACCCCTGTTAGAATAGCTGTCATCAAAAACACCACCAACAACGGGTGTTGGCAAGGACGTGTGGAAAAAGGAACCCTGTACACTGCTGGCGGAAATGAAAGCTAGTGCAACCACTCTGGAGAAAAATATGGAGGCTTCTTAAAAATCTAAACATAGATCTGTTATATGATCCAGCAATCCCACTCCTGGGGATATACCCAAAGAAATGCAACTCAGTTTACTCCAGAGGCACCTGCACACCCATGTTTATTACAGCGCTATTCACAATAGCCAAGTTATGGAAACAGCCAAGATGCCCTACTACTGATGAATGGATTAAGAAAATGTGGTATTTATACACAATGGAATTTTACTCAGCCATGAAGAAGAATGAAATCTTATCATTCAGAAGTAAATGGATGGAACTGGAGAACATCATTTTGACTGAGGTTAGCCAGAAGACCAAAAATCATATGTTCTCCCTCATATACAGACTTTAGATCTAGGGCAAATGCAGCAATGTGGTTGGACTTGGGTCACATGCCAAGGGGGAGCACATACTAAAGGTATGGGGATAGGTAGGAAACCCAAAACATGAAAGTGTTTGATGTCACCACTGCAGAGGAGCTAATAAAGAAACTTTAAAGTGACAGAGGTCAATATGGGAAGGAGATCAGGAACTAGTGAAAAGGTCAGAGATGAATCAATTTGGGTTGTAACACATTTGTACATGGAAGCAATGCTAGGAATCTCTCTGTACAGCTATCCTTATCTCAACTATCAAAAACACTTTGTCTTTCTTATTATTGCTTATGTCTTCTCTTCAACAAAATTGGAGACAAGGGCAGAACAGGTTCTGCCTGGAAGTGAGGGGGTTGTAGGGGAGAGAGAGAGGGGGCATGGGGCAGGGGGGAGAAATGGCCCAAACAACGTGTGCACATATGAATAAATGAATAAAAAAGAAAAAAAGAAAAATTCCCACCAGAAAAAAATAAAAGGGTTACAAAGACACCAGACTGCATAATGAAATGGAAAATGACGTGTGATTCTAATGTAGATAGGGAAGCAGAAAATGTTCCAGGTAAAGATAACATTCTACTGTGGGAAGAACTGGTAAAGTGGCATTCTTCCTGAGATTCACAGTTACAAAGAACAATAGGTGAAGATAGGTTTAGTTTGTTGCAGAAGGATAAAGAGGCCAGGGGACTGAAATATAATGTGTGAAGTAGTAAATGGTACATAATGATTTGGGAAATGGGGTAGATAATGGTGCTTTCATTGAAATACTAAAACTTGGAGCATTAGAATTTTCAAAAAATCTGGGCAGTATTACATACTCCTGCTTTGGGTTCATTCCTTGCAAGATCTACAACCAGAGATGGGTAAGATGTGGTTGGTATACAGTTCTGGATCTCTCAAAGAATTTTGTGCTAGAAGAGATATTGAGACCATGGACTACTGTCTTTAATGCTAACATGAGACGCAAAGCAATGATCATTTGAAGGGATAATCATTTGAAGAGGTCATATCCCCCCAAACTCATATGCTGGAATTCTAACCACCAATGTAGACAGTGGGGCTTTTGGGAGGTAATTAGGTCATGACAGTAAAACCCTCACAAATAGAATTATGTCCTTATAAGAAGAGGTATCAGAAATGTTTCTATTTTAGTCATGGTAAGATATAATCATAAGAGAGTGTCTACACACTAGAAAGTGAGCCCTCACCAAATACCACATCAGCTGGCACCTTGAAGCCTTACAACTGTGAAAAAGAAATGTTTGCTATTTAAGCCACCCAGTGCATGGTGTTCTATCAGCCTGAACCAAGACATCCACTTACAGAGGTGGTGACTGAAGTAATGGAAGTAGATGAAATGAAAATAAAGATTATGCAGAGTGAGAAGAAGCAGATGGTCAAAGAAAGGAATTGGCAGTGCTTAAGTGGTGGGCTGAGTTGAAGTGAGTTGAAGAAATAGCCAAAGAAGGCTGAGTAGATAAAGTCAAAGAAGAAAAATTTAGAGTGATAAAAAAACCAACTTACCACATCAAGAAATGAAGAGAAGTCAAACAAGGTAGAATGAGCAAGTACTTGGTGGTGCTATATGAGCAGTTTGAAGTGGAAGGTACCAGACCACAAAAAACTCAAGGGATGAGTAAGAGAATGAGGTCAGATAAATAAACACTTGAAGGTTTAGCTGCTGAACATCAGGGAAGGAACTTGAAAGTTCAGACTAGGGCAGAACAAAGTTTTGAAAAAGAGTTTTGGAATGCCATGGTATGTGAATTATGGAGTCAGTAGAATGGATGAAGATGAAAGCAAAGGCAGGGGAGAGAAGAAGTAAGTGATGTTTCACAGTGTTCAATATAGGAGAGGTGATGAGAGTCAATGAGGAATTGATCTTGGACAGTTATATTTTAGTTGAACAGAAAGTAAACAAGAAAAGCTCATACCATAGGAGGGTTATTGAATGGATTCAAAGGATTTATGTTCTTTTGGGTTTGTTTTCTCATCTGTTGAGACTGATAGGAAGGGGGATGTCTGGAGATTTGAGGAGAGTGAAGAATGTATGAACTGTCCATGGAAAATAAAAGCAAACATATTAAGATCTTTGGGCACATAAAGAAAGGGCTCATTGGTTATAATATCATTTGAACTATTTTGTTTATCTCAGCTTTGGAAAAAAGAGGTAGCTTGCTTCATTCGGGATTGGGGGTTTGTCAAGTAAATATAGCAGAAGGACAATAAGGCAATGCAGTTCAGAAAGTTATTGCTTGAATTGCCTAGCCACAATTTATATTCGCTTCAGCGCCACTGAATTGAAACAAACAAAACAAAAGAAAGTAAAATAAGCAAGCCAAAACCACCTACCTTGCTCTTCCTCTGTCTTTGATTATCCATACATTGGTTCTGCCATTCTTATCCTGCCACTTTCTGCATTCTTGGACATCTACTTATCACCTGCCCTGGGAAACCATTTTTATTTATATAAAATATTATATATATATATATATATATATATATATATATATATATATGTTATTTGCCTTTACTTCCCAACAGTCTACCTACTCTAAGGCCTGCATTATTTTGTGACGACTTCAACTTTTTCAATGTTCTTGTTCTTTGTTTTGTTTCTTCTGCTAGCATCCCCAAATGGCTGTATAAGTGATTATTCTATAAAATGAATCTAATTATCTCTTCTGAAGATCCATCACTGCTTTATTACAAGCTAGAAAACACCATTGTAAATTAGGACCTTTGTGATATGATCCTTGCCAACTCCTCTGTCTTCATTTTGTGTCAATCTCTCACTTCCTCCTGAAAATAATTCTTTATTTTCTAGCAAAATAAAACTCTTTAGAGAAATATGAACAAACCATGTATTCTATATCTACATCTTCACACATGATTTTCTACCTGTTAGGATTTCTTTTTTTTCCTTTCAGTCAATCTGGAAAATTAATTTTACAACACTTGACTCAAGTTTCATCCCAGTGAACAATGGTAATCCTTCCTTTTCTGTCCCAAGCCAGTTAATAATTCACTCAAGCCACAAATGCCTCATACATAAGTCTTTTCTTGCAACTACCATTATAGTTAGTAGTATCTAACAGTTTTACCTTGCTAGAGAATGAGGTACTCAAGAAAGAGGAGAGTATTTTTTGCTAATTCATTTTAGCATTAACTGATGGTTATGCAATTAATTGGAGATGGCCCCTAGCATCCATTCTTGCTTATTGCTAATGTTGTTTTCTGATTTTAAGGCTCAAGTCTTGGAATCTTTGTGAAAATACTCCTCCTTGCCATCCTGTACTAAGTCCTCATTCTAGTCATTGTTATGAATGCTGAAGGGGGGTAAGGGAGATAAAGGGAAGAACTACAAAGAGTGAATTTGACTGGGTTATCTTGTATGTATATATGGAAGTATTACAATGAAACTCCTTTGTACAATTACTATATGGTAATAAAAATATTTTTTAAAAAATCCAGAATTTTCCATCCGGCTGAGAGTATTACTCAGTGGTAGAGCAGTTCACAAAGCTTGCACAAAGCTCTGTGTGTTTTACATGTGTGCACATGCACACACACACACACACACACACACACACAAACACCAAACCCAAACAATAACAAGAAGCCTCCTTTTATTCTGTTTTTTTCTTTGGCCAACCCTTTAGACATAACAGCTACCACCCATGTGAAGCTTTTCTTACTAATTCCTCTTGAGTTGATCATCCACTCATTTTACCATTCAGAGTTGAAGATTTAATGCTAAATGTAGAACCTTCTCTGTTGTTTGCAGTTCTTTTATGTCTGTGGTTTGCTATTGGAACTTCAAAGTCATTAAATAAGTTACCCCATTTATACTTTCCAGCACATGGTAGTAGTTGCTATTAAATAGTTAATTTCTCTAGATTATCTAGCAGATTTGATTATGTCTATTTATTTCCATATCCCTTATTTGACCTAGTTCTTCCCCTCCTGCCATAGGTGTTATAAAAATGAGGCCAGGCCCTGTAGCACAAGTCTCTTACTTGACCTGATGTTCTACTCCCGAATAAAGCATGAAAAGTGCTGTTTTAGTGTTCTCATCATTCCTTTGACCTATCTGCAACCCATTATTACACTTCTTTTTAGATAGAGCATCCTTTTCTTCAATTATATTTCTTGGAACCCTAGTTTTATGGAATATTTCTATATGAAACTTTAAAAGCAATTTGTTGGCTCAACACGTTTTCAAGACCCTGGGTGTCTTAGTCTGCCTGGGCTGTTGTAACAAAAATACCATAGACTGAGTGGCTTAAACAATAAACATTTATCTCTTACAGTTCTGGAGGCAGAGAAATATTAATAAAATATGTGCATTACTGTATAAAATTTAAGAAATAGGAGACTGGAGAATATTTTAAGGATAATATTCTGTGTCAGGTGTTGGCAATAATGGCGCCAATAGGTTTCAGTTCTTACTGTACCCTTAAACTTCTGTTTTCCAGGGTCACAGTCCTGCCTCAAGTCTAGCTTGAATCCTCCTTCTGCCCCAACCTCCAATCAGCATGAACCACAAGATCCTAACCAATCAGATCATGCTGAGTCTCACTGAGGGGTATTTAAGCCCCTGCCCCTCTCTCCCTCCCTCCCTCCCCCCCCTCTCTCTCTCTCTCTCTCTCTCTCTCTCTCTCTCTCTCTCTCTCTCTCTCTCTCTCTCGGCTCTCTCTGCTCTCTCCCTCTCCCACCCGGCAATAAAGAATCTCTTGGCCAGATCACTCCTCTCCACGTGGTCATTTTGGGGCCTATATTTCCTTACATCAGGAAATACAGAAGTTAACTTGCATCATTCAATGTTGTTTTCATTATTTTATTGAGATTGGCTACTCACCATTTCCTAATGCAAGTTTTGTTACCTTTTAAAATTCATGAATAGTGCAGAACAGAGACTGAATGGCAGACCCATTATCTTCTGTGGCAAGCTTCTTTTTATATTTATACTCCTATTAGCTATTTTGAGAAAAACTTAAAGATTTGGGGAAAATATAAAAACAGCTGCTACTGTGTTTCTTGCAAATATCTGATAGTTATAATGCCAAATGGAATGAAGTTTGTTGAAAAATCTTATGATTACTACAATTCAGGTCATCAATGAAGAATAACTATAATCCATATAGATAGAAAGTAAAAAGAAATTTATATTAAGACCTGTTTTAAGGCTATTTAAAGCAACGATGAGTGATAAGTACTTATGTCATATAAACATATGATTTTATATGAGCAATCTCTTTTCTTCCATATTTTATTTCTTAATCTAATATAAGATATTGATGGCTATATTTAGATTTCATGATGAAGTAAAATAAAACTAATCTATTTTAGGGCAAGTTGGTATACCTAGCAAGTAGGGTTCCTATTAAGTATTTTGAGATAGGCTGACAAAATATTTCCATCATAGATGTAAAGAAAAAAATCTGAAAAAAAGCAGAAAGAAATATATAACTGTGTCCTGTAAATAATTTAAAAAAAAGTCTATCATTACACAAAGCGAACAGAAAAAACAGAAATGGGGAAGGAGCAATTACTTGGTGCCTGTCTCTTCTGTATCAGATATTTAGCTTTCCTTAACCTGTTCAGTCTCTAGAATAATTCTGCCAAATATGTATTCTGATTTTAATTTTTTTATAATGAAATATGAAATATAAAGAGATGAAGTAACTAGGCTAAGATTTACTTATTCATTCAACACTAGTCTAGTGCTTGAAGAATATCAGTAAATGAAGAGACAAAAATGTCTGCCTTCACTGAGCTTACATTTAAACAAAGGAAAGACTTACAACAAACATAAAATAAATACTTCCTATGATATAGTAAAAAAAAATAAACACCAAGAAAAAGAAAAGCAGGTAAAAAGGGACCAGAAATCCTTGCATGGAGGAGACTTTGTACTTCTAAGTAACATTCAAGAAATCTCTGTGAAAGGGTGACTGAGAAAGAATACTGACTGAGAAAGAATACTGAAGATATTAGGGAGTTAGAAGAGTGTCTGGGGAAAGAGCATTTTAGACAGAAGGAACATCTGGAGCCAGTAACCTAAGATGAGACCACACCTGGTAAGATCAGAGTAGCTGGAGCCAAGAGAGCAAGAATAAGAGGTAAGTCAGCCTTACAGGGGCAGGGGGTAGATAAATAACAATGGAGGGTGGTTTTTTTTTTTTGCAGTACAGGGGCTTGAAATCAGGTCACACACCTTTGAGCAACTCCAACAGCCCTTTTGTTGTGATGGGTTTCTTTTGAGAAAATAGTCTTGCAAACTATTTGCCCAGGCTAGCTTCAAACTGTGACCCTCCTGATCTCTGCCTCCTGAGTAGCTAGGATCATAGGCATGAGCCACAGGTGCCTGGCACAGTGGAATTTTGAAGACCATTGTACACATTTTGGTTTATAAACTCGTGGGGAAATTCATTGCTGGGTTTTTAGCTGAGGAATGAGCTAATATGACATGTGACATAGTTATGCTCTGGCAGCTGGGTTGAGAAAGTACAGCAAGAAGGAGTGCTGTAAAGAGTCAGGAACAGTAACTAGGATGCTACTGCAATAATATAATTCACAAATGATGGTGGCTCGGTCCAGGGTGGTTGCAGTAAAAACAGAACTAGCTAGCTTCTGGATATACTTTGAGAGTGATCAGGGTTTCCTCACCCTTTAAATGTGGATATGAAAAAAGAGACAAATCAACAGATTCATAATTTTCGTACTGAAAGACGAGATTGCCATTAATGGAGAAGAAGGCTGCATATGGAGCAATTGTAGGGAGATCCATAGTTTAGTTTTGGATGTGTTGAGATTGACATATTTATTAAATATGAAAGTTGAAATGTTGAGAAGGCCATTTAGACATAGAGTGCCAGAGGTCTGGTGGGGGGTCTCTTCTGGAGAAGTAAATTAAGGAGTCATCAATATGGTATTTAAAATATGTTAGTGGATGAAATTACCAAGAGAATGAATGGAGATAGAAAAAAAATTAACAAAAGCAGGTCAACAGTTGACAGAATTGGGGAAAATAGATCACTTCATGCCATTATTTTAGAAGCTTCCCCTTTCATTTTAAAAGATAAAACAACTATAGAAATATAAGTAAGCACATCACTTTGTAAAATATGAAAACCATGAATGTGACTGCTTCACAGGCCTAGAAGAGTTCCTTTCAGGTCATCAACAGTATATCCTAAACCCATCCAAACACCTGGATATACTTCTTGTTTGAATAAGCTTACTCTTCAATATAATACACTTACGTTGCATAATTAGAGAC
The DNA here is from genome assembly GCF_047511655.1 of Castor canadensis. Classification (NCBI taxonomy): domain Eukaryota; kingdom Metazoa; phylum Chordata; class Mammalia; order Rodentia; family Castoridae; genus Castor; species Castor canadensis. The sequence goes on along the minus strand of NC_133394.1, from coordinate 78,244,549 downwards.
AATACTAGAGGAACAAGTCAATTATAGTGATTTCCAGCATAGAAAGTCTTCAACGATTTTGTAAATAAAAGATAGGTGTGTTCCATTACAAGAATCTCCTGTCATTTTAACGCTTAATAATTTCTTGATTACTTGAAAATTAGATTTAAACTGTTTTTTCACTTGCTAAACTTGTTTGGTTACATAAAAATGAATTATCCTTTCTTATATGACATGTTCTCCAGAAGATACATCATATAAAATTTGTTACCACTGTTCTCCTTTATGAACCTGTGAAACCCAAAGTCATGTTCTGATCCAATTTGGGAGATTACAAGTAGTACAGCTCTTTAAATAAAGTAATATAGCTTAGTAATGTAAATAATGATCACTTATTAATGATCACTACTCATAGCAGAATGTATTGTGAAGCTTATGGGACATGGCAATTTGTAGGGACTATTCCTCTCCCACATATGTTATGGGTCATAACATGATGTGATGTGATGCTCATTTGAGATGATATTCCTTTAATAAAGACATCAGTTAGGCATACATTCAGAGTTAATAGAAGCTTGATGTGCTGGTGCACCCAGTACTTGCAATCCCAGCACTCAGCAGGCTAAGTGATGAAGATTACAAGTTAGAGGCCAGGCTGGGGTACATGGTCTGTCCCAACATAGACTGGGCTAAACATCAAGACCCTATCACAAGAAACAAACCAGTAAACCAAAACAAGAGTTAGAGAAAGAGGAAAGGGACCGGGGCGAGAAAGAGTAATGGGGTGTATGTGAATGTGATCAAAGTAATATGCATGTATAAACGAAATCAGTTATTTTGCACAATTACCAAATGCTAATAAAAATGGCATACTGAAAAGAGTTAATAGGAAAAGCAGGTCATCCAAGAGTTGTATATTCAAATAAAAGGTTACTTCTTAAACAACCATGAAGATAACAATGACAATAATATTTTGCTATCAGAAGGCAGATTCAGATGGGTAAAAATCACTTACTGCTAGTCTCTGATAAATTCCTGTCAAGATCTGTAACCCTAAATAAATCTCCTGGGATCTCTGAGCTTCAGTTTCGTCATCTGTAAAACGCAAAGAGTGACATGAAAGTTGTTCAGGCAGTGTGAGTGAAGGGCATTCTTTACTCGGGACAAGTTCTGTACACATGTTAATTATGGAACAAATGTTACAAATTAGTATCACCTGTGCGCTACACCGTTTTAGTAATTTTGACCAATTTAAGCTTGCTTACAAGGACCAGGCTTTTAGAAATTGGAACTATTACTGAGATTTAGATAGATGCCAGGATTTCAAGCAAAGGATGAAATCACAAAAACTATTCTGTCTGCTTTGGCCCAGGAAGGTCATTTGTTCTACTAACTTTTGTTGCTAGCGGTCAAAAGGTGACCCCCAAGGAATCCCAGCCCTGTGAAAGATGATTTTGTGTTTTTCCTTTTGTACCAACGCTGTCCTCTAAAACCACCCTATGGTCCCCCAAAGCAGGGGACAACTCTCAGGCTGTGCTGAACACCCCACCGCTGCGCGGAGAGACAGTGTCGTGACGTCCTTCCTCACCCTCTTCATTCCCGGGCCGCCGTCGGGCCCCGCGTCCGCGGGTCCCCGCAGAGCCGGACCGCGGCGCGCACGGCGCACGCTCCGCGGCCCGAGCAGGCGCGTCAGGCGCGCTCGGCGGTCGCGCGGGCGGCGGGGACGCAGCTGCCCCCGCTGCACCCGAGCGCCGCCGCCACCTGGGCCGGAGCCGCCGCGGTATCGCGTGGCGGCTGCGGGCGCAGGCGCGGGCGCGTCCGGGTAAGCGCGGGGGGCTGCGCTTGGGAGACCGGGCGGGAGAGACGGGCGCGACGGCGCGGGGTCTGGGGACTGAGCCCGGCGTGGCGGGGCGCGGGAGCACTGCGGCGTGCCGGCGAGGCCGGGCTGCCCTCCGGGGAGCAGGCGCGGGCCCTGCGGCGCAACGCGTCACCGCTGCGGGCCGTGGGGTCTGCGGGGTGCGGGGGAGCCCGGGCTCGGGTGCGGCTGAGCGTGGACGGTGTGAGTGCGTACAAGTACCTGCTGCTGCTGCGGGCCGGGGTCGGGAGCAGGTGTGAGAGGGTGGGGGAAGGGGCGTCCAAGGCTGTAAGTTCAGAGGAGAACCTGCAGTTGTGGCCTTGGGTCTCTTCGTGAAGGACCTAGCGAGGTGCTCTTCTGGGGATGCACAGCCTTGCAATGTAGAGGATAAAGCTGGGGACGTTCCTTGGGAGAAAGCGAGAGGAATATATGACACAAATGTGAGAAGGGAATGAAGTAGTGTGAGGAATACGACAGCTCATACTCTGCAGAAAGCAATGCCAGAGAAGCAATTTCTGGTGTGCAAATGAACAAGGCAGATGAGGTTGAACTAGTCCAGTGTTATTAGATGCTTAAAGTTTCTTTTTCTTTCTTTCTTTCTTTTTTGGATGCATCAGACCCTGGCAAGAATATAATTCTTACTTGAGTTTGAACAATGTTAGTAAAATGTAGCTAAGAAGATTATATGAAAGAATGTGACATTTGCGGCTTTGTTTCATGTAATATTGTCTGGAATTTCTAGAGTAATCTTTTGATAAAAAGCTAACAAATGAATTTGTGCCTTTGAAGGTAAAAAGTAGTCTGCAAATTCAATGTGTATAAATAAAAACAATGGATTTAGAGTGTTAAACTCTGATACTGTTTTTTTAGTCTGTCAGTTAATACTGAGAAGTAAATACTTTTTTTGGAAAAACATAGAATTCAAGCAATATAGATAGTGAAAAAGAAAACAATTACTTCAAATGTATTAGTCAGAGATAACCATATTAACCCTGTGTTAAACATCTTTTCAGGGATCTTTCTAACTGATTCACTGTCCAATTCAATATCAATTTACAATTTTATGTTACCCGAGAGTCAGAAATGTTATATAGTAACATATTATACCTCAGTTCAAGTCTTGTTTTCTGTGTACCATAATTTAAAGTGACTTTTACTACTATAGTAAAAGCCTTTACTACTATATAAAAGACACTTTAATTATTTAGGGCTGAGCAGAGAGGATTGCATCTATGAATGTGTTTGCCCCTTGTGTAGTAATGACAGTGCTCCTTAACATGACAGGCATGTATTTATCATTTGCTTCATAAACATTCTTTGTTCTCTCTTGTAGATTGATCTGCTGAAATTTAACTTTTCAAGATGAAGTTTTTCTTGACAATCATCTTTTTTATTTTAATTTCCTCTTGGGTTGAAGAAGCCTGTTCTAAAGAAAAGTCTTCGAAGAAAGGGAAGGGGAAAAAGAAGCAGTATCTGTGCCCATCGTATGTTCTCCATGTCTCATATCCTTATATAGAGAAATGTTACTGCATTTTGTTATAAAAGCAAGGTGGTTTATTAAAATACATGTCCACAAAACTTTTCATATCAAATGATGTACCTTTTATGTTTCATGTGTAGAAAATTACAGAGTGGGAAGAGGTTTGGAATGTGATAGTTATTTTCTTTTGCTAAAGATAAAATTCTGTCAAGTTTTGTTCATGCCCTGGGTTTATGTAATTTTTACACATCATTTGCAAAGGTAGGGAAAAGTTATTATTACTTTCTTATGCTAAATGTGAAATGTGAGATTCTATGTATTGAGCAAATACCAGTTCAAAAATGTTGATTTAAAAATAATTGAAAAATGAATATTAAATATCAGATAAACTATTATCTCAAAGTTTATTTAGTTCATATTGATACATGGAAGAAAGAAATTCATATGTTTTCTAACATTTCTGCTTGTATATTTATAAAGGACTGATATTAGGAAATTAGAGTTTCTCATAAAGCATGTCATTAAATGTGAAATTACTTATAAAAACTTATATACAAATATATTCCCCCCAAAAGGTAAAATTTAGCAGCTTGAACACTTTTTTAATAGGAAGGGCTAATATTACTAATAAAAACAGGTAATACCCAATCATAAAGGATAATGTGCTTTAGATAATAATACAACATACTCAGTCATCTGTAATAAAAATTAATTTTCAGTTACAGGTCATTTTTCAGTTAAGAGTTCTGAAATGTCATATTGATCATGGATAGCATTTTACTCTGGCGTCACCATAACTTAGACATAGACTATTAAAATTTTACAGCTGTTATGTAAGAAACATAAAGATGTATTTTGGGAAGTATATTGTTGCGATTGGTATTTGAAAGGGTATGTGAGACTAAAAGCCTGGAGACAGTACCATTGAGACATAAAGTCTAGTATTAAATTATACTCCAAATGGGTATCTCCCAGTTTTCACCTTTCACAGTCCTGCTTATTTAAGTGATGTCAAGGCTATATTCCTGGATGTCTTACACAATGGCCTTGAATTTCATTGTGTCCTTCTTTGGCCATAGGTCCAGTTAGGTACCAACTGGGGGCCAGGGCAGGTTCAGGAGAATGCACAATGTGTAGCCATACCTACTCTTCATTGTCACAGTTTTTGTGTCATAATCAGGACATTAGCACTGAAAGATCCTGGACATTGTTGAGCCTTACTCTTTGCAAGTGACAGGACACATTTTAAAGTTTTATTTGATAAATATATATGCACACTTTTATTTGATAAGTGTGCATATGTTGACACACATATGTTTTATTGTTAAGATGGGTCTGTGAGGTCAGACTTTCAGTCAGATTTCCACATATGAGGAATCAGATAGAGCTTTTATTTTCTCTCTCACCTCTGCCACACCCCCATCAAAAGTTATAAGCAAAGCATTATGAAGATCACAACAGCAAATCTGATATGTACCACATATCCTACAAGGCTCACAGCTGCACTATTAAGTTGCCTTACATATGTAAATGGGCTATATGTATGTATGGTGTCTATAGTTATTTAAGACAGATTCTAAAAGTTAAATTTACTAGATAAAGAATGAAATGATACAGTGTCTCATGGTGAATATGAAAATCATCAAATGGAAGGTGCACATATCATAATACTTTATATGTATTAATTGAAAATTTGTTTTTGGAAATTTTATAGTTTAAAAATTATTTTGCTTTATTTTTATAATTATGAGACTTGATAAAGTTTAATTATAGTTGCAGTGGTGATGCTGCCAAAAATTTGACTTTTTAAAAAGTAGATAAGTCTTGGAGGATTAGAGTTGTTTATATATTTTTTTTGTATGAGCGTCTCATTAAGAAATCTCATTGGGTGGTGTGGTGCATGCCTGTAATTCCAAGACTTGAGATTGAGACTGATGAGTTCAAAGCTAGTTTGGACTGTTTAGTGAGGTCTGTCTCAAAAGGAAGAAAAAAGAAGAAGAAAAATCTGTCTGAATTATCACTGATTTATAAACTTCAGAAGATAAGAGTTTTCTTTGCCTATTGGATCCATTATTTCAAATTTTTGGGAACTCAGATTTAGAATCTCAGCTACAATAATGGTCTGTGAAAGAATATATAAATGTATACTCTAGAAAATGCTTCTATCTGACCATTTTGTGTATATTGATTAGGTATTAAACACCTTGATTAAGAGGAATATTTGAGATTACAAACCAGATTATGAAGGTATTTCCCACTATGGTGATAGTCTTGCCTTATGATATTTTGATGTACTTCAACTTTTTTTTGAGTAGCTGTGGTGAAGCAACTATTACAGACATTTGTAGTTAATGTGCAGCAAACAAGAGTAAAATCTTCCTGTCTCCTAACAGTCATTTTCCCCAAAGGTGGTAAATAGAAGATACATGTTTTATTGCTGTTGTTTTGTAGAAAAAGTGTTTTCTTTACTTGTAAAGAATTAGGGATATCGAGCTACAAGAATTCTGTTTCAGTGAGGAAAGGCTGATCTGCTTTTCCTACTGCACAATTCTCAAAATAACATAAACAAAGATCATTTTTAAAAATGGCAAACAGCCATGTTCACAAGCATACTTTGTTTCCTCCTGTTTCCACTTTGGTAACTTGCTTATTGGTCCTCAGGTTCAACATATTAAAACCAAATTGACTGAGGAAATTTAGAATAAATTTCACAAATTCTGAAAGTCTTCCTGTGTAATGTTTCAAGACTTTTCAAATATATCACTCAGAAAGTTAGCCTAGAGGGGTTACAACTGGTGGTACATGTCTGTAATCCCAGCCATTCAGGAGGCAGAGATGTAGAGGGTCAAAGGCCAACTTGGGAAAAAACTGTGAGACCCCAGCTGAAAACTGACTGAAACAAAAAGAGCTGGAGGTGTGGCTGCCTAAAGTACATGAGACCCTGAGTTCAAAACCCAGTGCTGCCTAAAAAGAAAAAGATAAAAAGAAAGTTAATGTGAGAGGAGATTCTGGTAGTTTGAAGAAGGCTTTCACTTTTGGAAGATACATGTTTTAAAACAGGGATAAATAAAGGACTTGGGCTCCTTAATATTGTAGTGTCTAATTTTGATGTTGAGTTTGACTCAGCTAAGAAAATTACCTAGCCTCTTCCTTTTTCTTAACTCATATTGTTTTGAAATGCTAGGAAATCATAGATTGATGCATAAGTGAAGCTGTAATTCAAGTTTGACAAAGTAGCTGACAAATTTGCTTTCCAAAATTTTAGAAAATTAATATGGATTAAGTAGAAATACATTTTAAATTAGTAAAAATATTTTAGATAAATCCTTTGACACTTTTCTTTTTTGTTCAAAACTTGAATTTGGCATTGATTTTAATACATTAGTCTTTCCTCCAATTTTCTTTTCTGGCTGAGTGATTTCATCCAAGTCCATGACTGTAACTGCCATCTTTCACTGTTAACTCCCAAGTCTCTATGTCCAGCTTGGACATCTCGAGAGTGCCACACTCCGTATCTGCCAGTCCCATTGTGACCTTACACTCACCTCAAAACCATACAACTGGAACTCAGGACCTCTCCCATAACTCCTGCTAGTGTTCCCTTTCCCAGAAAAAGACCACTCCTTTGCCACCAAACTAAAATACTGGGGATCACCTTGTACCTTATTTTTCTACATTAGCTTCTCAAAGTCAACAGTCATCTAGACTTGTCAGTTCAGATCTTTACATCTCTTAACTCTCGTCTTTCATTTTCATTCCCATGTGGACACTGCTTAGTTACTCCTCTCTGCCCTCTTTGATGGACGCTATTTTAGTCTCCCTGCTTCTTTTCTTCCACCAGTTTATATTTCATACTGACCCGAGAGTGTATTTTCCAAATCTTCAGTCTAGTCAGGTCATTCCAATATTGAGAGCCCTTTACAGGACTCCTTACCTTTCTGAATAAGACTCTAATTTCTTGACTCCACTCACAAGGCTCTTCATAAACTGGCCTCTGCCATCTCCAGAAGTACCTTGTCCATGTTGGCTCCTTCACAACCTCAACATACACATGAAACATGGTTCATCCATACTTGCTTTTTTTTAATCTCTGTGTTCTTCCTTTTACCTGAAATACCAGTTCTTTCCCCCATTTTTAGTTAACACCTGACCACATGGTTTTGCCCAAATTCATGGCTATTAATATAATTTATTCATTACTGATTCCTCAGGCTGTGTGTCTAACCTAGAGCTCCCTGAATACCACCAGAGCTATCCAGCCTATCTCATAATGACCTCAAACTCAACTCAAATGTAAGCCCTATTACCCATTTTGGAAAACCTTTCCTGATGTTTTATGAGGTGCTGGTGATTGAGCTCAGGGTGCCACACAGCTAGGCAAGTGCTCTAGTCTGGAGTTATACCTCCAGCTCCCTTTCCTAGTCTTTGGCTGGCTGATTTGGATAATCACATTCTGTACCTCCATGGTTTTCTACTTGCTTCTCATGTTCATGATACCTTATGGTATCTATCAGTTGTAACTGAGTGCTTTCCCACTAAAAAGTAAACTCCTTAAGAGAAGTGTCTTATTTGACCCAATCACCAGAGAACAACAGTTCCTGGCACAAAATATACATCTTATAAAAACTTAAAAGAGTGAACAAAACCCTAAATATCTTCGTTTAACTCTTTTTGGGCCATTATATCAGATTTTTCTAAGTTACTTGAAAATGACACATATTCCTATAGATAGTATTTAGAAATATGGCTTCAATATCAGGAAAACTAGATATGTTAACAATTAGGTAATTGGTGGGACATTTTCCTCCTGGATTCTGTTTCCTCATGGAATTTTGGCCTCATTGTATTCAGTATGTCATCAAGGGCTAAAATCAAACCATAAAGAGGAAATACCCAAACTGAGGATGTATGATGTTGAGACCTGTAGTGAATGTGTGAGACAGAATAGGCTCCAATATGACCCTAAAGGGATCAAGTGAGGGACTTGGTGTGACACGACTGAGGAGTAAATTATACTTTACTATGATATCACTTGTGCAAGTATAGAGTAGATGAAAACATAGCTAGCTTGGCAGGGAATATTTGGAAAGAATATTACATAATATAACCACACAAATTAGTATGCATATATATGTAGTGTTTAAAAACAAACTTTACTAATTCAGTGTTAAATTCATTGCTTTGCTTAGTAAAATTATTTAGAGCAAAGTTTATAGGGAATTTTTGTACTGTTCTAGTTAATATTTTCAGGACAGGAATAATAGAAACAATTAAGTCATTTATTAGGAAGAGTTTAAGGAACTGAGATAATTGAAAGTTGTTTTCAAATTTTTGAAAAACTAGGATGTTACTGAGAAAGGAGACTTTCTGGTGTGGCACCAATAGTTAAAAATCAGGACAAACGAGTAGAAAGTTTAGGAAGTGATATTTTGGCTCCAAATTAAGAAGACATTTCTAATAGAGGTCTGCTGAGATATAATTGGCTGGAAAGGGAGGTAGCAATGCCTATTTGTACAGGCACTCAGGCTTGTGGGATAATTACTTGGCAGACACATTTTAGAAAAAAGTTTCAGTATTAGATGGGTGGTTAGACCAGGTGCTGGTATTTACAATCATTTCAATTTGTGGGATTTTTAAGATTCTGTGATTCTAACATGCTTTGTTTGAATAGCATATGATTATCCATTAGATAAATGGTATGGAGAGAATCCTGGTTGTTACAAATCTTACCTTGATCCATTTATTTTTATAGATGTGCCTTTACTTGTGGTGCATCGGCTTGGAAAGCTCTAGTATATAAATTAAATATGTCTTGCTCTGTGTTACTAATAAGGATTTAAAAATCTCAACAGAATTTCTCCTTGAAATTTCATGAATAATCACATTTTAAAATTATTCCTTTCATAACCTAAAATTTCTTTCTCTTTTCTTACATAAGCCAGTTGGAAAAAATATGCCAAGCTGCTATACCTCTTATGAAGTAATGATTGCTTGATGACAAATATAAATTGTCAGATCAGTGCCTACCATAATTTGTAAGAAGGCATAGGAATATGGATTTGTATTTGTGTGTGTATTATACTAGAGCAACTAGACCAAATTAAAATAATACCTTCAGAATCTTTTTAAAAAATTTTTTATTCATTTATTCATATGTGCATACATTATTTGAGCCATTCCTCCTGAATCTTGATTTAATAAAAGTCATAAAAACACAAGACAATCTCAACCACAACAACATTAAAAAAAACCCAAAAATAACATTGTTTGTCATTTCTGTTTTCACTCATAGCAGATGTAACACTTCAGTACTGAACTTGGCTAGGCTGTGTGTTGTCTGGGCAAATACACTGCCAATTTTGCCATCACTGAGCTTCAGAAGCATCTTTTCTTGAGGACTGTGAGGACTGTCTGAATTTTAGGCATCTGGTAGCTTATAATAAATGCAACTAATATGTTTACAAATTGAGTTTGAAATCTTTTTTTCTATTTTTGGCTGACACTTTATCTTAGGTTGGAGAAACTTACAAACAAGCCTTGTTAAGTGAGGAAAGCTGCTGTTATTTATGTTAGTATGTGGTCACGTTAGCATATATTTATTCTGTCTTCTAAAGTAGTTTTCCTCCAAACTGTTGGCATTCTGATTTTAAAATTTTGACGTAAATAGTTGAGTTTTTATTCTGGTTCTGTATACATATTTGGAAAGTATGTGATTTATTTCTCCTTGCTTGTTCATAAACTAAAAATATTGTGGGTAAATATAAATGTTTTTGGTATCTGTTGTGAGAAGATTTTTGTCTCCATCATGGATGTATGTCAGCATTTATTTCCTGGTAGCCTGTATGCAGTATGTGTTAAGAGGGTAAAGGTCACTATGAATAATGAAAGTCAATATGTGTTATTACAGTATCATAGTGGTCATCTTCCGAGTCTGAATCTTTTATCTAGTATTCACTAACAGACTAGATTGATTTTAGTTTAATTCTAGTTTCTTGCTTTCTTGTGAAAATCTTCAAGGTAAATACAATGCCCAAAAGCCAAAAAATGATGACTGGAAATGGATATGGATAATCTATAAAATGGATATACTGGAAATTGCCCATATTGTTACCAGTTCATATCTAGATCAAAAGTTTTAGCTGATGTTTGACTATGTATTTTCTTACTATCTGTTTGTTCAATTCCACTTGAATGGTATATTATTATTTGCAATCACTTGAATTAATGATCTTCCCATTCAAAATAATTTCCCAGTTTTTAAAATTGGCATCCTCATTATTCCAGTTACTCAGGCATGAAACTTAAATAGAACTTGCCCTTCTTTGTCTTAAAATGCTGTCCTTTGTCATCAGGCTCAAGGTTTTCTTCAGTGCATCTCCTCTTACCATCATTTTCAACATATCCATTACAGTATTTCCCAGTTGCTCACCCTGTATTTTCCTTAGTTTTATCCTTCTTAACATACTGTTTTCATTTTCTTCTTCTTAGTCTTGTGTTCAGTAACCCACAATATCTTTTTATTGCCCAATAATCCAGTAAGTACCTTTTCCCCTGATTTTTCAGGGCCTCCTTAATTTATATTCCAAACTTTACTTTAGAAAGGCTGATCTGCACTTTTGCCTAACTTTCTCTTGCTATTATTTATGCTTGGAATGACAACTTTATGTTTACTTTATCCAAATTTTAGTAGTTCTTTTGGGCTTATTGTAAATTTTCCTTGTTTTGCCAGACTTCTTAAATAGTTAGGAATTTTAATTGCGAATATGAGCAATGTGAATTGATAGTGTGCTGTGCCAGTTAAATCCTTTGATGTCTGGGATGTTGGTAGAAATATGATGTTTACAGAGACAAAAGTATAAATCTCATATATATATATATATATATATCTTTATCAACTTTCTTACATGTACAGTTTGATGTCAGTAGTCTCCTAATGCCTCTCATTCATACACCATTCATTCCTTTGTAACAAGCATATCTTCATGATTGTTCTGGAATCTTTTTATTCAGGGCTAAGGCAATTTTTTGTTTCTCAAATTTTAACCAGTCAAGCCCGAAAAAGAACACACAAAGTTCTGTTTCTTAACCAAAGAGATCTAATTTTAGAGTTGATTTATCAAAATGTAGGGATTTAAAATACTGTAAAGTAGAATAATGTATGGGAGATTTGAAATGTCTACATCCTCAGCCTTTCTTATTCTCACAAAGTAAGGTCTTTGGCTTACAGACACGTGCTCTTTTATCTTTCCTTTGGAGGTGAATAATTTCTGCATTAGAATAGAGTATATTTACAAAAGTCTCCTGTGTTCTCCTGGTGCTACTACCTGACAGGAGTATGTCACTGCTCTGCTGTGGAGAGCTGAAAAGCCTTCATAAATGAATTCCTTTATGATAAACATTTTATGGAAATTTGCACTTAGGCTTCATGAAGCAAATTATTCAAATTGATGTACATACAAATAGCTCTTCTGAGAAAAGATGTAAATGTGAAGTAGTAATTGTAGAGCTCTGATTAGAATAACAGTAAGAAACATATTAAATTGCTAATAGAATGTGTTGGATAACTTGAAACATCTGACCTTTATTACTCTTCATGTAAAGAAAGAACAGTAGGAATCCATGACTATTCAGAAAGTTTGATTCTTTCTTAGCAGAAAGGGCTGAACTGTTTGGGAGTAGATGGATGGGGTTCTTTGTGTCAGTGTTTAACCCTTAGGGACACCATGGGCTTGGCTTATGGTCTGAAGGTTTTACTGCAGCACTCTTTGATTTCATCTATAATTTCTATTTTCATTTGCTTGGAACAGCTATAATATTTTTGGCTTATTTCTAAAAATATAAATGTTCTCAGTTATGAAGTTTCTTTGTTGATTCATCATATGTGTTGAACTGGTCTTGGTTCTATGGTCTTCTTCCTTGCCCTCTTAGCAGCTCTATTTTTCTCAGTCCACGATGTTTTAGTCCTTTTTCCTACCCATTTCAGTCTTAGCATAAAATTATTTTACTTTAGAGAAAATTAATGAAGACTGTTGGGAAGAAACTCACCCATTGTCTCTTTTCATTCTAAGGCTGCCTGTAGCTTCTTTTCCTCTGCTTTTGCCTTAGAAGTAAAGAAACCACTGTTCCTCGAATCCTTGAATCCTATCTCTCTACTGGTTGAAGACATCTCTCTTAGCAGACTACCTCTGCTTGCCCATGTGTTTACTTTTCATTGGTTCATTTTTTCTGATGGCTTACAATACTACTGAAGGGTCTCTTGCCTGTAAAGGAAAACAGTTTTTGTATTCCTGTTTCATTATCTTTTTTTCCTCTGTATTGTTATATTTGTTTAACTAAAATGGTCTAGCTTTCTGAGTTCCACTTCACTATTTATTTCCTTCAGTTGCCTTCAATTATGAAAGTGATACATGTTGTTGTAACAAATGAAACAGTATGTACTGTTTAATCACTTTTCTATTAATATTGACACCTGTCACTACTTCACTTTTTGATAAAGATTTTTATTCTTTTAAAATAAATCTAGTGACTTTCTTTTAAATCTTTCTTATACCTCATAAGGATTATTCAGTAGCTTCTACATACTGAAACAATCCCCTATTTCATCTACCCTACCTTTGCTTCCAGAATGTCACTAATTTCTGAGCCTTGGTTTTTTTTCTACATGTCTTACTACAACTGATAAGCCACCTTCTAGGCTATTCCTTTTGTTCTGTTATTGTCCTTGCATATTGAATTTTACCTGATATTCATCCTCCTTGGTTCTTTTAGTTTCTTACTTATTGATTTTTGCTTCTAGTAACTTGTTTATGTTTGTGCTTATGTATTATCTTTATCTCTGGATGTATCTACTTTTGTGATTTCCAGGCCACTATTTTCAACTTCCTACTGGACTTTAAGATTACTGATTAAGGGATGCGGCTCAGTGGTAGAGCCCTTACCCAGCATGCATGAGGCCCTGAGTTCCATTCCCAAAACTGCAAAAAAATAAGCAAAATTTAAAATAACTATTGCCATTAAGTAGTAACATGAATCATTTATTTTATGAAATTAGCTGTATTTTCAAAAAACAAAGGGGTCATTTTACATTGTTAACTTTCAGTTTAATAGTTTGCTCCATGGAGGACAGCAAGATTGTCATATCTGCTTCTGCATTAAGTTCATTATGAAATATTGTTTTGGCTAAAGTATGTGAAGAAAGCATGACCTCATGCAGACATATAATTGGAAAAGGGAAGAATGTTTTAGTAGCCTTTTCATAATTGTGAATGTTCTTCTTTAATGTCATGCCAAAAGTTAATAAGTGATAGTCCCTTAAAAGATAAATTCAATGTGAAATCTGAAGTCAGATCAGTGAACATTTTGTTCTCTGTTTCATTAAAATTCACTGCTCTGTCTTACACATTGAATAGACTCTTTTATCCAAAGTGATTTTATAACATCAAGAATTGGACATTTGGAAAACAGTGGTTTGTTGGGTTTTGCAAATCTTCCAAATGTTGACAACATCAAAACTACCTCATTGGAGACAGTAATAATGAGACGCTCTTAAACTCATGGTGGCTAATATTTTTTCTGTGACTCTGATGTTTGTTTGAAAGTTCACATTGTCATTGGCAATGAACACTGGACTCATTTTTCTCAATGTTATGGGGCTCTTTTTTTCAAGTATTCCCTTCTACTTACTATAGCTTTTCTCTGGTTCCATGCAAGAGGTCTTCCATGAAGAGTATCTTATCTAGTCCAGCAAATAAGTCAAGCAATCACCCAAGTGCTTTTATTTCTGAACAAGAATGATCATAGCTGGTGTGCAGCAGACATATAGTGTGGATACTTCCTATTGTGTCACTCAGAGTAATGAAAAGATGTTGATTTAAGTTTTAAATTCAATAAAGTTAGTATTTCCTGCAAAACATCACTTATGCACACTATCTTTTAACTTTTTAGTTTTGTTATATTGTTGCTATGGTGGGAAGGAATACATTGACACTTAGTATATGTATTTCTTTTTTGCTTTGTGCTGATACACACATAGTATACTTTGTGCTTTTGTACCATCAGTGCAAATGCCAACATATAAAAATGCAAACAGTATTTTGTGATCATGAAGAAGGTTTTGACCATGTGAACTCCCTGAAAAAGTCATGAGTACTTCAGTGATTGGTTGTCCACACTTTACTATTACCTTCAACGTCAACTCATGATGCTTTACATATCCTAATCATTGACTTCTCTGCTTCTGACCAGCCTTTTCTCTTTTCAATTCTGCTCTGTTTTTACCGTGTCTTCTCTTGCCACGAGTACTTCAGTGCTCCAGGACAGCCAGGTCTTTGTTCTGCTGTCTGTTCTGCGACTTCTTCCTAGCATTAGCCCTTTGCCTTCCCCTTAACTTGTTGCATCCATTCATATCCTTTTAATATTGGCTAAAAGGCACTCAGGAAATCCCTGACACTTAATCTATACAAAATTAGGTGCTAGAAAAGTAAAATTAATAATGATATATTTCACATAAAATTAGCTAAATTAATACTGAGGGGAAAGGATTGACCTCAAATTCAGGAAAAATGAATTCTAGATTACTCTGTTGCTGACTCATTGTGTGGCCCTAACTGTCCAGATCTGTTAAACAAAGGCAGTAATAGTATGATTAAATGAATTTCTCAGCATAAGTGGGGGAACAGTTTGTTCTGGAATTTTAATATGTGGAAACAGTGTTTTTGTCAGTCAGAAAATCTTGTTTCTGTTTTAGAATAGATCATTTAATATACTTGTGACCCTGAATAAGCAATCACTTTGCCTCTCCAGACTTATATATCCTTATCTCTAAAGTGGAAATAATAATCTTTGTCTATTTCTTAGAGTTTTTTTGATAACATAATTTATAACTATATGTGAAAGTGTTTTCTAGACTACAAATTCTACATAGTGGATTACCTATGTTGTTGATAGTAGAGCTTCTTTTAGAGAATTCACAACAGTTTTTTCATTTGCAGTGTTATTCTTGGTTTCATTCTTTTCCTATTAACTTAATTTTTTAAAGGTGAGCCATGTAGTCATGGGGAAGACACCAAGTCACCTTACTACACATAGCTTTCTTCATAAGCTCAGTGTTAGGACTGAGTGCATGCTCAATTTGTGGCAAGTCTTTTTATGCAAGGTGGGTACCCAGTGAGACAACATTGGGTCTGCACAATGAATCCATGAAGATATAGCTTCCTTACCCTTTCCATGAGAAAATTAGGGTACAGGGTGTTTATGCAGTTTTCTGAAGGTTACTGTCTGAGCAAGGTCTGGTGTGTATCTTTGGCTAATTCTTTGGTGACAGTGTACTTATCAGAGTCCATCCTACTTATTTGGAAGGCAAAGAAAGTAAGATCACAAGTGATAAGGCACACCTCTTTCCTATGGCACTCCCCCAGCTAGTTACAGATCTGGCAGGTCTTCTGGTCCCCAGTCCAAGTTTTTCCATTATTATTATTGGTGGTGGTACTGGGGATTGAACTCAGGGCATTGTGCTTCTACCGCTTGAGTCATGCTCCCTGTGCTTTTGCTTTTAGTTTTTCAGGGTCTTGTGCTAATTTTTTCTGGCCAGTCTTGGACTGTAGTCCTCCTAGTTCTGCCTCCTACATAGCTGGAATTGCAAGCACGCACCACCATGCCTGGCTTCATTAATGTGCTTGCTGCTATGTTTATGTTTTTTTAGTATTAACTTCACCAAAGGCAACACACTCATCTTCATTGTTACTTAGCCTTTGTTTATTTTTATCTTTTTCAAGCAACAAATTACGCTTACTTGCAGTGTTAGTGAAATTTAGTTTGTCCATGTTCTTTCTAAATAGCAGGATGTTACTTTCTGAGCACACAGTCTTACAAGCTTCCTCTTTATGAATTATGTTCCACCACATAAAAACAGATCATTAGTTTGATTAATAATTTTTAATTTGGAAGTTAGCTGCTGATGGGAGTTTTGTAAATACAAACTCATTTTGAACTGCTATAGTTAGGAAGCTGTATCAAATTCATTTCCTCTTCATACTGTGTGGATGCAGGTAAAAAGGCCTACAAAGGCAAACCTAAAAAAAGGAAGTGAAGTATGATGTCTCTTGCAGTAAGAATGGGTAGGTGATGAGGGGAGTCTAGAAGTTTAGTTTGGGGTATGTTACATTTGAAGCATCCGTTTCATATCCAAGGAGAAATGTCAATGAGCTGTTGAATGCACAGCCAGAAATTCTGAGAAACGATACAGATGTAAACTTGAAAGTTAAGCATTATGAGACGGCATGAGTTTATGTATAATGTAACATAGCTAGCCGGGCATTGTAATCTCTGCTTTTTGGGAGGTAGAGACAGGAGCATTTTGAGTTCAAGGCCAGCCTGGACAAAGTGAACAAGACCTTATCTCAAAAACAAAACCAAAAAAGGCTGGGCATAGCTTCAATGGTAGAGCACTTGTGTAGAGGCCTTGGGTTCAATTCTTAGTAAAACACCACACACACACACACACACACACACACACACACACACACACACAGAATAGCTTATTTAGAAATGATTGCTTGGAAATTAGGTTGAAGAAATGAAGGGCAGGCAAAAGAGAATGAGGAGGAGCAGCCAGTGAAGTAAGATCAGAATTAAGTGTAATGTCTTTTCCTTGGTACTCAAGTGAAGTTGAAAAGCCTTTTGTGAAGGGTGTAGTTTAGGGATCAACAGTATCAAGTGCTATTGTTAGGAAAGAGAAATGAAGGTTGGGAATTGGCCACTGAGTTTGACAACATTATTCATCTTGTCCAGACTTGTTTGTAAAGATGGTGATTACAAGCCTTAACAGATTAGAATCAAGACACATTGCAAAGAGAGGAAATAGTTTGTGAGTATTAAAATTGGCTTGAGGAATTTTGATGTAAAAGAACGCATTGCTGTGGTTGGAAGGGGAAAGTTTTTATAGTTGGTAGGTAATGAAGGATATTTGTAAGCTGATGGAGGTGTTCTAGAGAGAGCGTGTTTATTATGAAGAGGACAGCTGCTGGAGTGAATCCACAATGGCAAAGACTCTTAGACAAGTGCTAAGTGTGACCTTGAGTAGAATTTTCCTTTCTTTTTCTAACTAACCTATTAGGTTCAAAATGATAGATAAAGGAAATTAGATTAGTTTTTTTCTATTGCAAGCCATGTTGAGAGATACAGTGAGAGTTTGTAATGATTTCGTAGGACTCAGAGTCAAAGCAGAATACCTTACTCTTAAGAGTTGTCAGAGTCAAAATCTACTGATAAATAACAGAGTATCAGCTGTATTCCTTTGAAGTCTGAATTATCTAGGAATTGAGGGTCTGCAAAGCCAGTGTAGGTTTTAATTTACTGACTATGTAACATGGGCTCCAGAAGATTAGCGTAGAGACTTTCAGGATTTTTTTCTTTTTTCTTTTTTTTTGTCTGTCATATTACCTTTTAGTAATTGTGTGAAATTTTAAGAAAAAAAATTCTCACCTGAATAGGAATATTGTCTTAACACCTCCCTACAAAAAGCCAGGTGTAGTTGTATACAGTTGTAATCTCAGTGCTTGGGAGACTGAGGCAAGAGAATTGTAAATTGCCTGGGCTACACAGCAAGACCCTCTCTACCAAAAAAAAAAAAAAAAAACCAGACACAATTCTTACAGTGACCTTGCAGGGATAGAAACAGAATTTCTAAGAAACGATCTCCTATATTTTACATGTTATTCTGAACTCCTCATGTCAGAAAGGAAAGCAATTTCTTTAAAAATTAATTTTACAAATATATTGGGTATCATGTGTATAGTATGTAATGATCAAATCTCCTAAAATATTTTTGAACTTTTTGATTGACAGATAATAATTGTACATATTTGGTGATGATTAAACATATTCACAGGGTGCAGTGTGATGCTGTGATAAATGTGTAAGATCTGTTTAAGTAAATCAGAGTTACAGGTTTCCATGTTTTGTCAAGACTTTGTGTTTGGCGCCTTTAAACACTCTCTTCTAATAGTTGATTGTGAATTGTAGATCCCCCAGGAGATCACCAGCAATCAGTTCTGTTATCTAACCTCCACAATGTCCCCTTCTTCCCAGCCTCTTAGAATCACCAGTGTACATTTCAGTGACATCTTTTTAAACATTCAGATATAAGATAGAACATGTGAAATTTGTCTTTTTGTGTCAGACTTATTTCACTTAGTAAATAATGTTTGCCAGTCATGTCTATTTTTGGCAAATGTTAGGATATCAATCTTTTCTTGGCTGAATAATATTCAGTTGTGTGTAATACACACCACATTTTCTTTCTTAGTTTGCCCACTGATGGGCATCTGTGTTGATTCCATATCATAGCTGTTGTGAAAAGGATTTGCCATACAGGGTTTTTTGGAGCTCCCTATAGAAATGACCAATCTGTGGTTGAACTATTAGGACAAAGAACTTTAATTTAAAAACAAGTTATTGTAATTAGTAAGTTCATAACTCTTAAATATTAGCTCATGTGAAAATTCTTAAATTCCTACTTTAAGAGCTCTGCCTGAGTATGTTCATTATGACCTATTGCATTTGGAAATCTTTTGCCCTTTGTTATGCCCTGCAAGAGTCTAAAATATAGGCATGATAACTTATTATTTGATTTTAAGGAGGATCTTCATTCCTTCTGTCATTAAGATATTTTTGAAGGCACCCCAAGAGTGTAGGTGCTGGAAGCTTGGTCCCTGGTGTGGTGCTGCTGAGATGTGCTAAGTTTAGAGCTGTGACTTAGTGGAAGGGATTCGGCCTGATGTCAGCCTCCTTGGCAGGAAGAGTACTGGTCTCGCAAATTAGTTCTTGTGAGAATAAGTTACAAAGAGAGACCACCACACCTATGTCTGAGCCTCTTTCATTTGTGGTTGGCTCCTTTTCTGCTTCTCAGCTATGTTTTAATGTAGCCAGGAGGCTCCTTTACAAGACATTGGCACCATACTCTTGAACACATAAAGATTTAATACAATTACTTGTAATTCATTTAAAATTAAATATTGATACTTATATAACACAATATAATTACGTAACTGATTTTGATATTGATACTTATGTTAATATAAATTATGTAATCAATATTTGTGTTTAATTTATAATCTCTGTATATTTAATATAGAAATAACATTTGTATTTTAAGTCAGGCATTACCTCTAAGGACAGTTAAAAGTTACCTTAGTATCAAAAAAATGAAGTGGGACTCTTTCTGTCTCAGTTATGCCGGAAACCCGAAGAGCCAAGTACAAAACAGTAGATAGCCTGAACCCCTGCATATGAAAGTCAGGAATCAGATCTATCTGCAAATCTTGCAAATATGCCTGAAAATTGACTTCATGACCTTTACTCAGCATCTACCTCAGTGGCCTAAGAAGGGTAATATTGAGACCACAAGGTCCAACCCAAACCCAGTGAGAGGGACATGAAAGCAAGATGCTCTCTGTGCCCTATATTTTGGGGGACTCATGTGGATTGGTATCTGACTCATATTAGAGAAGTCAGGCAGACTGTAACTAGAAGCTAGAGACAATGGAACTGAGAGATGAGAGCTGCCATGGGAAGGGAGTGCGTTCTGTCCAGGAAAGAATACTGAGCTTGTACCATGACTCAGACATGGATCACGTGAGGGAGAGAGTAAGAGATTAGGAGAAAGCAAGTACCAGGAGCTGAGGGATTCCTCAGTGCCAACCTGTGACGGTCGACTGCAGAATGTCTGGGCTAAGGGTAGAGCCAGGAGTTGCAGCTGGGGAAAAGCCATGATTTTGTTGGGTCATTGGAATCCAGAATCTAAGGTTGTCAAAGAGGGGATTAAAGGAAGCCACAGAGTCAGTGCAAACGATCAGGGCAGGGAAAGAGTGAACCCCAGCCAAACCCCAGTGCAGCTTCCTTGTCTCAGGGTAGTGTGGTGCTAACTAAAAGTTTCAGTTTTGAATCATCTCAGAGTTTTATTATGAGGTGTGGGTATAGTACTGATGAAGTGACAATTTTGAGTGGTACTGAATGTTCCATGAGGGATATTTTATTATCCAAGAGTGATTGAAAATGTTGTGACATGGGCTGGAGATTTCACCCAGTTATACTGGGAAATACTTGGATAGGTCTGAGGAGAAATAGAAGTCTTTATAATGGAGTCCTGTAGATTCTCGTGATTAAATCAACAGTGACATTGGTTTCTAAGCAATGGTTGATAGGGACAAAAAGGGGTTGACCTTTCATGATCTCTAATCCGAGGATGCAGCTCATCACTCAGTAACACGATGTTTATTGTCTCTGTATCTTGTGATGGGGTTTTTGCCCAAGACTCATATCACTGTTCATATACGTGAGTCCATGTTTAGGATAATAAAGGTAATAATTCAAAGGAGATAGTCTTTTGCATTTTTACAAATAATTTATGCTTAAGTGGTTTTATAAAAAGAAGCTTCAGAGAGAACTGGAGGCAGAACAGGTTGAGTTAGCGTTGGCCTTGGAGGCCTTTTCCCCTGCTTCCCTTCAGTTCTCTGTCAGGAACAAAAGCCTCTTTGTTTAGAGGCTCTGCAGAGTCCTTTGGAGTGGTTTTTACTCAAAGGGCTCTAAATTTAAATTATTCATTTTAGTTCTCAATTTCTGCTCTTGACCTCTCTCTGCCTAGTTTCTTAATTTTGAGTTGTAATAACAAGGAAAATACTTCTTTTTTAAATTTGGTCCCATCAGTTTCTAGAAAAGAACAGAATTGAGTGAGGAGTTGGGAAATGAGGCACATGAATGTATAATATGTATTTATGTAGGAAATCAGAATATTATGTGTATTTGCCTAACCAAAACACATATTGGTAATTTTAAACTACTTGGAACTCAATTGTATTTTTAGTTGTTTTCATTCCTGAGCTGTTATCTTACTTTTGGAACAAAATATTCTCTTCCTCTTCACATGACACTAACTTGTTTATCACACGAATGTTATTTATATTGCTGAACTTAATTCTGGAAACAGGTCTTTTGTAAAGAAGTCATCTTCTAAGATTTTTCTCCCTACTTACAAAGGGGCTAACTGAGGCACAGCTTTAAGTGTCAAAGCCACACTGCTGGTCAGTGGTGGCCAGGATCAAATTCTTCCAATCTATCTCCAGAATTGGCATGCTGAACCCTCAAGTCAAGGGAAGGATGTTTTTGTTGTCATTGTTGATGTTTTGCTTTTTGAGACAGGGTCTCACTGTGAAGTCCAGGCTGTGTTGTTTAGTTGTTACAAATGTATAGTGTAAACTTGGGGAAGGAGACTGTTTGAAAAGACAGTTGCAATAGGGACAATGCTCTGACTGTAAGGTCTGTAACCTCCTAAGTCAGGCAGGCAGAAGAGCTTCTCCTTTGTAGGAATGCATGAGGCTGGAAGGAACTGGGGTATGGGGAAGTGTGAGGAGCAGTTGAGTTTTTTCTTTGCTGTAAGTAGATTCCTGGGAGGGTCTGTTAAGGAGAATTTGCTCTACTACCTCAGTGGCAAGAGAAAATTGAGAGGCATGTGGGGAGAAAGCCTAACTAAAGTTCAGCACAAGAAGATAGTTCAGATTAGTTAGTGGGGGCAAAGAGTTCAGCTACTCAATTCTGGCACAAAGAAGGGCAGTTTGGAAGACCTGGGTCACAAGAGACACAGGGCCATCAGCACATCTTGTCTAGGTCATGTGAAGAAGGATGGTTTTGTGTAGTAAGGTATGGGTATTTCTTACCTTACAGGTATACCTGGAGCTCAGGTAAAGTTCAGCTATCACTATTAATACTACTGGTGAATATTCACTTGTTTTCAATTTGGGGTCCATTATGATTAAAGGTATTATGAATATTATTATACTTGTACTTTGCTGCACATAAGCATTTGTTTCTGTTAGGGATATACCCCAGGGTAAAATTTTTGTATCCTAGGGTATATAACTTCAGAGGATATGGGCAATTATCCAAATGTATTCCCATCATCCATGGAGGGAGTCCCCTTTGCTCTACATACTCATCAAAACTCAATGTTACTGGCAGACATTTTAATGTTAGCCATTTGGTATGAGTGTAATACTAGCTCACTTGGTTTTAATTTGTATTTTCTCAATGATTAATGTCGATCACCAGTGTTTGCCCACTTAAAATATTAATTTTCTTTTTGTTATGTAGGAGTTTTCTCATGCATGCCAGAGAAGATATTTTGTCAAATATATGTCCAGTTATGTGTTGCTTGATGACAGGGATATGTCCTGAGAAATGCATTGTTAACAGATTCCTTCTTGTGAGAACACACAGTGTACTTACACAAACCCAGATGGCACAGCCTACTGCACCTTAGGCATAGCCTGTTGCTCTTAGGGTACAAATCTGTAACCTCCCACACCTGTGCCCTTCCCAGTCTCTTAGTAACCAAAATTCCACTCTGTTCTATAAGATAGGCTTTGTACTTTCCACAAATGAGATACTTTGATGCTTGTCTTTCTGTGCCTATCTTTTTTCACTTAACATAGTAACCTCCATCCACTTCTATCCAAGTTGCCGCATACAGCAGGATTTCATTCTTTTTATGGGTAAATAATACTCCATTGTGTATGCACATGTGATTTTCTTTATCCATTCATCCATTGATGGATACCTTGGTTGATA
This sequence comes from Castor canadensis, assembly GCF_047511655.1. NCBI lineage: Eukaryota > Metazoa > Chordata > Mammalia > Rodentia > Castoridae > Castor > Castor canadensis. The sequence continues at coordinate 78,221,615 of NC_133394.1, read as the reverse complement.
CCATATATTGTATACTGTGAGTAGTGCTGCAGTAAATACAGGAGTGCATGTGTGTCTTTCACACAATGATTTTACTTCTTTTGGATATATCCTGGGGTTTTGGATCATAGGGTAGATCTGTTTTTATGTTTAAGGAATCTCCATACTGTCTGTGTTAAATTACATTCCCACAGTATATGAGCTTACCTTTTGCAACATCCCCTTGAATATTTGTTATTTTTTGCCTTTTGATAATATCCATTGAAGAACTTACTTAATGAAATCTGATTTGATTTCGTTTATTGTTAATGCTTTTGTATCTTGCTTAAGAATTGTCTTCCTCTACTGAAAGGTTGTGAAGATAAATCTGCTTGTTTTATTTCCTAGAAGCTTTGTTACTGTTTCACATTGGAATCCATTTCAGTTTATTTTTTTTACATATCATGTGGTATAGTATCATAACTTGTTTTTATAATATCCAATTAATATGGCACATTTATTTAAGAGTCCATCCCTATACTATATACTATACTATAGTATATAGTAGTATACCTATATACTACTATATCCCTATACTGAGTTACAGTTGTGCTTTTATTGAAATCAGGTACTTGGCTTTTCTTTTCTGGTTCACCTTGTGCATGTAAGGCAATCGGTCATTACTGTGGATGAATGCCTGGTAAGGTGTGTTGTAGTTTCATTTTGCTCTTCTTTAACATTATCTTGGCCATTCTAGGTCCTTTGTGTTTTAGAATTAGCTTTTCCATTTTCACACACACAGACACAGAATGTTGGGATTTTTACTCACATAATATGGACTCAATTTGTTTTCAATTTGTATTCCAACATTAAATTAAAAGGTAAATAAAAACCACACATGTAAAAAAAGGCAAAGCAAACATAAACATACGACATTTTTCTTAACATAAGAGTAACCAAACTTTCCATAAACATGGTAAAACCTAGGATAATGGTTATTTGAACCATGTCAAATAGAAAACAGAGCACTTCCACTGTAGAATAGGAACGTGGAACCTTTGATTCCCACCCGTGTCCAAATATGAGTCAGTGCGTGAGTTTAAGAGGACAGATGGTTTTGTATTTTGTTTTTTTGCTGGTAGTTTTCTAGGGCCTCCACAAAAGACTGGCCATAGCAGGCACTCCCCAAACCTTTGTCCAATATCTGGTTGAATCCACTTGGCAGTATTCAGAATGTGTAGTTTTACTTAACCATGAGTTTTGGGAGTAACAAATAGTTTCCTCTGTGGAAATTTTACATTCAAGGAACATTTCTTCCATTGTGTTAACAATCCTTGCTATATGTGATAAATGGTGTTAATCATGTTTGCAGTCATAGAAAGCAGTACTGAATATAGTCAGTCCTCTGTGTTCTTGGGTTCTGCAGTGATAGGTTCTTCAACTATGGAAGGAAACTATTCAGAAAAAAAAGTGTTTGTATGGAAGATGTGTAGCCTTTTCTCCTGTCATTATTCTCTAAACAGCAGAGGACTGTTTCCTGCATGGCATTTGTGTTGTATTGGGTATTATAAGTAATCTACAGATGATATGGGGCATTGTGAAGGCTCATGGTTTTACAGAAGGCGCTTGAGCATCTGAGGATGTTGGTATCCACAGGGTCCTGGAGCCTTTCCCCACACACACCAAGGGATACCCTTACTGTTTGCTAATACCTGTAAAACATATATTTCAAAGACTGTACGTTGACTTAGTTATCTTTGGAGTTCTGAATTGTTTAAAAATAAAATCAGCATATTTCAGTTTTTTACGTTTTAGGTGCTTATTTAAGAGCTCTTGACTTGGAACAGATGCACACGAAATGTGTTCTCAAATTATTGGCTTTTTAGGAGGAAACTAAGTCTATGTAACTCAGACTCCCAGTAGCAGGCAGCCTTCCAGCTTCTATGGCCATTGTATTCTGCTCCTTATCTTGGAGAAATCTCCATCCTCCTAGGGAAGGCTCACACTAACGAGATTTACATATCCTTGCCTCCTGATTTTGGAAGGACATGAAATTGGGGTTAACTTTTGCAAGTTTTGCCCCCAACTTGATCTCTATAAATATCTTCCGGTTTTTCCATTATAGACCAAGGAAAAGAAAGATGTCAGCACATTTCTTAACTCAACATCCATTGATAGTTGTTACTCTATATTTTTGAGTATAAAATGTCAAACTTTACATGGGGGGTGTATTAGAAAGTAGATTTATTTTAATTTTCATAGGTGATGTAGTTAAGAACTATATTCAGTGATATTTCATCCTGGTAGGGTTTACTATTTATCTTTTTGTGTGCCAGATTCTCCTCAGAAGAAAGCCAGGCATTTAAATTTTGTTTCAGAGTATTAACTATGTAAATAGTTCAAACAATAATAAGCCAATTGTTTTAGTGAAATGAAAGCAAGCTCATTTTTGACTGATTTTTTTCCTGCACTAATTTGAGCAATAACTCAATTAAAAGGTCACAGTGTACATTGTTTTGAGGGAGAATTGTCCACTAGGAATTTTTAAAATTTTTATTAGTGTAAGAATACTTAGCAGGGAACCTACTCTCAGCAAATTTTAAATGTACAACACAGTATTGTTAAATATAAGGTTGAGCAGCAGACCTGAAGAACTTACTTATCTTACATAAATTTCATGCCTCATATAAGTGAAATTTTATACCTCTTCAACAGCAATTCCCCATTTACCCTCCTCCCAGCTTGTACAATTACCTTTTTACTCTCTGCTTGCATGAGTTTGACTATTTAATTACTTCATATAATTGGAATCATATAGTATTTGTCCTTCTGTGATTAACTTATTTCTCTTAAGATAATGTCCTCAAGGTTAACTCACCTTGCCACATATGGTGGGAATTTCTTTTTTAAGGTTAAATAATATTCCACTATGTGTATGCCACATTTTATTTTTTGAGGAAGCTCCCTGCTGTTTTCTGTAGTGTTTTCTGCAACATTTTCCACTCATATCAACAGTGTACTAGGGTCCTAATTCCTCCACATTCTTGGAAACAGTTGTCTTTTGAAAAACTGTTTTTAATAACAGCCACTGTAATAGCTAGAAGGTGATACCCATATCCCTGCCTGGTGACATTGACCATCTTTTAATAGATGTGTTTTCCTCCATATGTCTTCTTTTGAGAAATGACTGTTCAAATCTTTAACTCATTTATTAAACAGGTTATTAACTAGTTGCGATTGAGTTGTAGGAGTTCCTTATATTTTTTGGACATTAATCTCTCAGCAGGCATAAGATTTGCAGTTATTTTCTTCCATCCATACATTGTCTTTCACTGCAGTGTTTCCTTTACCGTGCAGAAACTGTTTCGTTTGATCTAGTCCCACTTGATTACTTTGCCTTTTGTTGCCTATACTTTTGATTTTAGATCTCTGAAGTCATCACCAAGATCATTAAGATCACCAAGATCAATGCCATGAAAACTTTCAGCTGTTTCCTTGCAAGAGATTTATAGTCCTAGTGCGTAATTTAAGCCTTCAGTGCATTTTGAGTTGACTTCTATATATGGTGTATGATAAATATGCAGTTTTTCCCAGTACCACTTATTAAAGAGTATTCTTTCCCCATTGTATACTCTTGGCCCACTCTGTGAATATCAGATGCCATACATGCTGGATTGATTCCTGGATGCAGTATTCTGTTCCTTTGGTCTACATGTATGTCTTTATGCCAGTGCCATATTGTTTTAACTACTGTATCTTTGTAATATGTTTTAAAATCAAGAAATGTAATGCCACCAGCTTCTTTCCTTCTTAAAATTGTGTTGGCTGTTTGGGTCTGTGATTTTGTTTGTTTGTTCACATGATTGGATTGAGGAGCACCTAGGATATTAGTAAAGTGGGGTGTATCTGTCAGTGTTTTCAGAGTGGATGAACTCAGAGGGGTACACTTACTCTGAATGTATGTGGCACCATCCCATAGGATTGGGGCCCAGATGGAATAAAAGTGGAAAATGGAGGAATCCTATGAGCACACTCTCTGCTTCCTAGCTGCCATGCTGTGAACTGCTGTGCCTATGCTTTGCCACACCCTCCCCATCATGATGGACTGAAACCTCTCACATTATGAACCAAAATAAATCTTTCCTTCCTTATACTGTTTCTCTCATGTGTTTCTCACAGCAGAACAAAAAAGTGGCTAACATAGGGTCTTTTGTGATTCCATGTGAGTTCTAGAATTTTTTGTCCTATTGCTGTATTAATTGCCGTTGAGATGTTGTTAGGGATTTCATTGAAACTGGATTTGGGTAGTATGAGTAGTAAAGATACTTTGACAATATTAAGTCTTCCTGTCTACAAATGTGCAATGACTTTTATTTCCATTCATATCTTTGATTTCTTTTATCGTTCTTTGCAGTACTGAGGATTGAACTCAGGGTGTCATGCTTGCTAGGCAAGTGCTGTGTTACTTGAGCCACACCTGTGGCCCGTTTTTGCTTTCAGTTTAGTTTTTGTTTTCTGTATACAGTCTCAAATTTTTGCCTGAGGCTGGCCTCAAACTGCTATCTTCCCACTTATGGCTTCCCATGTAGCTTGGACCAGGGGCATGCTGGCTTGTTAGTTGAGATAGGGTCTCATTAACTCTTTATCTGGGTTAGCCTCAATCTGTGATGGTCCTGATCTCTGCCTTCCAAGTACCTGGTTGATAGCTTTCATCAGTATCTTATAGTTTTTAGTGCATAAGACTTTCATCACATTACGTAATGTTACTCCTAAATATTTTATTCTTTTTGATGCTATTGTAAATGGGATTACTTTCCAAATTTTCATTTTTGACAGATCATAATTGGTATGTGGTAAAGTGACTGGTTTTGTGTGTTGATATTGTACCTTGAAATTTTACTGAATTTATCATTCTAACTGTGTGTGTGTGTATGTGTGTGTGTATGTGTGTGTGTGTGAGAGAGAGAGAGAGAGAGAGAGAGAGAGAGATATTGAGGGAGAGAGAGAGGGATCTTCATAGAAGCTGTTAGATAAGATCTTGTGATCTGAGGACATTTACTTTCCAATTTGGATTCTTTTTTTCTTGTCTAATTACTCTTGCTAGGCCTTTAGTTCTATGTATGTAGTGACAGTGTCTTGTTCTTAATTTTAGGGTAATAGCTTTCAGTCTTTTAGCTGTTGTGTGTGATATTAGCTATGGACTTTTCAAAAATGGCCTTTATTCCTAGTTTGTTGAGCTTTTTTTTCTAATCACAAAAGAATGATACCTCTTATGCACCCATATGATTTATTTCCATCTTTCTGTTGTTGTGGGTAGTGTGTAACATTAATTCATTTGTTGAACTGTCATTGCATCCTGGGTAAATCCAATTTGGTCATGGTGTATGATCCTTGTATTACTAGTATTTTGTTAGTTTTTTGCTTCTGTGTTCCTGAGGGATATTGGTCTGTAGGTTTTTTTGTTTTTTTGTTTGTTTGTTTTGTGCTGTCTTTGACATCTTTAGCCCCATGGTGATGTCCTCATGAAGATTTTGGAAGTATTCTTTCCCTCACTTTTCAATATCTTGGAAGACAGTGAGAAGGATTGGCTTTAATATGTCTTTAAATGTTTGGTACAATTTGCCAGTGAAACCGTCTCTTAGCCTGGATTTTCTTTGTTGGGAAGTTTGATTCCTGAATCAGTCTCCTTAGTAGATAGAGGTCAGTGCAGATTTTCTATTTCTTCATGATTCAGTCTTAGTATGTTGTGCATATGTAGAATTTTACCATTTCTTCTGTGATAATCCAGTTTGCTGGCATATAGACATTTATGGTAGTCTCTTAAAATACTTTGCACTACTTTGACATCAGTTGTAATATCTCTTATTTCACTTCTGGTTTTATTTTTGAGTCTTCTTTTTTCCTTTGTTATTTTACCTAAAGGAAACTGTTTAATTTTTTTTCTGTTTTTCTATTTTTTATTTCATGTTTTCTGCTCAAGTCTTGATTTCCTATTTGTGCTAACTTCATGCTTATTTTCTTCTTCGAGGTAAATTTTTACTATATACTTGAGAGCTCTTTCATGTGGCAATTTGCATCTATAAACTTCATTTTAGTAGGGCTTTTTTTGCATCTAATGTATATCTGTGAATATTGTGTTTCTGTGTCAAGATTTTCTAATTTTAATTTTGATTTTTTTTCTTTGACACATCAGTTGTTCAAAACTGTGTTGTTTAATCTTCATATATTTGTGAATTTTCCATTTTTCCTTTAGCTATTACTAATTTCTACTTTCGTTCCATGGAACGAAAAGATGGAAAAGATGCTTGGTCAGACATCAGTGTTCAGTTATTAAAACTCTTTTGGACCTGAAGTGATCTGCTTGTAGAATGCTGTGTGTACTTGAAAAGAACGTGTATTCTGCCGCTCTTGGAAAAGCTGTTGTATAACCATTACGTACATTTGGTCTGTAGAGTACCTCAAGTCCCCTGTTTCTTTGTTGACTTTCATTCTGGTTGTTTTATCAATTATTAAATGTAGATTTTGAACTTCCTACTGTTTTTTGTATTGCTACCTATGACTCTCTTCATTTCTACCAAAGTTTATATATATGTAGTATATATTATGTATCATCTATGTATTTTTCTTCTATGTTGGGCATGTATGTACTTAATACGGTTATATTTTTCTTGTGGATTGGCCCTTTTATCATTATATAATGTCCTTCTTTGTCTCTTGTGACAGTTTTTGACTTAAATTCTATTTTGTCTGCTATACATATGGCTACCTCTGCTGTAGTTTGGTTACCATTTACATAGAATAACTTTTTCTGTCTCACCACTTTCAACCTATATGTATCCTTAGATCTAAAATAGTCCTCTTATAAAGTCAGTATGGTTCAGTCTTATTTTTTGTTAAATCCATTCAGCCTCTATCTTTTGATTTTGGAATTTAACATATGTTTATAAATTTAAAGTAATTATCCATGGGTAAGATTTACCACTGTCTCTTTGTTAATTATATTGTCTTAGATTTTTTGTCTCTCTTTTCCTCTAGTTGTCTTCGTGGGTGTGTGTGTGTGTGTGTTCATATTTGATTGTTTTCCCTTCTGTGTAACTTCTAAAGGTACTTTCTTTGTGGTTTTCATAGGACTTACAAAAATATTTTCTTATTATAACAATCTTTCTTAAGCCAATAGAAGCTTTATTTTAATAAAAGCATAGCATAGTTTACTTTTTTACACCTTACTTTATTGTTATCTAGTAACATGTTCTATATTTAAAGTAAATAGTTGTTTTAACTTTTAAGTTTTATGTTAAAATCTAAACAACTTGCCTACCACTATTATAGTAAAAGAGTATTATGTGTTAACCTACACATTTGCTTTTACCAAGACATTTTACACTGCATTATACTATTGTGTGGATGTTTGGTGACCTTTCATTTCAATTTGAAAAACTCTCTAGTATTTCATATCTAATGGTGATGAATTCCCTCAATTTCTGTTTGTCTGCAAAAGTCTGTATCTCCTGCTTTTGATGGACAGTTTTACCAGCTATAATATTCCTTGTTGTCAGTTTTTTTTTCTTTTCAATAATTTAATCTATTTTCCCACCACTGTTCTCCTTGCAGGGTTTCTGCTGAAAATCTAACTGGTCTTACAGATGTTCACTTCTCTGTGACAGGCTGTTTTTATTTTACTGCTTTCACAATTCTCCCTTTGTCTTGACTTTTGACAGTTTGATTATGATGTGTGTGGTGTTAATTTTAGGTTTCAGTGTGACTGGATTAAGGAATACCTAGAGGGCTGATAAAGCTTGATGTTTGGGTGTCTGAGGAAGTTGGGATGTGAGACAGTGGACTTGAAAGGGAAAGTTCTGCTCTCAGTGTGGGCAGGCACCATTCAGTCTGCTGTGGCCCTCATGGAACGAAAAGCAGGGAAAATATTTGCATTCTCTCTCTCTCCCTCTCCTGGAGCTATGACATCCTACCTCTCCTGTCCTTGGAAAGCAGAACTTCAGGCTCTCAGGACTTTAGGTTCTGGGACAAGCCCCAGCAGCCCTTGGTTCTCAGGCCGTCAACCTTGGAGTTACACCATCAGCTTTCCTGGTTCTGAGACATGGCTTGAACTGAGCCATGCTCCTGGCATTCCAGGTTCTCCTGCTTTCAGACGCCTGTCTTTGAAATTTTAAATCTCCAAAATCACGTGAGATAATCCCTGTAGTAAGTCCTCACATGTCTGTATCTCTCATATGTCCATATCTGTCGCTACATATGTATATTCTATTCATTCTGTCTCTCTGGAGAATCCTGACTATTGTAACATGTCTCTGTGTGTCTTTCTTTGAGATTCTTTTTCTTTTTTTGGTAACTGTTTGGGCTTCCTGGAGCTAGATGTCCAATTCTCTGTCAAATTGTTGAAGAATTTTAGCTATTACTTCTCAGAATAAGGCTTTTGTTCTTTATTCTCTGCTTTCAATTCCCATAATGCATAATTTGGTAGAAAAAAAGTGTTTTACTTACTTTGTATTTTCCATTTTATAGGCCACTTGTGACATCAGATGTTTGTATGTGGGGAGGAATATGTGGAGGGCTGTTCTTCAGACATCAACCAACTAATTCTCCAGCAGACATCAGTTGCCTATCATGATTTAATTTTGACACTATCTTTCTCAAATCCCAGTTTCAGGCTCTGTCTAAAAGACTATCCCTAACTTTAGATGCTAATCTCAAGTCCAAGGTTGTGACCTGTATTTCTGATCTACCAATTGTAACTTGGGGTTGCCATGGTGCCCTTTTTGGATTTGATTAATTTCGTTGAGCAGCTCAGAATGCTCAAGGAAACTTTAATTACATTTACCTGTTTCTTACGAAGAAATATTGCAGAAAATATAAAGAAGAGCTAAATGTAAGAGATACATAGTGCAAGGTATGTGGGATGGACCCAAGATGCACCACACTCCAGAATCTCCATGTTCAGCTAAATGGCAGCTGTCCAAACTTACTCATACTCATTTTGGGTTTTACAGTCTTCAGTACACAGTCATGATTGATTAAGTCGTTTGCCATTGAAGATCTTCAATTGAACTTTCAGCTTTTCTTCCCTCTCCGTAGATTGGAGAATGGTGCTGAAATCTCAACCCTGTAGCAACCAGCTCACTTTATGAGGGTATCTAGGGGACACCATCATCTAGTCCTCCCATTGGCACACAAAAGGCATTCATCAGTTCAGAGATTCCAAGGATTTTAGGAACTCTGTGATAGGAAATGAGAGAGAAAAACAAGTAGATACATTTTTTTATTTAGTATAAATCACAATATCACAATGTCTCATAACTTCCTTAAACTTTATTTACTATTTTTCATTTTATTCTCTCAACTGGATAAATGTAAATGAATGTCCCTTGAGTTCGTTGATTCGTCTGTTTGTTCTAATGTGTTATTAAATCTTTACTGAATTTTCAGTTCAGTTAATGGGATTATTCAGTTCCAGGGTTTCTGTTTGTTTCATTTGAAAGGTTTTTTTTATGTGTATTGAAATTCACACTTTGTGCATTTTTCTCCTGAGCTTGCTGAGCATTTTTATGATGTTTATTTTCAATTCTCTGCTAGATAGTTCATGTTTCCATTTTACTAGAGTTGGTTTCTGGAGTTTTATCTGTTCCCTTTCATGGATCAAGTTGCCTGTTTTTTAATTTTATTATTTGAGTTTGTGTTGCTATTTATGTAACAGAAAATAACCTCCTGTGTGCATGGTTCAACCCCCTGCAGGAGAAGACCTTTACGAATCAACCTGGCCAGAATTTTGAGGATTTTTCAAACCACTAGTGAAAATCACTCTTTTTTTCTTAGTGTCCCCAAGTGTCTAAAGCATATCATGTCCTGTCTGCCCTCTAAGGCAAGTGGGTCAGAAGCCAATCCCTCAGATAGCTCCTAGAAAAGTAAGAATGCTGCATCTGTGATATAACTTTTTCCTTCTTCCAGGAGAATTTGGGGGCTAATATTGTTTTACTTGTAGGAGTGGAGTGTCCTGGACACTTACTAAACCCTACTTTGTTCTCTGTGACCTTTGGGGTTTTAGGCAGTTCTGGGCCCTGTCAGTGCTGTGCTACAGATGAGATAAAATCCAGTCCCTTGGGTAACAACTGAAAAGAAAAATTTGGAATGTTAAAATGTGTGGTCCTACTGTTTCCCTCCTGTGGGCAAAGCTGGCAGTTGGGGTGTATCGCTTGCTTGCTCTGCACTGCTATTGCAGGTGCTTGCATGACAGTTCAAACTGATGCTGGTTGCCTCCAGGACACTAGCATATGCTGAACCTCCTCAGTTTTCTAAGACAAAAGAGATAAAAGCCAGTCCCTCAAGTAGCACCTGGAAAAGCTGGGACACTAGATATGTGGTACCAAAATTTAGCATTTTGGTGGTTGCTTAATTAATAAAGTGTTTTTGTTGTTCTTTAAGGAAGAACAAAATTAGTCCAATTTCTGCTGCCATAGCAGTATACCTAAGGCTGGATACTTTATAATAAAAAAGATTATTTAGCTCATAGTTAGAGGCTGAAAGTCCAGGATTTATTGGGTGGTCTTACCCATTCAACCTGTGATAAGGGCCCCTGTGGCTGCATAACACTGGTATCATGGTGGGAGCATGGGCATGGGGGAAAGATCACATGGTGAAGTGGGAAGCTAGAGACTGAGAAGGGACCAGCCTCATTCTTTTTAATAAGGCCATTGGTAATCCCTTCACAGAGCTGTGACCCCCTGCCCTAATTATCTTCCATTAGACCCTGTCTCTTAAAGTTCCTTCACCTCTCACATTGCCACACTGGGGACCAAGCTTCCAGCACAGAAACCCTTGGAGAACATATTTAAGACTTATCCCAAACATAGCACTTGGTATTTAATTTATGTTGTAGATTGAGTTTTCTTAGACACTAACAATAAGATGAAGATTTGCTTGAAGAAAGGGATTGTTTTGGGGAACAACAACTCAAGGGTAATGAAAGCAGGCTTGAGTACAAGGACAGTGCAGTTGTAACTATTCATTGGTCCATGACACTAGAAGCTCTGAAGCTAAGATGGCCTTTCACAGTTGTCTCAGTTAGCAGAAAAGGACCCTGCCACCTTGACATCTTCACTTTGAAGTCATTGAATGTGGATTGCCTTGAAGACAAAACACCTTACTTCCGCTGAAAGTATTCCAGAAACTCTGAACCTTGAGCAACTAACATTTCTAGGAGCGCCTCACTTCTGAAGGACTATGTTCATGGTAGAATAACTCAGTGGCCACTTCAGGTAGAATCAGATGGTCGAGTGAATGGGTCATAAAGATCACCTAATTTAAACCTTTGATTAAAAGGTGTTATACCTTTTTGATCTAACCTTTTCTCTAGTACCTGTTCCCCTTTTCCTATTGGCCTCAGTTGCTTTAAGGTATCTGCTTTAGTTTCTCTGCGTTAAGGGCAACAAATGCTAGCTAGTTTTTTAGGTGTCTTACCTATCTTCACCCCTTACTTGTGTGCTCTCGCTTTTATCATGTGCTCAAAGTCCAATCCCCTTGTTGTGTTTGCCCTTGATCTAATGTCCACATATGAGGGAGAACACGCACAGGAAATCAATATGAGTCAATGCCCTGTATAGCTATCCTTATCTCAACCAGCAAAAACCCTTGTTCCTTCCTATTATTGCTTATACTCTCTCTACAACAAAATTAGAAATAAGGGCAAAATAGTTTCTGCTGGATATTGGGGGGGGAGAGGGAGGGGGCGGAGTGGGTGGTAAGGGAGGGGGTGGGGGTAGGGGGGAGAAATGAACCAAGCCTTGTATGCACATATGAATAATAAAAGAAAAATGAAAAAAAAATAAATAAATAAAATAAAAAAAAATAAAATAAAATAAAAGGTGTTATACCAAAGCTCCTAGAGGGTAAGTGGTTTTCTCAGTATCCTACTGGAAGTTACAGTGTTTCTGGACTCAATCGCAAGTCTCTTGATTGTTTGGGAGGTATTTTTCACTATACCCACGCTTTATTCAACTTGAATGTGTGAAGTGTGTGTGTTCTCTCTCCATGCGTGATTTATCTTATAAGATAAAGATGATATATTTATGCCATATGTGGAGAATTGAGAAAAGTAAATACTATCGTAATTTGTGGCAGAGTTAGAACTATATTACTATCAATTCTTATTTACTGGACCAGGATAATAGGGAAACTACTTGTATAATAAATATTCTATTTGAAGTTTAAATGCAGTTCCTTATGAGGTTTGTATTTCATTTCTTAACTAGTTAAGAGTTTAATAATATAAAACATTTTATATTATTTGAGAAACATACCATATTTCTAACATGGTATTCAGAAAATGGACAGTCTTATATTTGATATGAAATTAAAGTGACCAAGGGTAACCTTCAATAAAATTTGGAAAATTACTGGGGGGATTCGAAATCATCCAACATCTTTCCACATTTCTAGTTTATGAGAAATACTTTTCTTTGAGCCATGGATGATGCAATGGCATAATTGAAGATTGAAATGATTTGGAAGTGTTTCCACAGGCTACAATAGTTCCTTCAGCTCAGGTGGAGTATAAATAAGATGGATATTGTGGAACAGTGTTCTTACTTATGATTCTTGGCTGATAAGAACCTGATCGACTTTGCAACCCACATACATCCACCTATAATCACATTCTTTTCCAATAAATTTAGACTAAACTAATCATATAAAAGATACCATTCACCATTTGCATTCATAAACCTTCTGTTCACAGTTTAATCTGTGAAAACAGAATTGAAGAAGTTGTCAGAAGAAGTGTGACATCATGGAACAGGTAAGAAAATACAAAACAAATAAAAATATTCTAAAGCAACCGTACAATTATCTGTATTCATAAATAACTACTGATTTAGTCAGTCATCGAGTATATTTGTCTTTGAGTGTTTGTCTCTCTGATTATCTCTTCCTAACTGCCTATCTCCGGTTGTTCTCCATAGGTGGAAGTGTCAATGCTGAACTTTTAATATGCTAATTTTTACAGACCCATGACTTCTTTTTCCTTAAGCCTGGAAAAGTCATCTTTGAGAAATCATTTGCTTACAGTTAAGGTGCTGGAATTTGGAATAGCTTACTTTGATTAGCTCTCCTGAGCCTTTCAGCTCTCTTTTATTCCCCTTTTTAAAATGAACATTTTATTTTAAGTGAAGTTAGCCAGGCTCAGAAGGCTAAAACCCACTTGTTTTTTCTTATATGTAGAATATAGACCGAACACAAATATGGCAACATTAGGAAAAACTGGTCACACTAGGGGGAGGTCACATATGAGAGGGGTAGGGTAGAAGAAGAAAACTAAGAAGATGAATATGGTTGATGCACTCTCTATACAAGAATGAATATAGAAATCTTAAACCTGCCGAAACCATCGTAAGAAAGGGACTAACATAGAATGAAGAAAAATATAGGAGATGAACCAACTGGGGTTATAATACATATATACAAGGAAGTATCACAAGGAAATTCCCTGTGTAGCTACCTTTATTACAAATAAGAATGTCACTTTTTTCTTTTACAAAATTAGAGAATAGAAAGGTGGAACAGGTCCTGCCCTGGGGGGAGAGGGGATTGGTAGCAGTAGGAGGAGGGAGGTGGTGGGGAAAGGGGCTAAGAGGGTAAATATGGGCAAAAAAATGTGTACACATGTATGTAAATACAAAAATGATATGTGTTGAAAGTATTCCAGGAATGGGAGGAGGGAGGATAAAGGAGAGTGGTGGAGGGGTAAATTCAAGTATGATAATTTTATACATTGTAAGAACTTTTGTTAAAGACTCAATGTACCCCCACCCAGCACAACAATAAATAAATAAATAAATAAAACAGTTTTAGATTTATAAAAAAAAACTATCAAGGTAGTCCACAATGTTCACCCATGCCCTGTACCTAATTTCCAAATTGTTATTTTTCATAATATGACATTGTTTACACCTGAAGAAACATTGACTGTTGTTGCTAACTAAAGTCCATACTTTATATTTAGCTATCCTTAGTTTTTAAACTTATGTCCTTTTATTCTGTCTCAGGATCCTGTTAAGATTCTGTCACATTTAATCATCATTGTCTCCGTAGACTCCTCTTGGCTCTGACAGTTTCTCAAACCTTCCTTGTTGTTGATGACCTTGACAGTGTTGAGTACTGATTGGGTATTCCTTTGACATGTTCCATCATTATGTGTTGTGGCTTTTTTACTTCATCAATTTCTGTCACTGTAAGGTACCTACCCCCATCTTAAAAATCTTCTTCCCTCTCTCTGTAGGAAGATAGCAGCTTCTTAAAAATAATGACCAATAAAACCACTGTTGCCAGTATTTACAATTGAATTGTTTTCTTTGAGAATTCCTTTCTGAGTCCTTTCAGTGTAACATTTAGAAAGAAAAACATACATCGTCTAACATATTACCCAAGAAGGATCCTTTGTGTTTCTTTTATTTTCTTTTGTCTGTGGAGGAAAATTAGCATTAATCAAAGCTTCCCACGGAGTCAGAATTCCTCTCTGTAGAAGGATGAATGATTGCATTTGTTTTATGAAGGAAGTTTCTTATGTTGTGCCCCACAGGTCTAGAACACTTAGAACTGCAAACTTTTTGTAAAGGTTTCTGGAAAGTGCATAGTTTTCTACAGATTCTTTGGCAGAAGGGAGGGTGGGGGTGTGCGTGTGTCTGCAATTTAACAGAGTTATAAAACATTATAAAAAAGATAACTACAACCTACACATTTTGTATACCTCGTTGTTTATGTCTTGGCCTTATATTTGCTTTAGGCCATGTCCAGAGCAGCCTCAGTACCTGGTTATTCAACATTGCTTTCAGGTCTGAGAAACCCTTTCTTTGACCATTGTTGTTAAATTAACTCTGGAAAAATAAGACAGTTCCAATGAACTCAGAATTTTGGTTTGAAGGAGCTTAAGACAGTGTGCTCATACAAACCTGTTTTGAACAGCTCACTCTGGGCTGTGTAAAAATAAGAATATTCTACAATTAATGGAAAATTAAACTTAGGCACTTCTTCATTTTTCTTTCAGTGCTGGAAAACATTACATCATGTAGCTATATAGCATGACACATTCCTTACATAAATCTACATATTAGTAATGATATTGGTTCAAGTTAAGGCAAGTGAACAAAAGAGAACTGGTTGTAAACAGGCTTTTGATATAAAACATTTTCTCTAGTCATTTGATCACTTTGCCTAATTTGAGTAAGTTATTTTCTTAAATTAATATATTTCCAAGAAATAAATCCTGCATTGTAATATTTTGGAATTGATAGATTTGTTAAAATAAATAGTGTAGTCACATGGATGTAAGAAACATTGGACTGAGAGTTCAGAACCTGATGACTTTAACACTAAAGTATTGAACCACGCCTTAAGTGTGTATTCTCCTTAAAATCAGTTAACTCTTCACATTCTTGCTTATTTTACATAAATGTTACTAAATTTCCAAGTTGTTATATATATATATGTATATGTATATTATGGACATAGGCAAATACGCTACATGCAACTTGTTTTAGCTCTTTGGGAGAAATTGGATGTATCCATCTAATCCCTATAAATAAATGTATTTTCATCAGAAAAGATTATTTTCATATGTTTTTAGTATTGATAAGCTAAAATACATGATTTCTATTTTTTTAGTTGGGGAAAAATCCTGAATTCATGGATGTGAATATAAACTACATGAGATTTCATTAAAATTCTAAATGTCTCTGAATTTCTCATATAAAGAAAAGTGAACTGTTAAATGAATATTCATGTCAGGTCATGAAATGTGTTTTAACACAAATAGGAATAGAATAAAAAGAGCTACTTGATGTTTCATATATTTCCTGTTTTTTTGTTTGCTTGCTGTTTAATTTTCAAAGGATTTTTTAATTTGACATTAAGTTTTTTGTTAAGAAACAAGAATTTGTTTTTAACTGAGAAGAAATAAAACATTTGGAGATGGCTTGAAGAGTGACACTGATAAGTTGTGGAATAGGCCAGTTCTTTTTTATTTTATTTATTTTTATTGTGCTGGGTGGGGTACATGGTGACATTTACAAAAGTTCTTACAGTGTATCAAATACATCATACTTGAATTCACCCCCTCCATCATTCTCCTTCATCCCCCTCCCCCCATTCCTGAATAGTATCAACAAGTATCGTTTTTGTATTTACATACATGTGTGCATAGTTTTTGCACCATATTCACCCTCCTATCTCCTTTCCCTGCCATTTTCCCTTCCACTGGTACCAATCCACCCTGGGCAGGACCTGTTCTGTCCTCCTGTTCTCTGATTTTGTAGAAGTAAAAAGAAAAGAAGACACTTTTGCTTCTTTGAGATAAAGGTAGCTACCAGGAGTTTCCTTATGATATTTCCATGTATATATGTATTATAAGCCAATTGGTTCATCTCCTCTATTTTTCTTCATTCTACCTTAGTCTCTTTAAGAATTCTATATTCATCCATGTATAGGTAGAATATCAACCACATTCATCTTCTTAGTTTCCTTCTTCTACCCTACCCTCCTCGTATATGACCTCCACTTTGTGTGACCAGTTTTTCCTAATATTGCTGTATTTGTGTTAGGTCTGCATTCCACATATGAGAAAAAAACGTGGCTTTTGGTAGAATTGGCCAATTCTTATTTTCAGCACTGATTTTTGAAAATGACTATTAAGAGTAATAGAACCTAAGGTGCCATATATGAACCCTAAAGCAATCATGTATGGATGGTGTTAAATTAAAACTTATGAGACCATTGCTGTGAACCAGGCTCCCTTATTGAGCAGGCTCAAAGTGGAGCCCTTCACACTTAATGTCATACTACCAGATTGAACCTAAGGTATATTTTTCCTTCCAAGATGTCAGAATTAGAGAAGTAGTTACTTTGTAAATAGACTAGGTTCAATTGGCATAATAATAAAGTTCCATTTATACAAAAAAAGTAACCTGAAGTAACCTCATGTTAGCCAGCTATTTTTCTATTGCTCTGTCTCCCCATCCTTGCCTTATAAGGAAAGGAACTTTGAAATGACACATTTTGGGTTTTTTTTATTATTATTATTGTTTTTCCATCTATAAACCAACCTCTTCTGCTGGATTCATTGGCACATTTATTCTGTTTTATGGAATAAAGCTTTGCTTCATTTTTATAATTGAAAATAAAGACATTAAAACTTTTAATTTTATCCTTTGATGATGGTAATAAGAAGATAGACAATGTTTCATTCTATTAAGGCAGGGCTTACTGTAGAATGCATATTTAGCTGGGAGTTGGAATATTCCTTCCTCCCTTCCTTCCTTCCTTCCTTCCTTCCTTCCTTCCTTCCTTCCTTCTTTCCTTCCTTCCTTCCTTCCTTTTTCCTTCTTCCTTCTTCCCTCCCTCCCTCCCTCCCTCCCTCCTGCTCTCTCTCTTTTCCTCCCACCTTTTTTTGTAGTGTTGGAGAATTCAGGGTCTCATGCATGGTAAGGAAGAGCTCTTATGAGTGAGTAGAGCAAGGCCTCTGCCCAGGTGTTCTTGTGGATTCTACCATACTAGATAAACCCCTTGATGTTTCTGTGTCTTAGTTTCCTCATATATCATGTACTCTGTTGCCTCATTTGTTTATCTCTTGCTCACTCTTCTACCAACCTGTTTTGTTTCCTTTTCTCCACTGAAAACCAGTTTCATGTGTGGTTAATATCTCTTCAATTTAGTATATGTTTATCAAATGAAAGGCTGCAGTAGATATGTGGTTGACTCAACACTGTCAATTCTGTACCTGAATATTGATCTGAGCCAATTATAATTGTTTCTTCCTCCATGCCAGTGATTGATTGGCAGTCATCAATGCTCAGAATCTCTTGAGGGGATAAATGTCCTCTCTCCTAAGAGGGACTAATGAAGGCCCGTTCTCCTTTGTCTAGAAAAGATTACGGAAACTGCTACCCCTACTGCAGCACAGACAACATGATTCTGAAATCTACATACAAAAGTTGCATATGGAAGGTGCTTGAACCAATGTGCATTTGGGACTAAATAAATAGTACAGACAGCTACAAAAATATAGAAGCCCTCAATAACCATACCATACGCATTTTGTCTAGTTGGTATGCTTCACATAGATATGGAAACAAGTTACAAACTAATTTTCAAATGATAAATCTATTAATTGTGTCTATTGGAATATATATGGTGGCATGATTGATATAAAATTTTAGAAAAGATATGTTTTAAGGAAATCTTAGGGACAGACTGTGTTTAGATTAGTACAGTGAGAAAGGGAGGGCTTACAATATTCAAAGAAGGGGCACTAATTCTGTACCAGAGAATGGAGGAATAGCAAAATTTGCTACTGGAATCTAAGCTTACAGGTGGAAGAAAAAAATTTAGGCCTGAAAATTCTCAACAACAAAAATTAATGTTGATTACCTTTATGTTGTCTTTTCATTGCTAAGAAGAAATGTAAGGGAATTTACACCAAGGGACACAATAATAACATTCCTTAATTGATCCAATACAAGTATATTTCATAATCAATTCTGTTTTCCACCCTTGAATGAGAAAACTTGTAGATAGGTGTGAACACTAATTTGCATCCTAATATCCAATTTTACCACATACCCTCATCTCTATAGAGTGTCCCAGCTTTTGATAAGGAATAACAGTTGGCTCTAAGGAAGTTATAATTTCACCTGTAATGAAACAGAAAATCTCATTCCTAGTGTTAAGTCCCTAAAGCTGTAATATTGGAACTGAGATGACCACAAGAAGCAATTTTAAAAAACCTGTATCCCTTGCACTTTGGCTGGTTTAACTAATTGTTTTTCACCTTTTGCTTTAACATTTTATCTGAATAATTTCTTTGTCTGCATCAATTCAGTCTTTCTATATCTTCATAAACTTTCTCTGTCATATTTTACCTATAGTGGTTGCCTTTTATTTTTCATTTCTTGGTGGTGCTGGTGTTTGAACTCAGGGCCTGGTACATGTCAGGCAGGCACTATCCCACTGGAGCCATGCCCCAGCCTTCTTTCAGTATTGTTATTTTTTGGATGGGGACTTGTGCTTTCCCCAGGGCCAGCTTTGGACCTCAGTCCTCCTCCCTATGTCTCTCATGTGACTGGAATTACGGACTTGTACCACAATACCTAGCTTGGATTGAGATGGGGGAATCTTCAACTTTTTGCCTAGACTGGGTTACACCTCAGTCCTCCTAATCTCTTCTTGAGTCGCTGGGATTATGGGATATAGTGGTTCCTTTTGTGAGAAGACTGCATGATAGGTAATTAACTCAGAACATGATTGGCTAGTAGGGAGGAGTTTTGATTTCAATACAAATCAAAGTTTGTTTCACATAAATTAATATAATTTATGATATGAGGACTTACTACTAAGGTAGTAAGTCCAATTCATGATAGGCAATGCTACATGTTTTAGTCTTCCTTGTGATTGTCATGAAGTTTTTTGTTGTGTTTTGTTATTAGGGAAAATGATTATGTAAAAAATGTTGTGGGTAGCAAAACAAAATAAATCCCCCAAAATAAAGCTTTTTCCCTTGGCTTCCAAGGAAGTGCCTTAAAAAAATTACTCACAATTTAGTCCTGACTCATTATTATTCAAAGTTAATTAAAATAAAATGTGACAGGTTTCCCTCTTCCTAATAAAGAGATGATGACAAATGTAGAAAAATAGTGAGGTAGTTATTTCTGATAACTCCATAGAGTATTTTACTTGCTTCATTGATCTGAGGATACAGAAGCTACTTTTACCCAATTTCTCCTGGGTACCAAAATTTAACTCAGTAGGGAAGTATTCACTGTGTTTCTTGGGGAGTATCATTACAAATATCAGTATGATTATTTTATGAATGCTTAAGACTATCTGGCCAGGTTATCTTATAGTACATGCATACTTCTTTGCTTAGGTTGAAAAATAATGATATACTTTGTTTAAAAAGTGTTCTTTTGCTGTTTTGTTTCACTAGGTATACCCCTTTGTGCCTACCTAGACTTTGCTCACAAGTTTTTTTTAAGACAAGTAAGATAATGTGCAAATAGAAGGTAATTTACATAGAGTAGTGTTTTATGCATTTAGTCAAATTAAAGTACTAAAATACTTTTGTTTATATTTTTATACAAATATCTCTTGGGCTTCTGACTTCATTTGCTACTCTTCAGTTACTTCTACTTGAAAAACTATTTAATAGTTGTGGATTTGTCTAAAAAAAAAATAGTCTTTTCTCCAGATAAAATTATCCATTTCTATTGCCTGCTATTTCTTAATAAAGTTTTTTTAAATTCTTTCTCTTATAGTCAACAGTCAGCAGAGGACCTTGCAAGAGTACCTGCCAACTCCACTAGCAATATCTTGAACAGGCTGTTAGTCAGTTATGATCCCAGGATAAGACCAAATTTTAAAGGTTTGTTGCCCTACCCCCCAAAAAACCTCTTCATTCTTATAGTTTAAAAGTTAATTTTATCTGTTTAAAATATTATTTGTGATACTCAAAATTATACAATTTCAAATTGACATGTTAACTCTCCTGCAATGTATCTAGGTTCAGAGCAATTTAATGTCAAAATATTCATTAATGAGCAAAATATTAACTCTAATAATTTTATACAGCTACCAGTACAGAAAGAAAATACAAAATAGTATATGCTGTGAATTTGTAGCCTAAGCTCTGTAATAGGTTTTCTAAGTCTTCTGTATTTTTAATCTTAGTGATTTAAAGTTTAGACTCTGGATACAAACGTGGCTTTCATTCATAGACACAAAAGTTATAATTTGTAGAATAACCATTTACTCATTTAGGAAAAAAGAGCAGTTCTGGTATGTATTTAAATTCTCTTACTTATTAGCATTTCACATCAATAAAACATTCCTTCTATGCCTTTGCTGAAAGAAGACGGCCATATGGTTTTTAAAAGCATGTTAACTTTATGAATAAAAGTGACTGCATGTTCTACAATAGAGATTGTTTTTATTTCAACAAAATATTACCATGTTTTCCATCTTTCAAGAGCAAGAACTATACTTAAAATAAGTAATCCATAGACTGTATCTTTATAGAGATGATTTAAAAAAAATCCTCTTGATAGTTAGGAAAGGCTATGTGAAGAAAAATTCCCTTGGAAAAGTGTAATTCTTATCACTGGTTAAGGATATGTATTAGTAAATAATCAGATTAATAGTGTGTTTTGATTTTTTTTTTCTCCTTTGCAGAGAAAAGGTCTGCAGCTGTGTCTAGTCAACTGCAGTTATACAAGGACATTATAAAAAAAAAAAAAAGGGGTTTCTGGTCATTACCACAGCTACTCAGTTACTTTCCATAGCAGCCGTGGTCTGGGTTGTCACATGTCTACCTTGCATTGATGTGCCACCTGTTTCTCATCAGTCAGTGGTTATGGGGCTAAAAGGCTAAATTCACATTTTCCTTTTGATAACCCAACCAGCAGCTAGAATGAGTTGGAAAAAAAAACCCAACACATTTGTAACTTTATATCTTAGTTCTCACTCCATGAACTTTCAAATTATTTTCAAACAGGTCAGGCAGAAATCTTTATAATGACTCCATTACATGTCTGATTAAGTTTGTATTTTCATGAATTAAAAATAGTAACTACAAGTCATATTTATTGAATACTATTATACCAATAAATTTAAGAATTTTAAATGGTTAGAAAAATGCAAAATAAAGTCTATTTTAAATGATTGTTTAAAGAATAGTTTACACCATCTAGTGTATATTTACTAGGCCAATTAAACATTTTTGAAAGTAAATGTATTTTCCAGAGTTCCTACAATTTAAAAGGGAAAAATTTCTGAATAATGAATATTATAAAATACAACTCAACTCACTTTTGATTTGTGTTGTGATCCCTACTTAGAAAAATACATTAATAGCAATTATGAACATGTTATACTAAGGCCAAAGATTTTAGGTCTTATTGTGGATTGAAAAAATATATAACAAAGGTTAAGAAGATTCTGATCATGTTTTTTACATATACTAAATATATCCTTATTTTTTATTGATAGGCATTCCTGTTGATGTAGTAGTCAACATTTTTATTAACAGTTTTGGATCTATTCAAGAGACAACAATGGTAAGTTGACCATTAATTTATGGTTTTTTGGTGGTCCTGGGGTTTGAAACTCAGGGCCTTATGCTTGCTGGGCAGGTAATTTACCACTTGAGACACTGCCGGCCCTATTTTTTTGTGTTGGGTATTTTGGAGAGAGGGTCTCACAAACTATTTGCTCAGGTTGGCTTCGAACTCCTGATCTCTGCTTCCTAGGTGGAATTTAGTATTTTTAATTGTGAAAATTTCAGCTGGAGGATGGTATAAGTAACATCGAAACTGAAAAATAAGGAGTGATCTTAAGGAAAATGCATGCTCTCTCCTGGTATAAAATATCCAAATTCCTAGGTTTGAACCAACAATTTTGGTATACCTATATTTTTGCAGTTTCATTTGGCATTGAAATTTACAGTCTGAAAAATTCACATATTCCCTTTGAAAAATTGGTTAGACACCACCTGGGAAAAGGATTTATGAATCAAAACTCTTGAGCAGCAGTTTTTTTCCTAATATGCTTATATGGATGTGTCCTCAAAAATGTTGTAACTACACAGGAGATGGCATTAGAAGCATTGAGTTTCAAGGCAAACCCAAGCAAAAGTTAGCTAGACCCTATTTCAAAATAGAATTTAGTAGTTCAGACCTATAATCCAGCTAGGCAGGAGGTAAAGGTAGGGAAAGGTCTGAGGCTGGCCCAGCCAAAAAGTGTGAGATCTGATCTGAAAAATAAACTAAAGCAAAAAGGGCTGGGATTTGTGTCTCAAGTGATAGAGTGCTTGCCTAGCAAGCATAAGGCCTGGAGTTCAAACCCCAGTGGGGAAAAAAAAAATGTTGGCAGCCCTGTTTGGGACCCCCTCTTGCCCAGCAAGAGCTCTGGCTCTCTTTCTCTTAAATAAAGTTCTTATCTTTGCACTCAAAAAAATGTGTTAAGTACTTGCAGTTTCTTTTCTAGTTTCCAGAGGAGAATCTTTGTTTTTTCTATTATACTAATTTTGTAATGTGTGGACAGGGAATTGGAAAAAGCCAAAAGGAAAATCAATTTTCCTAATTGAAAAGATTGTATAACAAGGAGAAGAAACAGATGAAGAGTGGGAAGGAGTAACAGACAGCCTGGGCCTTGAAGAAAATAGGGACCTCTATAAAGTACCATCAGTAGATTTCCTGAATATGTGATAAAGTTACCCCCCGCCATAAACACACACTTAATTAAAAGACATTCAGTAAAGTCAACATGCCATTCGTGGTTTTAGAATATTAGATTTGTTCCCTTTTTGACAAAGCACATTCTTCAGGTGGGAGAAGGAAGACCTATGGGCAGTTAATGCAATGTTGAATTTTGTTTTTTGTAATTTTTGAGAATCTTTTTTTTTATTGAGTAATAATACAAGGTTTGGATTATAAGCCTAATAAGAATGGTTAGAATACTGTGTAATCTTCCCAAGAATATCTCAGACTAGAGAAAGAATGATTGAAAATAATTATCCCTAGTTGCTGCAGTGTGTTGCAAAAGCAGTTGTATGCTGCATTTAATTTATGATAACCTATCTTTCTATGTAATCATAGAAAAATAGAAATGTTGTTTTTGAATTTTTTTTTGTAAAACAACATATTGAAACTCCTGAGTAATTGATATTTTTAAGTAGTATGTAGATACATTTAGAGAATTATTTGAAGGAAGAATATGGGGTCAAGTACAAATTTCA
The DNA here is from genome assembly GCF_047511655.1 of Castor canadensis. Lineage (NCBI taxonomy): Eukaryota > Metazoa > Chordata > Mammalia > Rodentia > Castoridae > Castor > Castor canadensis. Next base: position 78,197,869 of record NC_133394.1, on the reverse strand, counting down.
CATCCAGTGACTTTTTAGTTTGTTTAACTGGCATAGAAATTTGTAATAAGTCACTAGAATTCTTCTTTGAAATAAGACAGCTGCCATGTATCCATTCATAAGTCATGTGCTTAGTCTGTCTAAGCACTTGCCTTTGCAAAAGGAAGTGATACAATTTTCTGGAGTAAAATTGTAGGGGGAAATCACTCTGTATGCTTGGTCTCCACACTCCTTCCTATATTTTGGACATCTTGCATGACACCACTAAGACTCCCTGTAAAACACCACTATCAGGGTGCTGTATGCCCTTGGAGACATCCCCACTCTTTGCATTGTTTGCCTCTTAAGCAGAGCCAAGAGAGTTTTGGGCAGCTAATACAAGGTTTTTGATTTTCTCATTCAAATTTATTCGCATGCATCATTGCTCAATAGGTAGCATGAATGTATATGTTCGTTAATAAATACTGAATGTGTTCCAAATATCAAATACCTGAACTTCTTTTGATTTCATCATTGGTTACTTAACTATATTGATCCGAAAATACATGGTGGGATGCTATACTAGAGAAGAATGTTTTAGGATTATAAAAAAACATTCATTGTTTCTAACATTATCTCTTCTCCTGCAGACACAAAGCAGTAGCTGTTGCCCCTATTATTTATTCCCATCGCCATCAATTGTGTATCTTCTGTCAGAGATATTTATGGCTCTTACTCAGTTTGACCTCTTTTAAATTCAGGTCTTTCAACTTTATAAATTGTTTCTTAAATCTGATTATTTTGACACTGTACTTAAACTGTTTTTGCATATATTCTTTTTATTCTCTAATGGATTACAAGCCTCTTAAAGTTGGGAATAATATATCCATTTTCATTTTCCTCAGTTTTTTTGGCATTACTAGGATTTGAACTTAGGGCCTTATGCTTTATCACTTGAGCCATGCCTCCATCATTTTTATCATTTTCCTAAGATGCAAAATACAATAGACTCTCAATAGTGAATAATGAACACATAAATAACTAATTCTTATATTAGCTAATGTTGAATGAGTAAATTCTTTGCTTAGTTGCAGGAAAGTATTAACAGAACAAACCAACTCTGGATTAATGTTGAACATTTATTTGATTAAATTACAGATTAAATAATGCCGTTATTGTAGAGTACTAATTTTGGAAATTTTGGAGGCATTTATCCAGTAGTGCAAAATATTTATATGCTCTGCCTTCCTTCCTTCCTTTCTTTTCTTTTTTTGGCAGTACTGGGGTTTGAACTCAGGGCCTAAGCACTTGCTAGACAGGTGCTCTACCATTTGAGTCACTCCACAAACACACATGCTGTTTCTTTTGATCAGATGATCTGTACACAAACCAGTCTATTTTTCATATTGGGTTGGGCTGACAGAGCCTAAATGTTCAAAATCAGAACCACTCTCATCACATAGACTTAAATGTTCTTTCTCATAATTAGTTTTTTTTCTTTCAGCAATATTTGTGTCATATATCTCTATAAAGTTATATAGACGTGTTTTGCGGATGTCATATTTTATAGATTTGATTTGCTCAATTTTGTTACTGAATAGGAAAGGCACAAGTTACAGAAATGTAGATAACATTAAAATGTGTTCTAAGAAAAAATAGATTTAGACAAAATTTGTTCTTCATTACTTATTACAGCATTGGTCAGAAGTGATAGTGTTGCCTCTGGGAAGCTTATTCATATGTGGTAGGCATAGGCAGGTGTTGTGAAGTTATTGTCAGAGGAAACTCATCACAAGCAAACAAACAAATAAAACAAATACAAAGAAGCTCCCCTAAGAAGAATTTAGGAAAGCACAGAGGTTGGTTTCCCTAAGCACAGCAATGTAATGGTGGAGTGTGTTAGCTGTCATCATACAGATTTGTGCTTGATCCCGTTATGTGCAACATCCCCAAGACAGGGAAGTGTCAGCCACATTTTGCTGGACATGCTAGCTATTCAGTGATGGTGAGTCTTTGCTTGTCATGCATTTGAAAATTAATGCCATATTTCACATAGAATCTCATCCTAGACAGTGATAAGAAAATGAACCACTTATAAATTTAACATTACTCTCTGTGCATTTGTGACTTTGATTATTAATAGCCTTCTAGACATCCTCTCCAATGAGGATCTTCTCAAATAAAAAAAGTCCTAAAATGTTGGAAGATTCAGTATTGTCCAACATTTTCCGCTCCAGTTTGACTTTTCTACTTTAACAAGCAATTGTTTATTCAAGAAAACACAATGCTGAACAGAGTGTGGGGGTGGATGTAACCTTAATGTACTAGTCAGGTGCAGACATAGGAGGCAACTCCTAAAGGTAGACAAGTAACTGTTTCTCCAGTGTATGAAATTGATTGTCAAACAATGACACAAATCAAGTCAATTAGTATTAGCACTAGTCCTTTGTCAAGAAATCTTAGCCAATTATACTTGGGGAAAATTCCTTCTTGTTTATTTATTTTTATTATTTATTTCGATGCTAAATATTGCTGGCTAAACTAATTGTAATCTCAAATTTTTTACAAATGATAGGTTTGTGGTGGATGAAGTATTGCAGCCTTATTAATATTCCTCAAGCTTTTTCACATCTCTGTGGTTATATGCTGCTCATTGTCAATATTTTCAAAGTAATATCTTCTGATATTAATAATTATGGCACCAAAATTGTTAAATACATGTTACCACTCTACTTTGAAGTTACTAAAACAGTGACTTCTAATTTTTCAGTTCTTGTGATACTATTTGTGACAACTGAAACAGACACATTCAAAGCAGTGAGAAGGATTTGTTAGAATCTCGTGGAATCTGTTCTACAGTTATGCTTATAATATTTGTTGTTTTTTCCATTTGTTTCCTACTTTGGTTTAAGTCTGTGGGATTTTCATAAATGAAAATGTGAAATATTGCAGTAATGGCAGAGAGATTGGGCATATGGTTTATCGTAGTAATCTATACACAGACACTTTGTCTCATCAGAAATACAAGAAGAGCTCTTTTGTGGAAATAAAAACCTATCCATTTTCTTCCTTTAGTCTAGGCATGCTTTGTAATTATATTGAGTTATTATTGCACTATAATTCATGATCCCGTTATACTCACTGTACCTTTCTGCTGCTTGACTTCTTGTTTGTTTTAATAATAGACTTCAACTCATTTTGGGCAACACAGCTGTGCTGTCAAGAAAAAGCAAATCATATTTGGGATCAGCTTAAAGAGCTTATTTCTAGTTCTTTGCAATTGCTTATTTTTGTTAGTTTTAAATGATTTTCTTTTCTGTGCTTCCTATATATTTAGATTTAGAATCTTTTCCTTAAAACTTGTCTTAGTTTACTATTCTTTATATTTTGTTGCTTTCATTTTAAGTTTTCTATTGTTGTTTCCTTTATTATAGAATAACATTATACATAACTTCCATTTTTCTGTTTTTTACCTTCAAAATTTTGTTTTACATCTTAGATATAAAAGAACAAGCCTTAAGATGATTTCATATTCATTTTATTTTATATTATTCATCTTCATGGTTTGTGTCTGTGGTAAGGCTGAATAATGGTTCCTGCAAAGGTGTTCCATTTCTAATTATCAGAACAAGGGTATGGTGGTTTTTATGGTAAAAAATAACTTTGCAGATGTGATTAAAGACCTTAGGATGGAGAAAATTATTCTGGTTTATCCAAGTGGGGCTATTACACAAGGGTCAAAAAAGGACAGAGACAGGAAGATCAGAGGCAAAGTGAATAGCTCTGATGAAGGAAGTACGATGCTGGCTTGATGTGAGGAAGGGACCACAAGTTAAAGAATGCAGGCAGCTGCTAGAAGCTACAAAAAGCAAGAAAATGGTGTTTCTCTCAAAGCCTGTGAAGGAATGATCCCTGAGGACACATATCTTGAATTTAGCCTAGTGAAACTAAGTTTGGTCTTCATAACTACAGAACTGAAATGTAATAAATTTATGGTGCTTTAAGCCACTAAATTTTAGTAATTTTGTTGCAGCAGTAGTGGAATACTACTATATTCACTAGTGAACATAATTTTCCCCCAAATCCTGAGGAAGGATATCTGTCTTATCCTGTTAGAGGAGTCTCTCATTGTATTTGATCTGTTACCATATCTGGAAATGTCAAACTAATGAATTGGTTTTATTTGTAATTACTAAAACTATTATTAAATCTTCTAAGAAATTGAAAGGGCATCTATGTTTTTTCAAGGTTTCACAATTTTATTGGTATACATTATATTGTACATAGTAAGGGGTTTCATCATGTCATTTCCATATAGGTGTATAATGTACTGTGATCATAATCACCCCTTCTATTATTCTGTTTTGTTTTTCTGTATTTTTAGCATATCCTAGTTGTACAAAGGGGTTTCACTGTGATAGTTTCACACACATATAGTACACCACCATCAAATTCTTCCCCTTTATCCTTCCCCTTCATACCCTCCCCTTCTTAAAATAATTTCATCAGGTTGCATAGTTCTATTTTCATGCACTGGTATAAATACTTTGAACATATTCACCCCCCTTTGCCTTTTCTTTTCATCCTTTCCCCTCCTCATCCCTAAATAGGACCTCTTACTCAATTTTAAAAACTAGATTCTGTATGAGAGAGATATTTGTCTTTCTCAATCTGGATTATTTTGCTTAATATGATCTTAATTCTATCCATGTTCCTGTACATGACATAATTTTATTCTTCATTATGTCTGAGTAATACTCCATTGTGTATGTGTACCATGTTTTCTTTATCCATTCATCAATTGATGGGAATGTAGGCAGGTTCCATATTTTGAATACTGTCAACAGTGATACTATTAACGTAAGTGTACAGGTACCTTGAATGTGTGGTGATTTACCTTCCTTCTAATATATGCTCAGGGTATAGTAGGATCAAATGGTTGTTATATCTTTAATATTCTTCTTAGAGTAACCTCCATATTGATTCCAATAGTAGCTGTATTGTGAAATTTACATTCCTACCAATAGTGACTTTCCCTCTGCATCCTCACCAACATGTGTTGTTTCTTTTCTTGATGATTGCCATTCTGATTGGGGTAAGATGGCATTTTAGGGCAGTTTTCTTTTCTTTATATTATTATTATTATTATTTTGCAGTTCTAGGACTTGAACTCTGGCCCTATACCTTGAGCCACTCCACCAGCCCAATTTTCTGATGGGTTTTTGAGATAGGGTCTCAAGAACTATTTACCTGGGCTGGCTTTGAACTGTGATTCTCCTTATCTCTGCCTCTGGAGTAGCTGGGATTACAGATGTGAGCCACCAGTGCCTGTATCTTAGGGCAGTTTTGGTTTGCATTTCCTTTATGATGAAAGGATGAAAGATGTTGAACATTTCTTCATGTATATATTAGTTATTTGTACTTCTTTAGAAAACTGTTAATTTGCCTATTTATTAGTTGGGTTATTCTTTTGTTGTTTAATTTTGGAACCCTTTATATATTCTGGATATTAATCTTTTATCTGATGAAAAAACTGGCAAGGATTTCCTCCCATTCTGTAAGTTTTCTTTTGATTCTGGTAAGTTGTTTCTTTTTCTGTGTGGGAGCTTTTTAATTTGATGCAATCCCATTTTTCAATTCTCGTTCCTATTTTTCTGAGCAATTGGGGTTTTATTTAGAAGAGCATTACCTATGCGTATATCTTTAAGGATTTTCCTTATGCTTTCTTGTAGCCGTTTCAAAGTTTCTGGCCCTACATCAAGATCTTTGATCCATTTGGAATTGACTTTTGAAAGATAGGGGTCTAGTTTTAGTCTTTTACATGTGGCTGTCCAATTTTCCCAACACTGTTTGTTGAAGATAGTATCTTTTAAGAAAAGAGAGAAATATTCTGTGTTTTTAGTACTTAAAAACACTGTATTCTTATCACTTTGTCAAAGCTAATTTTTTGATATATCTGAAATTGAAGGATAATGTAATAATCTTCATAGATATTTTTATCTTTGCCTTTTTTCTGCTAGCTGTGTTATTGAGCATTGTTGATTGAATTTTATAAGTTAGAGTGTTGCATTACCTAATGAGGAAGGAGATGTTCATTTTATGTTCTCTTTATAGCAACTTGGCCATCATTATCAATATAGAAAAATTAAATAAAGCATGAAGAATGGTAAACTTCTTAATGTGTCAGAATGCCACAACAGTCATTTCTTCATTCCTGTGTTTATTAGATATATTGTGGGCACTTCCTACGTGCCCACCGGCAGCAGGTTACTACTTGCTATGTTTAGACACTTTGTGTTCCCCAAACTGATATGCAAATCGAATTCCAAGTGTAGTAGTATTAAGAGGTGATTAAGACTGAAGGCAAACTCTCTTGAATGGGATTAGTCCCTTGAAAAGGATAATAGAGTGAGCTTGTTTGCATCTTCTGCCCTGCGAGGAGCGTGCACAGGAGAGATGCATCCGTGAGGAATGCCTTTACCAGACTCCGAACTTGGAATTCCAAGTACCTTGAACTCTCAGCAATCAATTTTGATTGTTTATAAATTACCAAATCTAAAGACTCTTCTAAATCTAAAGGAAGGGATTAAGATCCTGCTCCTGTGAGGGTTATAGTCTAGTGTCTAGCATGGCACTGCCTGGTAGGTACTCATATTAAAATGGGATATTGACTGAATAAAATTCCATTGTATATCTGTATCACATTTTCTTAATCCATTCATCAGTCATGGAACATCCAGGTTGTTTCCAAAGCTTGGCTGTTATAAATAGTGCTGCAGTGGACATGGGTGTGCAAATGGCTCTGTCATATCCGAGAACACATTCCTTCAAATGTATGTCCAGGAGTGGTGTTGCTGGATCTTATGATAGTTCTTTTTTAGATTTTTGAGGAACCGCCATACTACTTTCCATAGCAGTTGCCCCAATTTACATTCACATCAATAGAGTAGAAGTTTTCCTTTTCCCTCACATCCTTGCCAGCATTTGTATTATTATTGTTTGTATCATTAAGAAGAAAAAATTATATTGCTTACAGGTAAATGGATGGAACTAGAGAACATATTGTTAAGTGAAGTGAGCCAGGCTCAAAAAGTCAAGACCACATGTTTTCTCTCACATATGGAAGTTAGACCTACAATTTAAATGTATAAATAAATACATATATGATCTCTCTCTCTCTCTCTCTCACACACACACACACACACACATACTGAGAGAAAACAAAATTATATTAGTCTGTCTGAGGGGACCGTGAGAGGTAGGAGAGGGAAAGAAAATGAGAATGAAAAATATTTAAGCAACTCATCTGTTTATGAATATAATATAATGAAATGCATCATAAGCTGTTGAATATTATGAAAGCGTGGTGATAGAGAAAGAGTAGGTAATGGGGGAATTGATTGGATTAAGGCACGATATATGCAGACCTGAAACACCAAGGTGAAACCCCCTTACACTATCAATGTACATTTCAGAAAAATGAAGAGCAGGAAGATAAAATAGATCTTTTCTGGGGGCAGGTCCCAGTGGGGGAGGAGTATAAGGAATGGGTCAGAGTGTGAATATGGTGGATGTATTTTGTGTTCATATATGAAAATAGAAGAATAAAGCCTGTTGAAGTTGTTCTAAGAATGGGGGGAAGAGGAAGGAGGGAGAACAATGGAAAGGGTAAATCTAACTAAGATATGTTGTGAGCACATATGTAAATATCACACTGTATCCCTCTGTACTACTTTTAAGTGTAATAATAAAAATGGGCTATTGACATAGGCCTAGAAAGAAATTTAAATATCCTTAAGGTGATATTAAGTAGTATTTAGCTAAAAATTTTTAAGAATGTTATTTTGAGAAAATTAAGTAAAATATAAACTAAAACCTTTTGCTGGCATTTTGCTAATTTACAAATTCTTATGTGAAACTTTATTTTATAATTTTTTGATAGGATGTGTTTATTATGTGGGGGATTCTTAGTGACGATTCCAATTAGACTTATATTGTACATTAGTTACATTGCCTCCATCGTCTCTCCCCTCAGCCCTCTTCCCACCCCACTTAATTGCAAGAGGTTTCTTAGTTCTGTTTCGTATAGGTATATGCAGTCCATGTACTGTCACCTTAATCTCCTTCTCCCCCCCCACCAAACTAGTACCCCCCCCACACACTGTACCTATTTTACAGTTCTAGCTTCACTAAAACTTAATTTTAAATGATTTCAGACAAGGCTGATAGCAGCTCTTTTGGTAGAACTTTAAATATAATGCTTCCAGATGCTATAAGAGCTGATTGCTTTTATTTTGTTGAATGCTAATTTTTTTAATCATGATATAATGTAAACAGATGAGCTAAAGATTGCATATGTGAGAGGTAAAAGTAACTCCCAGAAGAGTGAGCTAACAGTGTTATAAAATGTAGATAAATAGTTCTTAATAGTAAAATATCATTATTAAACCTAACCATTATAATGTCTTGTTGTGAAATGTTTTATTGCCTTGGAGAAACAGTTTAATTCGGGTGTTAATTGGTACTGAAAATTTTGGAGAACATCCATTTTCCAGATAATGACTAATAGTGCAGTATGTGGAATTAACAATGAATAGTATTTGTCACCAAGTACTTTTAAAACAATTAAGTAATTTCCCACTGATAAAAAGCAGTTTGTTTCTGATGGGAATTTGTTCATTATAAAGTAAATGATAGCAGAATAATTATTGTGATTGAAAATGAAAATAAATAGGTTTCAATGAGATTTATCTTAATATGGAGCATTTGAAATGCCAATAACTAGCAATTATTTGAAAGTTCCCATTAAGCATTAAGCAAGCATACTAACTAATGAGCCTCTATCTTTTAATGAATGTTGAGCCCAAATGATTAACTTAGAACATAAAAATTTAAATCATTCTCAAAAGATATGCAAGCTTGCTGCCACTTGTGTTACAACATAACAGTTTGTAGCTACATGATTAATAGAGAAGCATGTTTAAATGTCTTTAAAAATGAAGTATGACAACCAAGAATTATTCATTGAGTAAGGCAATGAAATCAGGAATTAATAATTTTTGGTTATGCTCATTGGGAAGAGTCTGATGGAAATCTATTGAAAATAAATTTTAGAAGGATTGGAGAAGAGCTCTGACGTTTATGTGTTATTAAGCTTATAATGGTTCATCTGAAAGCAAGAAGACTACAGGAGATGCTAAAAATGTGCAGATTGTGCTGATATTTGTCATTGTTAAGAATAATTGTAGGTCAGTTCCTATGTCCAGCACAAACTGAATTAGTTACACTATATGCAGAAATGTTTGAAGCAAAAAGAGCATATTAATCACAACTATCAATATTGTAAAAGAATAAGGACAACACAAAACATAGATTTTGACAGGACAAGACGCTTGCATAGTGCTTCATGTGTCTGGGCACATTTCATGTATTTTTCATGGATCACCTTATTTAATCTTTATTAAAGCCCTGATATGAGTTCATACAGTTTAATGCTTACTGCTTAGTGGTGCATTTGGTACATGGTCACCCAGTGAGACTAGAATGACATATATCCACCATTGTAGCATCATACAGGAGAGTTTCACAGCCCTAGATTTCTATATTCTTCACCATTTCATTCCTCCCTTCCCTCTGTATCCTGACAACCACAGATCCCTGGTCCTACTTTTTCTGGAGGTCATGTAGTTCGGATCCTATAGTCTGTAGCTCTTCCCAACTGGCCTCTTTGACTTAGTTATATGCATTTTCCACTAAAAATTTTTTTACTAAAATTTAAGAAGATCATTTAAATTTTCTCCATATCTTTTCATGGTTTGTTTAATGCTTATTTTCTTTTTAGCATGGTACAGTATTCTGTTGTCTCAATGTTACCACTGCTTTGTTCACTCACCTACTGAAGGATATCTTAGTTGCTTATAAGTTTTGGTAATTTTGAATGTGGCTGCTATAAACATTAATGAAAGATTTCTGTGTTGATAAAAATTTTCACCTCCTTCAGACAAATACTGAGAAGCTTGACTGCTGAATCATATGGTAAGAGTATGTTCAGCTTTGTGAGAAACCAGTAATATGTCTTCCAAAGTGGCTGCAACATTTCACATCCTATCAGCAGGGAAGGATAGCTCCTGTTGCTCCACGTGTTTGCCAGACATTGCAGTGTTGGTGTTGTGGGGTTTTGGCTGTTCTGATAGGTGTGTCTGATAGGTGTGTCACATTGTACTTTTAATTTCCACTTCCCTGAGGACATTTGTTGAGCATCTTTTCATATGCTCATGTCCATCTATATGACTTCTTTGATGGTGTATATTCAGATCTTTTGCCCTGTTTTACATCAGGTTGTTTTTGTATTGTTGAATTTTAAAAGTTCTTTATATATTTCTTCATCTTGCTTTTAAATTCTGTCTTTTCACTGATCCAAAACCTCTGTCTCTGATTCAGCTTCTTTTTTAGTGATTATCTTGATAGTTTCTGTGGCTTTTCTGTATCTTGATATTCAGTGATTCCTTTTTGTTGTGGATAAAACTGCTTAAGAAGTGTTGACTTTTTTACCTATCTAATTCTGCCCTTCCCTTAAATCACCACGTGCTTCTTCTTCAGTGACCTCCTCAAACTTCCCTTCAGCGTTTCCTGACTCCTGATTGCTGAAGTGACTATTTCTTCTTTCAATAAGTTTCTTTCTGTTCTTACCACCTCTAGGGGTTTTAACAATGATTTCCTTACTTCCCAAGAGAGTGAAACTCCAGTGATTATCACTATCAGACTGCTGACTAAGACCTCTGAACTTGGGAAGCCCTTAAAGAATCACCCACACTTGATTGAATGACAAAGGAAAGGCTTGTTTAATATAAAACAGCAAAACCAATTACTCTTTGAACTTGTTTCATCATTACATTTAGTTAGAATCATAACACATTTTATTCTATTAGCCATAAAAGTTTACATTTTTCAATAACAGATCCTTCCAGATGTCTCATATATTTTCTGGTCCTGTACTGTGTTTATCTCTGTATGGTTAGCATCTGACATCAAGTATACACAAAAATTTATTTTAAAAAGTTTTTGGACTTGAATCAGAACTCCTCAAGATAAAGAGAATGCCTATAAGGCACAGAGTTATTTCCTAGAGTGAAATAGAGCCAATACAGACTTCTAGATAATAATAGAAATGGAAAGCTTTCAAAAGTCATTATCAGAATTTTTTAAATGAAATACATGTAATTCCACTATTATAATATTAATAGTACATGTAATATTAATTGTACATATAATAATGTTAATTGTACATGTAATAAAATGAACTCTTCTAAGTGCTTGCCTTGTGTAAGTTTTCATATATATATGGGACTGGGGTTTGAACTCATGGCAAAGCAGGCAGCAGGCACTCTACACCACTTGAGTCATATCTCCAGTCCATTTTCCTTGGTTGTTTTGGAGATGGGTGTCTCACAAATGATTTGCCTAGGCTGGTCTTGCATCCCTCCTTATCTCATCATCTCAAGTAGCTAGAATAATAAGTGTGAGCCACTGGCGGCTGGCTGAATACTTGCATGTTTTCTATTGAGAAGCTGAGCTTAGAGGTGTTGAGGAGCTGGCTGAGGGCCAAAGCTTCTAAATGCAGAGTGGAGAGGAATCAGGACATTCACCAATGCTGACTCTGTGTGACTTGGATTTCTAAATTAGGTTAATGTCATCTTTAAAAATTCATTTAGGGTGTGTATAGAATGAGAAGGAGTATTTACTATACATTAAAGCAACATTATTTTGAATTTTCTTACAGATGAACTTTCTTTCGTCATAGACCCTGATGCTATGCACAGTCTATTTCTTTTTTATCTGCACTATGTAGCCTTCTGGTGATTAACATACTTTGAACTTAGGATGCTCATAAATGACATAATTGTATTCTTGAAGTGTGTGAATATGTTGATTAGACTTCAAGAAAGATTTAAGGTAATAAATCACATGGAAGAAAACTATTAAAATTCCTGTGATGAGCTGAGTAGAAGTATCTATAATCCCAGATACTTGGAAGGTGGAGATAGGAGGACCATAGTTTAAGGCCATCCAGGGCAAAAATTTATTGAGACTCCTTTCACAACAAACAAGCTGGGCAGGGTGGCTCACTTCTGTAAGCTACACAGGAGGCAGAGGTAGGAGGATCTTGGTGCAACAGTGCCCCAGGCAAAAGCATAATCCTATCTGAAAAATAACTAAAAAAGGTGAGGGTATGGCTCAAGTGATAGAATGCTTGTCTAGTGAGTACTAGACTAATTTGCTATAATGATTCTTTTTAAAAATAATTTGCTGTATAATTTATATTAGTTAGCCATACCATCTTTGAAGTAGGTTGAACATAGAATTGTGTTCCCCAAATTATGTATACATGTGTAAAAATTTGAAGAATTCTGTATAATGCAGAATTAATTTCTGAACTTCAACCCAAAATGTTATAGATGACTTATTTTTAATTATGCATAATATGCTAAAATTAATTAAAGGTTAGCATTGCTTTAATCCTTGCCAGATAATGTCTTGAATATTATTATAAAATATTGATATGATTGATGTCTTTAAGATTAATTACCGATAAGCAAATCAGCATATATTCCACAAGGTAATTGTGTTAGTCTAAAGAATACTAATGAAGTGAGGTCTTAACATTTCTCTCTCTGTACATGTAACATTCTATTAAAATAAGGAAACCTGGCAGTTTCCTTAGTAGTAGGCTAAAATAATGCATCTTTGTTTTGGAAGCCATATTGGAAGAGTTGTCTAATATCTGTTCTGAAATAATGCTGACAGACTCCTCAAGTATAAGATGACCTCTAGAATGTTGTTTTATTTGTTTTTCATCTATGCTTATTTCTGGAAAGGATTTGAGGTATATAATAACAATAGTACAAATATAGGGAACTAATTGAAATAGTAAATGTGCAAGTGCCATACAATGATAATTGCAAGAGTTTGTCAGAGGTGAATTGTTAACACAGTTGGCCCTAGGATTAACTTTTACTTTGGTAGCTGCCAGACAAAAAAAAAAGCCTAACAGGATACATAAGCCCTATTTTCCAGTAAAAGGATGCATTCTCATCAGCAGGAGCATGTGTTCACAGTATAAACTCTGATGATCAGAGGAGTTTCTGTAAAGAGCTTACACTAATTATGCTTAGCACATAGTAAATGACTGCATAATAATATGATTGTAATGTATGAAAAATAAGTTGGACAATAAATAAATAATGAAAACTTTGTAGCATAATGAAACCCACTAAATGCTGTTTGAAAAAGGGATGAGAAAGTGGGGAAAAGGGAGTATAATGGAAGAAGTGAATTTGATCAAAGTTCATAATATGCATCTATGGAGATAGCACAGTGAAACCCTTTGTACACTTAATGTGCACTAATAAAAAAAGAAAACTCCATCTTAGGTATTTTTGTGTGAGTGTCATTGACTGAAACATGGGACTAATAAGTTCATAAAGATATGTAGACAACCCTATCTGGCTATTTTTATACTGAACATGGTGTTTGACATAATACTATGAATGCATATTTTAAATACATAAATTTAAAAGTGTATTTATCTTATGATGTACTTTGATAAAACATAGCACCTAGAGAAGGTAAATAATTTTGCATATATAATTTTAGAATACCAATTATTTTGGCAGATCATTTCAGGGAAAGTTTTTGAGAAATAATTTGAAATTTAATATTATTCAGTACTGAAAATATTAAGTGCTTCACCACAAGGTAGTAAGTCTAAGTAATATTTTGTTAGAAAATGATTTAACCTGACTTGTATTGCTTCTTAAGTGAAAGCCAGGCATACCTGCATGGAGGACATGTTTTATCAGAAAGCAACATTGCATCTGTTGGAAGCATTTTTACCTGAGGCAGAAGCTTTTATCTTGGACATTGTTGAGTTAATTTTTGTAGTTATCACAGTCACATTTGGGTATGATCATTTAATCAACTCTAGTAGGAACTTCACAATAGGTGTGCATTTTTTTCTTTTTTTTTTTAAATTTATTCATATGTACATACATTGTTTGGGCCATTTCTCCCCCCACCCCCTATTTTGACAGCAAGTTTATGTAGGTACATAATGCAGGTCTTCCTTTTCTGGGCTATAGGCCTCCTTTATTTCCTTCACAAGTCCATGTTCATTTTTTCTTATTAAGTCTTACAGTTCAATTAATTGTCTTCTTATTTAATTAAATAATTTACCATTTTTTCCTACTAAGTATTTGGATTTCAATTGTAAGTTTATGATCTAATCTTTTTTTATCATCTTAAAAGACTTTGAAGGGAGCATATTATGTAATATTGTATTACTGAAAATAAGGAAGGCAACGAAACCCAGTATAATTTATGCCTTGAACACTTTCAGGAATATTTGAGTATGCAGGTGGATCTAGAGTTGGAGGCCAGCATGGGCTACATAGCAAGACTCCATCTCAAAACAAAAAAGAAGAGATTTGAAAAACATTGCATCTGTACTGAACATGTGCAAATTATTTGCACTCTTCACTAAGTGATACAATTATTTACAGTTAAACTGTAAACAATTATTTGACAACTATTTACCTGATAGTTACATTGTATTAGATATTATGAGTAACTTAGAGGTGATTTAAAGTATATGGGAGAATTACAAAGGTTATGAGCAAATACTGTGCCAGTTTAGACAGGGGTCTTGAGTATTTGAATTTTGGTATTGAGAGGGAGTCCTGGGACCAATTTCCAGTAGATGTCATGAGACTACTATGCTTGCCCACGCAAGCCCACACACAAAAATTCATTTTTGCTTTTTTCCTGTTTGCTACTTAACAAAGGACAAATAGAAATATGTTCCTTCTGCTTCCTAACTTATTGGTACTGGGTTTTAGCTCAGGGCTTTGCGCTTACTCTTGCTAGGCAGGTACTCAACCACTTGAGCCACAGTCCCAGACCCAGTGTACCTAACCAAAGTGGCCCATGACACCAGGTATGCCAGCCTCCCTCCCCCTTGCTGGGTCAGTGAGCATCCTCTCTGCAGGGTTGGAGGGGGTCCAGGCAGGCACTTCCGACAGCCGACTTACAGTGGGGACTGCGGTGGGGAGAGCAGGTCCACACAGGCCAACCTTGCACCCAGGGACTGCTCTGTGACTTCTGAGGAGGACTTTTGTTTAAAAAGTCCCTGGCCATGGAGCCACACTGGCCAGCAGCCATGCCCTCGCAGCCACCCTGCTGGCCCAGTCCTTCTGCTGTTAATTGTACCCTATTTGGGGGAAGAATCAGGGCAGTGTGCAGCTGTTCTCCTGCTTTTATGGTGCTACAACCTAATCAATCAGAATTATTGGTGCATATATAAAGGTAAAGCTGTTAATGGTAGTTATATTCTGACATTTCAGCTAGCAAGTGCTGTGGAATATCTGTGGAGAGAAATTAGAGATCTTTTTTTATCAAGGAAATGGAGCTCTCATTTAGTGATGGGTATTGTGATCGATCCTGGTTGATGTTTGAATAACAAAACTATTTTTTACTGCTAATCATTAAAATCCTTTATCTATATATTTGATTTATTGTAAGAACATTTGTAAATACCACAATGTACTCCCCACCCAGCACAACAATAAAAAAATCCTTTATGTACTGGTACTGACATGGTTTTAGAAATAGCAACAAACATACACATACACACATTTTTTTAAGTAATTAAAAGCAGCAGTAAATATACACATGTGCACATTTCTTTATTTTCCAGGACTATAGGGTTAACATCTTCCTGAGACAAAAATGGAATGATCCCAGGTTGAAGCTCCCTAGTGATTTCAGGGGCTCAGATGCACTGACTGTGGACCCCACAATGTACAAGTGCTTGTGGAAACCCGATCTGTTCTTTGCAAATGAAAAAAGTGCCAATTTTCATGATGTAACCCAGGAAAATATCCTTCTCTTTATTTTTCGGGATGGAGATGTCCTTGTCAGCATGAGGTGCTATTTTATATTAAAGTTTACACATTTATATTTTCTTTTTCAAGTCAATGAATTAGAGAGATGTATATTAAATACTTCCAATTTCACTGTTTCTGCTTTCAGGTTATCTATTACTCTGTCATGCCCTTTGGACTTGACCTTGTTTCCTATGGACACACAACGTTGCAAAATGCAACTGGAGAGCTGTATGTAAATGAGATCATAAGGCATTATGGGAATAAATGCTGTCTAGACAATACATTCAACTAGTATCTCATATAACTATAGTAAATCTAATGCTTTTTATCTTACGTAGTCAGAATAACTTTAGAGAAATTATAGTTACTCATTTACTGTATCAAGTTGTACTGAGACGGACAAATCCTTTTCTAGTCTGCTTTTAGTTTAGTTGGTGTGGGTCACCACTTCTTTTTCCAAATACCTACTTCATTTGAATGAGTAATACAGCAAAGATAAAGAAAAATATGACATTCTAATTCAAATAACTTTTCTGAGGTTAAAAACATATTTTTATGGCAGAAAATTTGGAAAACGGTTGAAAAAATACTCTGCAAATCCAACCAGGTATTCCCTTTTATGAGTTTATAGAAAAATATTTTCATTTTTCATAGAAAAAATATTTTCATTTTTTCACAAAATTGGATTTTTCATGTTCCTATGAGGATTTTTTTTCATTTTTTGATAGCTGCACTAGATGTAGTAACTAAAATTTTCCATAAAACATATTAAGTTCATATGATGCTTTCTGAGATAAAAGTAGGACATAAAATTTGAAAAATTAATACTAATGTCATAGGACTTTTTAGACTACATACTTAAAATACCATGACCTATTTCTGCAAAGAGTAAAGAATAATAACCTTGTAGAATATATTTTATGTGCTTGCTAGAGCATATGTTCAGTGTTACATTGGGGTTATTTGTTATTTTTTAAATGTGCTGAAATGTATCCTAAATTTGACCAATATTCATTGCGTTCTAGCTTTAAAATGAGATTTTGTAGATGCATGTACATTTTGTGTTCTTACATATTTTGTGTGTGTCAATATGTATTTTTATAAAATTCAAACTATGTATTTACTAGATTAAATATTGCTAGATGTACTTAAAATATAAATTTTAAAAATAGATGCACTTTATGGTTCAATGGTAGACCCTATGTGCTGTACCTCTTGAATTGTAGCCATAGTGCCTGAGGCCAGTGTGTGTACTTTAGAACACTGAAATGATGCTGTTATGATGTCCCCTTGAGAAACAGTTTTATTGCTCTTTTATCATGATGCAATTCCTGTAGGGAATTTATTTATTTACTTCAAATAAGTGGTTCCTTTAAATGCTTACATACCTTGAAATTATTTCAGGTAGCATTGAATGATTATGAATGTTTATAATCAGAAAGCTCTCATTGCTTACTTATTATTATAATTAGAGATAAGAATTTGGATGCAGAGAAATGGATTAGTATATGTGATGCCCCAGAAGTTTAACTATTAGCAATATGCTGATATTTAAACTTTTCCACCTTTGAGATGACTATTCACAACTCTTATGCTAATATTTAGGAGTGGCCAAAAATTTAACCTCTGAACGTTTGTAACTTTAGTTTCATAGTTTTCTTACCTTAAGATTATTAAAATAATACAAAAGGATTAAAAACCATTTCAATCTAACATTTTTATTTACTTATTTTTGTTTGTAGTTGGTTATACAACTGATGATTTACGATTTATCTGGCAGTCAGGGGATCCTGTTCAATTAGAAAAAATTGCCTTGCCTCAATTTGATATTAAAAAGGAAGATATTGAATATGGCAACTGTACAAAATACTATAAAGGAACTGGTAAGTGATATTTTAAATTAAACAAAGCTAGGAGATATTTGAATATTCATTTTAATCTTAATATCTATTGAGGGAAGAATGGGAGAGAAGTAGTCAAAATTTGTTTTGTATATTTTATCTTATTCATATGTTAAATCTTTCACAGAATTACATTCACTCAGGTACTTTGCTGTTTTGATTAGAAGATAGAGTTGCTTCTCTTTATGTAATTTTGGTGGTAAGATCTTTTTAATTTTTTATTTTAACAATACAAACTCTCCAAGGCAGTGATTTTCTTATATGTTGCAAAGACATTCTGCTTTTAGGAAGATTCAATTTGGGGCTAAACATTTTGTATATGAACCACATAATCCATATATATTTAGTCTGTTTTCTTTGGGGCAGTTTTAAGATAGTGGTTATCCCATTTTGTCAATTTTAAAAACTATTGATCTTGATGCTATGAAGGAAGTAATAAGAGTGTGAGATAATTGGACATCAGTGAACAGTCCCTGTACAGTCTTTTTGGCCAGGGTCATGAAACAGCCAATCATGAAAACCATAGCACATTAACCTTGTTCATTAAATGACATTGAGCTTTTGCAGAAAAATGCAGTATTCACTATTCAGTGCTATCATAATATGATTAGTGTTTAACCTTGGAGTCTGCACTGGTAGCTGTAGGTCATTGAGGGTTTATTATGTTGATAGTGTTGTTCCATTTAGCAGTATAAATTTAAAAGTGTAGAATTTTTATCATTACTAGTAATAATAATCAGTTCAACTTGTAAGTTGTCATACAATTCTAATTCTGTATCAGGAAGTAAATCATGACAAAAGATATTCAGAAATAGGTAAAAATAAAGTTTAATTTTATGGCAACATTTATGTTGACTTGCAGTAATAAAATTTTTTTATTATGTGGTATAATTGTGTAAAATTTAGAGAGATCTGATGTTTGAGGCAGTAGGCTACTATCATGGTATCACCAAGTACAAAATACAATTTAAAACGTTCTTGTTGATATTAAAATAACAGAGTGGGCATTTGCATATTTGCAGTGTTTTGATAAAGGTAGCACAAGACCTTGAGGATGAATTAAACATTTGTTCTTAATTTTCCAATACATTGACAGATTATGTGGCACTACAGATGAATAATCCTCTTTCTTATAGAGCTTTTAGTACATTAGGACAAAAGAAACAACAATTAGATATATTGCTAAAAAATTACTGTTTTAAAAAGTAAAACCAGAAAGCTCTTAAAAATTTGGCTATAAGCTTATATTCAATACAGAAGCTGTGGATGTGTAGATGGTTAGTTAAGGAGTGATCTGACAGATAGTTCTGAACTAGCTGCTCCTTCATGGAATACATAAATTAACTGAAGTGTAGGCTGACCGCATGGTTTACTGAACATCACTGGGCAGGTTATTGTCCGTGATGGGTCTAGGCTTAGTAGTTCTTTATCCGCCAGACACCATTCAGATTAAGAGGACTACAGTGTTGAGAGATTTTTATGACTTATCTAGTACAACAAACCAGAAAATTCTTTTGGGAATTTTTCGTGGTAGCACATATTTATTACATAGCTTTTTTGAGCTCTTGCTATACAAGACATTAAATGCTTTAACTGGGAATTATATAATTTTATCATATAACAATCCTTTGAGCTAAATATTTTATTATTTTCACTTGACACATTAGGATAATTGAGCAAAGATGGTTGGTTAAAGTGATATTGTCACAACGTGAAGGGCCAGAATATGGAAGTTGATGTTGTTACATTGTCTGTAGAGTCCTATTATAATTTAAAAATAGTTAGCAGCATCCAGATCATAAGCTTAACATGTCAAAATGGACTATCTAAATTGTTTTGAGAAAACTGAAAAAAGATTATTTGGAAATTTTAACTTTATTTAGAGATGAAAATAAAACTAGCAGTTTTATTCACAATTGAGTGTCATATCACAAAATTATTCAATAGTATTAGAAATCCTGGAAGCATTCATTTTTTTACTTTCATATCTGCTTTTAAATCTCCATATAGCAACTCAGTAGTGAATAAAAGATAGGTTCCTACTCTTTATATAGCCATATTCTATCTTGTTAAATAAGTAAATGAAGTAAGTATTCATTTTAGTTCTTGGAACTACTAAGAGGGCATGCTGTAGTAGAAAGAATTTGGAGGATTACTCAAGAAATATAAGCAAAATATTTGTGGTGTTTTTAATTCATCATAAATAAGACACAAGTCTCATTAGCTATATAAAATAGCAAAAAATCTTATGATTAACATTTTTGGTACTTTCTAGTTCAGGTACTTTATATTTACATAAATTTACATCAATTACATATAATTTATGTATTATATGTATTGAGTACATGTATTTTAAATTGGATAATATTTCGAGACCTATTTATAAAAATGGTCACCAAAATGTATGGAATGCTGAATGATGTACAATGAAAGAAAGGTATAATAGAATAATATATATATATATAAAATGTGGTTAATATTTGTTAAAATTTGTACAGAAATAATGACTCAGCTTTAACATTATTAAAATTATGCTTTTCTATTAGTGAAATAACAAAGTTGGAGAAATATATGGGGAAATGAGTACATAAAAATACTTAAACTGGAAGCTTGCATGAATAATGAAATAAAACCTCACAGGAAATAGAATGTGAATTGAACTTGTCCAATGAACATTTATATCAATTAGCTGCCCACCTGCCTCTCATAAATGCAACAGTACTAGGGAAAGATGAAAAAAATTAAGAAACATTCCTCATAAAAGTTTATGGAGCAAATCACCATAATGTCAAATGTATATTTTACTACCGAATGCATCAACATCTGGGAAATCTGCCCTAGTGGGCACCTTCATAAAGGGTATATGAGAGGAAATTGCTTCAAAACACAGGACTTGCATTACTTAGGTTGTCCTTTAAACACTGTTGTTAAAATATTTGTCACAACTGAATCTGTCTAAAATAGTACATTTAAAGGCACAAACGTATTGGTCTCCATTTCATATGCAGTGGGTGGGTGTAAAATTTACCTGAATAAATGATACTGTTATAAAACAAGTTACTTTGGAATCACTCTTTTAGGAAATATTGTGTGCTTCTTAATTGCAGCAGTTGTATGTACAAAAGATTATATTTTCAAATTATTCCACATGAGTGTTAGTTAGAAGCTTGTGTTCCTTTTTGGGGATAGGAGGTTAAAATGAGCAGAGGGGAACAGAGAAGGAAGGGAAATTTTTCATTGGTTTGTTTTTCTATCTTACAAAGCCTATGACCTGTGAGGGACTTAATATATTGCCTAGTTTCAGTGAAGTTAAAAAATTGAAACAGAAACTTTGCATTTTTGTTTTTGATATAACATGGAAGCACTTGACATAATTAGGAATTAATTCTGTTCCAATCAAATATTAATTTTGGTTACATATTAGCTTTATTATTTTCTAATTTCTCAGAGGCAGCAATGATTATGTTCACATTGGGAAAAGGATATTTTTTCTTATCTAAGTTGTTATGAGGATAACAACTTTCCTTTAGTTGACATTTATTAAGATGCTATTGTGTGCGAATATTGCTCTAGCTACTGTACTAAATAAATTTGAACATGATTCCTGTGTCAGAAGTATATGTATTTATCCCAATTAGGAAGACTAGGCAAATATTATTTTTAACTATAAGGTGGTAAAATTTCATATCATCTTTTCCTCCATAATTGGTTCCCTTATTCATTGTTCATTCATTTCTTTGTTTCAATATTTTAAAATAATTATGAGCAACTTAAGCTGAAATCAGTTGGAGATATTTTAACCTTTTGGATTTGTGTATTATCTTATGTTTGTTAAATTGTAAATGGCATGCTCATCTAAATTAAGCATTTTAAGGATGAAATATTATATCTAAATTATAACCAAAAGGACCAAAACATTTTTAAAAAAATCTCCAACATCTGGAAATTTCTCTTCTGATTAAGTGGAGTGGTATGAGGATATATGATCACTTGTTTTTTCCCTCAAGGTGCAAGACTATCATAAAGCTGTGTATAATTCATGATTAATTTGGGGAGTACTTGTTGTCATGACAGTTCGATAATTATGTTTCAAAGCAGTTTTGCATTTGTCTCAGCATGTGGAAATGTTCCCCTACTAGAGAACATTTGAGGGCCTGGTGTGCAGGAATGGAGAGGAATACAAGGTGTTTTCCCACTGCAAATTTTTGTGTACACACACTGAAAACTCTGAAGACTTGCCTTTGCTAATGTTCATTTCCAGTCCTTGCTTGAATTTTTAAGATTTAACTATACACTGGATCTATTGTAGACTGCCGTTCTGTATCCATAAAAAGTTGTACATGTTGCTAAAAAATTATTCTGACAATGTATAGGTCCAAGTGGGTTTCCTTTTAGACTTGTTCTGTTTTGATTTACCTCTCCCCGGGTTACTCCCATAGTGCATTTGTCCTGAGAGTGGCCTCTGGTAAGGGAAAATTAACTCAGTTTCAAATTCTCTGCACAGACTGACCAGCCTCAATCCTGACAGGGGAGCAGCATGTGGGATCTATTCTCAAAGTCATAATGTAGTGCAAAGGTCAGCTGCAGCAGGCTCCATAATGTCATGCTTTTGGGATCACATAAATTATGTGTGTTTAAAGAAGAAAACTCTTTGTGGTGTTGACTTTGTGAAATTGCCTCAAATGAAAGTATCTGACCGATTATGGGGGAACAGGAGCTCACACCTGTGCTGTGTCTGTTTCTGAAAGGTTACTACACATGTGTGGAGGTCATCTTCACCCTGAGAAGACAGGTTGGGTTCTACATGATGGGTGTTTATGCCCCAACCTTGCTGATTGTGGTTCTTTCCTGGCTTTCCTTCTGGATCAACCCAGATGCCAGCGCTGCCAGAGTGCCCCTGGGTAAGGTGCTCTGTGCTTTCCCTCATCTTAGGGCGGTGCTATGCAGGTTGTGCATCCCTAATCTGAAAGTCTGAAATCCAAAATTGACCAAAGCCCAAAACTCTTTGAGCTATGACATGATACCGTAAATGGAATATTCCATACCTGGCTTCATGTGACAGGTCACAGTCAAAATGAAGGTGCATTAAAAATATTGTATAAAATATTCTTAAGGCCATGTGCACAAGGGATATATGAAATATAAATGAATTTTTTGCTTAAGCTTGAGTCATACCCTCCAAATAGGATATAATATACACATAAATATCCCAAAACTAAAAAATTAGGAAATCTGAAATATATTTGGTCATAAGCATTTCAGATAAGGGTTACTCAACCTGAATCTTTAGATAACTAATAATATAATTAACTATTTTGAAATAATGAATTTTGGAATTGATGGCAACCTAACTTTTGGAGGGGGCTTCCTTCAATATTTGCTATGAACTAGATTTTCTCAATGTTTATGAACTTGGTAAGTTTTTCTTTTCCTGTCCTCAAGGCGTTTTCAGCACTGAATCTATTCTACTTTTCTATCATTAAAAATTTCCAGTAGTGTAAAAGTTAAAGATAAGTAACTATTTCGATGGAAATATTTCCAAATAATATTATATCCATCCCATTCTCTAAGAGAATACTGTAACACACCATATAATGTTTCCACTCAATGACTGACTACATATACATGGTATATACCATATAGCCCAGGTGTAAAGTAGGCTATTCCATACAAATTTGCATAAATATATTATGTTATAATCACACAATGACAAAGTCACCTAATAATGAATGTCTAAGAAAAAAACCATCATTAAGTGACATATGATGATAGTAATGTAATTTATCTTTTAAAGTGTTACTTAGCATCATTTTAGGACTGATTATTTCTCCTTTTAATGCCTGTGTTCTCCAATTTATTTTTTTAATTCTCAGTGACACAAAAGCACCATTTGTGAGTCTTTTGAAAGTTGTGTCCATCTAGGAATTCAAAAGTCTTTGCTCAAGTCAGGGATGTAGCTCAGTGGCAAAGCACTTACCTAGCATGTGTGAGATCTTTGGTTTGATCCCAGCACTGGGGGGAAATGTATTTATTTGAGGAAATGAGCAAGAGCTCTTCCTAAGGATAATGAATGAATGTTAAAATATGGACATTGTGTCATCAAATTTTTATTGCGTTGGTGTGTTTTGAACTTTTTGCTTCACTATATGTGGTTCCTGAATATCACCTGGATGATTACATAGGTAAGGCTGATACAGCAGCTTCTCAGTGAGTGTTTGGTTGCTATATTTGAATTCTTTCTCCATCAGAAAAGGCCTTGTACACATCTTACTTTGGACTTACTGGAGGAATTAAATTAAATACAGACTTAAAGAGCAGAAACAAAGAAAGAAGCAATGAAAATGTCAGTTTTATCTGAATGGTGGTACATATCTGTGATCCCAGCATTTCAAATGCTCATGATTGTGAGTTCTAGGCCAGCCCAGGCTACATAGTGATCAAATAGAAAAATAAATTAAATAGTTTGTTGACTTACATTTAATTGGAACCACAAAGATGTTATGTATCTATAATGAGGACAATGACAGCTGATAAATTTGAAGCAAAAGCTAAAAAGTCCCCTATATTTGAATTTTTAGATTGGTCAAAATATCAAATAATCCAAGTAATCATTTTTTCTATTTGAAATGTCTTGTAATCGTGCAGTGATTTAAATTTAAGTGATACACTTAATAAGTTCTCCACGTGGTACTCTTATTCAGAGTGAAGTATGGAGTCTTGGGTGCTGTAAAGTATGACCATGCTCCAATTTTAGCCAATTTTTAATTTTAATCATTTCCTACTTTGTTGAGGACAGAATGACCAGGGCAAGGGCAGAAGCAAAGGGGCTTCTGCAATAACCTGGTTAAATAATCCTGTTGTGGGCTAGAGGGAAGTAGTACAGATGCAAGCACGTATTACATGGTGGGTCGCAGTTAAGGTGGAGATGAAGAACATGTACAGGTGTGTTGGATGTGTGATTTAGGAAAGTAGAGTTAACTTTAAGGGTTTTCTTTTGACTGTAATACTGGAGAAATAATATTAACATTCACTGAGGTGGGAACTGGTTTAGGTAAATTGGGTTTGAGATAGTGAACAGGCCAGGCATCTCCTTTAGACTTTGAGGTATCTGTGGTATAGAAGTATCCAAAAGGCAGTCAAATATCCAGGTTTAGGTTTTTTGGAGAACTTAGAGCTAGAGCAAGAAGTTAAGATCTGTCAGAATACAGATGTCTTTAGTATAATGAAAGAGAAAGAAATCACTGGGGGATGAGTATAGGAAGAGATGTCACCTTCTGAGAAGGTTAAAGGAAATGAGAAATAACCTGTATGGATAGGTGTTTCTAGGTGAGGAAGTGCTCAGTGCACCACCAACAGATCAAGCTTTAACACTAAGAACTGTCATTGGATTAAAGAAGCCAGAGACATCCTTCCTGCCCATGGTTTCCATGGTGTGAGGAGAAGAAAACCAGGAGGGGAAAGCCTGATTGGAATGGCTTCTAGAAAGCAGGAGGAGAACTAGAGGCATTCTGTGTAGGCAGAATAATAATCACATTAGTGATTGTTAGTTGTGGGAAGATTAAAAAAAAGTCAAAAAACTAGAGTGGGAACAGGGCCTACATAAGGGGTTTTATATTGATTTTCAGTTTTTTCAATTGACACGCAATATTTATACATGTCTATAACATACAATATGACATTTTTTTATGTATGCTTTAAAATAACAAAATAATAGTGTTTTGGGTTTTTTTTGGTGGCTCTTGGGTTTGAACTCAGGGCTTTATACTTGCTAGGCAGAAGCTCTTACTACTTGAGCCACTTCACCAGCCCTAGAATGTCTATTTTTGATGGAACAGTAGTGAAAGAAAATCTGAGAGATGAAAAAAGATAGGAACAACATCCTTGAGAAAGTACAAGGGATGAGATCCTGGAAGGAGCTTGAGGCCAGGATCAGCAATGTCCTGTCAGTGGCCAGATAGTAAATACTTTAGATCTGTGGAACACGTGTTATCTGCCTATTACTGAGCTCTACTGGCGTAATGCCAAGGCAGCCATAGGTAGTGCATAACTGAAAGAATGTAGATGTGTTCCAGTAAAACTTTATCTGTAAGAATGGGTGCTGGACCAGGTTTGGCCAACAAGTCAGGGTCTACTGATCCTAGGTCTGTAAGATTAGGGAAAAAGGTAGAAAACATGGGTGCAGACAGAGGTAGGTAGGTAGATGTGGTGATGGGGGCTTAAATTGCTTTTGTTTTCTCAGTAGAATAAGAAGTAAGGTCATGAGTTGCAAGTGAGATGGAGTGGCATGTTATAGGTGTGAAAACAAAGAGAAAGGAGCAAATCGTTAGGCAGTGGTGTAGCTCAGTGGTAGAGCACTGACATAGCATATACAAGGCCGTGGGTTCCATCCCCAGAACTGAAAAACAAAACAAAAGGGAAACAGAGTATGATTGTGTGGTAGCGGGCAGGATTGTAGACTTCTTGAGGACAATGATTACAATTTGGGGGTGGTAATAGCAGGGAGACAGTTCTCCAGTGAGACCAGTGAGCTCTTGCCATATTTAGCTCTAGCCACACTCCTTAGTGGAAAACGAGAGGATGTGCTTAGTTTTGAGTTTGTTGATGCACACATTGCTGTTTGTTTCCATCTTTTTACTAAGTGGTTTTCCATAATATGGATAACATCACAGTTTGTTTTTCAATGAAGAATTGATGGATATTTGGGTTGATTCTAGTTTCAAGCTATTGTGAACAGGATCACTATGCATAATTGTGTACAGGTCTCTGTTTTCATTCCTCCTGGACAAACCTCTCATAATAATATTTTGGGATTTCATGGTAAAACTGTGTTTACTTTAGTGTAGTATTGCCACACTCCTCATCAAAGTGGTATTCTCAGTTTTCACCCTTTTGAGTGGTTTTTCATATCCTCATCATCACTTGGTTTTCTTGCCTTATTGTAGTGCCTAAGCTCTAGTGTAATGATGTGTTGCTCCTGAATCTAGAAAGAAATACATGAGTTACTCATTGGTTTTTTGTTTATTATTGTTTTTATTTTTTATTAATGTTACACTGGGGGTACAATGTAACATTTACCAAAGTTCTTACAATACATCATCGTTGAATTTACCCCCTCCATCATTCTTTATCCCCTCTCCCCCTGTTCCTGGAACAGTTTAGAAAGGTCTCATTTTTCCATTTTCACAGATGAGTATGTAATATTTCTACCGTATTCACCCTTCTACACTCTGTACCTGCATCCTCCCCCCTCCCAATGGTGCCAATCACCAGACAGGACCTGTTTTACATCCCTGTTCTCTGTTTTTGATAAAAGACATTTGTGTTTGCATATAATAGCTATAAAGGGAGCTTTCTTGTGACATTTCCATGTATGTATGTATATACATTATAACCCAAATTGGTTCAACCTCTCCTTTTTTCTCCTTTCTACTTTAGTCCCCTTCCTATGGTGATTTCAGTAGGCTTAAAAATTCTATATTCATTCTTGTATGGGAAGTACATCACCCATATTCACCTCTAAACATCCTTCTTTTACCCTCCCACTCCTGTTAGTGACCTCCCCTTAGCATGACCTTTTTTCATATTTGAGCCACTCATTGTTGATTTTAATACATTAGGTTATGTGATGATGTCAAGTTTCCATAGATGTCTTTGTAAGAATGAGAAAGTTTCCTGTGTGTACTCTGCTGAAGGCTTTTATAATGGATGTTTTTTGGGGCTTTTATACTGCTTAGCTGAATATTGTCAGGAGCTTTTTTGCATATATTTACATTTTTATGAGTTACCTTTCTTATTTAGTGATATATACCAATTGATTTCTAGATATTAGATGATTTTCACATAATTAGCACAGAAGCATTCACAAACTCCTTTTTCTTTTTAATGTCTGACTGTTGTGAGGTACATCTTTCATTCCTGATACTGCAAAATTTCCAATTTTCTCCTTTTTCTTGATCACTCCAGCCAAAAACTGTTAATTTTAACAAAATTTCCAAAATATCAGTTTTGATTTCATTTCTTTTCTATTTTCTTTTTCATTGACTTCAGCTCTTATATTTATGATTTCTTTTCTATTTACTTTAGTTTTTTTATCTCTCCATTAACATGACATTTCTCAATAGTCCCAATCAAATGTAGTATAAAATCCAGTAAAGGGCTTTTAGGACCTTCTGTTATCTACTCTTTGTTTCATCATAAAGTTTCTAATATATTAGAATAAATACTCAGGTATACAAATAGGCTTACTAAGATTTGATCCATTTTGAGTGATCAATAAATGTACAGTACCATGTAGTCTGTCTTAGTAAGCAAGGCCTGGCTTTTTTTGTTGTGGTGGTTTTTTTTTTTTTTTGAAGGAGGGCTCTGAATTTTTGTTGTTGTTGTTGAGCTTGTACTTTGTGCAGAAATTCTTACAATATATGAAATGTATCATACTTGCATTCACCCCCTCCACCATTCTCCTTCATCCCCCTCATTCCAAGAATAGTTTGAACAGATATCATTATTCATTTGCATACACTTATATACAGTATTTGCACCATATTCACCTTCCTTCACCATTTCTCCTCCTCCTCCCCTCTCCCACCAATACCAATTCCCCTGGCAGGACCTGTTCCACCCTCCTGTTTTCAATTTTGTATAAGAAAAAAAAATGACATTTTTTGTTTTTTAAGATACCTACACAGGGAGTTTCCTTGTATCACTTCTATGTTTATACGTATTATAGCTTGATTTGGTTCATCTCCTCTATCTTTCTTCTTTCTACCTTAGCCTCTTTCTTATAGTGCTTTCAACCAATTAAAAAATTCTGTATTCATTCTTGTATAGAAAGTACATCAAACATATTCACCTTCTTAACTTCCTTCTTTTATCCTCCCCTTCTTGTAGATAACCTCCCTTTAGTGTGACCTATTTTTCATAGTATTGCTGAATTTGTATTGTCTATTTTCCACCTTCTGAACATGGATAACTTCACTTAAAATGATATTCTCCAGTTCTATCCATTTTCCTCCAAATGACAAAATTTCATTCTTTGTAAATGAATAAAAATCTGTTGTATATAAAAATCACATTTTCTTAATCCATTCTTCAGTAATGGGGCATCTTGGCTAATTAATAGCTTAGCTATTGTGAATAATGCTGCAGTAAACATGGATGTTCAGGTGCCTTTATTGTAACCTGATGCTTGTTTCTTTGGGTATATCCCTAGGGGTGGTATTGCAGGATCATATGGCAGTTCTATATTTAGTTTTTTGAGGAGCCTCCATACTGTTTTCCATAGTGCTTGTACTAATTTACATTCCTACCAGCAGTGTATGGGGTTGCTTTTTCCTCACATCCTCACCAACATTTGTTGTTGTTTGTGCTCTTGGTGGTAGCCATTCTAACTCGAGTGAGGTGGAATCTTAATGTGGTTTTGATTTGCATTTCCTTTATGCTCAGAGATGGTGAGCATTTTTTCATGTGTTTTATAGCCATTTGGACTTCTTTCTTTGAAAAAGCTCTGATCAGTTCATTTGCCCATTTCTTCATTGGGTCATTGATTTTTTGGGGAGTTTAGTTTTTTGACCTCCCTGTATATTCTGGTTATCCATCCGTTGTCAGATACATAGCCGATAAAGACTTTCTCTCATTGTGAGGATAGCTTCTTTAGTTGAAACCATTTCTTTTGTTGTGCAGAGGCTTTTTAACTTCATGTAGTCCCATTTGTCATTTCTTTCTCTTAGTTGTGAGCTATTTGAGTTCTATTGAGGAAGTCATTGCCTATGCTTATTAATTCCAGTGTATTCCCTGCTCTTTCCTGCACTACCTTCAAAGTTTTAGTTCTTATATTAAGGTCCTGAATCCACTTGGAGTTGATACTTGTACATGGTGACAGACATGGATCTAGTTTCAGTTTTCTGTATGCAGATATCCAGTTTTCCCAGCAACATTTGTTGAAGAGGCTTTGTGAAAAATCAGGTGAGGGTAGCTGTTGGGTTCAGATCTGGATCTTCTATTCTGTTCCACTGGTCTTCATGTCTGTTTTTGCTATGGATCTGTAGTTGGGTATTGTGACATCTCCAGCACTGATATTTTTGCTCAGTGTTGCCTTGACTATTCGTGGTCTTTTGTGCTTCCAAATGAACTTTAGGATTGATTGTTCAATCTCTGAGATGAATAATTCTATTACTTCATTATTAGTTTTTCCTCAGGACAGGGGTAATTCCCACAATAGTAAATTAGATGTTTAGCAAGTCATTATAAACCTACTATTGTTTCTATCTCCAGAAATCATTAATATTTTGCCAAAAGCAGAGACTATTTTACTCTCTTCAACAACTTTTTAAAAAATACTTGAGACTGTTCAGAAGCTTTAGAAATTAGATAATTGATAGAATAAAATTTTTAGTGTTTCAACTGATTAATACTGATAACATAGTACCTATGCCATCAAAGGAAATAAAAAGAGACACCCAAATGAGCCTTTAATTGTTAGGATGATGTATTCAGTAATTCTTGAGAGGTGGTCAAATCCAAGCCAAAAAAAAAAAAAAATTCATGCCAGTAAGCGTGCACAGAGCCAGTTCAAACCTGTTACCTTCTTTATGTAATGCGAGTCTACCCCAGATGCTATGTAATATTCCTTTTGAAAGACTATGCCATCAAGTCATCTCTCACCATCACCTCTCCTGAAAATGTGAAGGAAGGGAGAAAGAGAGAAGGGAAAGTAGGAAGGAGGGTGGCAAGTGGGAAGAGAAAAAAATCCCATTGCAGTTTTTCCTTGGAATTTTATAATTGCTTTACTTAAATTGGTGTCTTACTACCTTACTCTTAATTACCTTACTTCAATTGACACATACTATGTTAGCTTTCCATATACAGTTACTATTATATACAGCATAATTTTACTCCTTTCTTTGAAAAACTGGGGTCATGTGTTTTTTGGGAAATAATCAAGAGTGTTCTCTACTTTATTGCCACTATCAAATTTTTTATTATGAAAATAATTTGTATCAAAATTGCTTTATATGCTCTATTCTTATTCAGGTTTAGTTGTTCATAGGTGTGAATTCCTTCTACAACTAAAATCTCTGTAGAACAAAACTGAAAAGTGAAATAATCACCTCTTATCAGAGAGCACTATGGCCTCCTTGGAGAAGCTATGGAATAGTTTTAGATATCTTTACCGTTTAACTGTACCCACATTGTATTGTCAAACCTTGGTTTACATTTTTATTTATTTTTTAGTGATAAGTATTTAAAAACATCCCACAGCCATAATCAATGATTTTCACATTAAAAAATCATGTCTCTATTACTTCTTCTAGTCTTTGAGCTTTAAAGAGACCTAATACATTGTTTATGGTCCATTGAAAGTTACTGGAGAGGAATATAGTGAAAGAGCAATGACTAGAGAGCATTTCATAGGGATAGAAGAACAAATTTGATTTCTCTCTGTCTTTCTAGGGATCTTCTCAGTGCTCAGCTTGGCCTCTGAGTGCACCACCCTAGCTGCTGAGCTTCCCAAAGTGTCCTATGTGAAGGCACTCGACGTGTGGCTCATTGCTTGTCTTCTCTTCGGGTTTGCTTCCCTCGTGGAGTATGCTGTTGTCCAGGTGATGTTGAACAACCCCAAAAGAGTTGAAGCAGAAAAGGCCAGGATTGCTAAAGCTGAGCAAGCAGATGGAAAGGGTGGAAATGCAGCTAAAAAGAATACGGTGAATGGTACAGGGACTCCTGTTCACATTAGCACTTTGCAGGTAAGATACATGGGGAGAGAGAGAGAGAGAGAAGAGTGAAATCATCCATGGAAATGTCTTTGCCCATCTTCTCTTCCATGTCAGGAGAAAGATATTGTTCTGTGTATATAAAAATTGGATACAATTGGCATTTACTTGTTTTTCTCCCACAGGTGAAAAGGAATGGAGTGTAACATACTTTTCAGGAAATATGCCTTTTAGAAGACATTCAAAATAGTTACGTTAAATTCTAATCTAGAAAAAATGAATGTCTTATTAAAATTTTTGAGGCCTTTCTACTGGGATTAATGACACAGTTTTGCTGTGCTAGTCATCATTGAACTAGGAGATCTTGTCTGAACACAGGCCTCCCTGCTGCTTTTCATATGGTAGGCCAGAAGACCTCTAGGACTTCTGTTAGCACTGAGATAAGCATGGTATTAATTAAATTACTCACCTGTTCCATTGAGTCAGAAAGATTCCTATCGGATATGTCTTACTTATGGAATGGCTGGTCTACAAGGAATCTGTACCCACAGTTAGTAACTAACTGTTATGTTTTTACTCTGTCACTCTTTTGTTTCGATTGGTATATTTAGCTCATGTACATTTATTATAATTATTGATACATTGAGGCTTCATTCTGCTTTTTATTTTTCTGTTTGTTATGATTTTTGTTTTTCTGCTTTTGTGTAGGTTACTTAAAAGTTATTAGAATTCCATTTTGAGCTCTGCTACCCTCTCATCATTTGCTGGCATATGATGGATTGGGGCCAGAATTTTTTCTGTGGTATTTGACTGCATTAGAGAGATTGTTGTCTTAAAGTTTTCTCTATCGATGCTCATGTCTTTGCCCTCTAGCTAGAACAGAGCAGGCTATCTTGAGGGTTTTTATATGTGAGGCCAAAAGGAAATGGAGAAAATCACCTCTCTGTGACTCTTTGGGTTCTAAGTTCCCCAGGGGTCTGCCTCATTTTCTCCACCTTTCATAGTCATAGTCTTCCTCTTCCTCCTCTTCCTTCTCCTCCTCCTCCTCCCCTACTCCTCCTCTTCTCATTCTTCTCTCCCCACTCTTCCTCTCTCTCTTGCTAACTCTAGCTACCTACCACTCTATTGACATCTTTCTGTATTTTACTGTTTTCTCACATTTCTAACCCACTAATCGCCCCCTTCCTCCTCCTCCTTCTCTTCTACTTCTTTTAAATTTGATGCCCAAGTTTTCCACTGAACTGAGCAGAAGGAAAGGAAAGTTACGTCTTTTCCCACTTCTTGGAAGCGGGTGCCTTATGCTTTACAAGACCGTCAGGATCCTCATTGTGCCTTTACCCAGCCTACCACATTCTGATAATTAAATAGATGGATTAGTGTGCTTCTTTACACTTTTTTGTTTTGATTTTTGAGACACAGTATCACTATGTAGCCCAGACTTGTCTCAAACTTGTTATCCTCCTTTCTCAGTCTCCTGAGTGCTGTGGTTACAGGCATATACCACCATGTCCTTCTCTAACACTGTTACTAATGTTAGGATTACACTGTCTACAGAGCCATTTCAGCCTTATTTTAATTCTACAGCAGAAAAACACTCTTTCAGAGAAATTATAATTCCCTCTCCCAGGATTTTACTTTAGTTCCTGTCACCACCAAAGCCTAAGAAGCCAAAAGTACTGAGAAGAGTTAAGTTCCTTCTGCCAGAAATGCAAGGAGGTATAGCTGAGACACTTACATAGAAGTGTTCACTCCCTAGTTTTGTGTCTCAGGTAACCAAAAGCTCCACTGACATCTTCTTGTCTTTTACAGTAGTTTCCAGCCCACTAATCCCTCTAACTTGAACCTTGGTTCAGAGATCCCAAGAAGAAAGGAAACAAGCCTGATAAACAGGTTATAGATTTCCAGTAATGCCACAGTCTGCTCCATTCTCTGCTATGTTATTTGGCTTCAGTAACTTCAGATATTCTCTAGAAGGAGACCATCATTGTGCAAAATGACCTTGGCTTCTTGATACATTCCATCAAGTGGGTATTGATGGAAAGAAACTAATTAGAACTAGCTTTGAGAGCATTTCTGAGGTTATTTGAACATAGATACATAACATGGGTGTAGAAGACAGGAGGATTCTTGAAATACTATTCTCAATTTTGTTTTTTAATTTATCTTTTAAGTATTAAAATAATTGCCCACTGAATAAAGATTCAACATCCTGAAGAACTTTTATATTTTAATTTTCCATGTTTTATCTGCTAATAGAAACACACTTGTCTGTATTTTGAAACTGCTAAGACCTTTTGCCACAAAAGTCACAGAGAAATGCTTTGGAGAGTTTAAGAACCAATCAGAAATTTTAATGTCTAGAAATATATCTAAAGTAGTCTTATTCTTTACTAGAGAAAATTCACCTTCTAAAATAAACATTGTACCCATGTAATATTTATATCTTGAGATAGGACTCAAAATGATAATATGAGACCCAAAGTAAGTTAACATTAATGTACATTAAATCTATCACTTGATAAATTCATGCAATTGTTACATATTAATAAATGAAAGAGCATAAAAATGGACAACTTAAAATTGTTGCCTTTTTAAATCCACAATTTTGCTATGAAAAATACAGTTATGGTTTTGGATTTAAAATGCACTTATTCAAATGTGTTTTGACTTTCAAAACACAAACTTTGCCAAGTAATTTCAATCATGTGATATGTTTCTTATTTTTAGACAAAATAACAATAGCAATTAATGGAAGCACAATGAAATTTGAATTGTAGAAAACCTTAAAGGCTAATTTAAAAAATAATACTGTACGTGTTAAGGAAAGGAATGTTAATAAACATGAGAAGATTTTTAAAAATCTAGTCTCTAGTATGTGGTTTTGATTAACTGATGGCTTTCATACCAAAACAAGTCAACACATAAATGTGTGTTTTCCCCAAAAGATGGTACTTTCTCAGCCATGCCAATAGTTTGGTCACTGATGTATTTGGTCACCAGGTATTTCTCTTGTCATTCAACAAAAACAATTGAGGCCTCTGTTGTTAGCACTAACCCGTTCCCAATACCTCGTACATGCCTGCCATACACAAAGGTTTGCTGAATAAAGACAATGGAAACTGTTATCAATGCACTCAATTTTGATAGGTTAAAAGGTAAAAGGTGCTGCTCATCCACGAATGTTAGCCTCTTCTTTATTGTAATGCTTTTAAAACATAAAGATTGATCTAAATTTGGTAAAATAAGTGCAGATTATTTCATCCGAACATTTTTTTATCATCTATGTAAGATACCTTATCACCATGAAATCATGCCTCGGTCTTCAGGTCAAGATGTATTACAGAAAATCATTTGATTTTAAGCGTGTGAGGATTCAAATTTGGGAGGACTACAAAGAAATCTTGGAGGCAAATGTTTGAAGCATTAGGCAGGTTTTATTTCTGTCATTTCTCCATTCTTGACAGCTTCATTATCATGCTACCTCATTTTTATTACCATTAATTTTCAGAAGTGACATAAGTTTATATGCTCAAAGTAAATAAGAAATATATATTCACATTAAGGAACAATCAAAAAATTATAAATTGTAGATTAATATAGTCAAACTTATTTTTAGAGATGCATGTTAGTAGGATTATCTAATTTTATGCAGTTTATTTCATTCCTTATTATGTGATATTATCACTGTTGAAAATGATACTCATAAACTTTTGCACTTTCATGTATATATTTGGTATGATAATAAGGTCTAAAGAGTGTTAACTAAAACAAAGTTTTGTATGTGTAATATACAATGGAGCAAAAAATGCCCAGCCAATTTACTTAATAAATCATGATTTATTTAAGAACACTTGAGGACTCTTTACAACAGGAAACCTGATCTTATTCTCATATTGTATCATTAAGAAGTACTTCTCTTCACCAACATGTGCACATACACATGTGTGCCACTTTACTCATTTTGACTATAAGAACCCTCCAAAATATCTCATAAGGGTTCTAATGAATTAAATGTCTAAAAACCAACTGGAATATTTTTTGGAATGCTTTTGTATATTATGGTTTTAACATGAGAGAAGTTATTCTCATACTGACATTTCTTTTATTGAAATAATTTCTCTGAATAACAATTCTGTATCTACAATTTAATAAGTTAGATAGATAACAGCCTAAAATTTATAAAATTGCTGCAGAATCTAAGAGTCTGGCCATATAAATAAAATAGATTAGAAAAGTTGAAATATTCCGGTATGACTTATGTTACAATACCATATAAATTTGGTCACATTTCACTTATTTAGAGACGCAAAAATCCTATGTAAAAATGTGACTTATGGTAAGTGTATTTCTATAGTACATACCCTAGATCTATAGTAAATACCCAAAATAAAAATAAGTGATAAGAAGTCATACTTCCTATGTATCACAGAAGCCTGAGGTCTTCTTTGTTTTGAATAACTTAAATGAGACAGGGAATGGGTGTCTGGGAAAAAATACCTGATTGTGTATTTCCCAAAGTCACATTTAAAGAATTTAGGTATTAGTTGCTACATTTGCTCCCTTTCTCACTCCCTTAACCCGTCTGTTTTCTGCCAGATATTTTTCTAGACTATAAAAGGTTCTGAATGGTGAACTTTTAGCAACTCAATTCCCATTCTTCCTTATCTGCATGTTTTGGGTATGTTTCTACAATTATATTTACATAAACATCTTTTTAAAAATTATTACCCAATAAGATTATACAAATATAGATATATAAGTATATAATAATAAAGGTAGTACTTGTTTACTAACCTAAAATATAACAACAAATGTTCCACCTCACCCCTGTTAGAATAGCCATCATTAGCAACACCACCAACAACAGGTGTTGGCAAGGATGCGGGGAAAAAGGAACCCTCTTACACTGTTGGTGGGAATGTAAACTAGTACAACCACTCTGGAAAAAAATTTGGAGGCTACTTAAAAAGCTAGACATTGATCTACCATTTGATCCAGCAATACCACTCTTGGGGATATACCCAAAAGACTGTGACACAGGTTACTCCAGAGGCACCAGCACACCCGTGTTTATTGCAGCACTATTCACAATAGCCAAGTTATGGAAACAGCCAAGATGCCCCACTACTGATGAATGGATCAAGAAAATGTATCTATACATAATGGAATTTTATGCAGCCATGAAGAAGAACGAAATGTTATCATTCGCTGGTAAATGGATGGAATTGGAGAACATCATTCTGAGTGAGGTTAGCCTGGCCCAAAAGACCAAAAATCGTATGTTCTCCTCCCTCATATGCGGACATTAGATCAAGGGCAAACACAACAAGGGGATTGAACTTTGAACACAAGATAAAAGCGAGTACACACAAGGGAGATATGAGGATAGGTAAGACGCCCTCAACACAGAGAAACTAAAGCAGATACCTTAAAAGCAACTGAGGCCAATAGGAAAAGGGGACCAGGAGCTAGAGAAAAGGTTAGATCAAAAAGAATTAACCTAGAAGGTAACACACATGCACAGGAAATTAATGTGAGTCAACTCCCTGTATAGCTATCCTTATCTCAACTAGCAAAAACCCTTGTTCCTTCCTATTACTGCTTATACTCTCTCTTCAACAAAATTAGAGATAAGGGCAAAATAGTTTCTGCCGGGTATCGAGGGGGTGGAGGGGAGAGGGAGGGGCGGAGTGGGTGGTAAGTGGGGTGAGGGGGTGGGGGCAGGGGGGAGAAATGACCCAAGCATTGTATGCACATATGAATAATAAAAAAGTAAAAATTAAAAAAAATGGAAATAACCTAAATGTAAAATGATAGAACATTTTAATGCATTTTATGTGCTTTTTATTGATCACAATTAATTTGAAATTTCATTAACTGTTTAATTTTCTTGAGTGACACGTAATATCTATCCATATTTATGAATCACAATGTGAAGATATTTTGATTCATGTGTGCATTGCATAATAATCACATCATGATAAGCAGCACATCCAAGGTCAAACAGTGGGTGCAATGTCATTGTTTGATAGAGGAACACATTCTGATGAACTTGCTTTATCACTCAGCATGTCTTGGGTGATTTTGCTGTCCACCTCTGAACATTCCATCTGACTCTTGCCCAGTAAATATATCAGCATTTGTTCAAATAAAGGACATTCTCCCAGTACCTAAAGTACTGATGGGAAATAAAATTTGTTCTCTTTATTACATTAGGTATATTATTTACCTAGTCATAATCTAGCAAATATAAATAGAATATACAGAATTAGTTGATTATACATTGAAAGCAAAAACCAGAGTATAATATACAAAACAGTATACAATGAGATGGTTTCCTTTTTTTCAGTAAAAACCTAATAAATGTTAACAGTGAAGATTTCAAAGGCAAATCACAAATCCCAATAGCAAGGACAGTGAGAAACATTCGTCAGAAGAGTCAATAGACCTTGTCTCCAACCTTTTGTAATAGTGCCGTTCATTGGTATGGGGGCTAGCCGTACCTCTGCTTCTTGCAAAGAGCATTTCCGATTGCTGGAGAGAGTTCAGTGGGAAATAATTATTTTATAGGTTATAGGAAATGGATTCAATTTCAGTAACTTAGAAATTAGGAACAGACTGATCTCTGTGCTACATGGTCTAACTGAAGTAGACATACTTTATTTGTGTTTTCTGAGTATAGTTGTTTAATACAACTTCACTCAACAAGTTGGGAAGGCCTTACACTACTAAGCCTTTGGTTCATGACCATTGTGGTCACCTTTTACTTCCTTTTGGTGGATATGGTATAGAGACAGAACCCATCTTATTAGAGGGATTAATGTCTCAGTTGTTTATGAGCAACCCAATTGGGAAATAGGATCATTAGGGAAATCAGTGATCTGTAATCCATACGTTGTAGTAATATTGTCTGTGTTATGGTTACATATATGACCAAGGATGGATTTTTATTTCTTGGTTTTTAAACTGAGGAAACTCACAATCCTGGAAGTATCAAAAATAAATGTTGATTATATTTTGCTTCCTTAGCATAAAATTAATGATCAAAAGTTTATTCCATGACATAAGCCTGTTATTTAGGCAACATCTCAGAGCCCTAAATTTTCACGCAGTCTGATAGTTTAAATCAGTTGAATGTTGCCTCTTTTGGTTCTTTGTGGAGTAAACAAATACTCTTGTAGAAACTGGTCATTTAAAAAATATTCCTTTAAAGAGATGTGTTTTATAAATACAAAAATTCTAATTACATTCTGTTTTTAATTTTAATCTTCAGGTTGGTGAGACCAGATGCAAAAAGGTTTGTACTTCTAAGTCTGATCTGAGATCTAATGACTTCAGCATTGTTGGAAGCTTACCAAGAGATTTTGAATTATCTAATTATGACTGCTATGGAAAACCCATAGCAGTCAACAATGGACTTGGGAAATCTCAGGCAAAGAACAATAAGAAGCCTCCCCCAGCCAAACCTGTGATTCCAACAGCAGCAAAGCGAATTGATCTATATGCAAGAGCATTATTTCCTTTCTGCTTCTTGTTCTTCAATGTTATATATTGGTCTATATATTTATGATAAATCTTTCCCATTTGTATAAATGAAATTCCATTTCATTGTGACCAGCCTAGTTCATAAATGCCAATCTGTGAAAACTTTTGCATTTTACTTGCAACACATTGTATTTTGGATGGCATTTGATTGCAGTATAATGCAACACCTTCCTTGTGAATGGCAGCATGCTCCTGTGACGTCTGTGCTCTAGCGATGATGCACATATGTATAGCAAATGCATTGCTCAAACAGTGCTCTTCAGTTAGTGTCAACTACAAACAATTCATATCATCCCAATACTACAAAGACCTGCACGCTGACCCCTGTGAGGTCACCATTCTAATGTATGTGGTATTCCAAATTTCCTTCCTTGTAACTTCAAAGAAAGCCATCTTATTCTTGTATAATTTTAGGTGGTATTATCAAAGACTAAGCAAAGTTGTATTACATATTGTTTTAACTTTATATGTAGAACTATATCACTGATAGTTATGCAGGCTTTGTTGAGAAATAAAGTTCAAAAAATTATTAATGTGTAAAATAAACTCATTTTAAAGTGTACCTGCCTGTGTTGTCAAAATGCCAGATAATAAAACACAGTAAGCATTTCTGAAACGAAGGTAAATCTAGATTTAAATAAAAGCATACTGAATTATGACTTCTGATAAAATAAAAACAAAGAATAAATGCATCACATATTTAGGATAAAAATTTATTTAATACATCTTAATCATAAATATATTTCCATGCATTTTTGTTGATACAGAATATTAAAAAGCATTGTGCCTTAAGGAATTATGCATATTTTAAATGGAATGCCGTAATAAATATATGATTTCACATCCTTTTTTAGAGATCCAAGAATAAATAAATACCTTACTACTAGAAGTAACTTGAATTCTTGAATTGCAAAACAAAAGTCCATAATCACTAAAGGATTTTAACTTCTTTACTTTATTAAAATGCTTACATAATTCAGATAAATTTTAAAATGTTTTGTTAACTTGTTTTTTGAATATTTTGTGGTATTATAAACACTTGAAGATTAAGTAAATAATATCTTTGCTTATGTTAGAATTCACCTCCACTTGTGTTTTCTTTCTTGCTAAAAATCTAGACAACTGAGATTTACTTACATTGATCTTATTCCAACCTGAAAAATAAGCACTAAATTGCATTTTCCAAGATCCCCATTTTCTAACTTGTCCTGTCTGATGCACCTACTTATTTCTGCCACAGCTGAAATTGGCATTATTAGTA
This sequence comes from Castor canadensis, assembly GCF_047511655.1. Taxonomy (NCBI): domain Eukaryota; kingdom Metazoa; phylum Chordata; class Mammalia; order Rodentia; family Castoridae; genus Castor; species Castor canadensis. Next base: position 78,157,554 of record NC_133394.1, on the reverse strand, counting down.
ATTCACATGACATGAACATAGACCAAAGAAGTATTTCATTATTTGGAGAGTTTTGTTCTAGCTGAACAAAACTAGAAACAGCCAATTGGCCAAATAGGCAATTCAATAATATGTATTAAAATAATTGCTTATGCTAATTACCATATGTAATTCAATGCTATTCAGACCATTGAAGATTTTAATTAAAAAAACCTCACTGGTCATGATATTTTTAATGGGATAAAATCTAATCCTTTATAGCCCATCAGCACCCCCTAGTTGCAAACACATACCTATCTGAATAATTTTTAAATGCCACAATGTAACCCTACCAAGACCCTGGGCAATAGTACTTTAATGGAACTATGGTTTAAAAAGTCTCAGAATTGACTTAAATCATGTATAATGTTATTTGTAGTAATGATATTTGCTGTTAATAAATTTTCTTTATCTTTGCAGTTGCATTCTTACTAGGAAATTTAACTAGAGCTTTAGGTGGAAGATGTACCATATTGAAGACAGGTCTCACTATACAGAAATGTATTTGTTGAAATGATGTGAGTGAGTTTCTTTCCTGTAAAACAATATTGTAGCTTCTAAAGATAATTTTTCATACACAAGTAAATATGGACCACTATTGCAGGACCAAGTGGAACATTACAATTCCTGACTGATGACAACCAGTCTATTACACTTCTCTCAAGGGTCAGTCGCTTCACTCCCAGGCAACTCCAGTTTCTGTACCTTCATATTTCTAGGGTATTTTTCAGATATGTACGAGCAGGAGTCTCCTGATACGTCAAACTCAGTGTCTTCAAAATAAAAATTACCATGTACTCACAGATCAGTAGGTTCATTTTCTTTTCATTGTTTTGTTGTTGCAGTGCTGGGGATTGAACCCACAGCCTTGAGCGTCCTAGGCAATGCTGGGCAAGTACTCTACCACTGAGCTACACCTGATCTCTCATTTTCTATTTCTATAAAATCCATGGGTATTGTAGAGCTGTACTGAATTTTTCTCCTTTTTCCCATTGTATATTTTCTTTCAAGTACTAAGTCCTATATATCTCCATCTTACTCCTTTTACTTCCACCTTACTCTTGCTAACCCCCATCTTTTTAATTTTACTTTTAATTTTTTGGAGTGGTACTGGGGTTGGAACTCAGGGCCTCTTGAGCAGGCACTCTATCAGTTGAACCACGTCCCAGCTGTTTTTTACTTTGATTATTTATAAGGTTTTGCATATTTGTCCAGGATTAGCTTTGGACTGAGATCTTCCTATCTATGCCTCCTATGTAGCTGGGTTTACACGTGCATGCCACCATGCTATCTTATTTGTAAGATGGGGTCTTGCTAACTTTTTGCCTGGACAGGTCTCAAAGACAGTTCTCTCAATTTCTGTCTCCTGAGTAGCTGGGATTACAGATGTGAGCCACCATGTCTAGCTGCTGACCCCCATCTTAATTCAGTTTCCCACTCTACTCAGACTTTGTCAGCAGTCTACAATCTCATTCCACTACAACTCAATTTACATTGGAAGTAACTTTGCGTATCTTCCTTATGAATCACACAAACAATCCTTGAGTATGTTAATGTGTTATAAAGCAATCATACGTATGTAGAGTATACTTGAGTACAGCCAGTCTTCTTAGACGAGACCCAGGGGCACCATGGTGTTATACCCATCCAGGCATTTCCAGCCTCTAATTTTTAAATATAAAAGATGATTTTACATTCTAGAACAAAACAAATGGGATTTAACCTCATGTATAACTTTGTAATTTCTTACTTTTCCCCTTTTAATATGTTCTTCCTATCTGAGAAGAGCAAACTTCTGCCTCATATTGTTCCATAGGATGAACTCCCTTTCATGTGGAAAATGTAGGTTGCCAGTTATTTTCCTTCTACAAGACAGTATTGCAAGAGCTGGGGAGGTAGCTCAATGGTAGTGTTTGCCTAGCATCCCCAAGACCATGGCTTCCATCTTTAGTACTACCAAAGAAACAAACATAAGACAGGGAAGAAAAAACAGTACTACAATGACTATCTTTGGCATGAATGCATATTTGTATGAGACACATGCTAAGAGTGGAGGTGCTGAATTGAAAGATGTATATATTTAAACTTCTGGTAGGTTCTCTCAGATCTCCCTCTAGAATGACGGTGAGGTTAACTGTCACTACCATCTGCCCAAGCTGTCACTGTAGTCATCTCTTGCACCATTTTAAGTCATGGACAGATTGATAGTCTATTTATTTACATTGTTGCAGATTGCCACAAAATTTAAAAAAATAAAGAATTCCTATGTACCCTTCACCCAAATACTGAATATATTAGTATTTTCTCACACTTGGTTAATTTTTCCCCACCACTATGTGTGCATGAAATTTTTCTCTGAAACTTTAAAAATAAAATATTAGCTCTGCTGTTCCTTTACCTCTTGAACATCAGTGTGTTTCTTAAAACATAGGATACTTTCCTTCATAACCACAGTAATACAATGTATCAACATCAGGAAGTGAACTCTGGAAAAATTCTGATAATCTGGAGACCTAAATCAAGTTTGCCAATTGTATCTATTTCCTGTTGTACTCATCAGGATCTAATCCAGGGCCATATTTAATTGTTATGCGCTAATTTCTTTAAAATAGAGCTGTGATTATGATAACACATAAAGTTATCTCCTGCCCAGATAACTTTACTGCTCTGTGTTTCTGTCATGTAAGATTTCTATATGACTCCTGAATGTTTAGCTTATCTTTCCAGTCCTTTCTCATATTACTTCTGTGCGCATCCCAAACTCCAACCAAGTTGATTTTGACTCTTTCCTACTATGCTCAGCAATGATTAAATAACAAGTCCACCCAGTTCCTTTTTTCTCAGATAAGTGGTTGTTTAATGTTTGCTGTTTCTTTTAAGTGGTCCAGTCTTGAATATCAAATCTCTTCAAACACTTCCTTTGGCTAATACATATTTTATTCTGTAATAATGTATTTTAGCCATGGGTTCATCTCTAGTGAATAATGAAATTAAAGTATTTTCCATTAGATGTACAGTGCTCAAATTAAGCTGCTCTTAAAACCATTTAATTTATCCTCTCTATTATTATTGAATATTTGGGTTTGCATGAATAGTTGAATATAGAATATTAAAGTACCAGGCCTAAAAAGACAAATAGTTTTAAATTTTTTTATTGCCCTTATTCAGTAACTTAATAATATTATCTTGCTTTAGAAGAAACTATTGAAATTATATTTTCAAACTAATTGCATATATTTTTGGAACATACCAATATTTTAGCATTCATTTACTTCCTCTCCTAAAAAAATGAAGCTAGTCTTAACTTACTAGGTAAACATTCTACCATTTGAGCCACACCCCAACCTGTCTTAACCTTCTAAAAGGCTAGAGTTAAGTGCTTTCAAAACATCAGCCATGTCATTTGATTAAAAATGTTTTATAGATTTTCATGTGATTAATACTAATAGAAAATAAGGAAGTCAATTCAAGGTTGGTTATGCTTTTAGTGTGTATATGTATATATATGAATGTATACACATGCATATATATATATACTTGATGTTTTGTACTTTAACACATTTAACTTTTTCTCTACAGATATTTACACACACACTTATATATATGTGTGTGTGTGTATGTGTGTAATGAAAATGTTTATGTCAATAAGTCTTTAACCAGCAAGAATAAGAAAGCTCATGAATTCTGCTCTAATTAGAATTTCTACATTCCAAATAATAAAGGCAATTTACTCTCATAAATATTTTTAAATTTCTCAAATCTTACAGATTATACCTCAAAGTAATTATTTCCAAAGTCTCCCAGAGTAGAATACTAAACAAAAATATTGTAAAGCAGTAAATCTTATGGGATAGTTAATATGTTAAGGACTTGTGTTAATTGAGAACTATAAGTATGAATAAAATCTAATTTCTACTATTAAATGATGTACATACAGTAAATAGGGTGAAACAAATATTTGCTAAATATATAAATTACTACAATGCAAATAATAATGTAGAGGATATTATTTAAAAACATAAGGAGAAACAAAGTCATTTGTCTAAAAGAAAAAATCTGCCTTAACAATAAAGAATACTTTAATAAGTCAACTGAGACTATTTCATAATAGATCATAGAATTTTGAAGCTAGAACTTTACTGAAAATATGAAGAATTGTGAATTCCATGTGGAAACATTATAATAAAAAAATCTTCAAGTACTGTTGAATTATTTCCTAGTTAACATTGTTGAAATAATGAGTAGCACAGTGAGTTTTCCTGAGCTGGGAATGGAATGCACATTAACTAATGCATGTTTCTCAACTAAAACCCACATCTGATTGTAATCCTATAACTTGAAACAATTTTCAGTAAATCCCAATTTTCAGCCTGAGGCAATTGCAGTTCAATTAATATCATTGACAGTAAGGTGGCCCAAAGGAGAGCAAAGCTTCCTCCCACCCCCAGCTTAGCAAAAACTGTGGTAGAACCACAGGACCTTTGCCAGTTACCTTGCAGAATGTAGATTTTATTGGCCAATTAACAATGCCTTGCTCTGTGCCATTGATGGACAGGAACAGAAACACCTTTTTGTGAAATGGTAAACAAGACAAGACTGTAAATCATTTTAGCTTCAGAAAAGCCCAGCTCAGTTTATTGCATATTCTCACGGGACATTCCTTTATGTCTTAGAGTTGTGAATGGAGCAGGAAGAAAATGCCCTTTGATAATGGTAAATATCTGTTTGATCTTCTTGAAAACTACAACCCCACACCATACAGGACATTTTGAGGGAATTTCCTCCTCAGAAGGGGAGTCTGGCATGTGACAGCAGTGTCATGTCTGCTTGTTTCAATAAGGAACTTCGGCATTTTTCTGAGTCAGAACCCACCTTCTTGTCAGCTAAAAAGGTGATCTTTATCTTACTGACGGACAGCATATTGTATGGAACGCGTTAAGAAGGAATAGCCTATTAAATTCTGACTTTGACTATTATAAAGCCCTTTGACTATTATAAAGCCTCTTTCTAAACACAGCAACATGTTTCCTGTTCCCTCATTCACAGGCTCAAAAGCTCTTTCATTTGAAAATCTCTAGTTTCCAGTCAGTCCACTGGCACCTCGGAAGTTTTTGAAACTTTAGGTGAGTTGAATTTTAATGTCCAGTATCACATAGAAACACGTCAGTGTGGGGGTGGGGAGATCAGTAGAAGGTGGCAGAAAGATCTTTGGACTGGAAATGCAGATACCGAAGTCATGGTTCTGACTGCCTATTTGCAACCCCTCTGACTGACCTTGTCAAAGAATCATTTCTCCAGTTACCCTGTTTAAAAAGAGGGAATAAACAATAAAATAAGAATTATCTATTACAATGTCTAGGTTTGTCTTTTACAGGGGCTAAAAACAAAGGCTTGGAAACAGTCTAGGCTAGAGTCCCATCTCAACAAGCTGCTAAGTTATTTAGCATCTGTGAGCATCAGTTCATTTATAAGATACACGTGGTAATGATGACTCGTGATGTCATCCAAGAACTGAATATATTATTATATGTAAACTATACAGCAGAGTTCACAGCACATAAATGTGCAACAAATTCCGGTTAGATATAAAGGTTTATTCCTCTCCAATTCTACTGTGCTACTTCGAGGAACTCTAAATTTCTAATGGTTTGCTTTTTCAAAATTGCTTTCCTAAAACAATGGGTGATAGACTAAAAAAATACATGGACATTTTGACCAAAGATACAGATAGCTTCTGCTCTTTAGCTACCTTAGCATTAAAAAATCTTTGGTATCAATGTAGGATATAAAATAATTAAGGATTGTACAGTAAGGAACTACAAAATTACATAGGAATGATTAAAGGAGACATGGAATCTATAACTAGGGAATGCAATATAACATAATAGTGCCAGGATTTCAGAGTCTATATATTTAAGGGTCATATTTTATGTATTTTCCACCTTATAAAAGGAAAAATGTGAATAAATGAGGATATTTCTGGACCTTTGAAAGAAGAATTTCCTGTACATGTTAAATATGCCATACAGATTGAGCTCAGTTTCTCATAATTAATACATATATAACAATAAAAGATAATTAGTGCTCATGGTTAGCCTGGAAAACTATGATTCTGAATTTCTCAAACAGAGAAGAAATATTAAATCATGTTCAATAGAATTATAATGTTAATATATTTTATTATATTCTAATTCTTTGAAGTTCAATAATCCAACTACTAAATATAATGTTAATTCTCAATTAATCAGAATATCCAATTAACCCAATTTGGTACAAATGATAATACATTACTTGCTGAACTCATTCTTAAAGTGTATTAAGCCCACTTCTAACTAATAAAGTCATATCTAGCTATCCTTGAAACAATATATTTTATATTATAACCATAATGTCTGCATATTTACTAAAGACAAATTTGACAGATGACAACTGTAATGTTGGACCAACACTAAGGTAAATTAATTTACTGAATTAGTGAATTTTAACTATGGATTCATTTTGAAGGAGGAAGACATGAGAAAAAGATATCATAACTTCAAGTGTAGGAAGAGGCTGAGTAGTTTGAAAATACAGCTCTGCTTTGTTTCATTATTTTAAAGGCCTTTTGAAGCCATCAAATTTTTTTTGCCATAGGAAAACTTAGGGGAACAGAGTTTGAGATGCACTGTATGAGGTAATTAATAAAAAATGGGACCAGCTCCAAAAATATAGAATTATTAATAGAAGTTTTCATTAAACATGTATATGGTAAGTGGAATTTTATTGCCTCAAGTAAAGATATTAAAATGTAACAAAGATAGACCATTTTACCTGTACTATGAAAAATGTCCTTGAAATTAGTTCTAAATGTATTAACCTCTTAAGAACTTTAAGGAATAAGTCACTGTGTATGTTTTAAAGAAATAGATATGAGACTTTATTTCTCTGATTTATTTTGTACTTTACCTCAAAATGAGTTGAGATTAATCTGGTGTAAATTAACATGCACACACAAATGCTTTTACATAGGAATATATATATATATATATATATATATATATATATATATACATACAATACATTGCATATACAGATATAGATATATAGATATACTGCATATATGTGTTTAGGTATATAATGTATGTATATATAAGCACACAGCACATTAATTGGTATTTTATTTGCAACTAGGATATACTATTTCCCTTTTGAAGTTCTGCAGCACATATATTTTATGTATATATGGAACAGTTTCACATTAAGATTACTTTAGGAGCATTTTGCCAGAATGCCTATTTAAAGATCAAATAAAATAAGTGTGTGCTAATTGATATGAACCAGATGGCCCTCAAAGAGAAGCTTAGTCTCAACAGATTGTTCCATTTATTTATTTGTATGTTTATTCATTTAAAAATACTCCATTCTTGAATGCAGCCCAGGCTCATTCCTCTCCACCTCATAAAATGCACTATACCCTCCCCAAAGGCCCTCATTCCTACATCAAGAGCAGCTCCTGTTCCTATGGGCCAAATGGTCTGGGAGAAACATCCAGCTGCCTCTCTGTTAATCTAGTCTAGTGCTTTTAGACTTACACAAAATTCAGGCTAAATTTAACTGCTTCCACAAAGACCCAGTCACTCCTGTCCTCCAGGGATTTGGGGACCAGCAGGAATTTTGTTAGGTTGTCCTGTCTTGGTTTGTATTAGTCTGCTGTCATCCTTGATTGCATCCCCAAATCCCAATGATTTCTAACTCCATATCTTCTAGCTCCACCTTTCTTATCACGTTATTCCCCATCTCCTCTTGAACGCCTCTGTTTGTGTGAAGTTCCACAGTCCCTGCCCTGCCTTCACTGCACTTAGCACTCTTTCAAAATTGTTTCAGTTGGATATCAAATGTTGGGACAGATATCAAAATGTGTCTAATTCAAACAGACCCTGTTTATTGGACATGAACATTTTTCTTGCTTTTTAATACCTTTGTCAAACCTCTTTCTTTTGAAGATGGATCTGTCTGTATTATGCTTTTAAACATTGTGTATGAATCCTGGAGAAAAAGATTGAGTAGGTGAAAGAAGAAAAAGCTTCATTTGTGAAGTGCTATTTTTGGCATACTCCTTTTATGTTTAATATAGTTATTTACAAATTATGTAAAATTGCTGTATCTGTATTTAGAAATAAGATTGATCACATTATTATGTCGTCTATGCTGTCACACAAATCTCATAAAATGATGGGTAACTTCCAATGTCTTACCAATCACTTGAAGAAATTTAATAGCCTAGAATTAATAGTCCTTTGAGTATTCTGCAATTCTTATAAAATAAGTTCCACCTCATGCCGTTGAAGGTAAATTGCAGAAAATTTATGATTCAGAGCTCATTAAAAAATTACTAACCAATTCATGCATTTGCCTTCTTGGGCATATTTTGATCATTTATACTTTCTCTAGAAAATTGTCTATTTCATTTAGGTTATTAATTTATTGATTTAACATCATGTATAAAATAATATCTTATAGAATTTAGTGTTTGTTATAATCAAGTCACTTTATCTTCATTATATTTACTCATTTTTTCTTGTTATTTGTCATATAAAAGAATCAGTTTACAAACTAGGCATGGTGACACATTTCTATAATTCCAGCAGAGGGAAAACTGAGATAGGAAGAATACTAGAGTTTGAGTCCAAACCTGGTTTATGTAGCAAAACTACTGTGTCTCAAACAACAACAACAAAACAAACCAACAAAAGCTCATCTTTTTTTCTATTAACTCCCATATTGAATATGTGTGTTCTACTTCATTCATTCTCCTCTCATCTTCATTATTTCTTTTCTCCTATTTTCCTGGGTTTATTTTGTTTTCTTTTCCTGGCTCACAGTTTCAGAGATTTCATTCCATTGTTCAAGATCTATTGATTCTTGGCCATTTTATTTCATCTCTCTCTCTCTCTGAAATTCCTAAAATCCTCTCAGTCACTTCACTTAGTAAATTATCTGACTTCAATACTTAGCAATAATTTCAGTGACGGAAAGTAATCATAAAACACAGACGAGCAGGACTTCCAAAAGTAATCCTTTCTTGATGCCTTAAGGAATCATTGCATCAGCCTTTACAAATCAGGTCTCTAATGACGTATTTAGTACCATAACTTATACAGATAGAAGTTTATTTGTTCATAAAGCATTTCCCTTTTTATATTACTATGGTTGCAAATCTTATATTTTGGAAATCAGAGAACCCCGGATTCTTTTGTTTGTTTTTTTATAACCATAATTATTCCTGGGTTGACCAGGTATATCCATACCCTCCTAAGAACATTCCAAAGGCAAGAGCACTTGCTACTAATGTGTTTCCAGATCCTTTCCTACTATCATGTTCACAAAGCTATTTGACCACCTTTATTTTCTGCACATTTACTATAAAATGAGAGACTATTGTGTGCCCACTGCTAACTAATCTACCATCCACCTTCTAACCTCAGTCTAGGTCTTCTAATGCGTACTTCTCACAGACTTTTCATTTTTATTTTATGAACAATTTTATACTAAACAAAAAAAAAGCCCCTTGACCACCAAGATTTGAGCTATGAAATGTGTAGGAGGAATTCCTTCCATAGGATGTGTTAACTTATATCATATCTTTTTATAATTCTTTGATATTTTTTTAACTAGACATTTTACTATGGTATCTGAAGATATTTGACTGCTTTAAAAAAACATGTGTTGATGGAGGTATTTATATAGTTTAAGGGAAATTTTCTTTCTTTTTTGCTGGGAAATCTCTTATGAAAGTGGCTTGAAATCATTTGTGTTTTCAAATTTGTCTCTCAAAAATATTTTCTCATCCTGAAGGTTATTATCTATAATAAGTGCAATTTTTATTTTATTCTACTTATTGACCTACAAATCCTTTGTTACCCATAGAGCTGTAGCAGATAAAAGGAATACTTGGTACATCATATACACATTAGTAAAATTATAGTATCATTTTACATTCCTTCTTGATAGAAACCATGTTTTATTATGTGCACACAGTCAGAACAACTCGGGTGGTGACTAGAATCCTTTGTACAGAAAATTGCAGATTTTCTTTACCCTGTGATGTAAGTATGTCCTGTTTATTATAGTAAAGGTTTCTATAGAGCCTGATGTCAAGAAGACACAGTATAAAATTCCTGATCTGTCCCTGTTGTGGGCAATATTGTATTGTTTCTTTGTTTCCTCAACTTTAATTACATCCTGGCAATGACAGCATCTTTTTTTATTCATGGTATTGAACTGTTAGAAATTGATATCAAAGCCCAATGCCCCTGTAACATCTCAGCATAACTTAGATCTACCTTTGCATTTCCATAAGCATATCCCATTACCTTAGCCCTCTAGCATTTTAGAGCTAAACATTAAATTCTAATGATTAGAAACAAAATCTTTCCTGAATGAGGATGCAGCCCCCTATCATCATTATTGACTGGAATAGAGTTCATTAGAGTAATTATTCCATTACTCATGCAGCTATGGTCTAAAAAACAATAAACTGAATAATAGTTGGATTCGACTACTGGCAATTTGAGTTGTCAAGGCACTCCATGTCACTTCTTTTCTCATCTTTTAGAGGCAGAGTTCTTATGGGAAAGCTCATATATCAACAGAAATCAAATTCCATACTGTCAGAGGAAATAAGTTCAAGGTCCCTCTCCTAACACCATCCACTAACTTGTACTACAAATGAGAGAATTTGGTGCAAATAGTATTCCCTCTTTCTTTGGCAGTCTTACTGAAATATCCTATGCAGATAACATGATTACATTCCTTCTTCAGATTGTAGTCACTTATGGGATTCTGTTCCAGTTGCTCTTATTTCCCCTTGTTTCTATTTATTACTGTAATGGCTCAAATGTCCTATTGAGCTATGAAGTGGCAAGAGTAGCAAGCTTGGTAATTTCCTCTTGACCCTAGTTGTAAGCAAATGTAGTAGGAGAAGACAGATAAAGAATCACAGGATTGCTCCTACTGTTTGCAATGGTAATGTATTCAAGCCTAATTTGGCTTGTGAGGTGAAATATGAGCCATATTAGTGAATCCTCTCATATACATGCTACCAGATTTGCTAGCATATATAGTGTGTCCTTTATATCATAATTACATTCCTTAATAAGTTTTAGCTTAAATCCAGATATGGTGCTATTTCATAGGGCAAAAAATATTTCATAGGGCAAAAAAAATCTGTGTGATAATAAAGCTGTGTAATTGCATTCTTCCATGTCCTGCATAGTTTCTCCTCTTCATGTTAGAAGTCTCTCTGTTCTCTGGTGGATCCCTGCCTTTCTTCCTTTCATAGTTAATGTAAGGACAAAATCAAGTAAACATCTAAGCCAACTGTTAATAGTATTCCCATTATGTGTTTTGAATAATTAATATTTCAGTTGCCTAGTCTAAGTAAAATTTAAATGTTGTAGATACCATTATGCTTCTCCGTTTTGTGACATTTACCACCTCCATCAGTATACTTTATACCATCTTCGCCCATCCTAAAACAGTTTCAGCAGGTCTCATTTTTCCATTTTCATTCATGACTACATAATATTTTCACTGCATTCACTCTCCTATACTCTTTACCTATATCCTCCCCCTCCTACTGGTGCCAACTCCCAGACAGGACTGGTTTTACCTTCCTGTTCTCCATTTTTGAAAAAAAGACATTTTTTGTTTGGATACAGGAAGTTTCTCTGTGACATCTTCATGTGTATAAGTATTATAACCCAAATTGGCTCATCCCCTCTATTTTTCTCCCATATACCTTAGTCCCCTTCTTATGGTGATTTCAGCAGGTTTAAAAATTCTATATTCATCCTTGTATAGAAAGTACATTACCTATATTCAGCTTCTTAACTTCCTTCTTTTACTCTTCCTCTTTTACTAGACACCTCTCTTTAGCATGACCTGCTTTGCATAATATTGCTTATATTTGTATTGGCTATATTCCACATATAAGATAAAACATGTGGTTTTTGGCTTTCTGAATCTGGCTAACTTCACTTAAGATGATGTTCTTCAGTTCCATTTAATTACCTGCAAACACAAAAAAATCTTAGTATACTTTACCCAGCAAAACTATCATTCAAAATTGAAGGAAGAGTATAAAAACATTCTATGATAAACAGAAACTAAAATGATACATGACCACTAAGCCAGCATGGCAGAAGATTCTCAAAGGAATCCTATGGAAGAATTCCAAGATGGCGGCTAGAGGTAGGAAGCAGAAAGCGAGCCTCCTATAGTGAAATCTTGGAGAGACGCTGGAGACACACTTTGCAGGCATAATCACCGAGAAAAGGCATAACTTTGACTCCTCCACATCTCCACTTCACGTTAAACGGAGAACCGAGGAGGCCCCCGGGCCGCCAGTGGCCGGCGCCCATACGGCTTGGGAAGACGCGGACCAGGTGAGCTTCGCGGTACCGCGGTTCCCCCACAGACAAGCCTGGGCCAGAGCAGCATAGACCCCTGGACAGACTGACCTCCACCCGGGAAAAAAAGAGAAACTGAGTACTAAGCAATAAGAACAGTTAAGACACGCTGGAAAGAGGGTGGGGCGCCCTGAGCGCTGAAGATTGGGGGAAGGGACTCCTTCCCGGGACTGTAAATAAACGAGCCGGGCGGGCCGGAGAGGCTCTGGCGGGAGCGGGGCGCGCCAGCAACCAGGAGCGGGGACGCTTGTGAGAGGAGGGAAGACCCACTTCCCATGTGAACTGTAAATAAACACGCAGGCCTGACAACGCGGGGCAGTGTCGCCTTTCCCAGTGCTTGGAAAGGGAAAAGCCTGTAGCAGAGGCCCCCCTCCCCCGCACAGGAGAACTCTGAGCAACCAAAGCCTGTGGGAACAGGTGAGTGCTAAGCTCACCCCAGAGATCTGCATAAATAACGCCGCCAGCTACAGGCTGAGAGCAGCAGGCAGGCAAGCCACAGTTGCAGATACCACTCTCAGAACTTCCTCCAGACGCTTTTTTTTTCTTTTTCTCCCTACCTTTGATGAGAGAACAACCGAATTACACCTGCAAGCCGAAAAACTTACTGAAACTGTATTGCATTTGAACTGGGGACACTTGGTGGGGCTTTTTTTTTTTCTTCTGTGTGTGTGTGAGTGTAGTTTTGTTCTACTTTATGCATCCCCTTTGATGAGACAACTACAGAACAACATCTGAGGCACCAACTCAAGGACTGGAGATTGAGACGGACATCCAAATTATTAAGACTGAAATTGCATTGCATATAAACTTGGAAGTTTTTTGGTTTTTTGGTTTTTTTTGGTTTTTTTAATTTTCTAGTTTCCATTTTATTTTAATTCATTTTTATAAATAGATATTACTTTCATATACTTATTTTTTATTTTTTTATCTTTGATTTTCAATCCTCTCTCTGTCACTCTATTGTCTGTTCAGCTTACTGTCGATTAGTACACTAACACTCCCTGTTTATACCTTTGAAACTCTCTTGTCTGATACCTTGTTCTGCTTTCTCCCTCTTGTCTGTATATTTGTTTTCCCCTTTTCTTTAACTTCTTGCTTTCCATCTCAGCTCACTCTTCCATTCTCAATATTACCATTGTTATTATTACAAGCTAGAAAATACTTAATTACACACAGTACAGGGACAGTAACAACACCAAGGACAATGACAGGAAGACAGAAAAAACAAGGAAACCAGTTTCCCCACAGCAAAAAATTAGTATAGGAACCAGAGGGGAATGAAGAGAACAGAAACTCAGATCCAGACTCCAACAAAATGAAGATAAACTATGCCAAAGGACCCAATGAAGCCTACAAGAATAATTTAAAAGAAGACATACTACAAGTACTCAATGAGAATTTTATAGAGATGATACTGGATAGGGTCAACCAAAATGTACAGGAGACACTCAAGAAATTCCAAGACAATAAAAATAGAGAATTTGAAAAAGCAAAAGAAGAAATAAAGGAAACCATAGAAGCACTGTATAAACACCAAAATGAAAGAGAGAACACAATGAATAAATGGATAAATGAACTCAGGACAAAAATAGACAACAATAAAGAAGAAAACAGCCAGGATATGGAAAACCTCAGAAAAAAGAACGAAACAGAACTGCAAAACAAAACAGAAGGCCAATCCAGCAGAATAGAACAAACAGAAGACAGAATCTCAGAACTTGAAGATGAAATGGTAATTAAAGGAAAAACTGAAGAACTACTAATTAAACAACTCAAGACCTGTGAAAAGAAAATGCAAGAACTCAAAGACTCCATCAAAAGAACAAACTTGAGAATCATGGGCATCGAAGAAGGAGAAGAGGTGCAAGCGAAGGGAATGCGTAATATATTCAACAAAATAATAACGGAAAATTTCCCAAATCTAGAGAAAGATATTCCCATACAAATGCAAGAGGCCTCCAGGACACCAAACAGACCAGATCAAAATAGAACTACTCCACGACATATCATCATTAAAACAACAAGTTCAGAAACTAAGGAAAGAATATTGAAGGCTGCAAGAGAGAAAAAACAAGTAACATACAAAGGTAAACCCATCAAAATCACAGCAGACTTCTCAACAGAAACATTAAAAGCAAGAAGAGCGTGGGGTGAGATCTTCCGGGCACTGAATGAAAATAACTTCAACCCCAGGATACTCTACCCAGCAAAGCTATCATTCAAAATAGATGGAGCAATAAAAGTCTTCCATGATAAGCAGAAACTAAAACAATATGTGACCACAAAGCCACCATTACAAAAGATTCTGCAAGGGATCCTGCACACAGAAAGTGACACCCAACTTAACCATGAAAAGGCAGGCAGCACCAAACCACAGGATAAGAAAAAGCAAGACAGTAGAGAGTAACATCAAGTTAGGTACACACAATCAAACCTTCAAACAACTAAGATAACTAAATGGCAGGAATCACCACATACCTATCAGTACTAATGCTTAATGTTAATGGACTTAATTCACCCATCAAAAGACACCGTTTGACAAAATGGATTAAAAAAGAAGATCCAACAATTTGTTGCTTACAGGAGACTCATCTCACCGACAGAAATAAGCATATGCTTAGGATGAAAGGCTGGAAGAAGATTTACCAAGCCAATGGCCCCCGAAAACAAGCAGGAGTAGCAATACTTATCTCTGACAAAGTAGACTTCAAACCTACATTGATCAAACGAGATAAAGAAGGACATTCCATACTAATAAAAGGGGAAATAGACCAAAAGGAAATAATAATCATCAATCTGTACGCACCCAATGTCAACGCACCCAATTTCATCAAACATACCCTGAAAGACCTAAAAGCATATATAAACGCCAACACAGTGGTTGTGGGAGACTTTAACACGCCATTATCATCAATAGATAGGTCATCCAAACAAAAACTCAATAAAGAAATCCAAGATCTAAAATATGCAATAGATCAAGTGGACCTAGTAGATGTCTACAGAACATTTCATCCAACCTCTACACAATATACATTCTTCTCAGCAGCCCATGGAACCTTCTCCAAAATAGATCATATCCTAGGGCACAAAGCAAGCCTCAGCAAATATAAGAAAATAGAAATAATACCATGCATACTATCTGACCACAATGCAGTAAAAGTAGAACTCAACAACAAAAGTAAAGACAAAAAACATGCAAACAGCTGGAAACTAAATAACTCATTACTTAATGAAGAATGGATCATCGATGCAATAAAAGAGGAAATTAAAAAGCTCCTAGAAGTCAATGAAAATGAAAACACAACCTACCAGAACCTATGGGACACAGCTAAGGCAGTCTTGAGAGGAAAGTTTATAGCCATGAGTGCATATATTAAAAAGATTGAAAGATCCCAAATCAATGACCTAATGATACATCTCAAACTCCTAGAAAAACAAGAACAAGCAAATCCCAAAACAAATAGAAGGAGAGAAATAATAAAAATAAGAGCTGAAATCAACGAAATAGAAACCAAAAAAACCATACAAAGAATTAATGAAACAAAAAGTTGGTTCTTTGAAAAAATAAACAAGATTGATAGACCCCTGGCAAACCTGACTAAAATGAGGAGAGAAAAAACCCAAATTAGTAGAATCAGGAATGCAAAAGGGGAGATAACAACAAACACCATGGAAGTCCAGGAAATCATCAGAGACTACTTTGAGAACCTATATTCAAATAAATTTGAAAATCTAAAAGAAATGGACAGATTTCTAGATACATATGATCATCCAAAACTGAACCAAGAGGAAATTAATCACCTGAATAGACCTATAACACAAAATGAAATTGAAGCAGCAATCAAGAGTCTCCCCAAAAAGAAAAGTCCAGGACCTGATGGATTCTCTGCTGAATTCTATCAGACCTTTAAAGAAGAACTGATACCAACCCTCCTTAAACTGTTCCATGAAATAGAAAGGGAAGGAAAACTGCCAAACACATTTTATGAAGCCACTATTACACTTATCCCAAAACCAGGCAAAGACACCTCCAAAAAGGAGAACTATAGGCCAATCTCCTTAATGAACATTGATGCAAAAATCCTCAACAAAATAATGGCAAATCGAATTCAGCAACACATCAAAAAGATTATTCACCACGACCAGGTAGGCTTCATCCCAGGGATGCAGGGGTGGTTCAACATACGAAAATCAATAAACGTAATAAACCACATTAACAGAAGCAAAGACAAAAACCACTTGATCATCTCAATAGATGCAGAAAAAGCCTTTGATAAGATCCAACATCATTTCATGATAAAAGCTCTAAGAAAACTAGGAATAGAAGGAAAGTTCCTCAACATTATAAAAGCTATATATGACAAACCTACAGCCAGCATTATACTTAACGGAGAAAAATTAAAACCGTTCCCTCTAAAATCAGGAACCAGACAAGGATGCCCACTATCTCCACTCCTATTCAACATAGTACTGGAATTCCTAGCCAGAGCAATTAGGCAAGAAGAAGGAATAAAAGGAATACAAATAGGTAAAGAAACTGTCAAAATATCCCTATTTGCAGACGACATGATCCTATACCTTAAAGACCCAAAAAACTCTACTCAGAAGCTTCTAGACATCATCAATAGCTATAGCAAGGTAGCAGGATATAAAACCAACATAGAAAAATCATTAGCATTTCTATACACTAACAATGAGCAAACAGAAAAAGAATGTATGAAAACAATTCCATTTACAATAGCCTCAAAAAAAATCAAATACCTAGGTGTAAACCTAACAAAAGATGTGAAAGACCTCTACAAGGAAAACTATACACTTCTGAAGAAAGAGATTGAGGAAGACTATAGAAAGTGGAGAGATCTCCCATGCTCATGGATTGGTAGAATCAACATAGTAAAAATGTCTATACTCCCAAAAGTAATCTACATGTTTAATGCAATTCCCATCAAAATTCCAATGACATTCATCAAAGAGATTGAAAAATCTACTGTGAAATTTATATGGAAACACAAGAGGCCACGAATAGCCAAGGCAATACTCAGTCAAAAGAACAATGCAGGAGGTATCACAATACCTGACTTCAAACTATATTACAAAGCAATAATAATAAAAACAGCATGGTACTGGCACAAAAACAGACATGAAGACCAGTGGAACAGAATAGAGGATCCAGATATGAAGCCACACAACTATAAGCAACTTATCTTTGACAAAGGAGCTAAAAATATACGATGGAGAAATAGCAGCCTCTTCAACAAAAACTGCTGGGAAAACTGGTTAGCAGTCTGCAAAAAACTGAAACTAGATCCATGTATATCACCCTATACCAAGATTAACTCAAAATGGATCAAGGATCTTAATATCAGACCACAAACTCTTAAGTTGATACAAGAAAGAGTAGGAAATACTCTGGAGTTAGTAGGTATAGGTAAGAACTTTCTCAATGAAACCCCAGCAGCACAGCAACTAAGAGATAGCATAGATAAATGGGACCTCATAAAACTAAAAAGCTTCTGTTCATCAAAAGAAATGGTCTCTAAACTGAAGAGAACACCCACAGAGTGGGAGAAAATATTTGCCAACTATACATCAGACAAAGGACTGATAACCAGAATATACAGGGAACTTAAAAAACTAAATTCTCCCAAAACTAATGAACCAATAAAGAAATGGGCATGTGAACTAAACAGAACTTTCTCAAAAGAAGAAATTCAAATGGCCAGAAAACACATGAAAAAATGCTCACCATCTCTAGCAATAAAGGAAATGCAAATTAAAACCACACACCCCTGTTAGAATAGCCATCATCAGCAACACCACCAACAACAGGTGTTGGCGAGGATGCGGGGAAAAAGGAACCCTCTTACACTGTTGGTGGGAATGTAGACTAGTACAACCACTCTGGAAAAAAATTTGGAGGCTACTTAAAAAGCTGGACATCGATCTACCATTTGATCCAGCAATACCACTCTTGGGGATATACCCAAAAGACTGTTACTCCAGAGGCACCTGCACAACCATGTTTATTGCGGCACTATTCACAATAGCCAAGTTATGGAAACAGCCAAGATGCCCCAGCACTGACGAATGGATTAAGAAAATGTGGTATCTATACACAATGGAATTTTATGCAGCCATGAAGAAGAACGAAATGTTATCATTCGCTGGTAAATGGATGGAATTGGAGAACATCATTCTGAGTGAGGTTAGCCTGGCTCAAAAGACCAAAAATCGTATGTTCTCCCTCATATGTGGACATTAGATCAAGGGCAAACACAACAAGGGGATTGGACTATGAGCACATGATAAAAGCGAGAGCACACAAGGGAGGGGTGAGGATAGGCAAGACACCTAAAAAACTAGCTAGCATTTGTTGCCCTTAATGCAGAGAAACTAAAGCAGATACCTTAAAGCAACTGAGGCCAATAGGAAAAGGGGACCAGGAACTAGAGAAAAGGTGAGATCAAAAAGAATTAACCTAGAAGGTAACACCCACGCACAGGAAATCAATGTGAGTCAATGCCCTGTATAGCTATCCTTATCTCAACCAGCAAAACCCCTTGTTCCTTCCTATTATTGCTTATACTCTCTCTACAACAAAATTAGAGATAAGGGCAAAATAGTTTCTGCTGGGTATTGAGGAGGGGAGCGGGAGGGGGTGGAGTGGGTGGTAAGGGAGGGGGTGGGGGCAGGGGGGAGAAATAAACCAAGCCTTGTATGCACATATGAATAATAAAAGAAAAATGAAAAAAAAAAAAGGAATCCTATGCACAGAAAATGAAAATAAACATAGCCATGAAAGGATGAGAATGATTAAATCCCAAGAGAAGAGTAAACAAGTAATTAGAGAGTAGTGTAGAATTAGTTGTGCACATACAAACCCTTAAACAACAAAAACAACTAAATGACAGGAATCATCACATGCTTCTCCATATTAACACAGAATGTTAATGGCCTCAACCCCCCTGTCAAAAAACATCAACTGGCAAACTGTTAAAAAGGGAAACCCAACAATTTGTTGTTTACAAGAATCCCATCTTAAAGGCAGAAACAAACATGCCCTTAGGGTGGAAGTGTGGAAGAAGATTTACCAAGCTAATGACCCCTAAAAATAGGTAGGAGTTATTATACTTATATCAGATACTTTAGACTTCAAACCTAAATTAGAAGAGACAAATCAGGTCACTTCACACTAATAAAAGGAGCAATACATCAAGAAGAAATGACAATTGTTAACTTATATGTACCAAATGTCAGTGTTCCCAGCTTCATTAAACATACACTACTGGAGATTCCAAGATGGCAGCTAGAGGGAAGAAGCAGAAAGCTTGCTTCCTAAAGTAAAATCTTGGAGAGACGCTGGAGGTACACATTATAGAAAAAACCACCAAGAAGAGGCAAAACTTTGACTCCTCCACATCCCCAGCCCTCACATAGCATCCAGCATAGCCCCCTGGACAGATCGATCCCCACCCAGGGAATAAAGAAAAAAATTGAATAATAAGCAATAAGAACAAAAAAGACACATAGCAAAGAGGGCAGGGCACCCTGAGCACCAAAGAGGGGGGAGAGGAAATCCCTCACAACATGCCAGCCAGAGAAGGCAAGAATGGCGGAGCACCAGCCCAGCAACCAGGAGGGGGAAAACTTGTAAAAGTGGCAGTGGAAGGAAAACTCCACAGGAGAAGGGGGAAGACCCACTTCCCATGTGAAAGCAAGTGCAGTGTCACCTCCTCCAGTGTGCTTGGAAAGGGGAAAGCTTGTAGCAGTGGCAGTCACACACAGGAGAACTCTAAGTAAACAAAGCCTGTGGGGCCAGGTGAGTGTTAAGCTCACTCCTGCGATCTGCATAAATAATACCTCCAGCAACAGCAGGCTGACAACAGCAGGCAGGTGAGCCACAGCCGCAGATACCATTCTCAGACCTGTCTCCAGACTCTTTTTTTTTTTTCTCCCTTCCTTTGATGAAACAACAACTGAACTATACTTGCATGCTGAAAAACTTACTGAAACTGTATTGCATTTGAACTTGGGACACTTTATGTTGTTTTTCTTGTTTTGTTTTGTTTGATTTGGTTTGGTTTGGTTTTTTTCCCCTTTGATGAGACAATGACAGAGCTACTTCTGAGACACCATCTCCAGGACTGGAGGCTGAGGGTCTAACACCAAAATTATTAAGACTGAAACTATTGCATTTGAACTTGGAGATTATTTTTAAAATATTTTTTATTTTATTTTATTTTCTTTCTCAGTCTCTCTAATGCCTGTTCAGCTTACTGTTGATTAGTACTCTATCTCTCCCTGTTTATAACTTTGAAGCTTTTGTTTGTTTGTTTTGTTTTGTTTACTTGTTTATTTGGATTTCCCTCTTTCTTTAACTTCTTTGCATTCCCTCTCATCTCACCTTTCCATCCTAAGTATCACCATTGTTATTATTACAAGCTAGAAAATACTTAATTGCACACAGTACAGGGACAATGACAACACCAGGGGCAATGATGGGAAGACACAAAAAAAAGGGAAACTAGTTTCCCCACAGCAAAAAATCAGTACAGGAACAAGAGGGAAATGAAAACATACTCAGATCCAGACTCCAACAAAATGAAGATTAACTATGCCAAAGAATCCAATGAAGCCCACAAGAATAATCTAAAAGAAGAAATACTACAGGTACTCAATGAGAATTTTATAGAGATGATACTGGATATTGTCAACCAAAATGTACAGGAGACACTCAAGAAATTCCGAGACTACAAAAATAGAGAATTTGAAAAAGCACAAGAAGAAATAAAGGAAACCATAGAAGCACTGTATAAATACCAAAGTGAAACAAAGAACATAATAAATAAGAGATAAATGAACTCAGGACAAAAATAGACAACATTAAAGAAGAAAGGACTCAGGATATGGAAAACCTCAGAAAAAAGAACAAAACAGAATTGCAAAACAAAATGCAGCAGAATAGAACAAACAGAAGACAGAATCTCAGACTTGTAGATGAAATGGTAATTAAAGGAAAAACTGAAGAACTATTAGTTAAACAACTTAAGGCCTGTGAAAAGAAAATGCAAGGATTCACTGGCTCCATCAAAAGACTAAACCTGAGAATCATGGGCATTGAAGGAGAAGAGGTGCAAGCAAAGAGAATGTGTAATATAGTCAACAAAATAATAACAGAAAATATCCCAAATCTAGAGAAATCTATTCCCATAGAGATGCAACAAGCCTCCAGAACACCAAACAGACCAGACCAAAATAGATCTACCCCATGGCATATCATTATTAAAACAACAAATACAGAGACCTGAGAAAGAATATTGAGGCTGTAAGAGAGAAAAAACAAGTAACATACAAAGGTAAACCCATCAAAATCACAGCAGACTTCCCAACAGAAACATTAAAAGCAAGAAGAGCTTGAATGAGATCTTCTGTGCACTGAATGAAAATAACCTCAATCCTAGGATACTCTACCCAGGAAAACTATCATTCAAAATAGATGGAGCAATAAAAGTCTTCCATGATAAGCAGAAACTAAAGCAATATGTGACCACAAAGCCACCACTACAAAAGATTCTTCAAGGGATTCTGCACACAGAAAGTGAAACACAACATAACCATGAAAGGACAGGCAGTACCAAACTACATGAAAAGAAAAAGCAAGAAAGTAGAGAGTAATCTCAACATAGGGACACACAATCAAACCTTCAAACAACTAAGACAACTGAATGACAGGAATCACCACATACTTATCAGTACTAACACTTAATGTTAACAGACTTAATTCACCCATCAAAAGGCACCGCTAGATGAAATGGTTTAAAAAGGAAGATCCAACAATTTGTTGCTTACAGGAGACCCATCTCACAGACAGAAATAAGCACAGGCTTAGGATGAAAGGCTGGAAGAAGATTTATCAAGACAATGGCCCACCAAAACAGGCAGGAGTAGCAATACTTATCTCTGACAAAGTAGACTTCAAACCTATATTGATCAAATGAGATAAAGAAGGACGTTCCATACTAATAAAAGGGGAAATAGACCAAAAGGAAATAACAATTATCAACCTATATGCACCCGATGTCAATGCACCCAATTTCATCAAACATACCCTGAAAGACCTAAAAGCATATATGAACTCCAAAAAAGTGATTGTGGGAGACTTTAAAACCCCATTATCATCAATAGATGAGTCATCCAAGCAAAAAATCAATAAAGAAATCCTAGATCTAAATATACAATAGATTAAATGGACCTACTTGATGTCTACAGAACATTTCATCCAACTTCTACACAATATACATTCTTCTCAGCAGCCCATGAAACCTTCTCCAAAGCACATCATATACTAGGGCATAAAGCAAGCCTCAGCAAATATCAGAAAATAGAAATTATACCACGCATTCTATCTGATCACAATGTAAAAAAACTAGAATTCAACAACAAAAGTAAAGACAAAAACCATGCAAACAGCTGGAAACTAAATAACTCATTACTTAATGAAGAATGGATCATTGATGAAATAAAAGAGGAAATTAAAAAGTTCCTGGAAGTCAATGAAAATGAAAACACAACCTACCGGAACCTATGGGACACAGCTAAGGCAGTCCTGAGAGGAAAGTTTATAGCCATGAATGCATATATTAAAAAGACTGAAAGATCCCAAATCAATGACCTAATGATACATCTCAAACTCCTAGAAAAACAAGAACAAGCAAATCCCAAAACAAATAGGAAAGAAATAATAAAAATAAGAGCTGAAATCAATGAAATAGAAATCAAAAAAGCATACAAAGAATTAATGAAACAAAAAGTTGATTCTCTGAAAAAAATAAACAAGATCAACGGACCCCTGACAAACCTGACTAAAATGAGGGGAGAAAAAACCCAAATTAGTAGAATCAGGAATTCAAAAGGGGAAATAACAAAAAATACCATAGAAGTCCAGGAAATAATCAGAGACTACTTCGAGAACCTATATTCAAATAAATTTGAAAATCTTAAAGAAATGGACAGACTTCTAGATACATATGACCATCCAACACTGAACCAAGAGGATATTAATCACCTGAATAGATCTATAACACAAAATGAAATTGAAGCAGCAATCAAGAGTCTCCCCAAAAAGAAAAGTCCAGGACCTGATGGATTCTCTGCTGAATTCTATCAGACCTTTAAAGAAGAACTGATACCAACCCTCCTTAAACTGTTCCATGAAATAGAAAGGGAAGGAAAACTGCCAAACACATTTTATGAAGCCACTATTACACTTATCCCAAAACCAGGCAAAGACACCTCCAAAAAGGAGAACTATAGGCCAATCTCCTTAATGAACATTGATGCAAAAATCCTCAACAAAATAATGGCAAATCGAATTCAGCAACACATCAAAAAGATTATTCACCACGACCAGGTAGGCTTCATCCCAGGGATGCAGGGGTGGTTCAACATACGAAAATCAATAAACGTAATAAACCACATTAACAGAAGCAAAGACAAAAACCACTTGATCATCTCAATAGATGCAGAAAAAGCCTTTGATAAGATCCAACATCATTTCATGATAAAAGCTCTAAGAAAACTAGGAATAGAAGGAAAGTTCCTCAACATTATAAAAGCTATATATGACAAACCTACAGCCAGCATTATACTTAACGGAGAAAAATTAAAACCGTTCCCTCT
The DNA here is from genome assembly GCF_047511655.1 of Castor canadensis. Classification (NCBI taxonomy): domain Eukaryota; kingdom Metazoa; phylum Chordata; class Mammalia; order Rodentia; family Castoridae; genus Castor; species Castor canadensis. The sequence continues at coordinate 78,133,408 of NC_133394.1, read as the reverse complement.
AAAATCAGGAACCAGACAAGGATGCCCACTTTCTCCACTCCTATTCAACATAGTACTGGAATTCCTAGCCAGAGCAATTAGGCAAGAAGAAGGAATAAAAGGAATACAAATAGGTAAAGAAACTGTCAAAATATCCCTATTTGCAGATGACATGATCCTATACCTTAAAGACCCAAAAAACTCTTCTCAAAAGCTCCTAGACACCATCAATAGCTATAGCAAGGTAGCAGGATATAAAATCAACATAGAAAAACCATTAGCATTTCTATACACTAACAATGAGCAAACTGAGAAAGAATATATGAAAACAATTCCATTTACAATAGCCTCAAAAAAAATCAAATACCTAGGTGTAAACCTAACAAAAGATGTGAATGACCTCTACAAGGAAAACTAAAAACTTCTGAAGAAAGAGATTGAGAAAGACTATAGAAAGTGGAGAGATCTCCCATGCTCATGGATTGGTAGAATCAACATAGTAAAAGTGTCGGTACTCCCAAAAGTAATCTACATGTTTAATGCAATTCCCATCAAAATTCCAATGACATTCATCAAAGAGATTGAAAAATCTACTTTGAAATTTATATGGAAACACAAGAGGCCACGAATAGCCAAGGCAATACTCAGTCAAAAGAACAATGCAGGAGGTATCACAATACCTGACTTCAAACTATATTACAAAGCAATAACAATAAAAACAGCATGGTACTAGCACAAAAACAGACATGAAGACCAGTGGAACAGAATACAGGACCCAGATATGAAGCCCCACAACTATAACCAACTTGTCTTTGACAAAGGAGCTAAAAATATACAATGGAGAAAAAGCAGCCTTTTCAACAAAAACTGCTGGGAAAACTGGTTAGCAGTCTGCAAAAAACTGAAACTAGATCCATGTATATCACCCTATACAAGTATTAACTCAAAATGGATCAAGGATCTTAATATCAGACCACAAACTCTTAAGTTGATACAGGAAAGAGTAGGAAATACTCTGGAGTTAGTAGGTATAAGTAAGAACTTTCTCAATGGAACCCCAGCAGCACAGCAACTAATAGATAGCATAGATAAATGGGACCTCATAAAACTAAAAAGCTTCTGTTCATCAAAGGAAATGGTCTCTAAACTGAAGAGAACACCCACAGAGTGGGAGAAAATATTTGCCAGCTACACATCGACAAAGGACTGATAACCAGAATATATAGGGAACTTAAAAAACTAAATTCTCCCAAAACTAATGAACCAATAAAGAAATGGGCAAGTGAACTAAACAGAACTTTCTGAAAAGAAGAAATTCAAATGGCCAAAAAACACATGAAAAAATACTCACCACCTCTAGCAATAAAGGAAATGCAAATTAAAACCACACTAAGATTCCACCTCACCCCTGTTAGAATAGCCATCATTAGCAACACCACCAACAATAGGTGTTGGCGAGGATGCGGGGAAAAAGGAACCCTCTTACACTGTTGGTGGGAATGTAAACTAGTACAACCACTCTGGAAAAAAATTTGGAGGCTACTTAAAAAGCTAGACATTGATCTACCATTTGATCCAGCAATACCACTCTTGCGGATATACCCAAAACACCATGACACAGATTACTCCAGAGGCACCTGCACACCCATGTTTATTGTGGCATTATTCACAATAGCCAAGTTATGGAAACAGCCAAGATGCCCCACCACTGACGAATGGATTAAGAAAATGTGGTATCTATACACAATGGAATTTTATGCAGCCATGAAGAAGAACGAAATGTTATCATTCGCTGGTAAATGGATGGAATTGGAGAACATCATTCTGAGTGAGGTTAGCCTGGCCCAAAAGACCAAAAATCGTATGTTCTCCCTCATATGTGGACATTAGATCAAGGGCAAACACAACATATGGGATTGGACTTTGAGCACATGATAAAAGCGAGAGCACACAAGGGAGGGGTGAGGAGAGGTAAGACACCTAAAAAATTAGTTAGCATTTGTTGCCCTTAACTCAGAGAAACTAAAGCAGATACTTTAAAGCAACAGAGGCCAATAGGAGAAGGGAACCAGGAACCAGAGAAAAGGTTAGATCAAAAAGAATTAACCTAGAAGGTAACACACATGCACAGGAATCAATGCGTGTCAACTCCCTGTATAGCTATCCTTATCTCAACTAGCAAAAACCCTTGTTCCTTCCTATTATTGCTTATACCCTCTCTACAACAAAATTAGAGATAAGGGCAAAATAGTTTCTGCCAGGTAGCAAGGGGGTGGGGGGGGAGATGGAGGGGGTGGGTGGGTAAGGAAGGGGGTGGGGGAATGGGGTAGAAATGACCGAAACATTGTATGCACATATGAATAAAATAAAAAGTAAAAAACAATAAAGTAAAAAAAAATACACTGCTGGACATTCAATCACAGTCAGACCCCAACACAGTGATAGTGGGAAGCTTCAATACCCCTCCATCACCAATAGCTAATTCATTCAGACAAAAAATTCAACAAAGAAACTTTAGAATTGAGTTATACCATAGATCAAATGGGTCAGACAGATGTCTGGATGATTCTATCCTGCAACAGCACAATATATAATCTTCTGAGCAGCCATGAAACTTTCTCCAAATTTGATCATATTTTAGATCACAAAGCAAGTGTTAACAAATATAAGAAAATTGAAATAACCCCTGCCTAGTGTCCGACTAAAACAAAATAAAACTAGAACTCCACAACAAAAGAAACAGCAGAAAATACTCAAATACCTGGAGACTGAACGACACATTATTCCATGATCAGTGAGTCATCAAAGAAATAAGAAAAGAAGTCAAAATGTTCCTGGAATTTAATGAAAATGAAAGCAAAATCTATTGGAACCTATGGGACACAGCAGTGCAAGTGAGAAAGTTAATATCCATGAATACACATTTTAAAAACACAGAAAGATCTCAAATAAATGACCTAATGCTGCATCTCAAAGTTCTAGAAAAACAAGAACAAGCTAGACCCAAAACTAGTAGGAGAGAAGTAATAAAAATAAGGACCCAAATCAATGAAATAGAGATCAAAACAAAACAAAGAATTAACGAAAGAAAAGTCTGGTTCTTTGAAAAGATAAACAAGACTGACAGACCCCTGGCAAATCTAAAATGAGGAGGGAGCATGGTATCTCTGAAACCATATGTTCTGAACACCCATGTGCCCACTTGTTCATAAGCTCATGAGCTAGCTAAGCATGTACTTTTATTTCCCAGTTCCCTTCGTATCTGTCAGCAGTGTTTTATTGGTTGGCATCTGTATGAACCAATCTGTTTCTTCCTCTGAATTCCTTTAGAGAGTGCCATATCTAAATGCTCTCTACAGAGGAATTTTTATTCTCTGTTCTCATCTAAAGACCATTTGCCTGGCTGTATAGCAAAATTTGGCGACAGTCCAAGTCTATACATATTCCAACATTCTTTAGAGGATTTGAGTCTAATTTCTCTTTCATTTTTAATTAATACTTCTCAGCTCTGTCTCCTGATTATAGTTGCCTTTTTCTTCTTCCATCAACATTTAGCCATCTACAGAGTATATTGTGATTGATTTTCCAAAGGCCAAGTGGGCCTAATATAGGGAAACACCACCAGTGATCAGGACCTAGCCTACATTTTCTCAGAATAAGGTTCTTCCCACATCACAGAGGAAGCAAGGAGTCCTTATCATGGCTTGAATATGACATCATGTGTTGAATCCTACATCCTTAGGTGGTGATAGTATTCTGGGAGGTGTTGGAAACTTTAGGAGGTGAGGCCTGGCTGAAAGAAGTAGGTCACTGGGGATGTGTCCTTGATGTTGTCCTAGGCCTCTCTGTCTCTATTTCTCTCTTACACATTTCTCTTTCTTAGTTCCTAGCTCCCATAAGGTATTCAGCCTGTCCTGCTACCAGTCATAATGTACAGCATCACCTCAGGCTCAAGGTCATGAGCCAGGCAATCTTGCCGCCATGGACCAAACCTCTGAAACTGTAAGCCAAAATAAATAATTCCCTCTTCAAACTGTTCTCTCGGTATTTAGTCACAACTAGGGACAGCTGACTATCAAAGAATTGGTGCTAGAGCGCTGGGGCTGTGAACTATACTTGACCGTATGGTTCTTAAGCCTTTGGAACTGGTTTGTGGGAGGAATTTGGAAGTTTAGCTAAATGAACTAAATTCAGCTGCCCAGGCTCTCAGAAACCGCTGAGGCCTGTGGCCCACTTGAGCGGCTGGAGACCTAGCATTGTCCACATGATGGTGGTTTTGTAGGCATGCAAAATGTAGATGTTATGGGGTCTTAGAGAAGCTTTCACACAGATGTCACCGGAAAGCCTGGGAGGCCAGGCAGTGTGTATCAGGGTCATAATCCCTTCCAGAAACCCCTGACAGGACAATGCATGAAGCTGTGAGGCTGAAACCTGAGTGACAATTGAGACCTTAGGAAGTTAGAGATGCCAGGGACATGGAGCATTTGCCAAGGAAAGCTACAGGCAAGGACTGGAGTCAGCATGCCTGGCCTGGTGGCTCACACCTATGATTCCAAGTACTCCAAAGGTAGAGACTGGGAGAATGATGGTTCAAAGCAAGCCCAGGTAAAATGTTAGGGGGACAGCATCTCAACTAATAAAAACTGGGTGCAATGGTACACATTCATAATACCAGCTATGTGAGAGGCATAGGTAAGAGGATTGCTCTCTGAGGCTAGCCCCAGGCAAAAACACAAGACCCTATCTAAAAAATATTTAAAGTAAAAAGGGCTGGAGTGCATGGCTCAAATGGTAGAGCACAAGGTTCTGAGTTTAACACCCAATACCACAAAAAAATAAACAAAACAAAAATTGGAGTGGATCAGGCCCAAAAAAGAGTCCATATGGGCTGCGCATGACTTTAACCATAGGTGAAGTGGTGCCTAAGCTCATTGGAATTCACGGAATGACACCACATGCCCCAGGTATTGGACAAGAAGCTAACTCGGTTTATCCTGCTGGATTTCAAGCTTCCTTTTGTCCAATCCCTCCTATCCATGACCCTATTTCTCCTGTTGGTGTGGAATGTTTACTCTGTGCCATTGCATGTTAGATATATGTAACTTACTTTTAAAATTTAATAGGGATTCACAGCTATGAGTTTGCCTTGAGTCTTAGAGAACTTTGAGTTTTGAGCAATGCTGTACTTGTTAATACTTTAGAGACTGGTGGAGCTACACTAAACACGTTGTACATTATGAGATAGATGGCTGTCAGCCTTTGGACAGCAGGGGAAAAATGTCATAATTTGAGTATGAATGTCCCCCAGAGGCTCATGTGTTGAAGCCCAGGTCTCTAGCTAGCGGAACTGTTTGGGGAGATGCTAGAAACATTGGGAGGTGGGGCTTGGGGACATATCTTGGGATATATCTTGCCTTAGCTCCGTCCTGTATTTCTCTTTCTTCTTCTTGGCCACCATGATGTGTCCTATTGTGTTCTTCAGTGTCCTCCCCACCATGATGAACTAACACCTCTGAAACCATGAGCCCAAATAAATTCTTCTCTTAAGTTGATTCTATCAGGTATTTTGTCACAGTGAAGTAGAGTCTGACTAACGCAGTCCCTAAGAGGTCAAAAGATCTATGATCAGTTAGTCAGTATGCTTCTGCTTTGCTCTCCCCCATAGTGATGATCACACTCCTTAGTTCCTCCTGGGATTCCTTCTCTGAGGAGACAATTATCAGTATATCAACAGTTTAGGAATCTGACTTACTTGTAAAAGTTTTCAAATTCTACTTTAGTATAGTATACTATTATAAAGGTTAGTAAATTAAAATTTCCCTGTGGAAACTTAAGATGTATACTCCATTCCAGGAGAATGCAAATTGTTCCTGGCTGGACTCCATAAATGGGATTGAAGAGAAATTCTTAGCCAGGTGCATGGAGACATCAGAAGCCCCCTTTTTAGCCCTTACATATCAGGAACATTGAATGAATCAGAATTCACTACAGGCAATCCTTGATAATCTATGTGAAACTTCCGGAACTGTCTGCATAATATACTGGCTAGACAAGGTTGTTAAAAAAGAGTTAGCAAGAATTAAAACTCTGACTTCAATCATTTCCTTAGTTATAACAGCCATATCTTATTGCCCTTCTAGATTTATATGTTCCTTACTGTTTACTACTGGGAAGAGCTCAGGCAATTCCAAAATTTCCACTTATTATGGCCATTTTAAATCAGGCAAAATACAGACATAGATGATATCCCTGTGAAAAGCATACCTGCCTCACTCATATATAACATCTATTTCAGTTATGCATGTAATTAGACAGTGGGGTCACAGAATAACATATACAACAACTGCAATGTCTAGTCTATAGCTTCTTTTCTCCCTTGGTTTCCTTTACTTGGCATCGCCATACTCTCCCTGTTTCAACACTGGGACTTGAGAGCCCCATTCTTGCTTCCATTAAGTATGTTGGGTTTTTGCACTGCCAGGTAGGCTATGTCATGTGTATCTCAATCTAGAAGCTGCATTGCGTTGCCAGCCTATTTCCTTCTGCCATATCAGGGATATTAGAGGATGGCTCTTGGCCACCGGAATGGCCTGGAGAACTAGAAGTACCTGGACTTTACATTCCCTCCTCACTCAGGGCAGTCTAAAGCTGGTTGTGTGGTATGACAGAAGCCCAGACACTTCACTCTGAGGGATAGTTTATCTTGTGCAGAGAACCAACATGATCAAGTTGAATCTGTGACTTTCCTTCAAAGTCTCATTCTTCCTTGGCTCACTCCCTTTTCTTGTCCTGCTTCTCTTACTCTTTCCTGGCTTCTCCAGAGGGACTTTTTTTGCAATTGAATATTTTTTTTTTAAATTCATTTATTCACATGTGCATACATTGTTTGGGTCATTTCTTCCCCCAGGCCCCCTGCCCCTACTCTATCCCCCACCCCTCGCTTCCAGGCAGAACCTGTTCTGTCCTTATCTCTAATTTTGTTGAAGAGAAGACATAAGCATAATAAGAAAGATAAAGCGTTTTTGCTAGTTGAGTTAAGGATAGCTATACAGAGAGATTCCTAGCATTGCTTTCAAGTACAAATGTGTTACAACCCAAATTGATTCATCTCTAACTGATCTTTACATTGGATCCTGATCCCCTTCTCATGTTGACCTCTCTTGCTTTAAAGTTTCTGTATTAGTTCCTCTGCAGTAGGGACATCAAAAGCTTTCATATTTTGGGTTTCCTACCTATCCCCATATCTCCCGTATGTGCTCTCCCCTTATCATGTGACCCAAGTCCAACAACATTGCTGTATTTGCCCTAGATCTAAAGTCCGCATATGAGGGAGAACATACAAGTTTTGGTCTTCTGAGTCTGGCTAACCTCACTCAGAATGTTCTCCAGTTTCATCCATTTACTTGCAAATGATAAGATTTCATTCTTCTTCATGGCGGAGTAAAATTCCATTGTGTATAAATACCACATTTTCTTGATCCATTCGTCAGTAGTGGGGCATCTTGGTTGTTTCCATAACTTGGCTATTGTGAATAGTGCTGCAATAAACCGGGTGTGCAGGTGCCTCTGGAGTAAACTGAGTTGCATTCCTTTGGGTATATCCCCAAGAGTGGGATTACTGGATCATATGGTAGATCTGTGTTTAGATTTTTATGAAGCCTCCAAATTGTTTTCCAGAGTGGTTTCACCAGCTTGCATTCCCAACAGCAGTGTATGAGGGTTGAATCTTGATTTTAGGATTTTCTTTTGGGATGATCTGACTTAAAGCACCTGGCTAATTAGCTCCAATTCCTGTCATCCTTTCCAGTAACTTTGTATAGCTAGAAGACTAGCTATAAAGTGGCATTTTGTCAACAGCATCTTCTCATCCCATCACTGATAAATTACTGCCACATCCTGGTCCCTGTCCTGCTGGACTCAGGCATAGGGTCAGAATCATTATCTACAATATGCTCCAGAGACGACAAATAATCCACAAATATAAAGGAAAAATAACAAGTAGTGGCATTTTAATCGCTCAATCTTCCACCCCTAAAAATTTAGAGAATATCATGTATAATCAGATTAAACTCAGGCTGACTTCTCTGCTGCATAGCCTACTCATGTAGGAGCATACACTGATATTTTCTTCCCTCTTTTCATTAAAGACTTCTAAAGAGATTCTGCAGATATGTGATCAGAGTGAAAGAGCATGTTCTTTGGTCATATGAAGGGTCTTGGAACATTCATCAATTTATTTGGAGTGAATCTCTCCCTCTTTTGAATTATATGTGCATCTAAAATTGATTTTGAAAGAAAGCATATTGAAAGACGTTGTTCTTCCTCCTATCCTTTCAGTTCAAATTAGCTTCGCTGATAACTTGTTCTTTAAGAATATAATTCTTCTCTCCTTTTTATCATTGTATTTCTGTTTACTTCTTCTTGTCCCTTATCAAATCAGCAACTACTTTTTAGCTTTTGTATGAACTTGTTACTGTTGGTCGTTCTTACCTAATATAAGATAATATTAAAGAAAAATTTCATAAGAATAGGATCTCAATCATCTTGTTTACTACTGTTGCTCCCATGGTGCATTCCCTTGCCCAGAGGATAAGCCAACTAATGATGAATGAAATTGTAGGAAGAAACATGTGTGAAGGAAGGCTGGCATATATGGTAGATTGCATACATGGTTTAGAAAATATGAATCACATCTAATTACTCACTACTATGACTTGATTGTACATTCATATTCTAAATGCATAATGAACAGTGGATCACATATATTTTTAGGAGTTATAATTTAATTTGCATTCATGTTTATCACTTAATAGTTTAGGGTTGTTAAAAATTTCAGAGTCCAGTTTGTTATTCTATAAGACAATTTTATGCCTAATAAGATCACTCTGAAGATAAAGTGAGGTAAAATATTTCAACATCTAATGTCTGAAACATCATAAATATTTAATAAAGAGAGCTATTATGGAATCCTCACTACACACTCTATTTTCCTTTATATTTATTATGAGGATAAATGGATTAAGTTGGTATTACTCCTATATGTAATGTGATATGCTCACTAATGTGAACACAGAAATTTATCTGAATTATAAAATCTTGGTTCTAATATGAGAAGTAAAAGACTGGAAATCATCCTCTCCATCAATCTCCTACAAAATTTTAATATTAATTTTAATATTAATAATTAGGAGTTGCTGTTCACATCCTTTGACTACCTATAAAATAATTTTAAAACATTACTGGATCAGAAAAGATGCCTTGAAAGTTTAATGGGAAAATATAGCTACTAGTAAATAGAAAAAGGACATGGAAAGAATGAAATGTTTGTGATGCTCTGTGATGTCCACTCCCTAAGTCCCGGACTCTCCTGATTGTCTGTGGAGAAACTTGAGTTGCACAAATGTTATTCTATCTAACCTTAGCTTTCTCTCCATCCCTTATCTTTCTCATAACTAGAAAGTAGGTAGTTTCACTGATATCTTTTGTATGTCTGTATTTTAAACATTATTAATTGAAATGTGCTGATAGCTACTTTGGGTCTATCTATTTCTTCTCTCATCAACTCTAAAAGTTGCTTAGCCACAAAGTGTTATAAAGGTAGCCTTTGTATCTGATGCTTCCTTCCTAACATAATAATTTGTATTTTCATCTCATTTAATTCTGTGTTAGAATGTTTACAGAAGTGTTTTAGCTAAGTAATTGCTTCCTTTTTTCTCTATGGTTTCAAATTTAAAGAAGAAATCATTATATATTCAGCAGTATGCCAATTAAAAGGAATTTTAATTAGTGGTGTCAGTGGGTTGTGATATTTTTTAAAATTATAATAATAAGTAGAGGATCTGATTTCCACCTGAAATGGTAAGGAAGGTCACATTATCCTTATTTTGCCAAATTAAATTAAATCTGACTCAATACCCTCACTTCCCCACGGAGATAAGAAATTCACTTTTATCGTATTTTGAGGAACATTTTCCATTCCTGGAGTCACATAACAAACTGGAGAACTTAGTAATGCTTAAAATATGAGAGAAAGAATTGTATTCTGCAATGCCTCAAGCTGTTGCTCAGGTGTTGTTTTCTGAGCCATGTGATCAGAGATGAGCAGCTCTATCTTCCCTTGCCAACCCCAGCCACTGAACCAAGGCCGTGGTTCTTTGCATTCTCTCCCATTCTGATGTCAATGCCATGTGTGAGAAAGTTTATGACATTTTTAAGGTTTTCCCACAGTGGCAAAAAAACACATAGAATTTCTTGCATCTTCAACCTCACATTGTCATACCACAATTAAAGCAGACTTGGGACAAAGAGCATCCACAATGGCACTAGTTGTGCAATTCTGTCTCACAGAGACTCTTGTGACATCATTTCACGCATTGTCTTCCTTTCTCTCTAAAGGTTTGATTGGGGATCTGTGCTCATGTGAGGCAGATACCAGCCTTTCCTGAGTCTTCTTACAAATGAACTAGCCACACAATTTACTTATCAAGCATTGATAATGTAAACATTGCACCAAAAGAGGGGACATATCAGAAGAAAATAGTTCTCATTCCCTCTTTCTTAGAGGAACATCAAAATATAGATTATTTATATTTATAAACTATCTTGCCCCTTAATGCTACCAAGATTTCTTGTCACTAAGATATGTTTTGCTGCGCATTCCAGGGGAAAAGAATGTTCATGGAAATTCTGAATTAGATTTTTATGTATTGTCTGACAGGTACGTTTTCCTAAAATTAACAAAATGGAAGATTGTGTGTACTTACAATGTACAAACTTTAAGTGGTGGTTAAGATTTATTTGAGGCTTCTTTTCCTTATCTCAGTGAGTAGCATTGATGAACACTGCAATACAATGTACTCTAACAAGAATTTTGGCTTTAGCGAAGCCACGTGAACAACATCTTTCAGTTGCAACTTTAAAGCATTCCCCATGCATTATGTAAGGTAGCAAAATCTGTCATTAGGAGTAACCAGCCACTATACTACTATTTTAATACTGAAAAACAAAAAAGTGAACAAAGACAAGAAACAGGTCAATCAAAACAAAACACTGCTGTCTTTTTGATGTTATAACCAAATTTAATTTTTAAAAATAGCTATCCAACCATGACATACTTTAAAAGAGTCACATAAAAATTCTAGTTTATTGTTGCCAAAGAGAGAATGCTGACAACTGATGGTGTGGGCTAAACATTCTTTCATGGAACTCATTAGCAGTATTAGACGTAAAACTATGATATTATAAAACTTTTGGGAAAAGGGAGGCATTTAGTACAAATTCAGGGCTTTCTTAGGCCTCAAGTTACTCTTATGATTTTGAAATTATCTCAGGTTTTATACATAATAGCAAAAGATGTTATTCTAAGTGAGTTCACAGTGTTACCAGAGTTTATACAATGTCCAAGGCATAGCCCGTGATATGGGGACTGTGAATAGATTACTACCTTCACAGCTACATATCTAGGTGATTAAATAAATGTACACTCATCTAAGATTATAGAAGAGTTTCACATATAGTTACACAATTTCTCCTTTATTAGAATTAGCATCGCTTTCCTCTGTATCTACTCAAGTGCACAGGCTTGTCTTCCTTCTTCACATCTTTTTCACTCTCCCCATTTTAAAACAATAGTCACAAAAATTCTATTAGTTCCTCACTTTAGTGGTAGTACCCAGATACAGTCACTGTATTTCTTTCCCCTGGACATAGACACTGAACTAAAGCGAGTCATGTTTCTTAGGCATGCCCACTGGATAAACATTAGGACATCTGGTTGGAATGCTTCAGCAGACAAAGTGTTCTTCTTTCCACAGCTAGAGAGAAAGCCCCAGTTGCCGAAAATGTAAGAATTAACCTTAATGTTAGATTAAAATTGATTTCAAGAAAACGAAAGCAATTGGATCAGTCAATTCCTGTAAAACTCTGGAACCTACTTGTATTAGTTAATATGTTTATATTATTTTAAAGTACATGGAGCTGCTGTTTTTGTTGCTGTTATTTGCATAAAACTTCATGGACATAGCAAAGGAAACTTATTTTTTTCTGGGTCATCCTGATATAATAAGAACTTCAATACTGTCAGATTAAAATAAACTAAATTTTTCTTTACACTTCACTTTCTGATACTTACATAATTTTTCTTTCCCCTGAAAGAAGTTTCACTAAAAAGTGTGACAGGACTTAGATACAAAATCCTGATAGTAGTTTCTGTCTGCTCTACACTGATGCAGAAATGCAGCTCAGACTGTATAATGAGGTTACATTGAATGTTTGGGCAAAGGGAGGAGTGAAATCCACCAACACAACTTTGCATAAAGATCATCATTTAAAAAATAAGTAGTTTGTTTATGACATCTTTCCAAAGAATTTCTGACTGCCTTCTACTATTCTGTATTTCTTTGCTTCTTAATACTCCTGGCTGCTCTTCCGCAAATTTGAGTCTCCTTTTATTTGTTCTCCTTCCTTCCTTCCTTCCTTCCTTCCTTCCTTCCTTCCTTCCTTCCTTCCTTCCTTGTTCTCCTTCCTTCCTTCCTTCCTTCCTTCCTTCTTTCCTTCCTTCCTTCTTTCCTCTTTCCTTCCTGCCTTTGTTTCTTAATTGCTTTCTTTCTTTTTCCTTTTTTTCTGTTTTTTGAAATAGGGTCTCACCAAGCTGTTCTCAAATTCCTAGGCTCAACTGTTCTTCCCACCTCAGCCTTCTAAGTGCTGGTACTATAGATTCTGGCATTCTAAATATCCTCCTTTAAAACAGAAAAGTGTATGGCCCGGCAGGGTGGCTCATGGCTATAATCCCACCTATTCAGAAGGGGGAGATTGGGAGGATTTCAGTTTGAGGCTAGTTTGGGAAAAAAGTTAGTGCAGCCTCTTCTTCTCATTCAATAAACTGGGCATATTAGGATATCATAGTAGGAGGATTATGATCCGATACCAGCCACAGACAAAAGTGAGACATATCTGAAAAACAGCTAACCAAAAAAGGATTGACTCAAGTGGTAGAGAGCCTGCCTTCCAAATATGAGGACCTGAGTTCAAACTCTAGTACTGCCGAAAAAAGAAAAAGTATAATTTCACTATTTGTTTTTAAAAGTATCTTTGCAAGCATCCATTAATAGTACAAGAAGGCCCGTTGTGATAACTCCATAGATGTGTACAGTGTATGTTGAACAAATACACCCCTCTATTTTGTACCCTTAACCCACCTCCTGCCTCACCTTTTTCAAACAGTGTTTGGTGAATTTCATTATGCTATCTTCATGTCTCCATCCTACTGATCACCTCCCAGACAGTTCCCAGTGTACATTCAAGTCCCATATTATTATTGGCATAGTCATTATAGGTCTAGATTCTGGATACGGGTAAAAAATACAGTATTTGGAATTTTTGAGCTTGCCTTATCTTGCTCAAAATGATGGTCTCCAGTCCCACCCATTTTCTTGCACATGACACACATCAGGAAAATAATTCCATTCTTAAGCATATTTCCAAAGGAGTGTAAATCAACATACAAGATACCTGAGCACCTATTTTTACAACAGCAAATTTCACAAGAGCCAAGGCTGTAGAATCACTTAGCTAGTTTTTATTTCTTTTTATTATTCTTTATACATCTATCTTGGGACAACCAAGGACTCCTAAAACATTCTATCAAATAAAAGCTTAACCAAGCCGAATGTCATCCTTTTGCAGCTCAAATTGGCAAAGTCCTTGAGACGAAGAAGTCTTTTGGTTTTGCTCTTCCATTATTATGTAGAAAGGCAAATTTATTTTCTCTGTAATTTGAATCCTGTCTCTTATCTTTGGAGCAGAAGTAATTCTGTATAACACTTTAGCCCTTTAACCCTATTATCTGTGTCTCTGACTGCAATGTGATCTCTAGGAAGGCAAAAATCATATTAACCTTGATTTCTCTACTACTTTGCATGTATGTTCAATAAATATTTGTTTAATGAATGAAAATGTGACAGAGCAATGCAAATTAAAACTGAGTGCAAGAGGAACTTAATTTGACCAAAACATCATAGGCATTACCAGAGTTTCATCCAAGTACTATGTTCACTTATTTTATTCTATATTTATTACTATATTAAGGATTATTAGAAAAACATTTCTTTGTCAATTTAGACTATTCAGTCTTTAATATTATTTGCTTTGGCTTGGCTAGTTTAAAAATCTTTAAGGATAATTTCTATTATTAAAACATTTTATAAATTATGTTCTCCTTATTCCAGAGAAAACAACTAATAGAAGGTGAATTTTTTATGCTTATTATTTGTCTATATTAAAACAATGAAATGTTTCAAACTTTTCCAGATACTAAGCTTGGACTGTTTCCTTAGGAACAATGTTATATCTTAGAAAGTATACTCAACAAATTTAAAGCATGGGTCATATAGGAAAGGTAACTGACACCATAAAAACTGACCGCAACAGTGAAAACTATATTTCCCTAGGTCTTCTCAGTCTGTGGATTCAAAATGGACAAATTTATTATTTTCTTTATTCATTTATTCACATGTGCATACATTGTTTGGGTCATTTCTCCTACCCCCCTCCTCCTCCCCTGCTCACTTCCAGGCAGAAACTGTTCTGCCCTTATCTCTAATTTTGTTGAAGAGAAGACATAAGCATAATAAGAAAGACAAAGCATTTTTGCTAGTTGAGTTAAGGATAGCTATACAGAGAGATTCCTAGCATTGCTTCCATGTACAAATGTGTTACAACCCAAATTGATTCATCTCTAACTGGTCTTTACACTGGTTCCTGATCCCTTTCTCCTGTTGACCTCTGTCACTTTAAGGTTTCTGTATTAGTTCCTCTGGAGTGGGGACTTGAAATGCTTTCATGTTTTGGGTTTCCTACCTATCCCCATACCACCCATATGTGCTCTCCCCTTGTCATGTGACCTAAGTCCAACAACATTGCTGTATTTGCTTTTGATCTAAAGTCCGCATATGAGGGAGAACATGCAATTTTGGTCTTCCGAGCCTGGCTAACCTTGCCCAGAATGTTGTTCTCCAGTTTCATCCATTTACTTGCAAATGATAAGATTTCATTCTTCTTCATGGCGGAGTAAAATTCCATTGTGTATAAATACCACATTTTCTTGAACCATTCGTCAGTAGTGGGGGCATCTTGGCTGTTTCCATAACTTGGCTATTGTGAATAGTGCTGCAATAAACATGGGTGTGCAGGTGCCTTTGGAGCAACCTGTGTTGCATTCCTTTGGGTATGTCCCCAGGAGTGGGATTGCTGGATCATAAGGCAGATCTATGTTTAGATTTTTAAGAAGCCTCAATATTTTTTTCCAGTGTGGTTGCGCTAGCTTGCGTTCCCACCAGCAGTGTACAAGTGTTCCTTTTTCTCCACATCCTTGCCAACACCTGTTGGTGGTGGTGTTTTTGATGATAGCTATTCTAATAGGGGTGAGGAGAAATCTTAGTGTGGTTTTGATTTGCATTTCCTTTGTGGCTAGAAGTGGTGAGCATTTTTTCATGTGTTTTTTGGCCATTTCAATTTCTTCTTTTGAGAAAGTTCTGTTTAGTTCACTTGCCCATTTCTTTATTAGTTCATTGATTTTGAGAAAGTTTAGTTTTTTGAGTTCCCTATATATTCCGGTTATCAGTCTTTTGTCTGATGTGTAGCTGGCAAATATTTTCTCCCTCTCTGTGGGTGGTCTTTTCAGTTTAGAGACAATTTCTTTTGTTGTACAGAAGCTTTTTAGTTTTATGAAGTCCCATTTGTCCATTGTTTCTCTTAGTTGCTGGGCTGCTGGGGTTCTATTGAGGAAGTCCTTGCCAAACCTATTACTTCCAGAGTGTTTCCTGCTCCTTCCTGTACTAACTTCAGAGTTTCAGGTCTGATATTAAGGTCCTTGATCCAAAATGGACAAATTTAAAAGATGATATTAAAATTTTCACTGACTCCTGATGTCTTCTGCAAAGTACAGTACTTACTGCTCCCAATGCATTTTCACTCTTGTGAGTTTCTAGGATCATTTCATAGTGAGCTCACAAATGTCCCTGCAATGTATTACAGTTTCGGTGCCCTCATCCATTCCTGACACTTACAAAGTTATTTTATGGCAGTGCCTTCCTCACCTTCTGATTTCAATGTCATATGTGAATAATCTGTGTACTTTGTAAGGCTTTTCCACGGTGGCAAAATCTCAAGCTACCACAGTCACATAGAGTTCCTTGTATCTTCATCTTCACATTGTCATAACATTATCCAAGCAGATTTGGGTTGAAGAGCTTCCAAAATGGAACTAGTTTCACATTCTGTCTCACAGAGACTCTTGTGACATCATCTCATGCATTGTCTTCCTTTCTCTCTAAGGATCTGATTAGTCGATCTGAACTCAGATGAGGAAGATACCAGACTCTTCTTCCATTCCATGCCTTTTCTTTTGGTATTGGTGTAAAACCAATCAGTCAAGCAATTTACTCACCAAACATTGATAATGAAAACATAGCATGGGATATCTAATATGTAATTCAACTCTTGATGTCTGCCTAGTAGTTCACCTCATATTCTAACATCTATCTGATTCATGATCAGGTTTAAGAAAGAATGGTGCATTTGTACAAGGAATGAATATTTCTATTTCATCTTCAATTTCTTCTCTGTCTTTCTCTATCCTGTTCTCTGCCCCAGGCAGCTGACCTGGATCCATCAACCAGCTTCTTTCATTATGATTTTCACCCAAGTTCAACCAATTCCAAGCCTGATCAAGTGACTGGAAGAAGAAAACTGTGTTTGAACATAAAGTTTCTTCCTCTGGCTTCCATCCTGATAGGTAACTTCAGATGATCTCCATTATTCAACCAATAATCACTGCTTCTTTCCAGGTGACTTTCTCAGCATGAGGAAATCTTGTGTTTGGGTACCTGATTTCTTCTTTTGCCTGGATTACTGTACTAACTTTTGTGGTTTCCCCCCTGAGACAAACTTTGTAAGCAAAATATCCTTGAATCATACTGTTGGAACATGCTATCTGTTTTCCCCAGTGATGCAGAGATAGGGTAATTTGTACTTCAGATACCATAAGAAACAGTGCTTTACAATAGGATTCAAGGATGAGGGTGTGCATATATTTGGGGCTTATGAGATAAAATCTCTTTACAGAATGGAGAGATGGGACATGGGCAGTTATTAATATCAGATGGTGGTATCATCATTATCAGCATTTATTTTCACTGATGGTAACAGAGTGGAGAAAAGCTAGAGGGAAATCAGGTTACTAGTAATTGTTAGGAAAATAGTAGTGATTTTAAATATTAAAGATTTCCAGCTTCTGATCTGAAAGAACAATCATAGCGACTATGAGAAATTAAACTGTATATGCATCCAATTATTAAGAATACATATGACAAAACAAAGTTTTGACTGTAGTAGTAGTATGATAGTAGTGAGAGATTTATGGCTGGTGAGAAACTTAAATTCTGCTTTTAAGTAAACCAAATTTGGAGGACCAATTAAATGCTCTACCACACATGTCTAATTTAATGATACTGATGGTGAAGGAGTGGAATATTGATGTATAGAATGAAGATATTTATATAGACCTGATAAGACTGAGAGTTTTGAAGCTCTGAATTCCCCCAAATTCCTGTGTGAGCAGTGCAACTCTTTCAAGCCTCCAAGGAAAACATCTCTTATTTGAAAAAGAAAAAGTTAATACATACCCATGAAACAGTTGCCCTTCAAGACAAACCCAATATGTCTTGCTGATAACAGGTTGATAACACGTGTGAGATTCCACCATATCTTCAAGAGAAGTACAAATATTGCTGTCAGTGTAATGCCCCTTGTACCACAACATTAAATATTAATAATGTGCTAGTTGGACATAATGAGCAAGAAATAGCAAGTGTCTCAGATGCCTTAGTAAAAATGCATGTGACCCAGCATAGCAGATAACTCCCTCAGAAGTCAGAGAATCTATGTCATAGGCGAATTTTTTAAATTGCTGTGTGAGCTGAAGCTAGATGTACTTGATAGCCCTGTCATAAAGAAAGAAACAAAGCTCAATAGTCCTCCCTGAATTTTGTAGTGTGTACCACATTTGGACACATCACTGTGACACATTCATTAGTGTTAACCAGTAAGACTGACATCCTTCATAGATGGCCACCAGAAGTGCATCTATCTTGGAAGAGACTCTCAGTAATTAGGTAGACCAGATGACCTGTACTGTGGAAGTCAGTTAAACTCTTTACCCAGCTACACTACATTTTATTCATAAATCCATACACAAATGGACTTGAGATTAGCAGGAAGTTCTTCTCATTAAGATCAAATTGGCCAGAGCCATTCTTGAGTTTTTGCTTTGCCAATAGCAGAGACCATACATCTTCTGTTGAAGAGCACTGGATGACCTCTGTCACATTAGAAAGGTTCAGCATGGGAAGATGGGGAAGTACTGTTCTCTCGTAGGACAGATTCATATTCTAGATATGGATTTGCCTTTACTATACTCAGTGCTATCACTAACATTACCACTAGTGGCTTATGAAATTAGAAGGCATCTTTTCTACATCAGTTACCATCAGGAAGCACATTTTGTGTCAAAGGAACAATAGCAAAGGACTTATGCTAGTGAAATCCACTTGTTTCTCTATATGCTCTGTCACTTGAAAGCAACTGGGTTTATAGAATGGTGGAAGAATCTGATAATTGCTCAGTGATGGCACCAGACTGGGGATAAATCCCTGAAAGGATGGGATACTGTTATAAAGAATGAAGGATAACTTTTAAGTGTTGGTCAATATGTGACCTGTCTTCAATAATCAGAATGTAACAGTTTTGGAACTAAGGGGAAGTGACACAACTCAGTGTTACTTATAGGAACCAACTTAAATAACCTTTGCTTATGACCCAAAAATATTGGTTATGATTGATTTGGTGAACAAAGAAAGAATGTTTCTACCAGGAAATATTGTTGTATTCTAGGGGAATTGCAAACTGACTGTACCTTATTCATATTGATGCTCTTCTTGAAACAACAAGTAATACATCTCTCTATTGACTGATTGGTTGATCTTGATTGGGTTTTAGTGAGGATTGTTAGGACTAGACTTAGAACTCAGAAAGTTCAGTATTCACAAGAGTGTCTCTTAGTATAACCTTGCCCATTAATTAGCAAAAGCAAACAGACATAAACAACAACAAACACCTATAGAAACACAGTAAAAAAAACAACATCAAGAATCTATATCCTGCAGAAATAAGGGTGCTTGTGGTCACACAAATGTACTAACAGAGCAAAGGTTACTATGCGGAAAGTGATTGTAATATCAATTTTAAAATATTTTATTGTGATAAGAACACTTAATATGTCCTCTTAATTTATTAAGTTACACAGGACAGTATTGTTATCTATAAGTACTATTTTATACAGCAGAAATCGAGAACATATTCATCCTTCATAACTGAAACTTTCTATTTGTTCAACAGCAATTCCCTATTTTTCTCATCTCCTAGTTTCTGGCAACCACTATTCTACTCTCTGCTTCTACATTTGTCTATTTGAGAATCCCTCCTAAAATTGAATCGCACAATGTTTGTCCTTCTGTGATTAGATTAATTCACTGGCATAATGCTTAATTATTCTGGCTAACACTTCCACTTGACTAGAAGTGGTGAAAGTGAGCATCCATGTTTTGTTGTTTGTCTTGGTGGAAAAGTTTTCAGTTTTCACCATGGAGTATCATGTAAGCTGTGGGTTTGCTGAACATAGTCTTCACTATGTGGAGGCAACTTCCCTCTTTTCCTACTATGCTAAGAGTTTTTTTGTCATGAAAGGATCTTAAATTTTACAAACGCTTTTTTGCCATCTATTAAGATGATCAGTAATTTTTATCCTTATGCTAGTGTTCCATATCGACATTAATTGATTTTCATTATTTGAACTATTCTTGCATCTCAAGTATAGATCCCACTTGGTCTTGGTCAATTAAATACATTGTCTAATTCAATTTTCTTGTATTTTTTAGCTTATTTTCACCTATGTTCATTATGTATATTAGCCTGTAGCTTTCTTTTCTTGTGGTGTCTTGGTCTGACTTTGGTATCAGGGAAAGGCTGACCTCATGAAATGAGTTTGAAAGTAGTCCCTTTCCTTTTAATTGTTATCAGAAGATTTGGGAGAGATTTCTGTTAATTCTTCAAACATTCAGTGGAATACACAATAAAAGACATTGTTCATAGGCTTTTCTTTATTGGGAATTTTTTGGCTGCTGATTTAATCTTCTTACTAGTTTTGCATTTATCATGTTTTCTATGTTTTCATGAATAAGTCTTGGTAAGTTTACATTTCTAGCAGTTTATACACTTCTTATACGTTATCCAGTTTGTTTGTAATAGTATCTTGCAATTGTTTTGTTTCTGTGACATTGGTTGTAATGCCTCATCTTTTATTTCTGATTTTATTTTATTCCATCTTTTCTCTTTTTTTCTGTCTAACTATTTATCAATTCTATGTGTCTTTTTTGTTTTCTATGTTGTTTATTTTCTTCTCTGGTCTTATAATATCCTTCATTCTGCTAACTTGATTTTTGGTTTATTCTTCTTTATCTAGTTCCTTGAAGTATAAACATAAGGTATTTATTTGAGGTCTTTTAACTTTTTAATATAGAAGTTTATCACAATAATTTTTTCTTTGCTATATCTTGGAAATTCTGGTATGTTGTATCTTCATTTCTCTTAATAATTTCTCATTTTCAATTTGCTTTCTTCTTTAACTCATAGGCCATTCAAAGTTATTCAATTTCTGTGCATTTTTCATTCTGTTGTTGATCTATAGTTCCAATCCATTGTGATTGGAAAAGATACTTGGAATGATGTCAGTCTTATAAAATTTGTAAAGCCTAATGTGCCCTATTATGTGGTCAATCTTGAGAAAACTCTGTTTGTGCTTGAGAAGTATATATATTCTGCATTTCTTGGATTGAATGTTCTACATGTGACTTTAAGTATACTTGGTCTATGTTGTCACCGATTAAAGGCTAATGAAAAAAATCAAGTCTTTTTACGCACATTTTCAAGAGAGTTCTATCAATTGTCGTTCCCACTTCAAACATGTAGAAGAATATACATTTTAATATACTAACATTGAATAGTACAAATTTTGAGCTTCATCAGTTTAATAGTAGAACTCCAATTTTGTTTTAAAAGTGTTTATTTTATTTATTTATTTTTATTGTTTGCATTTACTTGCATGTGTATACGATATTTGGGCCACCACCCCTCCCCTACCACCCCATGGTAAAACCTGTCTGTCCTCATTTTCTGATTTTGTAGAAGAAAAACCATAAAAGAAAATAAGAAAAATGTGGTGGTTTTGCTAGTTTGAAGATTCCTTGTGTTGTTTCCATTAATATATGTTTTACAACCCAAATTGTTTCATCTCTACCAGACCTACAGTAATTATTGATAGGAAAGAATTTGCTATTGCCATTTTACTAATTCTTTTCATCTGCCTTATGGTTCTTCTATTCCACTTTCTTCCTTACTGTCTTCTGCTACTTTTCATTGACTTTTTTAAGGGGTGGTTTGATAAACTTTGATTGGTTGCTTCCTCTTTTGTGTAACTTCTATAAGTATTTTCTTTATGGTTACTATGAGACTTAAATAAAATATCTTATCTATAAGAGTCTACAGTAAGCTGATAACAACTTAGCTTCACTTATTTACAAAAAGTACACTTTCATTTTTCTCTCATTCACACTTTGTATTACAATAAAATGTCACAATTTCCATCTATTTATACTATGAATCTATTAACTCATTTGTTATACTTTAGTTTTTAGCTTTCAGACTTGAATTAAAAGTGACTTACCACCATTGTAAGAATATTCTGCATTTACCAATATATTTACATTTATCAATGAGTTTTATTCTCATTTCTGTTTAGGGTTCATCTGTGTCAAGTTACTTTGGTTCATTTAGTGTTTCTGGTAAAGGAAGTCTAGTAATGCACTCTCAGCTTTTACTTGCCTGAGATTCATTATTAAATGTTAGTTTTGCCTGGTAAAATATAGGTTGGCAAGTTTTTTCTTTCGGTGTTTTGAAAATGTCATTATGCTCTCTTATGGTTTGAAGAAGTCTTGACAAAAAATACAGAAAATCTTCTGAAGTTTCATTGCATGTGACAGGTCACTTTTATTTGCTGTTTTCAGTTATTCTCTGTGGTTTTGATTTTTGATAATTTGGATATAATATGCCTTGCTGTTGATTGGCTTGGCTTCATTTCATTTGAAGGCTTTGGATATTATGGATCTCAATCTCCATTTCCACCATGAGATTTGGAAAGTTGTCAGCTATTATTTCTTATAAAAGCTAACTGGTTAATTTGTCTTTTTCTTCTCCAAGTGTCATTACCATAATGCATGTATTGGATAATAATATCTCAATCCATCTGCACTCATGTCCTTCTGTTTCCTTTTTGCTCCTCTAACTGAATAATTTTAAATGACCTCTCTGAGTTAGCTGATCCTTTCTTCTGCTTGATCAAGTATACTGTGCAACCTTCTATTGATTTTTTACAGATCACTTATTACATTATTGAGATCTAAGATTTCTGATTGGCTCCTTTAACATTTTATGTCCCTTTGTCAAAATTCTCACTTTGATTATGTTCTTCTGCGCTATTGGTTAATTTTATGACAGCTTGAATCTTGTTCAGGTGATTTATATATCTCCATGGCATTAAGGCCAGTTTTTGGAGTTTTATATTGCCCATTTGTTTAGATCATATTTGTTTTTTTCTTTATTTTTCTTACTTTTTTAAGTTGATATTTATGTATAAGAAAAAAAATACCTCTCCCAATCTTTGCTGATTGGTTTTGTATAGGAAAAGTCATGGCTAGAGATTCTGTGGGCCTTTCCATCCTTTGTGCTAGTCCAAACTACTGTCTTTGTTTTTAGCAGCCCACAAATATCTAGTCTGCTGGGTTACATCTGCCTGTGGAGACATGCGACATGGATGCCATTTCTTCGTGTAGCAAGTGAAGAAGTTGAAATGCTGTAGGCTCATTCCTTTCCTAGGAGTAAGGGAACTACTGTCCTCCACAGGGAGAATTTGGAAGCTGTGGCCTGCAATCCAATGTGTTAGCCAGTTTTCTGTTGTGACAAATATCTGATAAATCAACTTAAAGATACTTTGGCTCACAACTTCAGAGGTTGCAGTTCATGATTTCATGGCTCCATTGTTTCTGGGCCTTGGGTAGAGCAGAAGCACATGGGAGAACAAAGTTGCTCACTTCATGGAAGCCAGGAAGAAAAGAGAGAGAAAGAACAAAGAAAGGAACCAGGAACAAATATATCCCCTAAGAATCTACTTCCTTCAACTAGATCTTACCCCTAAGTTTCTGTCACCTCGTAATAGCTTATCAAAGTATGAACACATCAATGGATTCATTGATGAGGTCATGATCCAATCACTTCCTATAAGTCCCATCTCTGAATATTGCTGCATTTGGGATCAATACTTCAATTTGTGAGACTCTGGGGGAACATTTCAGATCCAATTCATAACACACACTCTGTGCTGAGCTGGGAAGATAAACTCCGTTGAGCGCCCGCGATTATTTAGAATACCATCTTCATTCTTGGTAGCTCCAAGGATTCTAGTACATGCTGAGTCTTCCAAGAGAGAAGTTAGCTCCCTAGGTAGCACCTGGAAAAGTTGGGGTATTGCATATGTGATCCAATTCTTTCCCTGCTTAGGGAAAAGCTTGTGTGGGGTTTCCTCCAAATAGTATGGTGCTGTATCGTGTGGGGCTGTGGTAAGAAGGTGTCTGAAATATTTCTACTGATTTCATTGTGGCTGTTTTAATGCTTATCTGGAGGTGCAGAAGGCTCTTAAATAGTTTTTTGATTTCTCATAAAGGAAAATGATCTGCATGTTATTGAATCAGTGGAGGGATGGAGAACCAAAGATTTCTTAGTCTACTATCTTGATGATATAATTTCTCATCCCCATTTTTACCTTTACATTTTATAAAAAACAATGGAGGAGGCACACTTTCAAAAGGCATGCATCCTTATCTAATTTCTGCTGTCTCCCATTGAGAAAGAGACAAAAAGAAAAGGAAAGAAAAGAAAAAATATTTATGTGAGCTGAATTAGATATTTTTATTTTGTAATTTAATAAACTGTTATGTAAATTGATAGCACAGATGAAGACGATTGCTGGAAACTGTTGAATAACTAGAGAGGAATTCAAGGAATACTAGAAAAATCATAAAAATGGAAAGTATTCTTATTGCTTCACAAATATTCTTAAGCTCTTATGAAAGAAAAGATGAAACTTAAAAAAAACTATAATGAAAGAATATCCAGTAAGTTCATGCTCAAGGACCCATGCTCACTGGACCTACTTTAAAAGAGCAAAAAGCAACCGTCCTTTATCAGTGCTAAATCAAAGCACAATTTTGAAAGGGATGTACATGTCTTCTCTTTTTGTGTATGTGTACTTTTCAATCTTTTAATGCTTTAACTGACATTTTTCAAGAAACTAGCTCTCATAATAAACACCACAAGCAGATGGTCTCAAAGTTGGCTTCCCATTATGCCTTTTCCCTGAGTGTCAGAGTCAACATCAGGTCGCTCCAGTGGTCATACCCTAACAACCTGCAAACCACATATGTCCAAACCCAAACGCATCACCTCACCTGCACATCTGCTTTCCAGTGTTCTTCACATCCCTTCATGAGACCTTTTCTTCTGCCACTCAGTCTCCTTTCCTGGAAGGCAGCCTTGCTTCTCCATTTTCTTTACCGCCATCAGATAAGTTCACTGACAAGTCTACTAAGTATTCATCCTAAATATTTTTTGAAAGCAGCCTTTTCTTCTTATCTGTACTATTGGTCCATTAATCCCAGCTGTCATAAACCCCACTAGAACCATGGCCTCCTAACTGGGCTCCTTACTTTCCATATATTTCTCCTTAAATACAACATCTGAAATACTTTATCTAAGATGCAATCTTAAAATCTTACCTCTGTACTCTACTTTTAATCTTCAAAATGATTCTTTTCTTCCTATAAGATAAATTACACACACACATATATATATATATATATATGTTTTTATCATGGCCTTTCTTAGTTCTGCTACTTCTTCCCTCACATTTCCCATTGTGAAAACCTTGAGTTGCTTGTAACTCCTGGACTGTACCCTGCTTTTGTTAATGCCATTGCATTTCTATGGAGCGTTCTCTGCTGAATCCCAACACTTTCCTTAGCTAAATTCTACTCAATTCAATTTAGATGTCAGCCTTTGATAACCCCTCTCTTCCTCTGTGTTACAAGATATGGTTGCTACATAAGATAATTTGATTGCCACCATCAGGTTACCTTAATGAGTTTTCTAATTTTCTGATGTCTTATTTCCCTCATCACGTGATCTTAATCTTTTCATTTACTCTATCAAGCACAAATATTGGATTATAGTCCATTAATAAATGTTTGCTGAATGGAGGAATAAATAGACACATTCTGTGTTCCAATAAATATTTCTGGTACAGACTTGCTATCTATAGGGATAAAATTAATTGAAATTCATATCATGAAATCATTCAAAGCTAAAACAACGTCTCTATTATTTCCAATTTTAGAACCTTTTCATATAGATATGTATATTCATATACATAAATATACATACACACATATGTACAGAATGCTCAGATATAGTGTAAGCTCATGAAATTGCTCTTATTGAGTGAATAATTAAAAATTTTGGCAAAAGTATAATCAATAATCTTTGGTCTGAATACTTATATTAGTATAATCCTTTATATTAAGAACTGAAGCCCTTCCCTTTTATTTTCTCATGCTTCTCCTAGTTCTTCTGCATTGTTTCAGTACATAAGGTCTCAAATATGGAACATGGAACCTGTGCAGGAGCTTCTTTTCCATTTCCTGCTGGCAGCAGAATGAAGTCTCATTTCTTTCTGAGACTGAGTTGCACCCAAGTCTTTTATATGTCCTACATTTTCACAGTCCCAGAGGAAAAATAGGAAGGGAAGAGGTGACCTCCACTTGGGTCAGACTTTATCAGTAGGAACTACATAGCACTGGCAATTACAATGTAATTTTGATAATGCAGACAGTTAAAAGTTTGTCCTGTCAACTGTTCAAAATTATCACTCATCCACACACAATAACATTTCTTTTTAATTGTGCAGCACAATTTTATAACTGTAGAGAGTAGATAAAATATAGTTAAGAACTTTGTATTTTAAAGAAAATTTAAAATGAAAATCATAGTTTTCTTTATTGAAACAAAGATGGAGTAATACAGAAATTAAAATTTTACATATAGCACTTACTTCTAGACTTTATACTAAAATCAAATTTAAACACGCACACAGAAAATAACAACAATGATCAACCAACCAACAAAACAAATAACAAATTGGACAATTTTTTTAGTTCCTTCTATTTTTTTTGCTGTAAGTTATCAGTGCATCAGAAACAAAGTTCCACATAATTGCCAGAATTGAACAGCAGAGGGCAGAAAATAGCAAACTGTTTCTAGGAGCACCTTTTAGACAACTGTTTTGCAATTTAAAATTTTGATTTTGTTTTTAATCAATTTAACATAAATATTGTAGAAGCAGTAAGTTTCTCAATTTTATAAAGAGAGCTTAGGTATGTGAAAAATTAGCTACATTTTTTTCCCATTTATTTGTATAATCATTTGCTTTGGTCAATTTAAATTTATTATCCTTAAATTGACAGCATTCTATGCTTAGGAAATATTTGCTATTCAAACATTAGTTAATTGAAAAATGTTTTATAAATGATATTATTAATGTAATTATACTGATATTGTAGGAAATGTTTCCAGACATGTGAAAAAATAAATATAGCTACATTGCAAATACAGATTAGTAGAATAGCAGCTCAATTTCAAGTAATGCCAGATAAAAGTTTGTTTTTCACCTTATGTATCAATTATAATTGATCACTAGACAGTAGTATTTGTCTGAGTTCTTACATATGTACTGGGGAAAATACTCTATGATTCAGCAAATTCTTGGCTTCATAAGATGTAATTCAGTCAATTTTGAGTTCATATCTGCCCTTGACTTTGAAATAAGTTAAGATAAAAATAGTTTTTGAAAGTCTTATCTTTTAAAACTCAATTTGCATCAAGCTACACTTTAAATACACCCTTTCTATTTTCAAACTTCCCCCTTGATCTCGCTCTCTCTCTCTCTCCTCTTTTCCTCCTCACAATTCATGTTACTTTATGTGAAATTGAAGATTTTCTTGTGGAAAAAATTGAATGGTGAAAAAAGAGAATGACTGAAGAGATAGATACACTTTGAGTTTTAAGTTTCAAAGGGGAATAATAAATTATTTTTGTGCCTGAAATCATAAGCAGTGATTAAATGTACATAATTTACTTGTTTTTATGTTGAATTTTGAATATATATAATATATATCTCCTTACGATTTTTTATTTTCATTGAATAAAAGCTAAATAAATGCCTTTTGATTCAGAAAGCCTGCTTTCTACACTGTGAAGTTTTTATTACCAGCCAAAATAGAATTATTAGTGATAAAATTAGTGCGATATACAAGTTTAGGAATAGTTTACGAGTATTCTGAATTCCTGTTTTAAGACTATAAATAGGTGTATGTGAATATATGTATATAGTTCTTATATACATGTACATATATATGTACATTTTGAGAGTATATGTATATATATATATATGTTCAAAAAGAAAAGACAGTCATAAATTGAAATCACGTAAGTACATGTTTTAAAATCCACAAAGGTCACTTTGGTCACATTCCTGTTATTAAAGTGGAAAAGTTGATGTCAGTACGATAAAGTGATTAGCATGAGGTAACACTGTCAACAGAAGGCTGCAGGTTTGGTATTAATGTCATAATTGCACAAGAAGGTAGAGTGGTCGACTAACTGTCATGCACTTGGGAATATTAGCAGGTTCTTTCTCGTGTGTCCTGAATTTCAATCTGCAGTTTCCTTGGAAAGGGTTCCTCGAACTCAATCTTCTTTTATTTCTTTGTTTAAACCTACAACAGCCATAAAACTTGGTAAGGAATGTCTGAGGCAGCAGCGTAGAGAGCAGAAATTGCACAGAGGAAGTGCAATCTCCAATCCACTCCACCCACTCCCTTCCCACGAACTTTTAATCCCTAACCTCCTCTTTTTTTTTTTTCAGAGGCTCGGTGTTCAACACAGTGAAGTATGTTACTTCCTACAGGCAGTGATTTTTCAAAAGTCAGGACCAAAATATGATGGAATATCTGACTGTAACAAAGTCTCTGGGAAAATTCTGCAGCTCTGCAGCCTCCCCAGACTAGCTTGATCTTCTAACAGCTCCTTCCTAGGAGCCTGTCTTTACTTTCAATCTAAGGAGCCAAGTCTAAATGTCGCTACAACACAGCGGGAGGGCGTCTGCAGTGTAGGCTGCCAGAGCTATCCGCAGGCAGTGAGGGTCTGCAAGTGGGCATCACAGACCAATGGAATATACTCTGAATATGGAATTTCCATGCAAGCCATCTCAAATATTCAATCTTGATGTTAGCCTTTAAGGACAGAATTTTAGGTTTTCCTGAATCGTGACCATCTCACATGAAGCAAAGTTCACAATATGGGAACACTTCTATTCGATGGGTATTTTGCTTGCTTGTTTGCTTTTCTGCTGTGTCAGGTGAGGCGGATGGCAGCGTTTCTAGATTGCTAAGTGGGTTTTCACGTGAGATGGAAGACAAAAACTAAAACTACTTTTAACGTAGCACAACAGTGCCTGGTGAGAGAACGCTGCACCGCCAACAATTTGCATTTCGTTTTCTCCTGCACAGCGGCCGGAAATCAGCTTTGCTGCATTTGGTCCAAGCTGTAGCATCTCACAGCTGCAGCCGCCGCGCCACTGGAGCTCCAGGCTGGGAGCGTAGCGCTGTCCTCGGTGCTGAAATTCAGATACGCGTGGTGGGCGCGACAGCTCTGGAGATCAGAGGTCTCTTCTAGAGACCGCGGCTGCCAGCTCTGAGCAGCGCTTTCTCAGCACCTCGCAGGCTAAGCGGCCAGGGCTGTGCGGGGGGTGTGGGGCGCCGTGCGGGGGAGGGGTAGCGCGCGAGCCCGCCTGCCGCGAGTCGCGCACGCGCGCCTGGGACTGCCGGCCCCTCTCTGTGACTTGGCTGTGTGTGTATGTGTGTGTGAGGGTGTGTGTGTGTGAGTGTGTGCGCGCGCGCGCGTGTGTGAGAAGGGGAGAGGAGAGAGGGAGAAGAGAGCGCGAGAGAGGGTGAGTGTGTGTGAGTGCATGGGAGGGTGCTGAATATTCCGAGACACTGGGACCACAGCGGCAGCTCCGCTGAAAACTGCATTCAGCCAGTCCTCCGGACTTCTGGAGCGGGGACAGGGCGCAGGGCATCAAAAGCCACCAGCAGGACCTGGGAAATAGGGATTGATTCTTCTGCCTCCACTTCAGGGTTTAGCAGCTTGGTGCTAAATTGCTGTCTCAAAATGCAGAGGATCTAATTTGCTGAGGAAAACGGCCAAAGAAGGAAGAAAAGGAAAAGGATTTTTTTTAAAAGGGGGTATTTTGTGGATGCTCTACTTTTCTTGGAAATGCAAAAGATTATGCATATTTCTGTCCTCCTTTCTCCTGTTTTATGGGGACTGATTTTTGGTGTCTCTTCTAACAGCATACAGATAGGTAGGTACCCTTTGTGCTATGCTTTTGAATTGTGCATAATTTGGTGGTAATCTTTGTTCACAGTGGACAAATTAATTCATGTCATGTAGACTTATGTCATACCTTGACTGAATTCCAGATTTAAACTACCTCGAATATACATGATTTTCTTAGGATGAAGCAAGGGGAAACGATTATGCCTTTGCTACAATAGAGGAAAAGGTCTTTACATTTCTGACCCCCAAATTTTATCAATTCTTCCTTGACGACATTTCCCAGTTTGCTGGGATTCTCTAGGGGTCAAGAATGCAAAGCTTGTGATTAGGAAGAAAAGGGAACATTTCTGGCCACCTACCTTGCTCTCAGACTCTCATCGTTAATTTGACCCCTTGGCTACCTTCTGGGTGTTCGACCCCTGCTTTCTGCCCAAGTCCATGAATGTGTTTATTCGGCCCTTTAGCGTGAAAAAGAGACTCCAAGGCTGCTGGGTACCGGTGGGCTGCTCTCCACTCCCTCACAGGCTGACAAGGTTCTCTTGCTTGGTATTTGTTCTTCGCAGGGGGCCTATTTCCGAGGGGCGCAGATCAAGAATACAGTGCATTTCGGGTAGGGATGGTTCAGTTTTCCACTTCGGAGTTCAGACTGACACCCCACATCGACAATTTGGAGGTAGCCAACAGCTTCGCAGTCACCAATGCTTGTAAGTAATGAATATTCATGTTTTTTGGGGGTGCTACACGCCAAAAGCTAGCGATTGCGAGGGTGGGATGGTGTGTATGTGTGTGAGTGTGTGTGTGTTTCTGCGTGTCAGTGTGTGGGTGTGAGTGACTGCACGCGCGAGCTCGTGCCGGCGTAGCGAGAAGGGGGCAGCAATCTCGGAGCCCCCCGCTGGCGGGGTGGTGGTGAAGAGTGTGCACAGTAGGGAACTTGGTCCTTCTTGGCTTCTGGAGGATCTCGCTCCTCTTAGAGCCTCCAGAGTGACTTGCCCCGCCCTCTCCCTCGCGCGCCTGCTGGCACCTAGCCAACAGGGAACTCGTTGTCCCCCGGGGCGCGCTGTCGGGCTGTTGGACAGATCCCACTGGGGACTGCTGGAGCCCTGACACCTGGGCCATGGAGTAGCCTGAGCGTGAGGTCCGGATTCCAGAGCGCAGTCTGGGCTCTGGCTCATCCACGGTCCCCGCGAGTCCTCCTTGACCACGGGACAAGTTGTTACAGAGGCTGTGGAGTTGGGCTCAGGCTGTTACATAACGCCCACCCAGGAGCAGGGGGGCGGGAGGGGGCGAGGCTGCGCAGGCCCAGGCCCGTGGGCGGTGGGAGGCTGCTGGGACCCGGAGCGGATGGCTTGAGTGTTGACCGCCTCTCCAGCTCTGTGCAGCTGCCGCTGAAGTTAAAGCGGGCGATTCCACCCGGGCCACCATGGTCATCTCAGCTGGCCAGGCGCGCTTGGTGCACAGAAAGCCGGGCTCTTGCAAAGGCAGCCCGAGGAGGACTGGAAAGCACAGGGCCAAGTGTTAAAATCCAAGTCTCTGATCAGCCATTTTAGTGTTTGCAGCTCTCCATATTAGCTCTGTCACTCCGCCAGGAATCTGGGATTGGCGAGGCAGCTCTATAAAGGCTTCGGATGAAGCAATAGCACCCCAGCAGCTGGGAATCTGGAAGGTTCAGCGGAAAGGCTGTCTCCCTCCCTCGCGCTCCCGGCGCGCGTGGGCCGAGCAGCCCGCGCTGCCTGCTCCCCTATGCCCAGCTGC
This sequence comes from Castor canadensis, assembly GCF_047511655.1. NCBI lineage: Eukaryota > Metazoa > Chordata > Mammalia > Rodentia > Castoridae > Castor > Castor canadensis. The sequence continues at coordinate 78,102,004 of NC_133394.1, read as the reverse complement.
CACCATTTCCTGCCGCTGGCCAGGCGAGTCCCCCCTGCCGCGAAGTTCACAGTTTTCATTTAATAGAGAAGGACTTGGGGGGATTTGCGGAGGTCCCACCACCCACTTTGGCTAGTGGAAAATTACCGCAGGAAAAGACAACTGCTGCGCTCCCACATTAGCCAACCACTGGTTCACGCGTTCTCTGTGAAGCCTTCGTCTTATCTCCCAGGGTTTAGCTCCATTGTAGTGTCAGGAACAGCGGCTACTCAGTTTGCAACTCTGCCACCCAGATGAATGAAGACAAGAAACAATTTATAGAACACGAGGGTTATTGTAATCCTGATATATGACCAGAATGCAATTGTTCATGAAGGACCAATTTAAGACGATTTTCGTGGTTTTAGTACTATGTTTTCTCAAATTTCAATGCTAAATGAGAAAAGAAACTGTGTGTGTGTGTTGTGTGTGTGTGTGTGTGTGTGAGAGAGAGAGAGAGAGAGAGAGACTCAAAGTGGATTAAAAAAATATAGAACATCTCAAATTTTAAGTACATAGCATACAAAGAAACAGCTTTAATTAAAGTTCAAAGACTTCCGTCTTTATCTACCTACTTTAATTAGATTATCCATTTGATATTAAGACATTTCCATTTCTCCTGAATTACAAGTTTGACCCGAAACTGTGCCACGTATCCTAACAAATGTGGCAATGCTTTGCAAAATGAATCCTAAAGAAAGTCTATGGGTTTAGGAAATATATAGGCTTCTAAGTGTTGACAGCTATCCTTTTAGAAAATAGTCAATTGAGAAGTTTATTCATTGGTGAAAATATGGAGGAGCTCACTGAGAAAATAACAGATTCATCCACTAAACAAAAGGAATGCTTCTTGATTCCAACCAATATTGAATTACTTACTGTGTTGGGGCTATGAAGAGATCAAAATTGTAGTTTATGTTACTAGTCTTAGGTCTCAATATTTTTGAATAGGCTTATTTTTAATACAGATTTTGTTGAAATAAGATACATGACCAGAATATGCACATATATCAAACTAATATACAACCTCATGAATTTTCATAGAATGAAGATGCCCATGTAACAAGCACTTGGATTTCATTTTTTAAAAAACTAAACATTTTAATATATTTGACCATAGTTCTGGGATAAACAAATCTTCACTGTGCACAGATTTTCTCTTTTTCTCAGTAAGTGAAGCTGAAACAAAAATATTCATGTCTCCAGATCCTAAAACGTCCCCCCTCTATGTATTATTATCTTAAAACACTGAGACCAAATGCAGTTCAAAGACACCATCCTGGAAATTCAGAATCTCGGCATTTGCAGCTCCCATGTTCCAACAATCTGACTGATTGCTACAGACAACTAGTGAGGCACTGTTACTGAAAAGAGACTCATTGGATAGAATTTTCTAGAGTTGACATTAACTCATTATCTGGGGAAAAAAATCACCTTGTGTTTTGTGATTTAGTTTCTTTATTCTTTTAAGAATTGTGAAATCTATGAAATGGAATATTTATACCTTTATTTCTTCGTTTTACTAAGGACAATAGAAAATATAAAATTATTTTAAAGAAGAGAGAGAGAAAGAGAGAGATTGAAAGAGGAGACTCTTATGTAAGTTGCAACAACCACACAACCAAAAGTCAATAGTCAAGAAGTGAGTGGATTCTCCAATATCAAATTTGTGAAGATAGGTCTTGATCATTTAAATCCTGCTCAAGGTTTTACCCCATTGCATAGTCCTTGTTTTCTTGCTTTTTTTTTTTTTTTCTTAAATCAGGAAAGTCTACGATTCTTTCCTACAAAAGCAGAAGCAACAGCAGTAACTTTGTTGACAGCTAAAACCAAGTTATTTTCCCCTTTTCATCCAGAAATCTAAGGAAGTTCTCTCTGGTTCTATTGTCAAGTAATACGTATCATCACTCAATGCTTATAACATAAATTGTTCTTCAGCTTAGTTAAGCCATAAAATTCTCACAGGGTTAAATTTATATATTAAGAAGGTAGACTTTTAAAATTTAATGATACAATTTCAGGTATTTGTTTATAAGTTACTTTTATTTCCAAGATGGAGGAAGTCATTTGGAAATGTTCAAATTGACATTGAGTTAATGAGTCAAAGAGATCTATAGAATGTGCTAAGGTTGTGCAAATTAAATGAACTTCTATTCTGAAGGGAATGTGCATTACACTCAGCTCCACAGTGGGATAATGAAAGTACCTGTTTGTCCTCATTTGTTTCCATGGATACCGGAACATAAAAAGATGATTTCCATGACTTCTTATGTCTTTCCTTCTTTTCTTCCTTCTCCCACCCCTCACCTCTTTTTTCTTTTGCTCCTTCCTTTTCTTCTTAGCTAGAAATAGTACTAAGATTATTTTTCTGATGATTGTTCAAATATGTGCCCTCATTATGAGAAAATACAAAACATTAACACCAGAAAGAAAATCGAGAATAACATCTTTATTCAGTGACTGAAATCAGGGATGGGCCTCATGAATGCATTTATTCATTAATTCACTCAATAAATATTTATTGCCTTCTAGCTACACTAGAAGAAATGAATGCTTTTCCAATGGAAACTCATTTTTTCTAACCTTTTTCCTCTATGCACTTTCTAATCACATCCAGAGCCTTGGAGGGAGGCCTCCATACCTTTAATGGATTGGCAGCTGAGTGAGGTCTTATCTAACAACTTCAGTATTAGGATGGAAATGGAGTCTGATTGTCTTTAAAAGCAAGCAACTTATTACAGCAACTTAAAAAAACTGGATATTCATGAATAATAAATTTGTCATGGGTATTTGTATATACACTATCTTGTTAACTAACAAAACCAAGAACAGACTTTTAGGAAAATACTAAGAATATTTACATCTTAAATAATTTTAATAAACTTCAATGCTATGGTAATTGTAAGAACTTAAACTTAAGAACTGTCTAAAAAGGTTATAAACATGAGTATCTGATCCCGTAGGGTTTGGGAATTTAAAATATTAAATATTGAATTTAATTTTCAAAGTTTTCTCTATTTTGGTCATTTATTTTGGCAAATAAATATTTTTCTAGCTAACAATAATTTAATATTTTAATTCCATAATATTACAAAAGTAAATTATAAAAAATACTAAATTTAAAGAAATAGCAAATAAAAATCTACTTTTTTCCTCTAAGCCAGCAGATGGAGATGTTGGAGAAAAGATTGTGTCTCATGAAACTTGCGCACACTGGATACCTCTTAAGGCATTGTAAACAAATTCATTTACAGAAACTAAAAAAAAAGTAAATGAAATCTAATTGGAAGTAATTAATTAAAATACTGTGTTTGAAATGTGACTTTCAATGCTTCTTTTTTGAAATAGGTTGACTTAGGTTTTGTTTTTGGAATAGATTATCTTACATATTCTTGTAGACTTGATTCTTAAAGACATTTAGCAATAGCATAGTTTGTAAATGCTCTTAAAAGGTGGAGAATTCTAAAGTTATACATGTTTTTAGCTTTTGAACCTTTATTTATGAGATGTCATTTTTGAGTTGTATATCCTACATTGAATTTTTGTCATGAGTTTTTGAAATTAATTGATGTTTGCTAAGGCTTTATTATACATTGCATGAGTAGGATTCTATGTGCGGAGGTATATGTGTATATTTGTAGCTATTGACCATGGATAGTTATCAGTTGGCTGGGCCATCAGCTTTTACATGTAGGTAAGTTATATACTACAAGCTACAGCTGCTGACATTGATATATTCAAAGCTTTCATGAAACTAGAGTCAACTTGGATGCTATGGGGCAAGAACGAGGAAACATTGTGTAAAGAAAAATATGAACAGAGCCAGGGACATAATACCTTACAGCCCGGGGTTATAAATATTCTGCTAATATTCAACTGAAATATTTGAAGAAAGAAATAGCTCTTTTATATCAGAATAATCAGTTTGTTATTCAAGTACTTAAACTTTTATCCTTCACTTGTTGGAAAAGAATTTCAAGAAAATGAAAGAGTGTACTCAGTAGAAATCAAAGAATGACATTGGTTGAAATAGTCTATTTTGGGAAAAGTGAAACTAAGTGTATGGATAAATAATGACTGAATTAAACTATTAAAGTTTAAATTAATAAGAATTTGCTCCTATGTGGTTCCTGTTTGAGGTCTTGAAAGCTCCAGTCTGCTGAGTCTAGGAATGGAGCATTTCCTTTTCACAGCAAGCTTGGAAGTGCTGGGGTCATTGCACTGTGACATTGTGACAAGTGATGCTGATTCATCACATCTCAGATCCTCTCATAATCTCTTCCAGTAGCACTGTAAACTCGCAAACTTCTCTGAGCCCTGAAAATTGGAAGGAAGGCTGAGAAAGAGCAGTTGTTTCTAATTATTCTAGTATGTGTTGCTGTATAATTGTGTTTTCAGACAATGTGTGTTTTTCTTTCTTCTTCCTCTTCCTTCTTCCTTTTTAAGAAAAGTTAACAGACATACTTAATCTGCAGAGCACATGAGACTACAGGAAATAAAATCTAAATTGGAATGGGGAACTTCAAAAAAATGTTTTTTAAGTGAGCAGAGGATTCATTACCCTAAAAACTAAAGTCTTAGATTTAAATATTTAATTGGGGTGTTATGATCTCTGTATAAAGAATATTTCTTTTCTTCTTAAACTAGATTCTGCTGATGATTCTTCAGATTCCATTAAGATATTATCTCTCATTATGACAAATTTTAATCAAAATTTCTGAGGTTGTCTCTAATATGTATAGCTATCCTTATCTCAACTGGTAAAAACCCTTGGTCTTTCCTATTATTGCTTATACTCTCTCTTCAACAAAATTAGAGATAAGGGCAAAATAGTTTCTGCCGGGTAGCAAGGGGGTAGGGGGGGGAGAGGGAAGGGGGGGTAAGGGAGAGGGTGGGGGAAGGGGGAGAAATGACCCAAACATTGTATGCACACATGAATAAAATAAAAATTAATAAATAAATAATTGTCAAACATAACACAGTGACTCTGGTAAAATAGGAAAATAAGGTGCTGAACTCAAAGTTAAAGTCTGACAATCATCCATAATTTAAAAATTTGTACACATCAAAATGATTTTCAGGAGTGGGGATGTGGCTCACATGGTAGAGCGCTTGCCTACAAGCAAAGTCCTGAGTTCAAGCCCCAATACTTCAAAAAAAAATAAATGTTTTTCAAAATGGAGTTTACCAATATGGAAAGAAATGAATTGGTTCTTACACTGATACTGATTGGGTATGTGACATCTATCATTCTTCGATTCATTTCAATTTAAAAACATTTTGTTATTTTTTTTATAATATGGATTTAAAGAATGAGAATATTTAAAATGAGTCAGGTGATTGTGGCCCTGGCCTTCTGAAGGCAGGGCCATGCTTCCTTAGACTTTGTGTTTGTCAGAAAGGATCCCTAAGGTCCTAGTGTATTGAGGCATTCACTCATTATTTATCTATTAAATGCATTTAGTTTTATAGTAGATTTTGTCACAGAATTATAATTTCAAAGTCAGAATGTTGATTTTGCTGTGCATTTCAATTTTGAAGCAAATAACTTACTTGGTATCTGCCTCCAATACTATTTAGGTAAAAAATTAAATTATATATATATATATATACATAATTTTCACCTGTGATCATATATAAGCATGATCATATATAAACTCATATGTAGAACATGTTTGTAACAGTGGAACTACTCTATGGAAGTTGGGGAAAATGAAAAGGAAAAGAGAATTATAGAGCATCAATAATACTGTAAAACATAACACCTATGAAGGTAGAGGATATAAGGCTATGTATTGAAAGCAATTGAAAAATGGGGGTGGGAGGTAAAGGGGTAAGGGAGAACAGTAGAAGGGTTTGAATGGACCAAATAAAGTATACCCACAGCAGGGATACACTGAGAAACCCCTTTGAGTATCAACTTAAATACTAATAATGAAAGATGGAACTGTAAAATAAGTACAGTGTATGTGGGGTGGGGTACTAGTGAGAGGGGAAAGGGTGAATGAAAAAGATTAAGGTGACTATGGTTGATGGACTTCATATACTTATATGAAATAGAACAAAGAAAAAATTCACCTATAAACCAAGTATGTTCAAATCATTATCTTTGTGCTTAAGGATACATTGCTGAGTTTTAAAATAATTTGCTGAATATATGAACAACACATATCTTCAAAAGTTTATGAATGCTAACTCTAGGATCATGTAAAAACCATGTTCAAGTTGTTTGAACACCAGACGCCATTACAAGGGCCTTGACAAATACGGGTTCTCTCAGCTTCCATAATAAGTGTAGATTTTCCAAAAATGTGCCTGCATTTCTTCTTTGAATGCCCACAAAACTATCTTAGTAACTCCTTTCCTTCCCACAGCAGGGTATTATATACCACAATTTTCTGTATTAATCCTTTTAGTATATTTTTAGTGTAAAATTTTTATAAAATGTGCAGGATTGAAAAATATTGTTTCTTCTCACAGAGAATATCTTGCAATGAGATGTTTGTGGACATAGTTTTTTGTTTTGGGCCAATTATTCTATTTGCTTTAATGTGTGTGTGTGATTATTTTGTGTGTGCATGCCTTTTCTTTTTATTTGTCCCTTTTTTGTCTTTTTTGCCTGCCTTCTATTTTTATATTGCTTTCCTATGCTTTGTCTTATTTGAATTCTATTGGCAATTCTTTTGGGTAAACAACTTGTTATTATAAATTTTTTTTTACACATTAGCATGTAATTGGAACAACCATTCAGAATGATTTATAATTAAAGTCAAAGTCTTAAAATTTAGATTACTGAAATTTATAATTGTTTTCAGTTGAATAGAACAAATAGGTTCAGGAAATACTAGGTTTCCATTATATCAAAAGAGAATCTATGAGTAAATACGTTCTTAGAATCTTAATTTTTTCATATCTCTTCACATTCCTTAAATGATGTATATTCTTAGTTTACTGTTTGGATTTTTATTCAAAATTTTACATTATAGTTTCATGTAGTCTGTTTATGCTATGCTATGTTAATGTTTTTTTCTAATTATTTCAGTATGTAAAATATGAGCACAAATTGGCTTGAATTGAGAAACAGCCTCAATTTTACTTTGTCTAATGTGAACAAGGCCCCTATTTCTATGATCCTTGTTTTCTCATCATGTAAGATTAGTTTTAAATGACAAATACTATGGAATTTTCTTATTTTATGGTCCTCTGATGGTTTTAGTTTGATAAATTTCAGTCAACCTCAGAAAATAATCTTGTAATGGAAGTATTTTAGTTTAATGTTTCTAAATAGTCAAATGAGAGAAACACATTTATATTTATAAATCGAGCATACTCTATGCTCATTATTCAAAAGTAGTAGAGTATAATACCTGGTTCTTTATCCTGATAACAGAATATGGACTAAGTCAAGCATTTCTAACTTTGGCATTGAAACTCAAGTTATATTAGCTGATATAAGAGAAGGTTTTTTTTCAGCCCATAAACCTGCTGTAGATGATATTAAATCTCTGCATTAAAATACGAATTCTGTTTGAGATTTAGCATTTATTTCACAATTTCCCTAGCGTCAATATTCAGGCCATTGCAGTAATGAACCAGGAATTTGATTATAAAGATTTTATTTTTATGCATGAATAAAGAAAAATATTTACTTTTTCTCATTGGAGTTTGAAATTGATAGATTTCTTATAGTATGGGAGGGGAGGCTGAGGAGAAAAAGAGAAAAACTCCAAGAGGCAGCCCAATTTGGTATAGTAGGCAGGGTTGTAGGAATTCTGAAGTAGAATTAATCCTTTCTCTCTTTTTCTCCTTCCTTCCTCTCTTTTCTCTCCTTTTTTCTCCTCTCTCCTTCCCTCCTTCCCTCCCTTCTTTTTTTCCTTCCTTCCTGTTCTCTTTGACTTGATATTAGCTTAGTTTGCATGCCTATGGTCAATCATCTATATTAACATTGAACTATTATAAAAGAGAAAGTTCTTATCATAATGCTACTTTTGATAAATCATAGAAATGATTTACTATATCCAGAGGAAAATAAAATGGATATGTATACCTCTTAGTTAAAAAGACATATTTGAGGTTCCTTATCGTTCTGGGCTGTTAAAAAAGGCCTCCTTGAAAATTGAAAGAAGAAAAATCAGGAGATGAACCAATTTGGGTTCTAATACATGTATACACGGAAATGTCACAAGGAAATCCCTGTGTAGCTATCTGAAACAAACAAAAATGTCATTTTCTTTTTTATAATCAGAGAACAACAGGGCAGAACATGTACTGTCTGAGGGAGGTGGTACCAGTGGGAGGTGGGAGGAGGTGGGGAAAGGGTGTGGGAGGCTGAATATTGTGCAGATACTGTGTACACATATATGTAAATGGAAAAATGATTCCTGTTGAAACTGTTCCTGAAATGGTGGAGGAGGGGGAAAGAAAGAAGAATGGTAGAGAGGATGAATTCAAGTATGATATATTTGACATATTGTAAGAACTCCTGTAAATTCTACAATGTATCCTTAGCCAGCACAACAATTAAAAAAATTATGAGGCAAAATATTTACTGAAAATATTTTATATAAAATTCTAATGTGGAGCCAGGTGCCAGTGGCTCACGCCTGTAATCCTAGCTACTCAGGAGGCAAAGATCAGGAGGATCACGGTTTGAAGCCAGCCTGGACAAATAGTTCTCAAAACCCTATCTTGAAAAATCCTACTCAAAAATAGGACTGATGGAGTGGCTCATGGTAAAGGTCCTGAGTTCAAAACCCAGTACCACACACAAAAAATTCTAATATGGAACATACTACTAAACTGTGAATTTATGGGGAACATGGACTATGTCACAGTAATCCCTGTGTCTTGCTTGGGGCACATGGGATCTGTAGCCATCCTATGACTGTTTGATAAATGCTGGTGGGGACCATCTCAGCAGAACACACAGCACAGAAGTCTGTTTTAGTTTATGCATCACTGCTGATACATTTCTATTTCTTTAACACCCAGATGACAATTTAAGTGTGAAATTAATACAAACATTTTAAATTTAATATAGTTTTAGTATTTTAAAGACAAAATATTCTAAATTTGAAAAATAATTTTAATTTTTCAAAACTGAAAATATTTTGATTTAAAATTTTTTTAACATCTTACAAATACATAAAAATATTAGTAAGACTTAGAGAAAACTTAATAAAAATACTTTTAATTCTCAAACCTTATTTTTGGTTACTAAGACTAATCAAAATTTATTGTAAGAACAATTTTAAGACAGAACAAAATGATTCTGCAAAATGAGACTATAAGGTGCTGAGAGTTTGATTTGGTCAGTGTATTTGCAAACATCGTCATATACATTTTCATGGTGTTAGTTTGGAACATTTGCTTTATGTCAGCTATTTATTATGAATTATAATTATTTGAAGGGACTATTTGCTGTCACAGATCCATATAGCACAGAAATAACTCCTACATTTCACGCTGAAAAGAGAGCCCCCAGCCCCATGGCTTCTCTTCTCCACGTGTCTTTGGCAAAGACACATATGGAAGTGGAACTCTCTAGCATGTCAGTGCTTTTTCTTGAGAAACACATTTTAAAATTACAACATGAAATTTCTCTTCATTCGTGTCTTACCTTCTTGTTTGTGAGAAACTGAAGAATTTCCATCTTGTTTTAATTCATATATGAAATGGTTGATAAAGGCTTTATAATTTTAAAACACTTTCACAATTTACAATTGTACTTATTTTTTTCAGATTTTTAATCTTTACTGTTTTACAATGTTATTACTATTTTATACACAGAGAGAAAAGTTTAATAAGAGTATAGGCAATAATTCAATCAAGTAGCTTTGCAGTTTTAATTCTTTAGAGAGAAGGACCATAAAATCCTCCCCTGTATGTCTCACAACACAGGCAGGTGGAGGGTTTTCATCCTAATGACAAATATAGAAGATAAAAACCAAACTAAACCAAAATGACAACAAAATATACCTCGCTGATCCTTTGCACTTTGCAAACCAGATATCCTAGGACACAAAACAGCATTGACTAAGCCCCTGAACTGAGAACCAAATTCTCATCCTAGTAATAGTTAAATGACACCAGACAAGTTGCTCATTTCTGCCTCAGTTTCCAGATATATAGACAGGAATTATCCACCAGAGTTTTTTGGAGATACATAATAGCCACAAACATCATGAACTGTGTTTATTCACAAAAGTTAGCTAAATTTTATTATTACTTTTTGTGTTAGGATCTTTTGTAGTTTTGATGGACACTTGCTATGAGAGGCAGAAAAACAAATTTTTGGTTTTTGTTGGAATCTTGTTGTCTGGGGCAGAATGTGTGCTGTTTGGTGACAAAAAAGAAGCTAACAAAATGAACCACAGAAGTCACTTCAAATACTGTTTGATGTGTCACAGATAAGAATGAATTTTTAAAGCTGAGGCACAGACACTCTAGCAGGACAGCATTGTCCCCTATACTGGAGATCACTTACATTTTAGGATGTCAAACAGCTTAACTTCAGCAGATCTTTCTAGTACACAATTAAGATATTGCAACAGTTTGCTCAACGGAACACATTACAGAATCCTAACGTTCTTTGCAAACATGAAGTCTTGAGTTCAAATACTAGTCACACTCACACAAAAACTAAGACAGAATCTTGATGTTTTATTTGATTTAATTCATTAAATTATATTTGAATGAAAAGCAGTTCAAAAGAGACAGGCTTTGGAATCAGGCAAAAATAGGTTTGGATATAATTATACAATGCATGACTTTTTAACTCTTTGTAAGACAAGGTTCAGTTTTGTTGTCACATTGATAATATTAGTTGGGTTATTAAGTGAGGAAATAAATGCCCAGATCAATCTGTTATAAATGACCCCAGAGTCCCCTGTTTCCTGTCCTTTACTAGCAACTAGACAGTTGGCTTAGAGCAAGGGAGGAGAATAAAATAGAAGTTTCTACCTTCAGAACTCTTTTTTTGTGCTCAGAGAACATTCTTACTTTTGAAAAGTTTATATAATAAGTGGAATTATTATTATATCCATTTCTGGATGGAAAGACAGACATTTATGTGACTTGTTCTTAGTTGCTATAAATTTGTGAAAATTTCGTCTAGAGACCAAGTTGGCTATTTCCGGAGCCAGAGCTTCTAACATTCTCGGTTGTCAGCACAGTTGGTATATTCGAATGGGCAAATATGAATTAAAATATGGGTCCAGTATTTATAGGTTATATGACTTTGTATAAATCTGTTAGTTTCCAGTCTTGTTTCCTCTTTAAAATGGGGTTGTTATAAAATCTGCTTCATAATGTTATTGCTAGATTTTAATGACAATTATTGCCCTACATAATAGAGAGATCAACATCTCTAATCTCAGGAATTCCAATTCCCCAGATTGCATGTTAGTTCCATGCACTTAGAGCCATAATTTTAGGTGCATAGTGGAGGTTACTCTCTTCTGTGTAATTTTTAAAATATTAAGCCTCAATAGAACAATTCCAGCAAACACTAGAAACTAGGATTTTAATTATTATTTTTAGAAAACTGGAGAACGTGTGCATTTTAGAAGCTTTCTGGTGTGTCCATCTACCATCCCTTGCTAACTCAACAGATAAATAAGAACTGAAAATCATGCATGTTGGACATTGTAGGTAACATTTAGTGTTAGTTTCTGATAGTACTCAGATATTAATCTATTTAAGCAGTAGATTAAACATGGGTGGAATTCAGTGTGGACTTCTTTTCTGGGGATTAGCTATCTTTATCTTTCTATGGCTCAGTTAGGTCTTTGCCAATTCCCTCACAAATTTCTTCCTAGCATGAATAAGAAGGTGATTTTTGCCTGATTCTTATCTGTTGAAAGATCTGGAAGGTTTAAAAAATTTGAAACAATTACTTGTCCTAAAATTACTTCCTTTTGGAAATGAATTGATGGAAATGGGGACATAGCCATTTATAATGACTGACAATAACATTGGTCTAAATATGAGCTAATATTTTTTGGTATTTATAATATATTCACTGCCTCATTATGTATTGACTCATTATTTTGATGTCCTTTAAATTGCAGCTAAAGCAATTATATGAACTCTTTAAAGTAGTATAGAAAATTTGTGTCAAAATTACTCTGTTAAAGCAAATCTGTGTATTTACAAGAAAAGATACATTGATTATTTTAGATTTGGGTCTGAGTCAGAATGTACTGCATATAAATAAAAGGCTTACCTTAAATTTCTTATCTCTATACCATTTGTATGTACCAGAAACTTACCACGGGATTGGTTTTTCTTCCTTTCTTAAACTTTTTGTTAGATACCTGTTCTGTGCCAATCACTTCAGTGATACCTAAAGTTTAAAAGAATGAGATAAGGCTTCTTATTGGAAATGATTAATGAGTAAAAGTCTCTTCATTATGGCAAAGACAGAAGTCATTAATTTTGGTAGCTAGGTGTTTCTTTTTGTTACGTTAGAGTGTGTAGCAATGTTTCTAGATCATTTATAAACATTATTTTGTAACTTGGAACTAGGTTTGAATCAAAGAGTCTTAAAGGCAGAACTGCTAATTCCAAACCTTGTGATGAAAACATTAAAGTGACTCTTGGTAGGGGTGAAAAATGATTGTCTTAAATACTGGTATAGAATACATTTTTGAAAAAATGATTGTCCAGATGAGGATGTTAACTATAATACCAATTGCAGATCTGTCAAAAAACAGTTTCAATTTCTTGAATCAATTTTGGAGATGCCAATTTATATTTTATTTTGCTTGTTATTTTCCCCTTTCAGTGCCAAAATCTTTTTGATTTAGTTTTCATTTTTTGAGATAGACCCTAACTATGTAGCTTCAGCTGGTCTTGAACTATTTAGCCTAATCCTGGGTTGAAAACTTGAGATTCTCCTGCCTCAGCCTCCTGAAAGCTGGAATTACAGGCACATACTGGGCTCTAAATTCAATTTAAATTGGCATAAGTTAAAGGAATTGATGGATGGTATTTATATAAATAGATTTATGTGGATTATACTATTTAATTATTAAAAAATACTATTTTACTTATTACAGAAGAAGCAAGCTGTATTACAATAATATTAGAATATGTTTTAAAGTGCTGATGCATCTAGCTATTTTGAATATTCTAGGAAACACAAACAACCTGCTAACATCTCTTGCAGTATTTAAACAGATTTTATGTAATTTAAACTTTGGTTTTATAGCAGGGTGAAAAGTTCTGGAGATCAGTCATTATTTTCTGAAAAAAAATTGATGAAACTTACAGATGTAACAAAATATAAAATGGAACTAAAATACTTATCCACAATAATGTCTTGATATTATAGGTGAGTTAAAATTTAAAACCATGCAGTGATTTTGCATTTTGATTCTTAAGGTCTTTATATTTTAAGATTGAAAAAGTTGTGATGAAAGTACACATATGGTAATTAAAACACTATAAAGGGGGATATGATAGGTGTTGAGGCAGCCTTCCACCCCCATTCACTGCTGTGAGATAGATAATCAGTCATCAGTCATGTTTTGTGTAAGTGGTGGTGTAGTGCTCAGAACTCCATGTTGATGGCTTCTTGCTTAACTTCAGTCAGAGTGCTTCTTATACTCGCAGATGGTTCTCACTCTATCTGCTGGACAGCAGTCTGTTCTTTAGCCTACCTTTTGTTGATGATTGTTTTCTTCTTTCTCTGACTACTTTATTTTTTATTATATTTTATTTTTTGGTGTTAGGTAAGGAATCAAGAGTCTACTGCCTCCTAAGTACATACTCTCCCATTGAGCTATGTCCCTACACCCTGTTTATTTTACTAAGGAGTGAAAGTGGGTTTGTAGAACAGATGGTTACAAATGGATAACTTGTAGACAAAATGTGTTTGCATTTAATTTTTTGCTAGGTATTTGAAAGGGTATATCAACTTAGGGTCCTATGTAGGATGTTTGACTATGTCTACTTTTGTCTCTTCTCACAGCTACTGTTGGTTTTAAACATTTTAAAGCTTTGCTGCTGACTTCTCATTGCTGAGCTTTACAATGAAGACATGTCACGTGCATCTCTGTGTACGTGTGGGGGTGGGGCGTGCAAGACCATGTGTGCACTTGATCATAGCTTTGCCCAGCTTCCTTTTTGGTTGTGGTGTCCTGTATTGTGAGTTTATTCATTGTTTATTGCTTATCATTTAAGTATTTCAGCAACACATACTTTTTCATGTTTGCTGCTATTTTATCCAGTTCTCTTTTTAAAACCTGTTCGTGACTTTTCAGAATTATGATTTTAGTTCACAATTTTTAGGAGTAAACACATTCTTAAATTTTAATTAGTAAAAGTTTAGAACTTGTTTTATTGTCTCAGGATTTTTGTGGCTTGCTTAGAAATGTTTTTCCCACTCACTCATGATTATTTAAAGAGAAAAAAACCTGACACACTTTTATTTCATATCCATTCTATTTTGATGTTTTTATAATTTACATTCAGTATTTTCTTTTTTCTATTTATTTTTATTAGTATATGATATTTATGCAGCAGCTGTGGTTGTAAAACCTCCAAAATCCCTCATTCATTTGAGTTTCTTTGGTCTTCATACTAAAGTACAGAATCCAGCATAATTTTTTCCTTCATAAGGTTGGCCAATTGTCACCCATATACAAAATTAATTTTTTCCCTTCATTGACTTGAAATGTATTAAATTTATTAGATTTTCTTTTTAAGTAAACAACTTAAGGAAGTAAGAACAAAGAGAGTCCTTGCCCAGAAAAACAAACAAACACAATTAAAACTCTACTTCAGATAAAGTAATGTAAAGTTATATTAGACATTTATTTCCTGAGTGGTGCGTATTTCATAAATTATGCTTTTGTGTTATTGGGGTCACAGATCAATGAAAGATGATGTCAGATTTTGAACATTAGCTGAGCCCAGAAAGATAAATCAAGGATTTTGCTGTTTTTTGATTTCTGTGAGATCCACAACATCAATATCACATAAATGGATTGCCAGTTTTGTACATATCCTAAACTATATCGAGTTGTAAGTAATGAGTTCTGATTATGACTTAGATTTTGAATATAACTGTGAAGTTAATTCAGTGTAACAGTCTACAAAACCAGACTGTCATTCACGTGCAGTAAAGGAGGGGAAAGAACTCAGACACTCATGGCTTTATTAACTGGTGTGCAGTTTCCTTTCCATTTTGTTTTGAAAACCAGTTATGTACTCTAAGGAAATTCATAGCAATTTATAGTCTGAGCAGCAGTCTATAAAAAGTTTAGTCTCTCAGACCCAAACATCAAAAGCCAAATATGAAGCTAAGTATGGTATAAATCTGATCTCAAGTGGAATACTAAATAAAATGCTAAAATAGTATTTTCATCAATAACTGCTTTTAGCCTGTCATATGACCTGGACTGTATATCTTTGGTCCAGGATCAGGGAAACCTGTAAATCTTTAACCACTACATTTTATGGAATTCTCAAGTCAATGAGGGTTACTGATGGGGCAAGAGATGGGCAAGGGTTCTGCAGTGTGCTTTCTGGCACTGCTTTTCCATCAACAATAAAGTGCAAAGATTTTTTAACTTTCATTATAGTTTAAAGCAATATATTTTCTTCAATTTCTACAAAGTACTTGTAACCTGTTTATATTTGAATACATCTTTTAGTTGAATCGAACTTCACCTGGTTGAAAAAAAGTAAATTTACATCAGAAGAGGTTTGATAAATTTTATGCAAAAACTTTTAAAAATATTAAACACTAGTTTGCAAACACTATCATTTCCTCCCCAGCTCAGTAATATTGTTCCAAAATTAATATAAAAATATTCTAAATCTTTATTGTAATATTCTTTTTAATTATAAAAGTAGCATAGTAAGGCAGAAAAATTAGAAAATCTGAAAGAAAATAATTTTACCCAGGAAATAATTACTTGTTAATATTTATGTGTGCTATTTTCTAGTCTGTTTTATACTTAATTTTATACCATTTTTATATAGCATTAAAGCCAATTGCAAACTTAATTTTTCTAGTTTAAAACATTTATGCATATAATTTAATTGACCATTTCCTATTTTTTCAAGGTTTGAGATCCTTATTGTATCCACTATTAAATACTGCTGCACATGAAAACTCTTCTGTATATGTATTTTTCGAATTTCTGGTGACTAAAGTGTAATTAACAGGACAAATGCCATGATACACACTTATTTAAATATTTCTGACATACACTAAGGAAATTCATAACAATTTATAATCTGAGCAGTAGTCTATAAAAAGTTTAGTCTTTCAGACCCAAACATTATTATTTAGTGAAAAACATCTTTATATAGTTGATACCTAAACATCCTTTTTGTTACATAAAACAGTTTTTTTATGTTCATTATTAGGCATTTATGTTTTTCTTTCATTAATTGTTTATTAAGATTGTTTGCCCAATTTTCATTGTCACTTTGGTAATTTTTTCCACTAAAGAATATGAAAGTTTGATTCAAGATCACTGTGGCAGAAGACTAGGTTGCTAAGTGCCCATTAATCAAACACTGCTGTTCAGGCCAGGACCTTGTCACGTTGGCTGGCACCTCTTCAGTCTATTCAAGTGGCCACTGCTAGCTTCAAGGGAGAGGAGAATAATCCTCCTCCCTGTGTCCAGAATAGGAGAATGGTGACTGGGACTGCTAGTATTTTATGTCCCAGATGTACCTCTTGCTAACCAAAAACTATTTAATCTTTTGCCCCAGGGTTATTGTTTTTTCCTTCTCTTTTGAATAAGATTACTTTTTAAAAATTACTGCCTCAGAGAAGCACATTTTCCTTAGTTTTGGAAAGTTTCCCTCCAATATATCTGTACAGAAAAAGACAGAATGGAAGACAACTGGACTCCATAGGTTAACTCTGTGGATAGCATGATGATGTTAATTTTGTCTTCTCTGTTTTTTTTTTTTTTTCACTATGGCTTATAATAATATAGCCGAAACAATATTTCTTCTTTGGCAGTTGTAGGTGTTGCCTGTCAATTGTGTGCTTTTATTACTTGGTGACTGTTTTGAGTCCAAATTGAAAATGTTTATGGTCTTCTCTGTTCTATTAATTAATTGGTCCTATAGACATACATTTTCTGTATGGGTTTACTGTAAAAGATGAAACCAGTTAAGTACTATTTATATATGAATATATGGCTAATATTCACTGCAGAGGCAAATACTGTGCTATGATGGAGTTTTTCAATTTCACAGCTTTTTTTCCTTTTCTTATTTTTTCAAATTCCCAAATGTCCTCATGTAGTAAGTGGCTTTAGTATATTTGTAAGCTCTTACCCTCATATATCTAGTTTATAGATTCTAGTCTTTCCAAAGACTTCTTTTCCAGCTCCTGTATGCAAATCAGACTCCTGGATGAATGATAACTGTGGATGGCACTGTTATTCTGTGGTTGATTGTATATCTTTTTATTGGTTTGTATCTTCATGTGGTTTTTGTTGTTTTATTAAGATGGAGTCTTACTGGGTTGTTCAGACTTCTCACAAACTCTTGATCTTCCTGCCTGAGCCTCCTGAGTGTGGGATTGCAAGAATGCAACTATGCCTGGCTTCATCATGTGCTTAAGTCAATTTTTCTTTATAACTTACAATGTATTATTTTGAAACAATTTTGTATGTAAATGTAGATGTACACATATGCAATATATTATAAGTATATACTGTTTTAATGGAATCACTGATAATCTTTTTCCCTCTCATGATATAAGATGTATCTTCATGATAGCGCCAAAATTTTTATCTTACTGATTTTTTTCTACCTCATAGAATGCATTCCATTTTTGTCTTCAAAAGCAATTATTTTTTTAATTTGGAGTTACTAATTTAGATTTAGATTGCATTTTCTTCCACATAGTTAAAAATACCTTGGTTTCTAGTCATTTTATTGTTTACTTTGCATTGTCTGACCATCTCATATTTGAATTATTCTTATCTTCCACTAACATATCTTTTTTCTACACTTTATGCCTGGAGCGCACACTACTAGACCTTTCTGTTTTCCTGCAGTTTGAAAGCAGTGTCCTCTAACCCAAATTAACTGCATTGCTGTCAACTTGAAATTTCTTCTAAGTCATCATTTCGAGAGATTTTCCTGAGCCTGGTGATTATGATTTTCTTGGTTTCTATTCTGATTTTTTTTTTTTTCTGGAGCTCATCCTTATGTGACATTCTAAGAAAAATTGGTCTGGAGTTGAAGGTCCTGAACTCTTGAATGCTTGTGAAGATTTTAGTTGTTGTCTCCTATGTGACTGAAGAGTTTACTGGATATCGGCTTCTGTGTTAAAAGTCACATTTCCTTAGAGTTTGGAAGGAATTACACACCTACCCTTACCATCAGATGGAGTTTGAGAATTCTGATTCTTTCTCCTTTCTGAATTTACAATTTATTTTCTAGAAACCCTTAAGTTCTTCTTTAACTTTATCTTTAGTCTCATAAATTTCAGTAGAGGTATCTAGAGGGGAATTAAAAATAATTCTAAGCACTCAATTGAAAATGAGGTGTCCGTTAAGATCAGAGAGATACCTAAGTTTTATTTACACAGTGGATTTGTCTTTTTACATTGTCATTATTATTCCATTCTATTTGACTATTACATCTATTTACTTTTTCACATCTCATTTAAAGTGTATTTAGTATAATATAAATACTTGAATGTTGAACATCTATCAAATTTTTGTGATTCTTTACCTTAACATATTATTTTCTACTAATGTAATGTAATTAATATAAATTACATGACATCTATTCATTTGTCTATATGAACATATCACCAATCCTGAGACTCCTTGAAGAGTTATATCTAAATGACGCTTAAGCACATTTTTACTTTTCTCCACCTCATGCCCATGATTGTTGGCTACTTGAAAAGTATTGCTTGCATAGATTTTGAGAATAACACAGAATCATTGGAAGAAGAGAAACATGTTTTTGACTGATGATGGAAATACTGCACAAAGTAATAAGTAAATATTGCAATAGGGAAACTGATAAGTAAGAAAACCTGAGCAATAACATCAGTAAATAAAAAGTAGCTGATATGTGCATTCCGTGTTACCCACTCTATGTTCATCATTATAACCCCCTTTCTTGTATTTAATTCTTAAGTTACTTTTCTTTCTTCTTTGTAACAGTTTTCACAAAATCTTACATTCACAACTTTCATCTTTGCTAATTCAGTATTTTCAGAGAGTCTTTATGTTGACAGCATAGTTTAATTTTTGATATATTATATATATGACATTTTATCTTTAAAATATGGTTTTTGAATATACAAAGGAGAAAATTGTCTTAAGTTTCATTTCTACAATTTCAGATCTAAAACTCAGACAGGTTAAGGTTCACCTATATTAAACCTGTATACCAATAATGGCCAGAAATATTCAATAGAAAAATATAAACAATTGATAGAAGAAACAGATTCAGGGATTATGTTTTTTATATTTATTAGGACATATTAATTGTACATGGGGATTTTATTTCCATATTTGCATAGATGTACCTTGGACAAGTTCACTCCCTCTACCATACTCCCTTAACTCCTCCTTTTCAAGCAGTATTTGGTGGATTTCATTATGCTATCTTAATACATCTGTATATGTAGAATGCTTTAATCCTGTTCAGTCCCCAATATTCTCTCCTTTCCCTTCCCACTGATTCCCATGTGCAGACATTTCCCCTTTTGTGCTCAGGTTCCATTAGCATTGTGATTATCATCAACAGCAGCAGCCACAGAACCATCATCATTTTAGGTCTAGATTCTGCATATGAATGAAAGCATGACACATTTGGACTGTTGGGTTTGGCTTATTGCTCAACATAATGACCTCTAATTCCACCCAATTTCATGAAAATGACAATTTCACTCTTCTTTATGGCTGAATAACACTCCATTGTGAATGTATACCACATTTTCTTTATCCATCTATTAGTTGTTGAGCACCTAAGTTCTAAAGCTTAGCTATTATGAACAGTGCTGTGATAAACATAGGTGTACAGATATTTCTATTGTATGTTATTTTATACTCCTACAGATATATGACCAACAGTAGTATTAGGGTCATAAGAAAAGTCAATTTTTAGTGTTGTGATGAATCTCCAAAGAGATTTCCATAGTGACTGCACTAGTTTATAGTCCCTCCAAAAATGTATAAGGATTCCTTTTTGCAAATCCTTGCCAACATTTATTGTTGTTTGTTTTCTTGATGATTGCCTTTCTGACTAGTGTGAGATGAAATTTCAATGTTGCTTTGATTGTATTTCCTTTATAGCTAAGGATATTGAAAATTTATTTATGTATTTGTTAGTAATTTGTACTAATACGTTTGAGAACTTCAATTCATTTGTTCATTTATTACCTGGATTCTTTGCTCTAGGTGTTTAACTTTTTGAGCTCTTTCTATATTTTGGGTATTAATTCTTTATCCAATGAATAGCAGGCAAACATTTCCTCCCATTCTGTCAGTTGTCTCTTAATTCTGGTAATTGTTTCATTTGATGTGCATAAGCTTTTAAGTTTGATCTAATCCAGTTTGTTAATTCTTGCTCTTATTTCCTGGACATTTGGAATTATATTAAGGAGTAATTGCCAGTGCCTTTATCTTAAAGGGTTTTCCCTGTGTTTTCCTCTAGTAGTTTCAAAGTTTAGGTCTTACATTAAGATCCTAGATCCATCTTGAATTGATTTTTGTAGAGTGAGAAGTAGTGGTCTTATTTCCATCTTCTGCATGTTAATATCCAGTTTTCCCAACACCATTTATCTTTTAAAGAGCCAACTTTTTGTTTCATTGATTGTTTTGTTTTCCAGTTTCCATTTCATTAATTTCTTCCCCAATCATTATTATTGTTTTTTCTGCATTCTAATCATACATTTGTTTTTTCTCATTTTTCTAGGAGTTTGAGGTTCATTATTAGGTTGAGATTTGTCTTTTTTTTTTTAATGTTGTGCTGGGGATACATTGTGGCATTCACAAAAGTTCTTTCAATATATCAAATATATCATAGTTCAATTCACCACCTCCATCATTCCCCTTTATCCTCCCCTCCTCATTCCTGGAATAGTTTCAACAGGTTTCAATTTTCCATTTTCATATATGTATACACAGTATTTGTACCATATTAACCCTCCTACACCCTTTCCCCACTTCCTGCCTCCTCCCATTGGTATCAACCCCTCAGACAAAATCTGTTCTGCTCTCCTGTTTTCTGGTTTTGTTAAAAAAATATATCATTTTTGTTTAAACAAAGGAAATGAACCAGTTAGGATTATAATACATATATACATGGAAAAGTCACATGGAAACTCCCTGGATAGCTACCTTAAACAATATATCTGTCTTTTTTTTTTTTTTTTTTTGTAATAGTTTCTCATAACTGTGAACTTTCCTTTTAGGACTGCTCTTGATGTATTCCAAAGGTTGGGTTAAGTTTATTCAACAATCTATTGTTCAGTCTTCATTTGTTTAAGTATTTTCTGTAATTTCTTTGACTGTTGATTTCTGGTTTTATCCCATTTGTGTCTAACAGAAAACAAGGGGTTATTTCAATTTTCTTGTTTTAGGTTCTAAAATATGATATTTTGGAAAAGTCCCATAGGCTGCTAAGAAGGAAGTATATTGTGCAGCTGCTGGATGAAATATTCTGTAAACGTCTGCTAAATTTACTCAATCTATAATGTTAAAAATTCTGAAGTTTCTTTGTTGATCTCTTAGTCTGGATGATCTATCTATTCTTGAGAGAGGAGTATTGAGGTCTCTTTCATTATTTTGTTGGGATCTCTCTAGGCATATAAGTCCAGTAGAGTTTATTTTATGAAGTTAGAATGAATTATTAACATATACATTTGGTTTGTATATTTTAATAATTATCTCCTCTTGATGGTTTTTCACTTCATTAATATGAAGTGACTTTATCTCCTCTGAGTAATTTTGTATTGATTCTGCTTTATGAGACATAAATATAGTTACTTCTACATGCTTTTGGTGCCAATTTTCTTGGAAAATCTTTCTCCAGACTTTTATCCCAGGCTAATGTTTTTCTTTGTTAGTGAGATGCATTTCTTGAAGACATCTTCAAGAATGGTTGGGTCTTGCTGTTTTTTAATCCAACTTGACTTTCTAGATTTTTTTTTTTTGGTGAGACTGGTGTTTGAAATCAGGACCTCTTTCTTGGGAGGTAGGCACTCTTATCACTTGAGCTACTCCCTAGCTCCTATGTCTTTTTATTGAAGAATTAAGACTATTATCATTCAGTGTTGTTATTGAAAGTTATGCAGTATTTCTTTCCATTTTGATGTTTTGTGATACTTGCTTCTATCCTAATCCTCATTTGCTGATGTACTCATCTAGTGGAATTTATTCTTTCTTGTATTTTTCTGATTGTGTTCATCTTCTTCTGTATGGGATACTTTTAAACATGTTCTGCAGTGCTGGTTTGGTGATCATGAATTTCTTTAGCTTTTGTTCATCATGAAAGATTTTAGTTCTCCCTCAATTGTGAAGATTGTATATAGCAATCTATGTTGACAGTTGTTTTGTTTCTTGGCTTAGAATATATCATTCCATGCCTCCCCTGCTTTTAGAGTTTCTGTTGAGAAACCTGTTGGTATTTTGATGGATTTACCTTAGTATGTGATTTGTCCCCTCTGCTTTGTAGCTTTCAGAATTCTTTCTTTGTTCTGTGTGTTTAGTGTTGTATCTATGATATGTGTTTTGGGTGTTTCTTTTCTTATATTGCTTGTTTGATGTTTTGAAAGCCTCCTGTTCCTAGATGACCATCTCTGTGCAAGATTGGGGACATTTTCTGCTGTTATTTTTTTTGAATAAGTTGTGTATGCCTTTAACATGTACCTCTAATCCTACTTCTATAACCATGATTCATAGGTTTGGTCTATTAATGGTGTCTTAGAGTTCTTGAATGTTCCATTCATATATTCTTAGTATATTTCCTTTGTCTGATTCATCTAATTCTTTTACTTCAATTTCAATCCTTGATAGTTTATTTTCAACTTGTTCCATTCTATCAGGAAGACTTTCAATTGAGTATTTTATTTAGGTTATTAAGCTTTTCATGTACAGTTTCAATGTGATATTTTTTGGTATTTCTACACTTTATTGAAGTCCTCTTTCATATGTTGCATTGTCTTCTTTATGTCTTCAGGTGCTTCTATATGTCTATTTTAATTTTTCAGATCAGTCTTATCCTTGTTTTTTTTTTTAATTTATTGTTTAAAATTTCATCTACTTCACTATTGTTAGTGTCCTTTATAGTGGAATTGTAGAGTTTTGCATGAAACACATTACCTAGTTTTTTCATATTACTTGTGTTTCAATGTTGGGATTTACACCTGTGAGGCCAATATGTTTTAGATGAAAGTTTTAATCTCCTGTGTTCCTTTAGTAGGAGTTTTCACAATGTTTAAACAAAACATTGTATAGTGGCTATTCTGTAGTTTATTTTCTTGTCACTAGATGGGTGTGAGTGACTCAGTAGTCAAACATTTGTTCATAGTGCTTGAGACACTAGGTCCAAAGCCCTACTTTACTCAAGAACAGGAAGGTGAGATACAGAAACAATTACAGTTGACAGACATCCACCTTGAGAATCCCTAATAAAGATCAATCACCTCCAGTGCTTTAGCACATCTTTAGAGGAATAAAGAAACAAAGATAATACTTCATGAATTAGGAGGACCTTGGTGAATATGGATAACAATGGGAAGAAGATAGTTGAGATAATGATTATGGACAATGTAAGGTATATAGTACTGTGAGGCTGAAAAGGGAAACAGCTAATGTTAATTGATAGGATTAGTAAGGAAGAAAATGAGATAGGTAGAAAAGATATAGGAAAAGATGTATTAAAAAAACAACAAAAAGAGAAAAACAAAGAAAAATGATTCGGCAATATGTTTATCTGCTAAAGTAAAGGTAACAAAGAAAGATTGCGAACAGAGGAATAGTGAGAGAAGAGAGGAAAGTAAGAACTACTCTAATTTTAGGTGGAAAGAAATAGAAAAGGGCAATAGGAAAGAGAAAATATTACTACAGACGATTATTGATAGGTGGGTGTTGTGGCTGATGTATAACTGAAAGCAAAAAAGGTAGGATGATAAAGTAGAACTAAAAAGTGAGAAAAAGAGAATAAAATTACAAAACAAGCATTAAAAAAAAAAACCCAGTATTTTCTTAATTGCAGTCCAACATAGCTTTTTCTTTTTCTTTTTTAAGTCTGAACTGGTTATTACAGTTAGGGCAGTGTGACTGGCTTGGAGACTTAGCTTAGCAGGAATGTGGCTGCTCTTATCCCTAGGCTGGTTTCCCACCTAGGAAGATAAACTTGGTGTTCTGATTATGGGAGCTCAACCTCCCCAGTTCCCAATCACTTCCCACTGATGTGCTCCATCTCCTCAGTCTCCACTAACTTACTATCTATTGTTCTCTAATTAGGTACCCTTTGTTTGCTGGGTCAAATACTGCTGTTCTGTGCTCTGGACTTGCTGGACTCTTACTGGTCATAGTACTTAGGTCCATGCTGCTGAGATTTTCTAGATGGAACTTTGAATAGTAGCCAGGCTATCCTATTCCTAATGAATCTATTTTTTGTCTTATGAGTGTTTCTGTGATGTGGTTGGTTGGTCCCTTCAATTTATACCTCAGATGCCCATGACCTGTGTGGGTATGTGGCGTGAATCTAAAGAGCAGTGGAGAATGAGAAATAAGACACACACAGACATATAGACATAAAGTAGAAAAGCTGTGGATGGGTGGGCTGCATGTTCCTGATAGGAAACATGAGCTCTTACCTGAGTCAGAGTGCTTATTTTATAGGTCAGTATAAGGAAAAGACTCAGGTAAAAATCAAGCTTTAACAATTTTTGATGCAAGGTGAAAAGAATGAGGTTTGGTGGGCTAATTTTCCTAAGGCTATAGAAGCTTAATTACAATACATCAGCTCTGGAACCATCAAGTCATGCAGGATGCCTTATCTAAGATATTCATTAATCTGGCATCAGGGACTCTCCAAATAGTTCTGGTACTTTATCTAGTTTTGCATCAGGGGGCTTCTATGCAGATGCATGGTTGTATTCTTCAAGGAGATGTGAGAACAAAGGTCAAGACACCAGGTACTGGGAAAAATATGATAGGAGAGGCTGTGCAAACTTCTACAATGGAGAGGCTGTACAAACTCCATTATATCCCAGTCCAGGGCTCATGCCTGGTCTCCAACACTCAGACCTGGCTGGCTGAACAGAGATCTCCACTGCCTGCAACTTCTCTCACTGGCTCTCTTTCAGAGTCCATGAAGTTCATGTTTGTGGGTCTATGCTCTTGTCACTATGTGCTAGCAAGCTCCTGAGATACTGATGGAATAAAATCTACTGTGCCCCCAGCACTGACTTGCTTAGTAGTTCTGCAGGGAATTTAATGTGACAATAGCTGTTCAATAAGGTGTGCAATGAGGAGGGATGCAGGGTGATATCACTTAGATAATATCTTGGTTGCTCCTACATTTTGTTTCTTATTGTCAACTTTTCTTTACTCTTTATCTTGGTGATGATGGTGGTTCTCTTTAACTACATAAAATGAAAACACATGGAGGTGCTGTGCTAAAGCAATATATCATTGGCTGAGAGAATATAGTTTACAAAGTAATTTTTCTGATGTCATTCATAGCATTCAATAAGTTGATTTGTATGTGTTCTGATGGCAGAGCCTCTGGAGAGATTATGAGTATCATATAACTTTTCTGAAGTCTAGCACTTCCTACCTAACAGATGTTCACAAATGATTCTTGTTTAAAGCTTCCTGAACATTGAATTAGCTAATACTGACAATTTCTCCTAGGGGAAACAGTTAGGTTCCTGTGAGCCTCTTGTCACAAACTTTCATCAACCATCAATAGCTAGCCATATTGATGTTATGTGTTTATGTTATGTTTGCAAACACCCTATTTGATATACATTGGCAATTCATTAACTTTGAACCTTCGCTGCAGCACTGTAACTCAGGCCTGAGAGGAGATTTATCTCACGCACATTTTCTCTGCAGAGCACATCCCAGCCTTCTTGTGCTTAGGAACACAAGACTGCACTTTAGCTCTGTGCTTGGGGACCATTTTAAACAGTGCAATTACCAACAAAGAGTACAAGAAAACTAAAAGCTTGACATCAGACAGACTGCTAAAAAAGCAATTGTTTATAGTTTGAAAACTGAAATGAGAAGGTTCCTTGGTCCACCTCAACTGGGGCATTTGTGTGGGACAACTCAGTTTTTCACTGGTCTGAACATGCCCATAAATTGACTGTGAATATGTTTATAAGTATGGATTTTGAATATGACATAAGTATTGATTTACAAATAAATTTTAGTGAGCAGAAAAGTCCCCAAATACAAAAATCTATGTATAATGGAGATTGGCTCTATTTGATTTGAGCCAGTTTTGGCCATTCCAATAGCCATATTTTAGTAATCTGATAAAGTTTTAAGGAATTCACCTTGCTTTGAAATGCTTGCAAATATGTATGTTGTAAAAGCATCTTGGATTTGAAAGGATATGGCTCTGAGTCTGAATTTAAACTCTGTGGACAAAGTTGAAGGTAAATGAAAATGCTCATTCTTACAAATTCAAATTCATCATGGTTAGCTGAAGGACAGAACTCGTTATTTTATTTTTATTTTGTTTAATGAGTGCTTTCTACATGAGAAAGCTCCAAATCACAGAAGTATATTAAGCTGCTTTGACTTATCTGCACAAAACTCTTTGTGACTTTCATTGTCCTAGAGCTTTTACTTCATGTCTCCTCTCTAGAAAGGTGAAAGTTCCAAAGAACATTAAGAACAGTGAACTGTGGATGAGTTGAGTGGATCTGAGCATAAGGTGTACAGCATTTGGCCGTGGGTTGGGATGGATACAGGCTGCCATAGGCTTACTGGACTCTAGTTATCATTCTGTCTGCTGTGAAGAATGGTGCCAAAGACTGAGGAGATGAAGGTGGAGAGGACAACAAAGGTATATGCCTCCATGGAGCCTCAATTAGAATAGCCTCAGTGGTCATGAACAAGTAAGCACACAGAAAGGGGCAAACGACAGAGTGAATGTGCTCCACAGGAATAGGGGGACATGGCGGAGGATGTAGGGTAAGTACCATGACAGGTAGGCTGAGTGAGGATGGACCCACAAAGGAGGAGAGATCTTAGTGAGACATGACAAACCAGAGTTAACTAGATAGACAAAGAGCTGAGAAAGAGCCTCATTGGCAGAGGGAGCGGAAGTTCAAGGACCAGAGTGGGAAAAGTCCTGTTGTGATTACTATGAGAAGGAAGCAGTGCTGTTGCAGCACAGTGAGAAAGCAGCACAGCAGACAGAAGCCAGAAACCAGCGGGAGGCAGAGAATACAGTTTTATGCAAGCCACAGCAAACAGATTGCATTTTATGTAAACTCAAAATCCACACATATTTCAGACTGGAAGGTAAACAATAAAGCAATAAAAAGATCTAAACCTGCTGATTATTTAGCTTCATCAGGGCAAACATCAGCAAAAATATCCAATGGTAATCCATACTCAGAAAATCATTTCAGGATGACAAAACATATTTCTTTGCTTGAATTTGGATTTTCTGGTTTTGGAGGGTCAGGGGTAAGGTGGACATGTTCAATATGAACAGCTCTGCAGAAATGTCTTCTACGAAAACAAGCAATTTTTATGCTTATTAGGATGTAAGGTCTATTGTGCTGTGAGTTGCTTTCTATATGTGAGGCTACCAATTTTAGAATTAAGATATTAATCAGGACCTTCAATATTTTCCCTTTTTTGGTGCTGGAACTATTTTCTGAACAATGAATCTGCAAACTTGATTTCCAAATTCTTGAGTGACATACATCATGAGCTGACTGGCCTGACTTTTGGGTCCCTCTTTTATCCTGCTCCACAGAGCTGCTAGCTGTGAGAACATCTGAGACTATCCCTATAGACATGTCTTTGACTATATGAATAGTTGCCAGTCTAAAAGTTGGAATGAAGAAAAATGTGAAGTTTAATTTGCTTCCCTTCCATCATGTCTTCATTGCTGTGGCCAAAACACGATCTTTAGTTGAAAATATAGCTACTTAAAAAATACCAGAAAGATTCTCATTTTCCAACATTGTATTTTTTTCTCAATTCATTTGTCTAATGGATAAAAACAGGCATCTGTGCACAGCGAATGAAATATTTTCATGAAGAAAATGGGAATAGGGTTACAGAGCAAAGTAACTGCTTTGAAGATATCAGACCCTGTAGGGAAGCTGATTCTTCCTATAATCTCCTAACTGCACTATTGTTTTTATTTCCAGGTAATAAGTAAGGTGGTACCCTTTACTTACATTTGAGTTTATGCTCAAGTTCAATCTATGTTCATGAAATGAACTCTGGTTTCTTTGTGGGAAAAACAAAACTACTCTGCTCCTGATCTGACTGATAATAGATTTGAAGTTCAGTGTCATTCAAAGGACTAGATTCCAAGCTAAGAGCAGGCCCCTGTAAATTTTCTTGTGTTGTAAGAATATTTATGTTTCTGGGTGGGTTAAAAGCAGGGTCTTTTAGAGGAAACTGATAAAATTCTGTAACTTTGCAAAATTGAAAGATTAAAGGAAGCTTCCTTGTGTAGTTAGAAACATAAGTGAAGTGAAATCCAGCAATAAAATATCAGGACCTTAGAACCCCAGGATGGATGCCATGCTAAGTAATAAAGGAAATAAATTATCAGTCTTTAAGGAATGCTTTTAGAAAAATTCCAAGATTTGTGATAGACCATTTCGTTACAAAATAACTCTCCTTGTCAAGAAGTTTTACCTTATTTCTAAATCAATTTGTTTCTGCCATAATTTATGTTTCCTTTCTTTTAGTCAGTACTCTGGGAAATGGACAAAATTCTGTGCTTCCTCAGCATGATAAGATTTCAAATACCTGAAGTCAGTAAATGACCCATCCCATTTATTTTACATGTGAAGGAAATCAACTCTTAGACTTCTCACAGAATATGAGTTTATTTTTCTTACCATGTACAACCTCATTCCAATGTTGTCTCACTTTCTTTAAAAACATATTGAGATCTACTCAGTTCAATAGGAGTGCTTTCTAGTCAATTTTGGTGGTATTGGAGGTGCATAAATTATTGAAGATAATGCATTTCATAGAGAATATTTCACAATATTATATTTAATTTTGAAATAACTTCATCATCAAGTAGACAGTGTCTTGCTGATTTTTGTTTGTGTGTTGTTCTTTCCTCTGTTATTCTTGTGTTTTTTCAGGAATTCTAGGTGTGTTACTTATTTTTGTTGTATGATATTTGGCTTCCATTACTTTATTTATGAAATTTGAAATGTAGTTTTTTCAATAAAATCAATATCACACTTGATATATTAAAAGTGCTTGTTAAACAGAAGTTTTCTTCCTGAGTGAATTATATTTCTTATATGTACTGTATGGGATTAAAACTTTTTTTCATATATGAAATGATGCTATCTGTTAAGCTTTACTCATTTCTAATGTATAGCATTAATTACATAACAAAGGTAAGTTTCATACATTACTAGTTACATCGTTGTTTTCAAATACATAGACTGCAATGTAGTGACTATCAGGTGCATGGAGTTTGGTTTTCTTTTTATCAATGAATTTTGGAAACTATTCAGGATTTACCCATATAAGTAAGGATGAGTGGCATATTTTATTATGTACTTTAGAAGGACATACATTGAAATGTGGTCTATTAGTAATATGCTATCCAGCTATACTTTAGTTGAGATTTTTATTTCTGAGCTTATGGACTGATTTTGCTCACAAAATATTGAGTTGATATTGCTATTTTTTACAACCTAAATTCCAGGCCAGAGGCTTAACTCCAGAGGTTCCACATGTCAGGTTTGGAGACATGCCCCAATACGCCAATTAAAGAGATGAATGGTGCCAGTACTGGTGGCTCATGCCTGTAAACCTAGCTACTTGGGAGGCTGAAATCAGGAGGACTGTGATTTCAGGCCAGCCCTGGCAAAAAGCGAGACCCCATCTCTAAAACATAACCAGAGGAAAACGGACTGGAGATATCACTCAAGCAGTAGAGTACTTGCTTTGCAAGTGCAAAACCTTGAATTCAAACTCTAGTGCCACCTTCACACCCTAAAAAATAATGAGATGAGTAATGGTGAAAGACAGAGAAGGGAGAGTATTAATATGGATGCTGACATGGGCTTTAGTTTTAAGTAGAGAAAGAACTAGAGCATGGGAGGTGGGCAAGAGATATGCAGAATGAAGCAATCCTACTTAAAGTGTGGTCTGGTTGCTCTTTACTCAGTTCTGGTCCTGTAAAGTGGTGAGAAGAAGTCCTTATTGCATGGGGGACACTCTTATTTCCATGAGATGTTGATTCTGCTTGTGATTAAACTCATCATGGGCTAATTTGTCTGCAAGGCTCTGCTCTTCCTGAATTCCACGGTGACTTTAGTTTCAGGACAATGACTTGGGACTTTCAGGTGGCCTTTTGGAGGTCTATAACATGAAATTATGAAAGCCGATTGTTACTCTTACCCTGGTGCCTTCAGCCCTGAAGGGAGATGAGACAGGTTAGGTATCACCAGTTTTTATTTGAGTGATTAGCATGTGCAAAGTTAAGCAGGAGCCTGACCCAAAATTAGAAGACAAAGAAGAACAGATGCAAATTAAGGCAGGGGTGCCAGGCTTCTATCCTACTTGTAGTTACCTTGTCAGTCCAAGTGAGGTGACTACTTTTTAACAAAAGCTGTTTCTAAGTACCTGTTATATTTTTACCTTTACTTCTTTATGTGTTTTAGAAAATATCACGTACTCTCATATAAAATATACCGTTTAAATTTAAATTTTTCATTTTCTCTCCAGTTTCACTTCGTATTTCCATATTATCATTCTACAACTACAGGTTAAAAATTGAAGGCTGCTTCCTTTTGCAATGATATTTCGTGTAGTTTAGTTCATTTTCTTACAGTCGTAAATAGGAACATTTTTCTCAGCTAGTCCTCTTAAGTTACCTCAGTTAGATAAAGAAGGAAGTCTGTAATTCTTGAGTCTTGTCAGGCACATTCCTGTGACATTGACCGAACATGTTATGCCTTTCTATAATCAACTCATACTTTTCCAGATGTATACCCTATGCCTAGTGTTCTGCCAGCCTCTCTCTGGAAACAAAGCCTAGAATCATCTTCTTCCAGCATATTACTAATACACTAGGGGAAAAAAGACATAAGTACACCAAAACTTGAATGTGGAATGTAGTAAATTCCTGAATAAATGTGGTACATGGATTTAGAAATTGCAGTGGTCATTGTGATTGATGAAGCTGGAAATACCCTTGTATTTTGTGAAAATGTAGGGGAAAGAAAAGATGTAGTTTTAATTTGAGACTCTGAAATCAAATAAGGCACCCAGAAATGTTCATATGGAAGACAGTCAATGAAGATTGTGGGATGATATCCAAGGAATGGGCATTGTTGACTGCAGCCTCATTCATGATCACACAACAGGGGTCCCACCTTAGTGAAGAGCGGGAGTTGAGCCAGCAAAATGAACAGATCAACTGGAGCAGCATGTGAGCTTGGCTCCTGGATGTAAGGATGTTTGGGGGAGGCACGACACTTCCAGTGTTTGTGAGCTCTGCAGAGAAGGCTGCAGCCAAAATAGGGACATGGCACAGACACGAGATAAAGGAGATTTCAGAGTTTCAGACTAGCATGGGAACACAGGAACAGACATGTGCAGAGGACAGAGTTTAGACAGCAGAGTAATAGACTGCAAAAACATGGAAAGCAGAATATTCCATAGGCAGCATTCACTCTTTCCTGGAGGAAACTGTGAGATTTAATTCTGGCTTATAGAACAGAGATGAATGATCATAGTTTTTAAATCATCCTCAGTGAGAAATCACTTGTTACTGTTTTATCATATATAAGCGTGGCCAAGTTTGCAAAATCCCCTTAACATTTTGTATCCCTGGATTATGATCTCTCTACCAAAGTCAGTCTTGTCCTTTTTTTGTTTTCTCTTTCTTCCACAGATATTTTCAATGCATCTATAGGGCAAGCACTGTGCTAAGGGTTAAGACATTGCTCACAATGTATGTACCATCTCCAAAAGTCATTTTGAAGTCCCCATGCACCCCTAAGTGGAATGCCTTCAGACTCTCCCACTACCATTTAAGAGCTTCGGTAGACCCTTTAACACCAGACAGCACGTTCTTATCTGCTATGGAGCTTTATGGAACATTCTAATCCTCTCTGTCTCAGTCTCTTTAGAACTCACAAACTGTTTCAGTCATAGGGTGAAATTATACACTCCATCAAAGCTAAGAGACATGTACTGATCATTTATTTAATGATTTCAAATGAGGAGACAACAGTTATTTAAGCAAAGAGCCAGGATTTGTACTTGGAACTCCTGACTTTAAGTGTTCCCATGCCTGGCCAAGTGCCTGGGATGGAACGTCCTCACTAGATGATACTAGGCTTGCTCCTGTAAGAAAACCCTTTGTTTAGCACTTGCTTTGTGAGGCTTGGAGCACCAGTGCAGAGTTGAGCTCCTTGTAGATGCTAATCTGTTTAGGCATTGGTTGGTCTGCATCCTGGGGAACTAGAAATCTTGAAAGAGAACCACCATGTTAGTGTTAAGCCTAATTGCCTTTGTGTCTTTATTGTCAAGAATATTTATGGTTCCCGAGTCTTACAATCAAGCACTAGGCATGTACTGGTGCCATTATTCTAGTAAAAGTAATTACTGATTGTTTATATTTCAAGGAACTCACTGTCATGCTCTGCAAATATTTTTAAAGTTGCCATTATGCAGCCACTCCTTAAATTGGAATTAGTGATTATACATTAATGGAACTGCCAAGAATTGTTCCATTCCATAAATCAAAGGAAAATGGCTCTACATTTGTTGTTAGATAGCTAAAGCTCCAAGCTTAAGTTCAAGACACAAGTTTAACTGCTTCAATATTGTATCCCATAGGAAAAGGATTGCCTCACAGAATATAAAAATAGAAACTTGAAGCCTAATGAAATTTATGCTTAGCTTTCTGAAGAATCCTATTGAATTGATATACACCAAAACTTAAAGCAAGTTACAGTTGCCTTAGGAGACTACAGGCGATGGTGGTAGGATAGGGATGC
Organism: Castor canadensis; assembly: GCF_047511655.1. Taxonomy (NCBI): domain Eukaryota; kingdom Metazoa; phylum Chordata; class Mammalia; order Rodentia; family Castoridae; genus Castor; species Castor canadensis. Next base: position 78,068,778 of record NC_133394.1, on the reverse strand, counting down.
ATAGGGAGGATAATATTGCATTCTGGGGCTACACACCATCAGGGTCAGGGCTCACAGTTGAAAACATGAGGATATAATGTTGGGTCCTTGTTTCTCTCCTGGGCAATTATGCATTAGATTCATTGTAAGATGAGAACAGCTCCACATTTGAAGATTTCAGTGGGTCCAGCAGTTCTAATGATCACATGACACATATCTACCTAGATGGCAGAAGTGGTGAGTACTTAAAAACACATAAACAACTCTGCTTCCAGAGTGCCACAATTAAATGAAGAAGGCCCCCTCCAAGCCCAGCAAGATAAAATGAGAAAAAGGATATGATAACCTTGATATACAGTTAAATGTCCCCATCACATCCTTTTACATAAAACACAATCTTCCTAACCTAATCCTCCAGTAAAAATCCTCCTGACCTCACATACTATGTGACCTTAGAAGATATTTTAGTGTATTGACACAGTTACCAGAAGTAGCAAGAGAATGGTTTCCTATAGTCCTGCTTGGTTTCCTTGTCCTCTTTTTGTCACTTATGTTTCTGTCTCATTCCCCAAGGTTTCTTCCTTTAACTTTCTTTTATCAGATGAGAATGTGAGAATAATAAAAATAAAAGTCATATTTCCTGAATTAGTTGTATTTGATGCATTATGGGGACTATTGAAAACCCTTCTGTATCTTCAAATTTTCTGCTAAAATTTTTTGTCATTTGAAATGGAGGAATCACACACACACACACAAACACATACACACAGAGTTATGTCATTGTACCAAGAGATATTGAGAATCATAGAAATGAAACATGCCATGGAGAATGTCTTGAAAGTATTTAAAGCCTTATAAAAATATTTTCTGACAAAATGGCTCATTATAAGAGAAATAATTTAACACTGGTAACCTGGGAAGGACAGACCAAAATCAATATGGAGTTCCAACTAAACTTTTTAATTAAAAATGTTTCCTTAGCCCCTTCAATCACTCATTTTTTTCAGTTACAGACTACAACTTTTACTTTTTCACTGGATTCTGTTCAGCTAAAATTCATCCCAGGAGTTCAGTCTTCTAGTACTTTAAAAAAAAAAAATTTCCTTAATTTTTCTTGGTAGTGACAACCTCCTGATGTCTACTATTAATGCTGACATTAAGAATGGATCGCAAAACCAATGAAGATGCATATTTTTCTAATAAAAAAGCAGAGATGAATGTTCTTGCAATAATACTGCTAATGGCAGAAACAACTGCAATAAAATGCCAATTTTCTAGGATTGCTTACTTCATGGAATTATGGGAATGGAATTTCTGTAAAAATTTTATATTCATTTGCTCATTCGTTTATTCATCCATTTGAAGATTCAAATTAGTAGTACCACTAGGGCAGACGCCTTATATAATACCCAGTGATCCTCAGTGTTCAGGGAGAATCCTGGGAATTCTTGAGACCTGAGGAAAGGATTCATGCAATCACTGTTTACCTAACAATGTCAAGACATTGCTTATCTTCTTCACCTTGTTGACATTTGATGCTTTGATGAAGCAAGTCCTTGTTACCAAACTGTTCTGAGTACTCACTGCTCATCCCTCACTCACTCACTCACCAAAACCTCTAAGAAACAAAATCAAAGCAAACACATTTTACATAAGAATGTCTATTGAAAAATAGTAAAAAAAAAAAAATTGAATTTATTGATTATCATCCTTTGAGCAGAGATCTTTCTGTATTCTGCAAAACAATGGGAAGTATGCACATAGCACTTATCTATCACACAGAAGCTGGGACTATGTGGTGTGAAAGCATTGTGTGGTTGCTCAAGGGTCTTAGACCAGCCTTTTCTTGAAGGAACAACTGACAGACTAGGCCATTTATACTTGGATAATTGGCCTAGTTTTGAAAAGAACAAAGTAGGTCTGTCAATTTATAGAAACAACTAATTGTATTTGTTGCCAATTCTTAAGTTCAAGCTTTTAAATTAAAAATAGAATTTTGAAAAACTTGAATCTGCCCCTATTTTCCAAATAATTAAAGGCCATTCAGTTGAGTTGAGTAGTAATACTAAGAAACACAAAATTTTGATTTTGTGTAATAAGATGCGTGAACATTTGTGTGATTTACCTAATTCAGTATCATTTTGCAAATGTTCAGTGCATAGAATTTTGCATTAGTTAAAGATCCACTCAGCACAAGATAGACTGGTGGATTTTAATAGACCAACATGCAAAAATAACATTTATGTGGTTTTAAATTTCGCATTACAGCGAAGACTTAAGAAATTACTACTTGCCAACTGTTGGAGTGATGTCAAAGAATAATACCCATTATTTCTGAAAAGACTGCTAAAATACCATTTTAAAATCACATAGCTAGGCAAGGACAGATTTTCCTAACATACAGCCATTAAAATAAAGTGTGAAAGTTTAACTGTCTTTAAAAGCTTACTTAGATTTGCAGAAATGTAAGCCAAGCTATTCTTCTCAATTTGTGGTCAATTTAGTAATTTTTCATAAAATATGTTAACAATATTAACTTGTGATGGGTTTATTATTGTTATTTTTAAATGAGCTGATAAATACATTAAACTCTTAGGTTAAATTTAGAATACAGTAAATAAGAATAGGTATAATGCAAGTAGATAAAAACTCCCTGAAGTCTTTGGTAATTTTTAAGTTTATAAAAGAATATATATCCTCAAATGCTTGAAGACCACTATCCTAAGATACGATGATTTTCTACCGGTGGGACTTTAGACATTGACTTGAAGCATGGTAGAATCCCAGAGTTTAGAAATGTGAAACTTTAAAATTTTGTTTGATCAATCGCCTACACCAACTGAAATTACTGAAATTTTCTGAATTTAGAAAACATTCCTTCTTTATAGGGACTAAAATGTTCAGAAAAGCTATTTTGTGATTCGTTGTTTTATATCCCATAAAATTGAGCCAAGCAGAGAATCGCATTGGAAATTTTAACTTAGTACTGAGACAGTCTCATTGTGTTTCTTATTATCTTTTCTCCCCTTCATTCAGATGAAAGGAAAACTTACCTTGTGTTAATTATAGAAGAGACAAAATAAAAATGAGACAAAAATCTTTTTATGTACAAAGGATTTGTTAAATATAAGTAAAAACAAATCTGTTTATCCAAAAACTAGACGTGTCAGAAATATCTAAAAGTAAAAGCACACACACTTTGTTTTTGCATGATGGCAGTCATTGGGTAGACTTCTGTCTAGAAGTGCTCACACACACATGTATAAAGATAAAGGAAGTTTTTTACTTATTGGAAGGATTAGGCTATGTCAGTAAACTATTAATGATTTTAGGATGATTAGATAATCATTTATTTAAAAAAAAACACTATACTCCTCATTTCCTATATTCCTGAACTGTAAGATTATGTAGAGGAATAATTTTATAGCTTAAGTATGGAGGGGGTCATTTTTAGTCTATATCATAAAGAACACAAGACATAAAAGAAAAAGATTAGCAGGTTTAATGATGTAAAACTCAAAAAACTATAGGAGATAGTTAACATTTAAAAAGAAGATGGGGGAAATATTTCTAATAAATGTGATTGATAAAGATTATATCTGTAGTCTATAACATCTATAAAGAACTCATTCAAATCAGTAAGGAAAAAAGCAAACAATCCAGTATAAAAACAGTTAAAAATGAGGAAAAGCAGTAATAGGAAGAGAAGCAAATATCCATCAAATATATCAAGAATCTGATACATGATATTATTTTCAGTATAGGAAATACCTGGCAGGGAGGTATATGATTTAGGCCATCCTTCATTCTCAGCTGGAGATAATTTAACTTGGGAAATGTATGTTTCTAACCCAGAAATTTCACAAGATATCTTTGGGATATTCACACATATACGGTCAATAAAATAAGTAAACGATGCTTATGGTTTTCCCTGGTGAAAAATTGATATATTTCTGTATAATCATTAAAACACATAGTTTTATATACAGTGTAATAGAAACACTTCATCACATGTTAAGTATGAAAATACTAATTCTTTTTATCAAAATACTATACATATGTGTATCTGTGTGCAATATATGTCTATGTGCATTGATAAAATTTCTTTGGAAAATACACACCAGTCAATAGAGATGTACTTTACATTAGCTCCTTCCTTCTTTCCATCATTCCATCCATCTTTTCTTTATAATGAACATGTATTAATGGTAAATGTAATTAGATTGCAATCTAATATTACCAAACAAATAACTTGAATACAGTAAACTCATTAAATTTTAATTGACTTGGATTTTCTTGGGGGAAATTAAAAGAATGCAACTAACTCAAAATATACATAAATAAATTATTAACTTATGGTCAGTCACATTGGACTTTGGGGTTTTAAGCCATGAACCTGCTGTGAACATTCCTTCCTTCTAGGGCCATTAACCACCACACGCTGAAGAGTTGACCAGTGCATTCCAGAGCATAGCTCCATGTTTTCATTACCCAGTAACAAGTGAGTTTATACCCCATATTGGGGAAATGACAATGCTTTTTGTCATCATGTCTTGAGATCTACAATGTGTGAAGGGCCAGCTCTTAAGATGTACAGAAAGAGAAATTATTTTGTAAGCAGGATTCTCTCATTCTTATTATTATCATCTATAAAATAGGATTAAAATTGCATTGTATTGAGATATTTTTGTTAAAGCATTATTGTTTGTAGTAGAATTTATGAAAATAAAAAAACATATTATTGCAGTTTTAGTGGAAGCCACGGAGGAACAAATCCAAGGTGAAAAGATTCATCTATACCATAAAACATATCCTTGAAAACATAGACTACATGTAAGAAACATATGCTCTATCAGGCCTTTAAATGTAGTTTTACTGTACTCTATTAGAAGAAAATGATAAAAGAACACATCTTGTCTAGATACCAGCCAAGAAAGTGTCAGTATCTAGTATCATGTAAGTTTCAGAAAAAGACTAGTGACTAGTACAAAAGACAAGTCAAAAGAAAAGTGCCCCAGGCTTTAGTTTTGTGGAAGTATGGTAGTTTCTATGAAGAAGGCAAAGTTATAAATAATAAATATCCTGTTTATTATTGACTATTACAATGTATTAAATATTAATACTATGTTAGTCAACTTTCATCACTCTAAAAATACTTGAGATAATCAACAGGAAGAGAAAAGACTTCCTTTTGTTCTAGTCCATGAGAGATTGGTCTCATTCTTTTTGGGCTGGTGGTGAGTGAGCACATAATGGTAGGAGTGGATGGTGGAATAAAACCACTCACTTCTTAGCTGGGAAGAGAAGGACAAAGAGGTGGGGCCACAAGCATCCCCTTTAAGGACACTAAAGATGTCCCCAATGACCTAAAGACTTCTGGCTAGCCCCACATTAAAGTTTCTACCTTTTCCCACCAGCACCAAACAGGGGACATGAGCCTTTGGGGAACATTCTAGATCCAAACGGTAACAAATATATTTTAATAAAGTATTAAATTAAGTATTAAAATGTTGTCTGTTAGTTTGAGGTAATGAATTTGATAAATACAGATCATAGTACATGCAGTACATAAAATACCAGATAAATATAAATGAGCAGAAGCTACAATTTCAGGAAACATGGGGTAATCTGAATATAGACATAGTGGAACAGGAAGTTGAGCTGGGGCTGGGACAATTAGGATTTATTTCAGATCTTGGAGGGCCTGAATGGATTCCAGAAATAACAGAATAATCAGCAACTCTTCCATTTACTTATGAAATATTATTACGTTTCTGAGGAATTATAGAAAAGAGGTTGACAGAAATTTCCAATCTTTGTTACCTTCTGTGTTTTTAAGCATTATTGATTCATGAATAAATGAACAAAGGCTTAACTATTATTTAGGTGCATGGAGTCACATGTTTTGTCTTCATATATATTCTTTTTTTTTAATCATATGAAGAATACTCCTTAAGAAGCGTATATGGTTGATCTAAGCTTAATTAGTATCTACTGTCAGCTTCTGTCTCCTTTCTTTCTCATGGAAGTCCTCACATGGGGCACCTGTCAATGAGGGGACTACGATCCAGAAAGGCCAATTTGCCCAGCATCACCTGCTCTAGAATTGCTTGATTGAGTCCATCCCTGTCTCATCCCAGCTCCAGGTCCTTTTATTATGTTGTGCTGTGTTTTCCTTTCTTCTTTCAATGTATTTAGTCATTCTCTAATGTTGCTATTTATTCATGGAAATTTATTTTGCTTTTTACCACCAGTGAAGGAAGATTTTATCTTTATTGCTTTGGAGCCCGAATGAGTGTGTCTTGAAAATGTAGCTCTAACTGCTTATAAAGATCAATGAGCCGTTGCCTACTTTGCCTAAACATTATTTATAGCAGATGTGTGCATTGACTGCTTGACTGAAATGCAAGGAATAGCAATATAAAAACAATCATTTGTGAAAAATCTATGTGGTTAATTGAAAACTATCATGGATCACAGTACCTCAAGCTTTACTTGAGACCAGAATACAATTTTATTTTAATCTTTTGCTTTGTTTTGGTGGGACCAGTGTTTGATCTCAGGGCTTCACACTTGCAAAGCAGGCGCTCTACCTCCTGAACCATACATTCAGCCCAATTTTAATCTAAGGCGCTATGAAATTTATTGAGAGAATTATTTAACACACCAAACTTTCTATGACTGCTAATTTTATCTGAAAAAAAACTGAAGAGTGTGAAAAGGCATATACTACGGATTCTTACAAAGTAGGGCTCAGAATTACTGATTCTTGAAAAACAGTGGCAAAAATGTAATGGTTATAAAGTCAAAAGAAACAAATAAAATTTAGTAGACAAAAGCATGAAGCAGAATGGAAAGGGTGTTTGCATATCTTCACTAGAATTTATAAATTATGAGGCATTATAATATGACCAGGCCTCCTGGGGTAGGGATCTTTCTAATTCTCTAGAGAAGCTGCTGTGATCTAGTCACTTTGCCTCTTGCATGTTACTTTCTTGATAGAAAGGCCATGTCTGAACTTTTCCTAATCTGATTGATCCTGACAACCCCAGCTTCTTCATGGCTCTGTCATCCTGTATGTGAATGACTTCACAGCCTCTTCATAGTCTCAGATTATAGGACTCTTCAGTTACATTAGGTCTTGTATCCTAGAAGAGGAACAAAACACTAAAATAATTTAAAAGAGAACACAGTATGATTACATTTTCTGTACCTTTTACTTTCATTCTCTACAATGCCCCTTGTCCATTTTGCTTAATACCAAATCATCCACTGGTTTCCCTAGCTGAAAGAATGCCAAATATAGAGCCCTGTTCTAACTCTTACTCACTCTTTCCAACTGCCACCCAAACATGATTGCAATATAACACATTTGAAAAGCATTCCTTACAGCCCACTGCTGAGCAATACCACTACTGACTGCTGTACTCTCAAGTTGTTTAACTGGATTAAGCTTGTGTTTGATTATATTTACTTTTCTTTATGTCTTCTCACTCATAAATATTGCTCTCTTACTGAAATACTTGTAATGCTGTCAATTTTGTCTCTAGTTTGAAAGATTTCCTTGCATTCCTATTCCAATTTTCTAGTTACCAATCTATGCCACTGTCTTTGTGTTGTTTTTTTTTCCTTATATTTCATTCTATAGACTTTATTTTCCTAGCATATGTATTTCATAATGTCCTGCTCCACTTAAAAATTATCTGTGCCTTCCTATTCTAGATAAAGTGAATAAAATTTCAGACTTGAATTTAAGGATTTTCACTTTCTGGTCTTATCCTTGCATTCCACCATCTCTCCTACACATTTTGCATTTCAGTTGAATCAGACTATCAGCATGGATTTCTGTACTTTGCATTGTGAATTACTATATACATTTGGCTTTGTGCAAAAGTGACATCATATAACTGTGGCTACATTTGTGTTAACCTAGGTGAAGTTGGTAGGGGACTGATATCACAGACCTATTGCCTGTGGTGGTCAAGGAAGCCAGACCCTGCCTTCTGAAATGGTTCTTGTTCTTTTCAGCATGATCAGCTGTGACTCAGCACCTGTCCCTAATCCTAGCACAATGAAAGAGGAATTGAGGAAAAAGACCACTCCCCTTGCATTTAAGACATTCTAGAATTTCCATACATCATACATTTCTTTTTGCATGTCATTGACCAGAACTTAGCAACCTGGTGCATAGAAGGCTGGAAGAATGTCCTCTTTATATTAGGCAAATATTGCACAGTTATTGTTACATAGAAGAAAGGGAAAACCAGGTGCCAAGAGATAACCGGGAGTCTTTGTCACTGTCACAAAGTTATTTATCTTTTCTCTTTTCCCCCTTCCTTCTCTCCCTTTTTTCTTTTCCTCCTCTGTCTCATGACCTTGTTCCTTTCTTTCTTCATTAGTTCTACTAACATTTTTCTGTGTTGAAATAGCCTTTCCTTACCTCCACCTCCATTATTAAAATCCTTATTCATTGCTCAAGGCAAAACTCAAACCACACTTTACAAGGCTCTTCAAGATACTATGATTTTAAATAAATGTACTTTTCATCTGATTTTTTACATATGATTTTATACTCTAATATTTGATTTATTAGAATTCAGAATGTGGACATTCATACTTTGGTCTGTAATATTTGTCTACCTTGCCTTGTGTAAATACTTAAACATCTAATGTATTCTGGGTACTATTTTATTTATTCTAGCTGCAAATAAATCAGTCAAATAAACAAAAAATAACTTAAAAAATTATTATTAGCAAAAATAGGTCAGAAAGTAACTAACTTCACTAAAATTATTTGCCTATTAAATCACAAAGAAATATTCAAATTCACCAAATGACAAAATTGTCACATAGACCAGTTTGCTGAAGGCCAATTTGTGGAAATTAGCTAAAGTATTGAGGATTTTCAAAAAAATTCATAGGGCTTCAAAATATTTCTTTTGATTTGTATTTGTTGATTTAGGTTGTTGGACATTATTTATGGTTGTGTACATCATTCTGGTGTTTAATTCTTTTTAAAATAAGCGGTTTTATTTCCTGTGAAAGCAGTGTACTGTGCTCTTTTCTTTGCCCACGTATGCTGTACCTGCTCCCTGCCCGCCTCCCCTACCATGTTTTTTTTTTTTTTTTTTCTGTGAGACAGGATCTTACATGTAGTTTAGATTGGCATGGAACTCACTATATAGTCCAGGCTTGCCTTGAACTCACAGTTTTCCTGCCTCAGCCTTCTCAGTGCTGTAATTACAGTTGTGAACAACCATGGCTGGTTCATTAATGTTTTGTCACCAAAAATAATGTTAATATTTTGGCCCTAATTTAATGACCAATCTATATCAAACTCATATGATTCTAAAGGTTTTTTTGATGGATTCATTTATGATCTTCATAAATAGGGAGCCTGTGTGAGCATATTGTGTTAAGTTTTTCTTCAAAGTTTGGAGAAGACACCAACTTTTGCATTTTAAGCAGTAAAGCCTATAAACTACTATTTATTATCCCTTGACCTCTTTTTGCATCCCTGTCTTCGAGTAATGGTAACTTTGGTTACTGGATATTCTGTAATTTCAAGGCTAGGCCCATAGAAATTTCTAGGTCAGTCCTCAAAAGTGCTTCCTACAGGTTTTCTGAGTATCTTGGATACTTAGTCAGTGTCAAGATAAGCCTTGGGTGCACATGTACTCCTTACTTCTAGAACAGCCTTCCTGTTGGCTTAGTCCCAATTTTGACCCAAATCATTGCAGAAGTTTCCATTCTGACTACTGTTCAATTAACTACCTTTAGAATTGCCTCCAAATAAATTTCAATGTCTATTCCTCTTTAGGTCAGTCTCCCTCTTTATTCCTTTCCTACTAACATCTCAAAAAAGGAGCAAAAGTAGCAAAGATACAGAAACTATTAAAAAATCCTTCTAAGGGAAAGTTTTTTTCACTTTTATTTTTCATATGTAAGCAGATATGAAAATTCTTTGAAAATGATGTTATTAGTGATCAAAGTTATTTAAGTACAATTAGAAAAAGAAATACAAAACTGAATTCCCAACAGCAACTAAGTCACACTTTTGTATAAAAGACAGATAATGCTAACTCATTTATTTATTAACACAGTAGTTAGTTAATACATGCTTACTGAAAATGCATGTTTTCTGGTTGGCATTTAAATTTGTCAAGGTAAGGTAAGAATAGAAAGGTTTGTATAAACTAGGACACAATCTTACACAGTTATTTCCTTCGACTAGAGAAGCAGAAAATATGTCATATTCAGCTCTTCAACTCAAAGTGGTTGGTGTTATATCCTTATTTCTTCCAAGGCATTCTCTTTTCTGCTTCTCATTCCCTGATAAATAACCAAAGCAGTAGGTAAACATTAGCATTCTACTGTGAGGGTGACTACATTATTTTTACCTAACAGACATTACAAATATTTAGAGTGTTCAAATGAAATAATTTTTAGAGTTTGGATGACTCCATTTGTAGAGGTCTCCCTGTACTGACTCAAGAATTTTATAGATGGTCCAATAACTTAATATGCCAAAAAATCTACTTGTTGCTCTTTAAAGAAAGCACACCCTATGTATTATAATCCTGCTTTATTTTACTGAACTTCTTTCAGGAAATATGGCCAGCCATATAAGTACTGATATTTCCAATGAGAATTTGTGCTAAAAATTTCTTGAAGTATTTACTTCATTTTTTTCCTATTATTTTCTTGCTTTTGCCATTTCTCCCCCCTCCCCCACCCTTTTTTTTTTTTTTTTTTTTTGCTGTACTAAGGCTTGCACTCAGGGCCTACATGTTGAGCCACTCACTCCACCAGCCCTTTTTCGTGATGGGCATTTTTGAGATAAGGTCTCACAGACTATTTGCCCAGGCTGGCTTCAAACCGTGATCCTCCTGATCTCTGCCTACTGAATAGCTAGGATTACAGGCATCAGCTACCAGCGCCCAGTGCCATTTCCCATTTTTGAACTTTACACTTAGTTACTTGTGTGATTTCTGGAACTGCATGCAGGTTTATGTATTTACTAAATTGATTGGGTAATATATTGGGTAAGAGATGCTAGCCTTGTGCTAAACATACTTCAGAAACTTACTTGAATCTTAAATGTGGAGTGCTGTGAAAAGCAAAAATTGATAAATAACTGTACTGCAATTTTGTTATTAAAGATACATTTTTTTCTGCTTTTCTAATTAAAATTAACCATGTCAGCATATGAAGATGCCTGTACCTTAGAAAATATATGTTATTTGTACATTTTATTGTTTTTTTTTTTTGGTTTTTTTAATGGTACTGGGGATTGAACTCAATATATGTTATTTGTAAGTGTTTTTCTTTAGACCTTTTGAATTAAGAAAAGGGCACAGTGCATTTATCCTTGGAATTTTTTGAGTTTTTTTTGTACTGCCACTTTTGAGAGTAGAGACTATATTGCAATCTAACTTTAGAAATGCTTTCTTAAATTCTTCTTGACATGTCTGAACAAATTTCTGAATGCGTTTGAAAATTTAGGACTTTGAAAATACATGTCTCAACTCTAAAATTCATATTTACTGAATTTAAAAGAATTTTTTGCATGGAAATTCAGTGTTGAAAGAAGAGATTATCAAAGTTTATAAAATTTGGAAGATAATAAAAGAATTAATTCCCCAAATTTCATAATAATATTATTAAATTAACTTCTTGAAACAAAATTAATAAGTTTAATACAAACCAATGTAAAGAGTCTGTATAATTTAATGAGGTGGGACACATGAACATATAAGGAGAGTCTCAAGTGGTAGATACATCGTCGTTTTTGGGTTGCTCAAGATTATGTTGAATGACTGGCGTATGGTTTCACAAACCAGCCTTTCACACCATTTAGATAAATTATGTGACCCAAGGGAAAACTTGATCTTTCTGATATTGGATTCATATTTTAGGTTTTTATGTCCTAGGAGTTAGCAGTATCAAATATTACTGAAACAGTAGGCCCACTATCTATGTTAGAATCAGCTCTCTGGCTTACTAAATGATCGCCCTGGCCAAATTCTTAACACTGTGTCTAAATTTTCTGACCGTGAAAATAGTGAAAAATAGTATACTCATTTTTTTATTTCTAAAGAAAATACATGTATTTACATGAGTAAAGGATTTGTCTTCATTTTTACCATTCTGACAAAAAAACCCTGTTATTGACTATATTTGAAATGACATTTTAACTATTTTAAGAAATTTCAAGCTGAGCTCACTATTTCTATATAAATATCTAGAGGAGTATACTAATGGTCCAGGAAGAATTCCTTTTTAAAATTATAGCTAATTTTGTGAATAATCAATTTGTTAATCTACCAAATTGTATTTACCATTTAACTATTCTATTCTAGTCCTTCTGAGCGATTATTCAGTTTAGGATATGTATTTTTCTTAAGATGTGTTTTCTAAATTATGACATGAAAGAATTAGAAAGACAGAAAATACCTTAAAACCAAGAAAGGAAAGAAGTTATGTAAAGTGACCTAATTAGTTCTATTTTCTTTTGAATTTGAAAAATATAGGCATAGATATGGATTCATGAGCAGTAGTTGTCTAGGCTGGGCATGGTGGCACTGCCTGTAATGCCAGCCTTCAAGAGTATGAGGCAGGAGGATTGTGAATTCAAGGCCAACTTGTCCTTCATAGCAAGATCCTGTCACACACGCGCACACACACACACACACACACACACACACACACACAGAATGTCTACAGTGATTTTGATAAAATTCCCACTGTAAGTATAAAATCTCTTCATCATTAATTGAAATAATGCTTTTTAAATTACATAATTTTTCACTTCATGTATGATATTAATTTTCTGAATGAAGGTCAGAGCTTTATTTGTTTAAGAAAAGCCCCTAGAAGAGCCTAACAACCTGTTAGGCTGAGATTTTACTCACATTAATGATGTTAGTGATGAATTTGCGCACAATAGATGCTCTTTTTTTTTTTTCTCAAGGAGAAATGGTCCTGCTTATTTGGGTGCAAACGACTTCAAGTGTATCTACACTTTATCTTCCTTCTGCTCTTTCCAAACCTTGGCATGTGTTCCATGTAATGAGTTTCTCAGAGACACCTGGAGATTTCAGTGCTCCAAAAGGCAGGAGGCCATAAGCATCAAGGTTTTGGCTTGTGCTGAGAACACACCACCCGACAGCCTCCACAGCTTGTGTTTTCAGGTTTCCTTCTGGCATGGAAGTCAAGGTTTACTTTGTGCTATAAATTTTTGAATACTTTCAGTGTGTTAGAGGTTGAGTCATATTTTCTTTGATTATTATAATAACAATTATGTTTCTTCATTCTTTCATTCATTGAAGATTCTTAAATTTTTTCTGACCACCTATTCTAGACCATTTCTTGTGCTGGCAGTTAAACATGGAAAAGTGAAATAAAGAGTGTTCAATAATCTGGCAGGAAAGACACACAAGTGAAACGGTTGCTAGACTATGACACATTTAGAATAAGGTCTTCTACAATGTTCTGTGACAGTACTAGACATTGGACCCACATTGGCTGCAGGAAAGAGCTCAGAAGGAAAATGAAGTATTAAGGTTAACCTTGGAAGTGAGGGAATCTGCTTTGTAGAGAGGGTGCTGAACGTATAGGGAACAGAAAGTGCTGGAAATTCAGGTGATTGGTTGAAAAAACATTGTGCATCATCAGATCTGAAATTTGTTTTTATTTTACAAGGTACATTTAAAAATGAGGGCTTTTAAAACGAGATATACTTTTCAAACACTAAGCAAACCTCAGAAAGAGAAACTTGGTTCCTTTTATTGAGAACTAAACATACTAGACCCTAGATAATCACTAGGTAAGTCTTGTAGATCATTGCACTTTGTTGCTGCAAAGAATGCCTTTCGGTACTGGGAAGATTGTCTTTTGAGAACCACAATTTTTTCTTTCTGCAAAGTAAGCATCCATAGATTAAGGAAAATTCTACTATATTTTTCTTAAACTGTATTATTATAAGTCAATCATCTGTGAGTTTTTAATAGACTTTTTTCATTGAAATACTAAGGTTTCATAACAACTTTGTGAAGTAGATGGGGTTATTTATAGATAAAGAATTAATGTGATAAGTGGAAAGTAAATGACTGACCAAAATAAAATAGTGAAACTTCTGTTTTTTAGTCTGGCATGTAAGAAGTTTAGCAGTTGTTACTCCGTCAAAACAAAAAGTTAAAATCTGAGCAGAATGCCAAACCAACACATCTTTGAAATGTCAGAGAAGTGAGGTGGTAGAGCAAACTGTTACCCCAAAATTGGAGGGGAACAGTTTCACAGCCTCCTGGAGCAGAAATCCACGAGCAGAACCTCCACAGGGAAATGGGTCAATGTTGGAGGTTCAGTGGCAAGGCTTTGAGTTAAAAATCCAAAGGCCTAGTCACTGCCTTCTCATCATTTCCATTTTCATGAGTTTCACCTCCTGGAGCTCTACCGGGTTCTCAGTGGATATCAGAGAAATATTCTCTTGTGCCTCACAGGAAGAGGGGGAATTGGCCTTTCATTTCTTAGCCAAAATCTGCCTTCAAGAGGAGCTATTTTACCAGACCCTAATCTATTGTCTTCCCAGAGCCCAACTGACTTGGGGAAAAGGAAATAACCAACACTAGTCACTTCCTGCCAGTCATTCTCACCTAAGGTTAGAGAAGAAAATGTGAAAAACACTTGCAAACTTCATAGCTGAAGGGAACAGACTCATTAAAGGACTGTTAAAAGACAGACATAGTCATGGGATTATAGAATGCATTTCCTCTCCCTGCACCTTATCCTCTTATCACTAACCGTCCATCTACTGAAGTTCTGTTCACCTACAACATCATGTCTGGAAAAATACAAGGCACACTAAAAGGGAAAACAGTTTGAAGAGGCCAAACAAGCATTAGAACTAAAGTCAGATATGGCAGGGATATTGAAAACAGCAGATGGTGAATTTAAAACCACTATGATTAATATGCTAATAACTTCAATAGCAAAAGTAAACGCCATGCAATCACAGATGTATAATGTAAGCAAAGAAAAAAATGCTAGGGATGAAAAACACTGTAACAGAAATAAAAGAGTGCCTGTAATATGTGCCTGAGTAGACTGAACATGGCTGAGGAAGAATCTCTGAGCTTGAGGTTCTGTCAACAGACACTCTGAACACTGAAAAACAACGAGAAAAGAAGATTGAAAAAAATGGAAGAAATATCCATAAACTATGGACAACTACAGAAAGTATAACATATAAGTACTGGGTATACCAGAAGAAAAGGCACAGAAGTAATACAAACTGAAAAATTTCCTGAATTAGTATCAGACATCAAACCAAAGATTTTGAAAGTCAGAGAATACTACACAACATAATCCTGAAGAAACTACTTCAAGCCTTCTGGTCAAACTTCAGAAAATCATAGATAAAGAAAAAAAATTCTTGAAATAATTCTGAGGGGAAAAGAAACACCTCACCAATAGAGGAGAAAAGATAAGAACTACATCTGATTTCTCCTCAGAAAACATGCAAGAAAGAAGAGAGTGGAGTGAAATATTTAAAGTGCTTGGAGTTAAAAAACCTTCTATCAACTCAGATTTATGTTTCCTGACAAATTAACCTTCAAAAGTAAAGAAGAAATAAAGACAAACAAAAATAATGGATATGTATCGTTACCTTCTTGCAGGAAAAGTTGAAAGAAATTCTACTTTCCTTCCTAAGAAGGAAAATGAACTAGACTAGAAATTCATATATGCAGGTTGAGTAGAGAGAAATAAAACTTTGTTTGCAGATGGCCTGATTACCTATGTAGCACATCTGAAAGAAGTGACAAACTCTTAGAGCTAATAAATGATTATATCAAGATAGCAAGGTTAACATACAAATGCCAGCTACTTTCCTATTAGCAGCAATGAATAAAAGGGATTTGCAATTAAAAATATAGTCTCCCCAAAATAAATACTTAGTTATAAATCTAATATGTTTAATATCTATGTAAGGTAAACTACAAAATTATGATAAAATAAGTCAAAGAACAAGTAAATGAATTGGATGAGGTCCATGAGTGTGGATTCAAACTCTCAGTATTACAAAGATGTCAGCTCTTCCCATCTTGTTTTATAGATTGAATGCAGTCCCAATCAAAATCTCAGCCAAAATCTCAATAAGTTACCCTATATATATTGATTGATTCTAAAGTTTAGATAGGAAGGCAAAGGACCCAGAAGTGCCAGTAGAGTCTTAACAAAGTTAGAGGGCTCATACTACCTGACTTTAAGACTTACCATAAGGCTAAGGTAAACAAGACAATGTGTTTTTGGCAAAAGAGTTGACAAATCAATGGAACAGACTAGAGAGCTCAGAAATAGACCCAAATAAACAGTTGACAGGGGAGCAAAGGCAGTGGAGCAATGATAGTATTTTTAACAAATTGTGCTGGAACAATTCGGTGAAGATAGGGAGAGGACAAACCACAGATTAGGAGAAAACATATGCAAAGGACACATCCATTAAAGGTCTGTTATCTAAAAACTTCACATCATACTTCCAAATGAAATTCTACTGCATGTTTATCAGAGCATCCAAAATCCAGATCACTAACAACAGCAAATACAGAGGATGATACAGTGCAATAGAATTGTTCATTGCTGTCCAGAGTGCAAGGTGGTCTAGACACATTGGAAGACAGTTTGGCAGTTTCTTGCAGCACTAAACATTATTTTACCCAGCATTCCTTTGGATTTTACCCAAATGGCTTGAAAACGTGTGTTCATACAAAATATACATTAGGGGCATCTACAGTAATTTCATTACAACTGCCAAAACTTGGAAGCAACCGAGACATCCTTCAGAAGATGACAGGTAAAAGCTGGTATATCCAGACAACGGAGTATTATTGAATACTTAAGAGAAATGACCCATTAAGCTACGACCATATGAGGAGTAAACTGAAGCACATGATACTAAGTGAAAGAAGCCAATATGAAAAGGCTACTTCCTGTAGGTTTCCAGTTAGACGACATTTTGAGAAAAGAAAAATAAAGACAGTAGAAAGAGCAGTGGTTATCAGAATTTGGGGGTTAGAACAATGAATAGGCATAGGATGAACAGGGAAGTTAAATTAAATGATGATATGTCAGTGTAGATTCATTAATTGTAAAAAAATGCACCAATATGGCTGAGGATATTCAGAGTGGGAAAGGCCACCCATGTGGGGGAGGAAGGGAGTCTCTGGGAAGTATGCACTTTCTGTTCAACTTTGCTATAAGCCTAAAATTCCTTTTAAAAATGAATTCTATTTAAAAGAGAAAAAATAAAGTAGTTATAAGTCATAAATTCAGGGATCAAAGACAAGGTTTTGGGCACCAAATTAGGTAACCATTGCATCATGTCCGACTTTTTTGCTTGGAAAAATGTAGCTTATAATGGTAAAACCAAACAATTACTAGTGGTCAGCTCTCAGCTCTATATCCTTATTGAATAAATCCCTACATTTAACGATAAGCTTTCTTCAGAAGGAGAAAGATCAGGCTGAAGACCCATTAACTAATTTTATAAGTTATTCAGTTTTATATCTAGAGTAAAATTGAAGGATTTGGCCTAAATATAATAATGCAGATTAAGGATATTAATAATTTAAGTGCTTACCATTTTAAGTTATTTATAGATGTTATTGAAATTTACTCATTTAGTAAATACCAAAGCTGATTCCTGATCCAGTTGTCTTATTCTAATACCTGTCAAATCTGCCAATGAATGTCATAATTGCCAATAAATTTAGGAATAGACTAGTGACATTCCCAGACCTCATCTAAGATGTTTGGGAATGATAAAGCTGGTGAGACCAAGAGGAAAAGTGAGCCTATTGAACCCCTTCGAATGTTCTGGGAAATGGACATTAGGAAGATATTTTATAAGACCTTATACAATATACAATAGGGACAGTGAAGAAGGAATTGTGCCAATTGTGTATCACTGCAAATTTTCTTCCCTCTTGAAACTTAAAGGCTTAAAACAAACATTTTATTTCCCATGATTGTATTAATAGGCTGGGAGTCTCTTTAGCTTGTCTTCCTAAGCTCATTTAGGGCAGGCTCCTCGTCCTGTTAGTGAGTCTGCTAAGATGGGTGCTGGAGCGACTAGGCCTCTCTGACTCTTTCTAAGAACTGCCCAAAGACTTCTTCCTACAGTCCTAATTCAGTGTTCTAAGAGAACAAGCCTCAGTCTCTCTGCTTGCAATGCATTGGCTCATATTATACTGATCAAACCAGAACTCATGGCCTTGCCTAGAGTCAAGCAGGAAGGCAGCTACTTGCAGGTATAGATAATAGGAGACCTGGATTATTTGGTTGATTAGAGTAATAATCTAACACAGTCTGCCCTCTGGCCTGAATGTTCTAAGTGCAAAACACACTCATCCCTTTCTAGCACCCTCAAAGTGTCACCCAATCCTGGCAGCAAGCTCGAAGTCCACAGTCTTAGTGCCAATGTCGAGATTTGCAGACAAATGATGTTTTGGTTAAATATTCTCTTTGTTTAGGGAACTGTGAACTAAAAATGTCTTGTATTTCCTGCTGTTCCCCCTCTGTACACACTCTGACATGAATGGTAAGAGGGAAATGTGCCTTCAAAAATGCAATTCAAAAATTTCGTAAAAACAGGAACAGGAAGTACATAGGAGCCACTGGTCCGTGGCTCAGGCGAAATCCAGCCTGCTTTAGGGGTGAGCAATGGTCTTTAGTTGGGCCATTCCTCTGCCTGGAAATTTCCCTCCCTGCTCATAACACGTGGCTCTGTCTTGTGGGTATTTGGTTGGTTCTTTCTCTTTCAGTACGAAAGGGTCTGTGTTTTTTTTCAGTTTGCTTTTCTACATTCAGAACTATTCGTTTTAATTTTAGTTCAAGTTGATTTAACTTGAAATTTTTACCTTAAAATTTTTGTGGGCTTTTATGACTGTAATTGGTGTTCATTCAATATTTGTATTGTGAAATTCAAAACTTTTTGAAGATATTCTTTTTCTCCTATAAAGTCTTTTGTGACAATGCCCTTCATATCTTTAAAAGGCCTTTTGTCCAACAATGAGTGCCTACTCAGCAAATCCTTTCCCGAGGTCTTAAGGAAGGGGCTTTTGCAGTTTCTCTTTCTCCTGCTCATCTTCATCCTTCATCTCCTTTCCTCTGGTGCTGTGCATCAAATTTAGGGCCTTGTACATGGTAGGCAAGTGAAGTACCACTGAGACTCTGAACTAACAGCTTTGATTCAGCTTTTATCTGTAGTCCATGTCTTACTCTTTCAGGTGAGATACTAGAAATGTGAAGAGTTTACTCAGCAATTCCTGGGATCCTCTAAATTCATTTGCTCTAAATTCGATTTGTAAATTGAACAGGCCTCTCTAGGTCATAGCTTTCTTGTACCTTCTTGCAAGCATCAAAAAGACACAAACTGGCACTTTCAGCATTCTGCTCAAAATGTCTTTAGCCAGATTCACAAGTTTGCTGGGTACATTTTCAATCTTCTAATTTACAATGAGTGACAGTTTTGCAGATGTTTTTGCTAACACAGCACGAGTGTTTCCCAGGGTCCAATAGCAGTTTTCTTGTATCTTTCTTTTGGTCTCTATTAACTGTTTGTTTGTCATTCTACCAAACTTTCCTAGGAGATTCCATGATGATTTTCTAGCCTCTCCATATTTCCCAGTCTACATGCAGTGCCAAAAGATTAGAATCGCCAATCACTTGTCCTGGCCATAGTGAATGTGGAAAGGGAAGGCAAGAGGTAGAAGCTGGAAGTGTGATTTATTCTGGGGCATGAGCGGAACACTATCCAATGCCTATATCTATAAATACCTAGGCTCCTATTAGGATATAAAACGTAGGAATCTTACAGGAGAATTCAGAATAAAGAGTATCTTCACAACTAAGACAGTTTTTAGGAATTACAAGCAATGATCAATGCAAATTTAGAAAAATATAATATTGAAGAAAAGTGGGAGGGGATGGAGACTTGGATTTTCAAGGACCTGGGGGAGGTTGATGCAAGGGTCATATGTGGTTGAGATTAATAGGAAGAAGGCAGAGGGGAACAGAAGAGTCATCAGGGACTCCCTTTGGGTCAGGGAAGGGAGAGACAGAGGTAGATTTAGTCTGTGCCAATTTACTACTAGTTACCTTGTTCTGGGTAGGCTCTGATTCAGCCAGAAAATATATTCTTGAAAATTCACAAAAATCCAAAACTAGGTATCACAGTTACCATCTCTCCACAAGCCTGTGTAGGAACATCACTGTGGCTATTTCTGGCAAAATTTACTGATCATTATCAATGGCTTGGGCCCAGAAAACATGGAGGAGCTGACTATTCCAGAGAAAATGCATGGATTTCACAAAAAGATAAGGCAAACTGGGTCACTTACTTTGCTTGGTTCCAATTTGCTTATATACATTTACAAAGCTCTCTTTTACAACCTCATATCTATCAGAAAAATACTCTTGAAAAAAATCAGTGTCTTAAAAAGTTAGATTTGATCTTTTAATTTAGATTGTAGAATATTGAAATAGATTTCAATTTTTTCTGTATATGAAGAATTTCTTAAGCTTTTCTACTGCATTTTTCCATGTATAAAACACTTTCCCACATAAAAAATATTTCCAGAGCCTCCCTCAATTTACACTGGACAAGCTGGTCAAAGGAAGGCTGTCTGGAATTCTGTAGAAAGCAGTGAAATTTGAACTTATCAGACTTTGTGCACTAGTGTAAAAATCCTGTCTAAGGGAAGAGAATGGTCTGAGGCCTAAAATATTAGGCTTGTAATGAACACGAGGAATACAAAAGAAATTACCATGATTAATGTGGTATTTGTAAAATTTGTAATGCAGAAATTATAAATATATCAATGCTTAGTTAGCTTAATTAAATTAAACTCTTAATGGGCTAAAATAATTTCTTTGGTGCAAAAATCCATCTTAATCCCTGGCATTAGTTATTCGTTCAGTAGATGTGTCTAGATGTTTTTGCCGGGTTGACTGAACATGGATGTAAAACTTTCTCATGTCTTTACATAATAATATGTCTATGGATATTAATATTTCCTATTCTCTGACTTTTATTTCATGGAAATAGCTAGTGTTCTCCCACCTTTAACATGTGACTTTAAAAGCTATTACAATTTAACATTTTTAAAGCAAATTAACACTCACTAGTTATCTTTAAAAAAAACAACAAATCTTCACTAAAATATTTTATTATACACCAAAGAGACACTAGATATGACATTTTATCCAAAGGTAAAGTTTTAAGATTTACCAAATGATCTCTTTTTTTCCAAATTAATTTCTACTTTTCTATGATGCTGGGAAACATTTAATTTTTTTTATTGAATTGTCTCACAGTGGTTGGGATCTAATCTAAGACCTCATTCATGCTAGATATGAGCTCTCCACTGAGCTCCAGTACAGCCCTGAAGAACTTTTAACATTGTGGCATCAGCATAACAGCTGTACAGTTAGTAGAAAACAAAGATTTGGGAAGAAACTTAAATACCAGAACTCTGAAATAGAAGAGCACTTTGGCATTTGACTATTTGCAAGTGGAGTGACCCAGAAGAGACTTGTTAAGAAATAATTTATAATTACTTAGAAAGATGGGTTTGAGACCAGTTGATGTGGCATGAAAAGGAGGACTGGGTCAACTAGTGGACTTAATTAGATAGCCAGCACTTATTTCTTAACACTGGGTTGTCATTTCACAGAGAACTAAAAAAGCTAATTAGGGCACTGCAAGTGACATTAAACTCTCCTTTCTTTGACTTTTTTGGAACTATATTTGGTAAGATGCATTTTCAATTCTTCTGATTCTTAGTGAATTTAGCCTTGTTTTTCATGTGCTCTGGTCTCCAGATCATCCATTATTCATTTAAATCATTTTATTCAACAGTCTGACCTACAAACAGTTATACAGCATATTACAGAAAACATCCTTATACCTAGCTTCAGTTTGAGAATGGAAACATTTCTGGGGGTGGGGGGAGCTTAATGGTAGAGCATGGTGAGGCCCTGGGTCCATCCCCAATACCAAAACAAACAAATAAAAATCATTACAAATAAGGTCTGAAATACCTTAAAACCCCTCCACAATTGTATGCCCTCCATGAAGTGAGTATTTCAAATATGATGTTTATTATTTCTATAAATTTTATGATGATTTTACTACTCATGTACTTAATAATAAGTATCTGCTAATGTTATGCAAACAAATTGTCCCTTTTCTTCTATAACTTGGTTTTATCTTACTCAGTAATATAGTTTTGAGATCCTTCAGCTATAAATGAAAGAAATGAATATAAATATTGTAGTTCTAGATCATTTTTACTGCTGTACATTTTTCCATGAGATGCACCACAGTGTGTTGTGGCTTATTGGTGGGTGTTTGTGTTTGGGTATTACAACAATCCAGCCAGGAATATTCTTTTAGATTTCTCCCGCTCTTTCAGATGAAAATAAATTTATAATGTTTCTAAGGGTAATATTCTCAATAATTCCAGTTTTTGTTGTATAAATAGTGATTTGTAAATACATAATTTTTCATATTCTGCCAAGTACCATAATGATATCTAAAAATTTTTAACTATGTATTATTTTTCCATGATAATGTTCAAATCATTTAGCCAACCTGATTTCCTCTACACCTAGTCATAGAAATGGTGAAAAATTCTGGCACTTGCATCATGCATTTCTTTTTTTCCTTTTTAGAGATCAATTAGAACAGTGTTGTGCACAATGTAAGTGCTTAATAAGAGCGCCACATCTTTATGATACTTAGTCATCATACCTGAAAAGTATAGATCTGTTCATTTATTTAAGTCTTCATTAATATGTTCCAATAATGTTTGTAATTTTCCATATATGTGTTAGGTTTTATGCTTCCGTACAATTATTTTTAATTTTTAGTGTCTACATTTAATATTTTGCAAATATTTTTACCTTCAGAAAATGAACCATGATAATTCTAGGCTGCAATTCATTTTCTCTCCTTATTTCGAAGATGTCACAGACTTCCAGTAGCATCTCCTTACATAGCTGACACATCGCCATTGGTATAAATCACATACCTTTATGGCTGAGCTTGCTTTTTGATTTGATTACTTTCATGTTCATCTCTTTTTTTAATATACTTCATTTAAAGTAGTCTTTATCAAAGTCAATTCATTGAGTTATGCTTTTCAAAATTTTAGATATATAGTCTCATCAATCTTACAAAATTTTTAGCTATATCTTTAAATAGTGCCTGTCTCAGTTAGCTGTGTCCTTATGTACACCTTGCTTACTTTGACTCTCTGGGTTTTTCTCAGTAAAATGTCTTCCATATTAACTCTTCTAGGGCAAGTGAATCTAGTATTTACTCTAGACACTGAATTTTTTTTTTTTGTGATACTAAGGATCGAACTCAGGACCTCGTGCATACTAGGCAAACACTTAACCACTGAGCTACACCCCTAACCAAGTCATTGAATTTTTAATTTTAATAGTTATATCTATCATTTGATATCAATTTTCTTTCAAACTTACTGGAAAATTTTATAGTTGTTTATTTCTTGCTTATATTTTCAATGCCTTTTTTGTTTTCTTGTTAAATACTTAAGCATTTTACATTGTGTATATGAAAGTGGTTTTGCTTTTTTATAATGTCTGTTGATCCCTACTCCTGCCTTCGGTGGGGTTTTTTTTGTTTTGTTTTCACGTTCATTTGGGTGTCAGTAATCTGTTGGAACCACAATGGTCCTAGGTTGAAGTTGCATTTTGTTTTAGAGAGAATCTGTACTTATTTTTTTCCGTTTAGTGACTGTGGCGCTCAGTTCAAAATAATTTTCAATTATCTTCCAGGCTTCAGTTTTTGACCATGTAAATTAAAACTGAAAACCTGGTGGATTTTTGTGGCCTATTGTTATAAATCCTCATGAAACTTCTTTTGTCACCTGAGCATAGCCACATAAGAAAATGGCTGTTTCTTCCCTTTGCTAGCAGACCACTTTTTCATCACTGTGTTTGCTCGCCAGTAGGAAGTAGCTAGATTATTTTCATTGCCCTAATGAACCATTAAATGCAGTGTTCTAGGAAACTTGCAAATGATCGTTCCTAAGGCGTCTTCCTATTCTGCCTAATGTTTCTGTTTCTCTCTATTATTTTATTGGCAGGGGAGCATATTTTGTGAATTCAGCTCTGCAGGTATAAGAACATATTAGGTAGAACAGCTTTTGGGGATAGCCAGTCAGCAGCATTGCTGTTAATGAGAGTCAACAGAATTTGCTACAAGAATACTGAAAAAATCCTAACAAAACATTAGACATGTTTAGGACCCCTGTTTGGGAATACTAATATACAAACATTTACAAATATATAAATTATCAAGTTTTTTATTCTAATACAAACAAAATCTTTCAGTTCTGTACTAATAGATTGTTACTCAGTGTTCAATAATTGAGTCTTTGAATTGAAAGGAATCTTTGACATTTTCTGGTCTCAGTAGCAAAACACCAATAACAAAACCATAGCCAAAACCCAAACCAGTTTACAGTGCTTAGGCACTTGCTATTCATGAGATATTGTGCTTACTGCTCTGTCTCTTCACTTTTAACTTATCTTTGTCAATAATTTCACTTTTTTAAGATTTCAGACAAGTGGTGATAAGACCTCCATTAGAACATCTCTGAGGCAGTACACTTTGGTGTTTTGCAGCAAAAGCCACTGAGTGCTAAAAAGATTACAGAGGCCTATGGTGGACAGTATTTTGCTGGCTCCAACCCCATACTCTTTTTAACTACAACATATGCTTCCTTTATAGGTTTCAAAATTATCTTGTGCATACTTTTTATATTGTAGCTTTACTGCTTTGGTGTGAGGGGTTGAACACAGGACCTTGTGCATATCAAGCTTGCCTTCTACCTCTGGAGTACATATTGCAAGTGAGGGCTTCCAAATCACATGTTCTTGCTCCTTTGTGGAAATTAGACCTAAAATGCTAACTATGATGATAAAAAAGGTAGCCTACATCTATATGGGCAGCTGTTAGGGGGACCACAGGAGGGGGAAGGGAGGAAGAAGGGATACTGTGGGGTGAAGAGGCTGGAAGGACACTGAATATGTACATATGAAGATGGCATATGTCTTCACTGTTTGCAAGGGGGGGAAGCAGGAGAAGGAGGTATGGAAATAGAATGAGGGGCGAATTTGTTCAAGGCATTTTGTATGCGTGTATGGAATTATCACAATGAAATCCTCTTGTATTATTGATGTAGGTATGATAAACAAAAATAAAATACTCAAGGAAGTCAGGATAATTTTCTTCTCATTTAATAATGATTTAACCATCAGAAATAAGGCAGATGTTCTCTCTCCAGTGGGAATTATGACACCTTGGTACAGTCCTACATTCTGTGTTTTTGCACAAAGTCTTAATTTTCATTATCCTGTGTAACTTTTTGGATGTTCTTGAGAAACTTATGTCTTGTCATGCTGATTAGATGTTAAGATATGCCACAATAACTGGTATATTTAACAGGAACAGAAAGAAAGTTGAGCCTTGCTAATTTGGGTATGGAATATTAAAACCTCATTTGCTCCCTTTAAAAATTTATTTGTTTTTAAATTAGAGATAAGGGCAAAATAGTTTCTGCCAGGTAGCGAGGGGTTGGGGGGGAAAGGAAAGGGGCAGGGGGTAAGGGAAGGGGTGGGGGAAGGGGGGAGAAATGACCCAAGCATTGTATGCACATATGAATAAAATAAAAATTTAAATAAATAAATAAATAAAAATAAAAATTTATTTGTTTTTAATAGTGGCCTTTCTCTGCAGCTTCACCGCTGACCCAAGGGTGAAGTGGTAGAGATCAAGATGGATAGTTCCTGTGCCCCATGCTGAGAAAGCAGAAGATTTGATTCATAATCAAATTAGTCTGGTTATAAATATGCTGAAAACTGAATGTGGGCTGTTTTTTAACAATGCCATTCAAATATGTCCTTTAAAAATTTCCAAAATAACAAAGACACTTTCATAATAAAGAGATTGTTTAGGTTTTGTATCTGATCATTATTGAAAGCAAAATCTATATGAGTGTATCAGTGTCCCCCCAAGTGTTGTGTTTATGAAAATCAAGTCATGTGGTATGACTGCTTAGACATATCAAGTTCATAAAACTTTAAGTATCTGATACGGATATTAGGATTAAATTAGGCAGATTCCCACCATGCCTCACCCCATTGTGTGCTGGATGCATACATATAGATAAAAAGATAATATGAGAGTGAAATTCGAGATTCTTAAAATGCCCTTGATATGTAACTAAATTCATATACACGCTTATCTTCATTTTAACCAATCACTCCTGAACTGTTTTCTTATAACTGCTAAGACAAAAAGTCATGTAGAGATGAAGTATATGTTATAAATATCTGCAGATAAAATTTCTAGTCAGATTATTTAACCTATTTGGAAGTAGATCATAAGGTATCATGGTAGTGTGTACACATACATGCACACACACACACACACACACACACTACACACACAATATGTCTATGTATTACTGATGTATAACTTTAAGCCAAGCATGGTGGTACATGACTGCAATCCCAAGACTTCTCATCTTTCTCTTTTTTTTCTTTTGGCAGGATTGGGATTTGAACTCAGGATCTTGTGCTTGCTAGCAAGTGCTCTACTATTGAGCTATGCCCCCAGCCATAGTTTTGTTCTTGAAAGTTTTGAAATCAGAGCACATTCTTTGGTTCTGATAAATTCTTTTAGAAACTCTGATTCTACCAACTGTTTGTTTTTACAACATAATCTTTGAGCAACTTGCCAACCAAGTAGTGATTCTGAAAAATGCAGGAAACCAAACCAGGCTGTTCAGATTTCAGTAGGGATCTTTGTTCCTGCTTCATACTTTCACCAGTTGCCTTTAATTTAGAGGCCCTAAAATGACCAATTCTACAATTTACTCTGTGATTTATATACAAAACTACATGTGTTTTCTAGAACAAGAAATCCATTCATTTAGATATTTTTTAAATGATAGCTTTAACTGGATACATATGTGCTTGTGTTCAGTGATCACATGCAGCTGAAATAGCTTACTGTGTAGGCATAGATATTATTAATATTTCTCTTGCAATTAGCTAGCATCTGCTCAATTCTATTTCCTGTAGCTTTGTCCTTCACAGAAAGTTCACTTAGTTATTGCCCTGCTAATTTCCACTGAGCTTGTGTGCTTTTTTGCCCCAGTGCCTCCTTTCAAGCAATTCATGTGCTGACCACTTCTTTCATCCCTCTGAATAGCTTTGCTTCATTTTAATAATAGGGCATTATTGCCTGACTAATTATTTTTCCTTTGCCTATGGTAATATACCGAGAATAAGATAATAATAATTATAGAACCATATTGATAGTGATTAAATACTGATGTTATGTAAACTACATCATATTTTCTCCTATTTTTCATTCTCTGAGGACACAATAAAGAAGTTGAAACAATTATTCACATAATACATGGGCTTTAAAAAATCCAACCTATTATGGTAAAGGAAGAACTACAGGTTGTATAAGAGATTTTAATTACATACATTGATCAAACACATCACTAATTGTTCAAAATTCTCACTCAATTTTCATTGTATCTATAACATTAATGGTCTACTTTTAAATTTACTATTCCTTTAAGAAATGCAGTAGAAACACAAAAAATAAGGTGAAATGATTTCTCAAAGTAGAAAAGCCCAAAAGTGATTAAGTAAAATTCTTACAAAATAATGGTTTTTCTGCTGGGAACAAGGTAAGAGACCAACCCAAGAACAAAAGAACTGATGAAGGGTCAGTGAGTGCTCTAGGTATAAAGTTACCACTGGAGAGCCCTAGTTTTTTACTGTTCTTTACCAAACAAATTGTTTTCAGTCCAATCATTTCCAGAATCTGGGACAAAGAAATGTAAAACAACATGTATAAAACCTTTGCAGAAGGACACTGAAAGCAATAGTTATTTCTGAAAAGATTCAATAATTGTAAATAACACACTTGTTTTAGTCTTCGGAAATTGGCCCATGAACTGAGCATATGATAAAGGTGGTGTTAAAACCATGGTCAATCAATTTAAGTAAAAGAGCTGAGGAACTGAATATCTAAGTGGAGACAAAGTTAGATTTCCACCTCTCATGAAATTTAAACATTAATATTAGAAAAGTAAATTGTTAAAAGGATAATTATATAAAATTTAATAGCATGTATTGAAAATATTAGGATGGGGAATAATTATATAAGACACAAAATCTAAAGAATTTACAATTCTTAATATTGGAGATTAAGAATTTGGTTACAAATGTCAATATAAATGTAAAAGCAAGAGAGAAGGGAAGGAAATAGTAAAAAGGTTTACAAAATACCAAAATAGATGACTATTAGAGAAAAATGTAAAATAGATTCACTTTCTCCTCATCATGATGTTTATTAGTAAGGTATGCCAAGAACTGGAGTGACACTGCTGGGTTCCCATCTTCATCACTTTCTACAGTGTTGGCATAAAAGTTTATTTAACTTGTTTCCAGGTTCTTTTCATCTGTAAAATGTGGATGGTGTTAGGACCTATGTTGGTTTTAAAGCATTTTAAATGTTAAAATAGTTAGTAGGTGCCATACATTAAGAAAAATACCTAGAATCAGCAGGGCACAAAAATAGCTTTTACTATTGAAGCAAAAATGAAATTCCATTTTTACACATTAGAGTAGTAAAAATAAAAAATATAAAAAATCTATTATTGATGAAGAAAAATAAAGAATTTTTCTTATTTTGTTGATAGGAATGTAAATTGGTATACTGTATTTATGTGATAATTTGCTGGCATGATTAACATTTTATTATGTATAATTTTCAACCAAGCAATTCCACATTTAATAATTTGTCCTGGAAAATATTACCACATGTGCATAAATGTGCATCTACTAATAGCTTTACTGCAGCCTTGCTTGTAATAAGGAAAAATCCCTAAAAATGTAAATATCTTTTAGTTAAGATATTAATATTAATGAAATGATGATACATCCAAACCAAGAAATACCAGGGAATGATTTAAAAGAGTGAACAAAATCAGTATTACCTTAGGGTAATTTGACAATTATCAAAGTTTGTTTGATTATTGTTTTATAAATCAAATGCATAATTTACACAAAGGAAAAACAAACTTTAGTACTGCAGAGAGAAGAAGATATGCCAAATGGTTTTTAACAAGGGTTGCCTCTGGAAGTTACTAGTGATCATAGGGAAATTATAGACTTTTAGAGAATATGTGCATTTAAATTTATATAATAGTTTATTCTCATATTTTTGAGGTAGAAATGTTTAATTTATATTTTTAAAATAAGTGCAAGGGCCAAACATTAAAAAAAATGTACTAACCCTTTCTTAAAGGAACTTGCTTCATATCTCTAGTTCTAAATTTGCCTTTTAGAGTAGGGTAATATTTTAATACACATATAAAATATGCAGTGATCTAATCAGGGTAATTAGCATTTTTAAGTCCTTAGCATATCTTTGCATTTGGAGCCTTCTTGCTCCTCTTTCCAGCTCTTTATGGAATAGATGATTGTGAGTTGTCCTTACCCCATTGTGCTGTGGTACGCTGGAATTTATTCCTCCAATTTGATTGCATTTTTGCTATCTGTTATCTAGCTTCTTTCATCCTCTTCTCTCCTCACTCTTCCCAGTCTCTAGCAACCAATATTCTACTTTCAGATTGGCATTTTAACTTCCACATCTTAGAAAGAACAGGCACCTAAATAAAAAATAGACAAATGGGATTATATGAAACTCAAAGCCTTCTACATAGTGAAAGAAATAATCGACAGAAGGAAGAAACAACCTATAGAACAAGAAAAATGTTTTCCAACTATTCATCTGGCAAAAGATAAATACCCAGAATGTATAAGGAACATCCAAAAATATCTACAACAAAAATGAAGTCTAGTTAAAAAGCAGGTAAACATTGCGAACAGATATTTCTTAATTGTTCCACTTATTAGAGGGGTGTTACCAGGAAGCATGCTGACCCTTAAGACAAGCATTAAGTTTTGATTTTACAAGAATTGAATGCATCAAGTGTATGAGAATCCATTGTGCTAAAGTTAGTTCCTCCAATCCTTTAGCAAGTTAGGGATGTAAGCTAACGATCCAGAGTATTCCTTAGTTCATTTACATAGTTTTCAGTCTATGATATTCAACAAGGTCTTCTTTTAAAAAATAAACTTACATGGATTACCATAAGTACTGGGGCACTTACCTAGAAATCATTTTAGCATCAAATGAGATTAGCAGGGCAGACCTAAAGTTCTGTGGAACTTCAGAATCTTTTGAACTACTCAAGCTAGTGGGGAGATCTAATTTGAGGGCACAATGGAGCAAGAGTTCTGTCTTTTTCTGCATGTCATTCAAAGGAAAATTCTTTCAAGTAAAAATCTGATAAATATTTGAGCATTTTCAATTAATTTTTAAAATTAGGCTTTCATAACAAATGTTAAAATGTTTATTTAGGCTGGAAAGCCATCTAATCTATATTTGGTAAATAAAACGTAACTGTTCAGTTTGTACATTATAATTACTATTGGACATGATATCAGAGATTCTTAATGCATCAAGCCCAAGAGTGGCTGTTAACATGAAGAACAGTAGAATAATTTAGGAGAAATAATTTAGGAGGAAAGAGGAAAATATAAAACCAAGGAAGTGGATGTACAAAAAGGACTAACATCACATGCAGAGAATGGTAGAATTAATCCCTAAAATTTATTACACTTCATGCACATTTTATGCAAGTAAGTATGCGATGAATAATCAACATGCAGAACCTGGCATTTTCTATAATTTCTCTCTTTGATGTTGAGCCATTCAGGCCCAAGTTTGAGCTTAGTTGGGCCTTTGAGGCCACTGAGACCTTTAAAATCTACACTTGCCAGAAGCACACAGCTGGCTGGTGTCACAGCAGGACTGGATGCCAGGCCTGCAGACATTTACTCAGCCTGGCACTCTATGTACAGCTCTCGCACTGCACCAGGACACAGAAAGCCCAGAATTTAGATAGAGTGTGAGGTGAGCAAGAATTTGTAGAGGATAAAACTATGTGCATGACAGGAATGTCCATTGATGAAGAACGGAGCTCTTTTGTAAATAGCATCTTATATAAACAGAAGCAATTCTCCTTCACTTATATGTTCAGGCCCATCATTGAAATTCACATAAGAGTTATTGCTTGTTACTCTTGGTTTCTCTATTGTCTTCTATCCCAGTCAAAATAAATGATTTTTGAAAGCTGCATATAAATGGGTAACAACAATAAACTTTATGATAGTTCACTTCACTCAGCTAACATAACACAATGATCAGGAAGGACAAATTTTGGCAAGGGAGAAAGAAAAATGCATTATTAGAACTTCATAGTCTTCCACAGCTGAGCAATGATGTTGCATCATGTTTAATATTTCTATGAAAAATGGGATAAAAATGTAACTTATCACCATAAAGATGTATGATGTGGATTTAAGGAAAAGCATCATCTTCATTTCATAGAAGATGTCACTGGTTTGGGGCTGTATTATTCCACACATGTCTTTGAATCATTTAGTATTTCATTCAACAGCTATGTACAGAGTCTGTGCTAGGAATGGTGCTGGATTCTGGAGATGAGTTGTGCAGGCTTTTGAGAATTTTGTTAGAGATGTTAAGCTGCCAGCTCTTAAGTGGGAATTCCTTCTAGTCCACAGACAGGAAAAGAAAGTCTCCCACGAGATCTATGAACTTTAAAATGATCCCATTAATGGAGAGTAGATAATACTTCATTTCATCATAAGAATGGAACATTGTATTCACATAAATTTCCAAAAATAATGGAATTTACAGTTCTATTTCTAACTTTGCTACCGTTTTTACATGGAAATAGACTTTAAGGGTTGAGCAATTTATTTGTTATATAAATAAGGAATTCTTATTTATATAATAGGAATAAGACTATGGACATTTCTGAGGATTTTTTTTCCTTGTACCAAATGTGTACTGGACTCATGTCCAAGACAAAGAAGTTCCCTCTTTTCATTAAATTTCCAGTTGTATTGTGTCTTCTCTCTTGGTGCAAATTTGACCACATGTGAAATGTGTTTTGAAATATTAAAATAATGAAATTTAACAAGTATTTCAATGATTGTCTTCTCATAGTCAGAGTGATTGCTTTTTCCCCATTATAAGAACCAATGTACTAAATTTCAGAGGTAATTTTAAACTAACACTAGTTATTTTATAGAATGATAATGAAGGAGAAAATACTGCTATGACTTGATTTCAGAAATGCCTCAGTACAAAAGAAATGAAATTTTGTTTTAATTACTTGTTCTCTTTTTTATCTGGAGGTACTGGGATTTGAACTCAGGGCCTCACACTTGCTAACCACGGGCTCTACCACTTGAGCCACTCTGCCTGCCTTTTGCATGTGTGTGTTGGGTATTTTTGAGATAGTGGCTCACCTTTTCTTGCTGGGTTGGCCTCAAACTGCAATTATTCTGATCATTGCCTCCTGAGGAGCTCAGATTATAGGAGAGAGCCAGGAGCACCTAGCAAAATTAACTGCTTTATTCTTATGTTAAAAAAAAAATCAATGATTCTCATTGTATATTCATTCAACAATGCTTAATAAAAATATATTTGTGAAATTTCCTGTTCTGGGTATTGCAGAGATATCAAAGTCATTATGATTGAATTTGTTCTCAACAGCATGTTTATCTAATGATTTCTGCTTTCTCGTGCACTTCACTATATACATCATTCAGTTTAAACGTTAAGTATTCCTGTATGGTAGACAGGAAAGGAATTAATATTCCCATTCATTAGAGTAGGAAACCAAAGTTTAAGATCAGTGGCTCCAATACAGGAAGTATCACAATATCTGACTTCAAACTATATTAAAAAGCAATAGCAATAAAAACAGCATGGTACTGGCACAAAAAAAGACATGAAGACCAGTGGAACAGAATAGAGGACCCGGATATGAATCCATACAACTATGCCCACTTTATTTTTGACAAAGGGGCCAAAAACATATGATGGAGAAAAGACAGCCTCTTCAACAACTGTTGTTGGAAAAGTGGTTACCCACCTGCAAAAAACTGAAACTAGATCCATGTTTATCACCCTGTACTAGTATCAACTCCAAATGGATCAAGGACCTTAATATCAGACCTGAAACTCTGAAGTTAGTACAAGAAAGAGCAGGGAATACTCTGGAACTAATAGGTATAGGCAAGGACTTCCTCAGTAGAACCCCAGCAGCTCAGCAACTAAGAGAAAGGATGGACAAATGGTACTACATGAAATTAAAAACCTTCTGCACAACAAAAGAAATGGTCTCTAAACCGAAGAGACCACCCACAGAGTGGGACGAAAATGTTTGCCAGCTATACATCAGACAAAGGACTGATAACCGGAATATACAGGAAGCTCAAAAAACTAAACTCTCCCAAAATCAATGAACCAATAAAGAAATGGGCAACTGAACTAAACAGAACTTTCTGAAAAGAAGAAATTCAAATGGCCAAAAAACACATGAAAAAATGCTCACCATCTCTAGCCATAAAGGAAATGCAAATCAGAACCATGCAAAGATTCTACCTCACCCCTTTAGAATAGCCATCACCAAAAACACCACCAACAACAGGTGTTGGTGAGGATGTGGGGAAAAAGGAACTCATACACTGCTGGTGGGAATGCAAGCTAGTGCAACCACTCTGGAAAAATATTTGGAGGCTTCTTAAAAATCTAAACATAGATCTGCCATACGATTCAACCTAGCAATCCCACTCCTGGGGATATACCCAAAGGAATGCAACTCAGGTTACTCCAGAGGCACCTGCACACTCATGTTTATTGCAGCACTATTCACAATAGCCAAGTTATGGAAACAGCCAAGATGCTCCACTACTGACGAGGATTAAGAAAACGTGTTATTTATACACTATGGAATTTTACTCAGCCATGAAGAAGAATGAAATTTTATCATTCTCAAGTAAATGGATGGAGCTGGACAACATCATTCTGAGTGAGGTTAGCCAGGTTCAGAAGACCAAAAATTGTATGTTCTCCCTCATATGCTTATGTCTTCTCTTGAACAAAATTAGAGATAAGGGCAGAACAGGTTCTGCCTGGAAGCGAGGGGAGTGGGGGGTAGAAGGAGGGGGGGAGGTCAGGGGGGAGAAATGGTCCAAACAATATATGCACATATGAATAAATAAATAATAAAAAAATCAGTGTCTCCACTATGAGATTGTCAGAGAAGGAGAGAGCTGGGATTCCACTTTGCTGTTCTGATTCTGTTCTCATCCTGATCCCTTCCTTCGAGGAAGTCAAAAATCATCAGCAACACTCCACTCAGATGTACTGCAAATCAGGTCATGGGTGAGGCAGAGTGCTAACAGGGTAGTCATAATGTAGGAAAATCATATGCAGTTGGTAGTCATCATGGCACCTTCATGGAAGAATTGGTGTTTCATTAAGTGGTATTTATCACAAGGTTGCTGTATACCAAGTACTTTCAGTTCAGTTTAAGGGCAACAACAGACAGGCTGATATGTGGGGAACCAGATTGCTTTATAGTCACATATGAGAGCCACATGTAACTCCAACCATACTCACCCTTGCTATATATGTTATTCTTGAGGCAAAGGAAGGACACTTGTACAGTTTAAGCAAGAAGGTGAGATCTATGACAGAATTATTTAAAAGGAGGTTATTTGAGAGATTATTGCAGCAATTCAGTCAACAAATTCTTAAGAGCCACATTAGGACAATGGCAGCAGAGCTGAAGAACATACTGGAGGTGAGATGGGTGGTATTTGTCCATAATTTGTATGCTGGGGACAAAGAAAAGGAAAAAGTTAGAGTGGTTCTTACATTTTTTGGCCTGAAAACATATATTTGATTTCAGCAATGAATACTTGTCTTGGTAAAGTGGTGAATTTTAGGTTAAAGGCAAATGAGCAAAATCCTGATGCATAAAATTAATAGATACTTAAGATTAACATTGATTGAAAGGAGGAAGTGTCAGGTGGAGTGCCAGGAAGACTTATATGGGGGTTTACTAGCTACCCATATGGTTGTTTTCTCTGACACTTCCTTGTCCTTTGAGAGCTAGCTAATATTATTATTCTCATTTACAAAGGACCATGCTGGGTCAGGGCAGAGTTAATCGTCTAACCAAAAACAACTGGATAGTGGCAAAGCCACTATAAACTCATTTTTTCCCCTCATTTTTAGCCTTTATAACTGCTGCACCTGAGGTCAGCATCCCCAACATCTTTGAATACAGAACAACTCTGTAATAATTAACTTTTGAAGTAAAGTTATATGTTTTTAAATATTGTAAGACATAGTTGTTTTGTGAATTTGTTTTTCTTTTTTTTTTAATTCCAGAAAACTTACTCTTGAGGTCTTATTGATGGATATGTTTTAATTAAAAATTAAAGGAACTAAATGCAAAATGGTCATGAAATACATTATTGTAAAATTAATGGTGTACAATATATATTCATGTTATTATCAGGCATGAGGTCTCTAAGAAATAGAGTATAAGGAAAGATGAACTAACAATTGGAGGACAGAGATCTTTGGAGGATGTCTTTTACGAGATGTGCTTTAGGAGGATCAACATGACAAGACCGTAAACTGAGAGAAGAAGGGGAAAGAGATGGAGCATTGATTACCAAGTCTGAATTTAGTAGAAATATAGAAAAACAAAGACACAAGAAACAAAAAAGCTCAAAAAGTACCATTATGCAAACTTCACCTACGCAGGAACCTTACCTGCCATGCTTAATGTTTTCTGTGCTTTTAAGAGAACAATAGGTTCTTGAAAACACTTGGTTGGTGGGTAGTGAATGAAGTACAACCAAATGTTGGTGGATACGGAAGAATAATAAATTCATTATTCTGATATACTGAATATAAATCATTGCAGTAGTTATGATACTAGGGGCAAAAAGATGCGGCCTCTCAGGATGCAATCCTAGGCCAGAGGCCCAACTCCAGTGGCAGGACATCTTACCTCTGGCCACTGATCCCAATATGCCAAGTGCAGAGATGAGTAGTGGAGAGGGGCAGGGCAAGGAGGGTTATTACATGGCAAGGGCACATTGTGGAAAGAGGGAGAGTGAGCACTTCAACCATCTTTGAGGTCTAAATTTAGGAATAATTGGGGTAGGGGTAGAGAGATATGTATAATTAATTAGCCCTGGTTGAAGTGTGGCTTGGTGATCATTATCTCAGTTCAGGTTCTGCAAGGGCTTCTAGAGAAGCTGTTATCATCATCACTTGAGAGGAGCAATCTGGTTCCCATGAGATGATTACTCCTGCTCCAAGGTTTAGTCTCATCATCATAGCTACTGTCCTCATTTTGGGGGTACTGTGTCTTGTGAGGCTCTGCTGTTCCTTGGTGTTAGTTTTGGTCCCTTGCCATAAAGATTTTATCGATCAGTCCTGTCATTCCCGGAATTCAAGGAGACTACAAGAGAGACACTCATAGTAAAGGACACAGATGAAAATAGAGGCTGGCATGCCAAGCCTTTCTCCTGTTTTCAGTTACCATGTGGGCACAAGTGAGAGGTCAGTGCTTTTTAGTGAAATCAGTTCCTAAGTACCTCTTATAAGGACAATATTTTTCACGTTTTCTTTTCTTGTTTTTGAAGGAATTGAAATTATTTTCTTGGTAAATATTTACAGAAGAAAATGAGGGTAATAATAAAAGGTTTAAGAAACATATACCTGGATTATTTAAGAAGAAACTATAAAACCAATAAGTTTTAATAATGTCTCTTCAAATATTGTGTTAAGAATCATAAGCAGAGAAAATAGAATTAAGTAATCTAACTGCATATTCAAGTGAACTGCTCTATTTGTATGTATTCAAGATGTCTAAAAATTCCCCAGGCAAATCAAGTCAATTTGGTCATACTTAATATTCATCAATAATATGATTTATTTCTGGGATAGAAAAGAAAGAAATGTGTACCTGAAAGTTGAATATTACATTATTGAAAACAGGTAAAACCAGTAAAAGATAATAGTATAAAAAGAGAAGAGAAAACAGGTGCAAGACAAATTATTGGAGAATATCTTTTTGATTTGAGCTGTAGATAAAGTTAAGCAATGAAAGAAAATTAGAGGGAGGGACAAAGTGACAAGATGGTATGATTTTATTTGGCAGTACTGTGGAGAAATCATGAGAAGAGGACAAAGTTAGTAGCAATAGAAAGAGAAAGAACATCAAGAAACAAATTTAGACATTCAGGAAGGCAGATCTGAAGGAAAAATTGTTGGATTTAGTGACTAAGAGGTCTTTGCTAACAAACGATAGAGATGTTTCCATAGCAAAGTCAGAAAAAACTGCACAGAAGTTAATGTCAGAAGCTTTATGATGGAAGGAGGGGAGAGCTTTTCTGAGGTGTTCATATTTTGAGGTTAGTGTTCCTTGATGATGGAGCTTTGACCACATTCCACAAACTTCAAAGGGGTTGTTTATAAAATATACAAAACCAAAATAAATCTTGCCTGACTCTCTTCCCTCAACTAAATAGCCATGCAAGGTCCTCCAGACTCAATTGTGTATGCTACATTAGCAACACCAATGAGCAGAATTACCCAAGAGAAAAGACGTGCTGGATGCTTCATCAGCATTGTTACTGGCTTATGTCATCTGTACTTGTGCTAAAAAGTGAAGTAATCAGAAAGTTGCTTATACCCAGAGATTACCACTTCTGCTGTTTGACTTAATGTGTCTTGTGGAAGGACTTGCCTTTGCTGAGTTCCTCAAAGTTGGCTTTAAATATTTAACTAAAGTAGATCTCAGCGAGAGCATCTTCACCTACTTCTTTGCAATCAGGTCTCAAATCATAAATGCCATTCTGATACTAATCAGCCAAATCATTCAGGAGCATATGATAGTGGTTGACAGCATAATTGTGTGAGTCATGACCTTAGAGGTGAAACGTAAGGTTTTCTGCTCTTTCCTCTGTCCCAAGAGATGACTACAGGTAGGATTCTGCTTTTGTCTTCTTTTGTTCTTGCAATTATTTTCAGCATTCATAGCACATTGCTTTGAATATTCTCAGTGGTTCTAAACCTTCCTCCTTAGGGGCTAATCTAGGTAAGGGAAATCGCTTTACATTTTGAAGGCATAATTGGAGAAAAAGGTAGAGATTAAGTAAGTTCATTTCTAATCAAATGAGGAGTAATTCCATAGTACCAACTAATTTTCTTGTGAAACATGTCATTTGGCTTCTTCTGTATCCATGTT
Source organism: Castor canadensis (assembly GCF_047511655.1). Lineage (NCBI taxonomy): Eukaryota > Metazoa > Chordata > Mammalia > Rodentia > Castoridae > Castor > Castor canadensis. Next base: position 78,030,457 of record NC_133394.1, on the reverse strand, counting down.
CTACTGAGGGAAGTTAATTTTAGTATGCAAATAGGCTTGAATGTTTGGCATGAAGTGTTAGAAGCATAGCCCTAAGGTTTTCATCTCAGATGGTCATAGAAAACTGGATACAGTTTTCTTATCCCTTTTCAGGGCAGCACTATGTTTGTAAATCTCAAGGGTACAGTGACAGTGACTGGCCTAAGATTAAAAGAGGAAAATAATTAATGTTGACCAAATGGCTATAAAAGGATATTAAGAGAAAAATATCCAGATAATAGAGGATATAGTAAAAAAGACAGTTATATGTGCCATGAAGAGATAAAGAAAAAGGTGAGAGGGCTGAGGAAGACCAAAGATTGTCAAGAAAGAGGACTGGAGGAGTGGCTCAAGTGGTAGAGTGCCTGACAGATGAGCATGAGGCCCTGAGTTCAAACCCCAGTACCACCAAAAGAAAAAAAAAAAGAAAAAAATGGTTGTCAAGAAAGAAAGGCTATTGTTGGAAAATAATGTTTATAGGAGAATTAACTAGGTTCCTGGAAAAAAATGTCTTCTGAGTTAGATGAATTGAAATTTCTTATGAAGTTTTGTATAGCTTGTGTGTGTTTTTGGACTAAAATGTCTGTGTTCTCCAATGGTGGCAATACCAAGAGGTCCCTTGACAACTCAGTCCATAGCCTAAAACAAATGGAAAATGAAAGGCATGGCTCCTTATTAAGAGTGCCTGTTTCCAAACAATGGCAGCCTTTGTCAAGCATTCTGCAGATGCTGTAGCTCCTCTTTCTATCGCAGAAGCTCATTTACAATGAAAAAAGTTTTCATTAATAAATCATATTGCATGATATTCCTGTAAGTGTCTGGATGACATGCCAATCCTCAGCAGGAAATTAAATAAAATAGACCCAAAGAAAACTTGATAGCAATTCTCATTTTCCATACAGTGCTGCCCTGAAAAGGGATCAATTTAATATTAAAGATTTGACAAAAATCTTTAAAAATGTAGATTTAAGGTATATATGTCAGTATATGTGGCTTCATTCATAAAATAAGAAATCACTGCAGAATTTTCCTGCAAGAGTTTTAACAGTAAAAGTCTTTTTCATGTATTTGACAAATGGACACAGTCAGCAACTACACCAAAATATATTTTCAACTTTGTACCCAGAGGGGAACAACAAGTGTGGACATGAATAAAGGACTGTAATCTCATCTTGGCATTCTGTGAAATAAATGTAAGGAAATACACTTGGTTGCTATGAATGGATCGTTCTACCCTGCAGAAGACTGGTGATAAAGGAACAGAAGTTACATGATGTATCACGCAAATGTGACCAGGAAATCTTGTTAGAAAAACACAAGAAAGTTAGAAAGACAGAAGTAAATTGAATATCAGGGAATGTTTAAAGAAAATGGATACCTTTTATAAAGGCCACTCAAAGGAATGTTTGATACTACTTTTCTCTCAATTTATATTAAAAAGGAAATGATTACATATTATTTATTGTCTAGAATTGTTTATTAGAACCTGCATAAATTTTAGCAATGCCCTTATTCATGAAATAAACCTATTTTTTTCTGCAAACTTTTTGTGAAGGAAATAAAATGAAAAGGCATAGTATTGGTCTTATCCTTTAAAAGGGGTTAATTCACTTAAAAATGCCTCATATTGTGTGCTGGGTTGTTAGATGGTGTTACTGGAGAGTTGCTTTCCATTCTTTGGATTGAAAAAACCCTCAAGATTGGAAAATACCATACTATTTATCCATAAAATGCTATCTGATTAACCAGGACTAGTGTTCTTAAAACCATACAATGATTTTGGTTATTTTTTTTTTTTTTGCAGTCCTAGGTACTGGAGATTGAACTCAGGGCCTCACCCTCTCTAAGCAAGTGCTCCATGCCACCAGTCCTTTTTGCCTTTTCAGGTTTATTTTTCATGAGTGTCTAGAGCTTCTGGTCCAGGATGACCTTGGACTGGATTATTCTACCTTTGCCTCCAGAGTAGCTAGGATTACAGGCACACACCACCATAACTGGCTTGGTTTTCAGATAGTGTCTCACTAATTTTTTGCTTGGACTGGCCTCAAAATATTATACTATTATTTCTTCCTCCTGCATTGCTGGGATTACCAGTGTCTATCACCATGGCTATGCTCATGGTGATAGAGCACTGCAGATGATCATTCCTGGAAAGAGTAACTCTTCTCAGAGAGGGTTATAATCAAATTTAGGTTCAAAAGATCATTCAGATTATACTGTGAAGAAGTGTAAGTTGAGGAGAGCTAACGGTTAAGTAGGTATTTCATTAGTTGATGTTAAATAAAGTGATATTATTCATTAGCTAGGAGTTTGGATTCTGAATCCAGACTGTCTAGTTTAAATGCAGTAAATATCGCTTATGAGCCATGTAACTTGAATAAGTCACTCACTTACTCTATATGTCAATTTTTCTATCAATAGTTTTAGTAGAATAATAGTTCCTATCTCAAGGATTAGGATGAGAAAGAAATGAATCAATATATCACAGAGTATGGCAGACAGATTATATGCATAGTGCACAATGTAAGTAGATTCAAACAGTGAACTAGGATGTTTGGAAAGGATAGATCAATAAAAGGGCCACATTTGAGTATATTCCTCTGAATATGTGACTTTGGAGAAAGGAGAAAGAGAGCTTAGTAGTGTTATATAATCCTGAAATAGAAATATTAGAGGGGGACAAGAGGTTATGGGAGGGATGGGGACTTTCAAAAACAGTATTAGCATTTTGTTCAAAATATTGGTCCTTTGTCAAAATAGTTTGGTGATATTCATTGTTTCGTAGGTAATGGAATGTATGAGGTAAGTTTAATCCACTTGATTGAGTGACACAGAGTGAGAAAGACCTCCTTCCAATGACATATCTCAGCAATTATGATACAAATCCTGCACCTACCTCCTCTTCAAGAAGTTTTGGTCAGCAATAAAACCTGTTGGAAGCACATTGGCCTTCTAATATAGAAGCATCATAAATATAATAAAGCCTTTAAAGAAATCAGATTCCATAGGGATTGAGGCATTATGAATGTGAATAAATCTTAGCCAACTACAGTTTGTTCTTGTAACTAATGACTTGTATATTTTTATGCATCTGTCCTGAAATATGCTTATTCTTTCATAGCTTGTTAAATAATAATGTATTTTCTTATAGCCAGAATTGATATTGTGTGCTTTATAATTCTATGAATTCCTCAAATAGAATGCTAAGAAAACAAGTGCTCAAGAAATATGATGATGGATCACTAATATGAGTGCTACATTTCTTTCAATCTATTAATTTGTATTTTATATCAAAGGCAATTAAATTGCAAACAAACCCATGCAATTGTATACTAATTACAATGATTTATCCTTTCTATCTTCCTTATTCTTCTAGTCTGCTCCCAGTTTTCAAGAGGAGTCTATGCGATTTTTGGATTTTATGACAAGAAGTCTGTAAACACTATCACATCCTTTTGTGGGACGCTCCATGTCTCCTTCATCACACCCAGCTTTCCAACAGATGGCACGCATCCATTTGTCATTCAGATGCGACCTGACCTCAAAGGAGCACTCCTTAGCTTGATTGAATACTATCAATGGGACAAGTTTGCATACCTCTATGACAGTGACAGGGGTAAGTGACAGTATCCGTCTTTTTGTAAGGAGTAAAATTCAGTAGTTGCATTTCATAAGTGTATGTGATATTATAGAACCATAAAAACATATTAAGATGCAAGGATCACTTGGCTTCATTTTGCTGCATAAATGAAAAATGAAATTTGAAAACTGGGAAACATGCTAAGAGTAAAATAAGAACAGGAACAGTGTTAAAGTGTTTTGTTGACAAGGATAGACAGTATCAACCTAACGCCCAAAGATTCTGTTGTAAGGTGAAAAGCAACTTCTGGGATCAGCAATGAAGATTCCAGGATGACTATATTACTAATGAGAGGAGAATCAAGAGGGTTAAGTGAAATTTACATAAATATTATAAAAATATCTTTTGTAGTAATTTACAGCAATATTGGTACATGTAAAAGGTTTGCCAGGTAGGAAAAGTTATTATTTCCCTTGGTTTAAAACAAGATCCCTGAATCTTAGAGCAGTCATAAGAACTTTCTGATGCCTCACCTGTGCGTGGTGCAACTTGAGCACAAGTTTCTGATGCCAGGCTTGGCATCCACGTGATGTCTGTGTCAAGGGATTCTTGATTCATTGCACTGAAGTTTCTGAGGGCAAGTTCTTCCTTTTTGCTTCCATAGTTCCTCTTCTGAAGTTATTACTTGTAGACTTGCTTGACTTAGATTTCATGGAAGCCCAGACGTTCTTAACCATTACTGGACCCATGACTGCAGGTCAGTGGGTCTGCATGCCCTTGCACAGTATGAAACATTTTATGGGGATGTTCGTATGTGTCTTTCTGGAGACAATTCATAAGCACAGACAAGAGGGTTGTGAACCACTCTTGTTAGAGTTCCTAAGTACCACACTTCAGCAGCTCACTTTCTGGAACACCAGAAACATTTCTGGTTTTCATATATGAAAACCAGAAGTTTGTTTCAGCCAAGATAGGGTACCTTGTTACCTGTAACAGCAGACGAAAAGGAAGCAGCGTCAGTCAGTTCTCCATTGATCCCTTGGCAGTCGCTGGCTGCAGCTATCCTGAGTCAGGAGTGCTCAAGCTGGGTGTCTGATCTCTGTCTGTCCTCCTGGTCCTGGGATGGGAGCACTTTGGGGAAAAGCCAGGTAGCATTCTATGAAAGAAAAAAAACAAAAAAAACCCAAAAAAACTACCAGGCCAACACCTTTTCCCCAGCTCTGAGAGAAAGCAATTTGCTATCTTCACAGGGGGTGAAAAATGAAAACAGAACAATTTAGAGGAAATGGGTAGTTCAATGTGCTGGCTAATTCTGAGGCATACTTTTTATTTATGTGGTAAAAGAACATATTTAATTATTTTTAGTCTTTTCTCTTGCTTTTTGGTAATTGCTTTAGCACTTTGTTTTTTTTTTAAATTAGTCTGAGATTTGGTCATATGTTTAATGGCTTTCACATCCTGTTGACATGATTTCTGCCACCTGTTACCATCTCGTCTCTAGCTACTTCTTTTTCACCACTCTCCCTACCAGGCCACTCCACCAACATGTGTTCAGTTTCTCATCTCTTCTGTTCCCCACTTGTCTCTATTTGATCCATTTCCCACAAAGTAGCTAGAATTGTTTTTAAATATCTTTTTTAAAACTTTTTTTTTTACCACATCACTCCCTTTCTTAAAATGCTTCATATATAAAATACTTTGTATATACATAAGAATAAAATCAAAATTCTTAGCATGGCTTGAAGGTTTGATAATACCTCATTCCTGTCCAATGGGGATTGTATTTTGCTGCCTTGCTCACTCACTAAAGATAAATCTGTTTCACTTTCTTAGATAGGCCAAATTGTTTCACTTCAAATATCTGCACAAATCTCAAATTGTTCCTGCTCCAAGACGTCTAGGTCTATATATCATATCCTCAGAGATGATTTTTCATGCTGGAATTCTATCTCAAAGTAGTGCCTTACTTTTCTTCCTAGGCCATATCACAATTCATAATTAATAGTGGTGTTGGTTCTGTCACTCAAGAGCTGCTTAGTGAGCACTTGTGATGTTCAGAGACTGACAAGCTACCCAGACTAAGCACTGGTTGCAAGTTAAGGAAGGCGATCCCACTGCTCAGTCACTGATGTACAGTGCATGGCTAGGCATCCCATGCTTCAGGCAATGCCAGAAACAGAGCTGATGGTCAATGAGCTGTGCTAAAAAATGAATGATCTAAACATCTGTGCATTTTAAGCTTGACATCATATTGGAAGCTGAATCTTGTTTGCCAAATTGGAGGATCAGATAACGAACACCTTTTACTATTTGACAAGGTTGAAAATGATGTTTTTAGTTTAGAAACATACCTGCACTCACCCTTTTAATCCTCTAGTTAAAACTGAACTTTGAAAGTATTCAAGTAGACAAGAGATGACATTGGCTGTTGACAAAGAGAAATATTTGAAAAGAGATACTAGGAGAGACAGGCACTGGAGAATTGACATGTGAAGATGAATGAACTTATGTACTTGCAAAGAGAATCTGGGACATTTTTAAATGATTTTATTAATACTCTAGAAATATTAAATGAAATCGGAGTGATGAGATAATCCCCAATTGTTAAATTATACAAATTGATTTGAGTCAAGTGCATTTGTTGGGTGAAGAACATTAGAGTGATAATATTAAGTAATTATGTATTAAAGCCAAAATGACCTTATGGACACATTTTCAAGGTGTCATCGAGTAGCTACTGATGTTTTTAATGAGAAGAGCATTATGCTGGCCATAAAACTATTTTCAGAGATAAATGTGACTCTCAAAACCCTGGCAACAGCTTTGACCAATGTGTGATGTTTCACTCCACCCAGGGAAATGGGATTTTTGCACACTGATTGTTTTATTAATTTTTGTGGTTTTTACATCATATTACATTTAAAAAATTATTCACAGATTCATTTTGAATGCACAATTTCCATGCTTTCAGGTGTCCCCTTCTTACTTTAGTATTGTGAGACTTTGATATGTTCCTATGAACCCTTTATCCATATTAACCATGCTTTTGAAAAGAGATTCCATGCTTTCATGTTTCAACTCACATTTCAATTTGTCTCAATTTCAACCTGTTCTTGATATGGTGTACTCTCTACCTCCTTGGTTAGATGGTTTTGTTTAGGGTTATAATAATCTTTACTTTTCTGAGGGCCTAGGTCAGCTCACCATACTGTTAACATTATAATATCTAATAAATTAATGATCTTTTGAACACCAAGCAAAAGAATAGCCCCTCAGTATTCTGCAAAGATTGTAAATTATATGAAAAAGATTTAACACTGTTCTACTCTCTGTTGTCATGGTACTCTAAGATTTCAGTTAAATCATTCTTGACCCCCCCCACCCCGCAGCGCGCGCGCGCGCGCGCGCACACACACACACACACACACACACACACACACACACACACACTGTCCATTCAAATGTTGAATGACTTGTCCTGATCATATCCCAGTTCCAAAGGAGGGAAGACACAAATGCATCCTCATCTTTGACAAATCTCAGTTTCTTATGACAGAGCTCTGAGGCTGTTCATCTGGTGCCAGGTGACCTTTCTGGATTGCTGGTTTCTTCTCTTTACCCAGGCAATGCAGCACAGCCTGGAACCCCTTAAGAACTTAGTGTCCTTCCTAAAAACCCCGTGTTATTATTCTATAGGGAGAGCTAGATAGAGCTTCCATGCATTTTAACTAGAAAGTAATGGTTTTTCTCTGCCAATGCAGTTTCAGTCTTTGGATATGTATGAATATTTGAATAAGAACTAAATCAAAATGTAGTTTTTATTTATTCTTTCAATGCCAAGGTAAGGTAATAGATTTTTATACACAATAGGTAAAAACAGAGCTAAGCCTTTATAACTAACTTTATTTCTTAGTTTTAATTTTGAGAAAATATTGTGTGGTCCTGAAGGGAAGGCACTTTAACTTCAATTCCAAGAAAACATCAAGCATAGAATGAAAATGCTCCCCAAATATGAATTTCTTTTCTGGTGTTCTGGAGAAATCTGTGTTAATCTAATCTGGTTTAGGCATGCTGCCATGATGTACTGATCATAAATATTAATCTTATGCCTAAAAGAATGAATAAGGGCAATGAATATTAAATGGAACAAAAACAGTATTTTTCAGAACAAGACATGGTCTGAATGAAATACACTTTTTGGCAGTAATCAGCTTAAATATCACTCTTTAATGTGCAAACAAAGACATGGAGATTCCACCTGCTTTTAGGCTAAAGGCTTTTCTATAACTTCCTTATAGTGTTATTAACATTAGGTCTAGATGAAATTATTACCTACTGCTTGCAATACTTTGAATTTTATGGAGATTGTCAACTTACAATTAGGTTATATAACTAGAGCACCTTGCTAACAATAGGCACATGAAGAATTAAGGCAATTTAATAATATTTTAGACTACCCATTCTTTGCCATAGCCAAACATCTGAGAATTCAGTAGCATTGACAACTTAATTGTACTTTTGCAACATTCTTGAAAATTTTTAGAGCATACTCTATTTTGGATACACTTATTTAGATGAGTAGTTAATTTTACAAATTTGTTTCTATTTTTAGGTGAACAACAGTGCATTCCAACAGTTTTCTTTGTCCCAAATCATTCAGAAATAAGAAATCAGAAATTTGAATATCCTGATACAGTAATATGAACATTAGAGTTTAACGATTGTTACTACTAATAGCTTTAAATAAACCAATGTTTATGTGTAACATCCATTGTCTATACAATGAATTTAAAGAATAAATGTATTTATAAAAATATTTCTGTCCTAGTTTGTATGGAAGCAAAGGAGGCATATCTTAAGTGACACTTTTTCTTCTAAATAGAATATGGGAATGTGAAACAAGAGGATGAATTTACTGGGGTATAGCTCAGTGGTAGAGTGCTTGCCTAGCGTGAACACAGCCCTGGGTTTGATCCCTGGCAGTGGAAAAAAGAAAAAGAAAACACACAGCATGAACTTGTGTTATGTTTGAAGAGTTTGTTTTCTTCTTCATAGTTATACATTTTTGATGATATTTACATTTCAAAACTATTAACCATAAATAAATCAAACTTACTACAAAACCTTCAGTTGTGAGAAAGATGGAGATGAAATAGAGAAAATTTGAGAGGATCTGTTACTATTACTGAAAAGAAACTAAGAAAATGGATTACTAAGGAAAGGACAAATTGTGTGTCACATCATTCTCTGTTTTGTGAATGACATCTGGCTGTCCTTAGAAGGTGATTTGATATTATTCATTGCCTTCTAAGTAAAGCAAATTAATCAAATCTGATATAGCATTACTTGATCAGTTCAACTTCTTCATAAATACATGTAATTTTTGTTGGGTTTCACAGGTTGCAAAATATTAATCCTAAGAGTTTTAATAATGGAGAATCTATACTGACTGTAAGTTACCTGTGACACATAGAATGATTGAGTTTGAAAGATAGACGTTTAAAAAAATCCATTCTGCTTTATTTTATATATCATCTCCATATTCTGTGTCAGGGAGAACTGCCAATAAATTTTAGGTTTAAATTTATCACTTCATGAAATCCACTTATAAATTTATAAGCAAATTTATATATAAAATTTCTTATAATGGCTGTCAAAAGATGAAACAGTATATCAAGTGCATCACTGCTAGCGATTTGTTTGTAATTAAATTGAAACACAATGAAATAACTTATTGCACAGAGCAAAAGAACTTCATGGAGTTGCTAGATGATAAAATGTAGAGCACATTTTGTATCATTAATAGGTATGATGTTTTTAAGAAGGTAACTGGGGAAGTCACAAAATAATTGGAATACGGAAAAGCGAGATGTAGGAAACAGAGGAGGTGGAGAAACTTAGATTTTTTTTTCTCTTATTTGGAAAGAACATTGGATAAATGTAATAGCTCTTTTAAGCACACTGGTGGCTGCTGAATTGATATGATGACCAACTGTGTGTATTCTCTTTACTGATGATGAAAAACAGGAAATGGGCTTGAATTGTATTTGGAAGGATTTAATTTACCTAAAGTGAACAGAAATCATAGGCTTTCTGTGATGTGTTCTGAAGTTTTATCATTGAAAGTTTTTCTTTTTCTTTTTTTTTTTTTTTGAATGTGTGATACTGAGGTTTGAACTCAGGCCTCACACTTGCTAGGTAGGTGCTCTACCACTTGAGTCACTTCCCCACCCCTTTATCATTGTAAGTTTTTAAGTGACATGTGACCTACTTAAGTTATCCCTTAAGCAATTCACATTTATGTATATCTTTTGTTAGAATATGAAAGGAGTTGGTCTTGTTTTTTTACCACCTTCAAACTCATTATAAGCTCAATGTATGGCAATTGTCCATTTTGAAGAAAAAGTAAATTATTTTTAATATTTATTATGAGATGTTAAATTATGAACTGAAATAAAAGAAAGACCACCCAACTTTATTAAAGACTGGTTTATAGACAATTTCGTTTTATCTAGTATATCCCTTTCTGCAATTATCTAGAAACAAGTTTATTGCCCTTCAGTTGTATCCCAAAGAAGGCAGCTGAGAGGGTTGAAAGAAAGGGATCTTGTTTTCTCCTCATTTTGATCAGAAAAATAGTCGTGAGATTTTGATGGGACGTGGACAAAAGTAGAGACTGGTAAAGGTCATAGCCATGACTTTTTGTGAGAAGTTGACATCCCCTTGGTTGCACAAATGTATCAAGTTTAACAGCACGTTCACTGACAATTTCAAAGTCCAGTATTTTTCTCAGTCATACCTGACCTTTGTCTTCCTAGGCTTATCAACCCTGCAAGCTGTGCTAGATTCTGCTGCTGAAAAGAAATGGCAGGTGACTGCTATCAATGTGGGGAACATTAACAATGACAAGAAAGATGAGACCTATCGATCACTCTTCCAAGATCTAGAGTTAAAAAAAGAACGGCGTGTAATCCTTGACTGTGAACGGGATAAAGTGAACGACATTGTAGACCAGGTTTGCTCCTCTCTGTTTTCTAATGGCACCAAATATAGAATACACAAGCCATGTCAGCATTTGCTAGGAGCATTTGTTCAAGCTGCTTGTACAGCAGTTTTCATATTATGGTTTATGTAGGGTGTAGCAAAGATCATCAATTAAATTATATCTGGCTTCAGTTAGCAATAGCAGATGGCTGTCAATATTGCTGACAGATAGAACAAATCACTCAATATGTAATTCCAGACTTAACATTTTACATGATAAGCGATGCCCTAAACCTTGATATTTTGAATTGGAAAGTTTTAATTTAATTCTATTGAAATTTCTAGAGATAAATAAATAGATAGGTAGTAAGTCAAAATAAGCCTGAGTTCTAAGGGAAAAGTAATGATTTTTTTGGAAATAGGTTATTTCAAATATTAGAGTATAGTATAATGTACTCTAGTATCCTAAACCTATATTATTATCTAACTAAGTCTACATCTCTAGAAAGCATATGCATTTTTATAGAAAATAATTCTTGTATGTTAGAGAATTTTTGTTGTTATAAAACTGTAATCTATAAACTTAAAAATATTAAGGAAATACATTCAGACTGTGTTCACAATTTGAGAAATAAATCACAAGTCTTTGAAAGAATAACACAATTAACAGAGATAGGAGATTTTTATCAGTTCTTAGCACTCTAGCTGTTTTTAGTTTATTGGGAAACGGTAGCCATAAAGTGGTATTGTAATGATAAAAAGATAAAAATCCACCAAGTTTTAAAGCTAGGGTAAGTGACCGGGATGCATCATAATTTACTAAGATCTCTTTCAATGATATCTGCATCTTTTGTTAGCTAATAAATGTATGTGTGTGTTTATGTATGTATATAATTTTGGCTTCTACTTTCTTAGAAGTACATACAATTGGAAAGAAAATAAACAGTTCAGTATGCATTTCTGCCCCTTCTGGGCTTTGAGGGGAAAACTTAAATTCATTAATTTGCACAACATGAAATATTCTGTAGACATAGTGTTGATAAAGCCCTAATTAATATATAATACAGACATAAAAATTGAATGTCTCATGAATAACTGAATAAAACTAACTTGCTATGAGAAAGAACTAATGATGGATAGTTTGAGTAGAAAAATCTTGATACCAGTCTTGGGAGATTAAGTTAGGATTGTTTTTAACCTGAAGGTCTCTTGTTCAGGTGTGAACCTCAAAATCTCATTTGAATTTCACAGGAGGTTCTCATTAAAGCTGAATTTTAATATTCATTAAGTCTGGTTTAAAATGTTTTAAGTATTCCTGATTCATAATAAGAAATATTGGTGAAAGTTTCTATAAAAATAACTCTTTTTAAATCTAGAAGAGAGAAATTGCAAAAGAAACAGGGAGCATATGGAAAGCAATGTTTAGAAGCAAATCAATGATCAATGTCCCTATGGGCAGACAGTCAAGATGCAGAGTGTGTTGCATATGTATCATAAAGCACCCCTTAATGTACAAAGTGAGTACATATGATTGATGGTATATCATTCAACAAACATTTATTGTGAACATACTCTGTATAGAGTGAGGGATGCAAAGGAAGACAAGGAAGAGTGGTGTCTCCACCCTATGAACTCATGGTATAGAGGGGAAGAAAAAAAAGTCCATGTAAAACGCCGTATTATAAGTTAAAACGCAATGTAGTGGTACCGGTCAGCTTTCCATTGCTGTAGCAAATACCTGAGGTAAATCAACTCATAGAAAGGAAAGGTTTATTTTGGCTAAAATTTTGTAGGTTTCTATCCATAGTTAGTTGATCTGTTGCTTTGGAGCCAGTTGAGAGGCAATGCATCATGGTGGGAGTATATGGTAGAGGAAGTTGGTCACCTCATGGTGGTGTGGAAGTACAAAGAGAGATGAGGGCCCCAAAATCCTGTCTGAGTGCCTCCCTTCAATGATCTAAAGACTTTCTATTAGGCCCCACCTTTTAAAGGTTCTACCACCCTTCAATTGTACCATGCTGAGGACCAAGCCTTTAACACATGGGACTTCAGTAGAGATTTAAGATCCAAACTATAGCAGTGGTCTAGTGAGCATGGAGGAGGAAGTACCTGTCTTTGCAGGGTAAGGATAGTCTGGGAAGGGTTCATATAGAAGGCGGCATTTGACTGGCTTGGACTCATTCGTTTGTCAAACAAATATTCCCTGAGTGTCTACTGTTTACCAGACAAGCTCTGCAGTGCAGTGTGTCCAAAAAAGAAATGTAAACCATGTAGGCTAGGCCCCATCAAGGTGTGTTAAAGCTTTTTTTACAGAAAATGATAAACCATTATAACAACAGGATAAACCATGAATGAAAACAACAGAATATTCTGAGATAGGATTACTGAGAGAAAGAATTTAGAAATTATGTTTTTCACCAGGCAAAAAGTGAGGATAAGGTATATTCTAAGAAAAGGAAACTATTTATTCTTTCAGTTAGCAGTATCTACAAGAGAACAGAGTGGAGACAAAATTCTTTATCTTGAAATTGGAAGTAGAATCAAACTGTATTAGATTATAGGTAATTCATTTTCCTTTGATAAAACCATCAAGGCACTTATTTCTAGATGTGATTAGGCATGAAAAGTATTCATCCATCAAAATTAATAAATTAACATAGATTTTAGTAGTGCCATATCAGTTGTTCCTATAAAGCAAAATTTGGTGGTTAGTGCAGCCAACACTACTCTTTATATGGTCAGAGGGCTGGTAAGTTTTCATATCCTTCTTTCTCTTAGTGTACTCTAAGTTCAAGAAAGAACTATTGATATTATCATTTTACTGTGTTTATTTTAATTCTCAGAAGGAAGTCACAGATGCTTCAGAAAGTAGCTTGTACAGAAAGCAGAGCCAACAGATGTCCTTAGGCTATGCGATGGACACAATCGTCTTGATTAATCTGAAGTTAATTCATGTATTTTTCATTCAGAAGGACATTTCTTTATTTTTTTTTTCCAAAATTTTCCCTTCAACATGGAGGGTTTCATTTCTTGGAAAAGGCAATTTAGTCGTGTTAGAAAAGGCAATTTAGTCATGTCAAAAATAGTTTAGAAAACAACATAAGCTTTAACTTCCTTTCAAATGCTATCACTTAATATTAAAGTCGCATATGGTGAAATCTTTCCCATGACTTTTGTCCTTGATCTTAAACTAAATGTGTTGCTTTGAAGCACCTGACTTTGTCTGGGATTATGGAAGGTCAGAGAAGTCTTACCCAGGAGATAGAAATTGGGCTGAGATTCATTGTGCCTTAAAAATTAGTAAGACAAAAGATATGTTGGTGGAGAGAGCTTTCCAAGCATAAAAGACAGAAGATGTAAAACTCTGAGGTTATGGGAAGTGTTTTAGTGTACAGAAGTTTAAAAGAGGCCCATGTGAATTGAATGTGGTGAATGGAGAAGGTGGACCTGGAAAAGCATGCAAAATGGATGAAATATGCACCATATTAAGAAATTTGCTTATTTTGGAGCCTCACCAAATCAGTTTAACCAGCAAAGCTATTAGTTGTCTATATAGCCTTGTCATTTTATGCTTTCCATTGGTGTGATTATTTTTCTTAAAAATGGAAATTATATTTGCATTCAGATGATCCTAGACTGACAAGGATGCAGTTTATGATATTGCAATTTTAGAATGGTGTGAAAAGCATATGCATTTAGTAGAGACTGTACTTTTTGAATTTTGATCTTCTGTGTTAGCAATATGCAGTGTGAAACTCTTTTGTACTGTTAGGCAGTGGCAGTGAGCCCAGCTCCCAGCCAGACATACGAGCACAAGATAAAACAACCCAGGCTCTTCAGTGCTCTGTTTTGCCAAGCTCCCATGTTTGGCAGGTTAGGTGTTTTAAATGCATTTTTGACAGTGGGTTTATCAGGACTTAATCCCGTGGAAGGTTGGAAACCATCTGTATCTATGCACCAGGACTGTAGCATTGACATCTCACCCTTATATACTCTGTATGTTTGATGTAGGTCACTGAGGCAAATTGATTCAACAATGTCCAGAACTATTGTGAGCATTGCTAGGATGAGCACTTGTTCTGGAATGTGCTTATCTTTCCATTGATTTTTGACTCAGATTTGTGGGAAAAAATTAGCTTTTATGATATTTTGCTGTCTAAAGCTAAAAGTAATGTCCATTATTAGTAAATGTCTTACTAAGGTTTAAGCATTTCAAGATTTTTAAGATAGAAAGGAAATATTATATATCCATGTAAATTTATTTATTTTCCTCATTAAATATTCTTTTAAAGTTTATATAGGCCTATAAAATATATGTTTTTCTCTTTGAATATATCTGTGTAAATATAACATCTCAGGTGTTGATTTCAGCTATTTGATGTTTTACTAAAAAATCAAAGAGAATTTTAGGAATAAAAATATGACTTGTGGATTAAGCATATTTTGATTTTATGTTTGTCAAAACTTCGTGGCCTCATTTTTACTAATGTAAAAAATCAGGTAATTGTTTTGGTTTAGTGATTGACTTTTTCAAACATAAGTTGTTAAACACTAAACTGTGTTATTACTTGTTCACGAGAGAAATATTTTCTGGGATTCACAATTAGGTTTTATCAAAAATGAGTAATTACGGAGCATCAAAAAACATAGTTGGTAAAATTTCATTTTTCCATGACTCAGATCAGAATTTTACATCGATGTTATTTTCATTTGTTAAATAATTATTTCTTTATTTTTGTTAGGTTATCACCATTGGAAAACATGTTAAAGGGTATCACTACATCATTGCAAATCTGGTAGGTGAATTAATTGCCATTATTTTACTAAATACTCTTATTAATTAAAAATCTTAACTTTGAGCAGTGATGTTTTGAAAATATAATTTAACTTTATTTCATAGATTGGAAATGACAACTTTTTTCAATTTATTGTGTTTTAGATTACTTCCCACTTTACATTTTCCAATCACCGGTTATGTGAACATTTGTAGAATAATATTTGACTTAATAAATTATCTCGGAAGGCATATTTTTAAAAATATGAAGTTTAATTGTCCGAACATCCCCTTGTCTCTCACTATCACTGTGTTTTATAAACATTACCTCCTTCACATTTAAAGTTTTAGTATATGTGATATCTGAAATAAATGCACACTTGTGAGACTACATCTCAATGCACAATTAAACCTGGAAATGTGATAACAATATTATCAATTGTACAATATGTCATATTGATACGCTACTCTTTCTGATTTTCTATTTACTATGTAGATAGCACAATGAAAAGTGAATTTATAGCCAATGACTTTCTCATCAGGATTCTCGTCAAACACAATCATGTTAAAACAACAGAATGGCTAATTACATTTCCCTTAAGTATAATCAATCAGCTTAGAATCATCATCAGACATTTCTTTTTTTCAGAATAGGTTTTAGATCCGCAATATTAGGACTTTATGAATACAGAGTTTTTTGCTTTTAAGTAAATGTGATTCCGTGTGTTGAAGAATCTCTGCCCTATCCTTTATGTAAAACGTAATGATAAAAAGGTGAGAAAAAGAGGAAAAGAAGCAGAGAATATAAATTTACTATAAATAGCATAATAAGATTCTGAAAAAGTTTTGTATATATACAAATACAGATTCATTTTATGATTTCTAGAGTACCAGCTTGTACATCATAAAGCATTATTCCTAGTAGTAAAAGAGGTTAAAAACAAAAGTAAGCAAAACTTATGACTCTAATAAATACTGTTGTCATGGAAGTTAGTATCAATGACACAAAACATTGAATTTCAGACCAACATGCTGTGGTCCTTCATAAGGAAATTTCTGTTTGGCAATGAGTGTCTGATGACTCTCAAAATTCTGTAGGATTTTCCCTTAGGAGAGAAGGAGATGCTAAAGGGCTGTTGTAGGGAAGGAAGAGTTAAAATAAATGAAATTCTTTGCTGAGTCTCTGCAGAACCACATTAGTGCTGGGAACAGCCTGGACAGTCAGTCTCCTGTGTGAATTGTGTCATTTGATGAACAACACTGAGCCACACTGAAAGCTGTGACTTTTAAAAATGTCCAGATGGAGAAGATTATATTGGAACATTGAGAAATAATGACAGAAGGCAGCTCATCAATTTGAGAGTTGATAATCTGATGGCATGAAAAAGGGAAGAAGTGTTTGAATGGCCAAAATTTTTTAAAAAAATTTCATGCTGCCATCATGCTTCTGGAGAGAAATGTAACTCATTTAATCCAAATTCAGGTTCTAATTTTCCTTTTCTGAATATGCCTTCCTTGCTATATGAACTTCTGGTGAATTAGATTGTTACAGAAGTCTGCACTCTGCTGTAATTTCTGAATATTTAGAGGACACATGGACATTTCTCTGACATTTAGAATTGAGAAGTGCCATCCAAAGTTGAAGGGCTTTCCTCTTCCGTACTCTAGATTCAGCCAGGGTTTAATGAGTATTAGAAAAGTTGGTTCTAAAAGATTTAAAATGTCTTTAGATACTGATATTGATTCATTTCTTCAGGAATGGCTGAATGCTTGATTATGTTCCTAAACCCAGGCTGTGGTTAAATTCTTGATACAGCATGTAAAATCATAAATAAGCCATACAATGACAAGGAAGTGGTCAAAGGGTATGAAGTACTCATTTCTTCAGCCTTGCTCTTATGGTTTAACTTAATTCTTTAAAATGTGCTATTTCTACAATGCTAGTGATTTTACCTGAAAATCTGAGATTTTTATGGACATGAGTGGAGAGTTACTTTCTGCTTTAAATCCCTGTAAATGTATCTCCAGTAGCAGCAGTGTTAGTGGGTTTTAATTTGATGAGCTTGTTACCATGTGTATTGCTAATCCTTGGCTCTGTCCTGTAACTTGCTCTCAGTTTTTCTCCTTCCCTTTTCTCTCTTTTTTTAAATAAAAAAGAAGAAAACTTAGGGAAATGCAGATCCTCACTCAGACTAGTTTAAGTCTTATCTAAGGTTTCAGTTGAAAGTGTCATTTGTAGTAAAAACTACAGTGAAAGGACAAAATTATATAAGACCCTAAGAAAAAAGAAAATGAGAAAGGAAGTAACAACAGTACAAGAAGTCAACAAACTTTTTAAAGGCACAGATTAGATGAAGGATGAACATATGGCATAGGATGCAGAAGGAAAGCAAAACTGCAAGTGGCTACAGACAAGGAACAAGCCTGCTCAGGACACTGAGTGTCAGTCCTGGAAGAATTAGGACCCAGAGTCAGCAAGGTGAATGTGGAGACTGGGAGGGGCCTTACTGCCTTCTCTAGAAGCTGAGTGTGGCCTGGGTATTCATGTGCACATCACTTTCAGGAGCAGCCTGTAAGGGAATGAGGGCTGTGAGAGAGGGAAAGAAGAAGCTGACTAAGCATATGATTAAGGAGGAATTTGGGTCCAGTCTGACCTCCCGGAGCTCTGCCTTATATAAATCGCATCAATCTCTTAGAACCTGAGGGAGGGAAGAGGGGCCTTTGAAACTTCTAAGAGCATGAATGGGGCTCATTAGCAAGATAAAGCCATTAGCTTTTGCCATTGACTAAGGGCTGTGAGGGAGTGGCTTTCATTGCCCCATGGAAATTCTCTGGGAAAGGGATAAGAGCCATTGGCCAAAGCAGAGAAAGCCCCAAGAGGAAGGAGAAGCTCTTGTCAGTTACACTACTAAAATGAATCCTTGGAAACCTGAATGGGTCACTGAAATCACTGAGTACAAGGACCTGATTCAAAGTTCCTTGTGGGGAAACACAGGATGCCCCTAGTACTTTGCGCACCACCCAAACACCAGGTAACTATTGGTGCTGGACCTACTTCCTCTCTCAGTGATACTGCTTTCTAGAAAATATTAATTGGAAAAGTGCTGGAAATTCAGAGACATTTTGAAAAAACAAAACCCAAACAAGGACAACAAAATGAAAGTGAAAGTCTCTATATGGAATTCTGAACCTCCCATCCTATCAGCCATCCGTCCCTAAAATCTGGCCAGGCATGTAGCAGATCAGAGGATTCTGAATGGCCCAGAGGAAAAGAATCCCAGTACTGGCAAAGAGGACTTCCATGCAGCCCACCTAACCATCTAACTGACATCTGCCTTACCTTGCTAATGAGCCTCATTTATGTACACAGAAAATCCAAGACACGTTTTAGGGTCTTACCATGATATATTAAACCATAATTAGGCATTCGCGAAGTCTTTGCCATGAAGGATGCGATACAAAAAATGATGAGTAACAAAGCAAGAAACGTAAGAAAAAATGTTTAAAATTGTAATTGTTGGTAATAATGGCGCAGATAGGTTTCAGTTCTTACTGCACCCTTAAGCTTCTGTTTTCCAGGGTCACAGTCCTGCCTCAAGTCTAGCTTGAATCCTCCTTCTGCCCCAACCTCCAATCAGCATGAACCATAAGATCCTAACCAATCAGATCATGCTGAGTCTCACTGAGGTGTATTTAAGCCCCTGCCCTTCCTGCTTCTCTCTCTCTTGGCTCTCTCTCTCCCCCACCTGGCAATAAAGAATCTCTTGGCCAGATCACTCCTCTCCACGTGGTCACTTTGGGGCCTACATTTTCCAGCAGTAATTAATATCAAAAGGAAGGGAAATATTTAAGCCATTAAAAAAAAAAGATTTTATAAAAAAGGGAGGAAAAAAAGGGAGAATAAGGAAGATCTCTGGAAAATTAATTTGTTTTTCTAAAATAGTTATATTACTTGAGTTTGAATATAAAGAGAAAATCTTCCAGATTACATAACATAATGTCAACATTATATAAACTCAGCAACAGATTTAGACATTTAAGTTAAGGATTGCAACATCTTGATAATAGACATTCTAGAATGAGCAAAAAGTAGAAGTAGGAGAAAGAAACATTTCAAAAAATGTCCAGTACTGACTGATTCAAGTCTCCCTATTGAATATATAGGATAATGAAAGAAAAAAGAGTTGCAGGAAAATTTCAGAGAGTGAGAAGATATTAAAAGTTTCTGGCAGGTAGTGCCTAGGAGCAGGAAGCAATTCAGACCCAAAATGAATTAGATATGATATGTTTTTCAGTAGTGACAGTAGAAAATAAAAGCCAATGGGACAATAACTTCAAATTATGAAGGTTCCAACTTAAAATTCTATATTGAGCCAGGGTAGAGTTCTTTTCAAACATGGCAGTGTCAAAACATTTACTCCAATGTCTTGGGAAACTACTGGGGGATTCCAGTAGAAGAAAGAAATAAAACAAGGAAGGAATCCCAGGAAATAAGATTTCTCAGAAAAGTAATGAATAGGTACACATGAGGGCAACAGCTGTGGAGTAGATGGACAGAGGAGCCAATTCATATTGTAGCATCAAGAAGGAGGTGTTAAGCCAGGTGTGGTGGTACATATCTATAATCCTGGCACTCAGGGGGACAAGTTCTTGAGTTCAAGGCCAACCTGGACTATGTAGTAAGACTGACTCAAAACACCAAGGGAGAAGGGGAAGAAGGAGGCCTCCTCAAAATTAAATGCTAAAGAGAAAATTTGAAATTGATTTCCTCATATGTTTGAATGTTTTATTTTTTAAAAGAAACCTTTCTTTTGTGGTGCTGACAATTGAACCCAGTCCTGTGGTTACTGTAGGCAAGAACTCTACCAATGAGCTCTCATCATGGGCCCTAGCCTATAAAGCTTCACTCTTCACATGTGAAATGCTGTAGGCACTAACCAGAAAAGATGAAAATATGCATATAGAGCTCTCTTGTAGTGAAACGGTGACAACAGTTACTAACATTGGAATGAAAAAAATGCAATCTTTGTGCATATACAGTGACTATTGATGAAAATGGGTAAGGAGATGATGGTTTGGTCTTGCAATCAATTTACGTGCCCATCTGGTAGAAAAAAAAACAATTAAAATATCTAAAATTGATAAAGAAAGAGCAATAAAAGAATGCCATGCAGAAATACAAAGGTGAATTTGTGAACAATGAACACATTGAAATTCAGTTCTTTGAAGCAACTGAACTTGGCTTGGGTGGGGTAGAGTAGAGAATCTGATTTTTTTATATGCTTTTTTGCACTAGTAGTGCTATGTTGATGAAAAGTAAAAAAAAGAAAAAACAAACAATGGTTGGTCAATAAAAAGCAATTACCCTTTTCCCAAATAAACAATGTATATACTCATCAACATCAACAACAAAGAACAGATACAGATATTTCTATGTATTGTAGTCAGGATTCTTATAGTCATTATGCTAATAATGAAGAATAAGTTTAAAATGTGAAAATATTTACAATTCAGACACATTAATATTGAATTAAAATTCATGACAGTATAATATTTGAATCAATGGAAGCACCACATGACAGTTTATTAATGACTGAATTATTCTAATTATGTAACAGAATTTGATTTTTTAAAATTTAATACAGTCTATAAAATTAGTTTCAGACTTAATGTGAAATGGTCTGTTTTCAGATCAACCATTGGGAATGATGTCTGGTCATTTAGTGCCTTCTATCCCCATTTTAGAGATGCTTTATTAGGTGGGTGAGGATCCATTTAAATGGGAATAACTTGCTCAGAAGGCTGCAGTGTGGAACAAGTCACAAGCTCTTCAGCACCTATGAACTCATGGTGATGCTCCACTGCAGATTTTATAAAGGAAACCCAGGCCTCCAGGGATGATTTCTCAATAAAAGGGGAAACTTTTATGTAACAACTACTGAGTGCTTCATGCAATGGTCAGTCAGCACACGGGTATTGACTAGGAATTGCAATGACGTCAAGATGATGCTAGCGCTGGTGAAGGATGCTGGCTGATAAATCCCTGAAACCTGTTTTGTAGGCTTTTATCTCTCATGAGTTCTTCAAGCTATATAAACTATTGTGCACAGAGTCATGTGGTAAGTGTTCTTTTGTGCATGACACACATGTGCTTTACGTCTAGGGATTTACTGATGGAGACCTATTAAAAATTCAGTTTGGAGGTGCGAATGTCTCTGGATTTCAGATCGTGGACTACGACGATTCTCTGGTGTCCAAGTTTATAGAAAGATGGTCAACACTGGAAGAAAAAGAATACCCTGGAGCACACACGACTACAATTAAGGTTTGCTGTTGTTTCTGCTTTTTTTTTCCTATGTGAGGAAACAGGTGGATCTAGAGAAACAGGAAGGAGTGCTTCTGCAGACTGCTAGGTATGCTTTTTTCACATTTGATGTTAAGAAGCACTTAGCATTTTACTATATCACATCTCAGTTTTCTACTTCCTTTCATTCATTTATTTACCTCCTTGGCTTCATATTGAGGGAATTCTGAACCAGGCACTTTGGTGGTAAACAAAAAGGCAGGATCCTGTCTCCATTCACAGTTTAGCTGTGGAAGGACAAAAAGCATGGGAAGAATGCCAGGAAGGAGGGTACATCAAACTCTAAAAGACACGGCAGGCAAGGCTGTCTCCCATTAAGTACTCTGTGAGGTCCTGCTCTGAGGACGAAGTGATTCTTAGGTTAAGACCGAGGAATGAAAGACAGTCTGGCTGCTGCATAGAACATGTTTGTAAACAAGTTAAAGAACAATAGTTGTCAATGTTTCCTAATTTTCAAAAACTCATTTGCAGACAGTTTGGTCAATAAACATATGGTCACACGTTAAAAAGTACATGTGTTTTTTGAATGTATTTGTGTGTGTGTGTGTGTGTGTGTGTGTGTGTGTGTGTGTGTGTGTGTATAACTCACTGGAGATGAATAGCCTGGACTCTGGAATACCTTAGGAAGCAGATAAAAATCTCAACTTACTTTAATAATGGGAAAAACAAATGTAGTGCTTTATGCAATCAAACAGAATTTTTGAATGCTAAATGTAACATCATGCTTAGTTTTAAGAACCACCCAGTTTCATTGAGAAAGTTCTTACCTATACCTACTAACTCCAGAGTATTTCCTACTCTTTCTTGTATCAACTTAAGAGTTTGGGGTCTGATATTAAGATCCTTGATCCATTTTGAGTTAATCTTGGTATAGGGTGATATACATGCCTGCTTTGTTCTTTGTGGACTTTCGACACACTGAGGTCCCCTTATTTATCTTATGTATTTTATTGTGTATGTACACATGCATATGTTTACTTTCAAACCTTAAGTATTTCTGATGCTGGGGAGAAGTTTTTTTGTCTTCTGTTACTAATCTTATTGGGAGCTGTGGTAAAGATTAAGCTCTGGCTGAGAGAGGATGTGGAGTGAGTGGATGAAGACTGATGTGTGATGATTATGGGCTACAGGTAAAAAACATTTTCAAGTGTGCAGTGATTTTGTTGTTTTGTGTGTTACAATGTAGATTATGTGAACTATTTGGGAAGCCAGTTAAGATGATTATTCATCATAGAGATGGTGTTCAACTGTAAATTTGTGTCGGGCTATGATACTGGTCATAGATATGGATCAGAAAATGTGAAGTTCTCTACTGTTGGTGCACAAATGGATCCTTTTAATTTTAAGTTAATTTCAAAGAAGTACCCTTTGCAGGTTAAAAAAATCACCATTCCTGTTGGGTGCTGTTTTTTGTTTGTTTGCTTGTGTTGGTTCTGGGGTTTCAACTCAGGGTCTCATGCTTAGGTGAGCCAACTTTCCCCTCAGGTCCCCCCACCTTGTTTTTTAAAAAAAAATTTAGTTATTTTTCAGATACGGTCTTGCTAACTTTTTGGCTAGGCTGGCCTTGGACCACTTCCTCCCAATCTCTGCCTCCTGAGTAGTTGGGACTATAAGAGGGAGCCACTGTGCTTGGCCCTATAATGTGGTCTTGTTGGATAGCTTCAAGAAACAAGGCTGCTGAGAACTCAGATGAATACTGGATCCTCAGCATCAGCGTGTGTCTCCATCAGGGCTCAGGAGAAATCTAACTAAGGCTTCTTCTGTGAACAGCAGACTTCTGACCATTAAAAGGAAATGCCATTTCAGTTCTTGAAGAGCACATGCACCATTCAACCTCAAAGGGAGCCAGCATACTCCTTTTGGGTATTCTTGTCATCACTGTGCCGCTCACAACTGCTACCTGTTGGGAGAAGTGTGAAAGAAAATGGGATTCTTTTTTTTCTCCTAGATGCGGTTCACTATCCAGGTCCATGTGTTTTGTATCAAATTGTGTTCTGTGGGTATTAGAGATCTTTGAACATTTTACCAAAACCTAGTGAGAGACTCCACTCTGTTGAAAGCATCCATGCTGATTTTCTTTGCTCCCTACCCTCTGTAGCATTGCCCTTCCACAATCCCTCCTTTCCAGTTGCTTTGGCCAATTTTCAAACAGATCATGATGGCCCTTTGTTATGGCATGTTGCAAAGAATGTAGGATAACAGGTTTAAAAATAGGCTCTGCATGGCTCTTTAACCCTACGTCTAGTCTTCTCCCCTGCACAAGGCAATCGTGACTTTCAATGAAGATTAACTAGGATACAGGACACACGTTAGCGTAGGGTCAGAAACACAGATGCACTTAAAGGCTCGTTCCCTTTTCCACCTCATTCATAAAATGAGGGAATTTTAGCCATTTTTTTTCTCTCTCTTTCTCTATATAATAGTTTTCCTATATATATATATACACACTTTGATAAAGTTTAATTTTTAAATTAGGCATGGTAAGAGATTAACAACTAGTAATAAAATAGAATAAATATAACAGTATACTTTAGTAAATGTTTTGTAAATGTGGACTTTCAGATATCTTCTTGTACTGCATTCATTTTCTTGCTTGCTGTTAGTTTGAGATGATATAACATCTATGAATTAGGTGAAGTAAGGTGATTGATACAGATATTGTGACCTCAACACAGTTTTTTCTTTCCTTATTAAGTTGAGAACTTCACCTTTTCACTTTCACTTAAAGAAAATACTTTATAGCTTTATCTTTAGCATATCCAAATTGTCAGACTCACTACTCTTGCACTTTGGAGGCATTATTAAGTAAAATAAAAGTTACTTGAACACAAGCACCGCCATACTACAACAGTCAATCTGATACAGTTACTAAGTGACTAATAGGAGGGTAGCTTATACAGGGTTGACCTAGTGAGCAAAGGGTGGTTCATATCTTGGGTGGGATAGAGTGGAGAGCATGAGATTTTATTCTGCTCCTCAGAACAGCAGGCAATTTAAAACTTATGAATTATTTATTTCTGGAATTTCCCACTTCATATTTTCAGACCATGGTGACCACAGGTAACTGTAACCACAGAAATCAAAAGTGCCGATGTGAGAAAACTGCCATAATGCTTTCATTTAATTTTTCTGCTTCCATATGCAGAAGAAAGAAGGAAAAACTAAGGATCTATATTGTGTTTTCTATATAAGGAGTCCTTTCTGGATACATAGGTCACTTGAAAAAAGGGGACAAAAATATCCCTAATGAGATTATTTACTTTGATACTGTTATTTGGGTCACTGACTGTATCAGATACATTGTCTGGTGATTTAAATCACATTTTACTACTTCAGAATAAAAACTAGTGTTATAGGCACAAAAATCTATAAAAATCCAGTTCATTACATCAAGTTCTTTCCATAGTTAGGCTTTGGGTATTATATCCAGTTGTGGGAATAATAAATAAATGATTGTTTCAAAGTTGAAATCTATCCCCAAAGTTAATGCAGTTTGCATAGTTTCCTACTCAAAATAAATTTCATTCAACGAATACAAGTGAAATCTTACATGTGTTTAATATTTAACATATTTTAATAACTATTGAATATAAATTGTAATGTTGAAGTTGTTCTTTCTTGTAAAAATAAGTCTAGATTCATAGCTCTGAGATTTTCAATTTGACTTTCTTTCAATAATTTGCTGATATCTCAGAGCAATTTTCATTCATTCATTCACGTATTCATGCAGCACCTATTTATTGACTTTCTCCTCTGCAAGGCACTACTCTAGGTGTCAGAGAAATGACAAGGTTTTGACCTTCAAAAAGTTTATCTTCAGAATAAAAACCAGCAATTACTTTGTAGCAATGATAGAAAATATCTTATTAACATCTTAAAATTATGTGCTCAAAACTGAACTTATTTTTTGTTTTTGGTTTTTCAGACAAATTCTTACTATACATCTCAGGTTGGCCCTGAATTCTGTTAAACCCAGATTGGCATGGAATTCTTGATCCTCCTGCCTTTGCCTCCCCAGTGCTGGGGTTGCAGGCACACAATACCACACAGGTCTCAAAACTGAATTTGTGATTTGTCACTACTGACTACCTCATAGTCCGCTTCTGCAAACTCTGCTTCAGCAGTTTTTCCCATCTCTAGTGATAGCAATTCCAGCCTTCAGTGGGTGCTTAGGCCCAAAACTTCAGTTCCAATTCCTCTCTCGCCCTTGCAGTCCACATTCAATCTGTCAGAAAATCCTATTAACTCTGCCTCACTTCTTACCACCTCCTTTACAACCACTCCAAACGCAGGCACCATCCACACCCCTTTCCTTATTGCCACGGTCTCCGAACTGGTCTCTCTTCCCACACTTGACTTCTGCATCTTCATCTTTGTGGTCTTTTTAAAGTGTAAGTTAGATTCTGTCATCATTCTGCTCTGAACACTTTGGTGTGCTTCTTTTTTACTTGGCATAAAAGACAGACACATTCCTTTGGCATAGGAAGCACCAAATACTCTGCCATCCAGTCATATGTGTCCTCACTTCTAGGCAGTGTCTTCTCATTTGCTCTGCGTCAGCTACATTGGCCCCCTTGTTATTTCTTCAGTGTCTCAGGTGCCATCCCACGCAGGGTCTCTGCAGTGGGATTCCAGCTTCCCTCTGAATGGTAAGCCTCTTGCACACATTGGATCTGGTCCAAATATCAATTTCCCATGGAAGCCAGTGGTTGGCACTCTGCTTAAAAACCAAGTCTCTGAACCACTGGGGGACACACGAGCACAATTGTTTTCTCATTCCTAGCTTCTAGAGTATTCTATTTGCAATTAATTTATCCATTGCACTGTAATTATTTCCTACTGTTTGAAAGTGTCAGTTTTATATTTGCTCACTGACACCCCTAGAATAAAGCCTAGCATAGAGTGGCTATTCCATGAATGCTTTTAGAATGAAAACTGGAGGAGAGAAAAGATGTTTGCAGTGAGGAACATGGAAAATAGAAACATTTCCATGAGGCTGGGGCAGAAAGTTTTGAGAGGATGTTGGGAAACCATACTTTAGATATGTGCAGAGTCCGGGTTGGGTGCAGCTCAGTGGTAGAGAACTTGCCAGCAGGTGCGAGGCCCTGGGTGTCATCCACAACAGTACACGATGTGCAGGACCCTGGGCCTGTGTGCCTCATGGATACACTGAGGCATTTTATCTTTGTCTTGTTCTGAGAGCAACCAGGGACCAAGAAGAGGATAGTGATCACTGTTTGAATGCAGGAAGATTAATGTGACTTCCTGTTGACAAGAGATTACAGGAATCCCAGGTGGAGTAAGCAGAGATGTGATGGACAATCCAGAATGGGGGTGACAGTTGTCTGAATTGTGACTGTGGCAAGGGGATGAATTTCTCACATTGACATTTCTTCTAGTTCTTTAATAAATGAAATAATTGCAAAAATCACAGCCATTCATATGTGATATAAATTCAGCTGAGAGATATTTGTAAGTTAAAAAGAAGACCCTCAAAGGCAATGTGCCTCACTTGTATCATCTTAGCCCTAAATCTCTCACAATGGTTTGCAGAGTAGGTACACAGGTGACATTTGTAGGAACAAAGAATAATGATCTGGAAAATATTAGTAAACACAGAAGTATCAAATCACTAAGAAAGAAAAAATATGGATTATCATTGCTTTGAAATTCTACTGTAGCTTTTGGCACATTCTTTTGTTCAGCAACGGCACAAAAGCAATGAGTTATTTCACTTGTTGATGGATTAAGGGACCGTAGCAATCTGACCTGATTGTTCATAGCATCTAGATTTCCAAGGGATGTTGAAAGTAGAACATTTACCTCCCTTAAAAATAATTAGAAAGAGATAGATTATAAAGACCGTTTGTCAACATTTGTAAGGTAATTTAAAAATATTTCTAGTTTGAGATAGATTTTGTGTTTTTGGTGTCCCTAACAACTTGAAAGCTATGACTGTCCTTCCTTGCCATATAGTAACCTTTGTTCTACTTGGTGTCTTTGATGTCTTGCTGGTTCTCAGAACTCAACAGTAATCCAGGACTGATATTTGCGTGGCACTTTAAATCTTGGCTTTCACACAAGAATCCCATTTTACTTTGGAAACGACTTAACACACACTCAAACTTTCTTAATTGCTGTCCTCAGAGAGTTATTACTCCTGTCTGAAAATAGCATAATCTTTTTCAGTCCAGTAATTAGCGTCGTGCATTAAATAGTACCCTGGTGGCCTAATAGAATTAATGCTGCTTCCTGAGTGTTTAAACTGGCCACAGGCTCAGCTGATGCCTTGGCATTTACACGGCAAATAGTAAAACATTTTGCTCACCACAATCTAGAGGCTGGATGGGTTTAGTTCCTTATATTTTTGTCATTTAAAAAGTGTACTGTGACTTACTTGATAAAATTTTATATTTTTTAAAAAGTTGAAAATCATATATATTCTATCATTAAAATACATTATAGATATTTATAATTATAATGTAGGAGGAATATGGGCTCATTTAATATTTCCACATCTCTTTATCCATAAAGAGAGCCAGTGTAGAACACAAAGATTTCTCCCAAATCCCTTAATACCATGATGACATGAAAAGCCAATTTAGGCCCCTTAATAAAATTTCATTAATAATTCTAATTTCTGCTGAATCTCTAGTAAGTAGTGGGGTTTCTCTGCCTCTCACAGATTCTACTGACTTGCAGGTAAACACTTCGATCTCCAGGTGCCAAAGGTGAAAACTAAATATTCCTGCACAGCGTGTGCTTTTCTGTGGATTATGGAGCATAAGGAACTTTAGGTTTAGGCACAGGGAGAGTCAGGGAGAGGGATTTATACAGCCTACAGAATGGGAGTTTTGCCCCAAGCTAGTCTGTACCTATGACTGGATCAATACCAGGTACTGCTTTGATTTTTAACTTGTTTTCCTCTCTGGGTGAATCTGATTAGCTTTATCTGAAAATTTGAATCCTTATGTATATAATTTCATATAAGACAAGTAAGATTTTGAGCCAAGGTCCAGAGTCAATTTTGATAATTTAGAGAAAAATATTGTTTTAGTGTATGTCTTTTACACAAAGAATATTTCTTCACAGTGGACTAAATTATTTTTATTATTCATAGAGAATAATACAGATGGTTAATTTGGTTTCTTGCCTACGGAGCTTTCATTTTACCCTTAGAAAATGTGATATGGATTGCTTACCAAGTTTTTATGAAGATTTTATGCCTCTATTCAGTGAAGTTTCAAAGGGCACATGTTCAAAATACTTTACAGTAAATTAAAGATGACCTTATCACAGACAGCTCTTTTCCAGAGGGTGGACTGCTGCTGAATTTGAAATTAAGACAAGTGAATAATTTTATGTTTATAATATATTCCTCCTGCTGTTCTTTTTTCTAAGACTTTATTTGATTCTTGGATATTGCTAGGAATTTTTTAAAAAAAACTTCCTAAAATTTTTCATATAGATTTACTTTTTTTTCTTAGAGCCCACTATTTTTGACTCTGTTGGTAATTATTTGGTAAAATAAAGAAATAGAGAATTACATTGTATAAGATCCTCTACAGAAGTATCACTCAAAATATAATAATTTTACTTAACTACAATTTATGCCATCATAGAAATTAGAATGTGAAATTTACCAGGCCATAAAACTTTTAAAGTATGTTACACAAAACATTATTTTTATTAAAAACAAGTTGGTGTTGAGGAACTATGAAAAATGGCAAATTTTCTGGGAAATGCTGACTAAACACTTAACCTGGAATTGTTACTCCAAGATTTTCAGAATTTTTAAAATAAAATATTAGGATCATTTCCTGGACTTATTGGATCACAGAGCCTTGTTTTTGTGGAGCACAGAGTAGTTTTCAAAACACTTAAAAGTAACCTAGCTTTACACCAGGACAGAGAGTAATGAGAGGAAATGAGCAAGCAAGTCTGTTGATCAATAACTTACATTTCTAGCATATTTTACCACTTCTTATTTCCAAGCTCCAGACCCTTGCTTCTCCTTTCCTATTTGTACATTTATTTGACACAGTATTTACTAAATGAAGTTACAAATGCCTGGGAATGTGTGCCTGGGAATGAGGAATTTCCTGAGAATTGAGACTTTCTGTTCTAAGACTGGGTTAGTCCCAGGCAAACCAGAACAATGGGTCACCCTCATTCTCCCAGGAGACAGAGATCTGGGTTTAAATTTTACCTTTGTTGCATAAACCTTAGCCACTCATACTGCTCCAAGATAACAGAGTAGCAAATGGTAAGCTGGGTAAAAACTTGCCTTTTGATTGAAACAAAAAATAATGCAGTGCTTTCTAAGCTATACTCAACCAAATTTCAAGGTGCAAAGAAAATTTAGAAAGTGGCCATCGACAGGAAGATTTATAGCATTTTAGGAGTACCTGAAGGTTAGTACTTCTTTTTTTTTTCTATTTTATCATGATATGGATGACGTGTTTAGGAAAAAATGTTGTCTTGATGATAATTCATAAACTTTTACATTGCGGTCTATTTATCCTCTTTTATATTCATTGTGCTTGAGATGAACATAGAACTCTCATGCCCACTTCCCTCTGTTTTGATGTCAGAAATGCTATATTTTGGTATAAGTGATTACAGCAGTACTATTATTGAATGGTTTGTTGATGACTGTTGGACACAACAAGCATATTTAAAATGTGTATTTCATTCCATCTTTGAAAAATAAGTCTTGACAAATATGGATTTAAAATGGAATATAAAACAGATTTAGAGAATGGACGGTAGAAATCATTTCCTCGATCTTGTTTGAAAGTGTGGCAATGATGTGGTCGTGAAATACTGCGAAGCCAAGTTGCCCCCTACTGAAATATAAATTTCCAGCTCAACGGAGGGAATTCACAGAAAATAAACATCAGGGCAGAAATGCAGCGTTTGTTTTCAAAGAAGGAGATAGTTATATCGCCATGATGTTCCCTTCAAATTAATTTACATCTGCTTTAGTGAATAGTGAAATAAACCAGAAATATTTAACTAGCCAATCAAAAATATGAGCTTACTTGTTTAGGGAAATAAATGAGCCACGCGCGCTGAGCATGAACCAAAAGGAGCTCTGGACACAGAAGCAGCTGATTTTTGCTCAGCCGGAATTGTGTTTCTGTGACAGTGACTTTTAATTTAAAATGATAATAAGCTTAAGATTTGATTCTATTTGACCATTTGGGAAAGGTTGAAAGGACTTTTCTTCCTAGTGAGCACATGTTCTGAATCCTAATCAGACCGTGCTGCCTGGGTCCAAATGCTTTTAGTTCATTCATCCTCATCTTATTTTTAATGTAGTTCACTAACATTTGGAGACCTCTAAAACATTTAGTACATGGCTTGATGGATTTCTTCTGGTAATGTGAGTGAGCTGACTCAATGAAATTTGGGAGTTTTAGCTATTATCATAATTTTTAATACAAATTGCAATATTTTCATAACATCCAATTAGTTCAATTTAGATTCCATTACCTATTCTGAGGCCTAATGTAATGTTTGAGTTAAATTGGCAATGAAGTGATTGAGCAAAAGAAAGCAAATTCATCACCCCCCCCCCAGGATAATAGAAACAGACAAACAGTGATGCAGGTATACCCTGATGTGCCTTTTCTTATTTGCTTCAAGAAAGAATTCTTTCCTAAAGTAGACATGATATAAACCAGTTTTAGGAGATACATGGATGTTTTAAAATATTTGGAGAGAGACCTAGTCATCTGTATGCACAGTCATATGTGGTCCTTCTCATTACATTCCCCCCCCTTTTGAAACTGTATAACCATTTCTTATTAATTTTCCTGTTGAATACAGTTTTAAAATTTAGGTTTAATACTAATGTTTTTCATGTGTTTTACTATAAACATCATTTGTGTTGTTACAGAAATTTTGTTAATACCGTTTATTAATGGCATCATAATAATTCCCTATTGCAGAAAGTGTGGTTTTCACACTTATCATCAGAAATTTAGGTTGTTCCTAATTCTTGCATGCTACAAATAATACTGAAATTAGTATCTTTGTATGAAAATTCTCTGGATTCCAGAATATTTTCTTATGAAAGTTTTCAGAAATTGCAGGCTAGATCATGTAATAAAAGTATGCCTAAATGGATATGGAATAGGCTATTTTTTGCCTAATTTCTTGCATGTACAGTTTAAAGGTAAACATTGCAGATATTGAAAAAAAAAAAGGAATTGGTCTTATTTTGCTCTGCTTAATTTAGATATCTGTAAGAGAGTCAACTGTACCCATTCAGGAGATGTCCCCATCTTCTTACAGAACAAAAAAATGGAGTATGAAAACTCACATATAGGCCTAGAGTAGCAGTGAAGATGGGAGAAGAAATTTTAACTGGTAACATTTGAGAAGAAATTTTAGAAAAAATAATTTACTGCCAGGTATGGTGGTACACTCCTATAATCATAATGCTTGCCAGGCTGAGACAGGAGAATCCAGAGTTGAAGGCCAATCTGGTTTACAATGTGAAACTTTGTCTCATAAAAAGGGGAAAAGAAAACAAGCCAGGTACTAGTGGCTCACCTGAAATCCTAGCTACTCAGGAGGCAGAGATCAGGATTGTTACTTAAAGCCAGCCCAGACAAATAGCTCACAAGACCTTATCTGGAAGAAACCCGTCACAAAAAAGGGCTGGTGGAGTGGCTCGGGATGTAAGCCCTGAGTTCAAACCCCAGTGCCACACAAAAAAGAAAAGAAAATATATAGATGTGCTGGGGCTATATATAGTTGGGGAGTAGAATGTCTGTTTAGATGTGTGAAGACCTTGGCCCTGTCCCCAGCAAAGAAGAAAGAAAATGAAGAAAAGAGAAGAGAAGAGAGAAAAGAGAAAAAAAGAGTAACAAAGAATATCTTCAGGTCAATATAAATGCCTTACTAGAGTTACGGTACTCAGTCATAGCATTCATAGCCTACACTCCTTTTGTCTTTCTCCTTGTCTTAACTTTCCCATTAAATTATCGAGTTATATGAGAAAATGAAAGTGATTCAACCAAACTAGTCCAGGCAAAGATTAAACAAATAATAGCCTCACTCTACCCTTTTGCCATAAAATATAGATGTTATAGAATTACAAACTGCATGGAGGAGATAAGTCACATCCCACAAACTATTTTCTTATTTGCTTGAACATAAAATTTTCATGTTAAATGAAAGAAGATAAACATCTGCCCACCATGGAACCGACTTATGATCTGGTAATGCATTACAGTGATTTTCTTACATATCTTTTCACTGGACTGGGAGAGAATGCGAGTCTCATAAGGAGAGGTTGTACATCAAGATCTCTGATTATCTTCCTTTCTTCTTTTCCCTCCCACTCTACTTTCCTCTCTCCCTCTCTTCCCTTTCTTGCTTTCTTCCTTCTTCCCTACTCTTTCCCGCCCTTCCTCCATTCCTTCCTTCCTATTATGTCTTTTCTGTCTTCACAACCTTACCCTAGTCTCTAAGAATCCAGAGGTAGCAGACAAGGTCTATCCTTCCATGAAGTAATTATTCTAGTAAGGAAGAGAGATGAAGAAGACAAAAAAAAAGAATATGCACACAGGATGCTCAGAGACTGGAAGAGACAATGCCATGTGAGGAGAATGATAGAGAGAGGGCTGGGCAGAAAGGGAAAAGGGAAGAAAGTAATGTTTGAGAGTGTGGATGGCATTCATGAACCAAAGGAAAAATCAGGTTGAATTTGGAAGGATGTATGGACATATAGATAAGAATCTCTCTCTCTCTCTCTCTCTCTCTCTCTCTCTCTCTCTCTCTCTCTCTCTCCTCTCCCTCTCCCTCTCCCTCTCTCTCTCTCCTATTTTATCTTTATTTGCACTAGGAGATATTAGAGATCAAAAAACTGAAGGAGAGGCCTTTGTAATGTGCAATATGACCACATTATGCACTGTTAGCTCAACAGGGAAACTGTGTGGGGAGTTTGGAAGTTTCATGGTTGAAAAATAAGGGAATTCAATTTGGTAGTTTCTTACTCTCCATGATGTGTAAGTCACGATAAGTGGCAGGAGTTTGGAGAAAGAGAATTAAAGGTACAAGTATTTAGAGAAGATAAAAATGACATGAAATAATCTTTTTTGAGAGTGGAAGAATGAAGTTACCAAGGCATGGAGGAGGATCAAGAGCACTGAGTGCCATTTTGGAGTCGTGGTCAAGATTTTTTTTCTATTCACTTACTCATATGCACATACATTGTTTGGGCCTTTCTCCTCCCCCCCACCCAGTCCCCTCCTTCTCCCCCCCACCCTCCCTCGTGTCTAGGCAGAATCTGTTCTGTCCTTATCTCTAATTTTGTTGAAGACAGAGTATAAACAATAATAAGGAAGACAAAGCGTTTTTGCTAGTTGAGATAAGGATAGCTATACAGAGAGATTCCTAGCATTGCTTCCATGTACAAATGTTACATCCCAAGTTGATTCATCTCTAACTGATCTTTACACTGGTTCTTGATCCCCTTCTCATATTGACCTCTGTTGCTTTAAGGTTTCTGTGTTAGCTCCTCTGCAGTGAGGACATCAAATACTATCAAGTTTTGGGTTTCCTGCCTATCCCCATACCTCCAATGTGTGCTCTCCCCTTATCATGTGACCCAAGTCCAACCACATTGCTGTATTTGCCCTAGATCTAAAGTCCGCATATGAGGGAGAACCTATGATTTTTGGTCTTCTGAGCCTGGCTAACCTCGCTTAGGATGATGTTCTCCAGTTCCATCCATTTACTTGGGAATGACAAGATTTCATTCTTCTTCATGGCTGAGTAAAATTCCATTGTGTATAAATAACATTTTCTTAACACATTCGTCAGTAGTAGGGCATCTTGGCTGTTTTTAGATCAGTTAGGACATGATGTTTTCTCAAGTTTCCCCATACTTTTTAGTACCTTCAGATCAAAAAAGAATGAGAGAAATTTTCTCAGCATTCAGCAAATCTTTAAAGTCAAATGGTAATTGATTACTAACAACAGTAGCACTATACATTGACAGATGGCAGTGACTCTTGTGCATGGCGTCATACCTGTTCAATCATTGGCAATAACTGGTACTCCATCATTTTGCTGCTTGTCTCCACCTTCTGCAATATCCTCCTGACACACAGAACCTTCAATACCCTAAATTTGGGACTGATGTTATCATTGACTGTTAAAGCATAAAGGAATTGGTATCTTGAACCTCGGTGGCTCTTTTTCTGGATCACCAGAATCACCCTGGGGAGCTTCCATAAACACTCTTAAGACCACTGCAGCTATCCCTGAGTGCCAGGAGGGTTCACTTAGAAGAACTAATCTGTGTTCTTTCCATGTCGATGAATGAATCTGTCCTTAGACAGTAGAGAAATGTTTGTGAGTTTGAATTTCTGTATCACCATGGCTAATCACAATGCGATGACTTAATGAGAAACTAAAGAAAAAAACATTGACATGAATAGTATGTAAGGGTCTCACCTGACGGAGATGAGATGCTGAGATAATAGAAACTGTTTGGAGTTAAGAGCACATTCCATAGTTCATACTCCTTCTACTGGATTCATAGATTTCTAGATATAGAAGCTGTGTTTAACTTCATGGATATTTTTGTGTGGCACCTGTATTGTATGGTGGACAAGGGCAGTCTGGATTGCCCATGTGTGGTGAGCTTCTGAATTTTCTCGCATTCTTATGCAATATGTGATCCTTTTCAGTATACCTCTGCCCTGACCTATGATGCTGTTCAAGTGATGACTGAAGCATTCCGCAACCTACGGAAGCAGAGAATTGAAATCTCCCGAAGGGGCAATGCAGGAGACTGCCTGGCCAACCCAGCGGTGCCCTGGGGACAAGGTGTAGAAATAGAAAGGGCTCTTAAGCAGGTCAGTTTCACAGGATGAGTGTTCATGTGACCTCAGATGGCCATTAACTTTTTCCTGCCAAATGAGTCATCCTTGTTTTACTCCTTATGTTTAACATACAGGCCATATTATTTTCTCAGAGCATAAAGGTAGGTTGAAGAATGAAAAGAAACCTTATCAATGTAATTTTCTTCACTCGAACCCAGTAATTGGACAGTTTGTGTCTTTGATTGCAGTAAATTTGTAACTCTGCTTCTTTCCATTTCATCATTAGGTTCAGGTTGAAGGTCTTTCAGGAAATATAAAGTTTGACCAAAATGGAAAAAGAATAAACTACACAATTAACATCATGGAGCTCAAAACAAATGGGCCACGGAAGGTAAATCTTTAGAGGTTTAAAGGCAGGTGTCTCTGTGAGGTGAGTCAGCACACCTATGGGCTTCCATTTCCAAATTCTCTGGGAGGGAATGTTCACATGGAATTTAAGTCACTTCTGTAAACAGATATGATTTTGATTTTTTTAGAATCAAATCTATTTATTTGTGTAAGTATGTTGAAATGTAATGTTAATAAATTACTTGTAAATAGAACTGTTACACTTTAGTTTTGGGCTATAATAGAAAGACTTTAATGAGAAGGAAAAAAACTATTGCTAAAGGTTTAATAGGTTCACAAAATATCATTGTACAAATATTTAAGCAACTGATCAGCATCTTTCTTTTAATTATTGCTGTTAAAATATCAATGTTTAAAATTCATTTATATTTCTGTATGGTCACTCCTAAACAAATTACACATACAGAATATGAATAGTGAAGATGAAGAAACAAGCCAATTTAAGAGATTTTTTTCTTTTTTCCTATTCCAATTAGATCCATATATATAAAATATAACACATACATTGTTTAGAAGAAGCCAGTGTTAATGTGGGTATACTTTTGGCCTCAGATATGGTTTTGAAAATATCTAAATATTTTTCTAATAGAAATGTCTACCTGCTGTTATCTTTTTCAGATTGGGTACTGGAGTGAAGTAGACAAAATGGTTGTCACCCTTACTGAGCTCCCATCTGGAAATGACACTTCTGGACTTGAGAATAAAACTGTTGTTGTCACCACAATTTTGGTAATTAGCTACATTTGCCTATGATGAACATTATTTTATATGAAAAAATCTCTGCAAAGGAGAGTTGCTATTTATATTTTAGGACAGTAATGAATGAAGAGTTGCTTTTGCAGTATTATAATCATTTAATAAATGCTTACCATGTGTTAACACCCCTGAACACATTCTAGCTAAGGCTTTCAAAATTTTCCTGAACTCCACCTTGACAGATAATTCGTGCCATGTCGTTCACATAGGTGAACAACTGAGGACACTCTTAGCATGTTCTTCATATTTCCTGAGGTTCTGCACCTTTCCATTCCCATCACTTTGGATCATCTCCATATTTCCATTTGCTACATGGCATAATAACTTTGTCCATTTCTCTTTCTTCTTCTCTTTTTTTATTGTTTTATTATTCATATGTGCATACAAGGCTTGGGTCATTTCTCCCCCCTGCCCCCACCCCCTCCCTTACCACCCACTCTACCCCCTTCCTCTTCCCCCCTACCCCCCTCAATGCCCAGCAGAAACTATTTTGCCCTTATCTCTAATTTTGTTGAAGAGAGAGTATAAACAAGAATAGGAAGGAACAAGGGTTTTTGCTGGTTGAGATAAGGATAGCTATACAAGGCATTGACTCACATTGGTTTCCTGTGCGTGTGTGTTACCTTCTAGGTTAATTCTTTTTCATCTAACCTTTTCTCTGATTGCTGGTTCCCTTCTCCTATTGGCCTCAGTTGCTTTTAAGGTATCTGCTTTAGTTTCTCTGCATTAAGGGCAACAAATGCTAGCTAGTTTTTTAGGTGCCTTACCTATCCTCACTCCTCCCTTGTGTGCTCTCGCTTTTATCATGTGCTCAAAGTCCAATCCCCTTGTTGTGTTTGCCCTTGATCTAATGTCCACATATGAGAGAGAACATATGATTTTTGGTCTTTTGGGCCAGGCTAACCTCACTCAGAATGATGTTCTCCAATTCCATCCGTTTACCGGCGAATGATAACATTTCGTTCTTCTTCATGGCTGCATAAAATTCCATTGTGTATAGATACCACATTTTCTTAATCCATTTGTCAGTAGTGGGGCATCTTGGCTGTTTCCATAACTTGGCTATTGTGAATAGTGCCACAATAAACATGGGTGTGCAGGTGCCTCTGGAGTAACCTGTGTCACAGTCTTTTGGGTATATCACCAAGAGTGGTATTGCTGGATCAAATGGTAGATCAATGTTTAGCTTTTTAAGTAGCCTCCAAATTTTTTTCCAGAGTGGTTGTACTAGTTTACATTCCCACCAACAGTGTAAGAGGGTACCTTTTTCCCCGCATCCTCGCCAACACCTGTTGTTGGTGGTGTTGCTGATGATGGCTATTCTAACAGGGGTCAGGTGGAATCTTAGTGTGGTTTTCATTTGCATTTCCTTTATTGCTAGAGATGGTGAGCATTTTTTCATGTATTTTTTGGCCATTTGAATTTCTTCTTTTGAGAAAGTTCTGTTTAGTTCACTTGCCCATTTCTTTATTGGTTCATTAGTTTTGGGAGAATTTAGCTTTTTAAGTTCCCTATATATTTTGGTTATCAGTCTTTTGTCTGATGTGTAGCTGGCAAATATTTTGTCCCACTCTCTAGGTGTTCTCTTCAGTGTAGAGACCATTTCTTTTGATGAACAGAAGCTTTTTAGTTTTATGAGGTCCCATTTATCTATGCTATCTCTTAGTTGCTGTGCTGCTGGGGTTTCGTTGAGAAAGTTCTTACCTATACCTACTAACTCCAGAGTAGTTCCTACTCTTTCCTGTACCAACTTTAGAATTTTGGTGTCTGATATTAAGATCCTTGATCAATTTTGTGTT
This sequence comes from Castor canadensis, assembly GCF_047511655.1. Classification (NCBI taxonomy): domain Eukaryota; kingdom Metazoa; phylum Chordata; class Mammalia; order Rodentia; family Castoridae; genus Castor; species Castor canadensis. Next base: position 77,991,927 of record NC_133394.1, on the reverse strand, counting down.
AATATTTGTATAGGGTGATATACATGGATCTAGTTTCAGTTTTTTGCAGACTGCTAACCAGTTTTCCCAGCAGTTTTTGTTGAAGAGGCTGTCTTTTCTCCATTGTATATTTTTAGTGCCTTTGTCAAAGACAAGTTGGTTATAGTTTTGTGGCTTCATATCTGGGTCCTCTATTCTGTTCCACTGGTCTTCATGTCTGTTTTTGTGCCAGTACCATGCTGTTTTTTATTGTTATTACTGTGTAATATAGTTTGAAGTTGGGTATCGTGATACCTCCAGCATTTTCTTTTGACTGAGTATTGCCTTGGCTATTCGTGGTCTCTTGTGTTTCCATATAAATTTCACAGCAGATTTTTCAATCTCTTTAATGAATGTCATTGGAATTTTTTGATGGGAATTGCATTAAACATGTAGATTACTTTTGGGAGTATAGACATTTTTACTATGTTGATTCTACCAATCCATGAGCATGGGAGATCTCTCCACTCTTAGCGTGTTCTTCATATTTCCTGAAGTTCTGCATCTTTCCATTCCCATCACTTTGGATGAGCTCTGTATTTCCATTTGGTAAATGGCATAATAACTTTGTCCACTTCTCTTTCTTCATTAAAAAAAAAAAGAATTGACTCCTTAAAGAAACGGATGATTTTTCTGTCCTTTCATCAGTCGTTTGAACACAGTAGGTGACAGTGTTGATGTTGAATGAATGAGGCAAATTTGAACTGGATCTAGAGCATCCAGGCTTTGGTGGATGGAAGGACAATGTGGATCATCATGACCAGCCTGGGGAAATAAAATGGAGAAAATGAAGTTCATTATAGGATGTGACTTTGTGACAAAAACAATTGTGTTCTGTTTTACGTTACCAGTGAAACAATAAATTTGTGGACTCAATGTCATAATGTGAGATATATACACAGTATACTAAGGGATTTGGATAAACATCAGTAGCCACTTGGAAATCTTCTAAAAAGTGCGAGTTCCACTTTTTCCAGAAACTCTTGCTGCCACGTTCCAGTGGACCTAGAATGTGCTGAATCATGTTGTCACGTTTCCACTTCCCTATACTTTTACGGGGGGGCCATTCTCTCATCCTAGGATTCTTTTCATCCTAGGATGAAAACCTCATGCTAGGATTTCATATCTCATACACCAAGTGAGATCTGAAGCCATTAGGGTCACCATGGCAACGACTCTTTCAGTTTGTGTATCACCAACCAGAGAACAGATTTCCACATGAAACTTACCCTTGGGACAGAAGGGACACAGGGCTGACAGTGAATTCTCATTCTTGGGGACTGTGCATCCTTAACCTAGTGTAAGGATGTAGCAGATACAATGTTGAATAAAGTAGATGTTGAGCAGCATTCTTCCTAAGCCCCAGGAGTTATAAACTGTGAGGAGCTATAAACTGTGATCACTGCTTGTGATTTTGAGTATCTTATTTAGTCTGATGTAGCTAGGTACCAGCCATCTTAACATTTGATTCAGAAGCATTTACTTTTTTTCATCTTTTTCTAATGTTGTCCCTCATATATTTATTCTATGTTATCTATGTCTAATGGGTAATAATTAACTGGGAGGTTTGATTCAATGAGTGTATAATTAATTTAGCTATTTTAACCAACCGAAGTGTTGTCTTTCCATATAGGAATCCCCATATGTTATGATGAAGAAGAATCATGAAATGCTTGAAGGCAATGAGCGCTATGAAGGCTACTGTGTTGACCTGGCTGCAGAAATCGCCAAACATTGTGGGTTCAAGTACAAGTTGACCATTGTTGGGGATGGCAAGTATGGGGCCAGGGATGCAGACACGAAAATTTGGAATGGGATGGTTGGAGAACTTGTTTATGGGGTAAGTATAGCTCTCCTTATAGATAAAGTCATTCAATTTGAACTGTTACTGACAGAATGGCTACCCCTCCCTTCAAAGAGCCTATATCTGAGATTGTTGGCATTCCACATTACTCTCTTATTGACTTGCCAACATTTCAAAGGGTGAGCCTGAAGCCAGAAGTAAACTTGAAGATTAACTGAGACATATATTTCATCTGTCTTGAAACTATGGGCCATGTGTATTATCCAAATGTTGCAAAGGCATAGATGCTATATAGATGTGTAATTATCCTAGTAAAGTCAGATAGGCAAACCATTCATTTTTAAAAAGGGAGGCTATTTGGGGAACATGTTGCTTTTTTGTTTATTCTTCACTAGGATTCTACCAGAGCAATAATTATTGCCACATCTCTGATTTCTCTTCTTTACCATTCCATTGCATGATGTAGCCACAATTCCTTTATGCTATGATTCTGGGTGCTATTGTCTTCCTTTGTTTCCCTTACAGAAAGCTGATATTGCAATTGCTCCATTAACTATTACGCTTGTGAGAGAAGAGGTGATTGACTTCTCCAAGCCCTTCATGAGCCTTGGGATATCTATCATGATCAAGAAGCCACAGAAGTCCAAACCAGGAGTGTTTTCATTTCTTGATCCTTTAGCCTATGAGATCTGGATGTGCATTGTTTTTGCCTACATTGGGGTCAGTGTAGTTTTATTCCTGGTCAGCAGATTTAGCCCCTACGAGTGGCACACTGAGGAGTTTGAAGATGGAAGAGAAACACAAAGTAGTGAATCAACTAATGAATTTGGGATTTTTAATAGTCTCTGGTTTTCCTTGGGTGCCTTTATGCAGCAAGGATGCGATATTTCGCCAAGGTTGGTTACTCACCTGCTTCAACTTTGTGCATTTTAGGTCTCAAGTAGATATTCATGGTGTTTATGAATTCACTCTAAAGAAGTTACCAGCTGCCGACTACTTGTCCAAGCCATTTAAGACTCTTAAAGGACAAACTTTACTATCGGTGTAAGCCTGTGAAATATTTGAGCAATGTTCTTGGAATGTTGATCATGTATTTCCCTGGTGAAATTATATACACCATGGAGAGGCTATAAAATGCATAAGGTTCCTATCATTCCATGCCTTCTTGGAGGGGTACCGTGTTTTTGCTGCATATTCTCATTTTGCAGTCATCTGTGTGGTGAACCACAGACCTGTATATGGGAAAATGGGCAATATTATTTATTGATTATAAAAAAACAATTTGTTAGATAAAACTTCATTGGCATACATTCCATCTTTTTTATTTTCCTAACATCATTTCATGGAACTGGTATGAGACAGACATCTTAAAACTTTGTCAAGTTTAGATCACCGAATTAAAAGGATGATGACATGTGTTACAAATATCTAGACATACAGAGAAGACTACTGATTCATTACAAAAGCCTGTACAATATTGAATGGCAATACACACACATCATAAAATAAACTCATATTCCTCTATTCTCATTAGTATATGTTTATCTCAGCACTAAAATGCCTAATTATATATAAATCTGTCACAAAGTATCTATTGCTTTTGTTTATATTACATACATGAATGAGAATGATAACCATATGCGGCGCTTCAGAAGATATCATTGACCAGTGAAGAGGGTGCCATTTCTAATATTAATTCATTACATTGTTAGTTTTGAAGCACTTTGTGAATTAAAAGTGATTAATTTAAAAAGTATATGAGAATCTCAATAATTTGTAACTTTTACGAACATTTTGTATATTCCCTTGAATGATATGAAAGACATATACCATACAGGCAGAAATTAGCAAAGGCTTCCTTCTCCAGTATTAGGTAGTTATACAGTGATGGTGATTTTTTAAAATTACATTTTTATAAATTATGGATATCTTAAAAAAAACTTTGTTGCCTCACATTCCCTGGTTCTTCTCTTTGGGACTGCATTGAATTAGAAATATGGCAATGATATTTGCATGGCAAGTGTGGAGGAGTATATGTATAGATGTACATATTTTATCCATAATGAAATATAGAAGGTTCATAGTTATATCTCTGTATTTTGAGATCAAATTTGAGTTACAGAGGTGAAAAGAAGTTTCTAATAATGCAGGGGAAAAAACTAAACAAGCTGAGATGTCAGAGAGCATGGTGTTGTATAACACAGTGAAAATTGGTTCATCTTTGGTATGAAGGCCACTGAGGCATATTATCAGTCAGATGGAAGGCAGTTATGCTGATTGATGTAAATTCTGCTGTGTCTTTTGGATTAGAAGTGCACAGGAGTATACAGATGTATTGGCCTGCTTTCCCATAGCTATACCGTCAGATCTGCTAGCTCCACTCCTTATGCACCATGGCACTACAGGTAGTAGTTTTGGTACTCAATGCTTGTCATAGAGTGGGGAACCTTTTATATGTAGTGGCTGGAGCACAAGTCACAGTTAACAATTTATAATAATATCCCAGAATTCACTATGACATATAGAAGATTTCTCATGTTCATCAAACATGCTTCCAAAATGGGATATTTTTTCTGTATTTTTCATGAGTCATGACTCACTATAATTTCACATGCAGTAACTTTTATTTCTTAGTAAGATACACAGATTTTTTAGATAGCATATTTTTCCTTATTGTTAGTTGAATTTTTATCTCAGAATATATAAACAAATTTTATTTTATTAAAAAATTGAAAAGATATTTATCTTTTTCCTATGTTCTATATTCATTAATCATTCACTTCTACATAAACATATTTAATGAATTTTACCTGAACCAAAGTATCGTATTTTAGAATGCAGTAATGCCTATTCCTGACCGGAAGAGTAGAACAGACGATTGCCTTAAAAAAGAAGGCTTGAAATGCACAGATCACTCTAGGAATGCTCTTTAAATTTTTAAGAAGTATTTATCATTCCTTTACAGCCAATGTATGATATGGAGCTACATTATTAATATTAATAGAACACATTTAAATTGTAATTGAGAATGATTCATTGACTTACTGGCTTGTCGTTTGTCTGAAATTAGGTTTAGAATATCTTCACCGTAAGATACAATTTTCTGAAAGCTAGAATCACAGAAATTATAAGAGTAATATGCCATAAAGATTATTTTTGTTCTCCTGCTTATTTTGTTTTTTCCACTTAAATTTAAGGGACTTAAGTAAGTTTAAATACGGACATTATCTTAACAATTATTTCATATGCATTAGAATGAAATAATAGTACCTATGCATTTATTTACTTCTTTAGTGTACAGGTTGAGAAGAAAAACTTTTATATTTAGTTATAGGACTTTTATATTTAATTATGGCCATTTTGTCTATGGCCATAAATTGAAATTGCATTTGCTCATATGGATAAACTTTCTCCAGAACTTTTTCACAAGCATTAATTGATGCTTTTAAAATATTTAAAAGTAGACTGGTGGTATGGCTCAAGCAGTAGAAGCCTGCCTATTAAGCACAAAGTCCAGAATTTAAACCCCAATATCACCAAAAAATATAGAAAATATTCAAAAGAAGTAATAAAACATATAAGCATTTTTAGCTTTTGAATGATTTTAAGTCCAGCAAAGTTTGTAATCTTGTACATTTTAAATCAATTGGCATATTTAATCTCATTAACTCTAATGAAATTAACTTGTCTTTTACAACTAAAATAGAATGATTTATAAAAATGATTCTTGAATGTATCAAAAGTTACCATGCAGTACACAAAATCAAAAGCAATTTTCGTACGATCAACTTTTTGATAAAGGGTGGGAGTAACCAGGTAGTGAATCGCCCACCTTCATGCAAGGCACATGTCCTGTAATTACACCTCCTGCTGCTATGGGGTAAAAAGATAATATTTTTATGGGTGGCAATGTGTATATAAGGGATATCCTTTGCAGACTATAAGTGGGAAATATTTAGCTCTTTCCATCCTACCATGTTCACTTAATTTTTTGTATTTCATTGAGACTTTGTGATAGAGGCTCTTTATTATCCTTTTTCAGTTTTTCCTCATTATTTTGTGCTCTCTTTAAGCAACATGTGTTTTTAATCTTACAAAAGCCTTTCCTTTTAAGCTAATTTACCTGCCTCCTTTATTTGAATAACTGAATGATACATTCTATCAATATTACCCAAGAATTTGACCCTAATATATGTTGTGGAAAGGGGTACATTACTTAATACAAATTATCAATAACTTTAGGGAATAAGTTGCCAAATATTTGTGATTTAAACTTTTAGAAATGTTTTCTTAACTCTAATAAGTCTAATTGGTGGAGTTAAGTAGAGTTACTGATAACAAAGAAAATTGTCACTATGTTGGTTTGCTAATATTTGATTCCTTAATTATGTTCAGGATTCCATAAAAATCTAGATATCTTTTTTGTATGGACATATCTGGTTTTATCTACTTCAAATTTTAAGTAAATTAGTGGGAATTTATGAGCTTTTGCAAAGCATTATATGTCAGAACACATGGTCACAGAAATATTGCCATTTGATTATATTTCACACTGGGAATTTATAACTTGACAAACTTTTAAAAATCAACTTTATTTTCTTTGAGATTTTGTTTTTCTTAAGAAGGAGACACAAAGGAACAGGGTCATAGTGCTCCATACTGTGAAGGTGCACAATTTCATTCATTAAGAATTATGTTTTGTGCGATATCTTTTTGGTGTCATTTTCTCTCCTATACTGTATCAATTACATATTTTTGTACAAGCAAAGCATAAAAGGTTTGGAACTTCACTGAATGAATCATAGAAAGGGTTTCTTTAGGGTTTAAAATTACATCTGTGATATATCCTCTTTCTTTTTTAATATTTGATTTGTTTTTAGACACTGTTATGAGCTTTACTCATGCTCTTAGAGTTTCTTGTTCATGTTTATTATGTCACTAGTAGATAAAGTATTATGAGTATTGGGTGAGTTATTCTTATATTTCTTGAAATTCCTTCATTAAGGGATTTTATACCATAAACTAGTTGGGCACGTAACAATAAGTGAATCCCAGGAATCTGAAGTTTTGGCTTCTTGGATACGTCATTGTCATTTCTTGTTAATCTGTATTCCTTGCCCAAAATGTTTAGTGATTTATAGTTTCATTAGCTAGCAAATATATTGAAAAGTATAAAGTCAAATGTTCCCTGTAAGTCAATACTTGTGTTATTTATTAACTTGTTTTTTTAATCAGGTCATTCCCTTTGCTTTACAAATCCATTTCATACTTGTTATTAGATCCCTCTCTGGGCGCATTGTTGGAGGTGTGTGGTGGTTCTTTACCCTGATCATCATCTCCTCCTACACGGCTAACTTAGCTGCCTTCCTGACTGTAGAGAGGATGGTGTCTCCCATCGAAAGTGCTGAGGACCTTTCTAAGCAAACAGAGATTGCTTATGGAACATTAGACTCTGGCTCCACTAAAGAGTTTTTCAGGGTAAGTGATTCTGTTTTGTAGCCTATGGTTTTGTTCCTAACAGTAAGACTCTAAATTTTCTCCCCACTTCTCATAGTCTGTACACAGGTACTATGTAAATACAACCACAAGTCCATCTCCATCTCTGACCTCACTTACCTATCCACAGTTCTGTTTTTATTATCTGATTTTTGATGCCTTAGGAGAAAAAGCACAATGTATTGCCATGAAATCTTAGTCTTAATAAAATTGATTGGCCTTTTGGAACAAAATTAAAATATAGTTTAGATTTTTTTCTTACAAATGGCTGTTTTTATCTTTTATTTTACATAAGTATAACTATATTTCTTATATAGTTCTTAAGAGACTCATTCACACCAGTTACATAAGTCCTATGTCAAGAAATATATTATGTTTATAGCTGAAAATTCTGATTTTTTCTATGCAAATCCTTCAAGAAATGACTAACAAAGATCCTCAAGTTCCTAACTTTCAAAGTAGGGATATGATTAAATGTGTATATTAGATGTAGGTCAAGTTTTTCTTTTTAAATTGTGGTCTTATGTTTATAAGACAAGACCAAGGATCTGATGCTGGTATGTTTTTTGATTTCTCATTTTATCATTATTTTTATAAAATAACTTATTATGTTAAAATGTATAAATGCAGCTCATTAATTTAGGTCTTCAGACAACGTCTATGACATATAATGATCCCTGATAACCCACAAATGTTGTTGAATGTATCTGAGTTTGAGTGAGTTCGTGGCAAGTTTATTTTAGAATTAGGATCAGTACGTATAACTGGCCAAGTGTCAAAACTGTCTCCGATTTCATGCCTCTGGTCTCTGTTCCAAAACACTTTGGTTGTTCTGAATATATGAGGGAAGGAAAGGTGATGATGGCAAAATAACAGCATTGACATACTTAACAAGGACCAGGGCAGGAGGCATCGGACCTTGAGGATTTCATTAGGCACCTCAACTTAAGTAGAAGTATGCAGCTTTTGTGACTTTAATGCAAGTTTAAATATGAGTGTTGTAAGACAAACTTGCTACTAACTATAACTTGTTATTGCACTGGAGATAAATAGACAGACAGATGGCATGAATACTTTTGGTATAACATCGTGCTCAGCTTCACCATAATAATTGATTTAGCAACATACATTAGAATATTCATGTTTCTTAATTAGAAGTGCAATTGGAAGAATTTTGGCTGCTCTGGAAGTAAGTGCTTTCTGTAAATGGCACAGGTTAGAATGTGGTGTACTTCTGCTCTTTATTTGGATCAGAATAATCCTAACTTGTTTCTAGAGTCTCTTCCAGCTAAGTATGCATCTGTTGAAAGTTGCAGTTGTCACTTGTAGTGACAGTGGTACCAACTATTTCCATTGATATGCACTCTTACTCATAAAACTTTTCAGGATTTCTTAACTCAGTCAATCAGAAACGTATGTCTGAATCAGCAAGATACCGGGTTTCATGGTCATTGTGCCCAAGTTCTCTTGGTGACAAGATGAGGTTAGATAACTCTGGCCAAAGAACATTGCTACCATTCTGTTTCAGTGCACTAATGCCATGGGGACCATGGTTCCAATAGGAAGTCATGGAGTTTTCATAAGGTGTAAAGCTTCCCATTTCTACAGTAATAGAGAAGTGATGGTGGGTATTTATGAAAATTGATTACTTCTATTGACATAGTTTAATATGTCAAAAAGGTTCCTTATACATGATCTCTTTCAACCTCACTATATTTTTGTCTGATAATAAGGAGCTATGGTTAGGCACCCAAAGGTGCATGTGCTAGAAGCATGGTTTCCAGGGTGAAGAGGTAATAGGATCTTCAAGAGGTGGGGGCCTAGTAAGAAGTGAGTAGGTCACCACTGGTGGTGTTCTTAGAAGGGATCAATGTAGCTCTCAGGGAACTCTAGCTACTTCTTATGATAGCAGACTGTCATAAGGTAAGGCCATCCCACACACGTGGTTCTTCTGCATGGTCATTTCTCTTCCCTCTTGTCTACAGCCAAAGATACTGCCTAACCTTGGATTTTCAACTTCCAATACTCTGACCTAAATAAGTCTTGTAAAAATAACCTACCCAGCCTTGAATACTTTGTTATAGCAACAGAAAAAATAATAATGTATATGAGCAATGATTTCTGTTTGACTTCTAGTCATTATTAAACTGAAGCTCAGATAATTGTGGGGATTTGAGAAATTCAGGCACCTACTAAGTATGCTGAGGTCTTTTATTCCTAACTCAGGTTCTTCCCATACATTGTTTTCCTGTGTACACCAAGCCCTCTGGATTTATTTCTCTGTTTCCATGTTCTATCCTTGGTCATATCCATGTTTGCTGATATGATGCTAGAGAATCCATAATGATTGAAATTCAGACAATTCCTCAGAGTCTTTCTAAATAGATCCTCCAAAAGGAACTTGATGAAGTGACATTGACCAGGTCTCAGTGCATATAGCATTGTAGTTAGCTTCTTCTTTCCTAAAGAAAGAACAGTGTGGCTCAAAAGTATTTGTTGTGCTCATGTCACTGAAGGAAAGTTAAAATAAGAACATGCACCACCAAATAGCATAGGAATTTGTCATATTAGTTCTTTCACTGAAATATGTGACCTGGTTGTAATTTTAAAATTTATGTATACACAGATTTGTCTCTCCACGTTGCTGTTTCATGGGTAATTTTGAGCAAGTTTGCTACCCATATTAGTATTTGATCATTGGATGCCATGAAGACAACATGAGCAACATATGCTCTAAACCATCCAATTTTTTCTAACACTGTCCATCAAGTTTCATTCCTTCTCACATACAATTTGTTGTTTTAGTATAGGGAAATTGATCGTTAGATTCCGTTTTCACAAAGAATTCCTATTCATATAAAATGTATTGAACAAGATGATGTTAATTTGATATTTTAAAGACAAAAAATATTCAATTTTCATCAACATTTTCCCTTAAATCCTAGGGTATTCTTCAGTCTACTAGCTAAGGTTAAAGTTTCTTGGGTTGCAAAAGAAAGTCCTGCTTCTATTCCTAAAATGAATATTCATCTCTTCTCAACTCTCCTTAACTCTAGGGGCTTTGGAGTTTCCTATTCAAGGTACATTCAGGACAGAGTGGAAGCTGACAGATTGATTATCATGGTGTCAGCTTGCCAGGAATGGGGATATGGATGAAGTGGGTTGAAGCCAGACTGAAGATGTGCATTGTACACTTTGTTCTCTGGCTATCTGTTATGCTTACTTTTAGACACAAGACTCTGTGAAATAACCAATTTCATGTGGAAGAAGAAACTTTTGCCATTTGCTGAACTTTAGTATTCTAACATTTATCTTGTTTCTTAATGTGATTTAACTTGATTTTGTTGGAAACTTTTTTTTCTTTATTACGCTTTTCTACAGTTTAGGATTTGATTAGCTATGTTTTTGTTGAATGTTCCACTATCACTTGGTTAATCAAATCAGAGATCTGTTTTGTCATACCAAGAACTGTGGATTTACCATTCAGGAAAATGATTTGAGAAGTTGGGTCTTTATCTAAATGTTAAATAATAAGTAAAAAATGAAAAACAGTTTGTGATCATTTAGAGATTAATGTTGAATTCTGAAACAGAATTAAGAATTCTGAAGTCTGAGTCTTTTGTCCTTATATTAATTATTGGCCTTATAAAATACCTTCATTGAGATGAAAACACCTTATACCAAATTTCTGGCTTTTAGTGACCTCTTTTGTACTAAGATGACATTAGTTGTTTAGTTAAATCCTAAAATATTTTCAGATTTCAGGTAAATAAGAGTTAAGCCAAAATATATTAATGTTCCTTTATGAGGTTCATGGGTACATAATAGTTTTAAGTCTGGGATCAGCTGTGTATTTTCTAATTTAAAATCTATACTTTCCTGCAGTGACAATCAAGAACTTAAACATTAGGGAAAGAAAATGAAAGTAAACAAAGGAGAATCTTGCAATGACTGCAAGATGTGAGGAACAAGAGTGGACATCTTCATTTTCTGTGGGTTCTCTGCCCAGGGGACCCATGGGCATTCATGTGGAGTGTGAATGACAATGTCTGATCATTTTGGAATTGCTGATTGTCCTTAATTATGGTGCCGCTGTCACACACCTATAATCAGGAGGGATTTAGGCTTTCAATTATAAACCACTATTTTTAGAGTTTCACGTTGTGGTACTTTCTTTCCCCAATAAAATTGGACAGATCTTCAATTACATGATTTTGTGTGGAAAATTATTTTGTAGGACCAATATGCATAATTTCCCAGAGAAACTGAATTCTAAAGATAGAAGGTGACATTTGCATATAAACCTGTCATTGACTTGTCAATACATGAAGCACAATGATTAACTTGTAGATCAGGAGTGGCTCTTCATGTCTGTCCTAGATCCTTCACCCTGAGAGCTGTGTATTTCTCCTGTTTTTTACCTCAGGGAGGATGAGGGATACTGTGTATTCTCTGAACAGCTAGTCTACTTTGTTGATGCTAATGCTGAAAAGAAAAGATTCCAAACCACAGCCCAAATAAAAGTACATCCCATCTTATTTTAGGAAGTTAATTATTCTTATTTTCAGGACATAAATTTAACCTGATCATATTCTGCTCATACCTATTCTCTTTCTACCTAGTATCATAGACTTTTTGCAGTTTAAAAATAGTGTAAAGGATACATAGCTGATATTAATGCAAGTGATCCCTACCAGAGTGAAATGATTAGTTTCAAATTATCCTTTGTACGTACATACATATACATGTATACATATATGATTTACTATATAATAATCATGGTTTCTAGCAACCCCTTTTCAATTGCCTCTGTGGCATAAGGTATACCAATTTTTATGCACACATAAAATATTATTGAAGTATAATTAACACATAAAAACATTTTAGCCACTATGAAAGCTCCTTATAGAACAATATGAAGTGCTGTTTCATTGCAATAGCATTTTTCCAATTACTGCTGTGTTTATCATAATGCAGTACAATTGCTTGCTATGTGCTATAGCTATTCTCTGTATTATTTCTTTATTTCTGCTACTGCTAATTAATTCTTTACCACATTTATCTGTGTCATCTCTTTCTATGCAAGCAAAAATATGCATTGTAGTTTTTTACATGTCAGTACGTACACATACCTCTCAAATATCTTGGAAGTGAAGTGAGTAAAGACATGTATGTTTCTATATATGTAAAAAGCTGGTCATATCAGAATAGACTCCATATAGACCTTCACCCATCCTTAAATTTTAAATAGTTCTTAAAATAGTAGGCATAAAACTAGTGCTGAATATGAATACATAAGCAAGAAATAGCACTATGCATATGATGGAAGTCATTCATGCCTGGTTAGTCATATTTATCACAATTTTTTCTCCTTTGGATTTTGGGGACTTGATTATACAGAACAGCCTGCACAGCTGCCCACACTTGCAAGCCCAGCCTTCTCTACATGATCTGGGATAAGTTGAAATAATTTCCTTTCCAGTTAACAGCCTGCCTTTCTCTGACATTTAAAATTTTCTCACCGTTCTACAGAACATCTGAGGAAACATCAAATTCGTGGTGACTTTAAGGACATAGTCAGCTGAAGCTGTCTGGGGAAAGCCTGTGTTCTTCATCTTCTTTCTCATAGCTCTCAGTGAGGGGGACAGTGCGGGGAAGTGCAAAGTTTTAGCAGATTTTGCCAGTAATTCTTTTAAAAATGAGTGCTCCATTTAAAGACCATGCAGTTCATTCAGTGGTCCTCAAATTTCATAGGAATGGAAAGCTAAAGAAATGTACAAGAGTCTATATTGGGTTATGTGTTCAGTGGCCCAAGTGCTAACACAGTCTTCTTGCTGAATTATGATTATGGTGCAAGGTAGTAGCTTTTTCCAGGGTAAATGGGTTATTTGGGTCATTTCCATCCCACAGCTATTCTCTGCAAATGTCAGTGTGCTCTCTATCTGTCCAGCAAGGTCATTTAAAGACCACTGTGTGGTACACCTACTGAATAATTTGACTCTCATCAGATCACAGGGAGCATTCCTTTCACACAAAACCAGAACATGAGGACAATTAGTCCAGCAGAATTTAATAATACAGAAATAATTTGGGGTTAGTCTCTTAATTCCAAATCTTTTTAAAATTCCTGTTTAGATGCTACAGAGAGATGACAAATTTCAGAATAAATTGCACAGGTATTTTAGATAACAGTGTTCAATGTACTTTATTATTGTGTTTAAGTAAAAAAGAATTATCTCTGTCTTTCCTGGACTTTTTACACTGATTGCTATGGTGATAAAAATCACTTGAAAGATCTAAACAGAAGAGAATAGAGCTGTGCAATTATTTAAATGTATTAGAATAAAATCTCAATTTATGGATATTACTCATAAAAATGTATGAACTTTTTTTTTTCTTTCTTTCCATTCCTTTTTTTTTTTTTTTAATAGTACTGGGGATTGAATCCAAGGCCTTGCAATGGACAACACTCTGCCATTTGAGCTACACCCTTAACCCATAGAGACCTCTTCAATTAGATTTTTGATATTTGAAGGAAAATGTGACAGCAAAGTACTCACTCACATTTCTAACACATAATTTTGTTTTTATTCCTAAGAAGTAATTATTCAAACAAAGTTACTGGTAAAGGTGGCTGCTTATTTTCATAGACAAAATTTTAGAAATAAATGGAGTTGCACAAATCATGCAATGGCAAACATTCTCAAAACATAATTCAGATTTCCTTAAGGAAACTGAAAATCTAAAATCTCTTTCAGATCTTATAGTCAGCATTGCTTCTTTAAAAATACTGTCTAAAATTAAACTTTTTCTTTAAAATAAAGTTTACACAAAATAAGAGGTAGGTATTTCAAAAGGAGATACACTAACCATTAAAATAATTGATACATTGCATTTCAATGTGTCTATCATGTTATAAATATAAATATGAGATCTATGAAATAACATTTTGATTGTATATATAAATGAAGTCATTGTCCTATATAATTTTACTCCAAATATTTTGTTTTGTTTTGTCTTTCTGAGATAAGTTCTTACTATGTAGTCCATGCTGGCTTTGAATTCACTACCCTTCTGCCTTAGCCTCCCAAGTGCTGGGATGAGAGGTTTGTATCTCTATGCCTGGTTTCATTCTTGATATGGCAAAAAGGACGTGGACTTAAGATACATCTTTTAGATAAAAGATAATGCTTAATGGTGAACAGTTTTCATTTTTTTATCAGAAAGATTAACACCAGTGCTTTAAATATTTATTTCAGGATACACATCCACTTTCCATGTGTGGGTATCTAAAATGGTAGTTGAGTGTAAGAAAAATTGCTGTGGTCTTTGAGTTACCAGTGATGGATAATAATAAATGAAAGGTCCATCATACCTAATGTGTATGGGTATTATTCTCCTGGATGCAGTTTGACATGACACTTGTTTGTCTTTTCACAATATGTTCCAAGGCTTTTTTTTGTTCATTTGCTTATTTCAAAAACCAGATCCAGTCCTGTTTTTCCTTTTTTTTTAAATCAAGTGTTTATAAGATTATTAGAAGAAATTTAGTCCGCCTATTCAGCTCCTGTCTTTCTATTCTAGTAATGCCTGAGTATTGAGCCACTGCTCTGGAGCTTAAGGGTGAGGCTGTGCTGGTAGTTGCTAAGGTTAAGAGTAACTGATTATAGCACACAGGACAATGGCCTAGCAGAGGCCTATTGCATAAAAACTTGGATGGCCTGGAAATTTTTTCGTTTGTAACAAGAATAAATTTCACAGCCTTTAAAATTAAGACAGCTAATCAACAAACCAAATTTTCCCATAATTACATATACTTTTCAATTGTTTGAGCATATACACATTCTCACACAGAGTCTAATACACTTGAAATGCCCTATTGCTACATAGAAGTCGCTCAATTAGAAGATGATCAGTTAATGTGTTTTAGAGACTAGCCTTCACATTGCAAGAAGTTCCTTCTGCTGTGTGATGAACTCAGATGGCCTTGCTATCTCTACACAAGATAACAAGGGGTTGAATTATAAATTGCTCCCAACATTACTGAGATAACCATTCAAACTATTCTTGAACATGACTCATGAATTTTAACTTTGATCACTTAACCTTCAGCCCCATTTTGATAGTTTTTGTTATTATTTTTGAGAAGTCTTCATAAAATTAAAACTTGCCTGTTTTATGACTTATGTAATATTTTCTTTTTCATATGATGGATATATCAAATATAATTTTATAAATAGATGACTCTGAAATTTCCTGATCTCTCAGCTCAGAATGCTAAATTCTATCATTCTTTTAATGTTTTTATATACATGGTTGTGGTGTAAACACATATATGTTTGGAATATAAATTTGTTCTTGTTATCTTTATAGCTGGAGCCTAGAAATATAGAGTAATTTGATCTACTTATAGAGGATGTTGGTCTAAATCTGAAAATTCAGATTTTAGAACTTCAACCTGGTCACTGTGTTTTTCTGGCAGCACAATGTTTCCAAATGAATAAATAAAAATTTTTGGAGGTATTGTGGTACATGTCTGTAATCCCAGCACTCAGGAGACCTAGGCAGGATCATTGTGATTTCAGGGACAGCCTGTACTACCTATCATGATCAAGTCATAAAAACTCAAAAACAATAAAAGACAAAAATAAATAAAGAAAAAGGCAAAAAGCTTCTAAGTTTTGCCATCACTATAATCTCATCATTTGTCGTGACCTCATCCGCGTTTACTTTGCTTCCTTAGTTATCTTGCTCGGCCCTCAAGATATCTTTAATTAAAATTGCATTATCTAGAATTTTATTTAAAACCATCAAGTTATATTAGCTTTTGTGGTAATTGCCTTGGATTAATAACCTGTGTTATATTTGTGGTTTACTAAAGATCTAGGTGATTTAAATATAGAATGTGGTAAGCTTCATTTCCATTCTGTGAATATGAGTTGATTGAAGGTGCTTGCTCAGCTTTTCAGTTATCCTGTGAAATTTCATATTGGTTTTTGGCTTACCAGTGCAATTCCAAGCAATTGAAATATTGGTTCTGTTGTCTACCATAATCATTTCTGCAAGTTTGGAATATTTGCCATTTAAGTCTGCAACCCAGTTGGCTAACATTCTAGATACAGTGAGACTATGCACAGAATCAGTGGTATAACTTCTGTTCAGATCAGTATTTGCATATTAACAAGTCATAATCCATATTCTTTCAGTGTGATTGATATTTTCATTATGAACCCACCTAATTCAGATAACCATAACACTCCTAACTCTCCATGTCATCCACCAAGACAATATGAGATATGTTGTTAACTGCACTGATGATACAAAGTTACTCTTTGTAACTTTGGCAGGGCCAACTGAGTAGCACTGACCTTGGCAGGGCCAACTGAGTAGCACTATTAAAATAACAGGTGGATCATGGGAAACGCTTGTTCTTTCCTTGCACTATCAGCTTACATCCTAGGAATATGCGTAAAGATGTACATAGTTAATGCATAAGATATAATTAACAGGATATTCCAGTCATGATATCTTTTACTACTCACTCATAGGGAATGAAAACAAATGGAAATATCACTTGCATTTTAAATTTTAAAGACATTTTTTCCCAAACAGAAAATTAATAAAGGATGTGATTCTATTAATAATGCATTTATTTATTTATTTATTTGCTTCTAAGAATAATGTGAAATTTCCAAAAAGAACTCTAAGACTTTATTTTATTTTTTGTTTATTAAAATGCTGCTAATATACAATTTATTCAAGTCTCGGTTTACTTGTCAATAAGTCATGCACAAATATTTAATTACATTTCTCTAAATTTTATAAGGATATTCTCAAGTGACTTTTTCTAGGAGAACATTATTTATCTAAACATTATGCTTAAGTATTTTTACTATTTATTGTGTATATAAACATATTGAATATTTGGATATCTAGGTCTCATTCCTGGTCTTTTCTGCACTAACAAAATATACTGATTTGGAGGAGTTATTCAATCTGTCTCAGTCTTGCTCCTGTAAGGGTTTGGGGAGGAGCATGAGATTTTTAACTTCTGTTTTTAACTTCTGTTTTACTACTAGTCGTTTGAAAACCTTATACTGTTAAAATACTTACAATTATTTTCTCTAATAAATACCACTTTAATTTTAAGAAGCTGAGAAATAGTGTAATGGAAACAGATCAAACAACACTTTTATAAAATATTTCATTAGCCTTTTACAATAACTAATTTGATTTTTTTTTATTCATATGTGCATACAATGTTTGGGTCATTTCTTCCTCCTTATCCCTGCCCCCTCCCTTACACTAATTTGATTTTTAATAAAAAAGAGCAACATTGTGAAAAGCCATATAAGATGTTCACATTTATCTTACACATCTGATATTAAGAATTTGAAAATATGTTCCACTCACCTGACTAATGGCACCATGGAATTCACAATTTGAATATAACCCTTTTAAAATTCAAATATTATAGTGTTAAATACCAAAGTTTACTAGAACTTAATAAGCAAGGAAATGCCTGTCAAAGAAAGTATTTTAAAAATTTACTAACATACTGGAATTTTAATTTTTTTTTACAGTCGGCTCACTCTTCTATCGTTCATTTCTTATCCCTTTCCATTAAAAGTTCAGTTTTCTTTTCACATTCTTTTTGTGTATCATGAGAAGAGACTTTAGTATATTACAATACCTCTTGAATTATCAGATGATTGAAACAGAACGAATGAGGAAGGAAGGCTGATACTTAGGGTATGAGTGCCACTGAGCTGAAGTAATCCATGAGCTGTCTTAATACATCTGCCCTAGTCAGATGGTGACAATGTAGAAAGACAACCAGTGTCTACCAGCTCTCACTTTCTGAGATGTGAATTATAAGCTTCAGTGATCAAGTTACTCTTCTTCTACTTGCACTCGGCCCTAGATTTTTGCCAAAATAAAATGAAATGCTTTTATATGTAAAGCTTCCTGAATCCCTAGGTCAGCATTGTAAACAAGCCTGTAAGTGCATCATAGGCCTGCTCATAATGAGTTGACTTAGTCTTGCCATTCTGTAAGATAAAGGCTGTAATTTAAAAATTCCTTAGAGTGAAAAACAAACAAGAACCCACCAAATTCCATGAGCTATAAAAGAAACTTTTCAGTTTCATGTTCCCATTCCAATCCTCCTGTAGTAGAAGAATAAACGGTTATTCAAAGTTTCCATCTCAAAAGGGATTAAAGTTCTTTGAAAAAATTGTGCATAGAAAAACACACAGATATTCAAATGCTTTGACTTTCCAACTGTATGCTCAGCTTCTTTTAGTGCTGAACAGAAAGTACTAGATAGCTCTTTTAATGTGTGTCCTTGCTTCTGAGTCAATTAATTTTTAAGATATTAATTCAATAATAGTGTTTCATTTAGCCCTTCTTTCCCATCTATCACTGGTAAGAATTGTTATATCTTCAAATAAATAGTATTTAATGTTTAAAAGACTGCTTTTGTAGTTAATAGGAAATTAAATGGCCATTGAATAGTTCTTTAAAAATCCAGTATTATTCTAGAAACATACCAGTCAGTATTCACCAGAAGTTTCCAGTATTACTTTCTATATTCCTTCTGCTAACAGATATTACCTTAAGATTTCACTAGTAAATAGGAGCAGATTATTTAGAATTTGGGCAGCAAAAATATTCTTCTGTCTCCTCTTAGCTCAATTTGGCCCTATAAGGTGGAATAGGTGGTAGAGTGCATTTTTCCATTTATTTGGGATTTTGGTTATCTCAG